>NC_140593.1:1025198751-1026610656 GCF_964204655.1 Triturus cristatus | reverse complement strand
CCCGGGGCCTGGCCACAGGGCACCCAGTCTTTCAACTGCATTGCTTTTTGAAAGAGGGAGCTGCTAACAGCTCCCTCTGTCGAAAAGCAATTCTGATCCGCTTACTAGAAGCGGAGCAGAGTTTGCTATGTCTTGTAAGCCATAGCAAGCTGCAATGTATCGGGTGTGGACACTACAGGACACTGCTGGAGCTGGCCCTAGGGGGGCAGTCTCCAGGGAATTCTAAGGCTCCAGGAGGGGTGCCGCTTGCCCCCCTCCTTTGTTATATTTGCCCGGGGAGGTGATAGTCCCCGGGGCTGTGGGGGCACCGTGCAGCCCCCACTCTAAATGTATAAAAAGCCCCAGGGAGGTGGTGGTCCCCAAGGCTGCGGGGGGGGGGGGTCCGAGCGGCCCCCCTACATTTTTCTTAATTAGAGCTCCAGGGCGGTAGCGGTCTAAGAGGCCACTCGGTTTAAAAAGGAATAAGCGATGGGGAGGTGGTGGTCCCCGGGGCAGTAAGGGAGGCCATACGGGCCTACCGAGCATCAATACTTTTTAGAAGCCCGGGTAGTTGGAGGTCCCTGTGGAATTATTAACCCTATGAGGGGGGGCCTGTGCACCCCCCTTCCTTATTACAACAATTTCCCCGGGACCTGGCCCACCTCAGCGCCAAGATGCTCCCTCCGGAGCGTACGTTGCGCTTTAGAAATACCCCTCAAATATCAAATAATAAACGAGGAGCTGGAGGCCGGGCTTTGCTTTTCTTTCCCATTTTCGGCCAGATTGGCAAATTACGCTGACATTTTAAAAGAAAATGCTTTTTTGGGCTGGGGGGTGTCCTAGTGGGACTCACCCCCCAAGAGGCATAGTGGGTCAGGGCGTTTCTACCCTGCCCCCTTTACTTTTTTTTCTTTTATTTTGCCAACACTTCCTGGTTGAAGTGTTGACACCAATCAAATTTCAGTAGCATTTCAGCAGGATTTTGGGCTACCAGATATCTATATATTTTAAACTGAAATATCTGTGGAACTACTTAACAGATTTACACCAACTCACTAAAAGCATACTTTCTGGACCAACATCTAGCTTTCTTCCAAATTTGGTGTAATTCCGTTCAGCGGTTCAGGCTGTAGTCATGTTCAAAAAATGAAAAAACCCAGAGACATAACATGGGGAAAATGCGTTTTGGGATCCCCCTTTTTTCTCTGCCCCTGCTTGACGGATTACCCCGAAACCTTCAACATAGCAGCTGAACCGAATAGGGGTCGTTTTTTGAAAATGCTGTCAAGATTCGTCAAGAAGCTCCAAAGTTATTGACAAAACAAAAAACACTTTCCTAAGGAAACTTTGGTCCTAACTATAACTACCCTATTGGCGACTGCCAGTAGGTTTAGGATATATATATATATATATATATATATACATATACACACACACACATACCTGGGATCCCTTTGCATTGCGTGTGTAGTTCTTTTACACGGCGAAAGTCACGGCACCACAGCAAAAGGTAGATTTTAAAGATAATTCATTTCACACACCATAGTGCAAACGGAAAAAAAAAAAAAGAAGTGCCCACTTTGCACAACCGGTGTATACGTCAGGGGTGGAATACCCCTGAATTGTTTTTTCCATCAACAAGAGAAAAATGCTGCACTCGCCAGGAAAGTGTTCCAATTCTTTTATTGATTCCAACCAGCAGCTCAGCCGGAGCACTATCACCTGAGTGCTCAGGCTGGGATGCCTGTTGGACTCAATAAAAGAGTTGGAAAACTTCCCTGGCGAGTGCAACGTTTTTCTCTTGTTAATGGAAAAAATATATAAATATATAGTCAGGGGTTGCTTTTACTCATTTCAGGTTGGCTTGGTTGGTATTTTACCAATTAAAAGCTGTAATACTAATACTGTGCCTGGAGTGGTAAATGGATTTTGTCATTTTACAGCTTGGCATGGACAGCACTGTGCTAGTTCTATGCTTAAAGACTTTGCTGTAAAAATGGCAAAAGACTTTGTCCCTTTCTATCTCGGCGTGGATGGCACTGTGCTAATCCTATGCTTATAGACTTTGATAGAAAAGCCGACATTTGAATTGAGAAGATCTAGAGTGTTGCTGGTTCTGAGGGTGCTCTATACAGGAGCTGCTTCCAATCTAAACTTGAGAAGTACCCAGTTCTATGCTTCTTTTTTGCATAATTTATGCGTCACTCTATGCCTGAAAGGGTATTGTTTTGACTTAAAGTGGGGGCTCCCTTGTGTCTGGACAACGCTATACCTCTCTGATAAATATACATGATTGGGCATGCTGTAATTTGACAACTATTCCTGGGGAATGTGGAACTTTTTGTTAGACTAAAGGGCTAGCTCCGGTGCAATCATCCCAAGGTATTATGGGACTTGTAGTACTCACTCGCGAATGTTAATGAAACGCATGCCGGTTATGTTTGAATAAAGGACTCTGTTGCCAAAGAATGGGGTCCTGCTTGGTCATTGAGTGCGTCTCTAAGCAGGGAACAACAGCGGTTTGACGACATTATACAGCCAGTCCTGGTCGTGGAGATTGCACCACCTTTGAAAATTAAAGGACTGCTGCGAGGTACTGGAACCTGCCCGCTAGCAGAATGACAAGTCTTAAGACTATTGAAACCGGGTGCCTTTTTCAGAGACCCACTGGAGGGCAAAATAATTATGCACTGAACAATGTGGATGGCGGAACCCACTGAAGGGAGATAACATTCGCGAGTGAGTACTACAAATCCCATAATACCATGGGATGATTGCACCGGAGCTAGTTCACCAGGGGGCGGTAATGTGGTATTTAAATGAGGGGATTTTGGGCTCACTCGTAACACCTGCGAGAACTGCATGTGCCAGCCCGTGAACAAGCAGCAAGGAGCCGCGAAACGCGTAGGGCTTTTTTTATTGAAGTTTGGAAACGCATGCCAGTTGTGTTTGAATACAGGACTCTGTTGCCAAAGAATGGGGTCCTGCTTGGTCATGGAGTGCATCTCTAAGCAGGGGACAACAGCGGTTTGACGATATATATATATATATATATATATATATATATATATATATATTCACTTAAAAAACCATAGGTTTCACACATGTTATAGTTAGGTGGATATTTCACTCGTAAAAAACCAATGAAATTCCCCCGTTATAGTTATTTCAGATAACTATAACGCGCGCACCCGCAATCCTCTGCGCATGATGTCACATATTACATCACTCATGACATGGTCAGTGGCATCACTCTTGACATCACTGATGACATCATCCTTGTGATAGAGTGGCGGTCGCGCGAGTTATAGTTATCTGAAATAACTATAACGGGGGAATTTCATTGGTTTTTTACGAGTGAAATATCCACCTAACTATAACATGTGTGAAACCTATGGTTTTTTAAGTGAATTTGCAAGGTTTTTTAAATGCTAATTCCTAACTATAACGTGTGTGAAACCTATGGTTTTTTCAGTGAATTTGTACGGTTTTTTAAATGCTAAGTTATGTATGTATTATTATTTTTTTATATATATTTATTTTACAATAAACTACGTATTTATGGTTTTTCACCGTGCGCGCACGGTGCGTGCACCCCTACGATTTAAAAAAAAAAAAAGAATTACATTTTTTTTTCTGCCTTCGGGGTCCTTCAGGGACCCCCTGACAAAGGCTAGGGGGTCAGGAACTCTCTACCCTGCCCCCTTTTTACGTTCGCCACCTTCCTTTTCCACTCTCGCACTGAAAACAAACAAAATGGCGGCCGACACGTCATGATTTCGACCGATTCGAACGTTGTCTGACATGTAACAACCAATCAGAATTACGCTCACGCACGTTAAGGTGCGCGCATGGTGCGCGCACGGTGCGCGGCTATAGATATTTATGTGCTTTTAACTGCAATTTTCTCAGGAACTACTGAACAGATTGACTCCATATATGCAAAAGGCACATCCCTGACCTGAGGACTACCTCTCTGCCAAATTTCAAGTAATTCTGTTCAGCCGTTCGGGCTGTACCTTCGACTAAAGGTCCTATGGGAAAATGCATGGGGAAAACGCGTTTTGGGACCCCCCTTTTTTCTCGGCCCCCGCTTGGCGAATCCTCCCGAGACTTTCAGGGTAGGAGCTGAGCGGAGCGCCCCATTAGTTTTGAAAATTTCGCGAAGATTCGTCAACCGGCGCCAAAGTTATTCAAAATTGAATTTTGAGATTTCCTATGGAAACACGGTCCTAACTATAACTAAAATATATATATATATATATATATATATATATTTTGACACAAACTTCATCGGCTTGCGCAAACTATATATATATATATATATATATATATATATATATATATATATATATATATATATATATATTACCTACTGGCGGTCGCCAGTAGGTAGTTATAGTTAGGACCACGTTTCCATAGGAAATCCGCAACATTCTATTTTGAATAACTTTGGCGCCGGTCGACGAATCCTCGCGAATTTTTCAAAATAGGTGGGGCGCTACGCTCCGCTCCTACCCTGAAAGTCTCGGGGGGATTCGTCAAGCGGGGGCTGAGATAAAAGGGGGGTCCCAAAACGTGTTTTTCCCATGCATTTTTCCATAGGACCTTTAGACACAGCTACAGCCCGAACGGCTGAACAGAATTACTTGAAATTTGGCAGAGAGGTAGTCCTCAGGTCAAGGAAGTGCCTTTTGTAGGTTTGGTGTAAATCTGTTCAGTAGATTCTGAGAAAATAGCCTTTAAATCAATATATATATCTGAGCCAGCTTACAGTGCGCTTACGGTGCGCTTACCGTACGCGTACGGTGGCGTGCGCGAGCGCGATTTTGATTGGCTCTTAGATCTTAGTAAACATTCGAATCGGTCGAAACCAGGAAGCGATGGCCGCCATTTTCTCTCTCGCTCTCTGAGTTGGGCAGCAAAAACGAAGCCAAAAAATGGCTAAAGAGGCAGTTTCGTCACATCCTAACCACCCAGCATTGATATAGGGGTCCCCAAACAACCCACAAGCCCAAAAAAAAAAAAGTATTTTTTTTTCGGTAATTCGCCGATTACGCTTACCGTACGCGTACGGTAAAAATTAAAAAAAAAAAAAATAATCCACATTTTCCCCACCCCGTGTGCAAATGTTGCCCGAAGGGCACCATTTGTGCATGGCTTATTACAGATATAAAATTAACAAAGAATACATTTCAAAAAGATGCGCATAATATGTCCCCCATGTGCGCACGGTGCGCGAAGCGCATCGTGCCTACATGGCCCATCCCGCATAATGTGGGCACGCGGTGCGCGCAGCGCACCGCGTGACCACCGTGCGTGCACGGCACTAACTGCGTAAAGTGGGCGCGCGGTGCGCTCACTGTGCGTGCACGGTGCGCGAAGCGCACCGTGCGCGCACGGAACGAACTGCGTTAACTGGGCGCGCAACGCCACGAATGGCGTAAAGTAACTTAGCATTTAAAAAAACGTACAAATTCACTGAAAAAACCATAGGTTTCACACACGTTATAGTTAGGAATTAGCATTTAAAAAACCTTGCAAATTCACTGAAAAAAACATAGGTTTCACACATGTTATAGTTAGCTGTACATTTCACTCGTAAAAAACCAATGAAATTGCCCCGTTATAGTTAGTGCAGGCAACTATAACTCACGCGACCGCAATCTTCTGCTGATGACATATGTGTCTTTATGAAAAAAAAATATTTGTAATATATGTATAGCTAAAATTTAATGGAAGAAGACATGAGCAAATAAGTGTCTAAATGCAGTATTAGCATCAGCAGAGGATTGCGGTCGCGTGAGTTATAGTTGCCTGCACTAACTATAACGGGGCAATTTCATTGGTTTTTTACGAGTGAAATGTACAGCTAACTATAACATGTGTGAAACCTATGTTTTTTTCAGTGAATATATATATATATATATATATATATTTATATATTTAATATGACTTTTGTAACTGGCCCCAGCACTTTTATATGTGACCCTACGTGTACCCCTCTATAAATTAATTTTCAAGACATGTCAAATTACTTTTGTACAGTGGCGCCTTTTGTGTATATTGTATATTCTCATTTTCCTTTGGCCATGTAAACTCACTTGTGAGCATATAACAATGCCCCTTGTTAACAAATACAAAATGGCAGGCAGCCTGCAACTGTCTTATAAGGCAGCGCTCACTCTCTCTTACACTGATCACCAGATCTGGACACCTAACCAAGATCTGAGCTAAAGCCTGAATTAAACTATAAAATTCAAAAAACCACAAAATCAAAAATGAAAAAACAAGAAATCCAATTCCATGCTCTAATGTCTAAACTAAAAAAGAACCCTGACATTGTCATACGAAATGCAGATAAAGGTGGGAATGTTGTTCTTTGGAAGAAAAGTGATTACATTGCGGAAGACATGAAACAACTTAAAGATAATGAATGTTATCGACGCAGTGACTATCCAACTTTACGCAATATAACCAATGAAATTAAGATGAAACTGATTGGGTGGAAAAATGTGGGACTGCTGACAGCGGACAAATTCAAATTTTTGAAAAAAGATCAACCAGTAGTCCCTATCTTATACTTTATCCCAAAGATTCACAAGAATGCACAACAACCACCTGGTAGACCTATTATCTCAGCTCGTAATAGTCTATTAGAAAATGCTTCGAGAAATGTAGACTATTTTCTGCAGGAACATGATCAGAGCTTAGCTTCATACATTAAAGACACCAGCGATTTTTTGGCAAAACTTTTGAATTGTCCATGGCGAAATGACTATTTATTAATGACACTAGATGTGACATCTCTATACACGTCAATCAATCATAGATATGGACTAACGGCTCTTGAATTTTATTTGGCCAAAAGAGGACCGCAATATGCTCAACACAGTGCTATGGTTTTAAACATGGCAGAATTTTGTTTAAACAACAATTATTTCCTGTTTCAAAACACCCTCTATCAAAAACTGCGAGGAGTAGCGATGGGGGCCAGCTTTTCCCCCAGTTACGCTTGTCTCCACATGGGCTGATGGGAAGAGCTGGTCCTACCCAACGATTACACCATGTATGTAACTAAAAACATCAAAGCTTGGTGGAGATATATTGATGACCTTTTTATAAATTGGAGGGGTCAAATACAGATGCAGAAGAATTTCTAAGTCAGTTAAACAATAATTCTCTGAACCTTGAGTTCACAGCATCCATCAGCAAGACTAGCGTAAACTTTTTAGATGTTGAAGTTTTTATAGAAGATGGCAGAATAGAGACCAAACTACATAGAAAGCCGACGGCAGGCAACACCACACTACATGCGGGTAGCTCACATCCCAGGCATCTCATCAATAGCATACCATATGGTGAGATGCTCAGGCTGAGACGTATCTGTAGTTGCGATAAGGACCTCTTCATTGAACAAGAAAATAGCAAAAAAAGATTTCATGAAAGGGGTTATTCTATCAAATGTCTGGAAACTGCCATTCTCAAAAGTAAAACTGAGAGTAGGGAAACTTTACTCAACACTAATTCGCACTCCAACGACAGGGTAAAAGATCAGAAGGATACGTTCAGATTTATTCTTCAATTCAGCAAACAAGAAAAAGAAATCAAGAAATTGATTATAAAAAATTGGCCGCTGGTCGTAAGTGACCCTACTATCGGTCAAACTTTGGTGAGAAAACCAGCAATTACATACAGTAGGGCTATGTCTATGAAGGACATTCTAGTCCAAAATGACCCATCAAGCCAAAACAAAAACACATGGCTAGCACAAAGAAAGGGTTTCTTTAAATGTAAGGTGTGTAAAGCATGTAAACATGGTATAAATCACACATCATACAAAACCGCTTTCAGCAATGAAGAAAAGTTGATCACCAAGGCCCTTAATTGTAAATCGGACCATGTGGTATACGTGCTGGAGTGCCCATGTAGGCTCAGCTATGTGGGCAGTACCATCTTACAGGGACACAAGAGGGTACTCCAACACATTAGAGCCATTAAGAATAAAGACCAAACATATCCAGTAGCCAGACATTTCAACGAGGTACACAATGCGGACCCTACAGGCTTAACCTACTTTCTAATTGATTCAATTCCACCGAACAAAAGAGGAGGTGATAGACAAAAAGCATTAAGACTTATGGAAACTAGGTATATTTTGAACTTAGACACCAAACATCCGAAAGGCCTGAACGCTACCGAAGAACTTTATACATGCTTATAAATGTCCCAGATTCCTACATGTTACACCATTAGATATCAATATGTAGAGGACTAGGGGTATTCTACACAGACAATAATGAATAACAATGCTATGCTACGCATCAATTTGACATGTCTGCTGCCAGACCGCTATCTTAGTTTATCAGTGTATTATTCTTTCACACAGGGTGGGTCAACAGGTTTTTATATGTATTAATTTTAGTACATTTCACTTGAGGAGTTTATGGAGTATAAGGCACTTGCACTTTATAGAAGCACAATTTACAGGGAATCAAACTAATCAAATTACAAACATAAAAGTATACCTGCCAAAAATTGTAACTTGCAAACATACAAATAGTTGGGACAGTTGAAAGATCGTAATTGATTGGATTACGGTATTGAAACCATTAATCAACTTTATTGTATTATATGATTGTCAAAACCTTGTCTTTTATATATACATATGAGATAGCGACTAAACAAACACGATTTTATTGATAATGATATTAATCATGACATCAATGTTGCTTTGAAATGCAAGTATGTTTAAACATGAGGTTTTTTTTAACAGGGTACAATTAAGATTTAATGGCTATTTATTCATGTACTGTCACTTTAAGCACTGGTTAAAGCATTTTCCCAAAAAAACCTTGAAAAAAATTAGAGAAAAAAATGTATTAAAAAACTACCCACCTGACAGAGCGTTTCATGTGATCAAGGCCCTCCTGGGCTGAAACGCGTCATGGCTGTAGAGGTCTTTTGGGATTAAAGAAGATTATTTTGCTGCATTACCTTGTGGTCTGTGCTTCATTGTCCAGAGAAGTTTGCGCAAGCCGATGAAGTTTGTGTCAAAATATATATATATATATATATATATATATATATATATATATATATATATATATATATATATATATATATATATATATATATATATATATATATATATATATATATATATATTTATATATATAAAATGACTTCTGTAACTGGCCCCAGCACTTTTATATGTGACCCTACGTGTACCCCTCTTTAAATTAATTTCAAGACATTTCAAATTACTTTTGTACTGTGGCGCCTTTTGTGTATATTGTATATTCTCATTTTCCTTTGGCCATGTAAACTCACTTGTGAGCATATAACAATGCCCCTTGTTAACAAATACAAAATGGCGGGCTTGAGTTAGCAACTTATTAAAGATTCAAACACTTACTGTATTCAAAATGGACTTCTCTCTTATTTTGGAATAGTTTTACGATGACTCATTCCACTTATTTCCCTCCCCTCTATTGTTCAGAAATGGTTCACCATGCCTGGTGTACTCTCTTATTTACAATGCCGAGCTAACGAGTTTGGCTGAACACGTGAGCTTCAAGATGCCAGACAAAAATAATTCAAGCGCTTCATCAGCACGTCACACTAATTAAAAATTCAGATGTGATTAACAGAACTCTGAGTTTCACACTTCGAAAATCAGCAAAAAAGGAATAAAGCAATAATACATTCATTGAAGCATGTCAGACTCCTTTTTGTAATGCAAATGCCACAACATCTACTGAACGGTTTACACCAAAGCACGCTTTCTCAATAACATTCTACTTTCATGCCAAGTTTGGAGCAAAGTCTTTCAGAGGTGTTTGCATCAAGCGAGTGGCACATTTCATGCAGATTCGTCAAATGGTGCCAAAGTCATTGGCAGGTCAAGAAATCTATTTTCAATGTGCATCTGAACCATTACTACACACTCGCTACATCCGACAGTGAAATATGTCTATCAGTAGCAAATATAGGAGTAGAAGGCAGAAATACGAGTAATACATTAAATTAAATTATTTTTTTTAAAAACAGTATATAGACAGATTAATACTATACCCCATTTTGATTCTTACATGTTTTTGAAGGAGAAAGAACTGAAAGCCGTTGTGCTGGAGGCTGGTCAATCAGACAGGTAAAATCCGGCGGAGACTCGTCTAAATTGAATTGTGACTTTAAATAAAATAAAGTATAATGGCGATTACTGTCAAGATATTGTTTTAAATTAAATACAGTCACGGAATCTGTTCACATTGGAAGTGTTTATGGCATATAAACTTCATTTTAGTTCCAAATGATACAAACAGAAAAATTATGAAGACAAGTGAAATCTAAAATAGTAAAATAAGAATTCACATACTCGTAGGAAATACTTTTTTTTACAGATTCTGATCTTTTTTTGTTCAAATATCTTTATTGCATTTTTCAAAGAGAAATACAATAATAATACATTAACAATACACTAGTGTAAAATGAAATCTATCTATAATCAATCAGACAAGTTATGAAGCTAGAAAAAGTTCATAAGAAAATACGTTGGCCTGGGCTAAAAAGGAATTAAAACAAACTATTATTATAAAAAGATAGTTAAATATATATCCTATTATATGGTAAAAGTTATAAAATTGATTAAATATAATATGGATCCCAGAAGGATAGGACAAGCCAAACAACTGCATATATCAGGATCAAGAAAAAAGAGAAGACCTATACTAGTTGTATTGTTTCATAAAAAAGACAATTCACCTAGGAAAGTGAAAAAGAAGAAGAAAGAAAAGATTTAAGAGAGAAAGCTAGAAAGGAAAGCAAAGGAAATAAAGAGATGAATCATAGAGAAGAGAGGGGAGGGGACCTCTGCATTCAATGATAGAAAATAAACTAAGAGAGGGTATCAAAGGGATATTGAGCTCTCAAGCCTTGAGACGACAACTCCATATAGTTATCCAAAGACCGCCAAACCTTAATAGAGATGAAAGGCAAGCAATGTTTTTTCTCAACAAAAGTATGAGCTCCACATAAATATGAGACCCATGCCCACCAAGTATGGTAAGATACAGAATGGAAAGATTTCCATTCAGTTAAAATAATTTTAACAGCTATAGATAACAGTAAATCTAACAATTCCATGTAAGAAAGTTCTATTTGCGTATTATAAATCACTGTTAAGTGCTTCTGTATCGAGCTCCAAAATGAATTTAATAACGTACATTCAAAGAACATATGTGCATGGGTACCTGGATCAAGATTACAATTCCAACATAAATCACTATCACTAAATTTCAATTTATATAAACGATCCGGGGTCCAGTGTAGAAGATTTAGTGAGAATAATTTAGATTGGATAAGTGAGGGAGCAATTTTATTGCGTAGGGATAATTTCCCAATAAGATACCAAGTATCCCTTGAAATGTGTTTAAAAATGTCGTCTGCGAAATGATGACCCCATTTATCATAAGTAATCGTAGATTGTGAAGCGTTTGGCGCAGATAAAAATGTATAGATTTTAGACGCAATATGACCGGAACGTAACCACGTTGAAAGGAGTGAAACAATACTTGAGTCCGTTGACAGAGATACTTTAGCAATGTTAACCTTTATCTTTAAGAAAGAATAAAATCAAAATTACTAAAATGAAATTTCTCGGCTAAAAAAGAAAAGAGAAGAGGATCATGATTGGAGTCGTACAGATGCTTTACCAATCTAATACCTTTGGCAGCCCACAAAGAGGCTATGCTACGATCAATGTCAGTAGAAAGTTTAGGATTATGCTACAAAAAAGACCATCTTGATTTATGTATAGGTTTAGATAATTTCTCATCAACATACTTTAATGCATTAATTGTGTCTAATATTATACGTTGAGAATGGTCAAAATTAAGGCAAGAAGCTGTGAGGAGAGAAGAGATGGAGAAAGGTCGCAGAGTTCCCTTTCAATATAAATCCAAAGGGGAACTAGGTGCAAATCTGGTAAAAACCAAAGGGCCCCTTGAGATGCAATGAAGGTAATCTGATATAAATTCCAATCTGGAAGATTACAGCCCCCCCAACTCAGAAGGCCTTCTAAGATATTTCAAGGCAATTCTAGCTCTTTTATCACTCCATTACATTTTTGAAGAGATTGAGTCAAGCTCATGCTAAAAGGCAGAAGTGAGCCTTTAAGGGTACATGTGGGATAAAAAATCATCATTTTGAGAGTTTGCAGTCTTCCCCACCAATAAATATATTTAGGAGACCAGGAAGATAAAAGATCTTTAACCTTGGATAAGATTTGAGATTTATTGAAGGAGATAGTGTCAGATAAGTTCTTACAAAACCAAATTCCTAGGTATTTAATACGAGTCGATTGCCATTTAAAACCAGAATCACCCATGTGAGCAGGAAAACATAATGCATTTAGAGGGAACATTTCCGCCTTATCTTTATTAACAGTGTAACCAGAGACAGACGAAAAATCACTTATGATGTTAAAAATAACAGGGATTGCTGTTGCAATATCCTCTGAAAAAATAAGGACGTCATCTGCATATGCTGCCGTTTTAAGCGTGCATGAACCAAATTTAAACCCCTTAATACTGTGATCCAAATTAAGTAGACGAAGAAGCGGATCTATGGCAAGAAGAAAAAGAAGGAGAGAAAGAGGGCACCGTTGTCTAGTGCCCTGCCGAAGATTAAAAAAGGAAGATGTAGCACAATTGATTCTAATATTCGCTTTTGGTTGCGAATAAAGAGACATGACCATATTAATAAAGGAGTCACCAAGGTTATGAGATTCTAATACTGCTTGTAGAAAAGGCCAAGAAACTTTATCAAAGGTCTTTCCGGCATCAAGGACGATCGCCGCTGAAGGCAATATTGAAAGTCTTGCCTTTTCCATTATATGACAGACGGTCCAAATGTTGTCTCTAGCAAGTCTCCCTTTAACAAAGCCTGTCTGAGAAGCATGTATGAGATTGGGAATGTGTCTCTCCAAGCGCTTGGCTAAGATCTTCGCAAAGATTTTAGCTTCCATATTTAATAATGAAATTGGACGATAATTTTTGGGATCAGCATGATCTTTACCATCTTTTGGTATAACTACGATAGTAGCTTCAGCAACCGATCCAGAAACCTTACCAGAAACAACATACTCATCAAAAACCCTCTTAAGATATTTAATAATTGAGGGAGTAAAAGTCTTATAAAAAGCAATTGGAAAGCCATCCGGACCTGGAGCTTTACCTGAGAGCGTAGCCTTAATAGCGTGACTGATTTCCTCAGTATCAGTTGGTTTCCCTAATTCAATCATATCACCATGGGAAATAGTATTAGTAGGAATTGATTGAAGAAACTTTTGACAGGTAACCTTAGTAGATTGGTTTTTAGGAGTGTATAATGTTTCATAAAAATCCCGAAACACCCCAAGAATTTCTTGGGTATGGAATTTCCTTGAACCATCCTTATCATTAATATGAGAAATACGAGACGTATCAACATTTGTATTTTGATATTTTAAAGTAGCAGCCAAGAGCTTACCGGCTCTATTTCATAACAGTAAAGGACGAGATTTTTGGGCATGCACACCGATGTAAGCTCCTTTAGTAACGATGGAGTTAGAAGAATATTTCAAGTGTTTGATATCCTACAGCAGTGATTTATCATTTGAATGTCTGAATAATTCCTCTTTACGTTTAATCTCATCCCCTATAGATTGAAGAGATTGTCTAATATCACTATTTCTTTTGGCCATTTAATAATATGGCCCCTTATAGTACATTTGAATGCATCCCACAATACCACTGGGGAGTCTACTGAAGATTCGTTATCTTTAAAGAAATTATCAATGTCCACACCGAGATCCTTAACATTATTATCATCTTCCAAAAGTTCTGCATTGAGACGCCAATTACGAGGACCCCTTGTATCAGTGAGATTAAGAACAGTTAAAGACACCGTCGCATGATCAGAAACAACTATTGGATGAATAGTAACATTTATAGTATGTTTCAAAAGTGAGGCATCTACCAAAAGATAGCCAATACAAGAAAAGCTTGAGTGTGGCGAAGAGAAAAATGTGAAATCACTACCCGTAGGGTTATGCATTTTCTATGCGTCAACCAAATGGTTAGAAGAGCACATATGTTTATGTGATCTAGGGGGAGGAAATCTAAACGCAGTGTGTCTATCCAGGATAGGATCAAGGGGAAGATTAAAATCACCACCAACGATAGTTCTATAGTTCTGTGGAATATCAGAGAGTTTCTTGTATATGTTACGCCACAAAAAAAGGGTCATCAATATTCGGAGCATATAGATTCATAACATATCTTCTGATCCATTAGTCAAACGGGTAAGAAGCCATCTACCACTGGTGTCATGTTCAGCTGCAACAATAGATAAACCAGAATCCTTGGAAATAAGAGTAACCACCCCATGTTTTCCCCAGAGCCCTCAGAGCAAGTAACATCCATAACCCAATCCTTCCTCATAAGCATAGCTTCTTTAAATGCTATCTTTGTCTCTTGAAGTAAGACCACATCACCAGATAGACTTTTGCAGTAGTCTTAAATTTTGTTCCTCTTAACTGGGTGGTTCAATCCCCATACATTAAGTGAAACTATATTTAAGCCCTTCATGGATATGAATGAAACAACAAAATTAAGTACATCTGGTAAAGGGGTAAATGAAATGCCCAGAGATAGTTAAACATTAACAGAAATGCAATATAAATCCCAAAATACACTGAAGCAGGAGTCCCAAGATTAGAAAAAAGAGAAAGGGAGGAAGTAAACAGTAGAAAGAAGAGACAAAAGAGCAAAAGTACTCCAAAGAAAAAAGGAGCATTAGAAAAGAGGAACCCCACCAGGAGATGTCTGTAATAGACAAATTGCATGGGGGAAGTAACATGGAGGAGCAACACAAAGGCCATCAACCGCGATGCAGACAGGTCAACAATAAATATTTCACTAAGCGACTAAACAAATGCATAAATACCAATACATAATAATACTATCTATAATTCATCAAAAAGAATAAATACCAGGAGTTGCAGAAAATATAATATATTTGATCAGTGAAAAACATACATCATACCATAAATAGAAAAGAGAGGTTATAATAACAGATAGCTATCTAATTAAGGAAATATAAATAACAATAGTAGGCAATATAAATATCAAAGTAAGGTATAATAGATAATATTATGCGGTGTTATAAATAGTGATCTAAGGCAATATAAATAACAATATCGAACACATACATCACAGTCTAAGGTATTATAAACTAATCTATCAAGTTAATATAAATATCCTATAAGCAGAACAATCCCAAAATATAAATATAATGTAAAGGATTACTAATCATTTTAAATTGATGGACGCCAGGAACAAATTTATATGATTAGAGTATTTTAGAAAATACGAAGTAGATAGAGTGATGAATTTACATCGTTCCTGATGATAACACCTCGGTAAGGGGGGCACAAAACAATAAGGCAGTAAATCAAAAGGAGAAAAAGTTCACGATCTGCTCTTGGAACGTTCATGGTTTTAACGAAATGCAACAAGATCAAGAAACCCTTACCTATTTAAGTAATTTTAAAGTTATCCTGTTACAAGAAACATGGAACACTTCACCAAAGCACTTGGCAGGATACGAAGAATTCCATATAATGGCGGAAAAAACATCCAAGTATGGGCATCCAAGAGGGGGTCTGTCCACATACATGGCAACGGAAATTGACTGGAAATCGGAGGAAATGGATTCCGGAGAAAACTGGATCCAAATAATAAAAGTAGAAGAAAATGTTCCGGTACAAGGAGAAAGAGTTGGAGACAATCTAATAATCCTAAATATCTATATTCATCCAAATAAGGACAAAAAAGAGGAGAAATTGTCTACCCTAATAAACCTAATAAAAACACTTCAAGTTACACATCAATATAATATCAGGGGATTTTAATCACAATCTGACAGGAGAAAAGACGAATAAGAACAAGAACAACGATCAAAAAAATCGAAACAAGCTGGAAAAATTAGGCATGGTCATCCTAAATGGAAACACGAAGGGAGATCAACCAGCCGGTATCACCTTTTCCTGTGGAAAAAAACAATCAATTATAGATTATACGATAATCAGCAAAGAGCTAATGTCCCGGGTAGACAAGTTCTGTATCTTAATACGACCAGAGAGTGATCATTTCCCTCAAGAGACAGTCCTAGACTTAAATATTAAACTTAAGGAGTCTGTAGCTTCATTAGTTGTGTGGCCTGAAATATATAACTTAAGGAAACTTAAATGGAGAGGAGCCATCATGGATGAGATTATGGATATGGTGAACGAACACATAAAGAATGCTGAGGAGTTAGCAGTTCAAACACCAAGTAACTGGGAGGAACTATGTGAATTACTGCTGGACAAATTCCCAGCAAAAATAGTATCCACAGGTAATTACGGGTTTATTAAAGAGCCATGGTATACAACACAGATGAGAAACAAAAAAAGAAATATCGCCAAAGAGGTAAGACAAAACGCGCAAGCAATTAAAATGGGAATAAAAAAAGATAGCGGAAAGATCCAAAAACTAAGAAAAGACTACAAGATGAAATGCAGAGTGGAAAAAAGAAAATACATAGAAAAGTTATGGGAGGATCTGCTGTGGGCAAGCAAACTTCCAAATAGTAAAGAATTCTGGGGTATAATCAACAAATTAATGAAAGGTCACGGAAAGCAAAATACCATCGGAATCAGCGAAAATATTTGTCTAGAACACATCGATAAATTGTATAACCCCAAACTGGGATTAGAAAAGGTGGATGCAGTAAGGTCACCGAAAGTAAAGGAAAAAGTACCTAAACCCATGGTAACCAGCATTAATATTGAAAATGGTAAAAATCAGTTTAGCTGGGAAGGAGATGACCAAATTTTGACAACTGTTAAACGCATAAAAACACTGATAAAAAATCTGAAAGCGGAAGGAGCAGCAGGTCCAAACGGGCTACCAAATGCCCTGTTCAAACGAGACCCGGAAGTTTGGGCAAAATACCTAACACCTCTTTTTAACCACGTGTTCCGTAACAACAAGATCCCGCAATCCTGGAGCGGTAACCTGTTCCACCCAATTTACAAGAGCGGTATTAGAACACAACCCGGGAATTACAGGTTGATCGCCCTGATCGACGTAGAGGCCAAACTCTATGCTTCATGCATCTTGGAACATCTACAAGAGTGGATAGAGGAAAACAATATTATCCCTAAATTCCAAACAGGCTTCAGACGGGGAATGGGCACCATTACTAATCTAACAGCCTTGACAATTCTGACGGAAAAGGCTGAAAGGAAAAGGGGAGCATTAGTGGCTTGCTATATAGATCTAAAAGCGGCTTTTGATAGAGCGCCGCGGGACCGCTTGTGGAAGAAACTGAAAGCATGGGGACTGCCACAACTACTGATACAAGCAATACAATCATTATACAGTGAAACATGGGCCACTGTAAAATTAGGGGACGGACAAAGAGTCTCTTCAAAAATAAACCTTACAAATGGATTAAAACAGGGCTGTGTCCTTTCTCCAGGTTTATTTAATTTATATCTAGCTGATTTGAATCGCCACTTAGAACAAATAAACGGACACCCACCAAATTTGGCAAAGGAGCCGGTTCAATACTTACAGTATGCAGACGACATTGTCTTGGTAAGCCAGACTTCGATTGGGCTACAAAGGGCAATAAATAAACTAATAGATTATTTTGACGCTCAAGGTTTGGAATTGAATAAATCAAAAACCAAGGTGGTGAGACTAGCGGGCCCAAGACAAGGAAACTATAAATGGTTCGCTAAGAACTCTCAAATAGAAGAGACAAGATCTTATAAATACTTGGGCATCAAAATGGCAAGAAATCTGTCAATGGTGGAGCAGAAAAAGGAGATTACAGCAAAAGCTCAATCCTTAATATTCGCTTATAAACAACTATATTAGAAACTGGAAAGCCCTTCATATGGGCATCTTTTAAAAATTATGGCAGCCCAACTGCTACCGACCCTGTCCTACGGCCTGGAAACCTGGCATGGCCAAGAAAGTAACATCTTAAATAAGCTACAAACCAAGGTTTACAAAACGGTATTTAATCTCTTTAAAGGTTCCTCTCCAGCACAAATCCGTTTGGAATTCGGACTACAGAATCAAGTATTCCAAAGAAAGGCAACCATGGTAAACTTATGCTGGAAACTCAGAGCAGCAGAACTGGGAACTTTGAATTTTTTATGCTGGTTGGAAATAAAGCAACAACTAGAGCAAAGAATCCCAAACTCGTGGGGGGACCAATTGAGGATAGCTCTGGAAGAATTAGAGCTTGAGGGTCTTTGGAACAGCAAGTTGGAAAAGGCCACATTTAAAATAGCTTGCAAAAACAAAGCAAAAGCATTATCTTTCGTGGAGGACAAAAGGGAATTAGCGAGACGCCGCCATGCTTGGGTCATAATAAACTCTTATACACGGCTAAGACCTCAACCCTACCTAGCAGCTCACTTCCGATTGTCCTTAAAAAGGAGGTTCATGGCATACAGATTTGGAGATCATTGCACATTAGACTTAGTACCCTCCTGGAAAAACAAGGATCAAGCAAAGGCATGTCGTTTATGTGGTTATTATAGCGAAACTTTGAGCCATATACTGTGTGTCTGTGAAATAGTAAAATTAGAAAGAAGGAAGATGCTGAGAACAGCTTTTAATGATTTAAAAATCCGCACCTGCAGACAGGCGGCAACAAGTTGGATGCGTGCCGCTTCAAACATTTTAATATGCAGGGGGATAAAATTTATGATAGTAGTAGAAAGCTTACTTTCAAAAGTGGGCAAAAACTGAAGGCACGATGCCATAAAAAGAACCAAGTAGACTTTTATGAACTGAAAATGTTTTTAATATGAAATGTGTTTTATATGCTTTATGGTTTGTGAAAACCAAATAAAGTTATTTTTTGACTGACTGACTGACTGTCATCGTCAACATAGAATTAGAGAAAATAAAAATAAAAAACTAAGCAGAAAATAAAGTAATCGAACACAATAGAAGAGAGGAAAAAAGAATATGATAGATAGAAGGAGAGATACTTACATTATCATAAGAATAGTGAGAAAGATAAGCAATGAAAAGACCAACCATATAAAAAGTTATCATACCAAAAAGATATCATCAAACTGGTATAAGATAAATGCAAACTAATTATAGCTTTAGTGTCGAAAAAGTTATGAATTAGAAGTCTAGTAAAGGAAAATGCTGTCAAAAAAAGGCAGAGAAAGAAGGAAGAATACAGTAAGAAGCAAGAAGGAAATTGGAGTAAGCCAAGGAAGTAACACAAGCAAATAAAAAGGATGGGTAAAAGAAGAAAAATAGAGATACGATGACAGCCTATAATTTAACAATATAACTCCTAATAGCACCAATATATTAGAACCGCCAACGTAAATCTTCTGATCCATTAGTCAAACGGGTAAGAAGCCATCTACCACTGGTGTCATGTTCAGCTGCAACAATAGATAAACCAGAACCCTTGGAAATAAGAGTAACCACCCCATGTTTTCCCCAGAGCCCCCAGAGCAAGTAACATCCATAACCCAATCCTTCCTCATAAGCATAGCTTCTTTAAATGCTATCTTCGTCTCTTGAAGTAAGACCACGTCACCAGATAGACTTTTGCAGTAGTCTTAAATTTTGTTTCTCTTAACTGGGTGGTTCAATCCCCGTACATTAAGTGAAACTATATTTAAGTCCTTCATGGATATGAATGAAACAACAAAATTAAGTACATCTGGTAAAGGGGTACATGAAAAGCCCAGAGATAGTTAAAAATTAACAGAAATGCAATATAAATCCCAAAATACACTGAAGCAGGAGTCCCAAGATTAGAAAAAAGAGAAAGGGAGGAAGTAAACAGTAGAAAGAAGATAAATATTTCACTAAGCGACTAAACAAATGCATAAATACCAATACATAATAGATAATATTATGCGGTGTTATAAATAGTGATCTAAGGCAATATAAATAACAATATCGAACACATACATCACAGTCTAAGGTATTATAAACTAATCTATCAAGTTAATATAAATATCCTATAAGCAGAACAATCCCAAAATATAAATATAATGTAAAGGATTACTAATCATTTTAAATTGATGGACGCCAGGAACAAATTTATATGATTAGAGTATTTTAGAAAATACGAAGTAGATAGAGTGATCAACACCGGATGTAAATCATAATTTAGGATAGAATTACAATGAGAGAAAAAGAGACAAATTGACAGATAATTAAAGAAATAACAATTATGCAAATATAAAACAAAAGATGTACACCATAAATTAACCTTGTAATAATAAGCAAAATTGCAGATAAATAGCAAATACACATAAATAACTCATCGTCAACATAGAATTAGAGAAAATAAAAATAAGAAACTAGGCAGAAAATAAAGTAATCGAACACAATAGATGAGAGGAAAAAAGAATATGATAGATAGAAGGAGAGATACTTACATTATCATAAGAACAGTGAGAAAGATAAGCAATGAAAAGACCAACCATATAAAAAGTTATCATACCAAAAAGATATCATCAAACTGGTATAAGATAAATGCAAACTAATTATAGCTTTAGTGTCGAAAAAGTTATGAATTAGAATTCTAGTAAAGGAAAATGCTGTCAAAAAAAGGCAGAGAAAGAAGGAAGAATACAGTAAGAAGCAAGAAGGAAATTGGAGTAAGCCAAGGAAGTAACACAAGCAAATAAAAAGGATGGGTAAAAGAAGAAAAATAGAGATACGATGACAGCCTATAATTTAACAATATAACTCCTAATAGCACCAATATATTAGAACCGCCAACGTAAATCTAACCTGCAAAGTATGAGGACTCATAAACATTCATAATAGTATAATAAACCGTATTATCCTGTAAAAAGAAAATCCGTTAATAAGAATAGCCAATATAATACGAACGATCTTACAGTGCGTAGATATCATTGTAAGGAAGAACACAAAAGAGCAGTATTAACTACTCACATTATGCCAAGACACAAGAAGCAGGGAGCCATCCTATATAAATGAGAAACATTAAACATAGAAAGCTCAGCAGATGTAAAGCACTAAGGGCGAGAAACACCCGGAATAGAGTCTGAGTCCATCTGCGATTCAGAGTGATTATCCAAAAAAACTGAGAGATCTGAAGGTTCATAAAATATCTGTGGACGACCTTTGAATGTTATCCTGAATCTGGAAGGACCAGCAAAAGAAAATGGAATGTGCATCTCAATGAGTCTCTTGCGTAAGTTAAGGAAACCCTTACGACGAATTACAGTGTCTCTGGCAAAGTCCTGTGAAATTGATATTTTATGGCCTTCCCTTTGTTCCATTTTAATCTTCCTCATTTGTGCCAGAATTTGTTAAGAATGTTGATGTTGTAACGGTTTAAAAATCAAAGGTCTTGGAGAAGACATCGTTTTAGGTTTAAAAGTTGGAACTCTATGAGCACGTTCTATCTCAAAAACTTTGTGAAACGAGATGTTCAGAACATTCGGGATCCAAGTGAGCAAAAAGTCAATCACTGAAGGAGCAGTTTTCTCACAGACTTCTGTCAAACCAAAAATGTGCAAATTACTTCTTCAATTCCGATCTTCCTGTTCAGTTAGGTCTCTTCTCAATGAGGCCATGGAGCGCTCCAAACTATGTATTTGTTTAGTCTGTTTGATCGTAAAGTTCTCAACATTGCTTATTCTCATTTCAGCATTGGAGACAAGTAACAAACGATTTTTCAAATAATTACGAATTGCTGCCACCTCCACCTGAAGCAGATCTGTATTCGTTTTGGTACTTTGCGCTAAGTCATTGACCGTGTTAAGCTTAAGAAGTATAGCTTCTAACGTTGAGGCAGAGTCTGGACTGCCTTTAGCTGGAGATTCTGGGGTAGGTGAGGTCTGTTTGGATCTTTTCAAATTCCCTTTGGAATCTCTATCTTTAGAGGCCACTCCCATGCCTTCCGCCACTGAAGAAAGTCTTAATACCCACGAGCAAATATTGTATAATTGTATAGTGCGTAGAGGATTCCAGCAAAATGCTATGAGACACAAGCCCAAAAAGACACAGGAATCATCACTAGAATATTAACGCCAAAGATGAAGAAGCCAACACCTCTGAAAATAAGCACAAATAATCTAGCACACAAATGAGGTTTATATTTAGAGTAGAACCTTACACAGAAGGTATGGATAAACTCCAAGGAAGGTGCTGACGTCAGGCTTAATTCATAGATCAATATACCAAGCACAATGATCTATAATTGTAATTTTCCATAAGAAATTCATCCATGCAATAAATTCCTGTCAGCCGCCATTTTGTAGAAACCCAGACTAGCAGGAACTTCTAGAGCTGCAGACTACATAATCCGGGGACAGAGGTCTATTGTAATAAGTAAGTGTGCACTGTACCACCTGCTGACGTAGAGACAAAGTTCTGAATAATGTCCTCACGAGTATTTCAGTTTAAACATGTCCCGACGCAGCTCCTCCAGCGGGCGCCATTCTGTATGCCCAACGAAGGTAGAACGTCTAACAGGCAAGATTACCTGTCAAACTAGCATATGGCAGGGGGCGTGGCTAGCTACCTAAGATGGCGGACGTGAGCTGGTGAGGCTCCGGACCCCGGGGGGAATTATCCTGTAATATCGCTGTACTGTGAGTCACCCACACCCCCTACAGTGTCCCAGGCTCTGCTGATAACGGTCCGGGAAGATCTGACCCAGAGGAGCTGCTGCGGCACGACGACTCGCGGCGCTCCACTGAGACCGCGGAGTGTGCGGCCTGCCCGCGGCACTCCGGTGGTACTGGCATGTTGCGGCCCTTGCCTGCTCCTGAGAGTTGGTGCTCCTGGTGACCCCCTGCACGGCCGGTGACGGTCCCTGGTTGACCGAGGTGCCGCGCCGGCACTACGCGTCTGCTCGGTTGAGACCTGCGGAGCCCCAACGGCATCGGTGGGACTGTTTGGCCCACGGCTCGGCGGAACAGATGACGGTGAGAGCAGGAGACTCGCAGCGGGGCTGGGCCGCGTGTGGGCCTCCTTTCCCTCTTCCATCCTGTCACACCTGTTGCCTGCTCACTGAGGGGAGCGGTCCGGACGGGCCAGAAAGGAGAGCGATATCCTGCTGAACACGGGGAGGACTGCTGACGCTGGGTGGACGGCGCTGTTTGGCCAGGCGGGCTGGCCCTCCCTGAATAGTATACCGCGGGGCTCCCCCCCATCATCGCCGAGCCGTCAGGACGACAGAAGAGGAGTTGCTGGGGGCCCCGGCGTGCAGAATCGGGGGCTGGCAGGAGGCCCCCACACGCATACACCAGTGAAGGCAGTGGGCTCTCTGTGACTGACCCCCCCCCCCTCCCCGGGAGCGATACTTACTGGAACGGCAGCGGGCAGAAACGTGTAGCAGTACATACTATACCCCACAGACCTGGAGCCTACTTGCACTCCGGGAGGAGGTGCTGATAGGGGGACACAGTGAGGAATAGTGCGGTGTGGCTGGGCTCAGCCTTGAACGACACGGATTAGAGTCGGAGTGACCCTCCCCCGGCCATTAATTCCCTAACACTAGTGTGGAACAGTTGTGATTGTATGTGTGCTGCACCTCGGAGCTGTTAACCTGGGGGCGCACTCTGTACGAGTGGGAACACACCGCGTTGTGGCTGAATGAGCTTCCGACGGACGGGAGATGGCGGCTGCATACCCTTAAGCCTTGTACTACACTGAATGGCAGGAGGAAGTGAGCCGTCCTCAACACGAGGCATCCCTGGGAGGCCCTCTGCATCGATGTAAGAAATAGATAGAGGGGTGAGGCGGTGCTGTCTGTGTCCCTGAACAGTCTGTGTCCACCCGGCCAGGTTCCACACTTACAGAAGGGATCACCCTGCTGCATTTGATTGTTAACCAGAGGCACGCCGGGAGGAATCCATTCACCTTACCAATACCAACTTGCCTAATAGACGTGGAGGCAAAACATGGGGAGACCCAAGGGAAAGCCCACGGACAGCAACTCCAGTGTGGGGGGACCCTCTGGGGAGCTGGAAAACGCCACCAGACCCAGATCACCAGATGCCTCCTCCTCTGAGTCCGTTGAGACCCTCCCGGACAAACTGGAACTAATCCTCAAGGAGGTCAAAGATTCCCGTAGAGCGATAGAGCTGCAGATCGGAACCCTTACAAGTGGCCTTACCCTCCTTCGAGCAGATCATGGGAAGCTCGCTGATACAGTCCAAAAACATGAGAAGGCACAGACCAATATAGAACCACAAATTATGGACCATACCACTCAAATAAAACAACTTCAGCAACAAGTCAATGGCCTCCAGGACAGAGTTGAAGACGCAGAGGGCAGAAACCGCCGGAATAACATCCGCGTATTTTATGGAAACCTGGTTGAGGGACTAAGGGGCTCAGGAGGGTCTCTCCCCCTATTTTTGTGTGGAGAGGGCACACAGGATTCCCACCGGAGCGCCTAGGGCGGGGGCGCCCCCACGACCCCTGATTGTTAAAATCTTAAACTACAGGGACCGCGATGTGCTCTTACAAAAAGCGAGAGAAAAAGCACAGATCCAATTTGAAAACCAGCGGATCTCGCTTTATCTCGATTACACCATCATGGTACAGCGCCAACGGACTTCCTTCCAAGCCGTCAAGGAAGAGCTACGAGCGGCACAGTTAAAATACGCTCTCTTATTCCCGGCCCCTCATGAGCAGAAAACCTATTTTTTCGACAGCCCAAATGATGGAGAAGAATGGCTGGAAGTGATGGGGCCAGCATTGAGCCTGGACCAGCCATTGGGTTCGTCACACCAAGGCCCTACTAAGCCAAAGACACCCGGTGCCCGTCAGCGCACGATGGGCACGCAGAACTCCGCCATAATTGGCCTGACACATGATCAGCAGATGTCCAGCAGAGCAACAGCATTGGCCGTGGCTGGCTCCTTCTGTGAATGACATTCTAAGATTGCAACTGACTCGGAAGACAGCATGATTCAATCAGACTCCGATAGCATCAATCTTTTCCCTTCAGTGACACCTCAGAACGTAGACGATCTGGTGGACAATTGAAAGGGTCGGACCTGCCAGCTGCCTATCTTCCACTGGAGAGGTCACTCACGCTTTGTCGCTGGACCACCAGCCACCCTAATATCCTTTACAACTGCATTTGTGTAGCTTATAATATTATGTCCCAGCAACATGCATATGTTCTGCACTGTTTTAACACTGCTTGTTTTACATAGGTACCTAGAGCCCCCAAAGACTGCGACTGAACTCTGGTTGCCACCCCATGGGCTCCCCGCCCCTCGCTCAGTCTCTAATGCCCACACCTAAGGCGATCTTCTAATGTGCTTATTACAATTTGTTTTATATACCCCCCCCCCCCCCCCGCCGGGCCCCGTTGAGCCACCGGGGCACTGTAACTAAATATCCAACAATATGAACAGCAGCTCCGATCCCCCTCAAAGCGAACGCACCACATTATGCGCCGATTATTTTTTGTTAAAAGGAAATGGGTTACTCCTGGTCTGTAACAATCACATGCGATTTAGGGGGAGCTCCGATCATAATGACCAATCATGTCTATCCACCGCTACACCGTAGGCTCATATAACCTGCTGACCTGGAATGTGAGAGGATTGGTGGCAGTACATAAAAGGCACTGGGTCCATGCACACCTTCTTCGGCGGAAGGCTCAAATTGTCTTCCTCCAGGAATCTCACCTCATGGAATCGGAGGCTTTGAAGACCTGTAAAAAATGGAGGGGACACGTATTCTCCACGAACTACTCGGCCTTCGCACGAGGGGCCACCATATGGATTCGCCACGAGGTCCCGTTTACAGAACTGGACCACCGTGTCGATGATCAGGGCCATTATATATTGCTGAAAAGTACCCTTGATGGGCTACCGGTTGCACTGGAAAGTATTTATGCCCAGAACTTCGACCAGGATAAGTTTTTCCACCGGTTAAGTATGGCTCTGACAGGATGGGACACGATTCCCTGGATTCTGGGCGGCGATTGCAACGCCGTTCTAGACGTAGACCTAGACAGATCCCATCCTCCTCTACACAGTGCAGGGGCCCGCAAGCAAGCTGATCTCCTGAACACTTGGCTGACTGGTTGGGGGCTGAGAGATATATGGCATCAGCTACACCCCACACACAGGGAATACTCATTTTACTCACCAGTCCACCAGCTCCACACCAGGATTGATAGGTTTTTATGTTCCCACACTATCACCACGCAAATACACCACTCCACATATCTAGCCAAGACCTTCTCAGACCACACCCTTTAGAGATTACACTGTCATGGGGTAGAGTTCCCACCCCGGTCCCTACTCGGAGGTTATGGACCCAGCTCCTGGAGGATAATCCGTTCTGCGTCACATTATCCACGACCATTACAAATTATTTTTCTGAAAATTGGAACAAAGCCTCCTCCCACCTCATTGAGTGGGACCCGTTAAAGGTGGTGGTGAGAGGTTCTGCAATTGGGTCCATAGTGGGGGCCAGACAAGAAGTCCATCAAAGCCTTATTAGTATAGAGAGCCTCCTGACTGACTTGGAACAAGCAGCGGTTACGGACCCAGACAAACAGGACTTTCTGCGCGATACTCGTATCCGACACGCTGAGGCTTTAGAAACACTCAGAGTTATTGATCACCAGGCCTACAGGCAATGAAAGCATGCTGAGGCTGACAAATCTGGTACCTTGCTAGCTCAGATAATGCGCGACAGCCCGGAAACACCTATCATTACATGTAAACGTTCCCCAACCAGGGGCTTAGTGCACACACAACTAGAAATCAATGAGGCCTTCTGCACCTACTTCAGTAATTTATATGCTGCACCAACACACACCACTGACACGCTAATGGACGAATTCCTTAACGACCTCACATTTCCTTGTCTTACAGCGGATGCACAGAAAGGCCTCTCGGGCCCCATCACCCAGCATGAAATACGAGCTGCGATAAAAGGCCTTAACCGCAACAAAATCCCAGGACTGGATGGCCTGCCCACAGAATTTTATGCCACCTACTCAGATACCCTTGTCCCAAAGCTGGAGGAACTTTATAAGACAGCTGGACGCGATGGTACGGATTTATCTAATTACAGGCCCTTGTCCATGTTAGCGACCAAATACAAAATCCTTAGTAAAGCTTTAGCTAATCGACTGCTCCCCGTCTTAAACACGCTCATACGTAAAGACCAATGTGGGTTCCTCCCTGCACTCAGTACCTCCTTAAACACCAGACGCCTACACCATGTCATGCAGGCTATCTCTGGGGTGTATAAGAACGCCGGCTGTTTGGCATTGGATTTACGACAGGCCTTTGATTCCATAGCATGGAGCTATATGTTTGCGGCCTTACAACGCTTTGGCCTCCCTCCCGAATACATCCAATGGATACGGCTGCTCCACTCTAACCCCACTGCTAGGGCGCGCACTGGGAACCATATCTCCCGTGAATATACTATACACAGGGGTACGAGACAGGGGTGCCCCCTCTCGCCCCTACTGTTCGTCCTGGCACTGGAACCGCTAGCTATAGCTCTGAGACAGTCGGGCGAACGACTGGGGATACCAATAGCTGACACCACACATTTAATCTTCATATATGCCGACGACATCCTCATTTATTTACGTGACCTCACAGTCGGGGCAGAGCCTCTCCCCAACATATTCTCCACTTTTGAGTATATTTCGGGCCTTGCCATCAATGAGGGGAAATCTAACGCTTTCTTTTTTCAGGACGGGTCCACCCAGATATGTATCAATTCGGTACCTACAACCTGCCTGTAGCACATCAGACTTTCAAATAATTGGGACTTCACATATACCGGGCTCGGTCTGACCAACTGGATGGTAACCTCATGAAGGCAATCACTGCCCTACGCTCGAGTATTGCTTTCCGGATATCTCTCCCCTTATCAGCCATGGGTCGGATCGCTACCTCTAAGATGGTGATGCTGCCCCACCTCCTCTACTTTTTCGTAAATCTTCCCCTAGTAGTCCCACAATCCACTTTCCACATTCTGGACACACTCCTCTTGGAACTCATCTGGGGGAAGGGTAGACGTGGGATTGGCCTCAAGAAGTTACAACTTGAGCCCCATAATGGGGGACTGGGTGTCACCGACTTTCGAGCGTATTATTACGCTAGCCAGCTCCAGTGGTTTTCCTATTGGACGGCTGGCAGGAACCTGCAGGAAATAGGTTATGAACCCCACAACTTAGACGGAGGAGCCCATCACAACTTATTGCTCCCAAAAATGGCAATTCCCCCGGACGGGCCCCCACTGCTTAAAACGGCAGTGCTGAAAGACGGCCCTACGTTCTACCCCAACCGCAGTGTTCTATGCGGGTAATAGGTCCATAGCAAACTGCTGGGCATGACAAAGTAGACAGCCGAGCCCACAGCCAGAATGAAAGCATGGGCAAGAATTTGCAGCACAGAGAGCCAAGCCCAGTGCATAGTGGACCAGCACATGGATGCTGATTAGGCATTGTGAGGGATATCAGCTGCTGGTCCTTTAGTACCTCTAGCACTGTCCTTCATGCCCCAGGACACAGGTTTTTTAAGGTAGTGGAAGAATCTGAAAGTGAAAAGTGCAGTAACAGTGGCATTTACTTCTTGTCCTGTATTAGCCACTTCTTACACTTCTAGTTTCTCCTAACTACTCAACAGCAATAAGAGACTGTTGATAGGCTATGGGTAGCACAAAGGGTAACCTCTGTGATGAGAGCGACAACCTGGAAGATATCGGAGTTTTTTTTTAAAAAAATATATAGCCCGAACTTGACCCGAATTGGGTATTAGAGCGCTTTACATAGCACCTGTTGCCTTACATGAGGACACATTCATTTTTTGTTAGGCACACGGAAAATAAGTGATTTGTCCAGAATCACAGGATGTTGAGCGTCATTGCCGAGACTTGAACCCAGTTCCCCAGATTTGAGGTTGACCGCCCTAGCCGTTAGGGCAACTCCTCTCCCCAAAGTGTCAAAGAGTGAGTGGTGTCACTTCAGCACTCAATGACATTTTAGTGAATCGACATCCAAAGGGGTCAGTCTAAGAGCATTTCGAGAACAGCCTGTGCTATGAAAGGCAACATAAAGCTGATGCAACCTGACACCAAATAGAAGCTAGCTTCCAAAGCTGCACAATGTCAATGTCTCGATTGGATATGCAGTAGCCCGGTACATGACAAGTTTTTAGAAGATATCTGAAGTTGCCCTATGTTGGAAACCGGGCAACCGGGTTAGCAGTCACCAGGTTCCCAGCACAGTGGTAGCTTGGCTCGAGCGGTTGGGGTCAGGCACCGTGTTAAGCGTACGTCACACCCACACAATAACCATGCGTTCATCCGTTCCAAAAACGACACTACACCGTAAAAATAATGCAAGTCAAGTTGAAAATATATATGTCTTTATCTTATTTTCTCTTAGTTGCAGGTTTCATTACATAAATACAAGACAATAAGATTTTCCTTAAAAGAGCAGGTCAAATAAATAATACTACATTGGAATTTCAATAAATAGGTTCAGGTCATAAATAAGCAAGGAATAAATAGGGTGCAATAAATACAGATGGCAAATAAATAAAGTCAGACAATAAATATAGTGCAGGAATAACTTAGTGGATGACAATAAATAAAGCACCTTCAATAAATAAGGTAAAACAATCAATGACAGTGACAATTCAAATCATTTACATGAGGTCACTTGGTCTTACTTTGCCCATACACAACTTAAGGACACTTGGGTGGCATGGGAGGTGTCCCACCTAGATTGGTCAAGGCTGGGGCCTAAGCTGAGGCAGAACAAGAGTAATCTAAAGATCTGGCCCTCCAAACTACACAGCTCTTTATGTAGGTCACTGTACCAGTCTCAGTTCACCCCTGGCACTTCCAGGCTGGTTCTAACACCCCTTTAGCCCCTAGAATGGTCTTTTAGGGCTCCACAGGGCCTCAGATGCCCCCTCTACCACTTACTGCCCTTTTCAAGATGATCGGCTCCGCTCGGCACCATGTCGACGCCGTGAGGCGACTCCGGATCGATGTCGCTGGGCGGCCTTGACTCGATGTCGCTGGACGGTCTCGACTCGATGTCGCTGGGCGGCCTCGGCTCGATGTCGCTGGGCGGTCTCGACTCGATGTCGCTGGGCGGCCTCGGCTCGATGTCGCTGGGCGGTCTCGACTCGATGTCGCTGGGCGGCCTCGGCTCGATGTCGCCTTCTGGCGTCGCAGGGACTCGGACTCCCCACTTCCTGGTGTCTCCGGAGTGCGATCTCCACTCCCGACCTCCGGCGCGCTTCACCTCAGTTTCCGGCGACTCCGGTGGGCGGACTTCACTCCCCCGTCGACGCCTCACCTCGACCTCAGGTGACTCCCGACTCGACCTCCGGCGCCTCTCCACGACCTCCGTCGGCGCCCTCACTCGACCTTGGGTTACTCCTTACTCGACCTCCGGTGACTCTCCACGCCCTCCGTCGGCGCCCTCACTCGACCTCTGGCGGCTCCGGGTACGACGTCTGCTTTCTGTCAGCGCCGCTTCTCGACCCCAGGCCCCAGGTCTCCAGGCTTCTCGACGTCAGGACTCCAGGAGGACACTGCTGAACAGGTCAGTAACTTGCTGTTCTTCTTCTTTAAGGCCTGTTTCAAATGTTCAGTTCCTTAAGATGGTTTTTCTGGACTTGGTCCCACACAGGGCTCTAGGCTGGGCTTGGTCAGTAGGGACTAGCATCAAGGGTGGGTTTCTGGACCCCACTCCAAGCACTGGTTTCCACCCCTGCTGCCTTACTCCGACCTCCTTCTAACTCTGTCCTCTCTCTTCTCCAGTCAGTTGCCAACTGCCACTCTGAGATGGCCTCCCAACATTCTAAACTGCCTCCCTCTCTCACAGGGTTCCAGAATGTTACGGAAGGTTCTAGAAATCTCCAGTGGGTTCTGATGATGTCACAGGTGACAATGGGTGGCCACCATTTTGTGTCTCAGGCCCTCAGACAGAAGTTCCAGGGGTAGGGAAAATGGCTCCCTGACCCTGCATCAACACTAAAAAGTCTGGTGGTTCCCAAAAAGGAAAAATTATAACAGGGTTTGAGGCAAAAGTGGGACAAAATAAATAATGATGAGGAGGGACCACCCAAAGGGCTGACAGGTCTAACACCCTAGGTCACGATTGAGTATCTCATCCAGTCTAGCTTTTTATATGCATTTTGGGGCTTGTAATGGATCAGTTATCAGGGACAATAACAAGCAACATAAATGTAGTAAATATAACCAGGATCATGACATTGAACAACTAGAGAACCCTGCTTTTAAATGTTTTATGAATGCATGTAGCATGATCTATTTAGCAAGCTACATGCAGACCAGAAGATGGTTGCTTCAGAGATTACAACAATCAGAATGGTCTGATAGGGAGAGCTGCTGAACGGAAAAAATAGAGACACTGATTGAGAGAGAGAAAGAGTGAAACAGTTAGAGAGACGGAAAAGCATCCATAGGAGGATCTAAGTAGCTAGGATGGTGAATCTAATGAGGTGACACTTTGTGGTTGGAGTGGAGGAAGGAACGCTATTATGTGTGCAAGGATGTTAGTTGCAGGTCTTGACCACATGGTTCACTGCGCTAAAGAAGGTGATTTTATTAGCATTTACTGGGCTTAGATTTTCGCCACCTTAAATGGGAATAGGGTGGGGCACCCACAATGGAAGAACAGAAGAATTGGGTTTGGAGATTTAGGTGATCACACTGTCAGAATTCTAGTTTTAACTCCATTTAAGGCTAGCCAATTGTTGTTGGTTCAGGTATGAAAGGCTTGAAGGCTGCGAGAGATGGAAATATCATGGAACAAGTTCAGCTTCATCACAACCTGGGTATCACTGCATATATCTTAAATGGATTTAGAAGCCAAATTGATAACAGCTGGATGAGGTATATGTTGAATAGAATCGGAGATAGGCAGAAAGTTTGAAATACGACGGACAACAGTTTGGTTCAGGAAGACCAAATGGAATTAAGGGCCTGATTACGATGATGGTGAAACCGCCACCGACAGCCCGTTGGTGGCGGTCCCACCGCCATCGTAATACTGATTATCGCCTGCCACATTAGGATGGCAGGCTGATGGTTGGTGGACGGAGAGACCAACCATCTCCGACCGTCACGGATCCGACGGGCTCCATCGGAAAGGACTTGTATCCCAACAACAGTGGTGGTGCCTGCCAGGCACCACTGTAGGGATTACAAAGTCACTTCTCGCCAGCCATTTCATGGCGGTTTACCCACCATGAGAAGGCAGGCGGAAATGGACATTGGGGGCCCTTAGTGGGCCACCCTTCCACCACGGCCCTCCGAAATGGCCCCTGGGGTCACAACATATCCCTAGACCATGTGGGAGGCACAAGGTGCAGGGATATGCACAGGGTGCACATTTTGTACTGTGGCGTGTGCTGCAGCCCACTGCACCCGCCGCAATACAAAATATACACTTTTGCAACCGCCTAGAAGGCGGTGGCATCATGATTCAGGGTGCGGGACCGCCGACAGCTTGAATGGTGGTCCCGTTTCCCACGAGGATGCCGGTCGGACATAAGGCCCACCGCCATCCTAATCAGGTCCCAAGTTTTACTTTTTCTCATTACTTATGGCTGGTGTTCTCTCAAAATATAAAATGGAAAATATAATTGGGGCATAATATCGTTACCTTAATAATGTTCTGTCAAAAACATTGTGTGACATAATTTATATGTTTGAAATGTTATTTTTTATAATGTAGTTTACTTAAATGTTGTGTATAATGGTTTTTGTGATGTTATACGGTTGTTTTTAGTTTTTTGTTTTCTTAATTAATGTAAAGATTATTTTATTTAAATTGTGCTATCCTGATTTTGCTAAATATATATTTTGTATAACAGTAATTTATAACGGTTTTTTAATTGAGTTAGAATTTTTGACTAAGGAATTTAGATATTTGAATATTTTTTATTTCTTTGTAGTTTGTAGGGAAATAGGGTGGGACTTGTTTTAAAATAAAAACATTTTATTGCTTTTTATTTTGTTAAATTAATTATTGAATTTCTTTTTACTAAATAATCTTTGGATAGTATATGTGGAGTTTTGTCATTCTAGTTTATTTTTATTGTAATGCATTCATACAGCAAATTTATTTTAGTCTGTATACATTGGGTTTTAAAATCATTGTGACAATTTCTGTGGCATTTGGAAGATTTTGTAATGTTGTTATTTAAAATGTATACAATTATTTGCAATATTTTTAGTATGTAATTTCTGTAAAGTATTAATAGTTCAATGGGATGTTTTTACAAAATAATTACATAATCCATTTGTTGGTGGGTTTTTTTAAGATAGACACATGTTAAACAAAATGTAGTAATTTATATATTCAAACTTAGGAACAGATATTTTTGTACTTTTTTATTAAAATTAAAGAAAGCAAATCAATATGTTTAGAGTATTTTTTCATTTTAAAAAGTTTGCTTTTTTCAGACATTTTACACTTCCATAAAAGATTAAAAGTGTGTTTGTTTGGAGTTAAGGGTTCTATTTTAAACCGCCCACTGACCCAAAAATATTTTATTTTACTTACGTTTGGAGTTGAGTTTAGAATATGACATTTTCTTGCCCCTTCCCCCTCCATGTGCACTGATATTCAATATTTTCTCCTTTATGTGCTGAGTTAGAATTGTAAATAATATCCCCTAAACTTTAAACACTTTCCCAATTTTGTTCAGAGTGGGAGTTAGAATAGTAAATATGATCCCCCAAAATTAAACACATTCTTCCATATATGTTGTTAGAACATTATATATAAACCATCTCTACTTTAAATGTTTTCCAATTATGTCTAAGGATTGAGTTAGATTCACAAAAATAAATTCCCATACACAAAACACTTTTTCTAATATGTTTAGGTTTAAAGTTAAAATATTAAAACACTTTCCAAAGATGAAAATGCTTTCCAGATTGTGTTTTGGATTGCCCTTAGAATCATAAATATTATCATGTTATATTATATGTGTTCTCACAGGTGTAAGCATTCAGGTCTTTTTTAAGACACATTGGAACAGAATGATGCACTGGCTTGTGTGTGCACACTGGGAACAAGAGGAGGTTGGGAACTGAGACAGGCCACATATAGCCCAATCGGGCCTCCTCAGGGAGGGACTTGGAGGAGAGAGCCTTGTTCTCCCTATTTTTTTCACAGGGCTAGAGCTAAGCATTAGGAGAGTATGGCTTCAATTTTGGGTTTGTTGAAATAGGAAGTGGCATTTACTGCATCCAATAAATTCTGCTATTGGTATGAGGTATTAAAGGCGTGCAGTAAATACCTCCTATTCTGAATTTGTAATGGGAAAAGGGAGAGTTACGTGGTTCCTGGCTCTGAAACACTTTCATTAGGTGTGGTTAAATTTCCCTACAGAGACAAAGGGCCATCTGCAATAAATTGTAATGCAATAGGAAGTAAGACCCACTTACCCACTACATTCCGCAGCTGACTTCTGTTAGTCAGGTAATATACAGTAACATACAAAGAGGTGACTATAGTAAACGCCAACATCTAAAATGTTAAGACTCCCACTAGAAAAACTGTTGGCATTACATGAGAATGGTGCAAATGCTACACTCCATTTGCCATGCTGCTTACACGCCTCTCCTTTTCTAGTCAGAAAGCCTCGAAAAAATGAGTCCCTTCATATCTCTCCTAAAGCTTTGCCAACCATCAAGCCAAACCTAACAAACCTAAATAAAAGCCAGTATGGCATGACAGGCTACTGTAAAAGAGGATTTATTTGGGCAGTATTGAAACGCAGGTTTTGCCAGCCGCGGCCCGTTCAGGTAGGAGCGGTGGGGTGGTGGGGCCGAGTGGGGTGGGGATTTCGACGGACGACGAAGAGGGAAAATTAAATAAATCATTCATTGTCCTTTGTCATCGTCCGTCAAAATCAAACCCCCCCCACCCCACCCAGCCACACCGCCCCACCGCTCCCACCTGAACGGGCCGTGGCTGGGTTTTCCTTAAGTTGCAGGAAAATTAGAAGTTGAATTCCATAGTTTACACTCGGGACACTACTTGTTATTTAATTGAGGATGCCAACTGAACGATTTAAGTTATTTCGGATGTATGTTCTTTTGAAAGCAATGACCCATATTTCACCACTAAAACTTCCCTGCAGAGGACTGTTCCCTAGGCAACTAAATAAACATTATGTGGAGCAATATCCAGAGGTTTACAGTTGTAATAATAAATACCCTTTTAATATACTTCACTTGGCTGTTCCATGCCCAAGGGTTAGCAATGTAAATGCGATGTATCTTCTGCCACCCTGTGGGAAATATAGTATAATGTCTGGTTTAAAGCTTTTGAATGATTTTTTTTAATGTTATCTTCTGATGTCACTGGAGTCTTCAGCTTTTTTGTTAAGAATGACATTTATTGATTCCCTACCATGCAAACTAGTCATTTCTAATATTTAAATAGATATTAAATTGTCTGATTTGACCAATTTAGACTGAAATACAAAAAGCAAACAAGTTACTTACTGATGTCTCATCCTGTTTGTCAGTTTTGAATGGTTGTGGCAGCTTGAGTTGCTCTAGGTCGTACTCTACAACAAAAACCAAAAGAATAAATTAGTAAGTATATTTGAAAATATTATTGATTGATGTTTACAGTGTCAGAGGGCGACTGGAGTGATACAGTGGAAGAAGAAAATATTAAGTGCAACCTGCATTACATCATCCCCATTCTACTCTGATTTGTAATAATGCGTATGTGAGTTTGGTATTTAACCTGATGCCACAACTCAGCACACAAAGGGCTGGGGACACAAGGCCAGTACTACAGAACTTTGGAGACACTGACAAACTCGAAAAACTAAATCAGCAGAAGTGTTATTTTCTAACAAACATCTGCACTGTGAACCTTTTAATCTTTGACTTTCTTACAGTGTCTGCCATGTAGTAATTTAAAACACATATCACCCCCTGATCCCTCTCCAAAAAATATATTAACTTTTTCTGTCAGCGTGTTTATTGGGGAGTGCCAGTGTTTTAAAAGATGGGTGCTGTCAGGCATCCAGGACCTGCACTTCTGACCAGGGGGGTCAATACTTTTAATTGCAGAGTACCAGATTTCTCATTAGCATACAGGTACTCTGAGATAAGGAGTACTAGAACAAATATATTTCCAGTTCAAGCACTGGGGAAAGCATAGTCATTATGGTGTGCGGTGCTGTCTAGAGTACTGCTTTTGGGCTAAAGGGAATGTAAAGGTGCCAGATAGCAACACTCTCTCTCTAGTACAGGCCCCATCTAAGGAGGTCTGTTGACCAGGAGAGAAGGAGAAGTGATCTTGAGACATTAGCTGTTGAGAAGATGCTTGTGTAGAAGGAAGAGAAAGTCTGCAGAGAGACAGTGCATTTGATAGCTGAAAAAGTCTCTGAAAAAGAATCAATGTTGCTGTAAGTGAATCTGTGAAGCACTCTTTTGTGCTGAATGTGACTTTTTACCTTATGTTAAATTAATAAAAACTGAGGGCTATATTTGGCATTCAGGGGATACTGAGGTCTGCATAAACATGCTAGAGTACCCTGCCTGCCAAGCTCACCATTCCCTTACTCTGTTTAGAGCCGGGGAACCTCCATGTTTCTGCCGGCAGAGCCTCCACAGGCTTCGCTTGTGAAAACCTTGGACTGGTAGCCCAATTGACATTGGGCCATTGGCCAAAGTACCTCAGAGTATCCATCCTATTAAGGGCATATGTTCTAACATATTATTTGCTTGTATGAGTCTTGGGCTGCCAGGGAAAGACCGGTGGTCTTGCAAAGGAAATCAAACAAATGACCACACACTCAAAGGAAAACTCCCAGCATAAGAGGGACATTTAATATTCAAAAATATAAACTCCTGCTTTAGGAGTTTGTTCTTCAAAAACAAAATCCTTTGCTGTGTGGTCTCATTTAACAAGGCATGTGCACAGCAAATCTTCAGGGCCTCTGAAGAAGCCACCGTGGCAGAAGCTCCTCTGGAGGCACAGAAATCTCTACCTGCCTGAGACAGAACTCTATATATGGCAAGCAGAAGTCTGCCAAGGCCACGGATCCATCCCTCTGCCACCCTGGTGGAATGCAGTACAGCCCGCCACATGCTAACTATACTCATAAGTGTAAAAAGAAGTTATTATGAAATTCTGGTTGTGTTGTACCAATTGCAACTACTGAAAGAAAATATTTTTGCAAAAAATGGAAATCATTGTTCAAAAACATGCAACAAAGTAACCCGTACATCCTGTTACTTAGAAAGAGCACTCCAAAAAGTAGTTGAAAGCAGAAACAATTCAGTTCAATTTCACACCAGAAGAAACAGTGTTCCTTCTGACAGCAGGTACCAGCATCATCTGGGAAGATGTGTCTAGTGAGCAGTTATGAGCCAATGTTCCATCCCGTGGATGTCTGTGCATAAGTAGGGCATTCACATAAGATTGCAATCTCATCCTTGATGATCAAACAACTGAAGTCGTGTATGTTTGCCATTTCACTTCAAAATTCTGAAAGCATTATTCCCCATGACCGGACAGGCCTTTTAGTCCACCAGGCATTTCCCTGGTGGGATGGAGACCTTGGAGGCCGGTTGTGAAAGTCCAGGACCACTCCTGGAGCCACTGTCACTTTCCCAGCTCACTGAGGTTAATTACAGCAGGCACAAGGAGGCTTCAAGAGACAGAGAAAGAGAGGGCAAAAAGAGGATTTTAGAGAAAAGGAGAGGGGAAAGAGAAAGAGTAGAGAAGGAGAGTGAGAGAAAGGGTTGATGGAAAGAGAGAGATAAATAGAACAGGCTGGTTTGAGCATTTTTGCCTGGGCTCCTTTTCGTTCCCCAGTCTGGCCCTGCTCTTGCCCTTCATTGAACATTCACCTACATGCCACTGCAGCCAACAAACTCATTCAGTCTTCCCTGTAGTACGTGAACTCGATATATCTTGCAGCATATGAAAAAAATCTGTTTCGTCTGCAACTGGTACAAACTGGTGCTACTGGTCGCATAGCTGGGCTTTGAAGGTGGCATCACATTTCATCAATACTTAAACTCCTTCTTCTGTGCAAAAGGCTTATATATATAGTAACAGTGGCGGCCGGCGTGGCTTGCGGGTGGTAGCTGGGTTCCGCGTCTTCTCTGCTCCTGCTCTCCTGCCTCCGTCTTTGACAGGAACAGGAAGCCTCCCTAAGCCAAGCACAACGCTGCAATGCAGCATTGCGATTGGTCCGAGCGCCGTGACACTGCGCTCAGCCAGGGGCTGTAGGGGTTGGCATGTTCACCAGGCAGGCTGTAATGCAGCCTGCATGGAGAAGGGAAAAGTGCGCATGACTGGTTTGGGTGGCCCGAGATGGCCGACCAAACAGTAACTGTGCACTTACGGGTGAGCAAACCCCTCCTCCCCTGCCTTGCTCCAAGAGCAAAGCATCCCCGCCCACTCACCCGCCCGCAAAGCAGCAGGAGCAGCCTAAAACGATAATAACGGAAAGTTATTATCATTTTATGTTTCTGCTTCCCACTGCTTAAAAGCAGTGTGGCGACGCTCCTCCGCCGTAGCGGAAGAGCCGCCCCAGTATAGTAACCATATAGCACAATTCAACTAAATTTATTGCTTCAAATTGTACCATACTATCTATTCGGTACGGTGCGCAGGTCTTGATTTTACTGAAGTACCCAAAACTAAGCATGTCAGGCACAGCAATAATGTCTACTCTACTCTGTGGCAGATGCAAAGACCTGCAGTTTACCCTCCTCTTTATCCACGCACAGAGAACTGTCTGACTAAATAGGGATAGCTTGGCTGTTCTATTAGTTAACCCTTCCTGTAGTTTGCATGTTTTCCCTTCTTCAATGCTGACGTTGTCTTAATTCCATAGTGCCAAAAAGCTCTGGTGACACAACGTTCAATAAATAACCTAGAACATAACAGACGAGTTAGAAAGCCCATCGCGCGCATACAACATTTCAATGATTGTGAAATGTAGAACAAGCCATACTTAAACATATCTTGAAGAATATATAGTAAAATGGATCCTGGCCAGAATCTAATAAATAGATTAGCTGTCATTCCAAACACGAACTTCTTTGGTAAAAGGAATTCTGATGTGCTTAAAACCTCCAATGATAAGGGCCTCAATAATAATACAGCTGGGACACCTTTGCCTATGCTCCGGCTTGCACATTTGCCATTAATGCCAACTATGCTACTATATCAATCCCAAATCAGCAACTATCCTCAGACACCAAATTAGGAAGAGAGTTTGTAAATGGAGACTAAAGGGGGACTTGGGAGGCAGCCGACCGCAGGGAGGTCTGCCCCCTGGGTGTTTTGGAGAAGTGTAGCAGTTTGGGGTAGGGTGAACAACCGTCCGTAAATTTCACGGACCGTCCGTCATTTTGGTGTGATGTCAGTTGTCCGTAATCATTCCTTTTACGGACGCCTTTTGCCCGCAATTTTGGACATTAATTACAGCCGCTCCCTGCGGGAAGCCCCAAGAGATTACAAATTCTCGGGGGCCAGCTCGCACTTCTCTGTGCTGCAGCAGACCCTCTCTGATTTCTCACAGACTGTGGGCAGGCCCATTGTCATTCCGACTGAGGCCGATTCTCCCCTTTCAAATGACAATGCGCCCGCCGTCTGCTTTTGCATATCATGTGCCAGTGAGATCTTAGTTCGTGATTACAGAGGAGCTTTCCCCAAACAGAGTACTGTGGGGAACTTGCCGCCTTGTGTAATTTGTCAATGTTGTACACAGAGTGAACAGGACAGGAGCAGTGACGGGACAGGAGAAGTGACGGGGCAGGAGAAGTGACGGGGCAGGAGTAGTGACGGGGCAGGAGAAGGGACAGGGCAGGAGAAGGGATGGGGCAGGAGAAGGGATGGGGCAGGAGCAGTGATGGGACAGGAGCGGTGACAGCAAAGGGGAGGTGACCGGGCAGGAGAAGTGACAGGGCAGGAGAAGTGACAGGACAGGAGAAATGACAGGGCAGGAGGGGTGACGGGGCAGGAGAGGTGACGGGACAGGAGAGGAGACAGGAAAGGAGAGGTGACCAGGCAGGAGAGGTGACCGGATAGGAGAAGTGACGGGGCAGGGGAAGTGACGGGCAGGAGCGGTGATTAGGCATGAGCAGGAGCAGTAACCGTGCAGGAGCAGTAAACGGACAGGAGCAGTGAACGGATAGGAGCAGTAAACGGGTCAGGAGAAGTGATGGGACAGGAGAAGTGATGGGACAGGAGAAGTGATCGGGCATGAGCAGGAGTGCTGACCGGACAGGAGCAGTGAACGGGCAGAAGCAGTGAACAGGCAGGAGCGGTGACGGGGCAGAAAAAGTGATGGGGCAGGAAAAGTGACGGGGCAGGAAAAGTGACGGAGCAGGGAAAGTGACGGGGCAGGAGCAGTGACGGCACAGGAGAGGCAACAGGAAAGGAGAGGTAATGGGGCAGGAGAGGTGACCGGGCAGGAGAAGTGACGGGCAGGAAAAAGTGATGGGCAGGTGACGTGATGGGCAGGAAAAGTGACGGGGCAGGAGAGGTGACGGGGCAGGAGAGGTGATGGGGCAGAAGAGGTGATGGTGCAGGAGAAGTGACGAAGCAGGAGAAGTGATGGGGCAGGAGCGGTGATTAGGCATGAGCAGGAGCGGTAACCGGGCGGGAGCGGTGAACGGGGCAGGAGCAGTGAACGGGGCAGGAGCTGTGAATGGGGCAGGAGCAGTGAACGGGGCAGGAGCAGTGAACGGGGCAGGAGAAGTGACGGGGCAGGAGAAGTGACGGGGAAGGAGAAGTGACGGGGATGGAGAGGTGATGGGGCAGGAGAGGTGACCGGGCAGGAGAGGTGATTAGGCATGAGCAGGAGCAGGGACCGGGCAGGAGCGGAGACCGGACAGGAGCGGTGAACGGACAGGAGCGGTGAACGGACAGGAGCAGTGAATAGGGAGTGAGAAGTGACGAGGCAGCAGAAGTGACGGGGCAGGAGAAGTGAGGGGCAGGGGAAGTGAGGGGCAGGGGAAGTGACAAGGCAGGAGCGGTGACCGAGCATGAGCAGGAGTACTGACTGGACAGGAGCAGTGAACGGGCAGGAGCAGTGACGGGGAAGGAGAAGTGATGGGGCAGGAGAAGTGACGGGGAAGGAGCAGTGATTAGGCATGAGCAGGAGCGTTGAACGGGTAGGAGCAGTGAACGGGCAGGAGCAGTGAACAGGCAGGAGCAGTGAACGGGGGCAGTGATTGTGCAGGAGCAGTGAACGGACAGGAGCAGTGACGGGGCAGGGGAAATGACAAAGGAGCGGTGACGGGGTAGGAGAAGTGACTGGGCAGGAGAAAGTGACAGGGCAGGAGAAGTGACTTGTACTTATGTTCCTTGCCTATTTATTTATACACTATTGCATGACATCCACTGATGTGTCTGCAAAGCATACCTGTTGTCACAAATTTTTGTCCTGAATTTTCACCTCCTGTCCTGAATTTTGGTCCTGAATTTTGACCCCTTGTCCTGAATTTTTACACTCACCATCCTGAATTTGCACCCATGTCAGTGGGCCACCCTAGTTTGGGGGACTGCTACAGGGTTTGTGCTGTTTATGGGCTACTTTTGTAGCCCAACATATATATAGCCCACCATTTTAAGGTACCAGCCATCATTTCGTCTTGGTGACACGGTGGCTGGAACCTGTGCAGGAGCGTTTTTTTAGTCCTTGTGCAGTTGGTGGTTTAATGCCTTCCTCATTGGACCTGTTTGAAGGATCCCATATCACCTACCGGGGAGCGCAGTGGTCGGGGGTATAGATGATAAAGGCAGTGAATGCGGCGGGCCGCCTTGACCACATTTTTTTTTGTTCAAATCTGTTTTTATTGATTTTAGTTTTGCTTGGTTATGATAGGCAACATATGCTTGGATGTACATTTATACAGAAGATCATCCGCCAACAGTGGGATGTACAGTTACTTTTGTTTTTGTGTGTATACTGGGCATACCTTAAGCATTTAAAGCGTCGCTCACACAGGAGCGAGTTTGACTTTGGCGTTCGATTCATATTACAGATTGCAGAGGTTACCGCTCAGTAACAGTGGGTTATCATTATGACATTGTGTAAAGTCCTTTCAATTCCTTTACCTTGGGCTTTTAAACAGATGGTGTGATTAAGAACAAAGAAAACCATAACAACAGCAGCATTAACCGTCATATGTACATTTATCTCCCTCCCCCCCTCCCTGCACCACTCCCCCAATGTTCACAATCCACCTAGTGATTGCTTCTGTGCACTAGCGGCGACTACTTCTGTGTTAGGTATCTACCAATTGGTAAACCGTTCTGCAATATCACGGTATTGCGCTTGTGGGGTGCACGTCTTCCCCTGTGTGTTCACTATCCGTTCTCTCGAGATGTCCCCTAGATCCCTGCCCCTCCGCCTGTTGCAACGCGTGGAGTATTCTTTCCCATTGGGCTGCAATGGGTTCCTTCCTCAGTCCCAGTGTTTCTTCCCTCAGGATGGTGATTCCCTCTGCCTTGGCCCATGCTAAGAGCGAGCAGTGCCACGCCTACGCGTGCGGTGGGTCTTGCGCTTTCCACCGCTCTGTTAGGAGTCGCTTAGCAATCACTAGTCCTAGGTCTAGGAACCAGGACGTTACCTTTGTGGCGGGAGTCCTCCTAAATTGGTGCAACAGGTACACAGACCACTCGAGGGGCATGTCGCGGCCCGTGCAGACCTATAGCAGCCTGCTGATTGTGTGCCAATATGTACATAGTTTAGGGCAACTCCATAACATATGTATCAATTCAGCCCCTTGTTCGGCGCACCTGGGGCACGTCGCATCATTACGATGAAAATACCTATTGATCAACACAGGTGTGAGATATGCTCTATGGACGATAAATAACTGTATTTGTCGGAATCTCATGTTTCTGGGAACACGCAATGGGCTTTTAAGTATCCTCTCCCATTCTTTATCTGCCAGTTGCCACCCCAAGTCTAGTTCCCATTTGTGGCGGAGTGGGTCTAGACTTATCACTGCGTGAGTTCGAAGCGACACCGCAAACCAGCAAACAAGGTGTTTGCCTCGCCCCATAACGTGTAGGTACTGTATGGTTAGGTGCTGGCTTGGCGCCGCGGTCATGTCCCCCCATTTAGCAGTCAGTTTCGCTACTAGTGAGCGGTGCGCTAGGAAGTGCCCGCGTGGGAGTCCCTCGTCCGCCACCAAGGACTCATATGGTATGAGTGTGCTATCTCGGTATAGATCCCTGAGGGTTTGTATATCAGCTTCTCGCCACACTGTGTGAGTAAGAGATGTGAGTACCCTGGGCCCGCTAGGGGATCCCTCTAGCGGTATTGCGGGTGCATAGGGGACAATAGCTCTGGTAATATATAGGGTCCTGCGATAGCATTTGTATGCCACCGCTAGTAGAAGCGGCGTTGGTGGCGTGGCGTTGGTAGCAAGGTGAAAGAGTCTGACTATTTGCTTCAGCTAGTACGGCGGCAGTGTGGTTGCTGTGTCATCTCGGCCCCTGTCCGCGAGCTAGCGGGCTTTCCAATGCAGTTGCAAGGCAAGGCAATAGTGTTCGAAACAGGGCACAGCAAGGCCTCCCTGATCAGTAGGCAGATATAATTTCGCTAGCGCCATTCTATGCCGGCCGCTGCCCCAGATAAAGTCTCTAACCAGTTTAGTGAGTGTGGCGAAGAAGGCCGCAGGGATATACAGAGGCAAATTAACGAAGTAGTACAGGAGTCAGAGTAGCATGAACATTTTAAGTGCTACCCTGCTGGTGACCGTCAGTGGAAGTGTGCTCCAGAATCGCATCTGTGATTTGATTGCCGTTACAGCCCTCCCCAGGTTTCCATCGAACAGGTCTTTCGGCTGGCGGTATATCTGTATCCCCAGGTAGCGGAAGGTGCACTCCCTCCACTGTACTCACGTACCACTTAGAGTGTACCCTGTGTCAAGGCTCCCTTCCCCAAAAGCATAAATGCAGGATTTGCCAGTGTTCACTCGGAGTCCCGAAATGGTGGCAAACTCCTGCAGCAAATGTGCCAACTGGTCTGGTATGTTCTCTATGTCCTTCACGTAGACCAGCAGGTCATCCGCGTACAGTGACACCTGTTGCACCGCATCCCCCAATGATATTCCACCTCCTAGTGTTTTGCACGTATCGCTGCTGCCAGGGGCTGTATCGCCAGTGCAAACAGGACAGGGGGCACCCCTTCCTGGTGCCCCTACACACCGGTATGGCATCAGAGATATATGGATCTAACCGCACCCGGACTGTAGGGTTTTTGTACAATAAATCGACCATCTGGAGGAACCCCATGCCTAGCTCGTATCGCAACAGCACCGCAGACAGGTAGCCCCACTCTAAGCAATCAAATGCTTTTTCCAGATCTAGGATGAGACATCCCGCTTTGGGCCACTCCCGTACGGCCTCGGTCACCACCCTGAAATACCTCCTCAGGTTCAGTGAAGTGCTCCGTGCGGGCACAAATCCATTTTGGTCAGCATGGACCAACTGGGGGACCACCAGCGCCAGTCTTTCCGCTAACACTTTAGCGAGTATCTTATAGTCTATGTTAAGTAACGCTAAAGGTCTGTATGACCCTAGGGCCGTGGGGTTTCTGTCTGGCTTTAGCAGGGAGACCAGGTATGCTTCCCACATCGAGGGGGCAGTGTGGTCTCCTCCAGTGCCATAGTATATAGCGTGTGGAGGTGTTGCACCAGAGACTCATGGTACGTTTTATAATATTCTGCTGGTAGCTCATCCGGTCCAGGCGTTTTCCCGGATGCCATGGATTTGATCGCCTCCCCAATATCTTCCAAGGAGAGGGGGCTTTTAAGCGCTTCTTGATGCTCCTCCGAGGCCGTGGGTAATTGGACAGAGTCCAAGAATCTCTCCAAGACGTGTCTAGGGCCGCATCCCCTAGATCGGAATAGTTGGGCATAGTGGTCCGTCATTATTTTATGGATCTCGCGTTGTGTGTACACTAGGGTCCCCTCTGCCGTGCGTATTTCTCCAATCAGGGCGTGACTACTCTCCTGCCTTAGCAGCCAGGCAAGCAATCAGCCTGCTCTATCGGCCATAGCGTGCGTGCAGGCCGTATGAGCTGTGTAATTGTGGCACCACAGGCGCTCCAGAAGCTCCGCATGTTGGGCGCGGAGCCCCCCCAGTCAGCTTGAGTGCCTGCCACTCCCCTCTCCTTCACGCTCATATTGTAGCAGCCGGGATTCCAATTGTGTAAGTAAGGTTGATAGCTGCTTACGTATGTTCCACGTGGCCCCTAGGCAGTGTTGATGGATGATTTAATTTTCTAACAGTTTAAGTATAGTTGCCATGGTGTATTAGATGCATACTTTGTGAATTCCTATGGTCCTATTATGTAATTGAACTTTAGGGAAACTGCTGTACTAATACTGTTCTGTGGTTAACTGTGTGTTGTGTGGGTAGCAAAGGCCCATTTATGTTCGTGTAGTGCTTCAACCTCTCAATGATGTGCCAGCTTGAAATTTTGGATAGTATGAACTCTACTCCGAGTGCTGTGCATGGAAATGTGTTGGGTGATGCTTTGATGCTTGTTAGTACTAGATTTGTTCTGTTACCGTACTTTGTCTGTGGCCTACGTGTGAATTTGAAATTAAAAGGAGTGAGGTATGACATGTTACATTCTAGGTTATTAATGGGCAGAAAGTGACTGCAGTGTGGCCTTTGTACTAGATCTTTGGTATCATAAGTGTATGACAGATACTGCCACCCTTTCATAGCAAGCCTGTAGCTGCAGTTACACCTTGTAGGATACAATTGTGCGCATAGCCAGTCATGTTTGTGAATATATGTTAGCATTTGGTTATTTTGTATCATGCCCATTGTACCACATTCAACATGTGGCATAATAGTGTTGAGAGGTGAACGGCCCAACCTTATGACTCAGGCTTGCATTAACTGTAGTCTATAGTTAGTTGCTTCACAGTGGACTCATACCTATGGAATGCTCAGTATCGTTTTCCGTGGACTCCTGAGGAGCATCTGTCATGGCACTTGCTCTGTTGAGTCCTCCCAGAATTGACAGAGAGCAGACTATAGAAGTAGATTCTGTCCATCCATCCATCCAGCCATAGTTTGTGTTCCTAGGAGCTAGTCCAGCATTTTTAATACAACCCATCTACAACCAACCTGGTATTGGATGTGAAAAGTAAACATAGGAGCAACTCAAAGATTCATCACAACATGCACAAATTGGACCGTGAGAGCTTTCCAGGAGATATTTTTAAACAGCATTATAAAAAAAAGCAGAATATTTGCGGACACATCGCTGCATTGTTAATCATCATATTAGAAGGGCCAAAATGTTTGTTTGTGTACTAGTCCAGGCTCTTGGGGCTCGCTCGACCCAGGGGCGTAACTCAGGCCTCTGCTGGGGGCTTAATTTAAGCCGGGGTATACCGGTGCGCACATTGACACTGAGCATTAGAACACTTTTTATCAATCACAGACGTGTGATTCTTAACTAAAGTAAAGTAAGAGGATGCTTGCACCAGTATGAGCCAGTTCCACTTCAACAACATCAGTGTAAGGCAGGTTTGAGTCTCAGCATCAGCTCAACATCCTGTGATTCTGGGCAAATCACTCAATCTCTCCTGTGTCTACCAAAAATGATTGTGTCCTTGGGTAATGTAACTGGTGCTCGTATAAAGCGCTCCAATACGTTCAGGTTGAGCTTGCGCTATATACAACTGGAAAAAGGGGCCAAAAACACAGCCGTCCTCCAAAAGTAGTGGAGAGGTATTGCAGGGGTGTTGTCTACTTCCATTGAAGAAGCTGAGTGTTTTCACCACAGCCCCAGGGACAGATTAACCAAACCATTAAAAGTGAGGTCATGTGAGTCAGAGGACTTTAAAAAAGAAACAAACTTTCAGTATCTGAAGTTAATAATAATATTAGTAGTGTCTGAAGTGATCGGCCCTGTCTCATGACTGTCACTCTTCTCAAGGCGCAGTCCTCATTTTGCCAATAGGTCTCGCCTTTGGGACCTTATAAGTATTTAGTTATGCAGCACAATATCCTTGGTGCAACAACATCAACTGTTGCATGGCTAAACATTTATAAGCTCCCAAAGGCAAGACCTATTGGCTATGCCAATGCTTGTTCTAGTCGGGACGTTGCCTGGGGGCCAGACTCGGGAGAGCTTGGTGCAGCTCAGTGGACCTGAGATGAAGAGACAGTGTGGCCCCGGCCGGCAAGCTGGAATTCGTCGGGGAACGTCAAGATCACGGCCACAAGAAGGCCTGGCACGGCCTCTGCGGTGCACCAGTTGACAGGAGTTGGGGCATCCTCTGGCAAAAAGGTCTACAGGAATATGCCTCCTGCATCAGAAGAGCGAGGGGCAGGGCAAGGTACGTCCCCCGCCAAGTTGTACTACAAGTTTGTCATGCAAGCGGGCGATCCCTTGGAGAAGTGGGGGAGAGGGGAGGACAGGAGGTGCAATAAGAGCAAAGGATACTTGATTTTGACAAAGAGAGTCTAGAGGAAGGGAAGTTGAGGGAAGAGGTTGAGGGTCAGGTTGGACTTTTCCACTAGGAAGAGGTTGGCGGGGTCTTCTAACCCATCTTCACCTAGTGTCTTGCGGGAGCATGCAACACAGCGGCACCCACATGGTCGGGTCAAGACCTGGCCGCAGCAGAAATTGGTGAAGCTTCAGGCTCCAGAGCAGGCACCAGCCATGGCGCCAGGTAAGATACCTGAATAGGGACCACATACTTCTTACACACTATCGAAGGGGGTAGAAGCTGGGGAGCCTTATGCAAGTGGGGAAGCCTGCACAAGAATGGTTTCAATTGGGATTGAGGCACAAGAACCTCTAGACAGTTGGGACGGCTACTTAAATAAAGGCTGGTATGTGCAGGACACTGGTGTTGGCACAGATGACCACACAGTGTGCACAGATAAAGATGTAAGGATGCAAGGAGAGAACGAAGGGCAAAAAGGTTTGAGTACTGATCAGGTGACTACAGCTAGCAGAGCCACCGAAAAAGGGGTAGGGAAGGAGTCTGGGGGCGTCAAAAACTGTGACACAGACAATGAGGCGGGCAGGTAGCTTGAGAGCAAGGTGATAAACATCAAGAGGTTGCCTTATAGAGGGAAGCCCAACCCGCTGGGGGTTCAGCTGATGCAGTCCACTAAGGAGAATATTTGGAAAGAGGAGTATGTCAAAATGCTGCATCTCCTCCATAGGGAACTTGGGTCTAAGGAATGGTCTAAGGAAGAGGAGTTAGAAGGGTCCAAACAGCTGCAGATACCTCCGACTATAAAAAATTGGAGAGCTGCAATTTTAATATATGCGAGTTGCATGCTTTCTGCAGGGACAATGGGAGTGGTAGCGTAGTTCACTCTGTCCTCTGTCGTGAGGATAAGGATATACCTGTTGTAAATAAGATGGTTTTGGCAAAGGTATTGGACATTCAGTATAAGTTTACAATTACCTTGGGTCACACAAAAAGCTAGGTGTGGACAGAAACAAGGGGGGGGGAGGCGCCTTCCCTCTTTTCCCCCTTGTTTCTGGGTGGCGATTTGCTGAGAAGTTGCCATGATTTACAGAAGTTTATAGTTGTTGTCAGCGGCAGTTCAGGCTGAAAGAGAACAAGTAGGCAAGTTCAAGCCTGTACGACCAAGGAAGTTCAAGGTTAGGTAGGAAGGTGGATGGGTTCAAAGGTATAAAAAAAGGGAAGGGATTTTAGAGGTCCCAGTTACAGTTGACAAGCCCTGGTAAACGTATTATATTGATGATTTGAGTTATATAGGGAGGGCTATTTTAGCGGTGGGGGTAGCTTATCATAGGTATATATGTAAAGTGAGATTATAGTTTTGTAAGGTAAATGCCCAGGTTGTGTTGTGATGCGCACCTGTTTCAATAAAGCAACCTTTTTCACACAAACTTGGTGTGAGTGTTCTGGGCTGCTCCCCTCTTCCCCAACAATAAGTTCACCTCGTGTATCACAGAAATCCTATGCGAACGCGCGCAGCGGGCGTGTCGCTGGCGAGCCGAAGGCGCACCTAAGGCAAGCCCGTCTGCGTCCTGGAGGCGTCCGCAGCCGGACATGCTTCCAGTTTTGCGAAATGCATGAGAAGCACCTGAGCTACAGTAGAGCAATGCTAGTTGACATCAGTAAGTGTGTGAGCTGCCGCTCCCACTTAGCTTTGAACTCTGATGGTAATATCTCCATGTGCATGCACTGCAATTGGGCAGCCTTTATTTCGAACAGCAAAACCAACGGGGAGACAAAGGTTGAGAGCAACCTGGGCCCTCATTTAGGTGCACAGCAGCTGGAGGTTGGGCATCTAAAGGCCCTTCTCCTCAACACACGATCCTTGAAAAAACATGATCTGCAGATATACGATATGTTGGTGGATTTAAATCCTGATATATTGTTTCTAACGGAAACATGGCTCAAACCCCATTATTGCTAGTGCAATCGCTCCGGGTTACCAGATCATAGGGAGGGATAGGGAAACAGGTACAGATGGGGGCGTAGCAATTATTTTTTTAAAAACATTTTCCTGATCCATAGCACCCATGGATGAGTTAGCTGGGGCGGAAGGCCTCGGTTTTCATCTTGTAGTAACTGCTCAACAATCTTTGGCGGGAATATTAATCTACAGGCCCCCGGGCCCCTCCGGAAAGTTCCTGGATGCTATTAGTGATGCAATTTCCCCTTCTATCGTCAAATATAAGCATTGCCTACTGTTAGGTGATTTCAATAGTCACATGGACAATCCTGCGGTGCAGGAGGCCACTAGGCTGCGGGAATCATTGGCTATTTCCAATCTGCTCCCGTATGTCCATCACCCCACACATGATAAAGGACATATTCTGGACCAAATGTTTACCAATGCACAGATTGAAACAGACATGCCGCTTCCCCTAGTATGGTCTAACCATTATCTCTTGGGTTTTAGACTCTGTAAGAAACCGAACGACCCCCGTTCCTATGGGAGGGTGTGCCCTAGTAGTTTTAGACCCTTCCATCAGATTACCTCAGAAGCCTCGACGGATGCACTCAGGTCTCATCCGATTCCTCTTAGTGGCAATCTTGAAAACGATGCACTCTGTTTGGAGAACTGGCTCCAGCCTTGCACCTGGGAGCTCGCTCATACTACTGTACGCCCAGCTATATCCGCCCGAGCCTCAGCCCCATGGTTTACAGAAGCCCTCAGAAAGAGCAAAAGTGCCTGTAAAGGCTTGGAGAGAGCATGACGGAAACATTTCAACCCCCGCGGATAAAATCACCTACAAACAAGCCCTCAAAGCCCATTATGATAAAATTCTGGAGGAAAAGAAAAATTTCTTCTGCACTAAAATTGAGTCTGCAGGGAACAAAAGCAAGGAAATCTTTAACATAGTAAGAGTGTTCTCATCCCCGACCGCTGTGGACAGCCCTTTCACTCCCACTGGACTGGGGAATGGACTAGCCACCTCGCCTCTTTTGAGATTCCCTCCCTGGTCAAGTGGATGAACACAGGGCCTTCCTCCTACGGTCCTCTAGTGACAGGGCTATCTCTAACACAGTTTCCACCAATTCCCCTGGAGAAATCCTTGGAGATAAAAAAAACCCTTAAGTCAGGCTCTCCCACCAATCCATGTCCAGCCAGAGTACTGGCATCTGTAGCAGGGATCATAAACCCTGCCGCCAATGTGATCCTCAATGCCTCGCTGGAAAAGGGGCAGTTTCCAGGCAGATGGAAAAACGCAAAAATTCTCCCTCTACTAAAGAAACCTTCAGCTGACCCCTCGGTGGCTTCAAATTATAGGCCAATCTCATTACTCACTATTTTCTCAAAAGTCCTGGAGAAATATGTGAACCTAGTTACTACAGAATTTGTGGAAGCTAAACAAGTGCTCCACTACAGCCAGTCTGGATTTAGAGCAAACTTCAGCACAGAGAGAGCCTTGTTGGAAGTCTCTGAGGTAATAAAAGAGACACTAGATAAAGGTGGCAAAGCTGTGTTGATCCTACTGGACCTTTCCGTAGCCTTTGATACCGTGCCGCACGACAGCCTCCTGCAAAGACTTCGGGAGAGCGGCATTGACGGCACAGTACTTAAGTGGTTTGCCTCCTTTCTGGAGGACAGAAAGCAAATAATTTGGTCTCCTCCTTTTGTGGCCCCCATTCCCCCCATGAAGGTCGGGGTTCCACAGGGCTCGATTTTGAGCCCTACACTTTTTAATCTGTACATGGTCCCCTTGGCCCACCTAGCTGAATTACATGGCGCAACAATAATTTCATACGCAGATGATACCCAACTGCTGTTTACCTGCAAAAATGGTACTGACTTCAGGGGTGATGAGATTAATAAGTGTCTGACAGAAGTGTTCTCTAGGCTAAGAATGAACCAACTAAAGTGTAATCCGGAGAAATTGGAGATCATCTTCTTTGGGTCCTCCGCCAGTAACGTCTGGCATCAAGGTGGCCTGCAGACATGTCTCCCCCTGCTACCTCAGTTAGCACAGTCAAGAACTTGGGGATCAAGCTAGATGACAATTTATCTATGAAAGCCCAGATCCAAACAGTAGTGGGGGCATGTTTTGGCCTATTAAAAATGCTTTAAAACGTTCTCCCCTTACTGCCAGTCACACACAGGAAAACTGTAGTCCAGGCTCTTATTATCTGAAGGCTGGACTATGTCAACGTTCTGTATCTGGGCCTCCCAGAATATCTATTAAACCGACTGCAAGTGGCTCAGAATGCGGCAGCCAGGGCGATTCTCTTGTTAGGCCCTAGAGTGCAGGTTACCACCCACATAAAAGCCTTACACTGGCTGCCGGTCCGAAAGAGAATTTGGTGTAAAGCATTGGTATTGGCATTTAAAGCCTTACATGACACCGGTACCTCCTACATTAGGAAGAGAGTCCAGCACTACATCCCGGGCAGAACCCTGAGATCGTCTTCACAGCAGCAGGCGATTATTCCCAAGTTTTTCCTTGCCCACAAGGGCAGCCGTTCCTTCCAAGTACAGGCCTTCCGTCTGTGGAATCGCCTGCCATTGTCACTTAGACAGGTGCATGATTTACTCATTTTCCGGCAGAGGCTAAAAACCTGGCTGTTTCAGCAATTAGTATAGTTCAGCACTCTGTCATGTCATGAGGTCTTTTAGCGTTGGGACACTCTTCTGAGTAGCAGTGCACTTTTATAAATACCAATTTACATTACATTACATCCTCACAATCTCTACATTTTTAGGCACTATCTTAAATAAGCACACTAAAAGTCATGATGTGTAGAGGAGGCCAGAGCTGTATTTTGCATGTTATTTCCTGCAGGTGTTAGTAAAAGAAAAAAAAATGAAGTCACTTTCTATAAAGCTCTAAAAGAAGGTATCTTAAGGTGTTACAGGGTGTGGGACAGTGAGGCTTTCATTCTACTCCACACATGCCAAATAATAACAATACTTGAACGTCAAGAGACCAATTCAACTGAAAGAAATGTTTCTGAGCCCCTTTGCTCCTCTTTTGTAGGTAGAATAAGAGCTTCATTGGAGGCATTTTAAGTGTTTGAGGGCACTTCGTCCTACAGTGTGACATGTGACAATGCCAGACATGGAAGTGTGGAACTTGTGCCAATGGGTGGTATGGAGGTTTTGTGGGGTGCTTGTGGCACATGATTAGTCATTGAAGGGCGGCACAAATACATTGATGCTCTCAGACCAGGGCATAATTAGAAGGCTTGTAGGTCCCAGAGAATATGATAAAGGTTATTAGTTTGTAGTATTATCATTGTTGCTTGCTTTCATAACACCACATGCAGCACTAGACTGTCTCTCTATGCTTATAAATGACCAAAGAGATATAGTGCAGAGTGCTTGAAAATATCAGGGATCTAAATCCCCAATATCTTTGTGGACCATTGCGAGAGTTGAAATAAATCCTTTCTTTTACATGGAGTTTGCAGTGGTGTGTGACTATGGTCTGACACTTTGATTCTGAAAATTAGTTGGGCTGCTCAGTTTTGAACGACTTTGTACGATGAATGACAAAACGGTGGTATTAAAGAGTTGCAATAACCAAATGTGGAGATGCCGGTGCTTGGATAAAATGGAGTCTGGATCACAAATCTGGTACTGGGACTTATGCCTACTTACTTTCGAAGTTATCTTGTTTGATTACACCATTGATCTGTTCAATACCTGATAACCATGTGTCAAAAATAAAGCCAATATTTGTTACCCATATTGTTTTGTTTGGGAGCTTAGCTAACAGAAAAGGGCCATGTGAAAGGCAACAATATGTTGGGTATGCTGATGTTAATGATCTCCGTTTTCAATTAATTGGGTCTAAGATAATTCTTTTGCATGCATGCATAAGTATATGTAGAGAAACAAGTTACTGAGCCAGATGGGTTAGAGACTGAGGTAGCACATGAGGTAGACTTGTTAAGTCGAATACAAAGTTGAAAGCCATCGGCATAGCATGGTATGTTAACCTGCATTTTGGATGACCTCAGTGGTTTCAGGTTGGTGATGAAACAGAGGAAATCCATGGATTAGCCTTGGGAACTCCCATATTACTCAAGATAAGTGATAGTGGACAAGTAGTCACCAAATTTCTGCCACATGAATCCTATGTTTTAGGAAATATTTAAAAAACAGATATGGGCAGAACCGTTGATGGTAAAAAGATTGGTAGGTCAGTTTAAGACATCTTTATTGATGGCGTCTATTACAATCTACAGGTCTGGTAAGTAATGAAGTGCTGGCTAGTCACAGCCCAGGCAATGAGGATTCCTCCTACAGTAGTGAGCAAGGTTGATTCGATGCCATGCTGAAACCTAAAAACAATTTCCCAATGATTCTGACATTTGTTCTCCTTCTGAATTATGTGGGAAAACAATAGATGTGGAAAATGTGTTGACAATGGATCATTAGTTGGTTGGGACAAAAGTGTCACGGTTAGTTTTCCCTTTAGCACAGATAGTGCTATGACATGGCATGATTCAGTGAGTCTGGAGCATGATACTCTGGCTACGATGTGCCAACAAGTGTTTTGAGGAAGGAGACATGAGACTCACTGTTGACCGAGTAATTTTGCTGGGTATAGACCATTAGTTGAAGAAGAATTGCCCATGAAGAATACCATTTTAGAATGTAAGATGTTGATACAGCTTTGAATTGAAAATAATTAAGAAGCGAGACAGGATACTACAGCAGATCAAGTTTCAGACCCAATAGGTTGACAATAGCCTGTTAGGACATCTTCATGATGTCAAAAAAGAATACTAGTGAGTTGTCAAAGAATGTTTGGGATCCAGCGGGCGAGGAAGTCAGGCATAGGGAGTTATTTAAGCTTTTGATTATTTGAAATAGTTCTTTAATGTTACAGTCAGGATGTGATATTTTTGAGAATAGTATTGTTTTCTATTAAACAAAACGCTTTAAAATGACACCAAATCCATTTTGCAAGATGTTGTTTATTCTGGATTCCCTAATTTTTCTACATTCTCTCTCTTGGGTCCCATTAGTTCACTTCCTCCGTAGGGCCCTACTGATTCACTAAGGGCCTGATTATGATTTTGGCATTAAGGGTACTGCCAGCGAAATGGCGTTGGATTACCCGCCGCCTAGTTGGCAGTCCATCTGCTGTATTATGGTGTTGACGTTTTGCTGAAGGAAAGACCGCTGCTGTGTCTCTTGGGGCTTTGAGGCCCCCACAGGCAGGTATTATATATTAAAAATATTGTTTGCACATAAAAAACATAGAAATTCAATGAAAAAAACAAAGGGTGAGAGTTAATTATAGTTAGGAAGACTTTATTTCTTATTATACTACAAAAACAACTTAAAGTACACAAACCTTCGAAATTTCAAAGTTATAGTTACAATATTCATTTGTGTGTTATGCACCGTCCCAAGAATGCTGAGTTGCAGAGCCCAGAACACAGTGCTAAGAAAGCAGTAGCCACACCACATTAACTATAACTCGTCACAGTCCCATCATGCCCAATCTTCTGATAAATGATTTCATTATACCTGTGATAAGTGTTGTTAGGAATGCTATGTTTTAGTATGCCAGAACTGATGTTATATGAAAGGGTATAAGCAGTGCACGTAGAAGGCGTGAAGTATAATTAATGTGGTGTGGCTACTAATTTCATAGCACTATGTTCCAAACTCTGCGACTTACAGTATTTTTGGGACAGGGCAGAACATATAAATAGAAGTTATAACTATAACTTTGAAATTGGAAAGGTTTGTGTAGGTTAAGTTGTTTTGTATTGTAATAAGAAATAAGTCTTATAACAGAGAGAGAGAGACAGTGAGTGAGAGTGTGTGTGTGGGTGTGTGAGATATGCATATCAGTTTTGATACTGCTCCTCATGGGGGACAGTCCAGCCTAAATTGCCAGGTCGAATCCGCCCTGGACTGGAAACAATCATCCTGGGACTGGTTTCAGGGCATCACCCCTCCTCAGCCAGGCTAGCTTGAATCCAGCGGCGCAGCGAGCAAGGGACCCACGTCTGTGCATACCCTTGGCCACAGAGAGGAAGGGCAATTCCTGGAAACTGAGACTCATGAAATGAACTACATGTCCTACCTTATACAACGAGGAGTAGGGGTGCCTCGTCTAATACTAGAATAACTTAGGTCCGCTATAATCACATCATGAGGCAACACATTAACACAGACCGTTCCAAACGAACTCTTTGACACGTACAACAGGTGTGATTAGAATAACAGGTTTACACCTTTAATTCAGACCCTAAAGTAATTTTACTTTCGTTTAATTCATAACCCTGCAGATGCACGGCCACGGGAGCAGTTCCTTACAGGCTGTGGGTCAACATACTACACGCCCTCTCTCCCCTCTCTAACGCCCACTCTGAAGTCCCGGATATCTGGGCTCCAAGGTGGGCTCACACCCCTCATCTCACCTAAGCAGATCTGTTCCCATAGGCTCATGGGATTGGGTACCACGCTCCCCTCCACTCCGACGCTCTCGACTCCGATGCTCCCATTGACTGAGACGCGCCCATTCAATTCCAGGTTTCCTTGGACTGGCCCAAACCCTTCTGCCCCCACGCTTTTCCGCTCGGCTAGGCTGGTCTTGACTGCCAAGCTCCCTTCTGCTGCCACCACTTCATCGTCTCCAGCGCTTCTTTCAGCTTCTCTACTGTCTGCAGCCATGGTCCAGCCTTGCTGCAAGAGCTGGTTACCAGGCAACCGGTAAACGCTGTTGAGAACTACCCAGAAATCACAGCGGCAAGACCGTCCTTCACTTCCGGGTTAGGGAGAGTGGTGTTTTCACACGTGGGTTGGTCGTGCATTTTGGAATGGCTCGGGAAGAAAGGTAGGAGAGGGGGCAGCGGGAGCACAAGGAGACGTGGTTCATAGTAAAAATAGGCCTGGAAACATCTTCAGGCAGGAGCGCGCGAAGAAACCCTTCTACACTCACAGGGATCGGTAGATCTGCATCGCTTCCTGTCCCCCAAAAATGCGAACTGTGATTTATGAGTCTTCCATTTCTCATTTGTCGCTCTTCACATGCCTCGCTGGGATTTTAACCGGCCTTTTCAGGTTACTCTCTTAACTCAGAAGTATACGAGACACTGAGGGACAGTGTTGAAATTGGGAAAAACTTGTATACTTTGGAGTTAAGTGCATGGCAACACAAGGGGGCGGAGTGATGAAAAGTAGTCTGACAGTCAACGTAAACATTTATTATTTTTAAAAAACTCTGTCACAAAGAAATGGTCAGCGAGGAGAATTGGGAAAATAAATCCGTTCTGACAGTTACATTTGTTGCAAAGACTGCATCTTAAAATATTTTATGGGGTTAAGGTAGCTGTTGCAAAGAGCTTTGCTTGTCCAGATCCGTATTGTGTCTAGTAAGAGATTTGACTTACAAAGTAGCATGAAGGGTTAATGTATCTCCAGCCAAGCTCATCCTGCAGTATGCAGATGACCGATTTTAATGTTATCTAGATAGAAGTAAGTTACTGCTTTTGACACACACATCAAGTTATTAGTACAGACAGTCCCAAGCAATGTTCTACGTTTTAAATCCTGATTTTGTGTTTCTCCTGGCTATGCACTAGTAACAAATAATCCCTACCAGTAAAGACAATGTGTGACTCGTACACAGTGAAACCCTCTTTGTCGTGTGTAGTAGCATCCTGTACATTGATTTACAAACTTGTAGTATAATTTATTTGCAATGTATAAAAAGTAAAAAATGCTATTTAAAATTGTATTTGTGTAGATGCTCATATATAACCATACATTATGGTAATCATAAAGTGTTTTCATATCTCTTATATACAACAATCGAACAAAGTCAAAAACTTGGCTCCAAATCGTAGTATCTCTTAAGTACTTGCGTAGTGATAACAAGCTGTGTGCCTTTGTTACCCTCCATTGCTCTAGCACTTAGGTGTTAGGCTCCAGATAGCTCCCAAACAGGATCATGCTCTAGCAAAAGGAGGGCCTATGGCCCCTTAAATCCCCCCTTTGTTTTGGGACCAGCTGGAATTTTACATAAGAAAGCCCTCTTGCTGCCTGCGTGTTTTTGCTCCTCGCAGAATACAGACAACGGGCAGACACTGCTGAATTATGTCCCAGTGTTGGCAAATTACATGGAGATAAATTCAGCATATTTCACCGGGGCCCAGACAGATCCCTGAATCGGCGCAATAATATCTGCCGGATCCAGCCGGGTCCCCCTTCATTCTAGCATTGCTGAGGGACAAATTTACTAACTTTTCACACCAACGCGCCAAAAAAAGATTTTACACTGGGTGAAATTTGTAGAGTAGAACCTCTGTTTCGTCCTCTTGATGTATAGCGCTACTTTTTGTTACTATAGGCAACTTTCCAATGCAAATTTTGATTTGCGTTTGAAAGTAAATCCCACCATGATACTTTTCCCTGGGTTTGTATTACAGCGACACAAAGAATTCATAAATGTGGGTCTGAGAGGTCACACTAGGATTATAATCTGTGAGGTGCAGTTTGCAAACAGATGTGTTGAATTTGTATTGCCCTGTTGTTCTGTACCTAGTGAGCTGCATGCACACATCTCAGGCTTAGATATTAACCCACTGATATACAATGCTCACATTTTTAACTTGTAATATACAAAAGCCTGTTGCTAGTATCCTAAAATATTTCAAGCCAGGCTGTCAGAAATGAACTTTCTGCCATTATGACTGCCTGTCTTCAGCTCCATTCATCTCACAATGTGTCTGTGTGGTATTTATGTATCGCAAACATAGCTGAAGAGTGTTTAAAGAAAAGCCAGAGCAAGTGGTTTTGCCAAATACTTCTTAGATTATATTTACCAACATATCCTCTTCACATTGCAGTACATTACAGGAATTTCCAAATGCTTCAATCTGCGAAATCAGTAAAATTACACTGAAATACCACAGACTGATTCAAAGTACCCCCTGAAACCCTAATGCTTAAATATGGCTTTTTACTGAACTATTTGTTAGTCTGCATCCCTGTGAAATGAATGTGTACTATGCTTTCTGCCTTTAATTAAAGGTAGGAGATCTTTTAAGTTTGATACCTAACCTTATTCTTCTTCTCTTTCTCTCTGTTTTGTGTCTTTGTTTCCACAAATGTTCTAGTCTGAACCCTCAGACTTTCTCTGAACTATGGCACATGCTGCAGAGTATTTGTGCTTATCTGGTTGAGCTGACCCATCTGGGAAAAATCACAAAGAAAGGGACTGGGGCTTGATAGGTCCATCATACGTGCCCTTATGTGTCAATAGAAAGAACAAGGCAGGGTATGCAGTTCCTAATGGCGGCAACAGGGTGGGATTGGGGGGGGGGGGTGGGGGAGGTTGTATTCCAGGAGTCAAAAAGAGAGAAGACAGATGGGTAGGAGCTCCTTTAGGAGCAAGGGCCCTCAAACACCTCAAGGGGTGTCATGTTTCGTCATCGGGCAGCTCCTCGTTGGGCCGGCGCTGCAATGCTCAACAGGCCCCGCGAGGGGGCTCTTTGCCAGAGGTCTTTTCCTTTTACCGGTGTGAGATGGGCGAGGCGGTGGGATGTCTGTTAAGGAATGGTATGAGTAGAGATGTAGAAGGGTGTGTGCAAGATAAAAATAGCTACAGGAATACCACAGGGTTCTTTATTGGCTGGGTTCCTATGCTATAGTAAAAACAAGAGACTATAAAGTCGTAGCTAAAGAAGGATATTCTGGGCCTCTCAAGCTAAAATTAGTATATGTGAGGTAAAAGGGATCAACATGTTTCATGCCTTTTATAGTCTGAGGGATCTTGGCATTTCGTCAGGACCAGGGGATCCTTGTCTACTCATGTAGGGACGGTCTAGGTGTGTGTGTGTGTGTGTCTGTTGTACCGTACTCTAAAATTTTAACTTGTGGTATCGTATAATTTATATAGACATACAATGTACCTTCTGGATACACCTGGACGGGGAAACAAAAAAATGACACGATTAAGTAATCAAGGCATCTTTGATGTCACGGCCTAGGTGCATGATATTTGGCTGGAGAACATCGCAGATCACTCTAAAAACAGTAAATAATCATATGGGTGAAAAATGTATTAGAGGTTATAAAATCAAGCAGATTCATTTAAAAACAGGTATGAACCCCTAGAAACACAGAAAAACACATGTGTTAGTCACTCATGCAGTTGATCTTATCGGTATGAATAAGGTAATGATGGTGCCAGTAAGTTAGTGTATCACTTAGTCTGAGGCTCCACCACGAGGGCAGTGGTGGTATACCATCGCAGGTGAGCCTCAGTGCATGTTCCCCTGATATCATGCCATATTGATTGCGAAACAATGGTATGTGGGCTTTACAACGACTTACCCAGTGGAGAGGGCTGCTTTCCCCTGTTGTTATGGCTAGGGCGCTCGCATATTGGCGTGAACAGGAGCCTGCAAGGAAAAGTACAGTTAGGGATGGTGGTTGCCGATGGTTATGCAAAGTGAAGTCAGATGAGGTCAGAAGATGCCATTCTCTTCCCTATTTTCTGTAACACCACTTGTCTGGTGGCCAGCTGTTTAGCCACGGAACTGGTAACTTAGACTGACAGATCCAGTTCTTGGTGCAAGAATAGTCAGGCAGGCGGGGGACCCTGATGAGGGCCATGATCGAAATAAGCCATGTGGTGGCACCTGTGGGAGCTCAGGGAGAGACGGTAATGCTGGGCCATGGGGGACTCTCTCCGGAATGTCTCGCTCACCGGAAGGGGAATGCGGGCCGTGGGTCCCAGCAGGATTCTTAAAGCGAGAAGATGCGGACAGCTCATATACTGCCACACCACATACTCACACGTCAGCGAGGCAGCAGGCTGTTGAGAACACTCTTGGTGCCGACGTATGAGTTGCCAGTGGGTTGATCCAGCTAATACTCACATCAGTTAGTGCTCCATATGGTAGGGAGCCTACCTTGTGTCCAGCCGTCACAGAATGTGATGGTGTCCCAATTGGTCAGGGAAGTTGACTTCGCAGGGGAGGATGTGATCTAAACAGCTAGAGCGGAGATGGGGTTTGAAAGTGGTCCACAATCAGGCGCCATGTTGTGATTCTATACACGGGCATATTCTTGGAGTGGCGTCGAGTGAAGTTGGTTGGTACGGGAGAATTCAGAAATCAATAACCTAAAATAAGCAAGGATAAATAAGTGAAACGGGGACCAAAACGAGGTATAGGCTTCCCAATTGAGCCATTAACGTGTGTGCGTGACGTTGGTCAGATGGTATGTCGGCCCTATGGGCGTGTCCTACATGACCGTGCTCAAGAGACTAGAGCAAAAGACACACAATTGATGGACGGAATGCAGAGGAAATCAAAACATTCACCCTCAGTCAAGAGATCTGGGTTAAATCCATCATTCATTTGCTCACCATGCCACCCCAGTTTAGACCCAGCCATATGCAAATCAGTCTTGACCCTGTGCCTCATGGGAACAGTCCAGCCTGAACTGCCAAGCCAGGTCCTCCCTGGACCAGAAGCAAGCATCCTAGGACCGGTTTCGGGGTTTCAGCCCTCATCAGCCAGGATAATTTGACTCCAGTTCTCAATCAGTTGGTTGGGTTGGTTGGAGGGTTGTAGAGGTAGCCAATTGGGAGAGGAACATCTCATTCTTTGGTGGACTAGAAGGGGTTAGGTATACATGGGAAGCTAAGTGCAACTAAGCTGTTAGGAGGCTTATGGAGGTAGCCTATTTCGAGTGGAACATTTCATCCCTAGATGGAATGGGAGGGATTAGTGATACATGGGAAGCTAAGCCGGATAGCAGGGAGTCATGCGCTGGGTAGGGGTGTGTGTTAATGGGCTGTTATCAGTACGCCATTGGAGCAAAAATCAAGAGGTAACAGATAGTGTTACCGTGATATCTCTACCCACGGTATGTCGTTGTCGAGCCCCGTGCAGTGTGTCGCGAGACGGTAACCCCTTTGTTGTTCTTTATAAAAAAGTGCATCCTTGGTTATGTGTGCATGGGCATCAAGTATTGTCCAGTGTATGTCTTCTGGCGTGTGTCCCATTTCTGTGTAATAGCTAAGCATCTTAGTTGTTGTTCTACCGCATCTTACATTACTGCAGTGTTCAGTGATCCTTGTTTTTACTGCCCTTGTCCTCATCACTATGTAGTGTTTGCGGCAAGGACACGTGATAACATAGATACAGTTCTTTGTGTTGCTGTTTGTGTGGGATTTCTGAAACCATATGTCAGTGGGGCTCAAATTAATCTCTTTTGAGGAACACGTTAGAGGGCGTACACTACATGAGGCACAGAGGTGGTGGCCTGTCACTGGCGACAGACCTCACAGGGATTGTTGGGACCCTGGTTTCTTAGTGCTCTCCATGCCACTGGAATCAAGCTATCATGGCTGAAGAGGGGTGAAACCCCGAAACCGGTCCTAGGATGCTTGTTTCCAGTCCAGGGAGGACCTGGCTTGGCAGTTCGGGCTGGACTGTTCCCATGAGGCACAGGCTCAAGACTGATTTGCATATGGCTGGGTTCAAACTGGAACGGCATGGTGAGCAAAAAAACGATGGATTTCGGTCCAGATCTTTGTACTGGGGTGAATGTATGACATTGTTCTGCATTCTGTCCATCAACTGTTGTTTTAGCACCTGGTTTCTTAGTGGGCGTTCTTGTGTGCACAATGATGTCCTTAATGTTATTAGTCTGTTTGTAGGCAAAACGGGGTTTGGCAGGGGACATTGACCCCATGTGAAGTATGGCCCAGTGTTTCTTGATGATTTTCTGTATGTAGTTTGACTGCGGTGTAAATGATGTGACACAATTAAAAAGCTCCGACATAGGCAGACTGACTCGCAGTAATGCGATCAGTATTTCAGCATGAAACTGACTGCGGCCGCGCAGCGTCTCCGTTTATATTCATAGAATGACTAGAGCGTCAACCTCTCAAAATGGTGGCGCTCAATGTCCACAGCGTGAGGTAAAAGACTCAAAATCCCACCCCCACTTCCTGGTTTAGCAGCGTTATTGTAGAAATGCAAATCGTTTTTAAAGTGCGCGTGTATCTAATAGTCAAATTCAATACAATTTCAAGTTCAAACACAGGCTAAAAATAATCTCTAAAAACAATTGCGGTAGATGCGGTAGAACAACTAATAAGATGCTTACCCATTACACAGAAATGGGACACACGCCAGAAGACATACACTGGACAATATTTGATGCCCATGCACACATAACCAAGGATGCCTTTTTTTTTTTTTATAAAGAACAACGATGGGTCTACCGTCTCGCGACACACTGCACGGGGCTCAACGATGACATACCGCGGGTAGAGGTATCACAGTAACATGATTTGTTACCTCTTATTTGTTACTCTTGATTTCTGCCCCAATGGTATACTGATATCAGCACATGAACACACACCCCTACCCAGCGCATGACTCCCTGCTATCCGGCTTAGCTTACCATGTATCCCTAATCCCTCCCTTTCTATCTAGGATGAGATGTTCCACTCGAAATTGGCTACCTCCATCAGCCTCGTACCAGCTTAGCTGAGCTCAGCCTCCCATGTATACGTAACTCCTAATAGCCCACCAAGGAATGAGATGTTCCTCTCCCAATTAGCTACCTATACAAGCATTCAACTAACCCAACCAACTGATTGAGCACTACTGTAGATGCCCACTCTACAAGTGATATCTAATAAGGGTATTGGCCCCCCCCCACATCTCCTGGCACTTCAAACTACTAACTATTCGATTGATTCACATGTGACCTCATGTTTGCTCTAGTCTCTTGAGCACTGCCATGCAGGACATGCCCATAGGGCCCATAAACCATCTAACCAACGTGATGCACACATATTAATGGCCCAATGGGGAAGCCTATGCCTCATTTTGTCCCTGTTTCACTTATTTATTCTTGTTTATTTCCAGTTTCTTGAATTCTGAACTCTCCCGTACCAACCAACTTCACCCGACACCACTCCAAGATGGTGCCCATATATAGAATCACAACATGGCGCCTAATTGTGGACCACTTTCAGAACCCCATCCCTGCTCTAGCTGTTTAAATCACGTCCTCCCCGATGAAGTAAAAAACCCGTCCAATTGAGACTCCATTACATTCTGTGATGGCTGGCCACAGAGTAGGCTTCCTACTATACGGAGCACTTACTGATGTGAGTATTAGCTGGATCTACCCACCGGCAAGTCATAAGTTGGCACCTAGAGTGTGGTAGTATGTGGTGCGGCTGTGTACAAGCTGCCAGCACCTTCTCGCTTTAAGAATCCCGCCGGAACCCACGGCCTGCATTCCCCTTCCGGCGAGCGAGCCTCGCTAGAGAGTCCCCCGTGGCCCAGTGCTCTCGTCTCTCCCTGAGCTCCCACAGACCGCTACCACATGGCTTCTTTCGATCATGGCCTTCATCAGGTCCCCCGCCTGCCTAACTATTCTTGCACCGAGAACCGGATCTGTTAGTCCAGGTTACCGGTTCCGTGGCTAATCAGCTGGCCATCAGACAAGTGGTGTTACAGAAAATAGGGAAGAGAAAGGCATCTTCTGACCTCACCTGACTCCACTTTGCATAATCATCGGCGACCACCATCCCTAACTGTACTTTTCCTTGCAGGCTCCTGTTCACGCCAATGTGTGCCCCCCTACTCATAATGACAGGGGCAAGTATCCCTCTCCACTGGGTAAGTCATTGTGAAGTCCACATGCCATTGTTTTGCAATCAATATGGCATGATAGCAGGGGAGCATGCGCTGAGGCTCACCTGCGATGGTATACCACCACTGCCCTCGAGGTAGAGCCTCAGACTAAGTGATACACTAACTTACTGGCCCCATCATTACCTTATTCAAACTGATAAGATCAACTGCATGAGTGACTATCAAATGTGTTTCTTTGTATTTTTAAATGAAGCTTCTTGATTTTATAACCTCTAGTACATTTTTTATCACCCATATGATTTACTGTTTTCTGAGTAATCTGCAACGTTCTCCAGCCAAATATCACGCACCTAGGCTTTGACATCAAAGATTCCTTGATTATTTAATCGTGTCATTATTTGTTTCCCCCTCCAGGTGTATTCAGAAGGTACATTGTATTTCTATATACATTATAGGATGCCAAAAGTTCAAATTCTAGTGTACGGGCCCACACAGACACACACCTAGACCCTCCCCACATGAGTAGACAAGGATCCCCTGGTCCTTACAAATTACTAAGATCCCTCGGACTATAAAAGGCATGAAACATGTTGACCCTTTTAATCCCACATACACTAATCTGAGCTAGAGAGACCTATAATATCCTTCTCTCGCTATGACTTTGTAGTCTCTTGTTTTTACTATAGCAAAGGAACCCTGCCAATAAAGAGCCCTGTGGGATTCCTGTAGCTATTTTTATCTTGCACACACCCTTCTCCACCTCTACTGATACCACTCCTTAACACACGCTCCACCACCTCGCCCATCTCACATCGGTAATAAGAAAAGACCTCCTGCAAAGAGCCCCCTCGCTGGTCTCATTGGACATTGTAGCTTCGGCCCAACGAGGAGCTGCCCGATGATGAAGCATGACACCCCTTGAGGTGTGTGAGGGCCCTTGCACCTAAAGGAGATACTCCCCATCTGTCCTCCTCTCTTTTTGACACCTGGAATAAAACATTTCTTCTCCCCCCCCCCTCCCACCCTGTTGCCGCCATTAGCAACGGCATACCCTTGTTCTTCCCATCTAGGTAAAAGACAGCAGGGTAGGCTTCTAATTAAATATCTGATAAGTGTGTGGAAATGTCTGTTGGTGTAGCAAAAGTTTCTAATGCCTCAGTATAGCTCATTTTCAAATTGTGCTTCACATCAAAGCCCACTGCAAGAAGGGAAAAGGCTTTAGAATTAGGAATGCATGCTCTGATAGTAGCTTTCAATATAGGTATAGGAAAGCCCCAATACTCCTTTCCCTGCACTGTTTCTTTTTCTTTAACAATGGCTGTCTGGAATGTTGTAATAGTTTTCTACTGTTTTTCTCTTTTGCCCTAGAGTGTAGAGGTGATTTGTATGTAATAGAATATGTCTTCTGTCCTTCATTATGAAGAACATATTGTGTAGTATATCCTGTAGTTCTAGGGACCACATTCATTCATAAAGCACATTTTTATCCCTAGCCTATAGGTATTAAGCTGCTAACCTTTATGCCTGCAATGCTTTTAACAGCTCATGTACTTTTCCTTCTAGTCTGCTTCTGAAAGTGTAGGTGAAATTAATTTTTATAGGGGCTTCAAACTTTTGTGTAGTGCGGCAAGTATGTCCGTTGTAATTCAAAAATCCCAATAGGGCTTGCAGTTTATGGAGTGAACTGTACTATAACACATTTTTGTTTACAAAATCGTGCACTTAGTAGATATCCATTGGGCAATGTTTCTAAACTTATGTCAATCTTGTAGCTGCAATAGGTGTTCCAACCATAGTAAATGAGATCAAATAAAGGGGTTCAGGAGCTATTCTTTGGCCAAACTAACCTGTACTTATGTCAGGGCTCATTTTATGTTTTTTGGAACACAAGATTTGTTATGGGTTCCAGGCTATGTGCATTTTGCATGACGTTAGGTCTGGTCTGGCTAACAATATTTATGTAATGTAATACTTAGCTTTACGTGTTAATGGTTTAATGATTAGGATCACTGGAGTCTTCATAAAAGAACGTCAACTTGTTATTATATCAGTGTTGCGAAGACGAGGTGCTGTATTTTTTAATATCCAGCTTAGCCCCTGCAATTAAAAAATATACACATGTACTATATCTGCAGGCCGAGTAACTTGAAAAATCTACTCACCTAACTGTAATGGTCTTGACTTATAAACTGGTCTCAAATTGTGTGATCATTGGCAAATATTTTATTTTTCAGAGTCACCCTTTTCTTCATTCTCTCATGTGATTGCACTTTCAAATATGTGAGTTCAGCATTTCTGTTGTACAAAATAAAACTCTTTAGTTTGGTTAAATGGACTAAACGTTTACTCCATGTATAATAGGAATGTAGCCCACATATAGGGTACACATGATCCCTGACTTGCCATGATGTGCAGACAGTAAATGATCAAGAAATGACCAAAAATCTTCCCTCTACCTTGCAGCTTTACTGTAAAAGCTATATGGTGTATTAACAATAATCTGTGAAAATTGGGTTTCAGAAAACATTTAGCATTTTCACATCACCAATTAAAGTGTTCCGGTTTGTTTTTCATCCTATTTAAATATTGTGTTCATCACACAGAAGTACTAAAAATGGGCTTTGATAACTTCTGAAATATACTTGTTCAGTTGACTAATTAGATATTTAAATGTGTGTTAGGAAAAATCTGATACCCTACAGCCTTTCGTTTCACACTTTGTACAGCAGGTCAGACAGTTCGTTTTACAAAATCCTAGAACTGCAGTCAGAGAGAGAAAAGTTATTGTAAACTAAACACAGCAAAGGGGTCAAGATAAAAACAAGATTTAAAGGCATACTTTTTGCTACTTCACTTTCTGACTGAACCGAGCACCGATTCTTTGTCAACTCGCCAGAACAGGCAAGTGGGTCCTAAATATAGCTCGACATGATAAAATCTGATTCACCATAGTGAGTGGGCGAGTACATTTCTTGAGGCCTGCCTTGGCTTGAGTGGATGCTGTGTGTGAACATGTGGATCATGCCTTAACGGCGTAAGGTGTGGGATTGCTTCTTGAGCACCAACCCTCCTGTGAGCATCGTTCTTAATATTGGACATGCATGGAAAATACCTCAGACCAGCCAAAGATTCAACAAAGCCAACTTAGATAGAGTCCCCATTTTGGTCTGAGAAGTAAAAAACAGAAAGAACTATATATTGCAGTACTTTATTTTACAATAATCTAGACCATACTAAATGCAGGGGATTTACAGTGAAAATTAGAGAGACTTTACACAAGTAAACCTCACATGCGTAAACAAATGAAAATGCCTAACATTTTATTAAAAGGTAAAAAACATTTCAATTTTTACTTATTTGATAAAACTGTCCACCCTCTAACTCTTTCATACCTCTCATTATGTCTCAAGGACTAGGCCATCCTTTGTCAATCAGCTATTGAGGTTTAACGGGCAGGTTATCATAGTGTCCGCCAGACATGAAAGAGGTACACAGACTATGGAGGCTAAAAGGCACAAGAAAAGGCTTTTACATAATATTTCAGAATTTGAACACTGGTAAAACATTTATAAGGTTAACATATGTTGATATACTGTGTGTGCAAGTAAATGAAAATCATCATTAAACAACAGAAACATATGTGGCATGAATTAACTTGTAAAGAACTGCCTGTTTTAGAGGAAGACTCATTGCTACTTTTGCGTACCTGAGCTGCAGCACTACCAATCATATTACGAATTTCCCCACCATGAAAAGGCTGGTGCTGGGGAAACAAAGGGAGCTCTACAGAGCCCCCTGTGCACGGGGATGCATGCAGGGGTGCACGTGTTGAGCCCCCCTTTCTGCATGCACCCCTTTCCTGCACGGCATGGACTGCAGAGTCCATGGAGTGCATAAACAGCCTTTGGCACTCCCATTGCGGTGCCTTTCCAATAGGCACCACAATGGGAGCACCACCCGCCCTCCAGACAACGAGAAATCTTGTAATCTGGAGGGCGGTCTCAGGATTGCTTTGGCTGTGTGGCAGCGGGGCACTGGCGTGGCAGCCCGCTGTCGGACCGCCAAAGTCATAATCTGGCCCTTGGTTTCTTGGTTCCTCAGGCCTTGAAAAATCCACTCGCAATGTCAAGTGAAATTTTATCAGGTCGAGCTATTTTTAGCATTTACTCGACCTTGATGGTGAGTTAATTTAAACTGGAAGGAACAGGTGTACTGTTCCTCCAGAAAGTAAATGAGCAATAAAGATGCCTTTAAATCTTGTTTTTGTCTTGGCACATTTGCTATCTGTTCAAAGACAGAGATCAAACATCAGTTTGTCTTTTTACTAATTGTTGCTCATCTGTTCCTGGAAAATGTTTTTTAATTATCTTTCTCTTACTATAGTTAGTGCTTTGTGTCAAGTGAATTATTTGACAATAATTGTCAAACAAAATGCTGTAAAATGTCAATTTTGTTTTGTAATACAATATTTAAACAGCTTGTAAATGAATAGTACAGTTATTTCAAAATATATCAACAATTATGAAATATTTTTTTTTAGTAATTCAGAAGTGTGATGCAAGCAAATATTTACATAGGAGCAAAACAAAATCACAACACTTAGTAATGTGCAAATGACAAATATTTGCAGAAACTCGATTTCCAGACATTGTACACTATATAGTTTTAAAACCACATGTCACTAAGATTGCACGAGGCACACAACTTGCAGAGGCGTCGCCGTTGGAGGATAGACTCCTGACTGACCATCTGACAAAAAAGGCAATTTCCCACACCTATCGAAAAATAATAAACAATCAACCTGACACTACAACTGCCCTAAAGGCCAGGTGGGAATCGGAGCTAGGCGATTTGGACGACACAGACTGGCAGGAGGCGCTTGCGTCCCCCCAAGAGGTGGCGATATCTTCTAAAATTAAGCCAATGCAATTAAAAATTCTGCATCGTACATACTATACGCGCACGCTCTTGCATAAAATAGGCAGGTTGAAAACACCACTCTGCCTCCGTCAGTGTGGCGAACCAGGCACATTCCTGCATACAATCTGGCAATGTCCGAAGATCGCAAGGTACTGGGGGGCAGTTATGTGCACAATCTCGCAAGTCACGGAAGTTACGGTTCTACCAGAACCAAAGAGATGCATTCTTAACATTTGGGAGCCCACAGATCTCAATCACATGACTTAGGAATAGGTGACACTCGGTATAACACTGGTGAAGCAAAACATAACTCAATGTTGGGGGTCCCGACAGGCCCCTACCCTTCCCCAATGGTGTCGCAATATGGACAATATAATGGTGATTGAAAAGTCGGTCTATATCCACAGGGGATGCCCCAAGAAATGGACCTGGATATGGGGCGGGTGGAACACTTACCGTGGGCATATTTGTAAACCCCCACGTATGGACTTATCGGTGGATGTCAGTGATTGATGAAACTACCACAAAATTATATGTATGACCTCTGTTTTCTGCCGGTGGAAGGCACTGTGGGACTTATCTGGGGTAAAATATCTGTCGTGCAATTGATACGTACTGCAAAGAAACCACATGTATGCACCACTGTATTTTATTGATAGTACCATGTTTTGTTATTTACAAAATGGCAATAAAAATATGCCCCAAAAAAAAAAAAACACGTCACTGGGAAATTCTTTGGGCATTTCAATATAAAATCTGCTGATTGCAAATAACAATGTGCTGCTACTTTATGCTTTAGTTATGTATTTATTGAAAGTGACTGTTTTTAAACATGAGTTCAGGAACATACCTGCACTGATGACAATGCGATTAATGAACTGAGGCAAGTCAGCGGTCATGTGTATCCTATATGTGGCTAGATTTGTATTATATATGAAGAAATCGTTTAGTCTGTTAAATCAAACAAGTTTTCTGTACAGCAGACATGCTGAACTTGTTTATTTGAAGGTGCTCTTCTGTGTGATAATGAAGAAAATGGTGTCTCAGTAAATTAAAATACTTGTCCAGGATCACATAATTTGAAACCAGTTTATGGGTCAAGCGCATTATAATTAGGTTGAGTAGATAATTTTAGTCACTAGACCTGCAGGTCTAGTAACATTTTTAGGAATTTTTAAGGCCTGTTCCTTTTAGATCACAAACTCTCAAATTCCTCCCAAACCAGTAACCATTTTCTCCTGCTTTGCTCAATTCAAAGTTTTGAAACAAATCTTTCCATATCTGACTTTGAACAGTCGCAGATTAGTTGCTCAATTATATAATATCCAAAGGATCAGTTACTGCAATGTACTTTTACTTGGTGATCCCAGATATCTGATTGCTAAATTGCAATCACTCCAAAATGTAGCCGGGCATCTGATTTTTAGCCTGGAAAGGAGGACACACATTACTCCTTAGAGATGTTCTCTTCAATGACTCCCCGTTGAGAGTAGAATCTCATTCAAAGCTATATATCTAATTCATTGAGCGATCAGCAACTTGGGATCTGCTCTTCAGATTTCACAAATATCTCCTTTCCCTTCAATCAGCATCTGAGATGAATCTAAAGATTTCAGCCTTCAAAAATCCTGTTGCAGGTATTGTGCCTTTAGCTGTATTGCTGCCACTGTAGGCTATGCTCTTCCTTGTTTACTCTGTCTACTCAGAGCCACTGATCAACATCTCACATTTAGGAAAATATTCCTCTTGACTGACTTTGTTGGCTACTATGACCCGTTGTGCTTTATAAACCCCAATAACATAATTCTAATGACATTAAATAAGTGGCTTAGATTGCAAGCAGTCAACCTTCATGGTCTAAATCTATCCTGGCCAAGATGAACCAAAGAGGACCACGCTATCCAAACATTATGCTGAAACTGCTACCTGGAGTTTGGTGAACATATCAATGGCAGATGAGTGGAGGCACTCAGTGTGGTATTCTTGTCTGGTTTTGGGAACACTGACAGCCTGCCTCTCTAGTTACTGGCGTAAGTCTGCACAGCATCAGAGACAGTGAAGATAGCTTAGGGACGGTATACGGTCTTTCTGCCGTGTGCATCTCTGCGTAGAACATTTTGCTGTCTGCACTGCACCAACTACAAACGTAGCAGGCGATAAAATGTAGAATGCTGCAGTGCCAGGGGGCAGCTGCGTGGGGGAAACCCCTGTAAGGAGAAGGAATCCGGGGACACTGTCCATTAAGGGGGAAAAAACTGGAGCACACAAAGATGAAATAAGCATTAGCATAGCCAATAGGTCTCGCCTTTGGGACCTTATAAGTGTTTAGCCATGCAGCACATTATCTTGGGTGCTGCGCCGCCAGGGATTGAAGAGCTATACAATTACTCCATACTGGGTCATGCAGTCTGATTCAGGAATAAATGCTTGCCTCCGGAAACATTTATTGGAGCGGCAGGTCTGAGAGACAGAGATGGGTGTAAAAGGTGGGACAGTGAGAGGGATGAATTTGGGGAGACCAAAAGGTGAGAGAAAAAATTGTTGCAGTGGTGTAACGGAGTTGCCTACAACACCCGCATGGGGGGGGGCCAAGGGGTGGAAAACCTTCGGTCCCTAAAACAGTTTAGCCTAGGGACTAATAAATCTCCAAGATACATGAGTCTTGGGGGCCCTCGCCACACTCTACAGGTAACCCATCATTTTGCATGACACCACTGCATATGGGAGAGGTGGGACAGAATGCTGGGGGAGGGAAGTGGGAGAAGTTTATAATGGAGGGAGGCAGGTGGGTGAGCTAGAAAAAAAAAGAGAGAGAAAGGAGATGTGTGGGAGGGTCCAGGGTGGGAGAGCAGAAAAGAAACTTACGAAAGTTAAGGAAACAAGTGGTGAGACAGAAGGAGAGAGAGGGAAGCGAAGTCAGAGGGAGAAGTGGGAGCGAGAGAAATATGGAAAAGGGCAACAGGATAATTAGAGGGAGAAAAAAGCTGCATGAGGAAGAAAGCTTGGAGCGAGGGCAAGAGAAGCTTTGGAGGGTGCTGCACAGTGACCAATAAAAGTAGGGGCGATGGAGTCAGAGATATGGCGGAGAGAAAGCTGTAAGCGAGAAGGGAGGCAGGTGGTTCGATCACACACATTATAAAGAATGAGAGAGGCAGGTGTATAATGCATGTAAGCCAAGATACAGAGATTCAGGAATCCGGGTATTTTGCCAACAGCGCATGCTGGGAGTTGCAGTCCACAGTAATGATGCGAAAAGTAAAAAGTCCCAGAAAAAGAAAACAGATGGCCTGGCCACTCTCATCATGATAGTGGGCATATTGGAAATGCAAGTGGTCGTAGGGGAACAAAGTGAGACACAGACTGGTGGGAGAAAATTTAGTGAGAGAAAAAGAGTCAATTAACGGGAAGGGGAAGACAGGAAGAGAGAAAGATAGAGGAAAATGGAAAGGAAGAGAGAGAGTTTGTGGGAGAAGGAAAGTGTCAGGTGGGAGAGATGAGTTGATAAGGTAATACGTGACCCATAATATGTGTGACAACACCAACCAGGGCTGACTTTCACCAATTCCCCCTTTGCATTCTGGGATTTGTAGTCCCAGAATCACACAGGGAGGCTTGCAACTACAAGCCAGTCAATACAATCATTTACAATGCAATAGGCCTGCAATTGCGGGTTTTTGAGCTATTGGCATTGTAAATGGCAATGCATTTTATAAAAATTTAAAAGGCATCGTCATTTACGATACCAATAGTTGAAGGTTTTGCAAAATCCAATACCTATCGTATTGCAGAGTGTGGTGTCCCTGAAGCGGGCACCGCGCTCATTATTAAAGTTTAAAAATAAAATTTAAACAGAGCGGTGTGTGTGTGTGTGTGTTTGTGTGTGTGTGACAGAAACCACATAAACCCTTGTCTAGAGGGCCCAAGAGGTACTCGAGCTGAGCCAGTCTGGCTTGAGCTTTCAGCTGATAAATACACACACATCATGATCCCCTTTATAGCTAGTATGCCAGTTTTTTGTGGCTCCTCATATGCATCCCTTTAAAAATCACATCTAGCGGCACCCCTGGCAATCATCAGGCACTCATTCAGCGCATCTCGTATAATAGAGCAAATGTAAAGTTCAGTTCCGACTATTAACTACGTCTACTTGCACTTAGAAAAGGCATATATCTAATAACTGCTGGCCTAAAATAATGGCATGGCCAAGAAAACAACATACAGAGGAAAAGCATTTGAAAGGGGCATGTTGGCAATGGAGAACAGCGGATCCACACCAACCAAAGACGGCGATCGTTCATCCAGACGAAGTGCCCCCTTTGAGGATCACTGGCAAATAACCAAGACAAGAGTTTATAATCTTGGAGTGCAGTACCAAATGTACCCAGCATGCCACGCAGGATGCAAGAGTTAAAAAGCGTGGAGCTTTCACTTATTTGACCCGAATGAACGTCCGAAAACAGCCGCTCTTAAATGAAGAGCGAACGTTTAGAGCCTCACCTCTCTCTACAAGCTGTGATCCCAACAATTGGGCACTGTAGATGAAAAGCATCAGAAAGGCAGTAACAGCAATTAAATCTTTAAGGAAGTACGACAGAGGAGTAGGCCTGCTCCTTCACATGCCAAAGATCACAATTTGAGAGCACGACCCGCTTCGCTGGTGAGCAGCCAGTTGTCAAAGAAAGGTTGGGAAACTCGCAAAAGCCCATCCATGCTGAGACAGCGAAGAGTTTATCGATCCCATCCGAACACCAGGAGTTACTAATTAACTGTCCACTTCTTCGGGAGCCGAAACTGGCAAAAACATTCCATGACAACATGCAAGCTACCGCTCAGACGGCAGGGAGTTTCGGGCTTAGCATTTATTACAAACGTGAAGAAATGTCTGTCTCAGATGTAAGAACCAACAATAGATATGGCATTACCGTGGACTGTAAGCCACCAAGCTGAACAAACAAGCACAACTTCCTCATTATAGATCTAGAATAACTGCTCAAATGCTCCAAACGCTGCGGTGAGCCAAGCAAACAATTTATGACTAATGCACTCGGTTCTTACGTTCACCTACTTTAAAAGGTGACGAGCTTAGGTAAGTACGGAAGGAATAGAACCGTACGAAGACAAGCATGTCTTTCTAGCCATACTGTACAGCAAGGTGGCTGTATAGCATGGCTAAAAGTTAGGGAGGAAAGCGCTAAGAATGCAGCAAGCACTGGCGTCGTGATACTGCATTTTTTCGAGTGTGACAGACAATCAAGTAAGGGGGAGTTGGGGTACGGCAAACTACGACCGTGAGTTCGGGGAATTAGCACAGCGGTCAAGGGGGAGTCGGAGAGGGCAGCAGCACAGAGAAGGGGTGGGAGGGAGAAAGAAGCGCCACAGATAGGGAGAGCGAATAAACAGCACCTCAATCACAGCACGAGCAGTGGACGGACACTAATGGAGAGGAACCGATCTAAGCTTAGCCCATGCTCCACAGAAAAATATATTGAAGCAGGGTAAAGAAACAGATTGTTGTGGTAGAAGACAATGTCACTATTACAGCGCTAGGGCTGAAATTAGAAACAAGGGGGAGTGGCAGGGGATGCAATGCCTCATGGATTCACAGGCAGGGGAGTGAGAGTAGAGAAATGTCAACAAGCGTGCGCGGCCACGCTAATTGAAAACAGATGGCCCCCGCGCACCGCTGCTCGCTCCCGCAAGGTGGATGCCACCACAAGCATGAGTGCTTGAAAAGAGCGGACCAATTTCTAAAGGTCATCTCCTAGAGCAGCGCTGCGCTAGGCTCGACCTAAAAAGGTGGATAGAGGACACAAAACTTCGCATCTGTGTCACGGTCTCCCAAAAACAAAAACAATAAAATCCACTCAATTTCAAGGAGAATGTGGAAGAGCAGCAAAAAACCATACAAACACTAATAGGGAAATGATGGAGGGAAGCTCTTAAATATCACTGCAGAACTATCGCTGGTAGAAAGTGATCATCGGTGGAACTCCTGCAACAAAATGTCTGAAAATCATTAAGGACCAGTGCTGGGGCAAACGCTTTCAAATGTATAGCACCAAAGTTGTCTCAATCAGTGTCACTCTGAGGGTCACCCTCCCCATACCTATGTGCTAAGATGCTTTTATGTCACAATATTGTTAGTAAAAATATAATCTGACATGAATATTGTGTCCTAAATATTGTTGATAAACATATCACGTGTAATCACAAAGAGAAAGCAGGGAAGAAAAAGGCAACACTACTGTCCTCCCTACAAGACAAAATTAACTACAAAAGAAGTGGGTTGGCTAACAGGAACAACAAGTCTGAGCCCCAAATTTGGAATCCCGTTGGACTCTTCAAAACAAGGAGGCCATTCTTAATGGAAGAGGATGCCTTATTGAGTGTATATTTTCTATTATTAACTTGAATGTGATGCTATTTTTGCACACAATATTTAGAACACTATTTCTGTCTGACAATATTTTATTTACTGTATTCTGGTGCCATAGCCACCAAGACTGGCTGAAATGGATCCTCACAGTCTCATTATAATTTCTTATAAGCTTTGCTAACCCAAATTGTAATTTTGTCCGGAATCATTCTACTGAGACTTGATTCATGAAATGAAAATGAGATGTGAGACAAAAATTACAAATGTCATAAATTAAAGATTGAGTTCGAAGGCCTCTTCCCTCTTGTCTGCTTTTTACCTGAATTGGAGAGGTACCCAGTTCTTTTGGCCAAGGTAGAGGGAACAAGCTGGATTATATAGTACTTCCCAAAATGTCCATGGGTCTGATTGCGTTTAAATAACAAATGGATGTGTTCAAGCTAAGAATTCTGGAAAAACGAGCAATGGGCCTTCTTAAAAACAAAGATCTCAGGCAGGTCAGCATCCGTAGCAACTTTCTGAGCTCACTGACCAGAAAAAGAGAACCTGCTGCCTGGAGAAAAATGCTCCTAGATTAAAGATCATGTTTGACATGGTCAGGAGCCCAGGCTAGTCAACATTAACAGATCGAGTTCTGATATTGTGATGCTATAAAAAATCGGATCCTGAAGTGACACAGGCTGAAATCTCCACATCATAGTTTACTGCTGTACATTACCAAGGATTGCAATCTCCAATTATCCATCGCCGAGCAGAGACTTCAGTGGTTGCACTATCAACTGGGTTTTGGGGTGGTGCTTGGGTAAGCTTCACTAAAATGTTTATCAATAAGGTCTAAGGGCCTGATTACGACTTTGGCGGAGTGGCAGCGGGCCACAACGCCAGTGCCCTGCTGCAACACAGCCAAAGCCATACTGAGACTGCCCACCAGATTAGGAGTTTTCTCCTTGTCTGGCGGGCGGTGATTTGGCGGTCCCAGGCGGTTAGCCTTAAAAAAGGCACTGCAATTGAAACGCCAAAGCAAGTTCCTGCATGGCATGGACCATTAAGTCCATGCCATGCAGGAACTGGGGGTGCATGCATACAGGGGGGCACACCATGTGCCCCCTGCATGTATCCCCATGGCCCTGATGCACCAGGGACCACTGTTTGACCCCCTTAGTTTCCTCACTGCCACAGTTTTCATGGCAGGGTCACTGCCATGAAAACTGTGGCGGTGAGGAAACTCTGAGTATGCTTCGCGGTGCGGCAGTGGCACTGCCCGCATTTTGCTGGGCCAGACCGCCATGCCACTGCCAAGGGATCACGGGCCCCTGGCGGCTGTGGGGGCCAATGGCAGTCCAACCGCTAAACTCAGAATACTGCGGTCGTACTGCCGCGGTGCACTGCCATCGCTGCGCCATCCTGGGTTTGTTTTCCACGAACTGCCAAACTCGGAATCAGGCCCAAAGTCAGTTGGACAGAGATGAAAGACAAAAAGTATGCAGTTAATTAGCTTTGCTATGATATATTTGACTCTCTGTTTCAATGATCTTTGGATCTCTGTAACACTGGATAACATCTGGGACTGAATCCCCAGCTTGAGTTTCCAGTTAAAAATAATTCTACAAAGTGTCTGGTCTCAAACACACACCTCCAAACAAGGGTCTCACCCGTGGAAAGTCAAATGGTAGTGTTTCAGGGTGCTAAGGGTCTTGTTGCTCATTTCAGTGGTGATCAGAGGTCTGATACCAAGTGACAAGCGGAAACTCAGGCCACGATCTCAGAGACGACTAAGGCCTCTTGTTGTCCTAATATTTCCCTATTGGTGTAGTGGTAGTACTCCGTTATCCAAGGTTATCAAATAATTGGTCATAGCTACGATTCTCCAATGAGGGTGACTCCCACTGGACCCGAAAACATTATCAGTTACTTCAAGGAAATGGAGTTTAGGGTTAAGCATCAACAGCAACTTCAAGCAGTGAGTCTTACTGAACCAAAAGAACTACAGCGGCGCTTCAGGCCTTCGCAGAATCAGGACGGCTAACTCCATCTAAAAATTACTGGACCCTAAATTGGTGCTGTGAAAATACAGAACTTCCTTAATGGCATCTTTGCGCCTGGGAAAGGCGCAATTTCACCTGTGGAATTTAAAGTAAGTATCTCTACAGCTTCTTAAACCATGTGGTGTTTGTCTTGTCTTTGCAGCACCTTGTTTCCAGGCTAACTGTGGCGGCAGGGATCTCAGGCTCCTGGTCACTCTCGGTTCCTTCAGTCATTCTGTATTTTGATCTTCAGTTAGCCAGGCCGTTGTTCAAAAATCAAAGTCTTCTCTCAGCCAGGGAGGAGTGCAATTTTCTTTTGTGTGTCTAGTGTTTGTGGTCTTCTAAAGCAGGGAGTCCAAGGACATGCAAAGTATTCTGTTAACTTGATCCAGACAAAGGCAGACAGATGATGAAAGTTGTCAAGCAATAGTGAGCAACAGAGAAAGGTGACGGGAGGACCCCTTCCATCCAAGAAGTGAGGCTCATTTTAAGGTCTTGCCTTGGCAGCGCAAATGGTGTGAAAGGTTTCCACACCGATACAGCTTCAAACAGACAAACGGCATGCTATTTGAGTAGCTGCTTGCATCACGTTAAAAGAGACCACAGTTACGATGCGTGGTTGCGTTCAAGGGGTAGCACCTGCAAGCAAAGCAAGTGAGCCTAACCCTCCCTAAAAGCATCATTGACTCTTATCCGAGCATCTATCCTTTCATCGATCTGCTGAGATCCACCGTTTCACCTTTCTATTCTCACTCATTCATTTTTCATCCATCCATTCATCCATCATTCAATCGCTTCCCATTCCATCAATCCACGGGCCATTCCACCCAACCCTCTGTTCATTCATTTATGCATGCATCAATCCAGACATGAACCCATCCATCTAATTAGCCATCCTTCAAGAAATCCATCTAACCATTAGTTGATCCTTTTGTCCATCTATTCACACTCTCACCTTTTAATTCATCCTTTCAGCCATCCAGCCACAATCCATCTTTTCACCTCCCGTCCATCTTTTCATCCTTTATTATCAGCATTCCGACCTTTCTTTTACCCTTCCTTCACTTCATTTTCCTATCTACCCATCTTTCTCTCTCGCTTTCACTTACTTTCCCATTTTATCATCTGCGTCCGTTGTCCCCATTTTTTTATATTCATATTATATTAATATTAATATGTCACCCGACATCCTGGATTGCTGCATCAGTACCCCCTGCACAAATGGTCAGCTCACCCTCCTATCTCAGGAGAGAGCCAACTATAGCATCCTTGTCAAGTATGCCTTTTTAGCCATGTCCTGTCACCAATAAGCAAAGCGTCACACAACTCCCTTCTTCAGGACCAGACGCATAGATTTGCTTTTCAACTCCTGATTTTCCGAAGGATTCCTTTATACGTTCCACAGGGGCCCGGTAGCCACTCAACAAACAAGCATTGGCATAGCCAATAGGTCTTGCTTTTGGGACATTATAAGTATTTAGTGATGCAGCACAATATCCTTGGTGCAACAACATTTACTGTTGCATGGCTAAACACTTATAAGGTCCCAAAGGTGAGACCTATTGGCTAGGCCAATGCTTGTTGGAATAGTTGCTAAGCCCTAGGAATTGAAGAATATCATTTCCATCATGAACAAAAGGAGTCTACAGTGAGACAACCATCTTGTTGACCGATGTGCACCGTATCCCAGATAGACAACACAGTTTACTTTGTTACAGTCAAACATACACAACACACACGCTGTATGCATACAGAGGTCACCAAGGGGCTTAGTTATGGGGAACTGTATTAACCTTTAGAAGAAGAGCCATAAGCAGTCTTTACACAGCAACAAGTACATAGGCCCATGCTCTGGAGCTGTAATGATGCTGCTACTATAGCTTCTAGACTGTGATGAGAGGAGCAGTAACCACCATCATGAAAGTTGTGGGTTCAGTTTGGGTGCTGTCCAGTCATCAGCATCTACCTCTGCTGATGAACAGCAAAACATGGAGCAACACAAATGGACTCAAAAATTGTCGCTTTCAGTCAAGGAAAGATATAGGGCAGGCAATGGCAGTAAGCAGGGATACCTACACAGGAGCAGAATGGTAGCTGATGCCACCCTTACCTAGTTGTTGTAGCCATGAACGAGAACCGTAGACAACCATAACAAGATGAGGGGGTTAGGAAGAGAACTTTAAGGAGTAGAACCTGTTGACATATGGTTAGACAATGACTTGGCAGATAAGTTGCCTAACTGTTCTTGGCGGAAGATAAGTAAATTTTACATATGATCCTGAGATTTCCAGGCCTACTACGGAGATGGAAAGTGTGATTTTTAGTGTAGCAAGGTTGACAGAAATGAGATGGGAGAGGAATAAAGGACTCTGAGCTGAGAAGAGTCTGTAGCAAGACTGTGTATTTATCTCTGGAAAGTCAAATAAAAAAAGATGTGGTCAAGAAGCAGCAACAAGAGCTCAGGATGTACCAGTTCCTTCCCTGGAGTAACGCTGGTAATGCAGTTATTGTTTGTCCTGGGTCTACTACTTAAGTTAGTGTAAGCACTAATTGCTGACATGAGTTGTTCAGATTGAAATACCAGAGAATATCTCAAATAATGTTTTAACTTAAGACAGTGTAATATTGTCTCTAACACCAATTTCTGACAAGAATTACTTGAGTTCAAAATTCTGATGATATCCCAAGAAGATGTAACTTCAAACTGCGCAAGATTGCCTATTAAAGTGCATGGCTGGCCCTCCAGTTCAGTTTAAGTTGGCCACAATAGTAAACTAAAAGATGAACTTACAGCTCTCTAGAGCTCATGAAACAAAACCTTGAACTGTCTCTTCTCTAAAGACTCTGTAGAAGATGATGTGTGAAAATCTGGAAAACGCTGGTGCATCAAAGCAGAGATCCTACTGCTGGCTGAGAGTCTCAACTGGCAGATGGAAACAGGGTGGGGCCTCCCTTTATAGACAGGAATATCCCAAAATGTCTGTTGCTTCATTTCGAAAATGGGCAGGCCTCAGTTTGGCACTTGGGAATGGGCGAGCCTCCCTATGGCACTTGGGATCAATAGGGGTTTCCCTTTATAGATAGGCCTCGCCCAGAAGGCTTTTCTGGATGAGCGGCACAGCAGGGCTGCATTTGACTGCAGGATAAAGGGCAGTGTTTGAGGCCACATCACTTCATTTTGCAAACCATTTCCTTGCCAGATGGAAGCAGCTTGACAATCGATACTGCAGCACATCAGGAATGCAGTTGGGTATCATGTGCAGGGTACTCCAGGAGTGTACAGGGCCTTTGTGAATGCAATAAGGTCCTGACAGTGGGGTTCTTGACAGGCAAGAAAGACTGCACAGGGCAGGGCTCCATACATTTGGCACACACTGTCATTCAGTGGACCTTTGTTGCAGAAGTATCACACTGCCTCATATTCCAAGGAAAGGGGCTGCAAATGTGTCAGCCTGGTCACACACGCTTTGTGGCTTGAGAATGCATAACCAGTGGTCGAGCAGCTTTACTTTGTCGGGTATTTAATGTTCTGAGTTCAGGGACGTCTTAAGGGTTTTGGGGCCTTGGGCTAATCATGTTTTGGGAGCTCCTGTGTGGGACAGTTTTGAATTGACCCAGTTTGAGCTCTCGCAGGTCCTCTTGGGCCAGGTCCCTGACACACTGACAAACACACTGGTCCAAATTCTAAATGTGTTTCCATACAATACACAGGGATAGTAACATGGGTTTCAATATTGTAACACATCAGCAGCTCACTATTAATACTGTAGATAATCTCTGTGACCCTCTCCCATTGCTTGTATGTGTTGTCCTTTTTTAATCTAAAAGAAACTTTTTTATGGACGTTGCGTGGTGTTTAAAAACATAAACACAACATTTCTCTGCAAAATATCTGTAATAAAGTCCCACACGATACCTGGATTAAAAATAAATTTAAAAGGACAACACGATTTAAAACCATCTATGTTTAAGAATCATTCAAATTCATCAGAGCAAGATAGTCTGCAGGACAGAGCTGGCTCTATCAGGGGGCCCTCTGGAAGCCTGGGGTGAAGAACCCACTTTACCCATGCCTTAAAACGTCTCTGGCTGAGTTATATAGACACCTTTTGTTAAACTGCTTAGAGTGCTAGCAATCTTCCTGCTCTCTTTGTTTTCCAAGACAGGAAATTGTCACGATACAGCAGTCCTGTAAGATGTACACTAAGGTTTATGCATTCATGATTCTGGTGGCAACACTATGGAACACATTTCCATCCACTTACCCAAATTCTCAAGTTACATACTCCTCAAGACTAGCTGTTCACCCAGTAAGTACCTGTCTTTACTTATTGTACTCTGTGTTGCTCAGCAAGCACTAAGAAGCTTCTGACAGTCGGGCACTTTATAAATCTTTAATAGGTATTAATATACTTTCAAAGCGGAGCACAAACATTAGTTTTTTACTTAACATAAATAGCTAAACAAACAAAAATCCATGTTGTAATTCAAGAAAAGTACATTCCAGTACCATGAGACATAAATGTTTCATGTTTTGAAAATATTTGTTTGTCTGAAAACATGTTTGCCTATGGGAATTTAAGTAAAGTATGTTGCTCCACAGCATCACCTTCATTTGCGGAGACAAAATGTGTGTGTTTATTTTTTTACAGAATTATTACTAAAAAGGAAACAAACTCAGTCACTTACGAAGAGCCGATTCAGAAGAAAAAGAAAAAAAAGAAAAAGAAAGCTCATGAAGCAGAAAATGAGCCTGCTTCGGAGACGCAATCACTCACTGAAGTAGAAAACGAAGGTTTGGTTAAACGCAAAAGAAAGCACTGTTTGGCAGAGGAAATAGTCCCTGATCCAGAGGAAGAACATGTTGCAGAGTCTCCGGTTAAAAAAAAGAAAAAGAAGAAAAAATTGAAGTTCAAGAACGAAAACCTAACTGGCGCACTTATCTCTGCAGAAAATGAGGAACTGGGCAATGACAATCTAGATCAGAACTGTTTGGTGCCTAACGATGAAAATGCAGAATCTGAACGTTTTAAAAAGAAAAGGAAGAAAAAAAAAGACAAACTAATTTTACACCTCACAGAAGAAGTAGACCAAGAGGAATTGGAAATGGAGAGTGCTAATACAAGTTCCATGCTCAAAAAGAAAAAAAGAGTCTCTGCTACTCAGGAAAATGTTCTAATCAGTACATTGCCGGAGACTATTGAGAGGGATAGTGAAGAAGACCACAATGACAAAACCAAGAAAAAGAAGAAGAGGAAACGAAAAAAGAAAGAGGAAATAATCCAGTCTGACCTGTCTGAAAATAGGACTGAAGAGGAGGAATGCGGATTTGTTGAACACAACATCACTAAAAAGAAAAAAAAGAAAAAGTTAGACAGTGCTTTGGATAGTGAAGAAGGAACTTTGAGGAAGAATACAATAGAGGCTGACAAATGCACAATGAAAAATAGTAAGAAAAGACCCACTCCAGAATGCGAAGTTCCAAAAGACAACTCAACATCTAAGAAAAAAAAGAGTGCCCAAGTGAAGCAAGAAGGAGCACAGGAAGTAATGGTAAGTTTAGCTGGCATTGTGAAGTGACCTAATCATTCAGGTGTTTTCAGATTGTATCATTATGAAAACCTGAACTTTGTTATTTCTCAGCTACCCATAATGTTCACAAAAACATTCAAATTTCTGAGAAATATCATAATAATAAAATGATGCCTTATACTGACCTGAGTCAGAAACATGGGGTATTGCAGTAGAACACTGAGCTGAGAGTTTAAGGCAAACACTCTTTTTTTCCCACACTTCTTTATTGTATTAAAAAAAAAATCAGATACAGGTATTCCGTAGTCAAAGGTTGTTGTACACCCTTAGATCAAGTATAATTTCTCAGCAATGTAGAGTATTTCAAGGGCACCGTAAAGGTTGCATATCAAGAGAATAAACACTGATAACAATGAACAATCAGTACATAAATGTGATTAATGGCGGGCAGCGAACACCTTATTAATCGAGCCTCTACAGTTGCATGACCAGGAGAAAAATTATAAGCTTGAGGAGCTTGAAAATCACATGCATATAAATAATATGTTTATCATGGGTGCTCCATCCAAAAAGAAAAAAACTGGCACAGAATGTGAAAATATTGTTTGTAAGGCTCTCTACGGGCTGAGCCCTCTCTTGTTTGTTTGATTCTAAACATGTTATCCATATTACATATACTGGGACCTGATTTCACGAATGAAGAAGTAGGTGTTCCCAGTGACTCTTTCTCTTTTAGTCAGCGGCTGACTGAGTCATGAAAAAGATGGCTGAGGCATATGTCAAACAAGAACATGTGATAGACTGTGCCTCATTATATCTCCCTGCTGCAAACACAGTCCTGCTCAAATGGTGCAGACTATTGGTGCCATGTCATTGTGAAACCTACGTCTGTCTGTGCCTCCCATCTGAACTTTATTTTCTATTACCCAAGCTTATGGTACTGCTTGGCACCAGTACAGCATATATGGGGAATACTAAAAACAGCAGCACTGAGGTCTTTGGTAATAAAACACATGGCCCAGACAAAGGATGGACTAAAAGAGACGGGTTGCATACATATACGGTACAACTATTTGTTTTAGCTTTTTCACGTGCATGCCTATCTAGGCCCAGTATAGCCAGGGCAGTCTGCAATGCTTCGGGAGCACTGGTAGCTGCAACACGCGTGACTTCGTTTGATAAATATTTGGTTGTTCGAGGTGGCATCCTTATCATGGACATGCCTCCATATTGAATTGACTGTTTTGCTGTTGTTTTTACACTTGTGGACTCAGACTCAGCAGCTTATTTATTTTCATAAAGACGTTATCTGGGATCGTTCATAATTGTTTACGGGATATCGTATTGGACTTCATACCCATTGGGCTGAACATGAGTACGAACACTTTCGAAAGACCCATTTGGATTCGTTATTTTTTCATTAGGACTTTACTGTTATCTATACGATATTGGTCTTTGAATATTAACAAATGGATATCGACTTTTGATTTATTTGCATTGGACTACACTGCAACGCTTTTCCCAATTCGCCTTGATAAAGTCTAAGATAGACGAAACACGTGTTGGCAAGTCTGTACGCTCGGAAAACTGTTTAAGACAAACAATAAAAAGAACTTGACAAATCAACAGATGACCGTTTTGGATTAATCATTGTATGCCAGACACCTCACTAGATTGCTCGTATGAACTGGTGTCGACCTCTGTATTATAACATTGATTTATGTGTGACTTATCCAATACTGTATTTGGATTATTAGTAACTGTTAACGGTGTGCTGTACTAGCTTTGTCTTTTGTCTCAGTCTGCAATGCTTGTTGTCAGTTTATTTGACATCTCTACATTTTACAATTTCCACCTCTGGTTTCGCATGGGGAGTGTGCTTTGTTTTTAAGTTCATTATATTGAAAGGAATGAAGAAAGTGGTCTGACTGATCAAATCGGCAAGAGGAGAGGTTTGTGTGGTGTTTCTTTACGAAAATCAACTTTAAGAAAATAACTTTATGGTTTTTTAGGGAAGGTGCAATGTTTTAGTAGGTTATTTTCTGATAGGAAGGACTCGTGGAAGGATCTGTGGCATCTTTTTATTTTTCTCTAATGGAGCTTGCAGTCTCCCCAAAAAATACAGATTACATGTGTAGATGAGTGGATCACCATTATAAGCAAGGGAAATGTCAATGGATCTTTCTTTGCTGCCCGGTGTACGGTATAAGATATTCAGCAAAAGCAGTTTAGGTGGTCATGTTTGTAATCTCCACAGTTAGACACTAGAAAGAGCAAGAGCTTATTGAGTCAATCATTTTACATTTAAGGCACTCGTACGGCATAAAGGCAACTCACCATCTGTTCTAGAAAATTGGAGGATGTTAATGGCTAGTGGTTAGATACTGGTATGGAGGATGAGCAGAAAAGCCTTTTCTGAGTGCAGTAGCATCAACTTTCACTGTCTTGGATGAAGGCAGATATGGATGTTGTATTGGAACCTGCAGAGCTACAGTCCGAGAGGGCAGGTTTAATGAGATGTTTAGGAGATAGGACACTGCTTTTAGAGGAGGTGACATTTCTTGTTTGGGCAGATTGATCTTAGGCATTAAACTGTAGAGAATGTGGTAAGAAAGTGTGTTCAAAGGTCATTTGTTTAGGAAACACTCAAAAGCATCGAGGTTGACTTGCTTGTTGGGCTGTTCAGGAATAGGCGTGTCAAATGAAGGGTCACTGGAAGAAGGTCAGGAGAGCAGTCCCTGGGAGGAGAGTGTGTGCGGTAAAGACAGATAGAGAGTGCATTACGCAGACTTTGTATCATCTCATGCACGTGACCCAGTTTCAGTTTAATGTCATTCATTTCATTTCATAAGGCTTTATTCGAACATAGAACAAGTTCATAAAAGCACATCATTAAAAGACAACATTATTAAAATATACAGAGGCAGAAAAATTCATCAACATAAAATAGTTAAAAAAGCATACTTTTCCTAACATTAATAGATTTAAGAAGAAAAGTAGCCGTATAAAAACACACTACCGGATGATGTAAGTTAAAAAGTAAACACATACAGTCACGTATTGTTCTGACCCCAAATTTTAAAAACAAGGGTTTCAGATAGGCTATCCGGAGATGTTTATACAACTGGCAAAGCAGAAGAAAGTGCACAGTGCTTTGGGGAGTAGAGTTATCACATGGACATGGACCGACTGGGTGTAAGTTCAAAGAGGGGAAGGCAACAAGGTTGTGGACAACTCCCATTCTAAGTCTAGTCAACACAAACCGATGTGCCTTCCAGGTTACTTGAGACAGATATGGTTGAAAGCCCACAACTTCATTTAAATCATGATAGAAAATATAAGATGAAAGATTGGAGCTGTTCTGGTGTCTCTTAATGGCGGCCTGGTATAAGAGACACTGCTTAAGATCAGATTTAGACAACACATCTGCCCCATGGTGATCCACAATAATATTGATGTTGAAGATCTCCCGGAAGTTATCAATAACATACTTCAACCATGCGATCCTTGTAAAGTAGTCCAAAGTAAGACAGTCAGAAATGATAGCTCTACACAAAGAAGTCTCTTCTTTAATCCAAATGGAGCGCCATAGGATCAAGGGTCTAAGGAGAATCAAATCGGAAAGATGGTAAATACCCAATTCATTATGCACTAAGGCATTAGAAACAGAGCTTGGCAGGCACAAAAGTTTCTTCAGAAATTCGTTCTCCTCGACCTGAAGAGATCCTGCCGGGGCATAGCCCCATATACCGGCTCCGTACAAGGCGATTGAGACACACCGTGATTGGAAAATTTTCAGCATGTCGTTTACCCGCCTGTCTCCCAATTTAGTTGCCATAGTAAAAATTCCAAAAGCGCTCCTGGCCATTTTAGACCGTACATTCTTATGTTCATTTACCCAGGTGTTTTTATTTGAAAAGGTAACCCCCAAATATGAAAAGTTATCAACAGCCTGAACCTTTTGACCCTCTATAAAAAAGGAGGGCTGTTTCTTTCCAAGCCTACGGCCACATTCCATAACATAAGTTTTAGATTTGTTTAAAACTAACTTTCTGCTTTTAATGAATTGCATAAAACCATCCAGCAGCTGTTGAAGACCGTATGGTGTACGTAAAATTAAAACAGCGTCATCCGCATAAAGTAACACGGGGACATATTCGTTATTGATTTTGGGAGCATTCACTGCCAAAGATTTAAGAAAGGAATCAATCTCATTAATAAAAAGTATAAAAAGCAATGGGGCTAGCACACAACCCTGGCGTATTCCACGCCCAATCTTAAACATGGGTGTACATTCACCTTGTGGGCCAAAACGGACACATGCTCTTAATTTGGTATATAGGCGGGCTAAAAAGAAGACAATACCCTCCGGGGCCCCCATTTCTAACAACTTTTCCCAGAGAATGCCGTGGTCCACCAGATCGAAGGCACTACTTAGATCCGCAAAGCAGAGGTAAATAGTGCCGGTCTTAGCCAAAGTGTATTTACCGACGAGCAGTTCTAAATTTAAACATTGCTCGATCGTACCACGACCCTTCCTAAAACCAAACTGGCTCTCGGCTAAAATACCATTTTCCTCTGCCCATTCCTCCAATCTCACCAGGAGCACTCGGCTTATAACTTTTACAGAAGAATCCAGCAGGGAGATTGGTTGATAATTCTTGGCTTCCCCACGATTGCCTTTCTTGAAAATTGGGATTAGGATGGATTCTTCCCAGGTCGGGGGCATCTCGTTACTGACAGCTGCATTAAAAATATTGGTAAGCAGAGGCCCCCATATTTCTGGGACCAATTTATACACATCAATTGGGACCCCATCTGGGCCTTGTGCTTTCCCCCCTTTACTGTCCCGTATACTATCTAAAACCTCTTGTACCGTAAAATTTAATGGGATATGCGGCCATCGATTCCCTGGAACTTTAGATGCACCATCTGACTGGAAAATTTTAGAAAAATGCGAGATCCACTCTGCCTGCATGACATTGGAAGTTAATTCCGGAATTTTGTCATCTTTAAGAAATGGAGAATTGACAGTATTCCAGAACAGGGAACAGTTATTCAATTCAGCTGCCTTAGTCAGATTGTCCCATGCCTCCTGCCGGAGTTCCATTTTCCTATTTTTAAGGGTTTCTTTGTATCTGGCTCTTAAATCTACAACCAGACCCTTATCTCTAGGTTTAACTGATAGAGCAGATTTCAGCTCCCTCAAGGCCAAGGTGCAAGTTGAGTTGAACCAACCCCGCGGTCGATCCTCCTTATGTTTACATGTGCCTGTAAGTTTTAGGTTGATGGCCGCGTTAATACTAATAAAATGCTCAATAGAGCAAAAGGTACCTAAATTATCTTCTAGGATCGCGATAATATCTACCAGGCAACTGGGTATAATAAAATCAGACATAATGTCTGCCTTATCCCCCTTCCATCTGAGTCTTGTGCCATTGGGGCGCTCAGCCTCAATACTATTAACAGTGCGACCCGAGATACTAACATCATCCTTTTCCCACAACTTAGCCTTTACTACCAGGCAGTTATGGTCACTAAGTTGAATATCTATTACTTTTGGGGCCGTAATCCAGGCCTCAAGACCCGGGGAAATACAAATAAAATCTATTACTGAATTCGTTCCCCGGCCTATGAAGGTAGGACAAATATCCCCCTTTGCGTTTTTCTCATTGGCCATGATATACATGTTATATGAGGCAAGGAAGTTATTTAGGGCGTCTCCATAGTAATTGTGTTGAAAATGGAGAATCCCGTCCTCATGAGCGTCCACCAATCCGCAAACATTGACCTCTGAGAAAGGACAGGTAGTAATATTGAAATCCCCTGCGAAGAACATGTCAAAGACTTCATTGGAGTCCTTGAAAAAGTCTTCCAGTGCCTTTGAAAGATCTTTAACCGGCTGATCCCTGGAATCGGTAATAACATTATTATAAAAATTAATTAAAAGAATGTTCCTACCTCCACTTATATGCAGCCATAAAATCTGGGAATAAGCCCCGACTTGAACATATTTAATGACCGACAAAGGGGCTTTAACTGAGATCAAGACAAGTAAGCCCCCCTTAGCTCTTGCCGATACCGAGCCAATAGCGGGAAGCTGATATGAATTAAAACCACTATAGCCTTTGAAATCAGTACACCAAGTTTCCTGTAAACAGATAATGTCAAAAAGATCTAAAAATTCCAACCACCCCAAACTATCTGCTTTCGATCTAATTCCAGCAATATTCCAATTTACAATATAACAACCAGATGAGGCATGGATACCTGTCCCCAGGTTCGTACAGTTACTACCCTGTTGGGAGGAGACAATGTTGAAAGTCTCCTTATCTAACACAGGATTACCTGATGAATCTCCCTCCTCTCCCAGGGGTGTACAGACTACAGGAATTTCTACCTCCAGCCCTGGTACACATACATTTAGACCTCTAGCCAACAGGTCTTGGTTCCCCGGGGGTTCCGGGGTTAACCCACCCACCTCTTTTCGGGGTTCCGTGCAGACGGCGGGAAAGCCCATCTTATCCATTGATACGGGGTCTTCTATTGACCCTAAGACGGCACCCACCTCCTGTCAGTCATTTTGGTCCAACCCGCTCAAGCATTGAAAACGGTTAACAGTAACAACCTGGCTGTTTGTCGAACTGAACCCCTCTTCTCTCTGCAGTCTCCCTCCCCCCAAGTGCGCTGAAAAGTGCTCAATATGTTGACTATAGAAAAAGCCAAGGGGACGGAGTAAGATACCCTGGTCGGTGCTGGGGCGGGACGTGGCACGAATCAGAGCTGTTGTTGCAAGGTGGGGGGTACTAAAATTGATAATAACACAATCACCGGGAATGTTTTTAGGGGACATTCCGATCCAATTGGTTCTGGTAGTAACCAAAATCTGATCCGCCATAGCCACAGGAAAGCCGCATGCCACAGTTTTGTTTTTGAGGGAATCATGTGATTCCACAGAACGGTAGAGCCCGTCCTCTCTGATGGGTGGCACGTTGGTCAAAACTGCCACATAAGGTGCGCAATCAGGTGGCAGATTAGGTTGGGGGAGGCCACAATTATTAAACTTCCCCCTTCCTGGAGTCCTAGTCGTGTTCCCCAGGTCATAGATAGCTGTGTTAGGAGGGGTACCATTAGGGCAGGAAGGCTTAGCTGGAATAGCACTAGATATATCCCCAAGAACGGGTCGTGTTAAATTACCAACAAAGCCCTGCCGTTCATTAGTAGGATTGATCCTACTCGTTGGCTGTGAGGGAAAAGTAGAGCCCGCACATATCTGGCCAGTAGTTGATAAATCTTTGGGTTGTTGCACGTGTTTACCCGGTAAACCCGCAGTCCCACTTACCGCAACAAGCGGTTGAGGGCTATTATAGGAATTAAGTCCGGATTGCACCAGTTCACCCAGTCTTTTCACTTCCCTGGATACAGCCTCAAGTTTATCTAAAAGAGGTATGATAATTTTATCCAACTTGCTGTCAATCATACCAATTATCAGCTCGAGCTGATCTGGGGCTAATATCATGTGAGTAGAGTTATCACCATTATTTAAACAGGTATGCTCAGGGGAGCCTGCATTAGAAACCGTATTCTTTTTACTTTTGCGGCCCCCCTTTTTAGGTGGAACAAATCTATTAAGGTGTGACCCTGATCTTAACACTCTATGCATTTTAGGGACTACAGGGGTCGAGACAACAGTAACATTAGGAGACTCACTAATATCAGATACCTTGAACAAATCGGTATTGGGCAAGGGAACCTGAGTTGACTCAATTGCGCATACACCCACCCTTGCTGGGGAAACTATAGGAGCCGATACTTGGCTATCATCAGAGGAATGGATCTCAACAGAAACTAGTTGGCTCGTAATCTCAGGACCATAGTTACTGGTCAAACCTAGGGATAGCCTGCGTTCCTTGTTGATCTTGTCTACAACTTTAACTAAATAGTTATCGAGTGTAGACACAATTGGACGAGGAGTCCCAGTTGACTTGGACATGCTGCCTTAAGATAAAAGATGACAAAGAAAACAATAACTACCAGTTAAAATAGCACTTACTATGAAATGATACCGCCAATATAAACATTGGACATAAAATAAAAATAATTATATACCACAGATAAGACACCTTAAATAGAACGCTAATTAGTAAGGATTCTATGTGAGAGCAAATCCAGTAATCCTGGGTCCTTATAGTGCAGAGTGCGAGGGCCAACTGCACACCACGGGAGCACTCTATATAGCATGCGCAGGGCCAGACCTAGTCAGCGCAATACAACAAGTCTGAATCCACAGCATGCAGCAGGGTGCCAATAGTCCCAGCGAATGTAAATATCACAGTACCTTACATCAGTGTCTTTAGCGAGGTCCAAATAAGGTCCAATTAGGGGGGTGGCCCAGCCCGACCTCCTTCGACCCCGGACGGCCACAGACGGCCCGCCCTCTGCCCGGGCTCAGCGGAGAGAGCTGCAGCTTTTCAAGCGCCTCCGGGCGCGCTAGCGGCGGAAATGACGTAGGGAGCAGGGGCTCCTGGGGATTGTAGTTTCCCCTCGCGGCTGCGCCGGTCCGCCGGTGAGGGAGACACCCCAACAGAAGCACCTCGATCAGGCGTCCCACCGCACAGGTTGTCGCTGAACTCTGTTGCTTGTAGGTGTCAGAAATGCCCCCCGCTCCACCGAGGGAGCTGCAGCTTTTCAAGCGCCTCCGGGCGCGCTAGCGGCGGAAATGACGTAGGGAGCAGGGGCTCCTGGGGATTGTAGTTTCCCCTCGCGGCTGCGCCGGTCCGCCGGTGAGGGAGACACCCCAACAGAAGCACCTCGATCAGGCGTCCCACCGCACAGGTTGTCGCTGAACTCTGTTGCTTGTAGGTGTCAGAAATGCCCCCCGCTCCACCGAGGGAGCTGCAGCTTTTCAAGCGCCTCCGGGCGCGCTAGCGGCGGAAATGACGTAGGGAGCAGGGGCTCCTGGGGATTGTAGTTTCCCCTCGCGGCTGCGCCGGTCCGCCGGTGAGGGAGACACCCCAACAGAAGCACCTCGATCAGGCGTCCCACCGCGCAGGTTGTCGCTGAACTCTGTTGCTGGTAGGTGTCAAGAAGTTCATTTCAGGGAGTGGGTAAATATTTGTGCTTTGGTCAGTAATAAGTCTCTCAAATGAAGTCTGAGACAAGTAATCACAACTCCAATATGAATCATACATGTGGGTGATTGGTCCTTCAGTGGAAAGTCAGTTTGTGTGATGTTTTAATGTAGCTTGGCAAAACCAGGAAGTTGGTTTACAGAAGAAGTTGTTTCTAGGTGGTGGTAGCGGCTACCTGGAGTGTTGTAGGTTTGGTCCTTGACAGTATTTTGGCTTTTGTCGTGTTCCAGTTTATATTACAGGCTACTTTTTATTTATTGCTGGTGTTTTACTGTCTGATTTTGTTCTCCGAGGGTGTGAGTGTGATAATGCGAAGATGGGGGTTTGGAGGAGGGTGAGCTAATGATGCTGGTCAGTAGAGACAGTAGGCATTGTTTTAGTGTGAATATCCGCGCCAGATGCTTTTAGCGCCTTCAGGGCAGCATACAATCTGATAGAACTATGGTGGATGATATCAGGGTAATGGATCATGATTATCCCAAAGTCATACAGAGTGATGAAAAGCTCACATTTTTGTTATGATAACATGAGATAGTAAGGCACAGGATAAAATGATGCAGAGCGCAGATGGTGTTGAAGGAAAGGAAGTTTATTATTTGCGCAGTTGGGTTGTAGTAGGGCAAATGGGGGCACAAGGACTTCTCTCTTCAGTATGCCCTATTCCTACTTTCCATGTAATCTCTCTCGTGTTAATGTCCTTGTCACAGCCTAATCTGGCATGGCATATCTCTCCAGTACTGCCCACTATCCAAATCTTACAAAACTGCTCAGTATCTATTTCTCCTCATCACAGCCCAACTCTCTCCTGTCATTGTACCCCTTTCCTTTGTCGCTGTTCACCTCTACCTTGCTGTTTCTTGCTCCTGTTAATGTCTCTCTCTCTCTCTCTTATCAGTGATCATCTCTCCTATCAGCCACCTTTCCTGTCACTGCTCCCTTTCCCATTACTGTATACTTCTGTCATTCCTCTATTCTCAAACTCCTCCCATCGTTGCACTTACCTTTTCTTATCACTCACTGCATACATACCCTATTGTTTCTCCTGTCTTGCCCACCTCTCCTGTCAGAACCCCTCTACGATTACTTCTCATCACATCTATCATTTTCACATTTTTCTGTATAGCCTTCTCATTGCCCTCCAGCTAGTAGCACTGAAAGCCTGGTAGTGGTGGGGCAGAAGCACCCTGATATGGTAGTTACTTTTCTCCAGCACTAACAGCCTCTCAGAGACCTACCGAGAGGCAATTCTTCCCCCAGAGGTTCCCCCCTATCACCATCCTTTGCTGTCTGTGCAAATATCTTGAACATTTTAGAGGTGTCATCATGTTTTATTCAACCCCCACCCACCTCTACCCACCTCTACCCAGTCCCTAGTCCCTGCCACTGGAATGGGCTCTGAAGCAAAAATGTTTTCGGTCAGCACAGGCATGAATACTTATGGGAAGAAGCCTAAAACAAGTACAATCCACATTAATAGTGCGATAAGTATCACCATCATGGTGTATGGTAGGATTGCTTTGGCCAGTGTTTTTTGACATTTATGCTCGTTGACACAAATTGTGAACAAGCATTGGCATAGCCAATAGGTCTCGCCTTTGGGACCTTATAAGTGTTTAACCATGCAACAGTTAATGTTGTTGACCAAGGATATTGTGCTGCATAACTAAATACTTATAAGGTCCCAAAGGCGAGACCGATTGGCTATGCCAATGCTTGTTGGTAGAGCTGAAATTTCAGTCTGAAGCGCACAAGGCATTTTTGTAGGGGCCTGCATGCAGAGGGCCATGGGAGGAGCTGTGACTGATGGGGAGGATGATATATGTGGCAGCTTCGTTCCGGCTCTCCTCTAGCCCTCTGTCCTTAATCATGGCCTCTCGGTGTTTCTCCCCTCTTCGTTTCCAGTGAGCCGCCTTCTCTGTGACACTGCTCCCGCGCCTTTAGAAAAGCCTCTGCTTTTGTCACAGCAAAGCTAGAGGGTGATTTGGGGAAAGGGGGGTGCTTTCCTAGAAACTGCCAAGCTGCATAATTCCTCTTCTGAAAAGAACAGGGCGTTTTTACTACTCCTGTCAGAAGGCGTCCATTTTTATTTGAATGATGATACGAGGACGGCGAGTACTCACAGCTTGACCTTACAAGCCACCTCAGTTTTAGTAGACTGAGGCAGAAGTGACTGCTCAACATCACATAGCATCTAGGCTAGTGATGTTCAAACTTTGTTAAGGCGCACCCCCCTGTGAGTGACAAAAACACAAATCGTGTGGGCACTCCATCCCTCTAAAATGCCAAACGTGTTCTAATAAAAATGGCATCCCTGAAAATAGTTAACAAATCAAACATTGCAGTTGCCTTCGGCTCTCTCTTTTAAAAATGCAATCAAATACACGATTGCCAACATTTTATTCGCAACCTCCTTTCCTTTATAAGAAATATGGAACAGGGGCATTGTGGGTTATGCCTAGCCCCACCTTGGCATCTACTCTGAGCCAGGATAGGAGTGACAACATTCGTCACCGATGGATCTTTACAGCGTGGCACAATGCCACTCTCATTTCTTTCATTAAAAACGTAACACTGTTTTAAGCATGCTATTTGACTCTGTTCCCCAGGGGTATTATAAATGCTCCTCCTCCAAGATCACGTAAGGCCAACCCCCAGGGTCCCACTTAAAAGTTACATGCGCGCGGCTGACATTTAAAGTGCTTTGGTTATGAACTGGAGGACGGACAACAGAAGGGGGTTTTAGAAACAGATGGAGTGGAATGGTTACGCAGTTTGAGCAAAAGGGCAGAAGAGGGTAAAGGTGCGCCGTGCAGTATGACCTCGAGTTCAAAGGCTATCTGTTGTACATTATGTTTTGCCAAGTTAACCTAGCCAGTACGGAGCGTGAAAAAAGACAATAAAGGGGAGGGCTATAAGAAACAAGACAAGCCCGGCGGAGCGTGGCGCGCGCGCGGGGGTGGGGGAGCGCATTCCAGGCGGGGGAGCGGACCCTTTGAAGTGGGATGCCAAACGGATTGCATGGCGGCACGATGCACGTGATTGTGCGCGTGCTCGCCATGCAATCCGCTTTTGGTAGCACTTTTGAGAGCCCCTTTACTAGAGTCTCGCTGAGCGATCGCTTACGCGATAGCCAGCGAGACCTAAAAAGGGCAAGAGCTCATTCCATGTGTATTTCCCCAAGTCTGGATTTTACATTTTCATTTGAGACAAGCATTTACTGTAGCTTAAACAGCTAGATATTGGTACTTACCCTGAATTCTAAAATTTATCCAAGTCCAACTACTAATGTTTGTTTGAATTGGTCATGGTACTTACAAGAAAGCCATAGGCCACAGGCTTCCTCGAATAGACTATGTATGTATACTTGTTGTATGTGATGTACACAACCTACCCACATCCCCCTAGCTGTCCACAGGCTGTAGACCTTACACTAAAATGTAGACAAGGGGGTAACATCTCAGAAAGCAATGTTATGCGGTTCTTGGGCATTTCATCACAGGACTTATTCTGATGAACTCTGTGGGTAGGTGTTTATGTCCGCCATGTTTCTAAGGGCCTGATTACAAAGTTTGGCATTCTTACCGTCCTACCGCTGCAGTCCCAAGAAGTCCGTGGCGGTCTCCTGCCCGCCATATTACGATGTCACTGCTGGGCCAGCCGTGGTGTTTCTGACGGCGGGGAATATTTTTTCATTTGTGTTGATGCAGGTGTGTATCCTTTGACTGCACAAGTGTTAAATGTAAACATACGCATGACATGTGAAAAAATACCGACTACTAGTACTTTGCCATTGCTTTGGTCTGGACCATATGTGCCCAGTCCAGTCTATACTTCAAACTGGACATACCTGGATTTAGGCATCAACACGGTTGTTTTCTTCGGGGTCAAGGTGCTGCTGTGAAGAGGGATGCCCTGAAGGAAGGGACCCACATGGGAGACTGAAGGGAAGAAAAGGAAATGGGTGAGTATGCACCCCAATTCCTTGGATTCTGCCGAATCAGACAGTCTTCCTACCTAGGTCGGCTCAATGGAAAGCCAACTCATAATTCCGACAGCGCTGAACTTGGCTATACTACCCTCTAGCAGCTGCTTTCCCCCTACCGCCTTTGCGGGAGTCTGAAAATGGATGGCATGCAGGCAGAGCTCTGGTGTTTTTCCTTCAACAGACGCCAACATCGTAATTCATTGGGCAGACTGCCACCGCGTCGACGGCGGTTCCCTTTCTGCCGAACTCGTAATAAGGCCCTAGGTCTCATCCCCTTCCACAAATACTCTGCGTACCTTTCCTGTGTTTTTTATTGCTGCTGTTCCATGTTGTTTTAGAGGAATGGCCTCATGTTGCCCGTATGGACAGACAGCGACCCGGATATGAACGCAACTTCCACATCTTACTTCTTTTTCAGTTTTTTTTCGTTACGGCGGTGCACTCTTTCACTTATTCCTTCCCTCCGACCCTTGCTGTTTCCCCAGGCCTTTACCTATCTGCAACTACTGCATTGTTTATTACCCTAGGCAGGGCAAGTGGAGAAATGTCAGGCACAATGGAGTACACAGCAGGAATGCGGCATACTATTTCATGCACCAATACAGTCAGTGAGACTGTATTTAGGAGACTCATGCAACAGTAAAGATCAAAACCCAGAGGTCCAAAATTTAAAACACTGCTGGTTTCCACGGGTGGAACCCACATACACGCTGCTAGGCATGCATTTTCCAGGAAAGAACCCTTATAATAACTTGATAGGTATGTATGTAAAGAGCACAACCAGATGTATATTGGTCTCCAACTCAATAGTACTTATTTTATCAGCCTCAGAATGATGAAACGACCCTCAAGGATTTGAACCTTTGATCCTATGGTCAAACATCTGGATGCATCAGTACAGTCAGCCTAAATTAGTATGCCTTTCAACCTCTCTTTCAAAGCAGCACCACTGTAATGCACATTTTAGTATGTATAACACAGCCAAAGATAAACTTAAAGAATGTGGATTGGGATTGAAAGAGATATATATTGAGCAATTAAAGGTGGTGCAATGTGGAGAAAACCTTTACTTGTGTGCCACTGGAAATTAAAGATGTATACTTGCCCATGTTATTTTCTGTTGCATTTGCAGCGCAGAATAAACGTGAATTGTTGCGCTGCTATCTGTTAACATATATAATCTACAACCCCTTCCAGCACGTATATAGAGGCGCAGCACATTTGCTATCTACGGGTAAACTGTTTCACAGTGGCAGGGTTTAAAATTCCATCTACAGTTTACGGGGATAAAGTATGCAAACTTAGACAAATCAACCGAACTGGGTAATTCATGCAAATTTGATGTGTATATTGAATTGGCTCTACGATGCAAGGCAGCCTTGCTGCCCTTTTTTTAGCCCGCACCTTTACACAAAAGCAAATCTTCAACGTTGTGCACTACAAGCTATCTACCCCACTAGCGTGTAATGATGTGTAAAAACTGATTGGAGCAGGTCCATGCCCAATATGTCTGCCACTCAAAGAAAAATTGCTGAAAAAACTCAACATGCTGATCACAATTGTCATCTTGAATGCTCACTCCATGTAATTTATTTCTAGGCACTTGAAGACGCTATCAAAACAGAGTCTTCAAACTTAATCTTCAGACAAACCTCTGTTTTTACGTCTGATTTCAGTATTTCAGGAAGCTTTAAGATTTTCAAAGAGCATTTGAAATCAATACAAAGAGAAACAGTAGGTCATTGACCTCAGTCATTGGTTGCTTTAACTGTCAGTCTTTACGTACTGGGTATTTCCTCTTTACAGGCAAATCATTGCACAGCAGTTGCATTGCTTTATCTAGGGAAGTGTGTCCTCTTTATGTCCTCTGCATTGTGCAGCTCATTTGTATACACTTGTGCTCTCTTGTCAAACATGCCCCTCTTTCAACTTCCAAGTAGCTAGTTTCATCACAGTACAAATGGAGCAGATTACTGTTACTGCAACTTGGAGATCCTGCCAGTCAGCTCGGATGTCTCCTTGGGTCTAGAAGAACTTGCTGCTGGAGAGGAGCCTGCACGTCCTCCTTTGACTACTATGTTACTGTCGGAGAGGGCGAAAGTTTCATAACGTCAAGAAATGCCTTCGAGTTCATGGGCGTGCCTAACAGTGTAACAAATACTTTGAGAACGATTTGGGGCATCAGGAGGGATGGATTCAACATAAAATAGAGCAGAATTTACTTTCTGGTGTATTCTGCAAAGAGAATATGGTAACTTCTCCTAGTCTCTTGCATTTAAAATTGCAGATAGTTGGCCCTACTGAACTGGATAGTTTCGTTACTAGCCGCCTATGTTCTCTGGCCTGGTGCTGTTCACTGTATGTGGCCTTCCAACCTAAATACAGATGACCAGGAAAAACAAGAAATGGCAAAGTCAGTTAAGACTGGTATTGGTATTGACCTCCAGCATTTTGGCATTGTAAGTTCTTCAGTGGCCTTTCTAGACATGATTTTTAGGGGAGGCACACAAGGGGCCACAGATAAAACTGGCGGGCCACCTTAAGGGTGATTTGGAAGATTGTGTGCATGTGTATTGCATATGTAAATCTATATTTATATTATGCTGTGATGTAGAAACAACCTAGAAGGGGAGTAGGTAACAAAACAAGTGAAATATCTGTTTGCTCATTGGTGAGATGCTCTCAGCCAATGTCAAATATCTAATTTTACTGAGTGAGTGAAAAAAACAAACTTTTATAAAGAATAGTAAGGGAAGCTCATTAAATGAGACCTTTTCTTGTTTCTGCGCAAACTCCTCTTCTGCAGTATACACGCCCTGTACCAAGGTTGACATGCTCTGACTATGTTTAGAAGGGCTATCCTGGGGTTGGCAAACAGCAGGCTAGACTCCTAATATTTAAGTGATGTATACACTCAAACACACATTTTTTAAGATTTCTGTCCGGATATTGAGCACTGTGTATAATGTTTTTTCTTTTTACAGCTTACATCCTTAGATTGCTTGCTATCTCAGAAAATTGTCTCCCACTATATTCCATAAACCCTGCATGGAAAACTGAACTTTCCCTACTTCCGCTTGATTCCTTTCATCTTACTTTCTCTGCTTTCTTTCTTCATGGTGACCCTCTTCTTACCTTCCATACTCTGCATACCTTCTATTTCAGAGAATAGTCTCCTCTTTGTCACATGCCTGTTTAACTTTATCTCTCTTTTTGTAATTCTGCAAAAGGCTGTCACTTCATTTCATAGCTCACAACCTCTCCTATTGTAAAACCCTATTCCTGCAACATAACATTAGCTAATCACCACCAACCTGCCTATCTCACCATCCAGAGTTATGTAACCATGGGGTAACCCGAAATACCACCTTCCATTCACCTGAAACCACATTGCCCCCTCTAATGATCACAGCTAACTGGTAACAATATAATCTATCACAAAGTAACTGGAGTAAACAAATGCATACAATGGTTTTATTTTTTTTGACAGCACATGACTGATCACAATAATCAATATTTAGGGCCTGATTTAGATTTTGAAGGACGGGTTACTCCGTCACAACAGTGATGGATATCCTGTCAGCTGAAAAATAAATCTCATAGGAATATATTATGGGATTTATATATCGGCAGATGAGATATCAGTCACCGTTGTCATGGAATACCTTTCCGCCAAAATCTAAATCTTACCCCTAACCACTGGATGTACTACAATCCTTGGGTTCCGAAGTGGCATGCTATACACCATATAACGCTTCAACGCCTCGTCGGGGGTAGTAAGTGTTATATAAATGCAATTTTACTATCACTATATATACATATGTGTGATGTATGTATGTATGTATGTATGTATGTATACACACTCGTATAATAATTTAAACTTTTTAAGAAGACTGAAATAAAGATTACCATTGTTTGTGGAAGGGGCAATGTCTTTGGGTATCTCAATCACTCTGGTTCTCCTCTCTTTGTTAGACATTTCCACTCTTTTATTCCTCATATCTGTCTGAAATAATCTGCATATTTTATACCTCATCTCTTTCCTCTTTAGCAACCTCCTTTTACTTTCTCTTGCACAATGTTCCTTAAATCTCTGAGCACACGGCTTAACAGCCAGTGATGGTGGATTTGTAACTGCAGCGCTCCGCTCTGACCACTGATTATACTGACTAATCGAGGCCGAGAGGGCTCCATCGACGCCCAAGGCTTGCGGTGGCTCGCCACTCTACCCAGTGCAGAGGCTGATGCTGCACCTGGAACGTGATGCACCTCCAGTGTACACCGCCCAACACCTGGCCATGTGGCTGGGTTGCTGACTTTCTCGGGCCAGCTGCCCTGCTGTCAGAGGTGAGCCGACGCGGCCTTTGGGGACTTGAGGGGAAGTGCAACATTTAGGGGCCAGGCGCACGGAAGAGACCGGGGCGATGATGGAGACCAGGAGAGACAGGGTGATCCTGCGTTGCTGGCCGGCGGAGCGTCCCGGACAGCCTGAAGGTGCGGCCTTGTGAGGGGAGCGAAGCCCGTTCATGGAACTCGCGATTGGTGCGAGTTGGAGCTTACCCCATCTGGCTCCCAAAGCATTGGAAGACCTGAAGTGGGTGCGTGACCCTGGTGCTGTAGAGGCAGCTGCTTGGCGCTTGCCCGTGGCCTCGGTATGTGCCGCTGCTGCCCTGATAGCCAGGAGCAGAGCCTGTGTGCGGGGTCGGAGGAGACTGGTGCCGGGCCTAGTCAGCTGCGGGCTCCCCCCTCCTTATCCCTCTTGTAGGGGGTGACAGAATTGATGTGACCACTGACAGCCAAGGGCCCGAACGGAACACCCTTAAATAGAGGTCTGCTGCATCGAGGAGTCTCCAAGGGTGGCGTGAGTGGGAGCATGGAAGCTGGGCCTGCAGCTCCTGGAGGAGGATAGCCTGGGCTACGCTGAGAGTGCGGGACTGTGGGTGTAGAGTCAGAGGACCCACAGGGGTGAGGTGAGTCTCTCTCCCTTCTCCCAACCCTTTGAATACTGGGCCTCCTGAGGACAGATGTGGAACATCCTGTGACTCGTGGGTAACTGGCTCGCACGCTGTCCTGGTTGGGCTTTACTGGACTGCACTCACACTCGACGGCAACGCTAATCACAGTAGTCGCCTTCTCCAGGTGCACATCGGGGCCCGCCTGAAGCACACTAATCTGCACCCAGAACTGTTGAGTGACAAGCGGACAGGCGCTCAGTCTGTTGCGAACAGTCCCCGTTTTGTCCCAGTTTGGTGCATGGTAGGGCCCTGCACCGCCACGTGTACAGCTAAGCACCGCTACGCACTATACATTCAAAACTGAACTATGGGGAAGCCGAAAGGGCGACAGACAGGCGCCCAAGCCGATGCCCCTGACCAGTTGCTATTTCCGGAGGGGGAGAGTGATGGATCAGAGGCTATGCCACCCCCTGTGCAGACACCGTTTGACAGGCTCTTAGCAATCATTGCTGACACCAAAACCACTTTGCAACAAGAGATCAGTGCCGTATCTGTAGGTTTGGGACTACTGAGGACAGACCACAACAAATTGGTGGAGAGGGTGCAGGAGGTGGAATTGGGACGCACAGAACTACGACCTGCACAGCTTGACCTGGCTAGACAGATTGCAACATTTTTTAACAAGGTGCGCACACTGGCACATCGTGCGGAGGACGCTGAGGGCCATAACAGAAGGAGCAATGTGTGGTGGGCATCCTGGAGGGCATGGAGGGGGATGACATGGTGGCCTACTTAGAAGACTGACTGAAGACTGTTGTAGCGCCTAACCTCCTAATGCCCTTCTTTGCTCTTGAGCGTGCCTATAGAGTCCCAGCCAGGCCGCCGACCCTGAGTAGACCGCTGTGCCCAGTGGTTGGGTAACCTCCTCCACTTTAGGGACTGCGATATCCTGTTGCAAAAGGCTAGAATGGATGGCCCATACCAGGTTGGAAATGGACAGTTGACCCTGTTTCGCCGACTACACTCTTGCAGTGCAAACCAAGAGAGCGCCGTATATGGAAGTGAAGAGGGCATTGAAAGGGGAGGGTCTGTAATTCTCCCTCATGGCCTCAGCCAAGCTGAAGATCATACTGGACTGGAAACCCACTTCCTCAAGGAACCTCAGGAGGCATGTGATTGGCTGGAGGTCTACCAGGCAGGGACTTCCACAGGAGACACTAAAGGGTGGCTCGTCTGAACTCAAGTAAAAAAAGAAGGAAGTCCCCGCAGGCCTAGGAATAGGAGCGCACTGCGCGGACCTACTAAAGCGCAGACGGAGCATCAGGGGGCCGAAGGACTGCAGGCGGCAGTAGACATTGCCACAATGATGGGTCTGGATTCTGGACACAACTCTCCGTCTGAGATTGGAACCATGGAATCCGAGCAAGAGAGCTCACAAATGGACGGTGAGGGTACTCCCGTGGTGACTCTGCAGTCTGCTGAAGATCAGGTTTGACCTAGAAATTACATGACTGGGGAGCGGCTGTGTTAGAAATGGGGGTCTCTAGTTGGCAATGGTTTGCACCTTGTCCAAGTAGGGACCCTTCCTTCTAGTCAGGATAAGGGAGTTACACTCCTAAAATAACCCCTGCTCACCCCCTTGGTAACTTGGCATGAGCAGTCAGGCTTATCTTAGAGGCAGTGTGTAAAGCATTTGCACTTAACCAACAGTAATACAGTGTAAGCACTACAAAAAGACACCACACCAGTTTAGAAAAATATCCAATATTTTTTATATACTTAAGACAAGACCAAAAATGATAAAAATCCACAATAAAGTACTTGGAAATCTTCAGTTATCAAAATGACCTTGAAATACGGTTCTTAAAGTCGATAGCTCCGTCCGGGGCTATCACGGCGTTGTGAACAAACAAATACAAACAGTTCTGGCTGACCGTGGCGTCGCGGGTCTACTACTGTGTTGAGAAGACCCGCAAAACAGTACCTTTAGAAATGCAGGGTGTCGGTGGCCTCTCGCTGAGCTCCGAAAGCACGGCTTCTGCAGTCGTCGGTTCCAGAGGTCGATACAGGAGTCATCGGGCCCTTGAAATCACACACGTTGTACATCGAACACCTCGCGGTTGAAGTCAGGAGCGCTGGCGTTGGCAGGCATCCGGTGCTGTGGTGTGAAATGCAGCGGTGCGGCATGCGATGCCCTCGGGTCGCGGTGCGAGCAGCGGGTCAGTGGCGGCGTCAGATGGCATCGTCAGTGAGACCAGGGTCGCGGTGCGAAGTGATGCGGTGCTGGCAGGTCACGGTGCAGGCAGCGGCGACCTCGTTGCTGAAGCGCTGTCGTCCGCTGACGAACTGGAGTCTATGGCTCTGGCGTCGGTAGGCCAAGGCTGCGGCGCGGGATGAGTACGGTGTGTCGTGTAACTTACGAGCAGTGCCCTCAAACCACGGTGCAAGTAGCGGCATCAATTTCGACGTGGAGCGTCATCGTCAGGTATACCAAGGAGCGTCGCGAGGCGGTGCAAAGTGTGGTGCCCACAGGTCGCGGTGCGAGCAGCGGCCCGGTGGCAGCGTCAGATGGTGTCGTCGGTGAGACCAGGGTCGCGGTGCCCTCTGCGGTTCCTTCAGGACATGGAGTCGGCAGCAGCATCGTAGACGGCGTCAGGTTGCTTTTTCTTCTGTTGCAGCACAAACACACAATCCCTAGTTCTGAGTGTAGACGAACTTGAAGTCTTTGCTGTTCCTGAGACTTCTTGAACAGGGGGCAAGCTCTACCGCAAGCCCTTGGAGAAACTCACAAAAAGAAATTGCAGGAGGTTCAAGTCCAGTCCTTTCACTGCCCAAGATAGAAGCAGCCACTGCAGGCCAACACAGCAAGGCACACAGCAAAGTGGTAGTTCCTCCTCACAGCTTCTCCAGCACTTCTTCTTGGCAGTCTTCTTGGTCCAAAAGAGCTCTGAAGTTCTGGGCCCCAATATTTATACCCCAAAATCCTTTGTCCTCTCAGGCAGAGAGTGTCTGTGCTTAGTCCAAACCAGTTCTGTCCTCTCTGGCCCAGCTTCCTGGCAGGGGGTGGAGACAACATTGTCCAAGGCAGACAGGCCCTATTCAGGTGCAAGGGAAATCTCCTCCCACCACTCTAAATTCAGACCGGGCCTATTCAGGTGCTAGTGAAGACTCCTCCCACTACTCTGAATGTAGCCCAGGTCTATTCAGCCCTGACTCATTCTGGAAAGGCAGAACACACATCAACCCCCCTGGTGGCCGTCTGAGAGAATGCACCTCCCCAACCCCTGTCACTCTAAAGCCAGACAGTCAGCACATATCCTAGCAGAAGGCACACAAGATGGCTAAGCAAGAAAATGCCTACTTTCTAAAAGTGGTATTTTCAAACACAGAATGTAAAAATCACCTTTACTAAAAGATGCATCTTTAGATTCTGAGTACAGGCATACTAAACTTTATTTTCCTATCTAGTCCCAATGGAAAGTTATATTTATAAGATGTTATAAATGTACTCCCATGCTTACCTATGGGCCAGATAGCCTTTCAATAGTGAAAAACGAAATGCACTGTAATTCACTACCAGGACATGTCACAAACATCAGTGCATGTCCTATCTTTCACATACACTGCACCCTGCCCACAGGGGTACCTTGGGCCTACCTTAGGGGTGACTCACATGTAATAAAATGGAAGGTTAGGGCTTGGCAAGTGGGTGCACTTGCCAAGTCGACATGGCAGTTACCAACTGTGCGCAGACTCTGCATTGGCAGGTCTGAGTTACCTTTTCAGTGCTACTCATGTGGGTGGCACAATCAGTGCTGCAGGCTCACTAGTAGCATTTGATTTACAGACCCTGGCACACTCAGTGCACTTTACTAGGGATTGAGAAGTAAATCAAATATGCAAGTCATGGAAACACCAATCCATAACACACTTTACACCGAGAGTGTATGCACTTCAGCACTTATCAGCAGTGGTGAAGTGCCTAGAGTCCCAAAACCAACAGCAGCAGGTCAGGAAACAATAGGAGGAAGAAGCAAAAAGTTTGAGGATAACCCTGCAAAAAGGGCCATTTCCAACAGGCTGTGTCCGAGGTCTGGGGGCCATCTCTTGAGAACTGGTGCATTGGGTCATGTTATTGGCCATGATCACTGGCTTTGTCCCTTGTTAAACTGTGGGTTCTCCCTGATGCAGGCATGTGGAGATTACTGGAGATGGATTGGACACCATTTTCCGGTGCCAACATTTTGCACCAGAATCCTACGGAATGGGTTGGAGGCCCCCCTTCATTTTTCTTTGATGCACCTTTGATAGGTGGGAGCGGTCAACGCATGTTTGGACTGTTATTGCCTGCCCCCATCACCTGACTCCATCTTGGAGTCTGGTGGATCGTTACTAATGTTGTTTCTAAGTTATGAAGTGTTTGGACAAATAGCCGTTGCTGATCTGCCCAGAGGATGAGAAGTTAAATGTTGGGGAATGTGTTATTATTCTTTACGTTTGTCTCTACATGGGGAATAGGAATGGTCGAGTGGGCTTCGGGACAGCCATAATGTACCAAGTAGCCATCGTTGCACATATCACTGTCATGACCACTAGCGCCCAAGATTTTAAATGTCTGACATGGAACGTTCAGGGGATGGGGTCTGCAGCCAAACAGCATATTATACGCCTATACCTTAGACGCAGGGGCGTACAAAGTGCAATGCTCAAAGAGTCGCATCTTACTGGGGTGGAAGTGGAACTATAACGCTACAGATGGCGGGGCCAATTATATGTTCTTCAAAAGGTGATGGTATGCACGCCGTTCTTTCTCACAATTAATCCATTTCATCTTTTCATCAAAGGATGCGTGCTCACTGGGCATGTGCCTTGCCCCGATGGCACACTGATAATCAACTGTGTTGTGTGGAGCGATATTGCACCCCAAACCCAGTCGCACAGCCAAAGTAGATTTACAATAATGCTCTGATTAAATCATTCCTATTACTCTATTTCCTCCACTTTTAATCCCAATTTTTCTTGCTCTTCCTTGTTTCAACCACATGTAGGTTAGCATGCTTTTTCAAAGCTTTAACTGGCTATTTTGCAGTAATGAGGGGTTCTATTTACGAGTGTTTAGTTGAGAGTGTGAAGAGTGCAAGTGGGCAGGGTGATGGGATGGGAAAAGAATCATGGGGTAGGGAAGGGATGTAATCAAAGTAGGTACGCACTTGGGGTTTATTTTTGGTGTAGAGTAAAAAATTCAATAATAGAAATTAACGAAGATTTTTTTTTTCCGTGTAACCAGTGTCCAATTATGCTAATATGAATAGTATGAATTGTTATATTTTCTAAACAAAGGTCAATGCAGTAATGGTGGTTTTCTAACTGATATTTGCAGTGACCCTTAAAGAAGTGCCTGTGAAGCACGAAATGCATTGGGTTGAAATAAAGTACACTGTTTTGGCTGAATCATGCGTTCTCATTGTGTTCTTGAGAGAGGTCTGGATGGGCACATCTTGAGCACTTGAAGCTTTGAAAAAGCATGATACCCTACATGTGGTTGAAACAAGGAAGAGCAAGAAAAATTGGGATTAAGTGTGGAGGAAATAGAGTAACAAAAATGATTTATTCGGAGCATTATTGTAAATCTTCGTTGGCTGTGCGACTGGGGTTGGAGTGTAATATCGCTCCACTCAGCAAGGGGCCAATTATATGCCACATAATTTTCAGCATATGGGAGAGGCACAACTGATTTGGCTTAGAGCCAGGACCCCTTTTGAGTGTTTACAATCCCTCGTCGACAAAGAGTGCCACTATGTATTAGTGAGGGGTAGACTAGTAGGGAAAGAGATCACACTGGGAAGCATGTATGCCCCTAATCAAGATCAGATGGCATTCTGTCACTCCCTTTCGGCACCGCTGGGACAAACACTGGGTGGTTATCTGTTATTGGGGGGGGGGGGGGGGGTTTAATTGTGTGGCAAACGGAATCTTGGACTACTCCTCCTCCCCTTTCACCCCCACTCCTCCTTTGTCAGGAGCCCCAGCTCATAAGGTAACAGCTGGCTTCCGAGACTAGACTCCACACTGGGGCCTGACGGACCTTTGGCGCACTCAACATGGCCACTTGCGCAACTATGCCTATTTCTCATCCATTTACACACTGTGTACCTGGCTAGACAAGTTCCTTTGCTCAGAGAGAAGTTTGAAATATATACAATTTAATCATCTACATATGACGTACCTCACCCCACACAGATTACAGATCATATGTGGGGGAGAACCATTGGACTGTCCGTGTTTTCAAGTACTTGACTTGGGGATGCCACATGCTACAGACTTTATGGACTGCAGTATTGTAGAGACTTCAGACCACATTGGGGTGCACCCTTCCCTATACGATACAGGTTTGTCTCTTGGAAAGCTTCCCCAGAGCCAAGGCAAGCAGATTAGGTCCTAGGGTCCTTGGCCTGGCCCAGGTCCTGGCCCAACGCGGGATAGCAGTGGTGTGGAAATCTGACAGGGGACCGAGACTAGAGTCCTAGGAGAGGGATGTCACGACCTGGGTGAAGTCAGAAGGACAGGCCCTTAGAAGGAAGGATGCCCAGGGAATGCACAGGCTTTCATTGGCTGGACTATGGAAGGAGATTTTGAGGTGCTGGGAACACCCGGGGACCGACACAGACACAAAGTCAGACGACCCCAGTAGCGGAGAGCGAGGGGTACTGGGGGATGTAACACAGAAACGTAGGAGTGGACAGCAGTATGTGGGTAAGAGTACCTGAGAGAGAGAACTCACACAATCCCACATTTATGATAATAAAAGTGATGCTGGTCACACCCATGGGACACCCTCTACTGATCTCTACCCCCTCCCTGACCCTTGACTGGCCAGACACTACTACCATACCACATGAGCTACCTGTCTGCCACTAACTTGTGGCAATGCGTGTGCACAGACGCCTTCTTGGCAATATAGTTTATTTAGTTATGAGTTTCACAAGGGTACCCCCCATCCTATCATTGGCCTACACTTGCAATTTCTGAAACACACAATACATGGAGACACCGAGTACCCATTGGATATCCCGCTTACAAGGCGAAGGGAAGTCGTTTACAAGTTACGCACTGTTAAGTACCTGATGCCTTACGAATGCTGAACGTATACATACGGGATGCATATCTTTGTTGATAATTTCTGCTCTGTCTCAATCAATAACTTAAACAAAAAATCATAACATTTGTATAGCGCGCTACTCACCCGGAGGGTCTCAAGGCGCTTGGGGTAGGGGGGGTCCGCTACTTCTCGAACAGCCAGGTCTTGAGTTGCTTCCTGAAGGAGAGGTGGTCTGAGGTCAGGTGGAGGTGGATGGGGAGGGAGTTCCAAGTCTTGGCTAACAGGTAGGAGAAGGATCTTCCTCCCATGGTGGCTCTTCGGATGCGTGGGACGGAGGCGAGGGCGAGGCTGGTCGATCGTAGCTGGCGAGTGGGAGTGTAGAAGGTCAGGCGGTTGTTGAGGTACCTGGGTCCCAGGTTGTGGAGGGCTTTGTGTGCGTGGGTGAGGAGTCGGAACGTGATTCTTTTGCTGACGGGGAGCCAGTGCAGGTCTCTCAGGTGTCCGGAGATGTGGCTGTGTCGGGGGATGTCCAGGATGAGTCGTGCTGAGGCGTTCTGGATGCGTTGGAGTCTTTTCTGCAGTTTGGCTGTGGTTCCGGCGTAGAGGGTGTTTCCGTAGTCCAGTCGGCTGGTGACGAGTGCCTGGGTGACCGTCTTCCTGGTGTCGGTGGCGATCCATCGGAAGATCTTTCGGAGCATGCGTAGGATGTTGAAGCATGACGAAGAGACGGCGTTGACTTGTCTGGTCACCAAGAGGGAGGAGTCCAGGATGAAGCCCAGGTTGCGCGCGTGGTCCTTTGGTTTGGGTGCGCTGCCCAGGGCCGGGGGCCACCAGGAGACGTCCCAGGCGGAGGGTGATGATCCCAGGATGAGGACTTCCGTCTTGTCTGAATTCAGTTTCAGGCGGCTGTTCTTCATCCACTCGGCTACGTCTTTCATCCCTTCGTGTAGGTTGGTTCTGGCGGTGGCGGGGTCGTTGGTGAGGGAGAGGATCAGCTGGGTGTCGTCGGCGTAGGAGATGATGTTGAGGTTGTCCTGTCTGCCGCCTGTCTTTTATGCACAGTATGGTATGTTGCGCTAAGATGTTTGAATATAAAGAAAAAGCACTAATGCTTGAATTCTGAATACAAATGTAATGTATTGGACAATGACTTTAAATGCCAATCAAACTTTCTTTAAAAAAAATGTTCCTTACATTTCCTTTACTTCACTAATCCTCCGATACACGCACTGCACTCATTCACCGGTACGTAATGCATTTTCTTTAACTTTCGCCCTATCAATATTTCGACAGCTGTGTACCTTCTTCACACACTTTTGCATATAATCACAATTACAATTGTTACACTGAACCATAGCTTTTTATGCTCTATAGAGAGGCCAGGCATTGAAAGATTATGTATTTTGACCCCCTTTATGACACCCTGGCGGGCACTGCGAGAAATGTGCACTGCTTTCGGCCTGAACTCCTCAGCTCTAGATCGTGGCCCACCCACAACCTGAACTCTCATAGCTATATTGAAGCAACTCTTTTCGCACTATATACTATAAATGAGTAATAATTTGCATGAAAACCCATCCTGAAAAAAGAAATTATGCTTAGGGAATGAAAGAGTAAGTAAACTGTAAACAGGAACTACATTGCTCTTCCCAGGCTTATGTTATGTTATGTTATGTTATGTTAAGCAGTTTTATAGAGCGCGACAGCTGCCTCAGCCAGGAGGCGTCCTGGCGCTAAGCAACAACAGAGCAGTACGCAAAAACACTCAAGGCCTACGAGGACGGAAACAGGAATGTCTTGATTGCTTTCCTGAAATGGAAATAGTTAGTAAGCTCCCGAATGTGAACCGGCAAAGAGTTCCACAGCAAGGCCGCTCTATGCCGGAAGGAGCGCCCGCCAGCGCGGGCTTTCCTCATCCAGGGAACCACTACTAGACATTGTCCCATAGATCGAAGTGATCGTGTGGGAATATAAGGTAAAAGGAGATCGGACAGAATATGAGGGGATGCCAGCTTCAGAATTTTAAAGGCAAAACAGAGTGCCTTAAACTCAATTCGCCTGGCTACCGGTAGCCAGTGAAGGCGACGAATAGCGCTGGTCACTGAGCAGGTTCTACGCAAGCCCAGGAGAGATCTGGCGGCCGCATTCTGGACTCTCTGTAGCCTCTGTATTTCAGATTTATTTGTTCCTAAATACAGCGAGCAGGCATAATCGAGCCTTGACAAAATCAGGGCCTGAATAATGGTCTGCCTAGTTGTAGCATCAAAAAAGGGCAGAATAGATTTAAGTCACGTAGCAGACCAAAACAAGTGCCTGCCACCCTCTTCGTCTGGATCTGAAAGTTGAGTGAGCTGTCCATCCAAACCCCCAAGTTCTTTACTACCGGCTTGGGGGTAGGTGCAGTGCCCAGACTGGCAGGCCACCACAGGTCACTCCAGCGGCCATGGTTCCCCCCCACCAACAACACCTCAGACTTGTTAGTATTCAGTTGTAAACAGTTGGCGGTCATCCACTCGGCGACTGCAGAGAGGTCGCCCTGGAATTTCCCGGCGTCCTGCTCGGGGTCGCTCGAGAACGCCACCACCAGCTGAGTGTCGTCGGCATAGGAGACCATGGTCAACCCCCTGCTCCTGGCAACCTCCGCCAAAGGTTGAACATAAAGATTAAAGAGCAGGGGGCTCAAGGACGAGCCCTGTGGGACCCCCTGATCAATAGGGAAGGTACCAGAGGCAAAAGGGGGGCGACTACCTGAAATGTCCTGTCAGCCAGGAAGGAAGACAGCCATCTAAGAGCTAGCCCAAAGACCCCAGCCTCAGATAGGCGTTTCAGCAGGATGGCATGAGACACAGTGTCAAACGCGGCACTGAGATCCAGAAGGATCAGTGCCGACGTCAGCCCTGCGTCTAAGGCCGCCCACAAATGTTCAGTTACGGCTAGAAGTGCTGACTCAGTACTATGACCAGGTTGAAAGCCATTTTGAGACAGGTCAAACCTCCGATTTACCGTAAAGAAATCCGTAAGGAGGGAGGTAATATAGGCGTCAGTGATTTTCGCAACCCAAGGTAACAGGGAGATGGGGCGAAAGCTTTCTGGTTTATGGGCGTCTAAAGAGGGTTTCTTGAGCAGCAGAAGAACCCTGGCCTGTTTCCAGGCCCTGGTCACAACTGCCTCACTCAAAGACCCATTGATCACCACTTCCAAAGGGTGGATAATAGTAGATAATATTCTTTTAAATTGATCAGGCTTCAGAGGGTCAGCGGGAGAGCCTGATTTAACCTTGGCGCAGAGTGTCAATAACAGTTCTTGTGTAATGGGAGGAAAAGTTTCAAGAACCCCGTAGATAGATTTACCAGAGGTCTCAGAGAGGCCTGTAGAAACCATAGGAAAGTTTTTATAAATATCCTCGACTTTCTTAATGGAGAAATTGGCCAATTCTTCGCACTGCGAGTCAGAAGTAATCCCTGAACCTGCAACATCCTTCTGAGTTGTGAGCCCCGTCACTATGGAGAAGATGGTCTTGGCCGGGTTAGAACTACCCCTGATCTGCTCGGCGTAAAAGGCGGCACGCTCAATATGAAGAGCCCTATGATAGCGCTTTATAGCCGCACGATAAAGAGCCTTAGAAGATGGATCAAAGTCCCGTCGCCAGACTCTCTTCAACTTCTTATACAGCTTGCGTAGGTCAGCCAGTTTTGCATTATACCAGGGGTTGGGTTTGTTAGCCCGATTCCTAGACAACCTAGCAGGAATAAAAACATTAAACGGCTGAAAATCCAATCAGAGAAGGTAGAATAGGCCTCATTAGGGTCAGCCGGAATGATCGTAGAGGTGGCTGCAAGATGACTTTGAAAGTGTTCCCAGCTCAGTTTATGCCAAGGACACTTGACAGACGAGGTACTGACTGGTTTACATGTTGGCAGAATATCATAGATCACCATAGTGACTAAATAGTGGTCAGACCAATCTATAGGATTTGAAACAAGGACCTTAAGAGACGATATGTTAGTGAAAATGGGATCAAGTAGGTGCCCAGCCACATGAGTGGGGCCGGGGACCCGTTGCACGAGCTGGCATGCCATAAGGTCAGCCAGAAAAGATAACACAGTAGGGTCAGAATCATTTTCTAGGTACAGATTGAGATCGCCTATGACAGAACAATTAGAAGCATTGACTGCTAAAGTGCTAACTATCTCAGGCAGGGCAGTTCGGAACTCTGTGGATGGACCCGGAGGGCGGTAAATCAATAGTCCTGACATCGTATAGTTACAATTGAAGGTTATTTTGAAAGAAGCGCACTCACAATCAGCAACAGTCTGTTTGATAAAAGTGCAAGGAAACTTAGTTTTAAGGATAACTGCAATGCAACCTCCTCTCCTAGGTCTATTAAGAGTATACATCGTATAGTCTTCAGGGAGAGCAAGTACCTGCTCCGTCACCGTATCCTCTGAGAGCCAGGTCTCAGTAAGAAACAAAACGTCAGGAGACCTGTCCTCCAAGAGGAAGTGAACATCAGTAAAATGTTTAACAAGCGAGCGACAGTTAAGTTAGCAGACAAACACAGAGGAACGGGAAGCGGAGTTGCTAGGTTTACCCAAGATTAAAGAGGAGAAGCCGCAGCGCAAGCACCCAAACGGGCCTTCTAGACCGACCGGCCGAGGTTGGGAACACTCCGCTACATGCCTCCCAATTGCAAACAGCTCAGACTGGGAGTAAGTATATGCAGATCTAGGCAAACTGGTAGTGTGTCCGGCGTCCAGCGACAGACTGGCGCGGACGGGCGCAGACGGGCTTGCCTTTGGCGCGTCCGCTGAGCGGCCGGGCACCTATGGCAAATTTAAATTAGCCCCCAGGAAGCGGAAATGAGGAGAGGGGGGAGGAGCCACGTCCCTCTACCGGGATTGGCAACCCGCCGAGCCCGGAACTGGAGTGCCAGGCAAAGGAGCAGCAAAATGTGTAGGAGGAGTAATAAGTGCCGGTGAGCCTCTTTTAATGATCTATCAACAAATGCGCGGCGAGCAGGCAAACAAATACATATAATAAAAACATTTTTTTCTGGCGGCGTCAATTAAAATCCTAACAGTAATTATAACAAAAAGATAGCCTACGATTCAGCGTAGCGCTCTCAGTAGCTTAGAGGGCTGTGTTTGTTTTTTGTTGGCTGCGGCTGTCTCTGGTGGTGTGGGTGTAAGGGAGGACCAGGACATTTACAAGTGGAGCACTGGCCCCACCAAGCCAAACACCCCCCTCCTGCAGTGATGGCACTGCAGTGCTTGATTTGCTTTGTCATGGATATTTGAAATCTTACAGTGTTGGAAAAGCTGCCAGGCCCTCATCAATCTAAAAATAAAACATTGGCTACAAGCAATACATATTTTTGAGTCCCTAAAAGCCATAGTAGTCCTTAGCATGTAAGGGAACTAATTGTGTGTGGATGTGCTCAATGTGAAAGGGCAGAATGTCATCACTCACAGTGAAGTTAGCCAATGGCTGAAGTGAACTTACCCAGTGTCCTATGCTTATGCTTTAGTGGGTGGAATTAAAATGTGAATGACACAATACCAAAGCAGTGGATGGAAAGGGCTTGCAGTAAGCCCATACATAAAAGTATAATATACATATAATTTTAGTAAAATCAAAAGGTCTTGTCTACCGCCAGTCTGATTGTGTAGTTTGTATTTTTATTCAACCAATGCAGACATTCAGTAGGTTGGCAGCTTGTTTGCATTGTTAGATTACAGAAGGATGGGCTTTGATGCAAAATTCATTGTGTAACTAGAGCTGTTAGGCATATGTTGCATCGATTGATTATTGGTTTGTCATAATTGTGCATATATTGCCATTTTAACACATTTTAGTTTTATTATGGGTATTCAAATGAAACCGAAAGATGCACATATGTTTTTTGAGCATATTACTTCGAAGCCGGCTTAAATAAAAAATACGTTCTTTTTTAACCTGTACCTCTTCAGCTAAAATATGGCCCTGGTTCATAAATTGTAGTACAGTGAAACTGAATAGGATTGGAATCACTGGGTGAATATTAATGTTTAAATGAAAGAACAAAGAAAATCGTGAATTTAGGTCGCCATATTACATAAAGTGACCCTTGGGAGTACATTTTTTTGTTAGGGCCTGTTCTGTGGCATTGCTTTACGCGGGCTCCTAAAAAGTTGAAGAGCTGGTATATTTTTACCTTTTTGGTGGTACATATTGTTTTTTTACTGGAACTCTAATAATAAGTGCTACATTTGACTAGAAAATACAACAGTATTTGTTGACTGTTATAAAGAAAGCTGCACAACACAGCAAGCCAATACAACACCAAAATATGACTCAACAAAATATGTAAACAACAATACAAAAAGAGCACAACAAAAACAGAACCATGAAACACTGCAAAATACCACAGCAAAACAGCATCTAGAGAACAAAGTATAATGAAACCACAAAATAACAGCTCAGCTCTTGTACAACACACCACAGCACAATAATATAACGTTGTAATAACCACCCTGAATACAGTCACATAAAATGCACCACAATACAACATATCACAAAAACACAATAATACATCATTTGAGTTTTTGTTTTTTATTGCTCCTTTCTGTTGTTTAGTTGTGTTTGCTGGTATTATTTTGTTTTGTGTTAGTCTATAATGTGGTATATTGTGCTAAGTTCTTGTGGAGCGGTTTGTGGGTTGTGTTGTTGCATTGTGGAGGTGTGTTGCCATTGTGGTTTGCATTGTTGTGTTGGTGTGCTGTGTCATTGTGAGCATTTGTGCTGAGTGCCCTTGCATTTGTGGTGCTGCATATTGCACTGTTGTGTAATTAGGTGTTTGGCTATATTGTTGTGCTTTTGGCTTTTGTTCTTGCACTGCATTAATTTGCACCTCAACTGCAGTTCTTCTGCTGAAATGCGCACAAACACTCTTGTCGCATACCACCTCCTCAAACACACTTTCGTGACATAGTGGTAAAGGTGTTTGCCAACCAAAATATGCTCTGAAATCCAACCCAGTGTTTTCTAGTTTAGGGCAATATTTAGGAGCATTTTACCTACTAAATTACAATTGTTCTGTACTTGACATATAGTTTCATCCCTCCACAAGACCCACCGCCATCCTTCTTTTTAGCCTATACTGACTGCATCTAGGGTAAAATTCCAGAAACTATTTTCTAACAGTAATATACAGCTTAATATGGCAGCTTTTGCTGGGTATGCGGCAGGTCGGGATCCTGCAGACCTGTAGAACACTGCTTTTATTTTTAGCATAGTTTGGGAACCTTACCCTGCTGAACATTACAATCACAAGTAGGACCTACGGAGAAAATCTACCAAGGTAAGATCATTATGTTGAATGCATTATATAAATATCAGGCAAATGAAGAAAAACGAATTCAGTTATTTTATGTAGCATCTTAGGTTTTTTGTATACAGAATCTTACTTGAATTCTGACAAAGAGTTTAGTCCAACTTATGTGCATCCTTACAGCCCACTTTCCAAGAATAGTAGTCATCCTGTTAGGAAACTTTTCACCGCACTTTGGGCCTCATGTAGGTAGCGAAATACCGGTCGGTAACGGCCGATTTTCGGTAAATATGCCGTTACCGACCGGTATTCAGACAAGTGAGATGTAGGAGTCCAAAAACCACTTTTCGGTAAATATGAGGCGGTAAATACCGATTCATAGTTACCGAATTCTAAAATACCGATTCATATTTACCGAATACATAATTAACGAATCGGTAAATATGAAGTGGTAAATATGAAGTGGTAAAAATTTAAAATGACATGTAGGAGCAGTCGGTAATTAAGAAATCCAGGAAAATCGGTAAATAAGAGTCGGTAATTAACACGGATGGAAAGCAGGTGGTAACCATCAACAATGCACATAAGCAATCCCAAAATGCAACAGCGTGGACAACATGGCCGCCATGTACGTCATTGCAAGGCGCCTACGTCTACAGGCAGCAGGACTGAGGGTGTGGCGACGGGAGGAACAAATCTACAGACAGCGCATCACACTATTCCAGCTGACTGATGCAGAGATACATGAGAGGTACAGGCTACACCCCGAAACCATCATGGACCTGATAAGGGACCTGCACCCACTCCTGGACCAGCCAACAAGAAGGGCGCACGCCATACCACCACATGTGCAGGTGCTCTGCAGCCTACATCTACTGGCATCCGGCAGTTATCAGGTGGTGACAGCTGCGGTGGGTGGTGTATCCCAGAGTTGCCTGTCCCGTTTCTTCAGGAAGTTCCTGGATGCCATGATGCAGAGAATGCACCACTACATAAGCTTCCCAAACACACAGGCTGCACTGCAGAAAACAAAAACAGACTTTTATCACATGGCACAGTTCCCCCATGTCATCGGCTGTATTGATGGTACACACATCCCAATCTGTCCACCAGCTGATACAGAGCACATCTACAGGAACAGGAAGTCCACCCACTCCATCAATGTGCAGGTGATCTGTGATGCAGGGAACATCATCACAGATATTGTTGCAAAGTTTCCTGGGAGCACCCACGACTCTTACATCTTCCAGAATAGTGGGATCTACACACGACTGAGTGCCGGCGAATTCGGAGAGGGATACCTGCTGGGTAAGTAACAGTGACGCCCCTTGAAACCTGCAAATCAGAGTGTATAGAGGCATGTAACTGATGGTTCCCTTTTACTCATCCAGGCGACAGTGCATATGCATGCCGGTCATTCATCCTCACTCCCTACCTACACCCAGCAACCCAGAGTGAGAGACGATACAACGTGGCCCACAAATCTACACGCAATGTGGTGGAGCGCACGTTTGGACTACTGAAGAGCAGGTTCCGCTGCCTCCACAAGAGCGGAGGCGCACGCCAGTACAAACCCATCACCTGCTGCAAGATAATTGCCACTTGTGCAATGCTGCACAACCTTGCCACGAAAAAAGGTACAGATGTGGAACTAACATATTTTGAGGACAACGAGGATGAGTCAGGCCAGCCAGAGGGCAGCGCAGCTAGAGTGCCAACTGCAGTCGATGGGAGAGAGAGACGGGCAGAGATCACATGCAACTATTTCTGAGTAAGTGAGGGGACACAGCGAGTTGTGAGAAGTCATGACGTAGTTTAATGTGGCACCACGCCATGAACACATGAACAGGCCAATCTGGCAATATGCCATCTATACAATGAGTATGTCCAGGGTTACGTCACCCAATGGCAAGTGGATAAGCAGGGCCACATCAATGTTTGCGCATACGCGCTGCAGTGGTGGATTGCACGGCCTGTGCATCCTCACTAGAGCCAACCCCAAGCCGCCTGCTGCTCCTGCGTGCTTCGGGGACGGGGGGTGTGATGCTGCTGCTGGTGTCGATGCTCTCCGCAGCATCCCCTGCAGCAGTTGTCGACGCCTGACTACTCAATAGCACCCCTAGTGCACTTGTCACCTGCACCATCCCCCGAGACAGGTCGCTGCAGCACTGTGTTAGGCCCTCCTGCATCGTCACAGAGCGCCGGCAAAGTAGGGAAGTCGCAGTTGCCAGACGGTTGAGTGCCCTGCTGGTAGTGTCCCTTCGCTGGCGTTCCCGGCGCCGTGCTTCGATGTCAGCATCTAATTTGCTGCACAACTGCTGGATTGACTGGGACATGTCCCGAATGCCTGCAGCCATGCCGCCAATGTTTGTGTCCATGTTGACTAAGCTTGTCTTCATCACCCACATGTGCCTCTGGACTGACATAACTGCCTTTGATTGCAGGCGCTGTTGCTTCAACATTTGGCCCTCGAGCCCCAAGAAGACACCATGGCCGTCAGTGGGTGCTGGTGGACTCTGGACACGCGACCTGCGGCGCCCTCTTGCTCCCGTCTGTGCTGCCTGTGAGGTGTGGGGCACAGTGGGATGGCTCCCTTCCTGGGGCCCGGTGCGGTCTTCTGGGCCCATGCTGTCGTCTGACGAGGTGTCTAAGGCTCGTAGCCTGGCTGCTGGACGCCTCCTCATTCTCACACCTGCAAGCGGAGATGTGGCCGGTGAATCGAACATGAGTGGCGATGCTGGCTCTGGTGGTGGTGATGCTGGCTCTCGGTGAGGTGATGCTGGCTCTGTGTGCGGCGAGGCTGGCTGCGTAGGTGGTGCGGCTGCAAGTGGGCCTGCTCCCTGGTCTGAACTCGTGCTGGCTAGAGGTGATTTTTGTGGCCGGTGTGCCGTCTCCCCTGCAGCATGCCCTGTACTGCATGATGTCACATCTGTGGACAGAAAAACAACATTGGCTCAGTGTCCCCGAAGGGCTGCATTGCAAGCGTCACAATAAATCATTTCACATTCCAATCTGTCCTCTGTCTCCTTGTGCCTCGAGTGCGTGACATGCCTTGTTGCCCTGTGACATTTACGTCATGGTTAGTGTTGCCCTGACTACATCTCCCGGAATGCATTGCCTGTCTGCACTGACACGTGTGGACTGCAGTGTGATTCTCGTTTCACAATGGGGGATGTGGGATAGGGGTAGGGGGGGCTACATTGCTGTGCTTTCGTCTTACCTTGGTGTGTTGCGGCTCTGGCAGAGCTGTCGGCGTCCCCAAGACCCACGACGCTCTCTTGCTCGAGTGTGGCCGCCACCAGCTCCTCCAGTTCGGTGAGGGCAGGTGCCCTGTTGGTTCCACCTCCGGTCTGGCTGGCCTCCTTCTGGATGTCGCCCATCTTCCTCTTGGTCACAATCCTCAGGTCATACCAGCGCTTTTTGAGGACCTCAATGTCCCTGTGGGTCACTCCCACAGCATTGACCTGCGCCTGGATGGCCAGCCATATGTTGCGCTTTTCGGCCTCAGGCACTTGCAGGGATTGCCTCCCAAACAGCTTCTGGTGCTGCTTCACCACCTCCTCCACCAGCACCTGGAGTTCCTTGGGGCTGAATTTGAGCTTCCTCCTCCTTTCCCCTCCGTCTTTCTGTGTTCTCTGGCTGGACATGCTGTTCGTTTCCCGCTCGCACATGCAACTGCTCCCTGCCTCTCCTCTGCACTCCAGGCCTCTCCAGGGTCGGCTAATTATGTACACCTGCCTGGGTGTGGCCACTTCGGCTAATTGTGTACACCTGCCTGGGTGTGGGCAGTTCCTGGTTGGGTGGGCTGTCGTTGCACAGGATTAGCTGTTTCGTCAAGTCATGTGATGTTATTTACCGAATCCGTACGTACCGATTCGGTATTTTCCGAATCGGTAGATACCACCTCGGTATTTTCCGATTCGGTAGATACCACCTCGGTATTTTCCGAATCGGTAATTATCACCTCGGTATTTACCGAATCGGTGAATTCCGATTCGTATTTACCGAATGTTACCGAATCGGTAACTGTTACCGAATTTTTACCTACATATAACTTACCGATTCTAATTTACCGATTCGGTACGGCTCGGTATTTAAGAACCGGTAAAATTTATTTACCTACATGAGGCCCTTTATTACTATCAACTTATCTTTATTGACAGGAAGAATTCTGCAATATTAAAAATAATTATTTTAAACCCTTGAAAAATGAACCCTCCTTCTCTGCAAATTTCCATCCTATCTTCTGCCTCCCAAATGTTACCAAAATGATGGTATAATCAGATATTCAGCAGCTGAAGACATGTTGAGTATCGTGGTATCCAGGTCAAGCAATAGGCATTCCAGTACACTCTGAAAAACATAAGTAGGCTTTGATTTCATTACTGGACTAACTCCTACTGTATTTTATTGGTATTTGTATAGCCCTTTATTTCCCCTTATTTTGGCCCAACGTGCTTTGTGGGTGGCTAAGTAAATAAACTACTCCACTTTTATTATGTATATAGTGATTCGTACCCCTGGCAAGGTTGTGAAGTGCCCTGATTTGCTTTGGGTTCTTAGGTGTCCATGTAGTTGTAGTGGAACTGGTAGGTGGGTTGCATGAGGTGTGAGACGTGGTGTAAGGATGCTACATTGTGCATCGCTGTGCATTTGTCTGTGGTTGGGAGTTATGTCACCGCACAATTTTAGGGGATGTGTGTAGCAGGAGTGTTTTGGATAAGGATCGAATGTGCATAACAATGACCAGCATTTCTTAAGAGTTCAATCTAGGTAATATTATGTTTCAGAGAAACAACAAGGTTTTTATAGCCATTCTAAACTCAGGGTGATTGTTAGATATACTTATTTTGTTTAGGGGGTTGTCCCAGAGCATGCAAGTCTACCCACAATCAAATTTGTTATAGTTTTTTTATTTTATATGGGTGGATGGTGAGGAATGGTCCCATTGCAAGACTGATAGTTCTTCTTTGCTAGCAGAATCTTACATTTGATAGAAGGAAGAGGGGTCTTTTCTCCTTGTTTGCCCTGCGTGCACTGCAAAGAGCTTGGGATCCTTCCAACTACTTGGAGCCAGTGCATAGCCTTGAGCAAAGTGGACATGCATGCTCAAGTTTACCTTTAGTTGTGCTGTTGTATTGTGGCTCCATTGCAATTAGCTGATTAGGTGTCTCTGGAGGTGGGCATGACGACACTAGAGTGCTACAGGCCTGACCCTATAATAAAGTCCCAGGTGAGAGTACAACTTGCATACCATTCTTGTGGTGAAGGATGCATTTTTTGTCATTTGATGGATCTGTGGTTTGTCGGATAACCTCTGGGACATTTCTGTACCGCCTTGACCTTTATTTTGAAATCCAGTGCAGGAAAAAACATTGGTAAACTGGCCAATTATTTCCCTCCTGAATGATATACCTAAAACAGCACTTCACAAATAACTGATTTAGAAAGTATTTGAGAGCTGTCCAGATTGTTTCAGAAAGATTATTAGAACAAACAGGGATAATCAGTTGCAGCTGGCATCAACGGGGAGTGGTGGGGCAGGCAAATGGGTGGTGTATAAAAATAAACAGGCCTTTGCAATGCAGTAGGTCTCGCATTTACGCGAGTTTCAGCTATTGGTATTGTAAATGACGATTCCTTTTATTTATGTATTAAAAACCAAAACATAAATAAAAGGCAGTGTGATTTACAATGCCAATAGCTCAAACTCACGCAAATGCGAGACCTATTGCCTGGTGGCCATCTCCTTGTCCCCTGATGTGCTGCGGTGCAAGGTCACTCACCTATTGCATAGAGTCGTTCATAACTTGTTACAATGACTTATTTTATCTAGCAAGAACTAGATGCTGAGGTGACCTTACTGGGAGCTCTAAGATTGGGATAACATGAGGGCTAGTTCTGCTGTCACGAGCTTTAAGTAGCAAAGCTGATCAGGGGGAGCTGTCACATTTTGGAAAGAAGGCCTAAACACCGAGACACTTATGTGTGGGTGAAGGGTGGGAGGGGGTCCTGGTGAGCTCATAAAGGAGGGGTTCAAATGGAGTGTGGCCCCTGCCTGGGCTCTCTTGAATTATAGGACCACACTGCCGACGGATATTCTCTGTAAACAAAACAGCCAGGTGGCAATTAGGATAGCAATGTTATTTCTGTGGTCACTCAATGTGCAGTGCAGGAAAAAGGTGGCTCCTTGCCACACGTATGAAAGACGATGGCGTAATCTTCCTCTATCCACGCCCATCTTGCCACCTCACTGGACGATGATAGAGGGACTGGCATGGATGGCCCCTTAAAGACGGCAGGGACCTCAAGAGTGGCCGAGCTGCGAAAAGGAATGCCGCTAGGCCCCAGAGGAAGGACACCTATTGGTGCAGCCTGGGCCCTCTCTGAGGGCGGAACAGCGCTGGCCTGAGTGATGTCGGGCCTGTGTCCTGTGCTGGCAGGGACGGTGGGGCACCAGCAGTTGTGACGCTACCCGGGCTAGTGCAGCAGGGGCTCCCCGCAACTGCTGACCCCAAATCTCAGAGAGGTGCGAGTTGCCTTGTATGATCACTATGACACTGCCAGGCCCGGCCATCTTTGTGTGTAAGACTAATTCAGCATACTGTAGAACACATTAAGCACAGGAAAGACACTCCGGGGAATAAAATGGCCCACGTGCGGCTGTAGCATCAACACGGACTATGACTGCTGCCTACACTCTACATTGCAGCTACTGGGGATTCGGCGCAACGAGGAAAGCGCATTGGAGTGTATAGATCACTTGTTCTCCACAAACATCTGTATACAGACACACGCACACAAACAAACACATCTGCATACTGAAACACGCACACAAACACTTCTGGACACGGACACAGACAGGCTCACTCAAACACATCAGGATACAGACACACGCACACAAACACATCTGTATACAGACACAGACACGCTCAAATGGATTAACAGACGTACACATGCGTACATCAACACGTTCACTCTGACACTTAAGCACATCTGTACCACTTCCAAACCAGCATCCACGCACAATGAAACACTGTTTCAGACGTATTGGGCCAGTAACATGAGCAAAAAAAATAAATGTTCACAATAAGCCACCCTTGGCAGACCCGTTAACTTCCAACCCGCTATGGAAATGCGAAGTGGCAATGAGGGTAGAAGATTTTTACCTGGGGAGCTATTCTGGTACTGCAGCACCTGCCGGGGCGATGGACAGACGGGACTTCTCCTCCCCCGAAGGTGCCTGATGGAGGGGTTAGGCAGCCTTCCCAACTTTGAGCGCAGCTCCTCTTCTGGTTGTTGACGTCCTGCTGGGCGGGGTGAAAAGCTGACCGCGCTTCCTCGCTGAGGCATCCTAGGTTACTCAGCAAAGGCACGGCTTCTCCAGTGACGTGGTCCTCCTCCTGGAACTCGGGCCAGAACGGTGATTGGCAGACAACAGCTGTGCGCTGACATGCGCACCGAGCCGTATAGGTGATCCGTGGGGTCAATTAGGTGCAGGCAAAGCAGCCTCCGTGACAGACACCAGCTGGGCCCAGGTTAAAACATACATTGTTGCAGGGCCGCTTAGTACAGTACTTAATATAGTGTAGAACGCGCATGCGCCGCTGCCATGTTTACGTCAGGCAGAGATGCACGACACACAAAAATAGTGCGTACAGTGCGGACGAAAACTGTAGTTGGTGGCCGCTGCTTCCGGACTACACGGAAGTCAGTTTGCCATCAACAGTCAGTCAAAACCAAGCTAACAAAAGCTATACAAACATTCAGCAAATGGCAAGCAGCAGGAGAAACTACCGTCCGCTTGCCAACATATAGAGATTACTTTAAGTCTCGCTGAGACAGCGCATGCGCTGCCAAGGCGAGACCTAAAAACACTTACCTTCAACACATCCTCGCTACATGTCCTCCTGCTGCTGCAGTCCGAAGTTCAGCGCAGGCCCCAGCCAACTGCCTTAACCAATCCTGGTGCTACGCTCAACCAGCATGAGAGAAGCGCCAGGATTGGGGGGAGCGGCCTCTCTCGGTTCTCCGCTGTCCACTGGCGGCCTGCACTTGCTCTAACAAGACAGCTTGGTTAGAGCTTTTAAAGTGTGCATGTCTGGCTGGTCTTCGCAAGACAGCTGACCAAAGGGATATACTCACTTTGAAAAGTGCCAAGGTAGCCCACCCTCCTCACTGCTGCTGACTCAGCATGCCCCGCCCCTTCCTGACCCTTGATTTGGGACCGAAGGATGAAAAGAAAATTTAAATTTTATTACCATTTGATTTTTCTTCTCTGGGGCTTTTGGGGGCAGTTTAGGTGGTGGGGCGACGCTCCTCCGCTCTCTCTGAGGAGCCGCACCTGATCTGATGAGACATGCAGACTACCCTCTCTTATGCCCCTACCATTGGCTGAATCTTGCGGCGAGGTTCAGACTGACGGATGCACCAGTTGTAGTGCAACTCCTGGGGGTACAAGAGCCTTTGGCAATAACAACACTGGAGGGATTTATAAGGGAGAGGTCTCTATCAGGTCTATCAATGATGCCCATTCACCTGCCTCTCATCCGGTGGCTTAGCACAGGAAAGTTCCATCTAAATTCAAGGGGGGTGATCCTAAAACTATAAATTCAAGTAAAGGGCAGTCACTCTCAGCACCTAGTTCACCAAAATCCCACACAGCTTCCTGGGATCCTTGGGATAGTATTTGTGGGCAGTTGAGCAATCTCTTAGGGCACATTTTCCCATAGACACAGAATAGTCAAAACCCTTTGATACATCTGGCCCTTAGATCTTAAACTCCTCCCCTTGCACAAGCGCCTTTCAGCTGTTGAGGACCATGTGAATGCTCTTAATAAAGAAAACGAGGGATGGACATCTGGCCCCCAGAGGTGCAGCTTTGCGCTCTTATGAGTGAACCACGGCCCTCCACCTCAACTGGTCCTACTGTTGGGCCCAATGGAAGGGGCCCACAAGATAGGAGCGATATCATAAGGCCTAGGGTTACTTCCTCTTTCTCAGATCCACCTTCCAGCAAGGATCAATGGAAAACCAGGTTCTCAATGAAGACCAGGGGTCCTTCAGCTGTAGCTGGCCGCAGCCTTGCTTGGATTCTCTCCCGGTGATTAACCTGCCTCTTGCCAGGGCCCCTAGTCTTCCATCCGGAGTTACGGAGACCACTCTCTAGAGGGGAATTGGGCCACTACCCAGAATGTTTCAGGGTGATTGATCATTATAAACTTTCTTAAGCCATGATTTGCGGGGGAAGTTTTGCTCCAGACCAGGACAAGTGCATCATATCCAGGAGCAATAAACATTCTCCCTTTGGGCCTCTTTTATTGGCATCTGGCGTTATCTACCCCCCTGTCGAGAGGATGTCAACCCCAACTCTGTTGTCATGATCAGCCCCTGTATGGGAACAGATGCACGGTCCTTGCTAACCTCGAGGATATTGATTGATAAAAAGAGAGGGAATGTGTCTCTAGCAAGGCTGTGGTTGCTAAAAACGTTACACGTGATTATTCATCATCTCTCAACAAACCTACAACACCTCCTTTACCAATGCAAATCTCCCCGGAATCCATTGACGTACTCCGTCGCCCGGTTGTGCCCCTGGACTCATGTTTCAAACCTTCGTTGATCTCTATCTGGGGGTATGTCTGAAGGGTCAGGTGTCACCTCTCGCTTACAAAGACAATACCAATCTTAAATTTCTTAGCATGGATATTGCTGGCTTGTCTTCTAAAATATATATTGACGATTGGATTACTCTTTTTAAGGTCTACAATATTGTATTTTTTCAGTAGACATGGTCACAGGAGGATATTTTCTTTCTTCGGAATACCTGTTTTAATCTTTCTGCCTCTCCCTCCACTGTGGGGTGAGCAAGGGGTGGTTTGGCTGCATGGTTTAAAGTAGGTATTGGCTGCAAAATAACTCCAATATGGTGGGATGAGGAATACATGCAGGTGTTTGAACTAATTTGGTGTTATAATGGTTCATTTTTATAATAATGATATCTCTGGTAGGGATAATTGGATTCTGCTTGGGCTGTTTATTCGACTAGGTGAACTAGCAGCAAATTCATGCTCACTCACGTGGACCTTTTAATTTAGTATTGGCGGGTGACTTTAATGCAAAAGTTGGTATTTTGCCGTTTTTATCGCCCCCAACCTTTACACCAGACTTAGATGAATCTAACTATAGGAACCAAGAAATCATGGATTCTTAAGCACAGGTTTATCAGGTGTAAAGATGCGCAACTAGAAGGTTCCTCTGCCTGCAATGCATTTTGTTCTTTCTTAAAGAATGTACTTTATTTGCGTGAATCCGTGCTGTTTTAGAATTTGACTTGATGGATATTTATTGAAGTACCTTGTCGTTCCTATGTTATATTTTATTTTAAAATGATGTGTGCTAGCTCAATTTGATGTTCTTATTATGTTTCTGCTAGTGTTTCATCTCTTTTTATCTATAATGAAATACTATGATTTTATTATGTTTGTTTTATGATCTGTCTTTCAAGAGATTGGATAAAGATTAATTAAATTTGATTTACAATATTCTATCCTGTCTCTGTGGTTATTTTTTACAGCAGCAGTATTATTTTTTTCTTCTCTTTCATTCAGGGACTTCGTTTTGGTTTTTTGTGAATTTACATCTAGATTGAGCAAGCCTTTCTCCCGATGATGATGGTGGTTTTGTGAGCCTTTTTTGGGGTACCACTTTATCAGAGATCTCCGAAAGCCATTATTAGAATTGTTTAACTCTGATTAGACAGTCCAGCGGCTGCTTAGCAAACACCTCTACATGAAACCAGTCAGCTTCAGTTTTATTCCATCATCTGGTGAATGTATTTTGTAAGAGGCTGGTGGTGGGTGCCGTTGGATGGTTAAGGTCGAAGTTGATGATGTGATGGTCACAGAATGTAGTGGGGATATATTTTGTCACTGAGCTCAGTTTCTTAGGGGCTTTAATTACATCGAGGGAATGCCTGCATAGTGGTAACACCATCAGCTATAATATGTTAGCAAATCTCGTAAGTAGAGGATTGCATAATTTGTAGCTCCCTAATCCCTAATTTTCAGTTCAGCTCTCTCTGTTTCATTACAAGGGACCTTCCTGTCTAGCATTTTACTGATGTTGCAATCTAGTGAAAGGTAACTGAGTTGAATTAAACTATAGACAACCCAATTTCAAAGCAACATTATCTCAAACATAAAAAAGTGAATAGTATTAGTTGGGGATGCTTACTAAATCTTTCATGTTTAGACAGTTCTGCCTGTGTGATGGAAGGCTCAGTAATTGTAGAGTTCTTCAAATTAGTCTTTTCAGCTAGTTGTACAATCTGTCTTTAGAATATTGCTCATGTGTGAGGGATTTGTTATACTGTTGTAGGAAAATTTCCTCATTCAAAACAATGATTTTGGCCTTACGTCTAGACAGTCGACCTCGAAGCTGGGGAACCGGGTTCAAGTCTCAGTAATGACGCTCAACATCCTGTGATTCTGGGCAAATCACTTAATCTTCCCTTGCCTAACAAAAACTAATGTGGCCTTGTGTTATGCAACTGGTGCTCATGTAAAGCCATCTGATACCTGTTATCTTCGGGTCGAGTTCACGCTATATAAAACTCTTTAAAAAAAAAAAAATGATTCAGTAATTGAATGACAATATACCATATTCATTACTCTATAACAAAACATCTAAGCTCCCTTCAAAATAAGCAAAAAGAGGATCAATGTAGTGACCTACCAAAATTAGTTTGTTTTTGTCTGAAAATTAGTAGGGCTCTGCATAATTTAGGCTGGATTGGGACAACGCCAGGGAATAACTACATCCCAGCATGAAAGATATAAAGTGGTCAGGGCGGAACCCTGCAAACCAATCTCATCTAAACTGTGGATTGAGAAGATTTGGTTGACTGTATCGGGGGGAGCAAAATGAGGAAGGGTGCTCAGCATCCAGAAATATTCTGAGATCTTTCAGCATTGTTACCAGGATGGTTTCAGTTCGCATTCCAGGCTGGAATCCCATCTTAACAGAGTCCAATATGTGAAGAGTTTCATGATGCTTTGTGAGCCAATAGTTTCCCCCAATCTTCTTAAATGCTTGCTACAGGGAGATTAGTTTATACTTTGACTCTTTCATGCTCAGACAGACTGTGGGCAGGACTTCTCTTGAGGAGCAAATGTGCTCAGCAGGGATATTAAAGTAAAAGGAACCGGAACAGTAAGGGCCATCACTTTTAAGACAGACACTGGGCAGATGTGATCTAGAGAAACTGATTTGAATGAGGCCAGCCAGACCTGGATCTCACTAACAGTAATTGGAGAAATGAAATCTTGAATGACCTTTGCTCACGATGCTGCATTCATCCAACTCTTTCACTGGCCCCCAAGCTTTTATCTCTCCAACTACATCAAAGCAGTCATCTAGTTACCCATCCATGCCCCCACACTTGAGTCCATCCTTAAATACACCCACACACATCCATCTACCCACCCATCCACTGTTGTATACACCCAGAGCCATCTAACCATTTATTCATCTATGTGAATAACCTTAGAACAATCAGTATATCCCATTGACATGCCTGCATATGTCTGTGTGTGTTATGTGACAATAGTTGTCTGCTTCCTTCTGTGTTGACCCAACAGACAGTAAAGTCCAAAAATTCATAGCTGCACTCAAATCAGGTCAGCTCAGCGAAAAAGACAGGTAAGCTTCTGATATATATATATATATATATATATATCATTGTTTGTTATAAAAGCAGCCTTTTTTTGAGAACCCCAAAGGCAAAGAGAACAGAGCGGTTGAAGCCTAGGTCCACAGTGTAAAAATAGGCTTTGGAGTTACTGAAAGTACACGCGTATCTTTTCTTGTGTAGTAATTGGAAACCGCACCAATAAAAGCTATTCTATAGCATTATTGCACTGCACAGTAATATGCTGTTTGGAAAGATGCTTTAGATTTAACAACCAACACAGTTTCATTGTGATTTTCTTTTTGTGCTGCAGGAGGATGATCCGGATGTGGAAATTGTTTCAGTGAAGAAGGGAAACAATGATGAGGTGAAGATCGACAAGGTATTGTTGGATGTTTACTAATGCACGTTCTACACTATTTGCTTTTGTAATTATTTTAAATATGGGCATCGAAAACAATAACCCTGTGGATAATATTCAGACTATTATGGAGGGCAGACTGGTTTGTTTGCTGGTATGTGCTTTGGTAAATATTATAACCCCTGGGACCAAGACTGCTTTGCTTCATTTAGGACAGTTGATCATGGGGCTTACTATATATATAAAGATAGGGGGCTTACTTTGACCCTAGTGCCTCTTCTTCATTCCTGAAGTGACAGTGAAGTGTCAAAAGCTGCATGATACCTGCACTGTCCCATTCTCCCCGTCCTTGAAGGCCACATTCCCCATTGTGTTGCTGTAGAGCTTCCTTTTGAGGGCCTATACCCTTCCGCCTCAAAATGTAGTGGTCTCTCCATTAGCCTCAAAATGCTGTCTGGATTTGCCAGGATGGTTTCGCTCCAGCTCCGGTACCACAGCAACCTCCAGGCTCCACTGATTCAGAAGTGGGGAAAGACTTGCAGGAAGGAGAGCAGGAATGATTGTACACCTGTGTGTACCTTTCAGCCCTCTGCCTCACTGTGAAGTGCCCCTCCACCCCCTTTTACCTCTGAATCGCCACATGACTGTATCTGAATTGACTGTCCCACCGTGGCTGGAGAACTATTGCTGTATTTGAGCTCTCTGAGCACTGGAGGAGCAAAACAGCCCTGGGAGAGGCAGCCTGGAATCTCAAAAACCCTCTTCCCTTGCCCAGAGTCTCCTCTTGGTTCTTTGGACCCCCAGCCTTCCAAGCACAGTTTGCTTTTATTGCAATTAATGACCCCTCTCTGATTGGGGCCCTGCAACCAGGCCCCATGACTGTGCGAATGCTGGCTCTTGGTGGGTGTCTTCTGAGGATTGCTGGGCCCCTCTATTCGGGAGGAGCATGGTGATGAATTTTTGGTCCTTATTGCGAGAGGTATGTCAGAATGGTCTGGTGGTGAACGATCCAACCCACTTCTCAGTGTTTGAGGGTTTTTGGTACTGCAAGGTACAGCTGTCCCCTGTGGCACAGAGTAGTCGTACGTAGACCCAGCAAAATGTGTATAGTGTGCCTGCACAAGATGTGGTGCTGCAGCCATGTCCCTTTCGGGATGGTTTGGTGTCACACAGCTACGACAACCTCTGCTTCACCCCCCTTGGTAGCTTGGCACGAGCAGTCAGGCTTATCTCAGAGGCAAATTGTAAAGCATTTGTACATACACACCCAATAGCACAGTGAAAACACTACAAAAGGACACTATACAAGTTAAGAAAAATAGCCAATATTTATCTGAATAAAACAAGACCAATATGACAAAAATCCAACATACACAAGTAAATGTATCACTTTCCAAAGGTTAAATCTGTTCAGTCCTGAAAAATCTATGGATGTGTCACTTTTAGCACAAAGTACAAAGCATAAACAGATGCTGGAGAGGCGAGACTTCGGAAAAACAAAGCTATGCGTCTGTTCCTTATTCCCAGGGGAGGTGATGCCTTGGTTCCTTACTGCCAGGGGAGTTGATGCGTCGGTTCCTAACTGCAGCATAGGGGAAGTGATGCGTCGGTTCCATACCGTCAGGGGAGGAGATGCATCAGTTCCTTACTGGAAGGGGAGGTGATGCGTCGATATCTGGACACGCGGCCTCGGTTCCTTACTGATGGGTAACATCGATGAAGAAATTGGCACCCAGGGAACATGCGTCGAAAATTCAGATGTGCTGTGTCGATGCGGCAGAGCAGGCGCTGTGTCAGTTTCACAGCTGTGAAGCAGGTGATGCATTGATTCTTCAGCCACACAGCAGGAACTGCATTGGAGTCAGAGCTGCTGCCACGGATGTCGGGGACACGGTGCTCGGGCTGCAGTACTTTTCCAGCTGCACCACAAGCGCTGTCGATTCTCCAGCCACACCGTTGCAATGCATGGATTTTTAAGCCGCACTGCTGTCTTTCGTCAAGAAACCAGGCACTAAGAGTCGATGGTTGGATTTCTTCTTCAGATCACCAGATTCTACTTCCAAGGACCCATGAACTGAATTTGGCACCACTTGGCAAGTCAGGGCTCTCAGCAGAAGAACCCGGGCACTGGTAGGTGAAGTCTTTGGCCCTGAGGCTTCTTAACCGGAGGCAATCCCACACAAGCCCTTGGAGAACATTGGAAGCAGGATACAGAAAGCAAAGTCCAGTCCTTTCACTACCCAGACAGAAGCAGCAAGAAGCAGGCCAGCACAACAAAGCAACAGGCAGCGTGGCAGTCCTTCCTACAGCATCCAGATCTTCTTCCTGGCAGAAAGTCCTCAGTCCAGAAGTGTTATGGTTTGAGAGTGTCAGAGGTCCAATACGTATACCCCTTTCTACCTTTGAAGTAGGCAAACTCCAGAGGAAAGTCTTTTTAGTGCACAAGACCCTGCCTTTCCTGGACCTGGCTCCAGACACACTACAGGGGGATGGAGACAGCTTTCTGTGAGGACAGGCACAGCCCTATTCAGGTGTCAGTGACAACTCCTTACACCACTCTAGCCCAGAAAGGCCCATCAGCTTGATGATGGCCCATCAGGATATACAAGGCACACCCCTGCTGTCTTTGTGTGACTGTCTAGAGTGAATGCACAGGAGCCCAACTGTCATCCTCATCCAGATGTGTATTCTCAGACAGGCAGAGTCACAGAATGGTTAAGCAAGAAAATGGCCACTTTCTAAAATTGGCATTTTCAACACGCTATTTAAAACACAACTTCACCAAAAGATGTACTTTTACATTGTGAGACCAAAGACCCCAAACTCAAATCTCTATCTGCTCCCAGTGGTAAATAACACTTAAAAAAATATTTCAAGGCAATCCCCATGTTACCTTTTGGGAGAGATAGTCCTTGCAATAGTGAAAACCGAAATTAGCAGCATTTCGCTATTAAGACATGTAAAACACACCAGTACAAGTCCTACCATTTAAATACACTGCACCCTGCCTATGAGGCTGTTTTGGGCCTACCTTAGAGGTGACTTAAATGTAGTAAAAGGGTAGGTTTTGGCCTGGCAAGTGGGTGCACTTGCCAGTTCGAAATAGCAGTTTAAACCTACACACACAGACACTGCAGTGGCAGGTATGAGACATGTTTGCAGAGCTACTCATGTGGGTGGCACAATCACCAGCTGCAGGCCGACTAGTAGCATTTGATTTACAGTCCCTGGGCACACGTGGTGTATTTACTAGGTACTTATTAGTAAATCAAATATCCCAATCATGGATAAACCAATCACCAGTACAATTTAGACACAGAGCATATGCACTTTAGCTCTTGTTGGCAGTGGTAAAGTGCCCAGAGTCCTAAAAAATAAAAATAAACCTGCACAAAGGGCCAGGTCCAACATACAATATTTGCTTTTGTCATTATTTTAAGTGTGACCGTCGAAAACAATAAATAACCCTGTGGATAATATGTTTTGACTACTATGGAAGCCCTTCAAGATGGAGAGCAGATTGGTTTGTTTGATGGTATGTGCTCTGGTAAATACTATAACCCCTGGGACCCAGACTGCTTTGATTCATTTAGGGCAGCTGATCCTGATGCATAATGTATATAAAGTTATGGGGCTTACTCTGACCCTAGTGCCTCTTCTTGGGGCCTGAAGGGACAGTGAAGTGTCAAAAGCTGAATGATACCAACACTGTCCCGTTCTCCCTCTCCTTGATGGTCACAGTCATCATAGTGTTGCTGTGGGGCTTTCTCCTAAGAGCCTATACCCATCCACCTCAAAATGTAGTGGCGTGTCCATCAGCCCCAAAATACTGTCTGAATTTGCCAGAATGGTTTCTCTCCAGCACCCTGGCAACCTCCAGGCTCCACTGATACAGAAGTGTCTAAAAGACTTGCAGGAAGGAGAGCAGAGATGATTGTGGAGTCACTTGTCACCTTTGTGTACCTTTCAACCCGCTGCCTCACTGTGAAGTGCTCCTTTACCCCACCCCCCACCTTTTACTTCTGAACTGCCGCATGACTGTGTCTGAATTGGCGGCCCCGCTGTGGCTAGGGTACTATGCTGCCTTTGAGCTCTCTGAGCATTGGAAGAGCAGAACAGCCCCCGGAGAGGCAGTCGGGAATCTCAGAAGCTCTCTTCACTCGCCCACAGTCTCCTCTTGGTTATTTAGACCCCCAGCCTTCCAAGCACAGTTTGCTTTTATTGCAACTAATGATCCCTCTCTGATTGGGGCCCTGCAACCAGGCCCCATGACTGTGCGAAGGCTGGCTCTTCATGGGTGTCTTCTGAGGATTGTGAGCCCCTCTATTCGGTTGGAGCATGGTAATGAATATTTGCTCCTTATGATGAGGGGTATGTTAGAATGATCAAGAGATGAATGATCCAACCCACTTCTCAGTGTTTGAGGGTTTTTGGTACAGTTGTCCCCTGCGGCACAGAGCAGTGGTATGAAGACCCAGCAAAATGTGTATAGTATTCCTGCAAAAGATGTGGTGCTGCAGCCATGTCCTTTTGGGGATTATTTGGCAGTCCACCTAGGGAATAGACAACCATTGATTGGGCCTCCTGAATGTGTCATCTTGATAATTCAGCTCTGAATGTCCAAATAGTGGCAGCTAATCACTGGTAATGCTCTTGCCTGAATCCTGTCTTCCCTTCCCTAGCTCCTATGGTATGAAGTTGTATGGTCTTCTTCTGGGGCCGAGCTTTCAGAATCAGGCACAGTGATCTTGTTTTGTGCATTTAGCAAGTTGTCCAATGTGAGAGGATGTAATGAACTGCTAGTCATCTGGTGCCCAACTGACTCTGAGACGAAGGCTGGAGAAGAGGATCATGACCCAGCTGTGACTTGTGAGACAGCGGAGAACAGTTTTGCAGGGTTGCTTCGTGTTAAGGTGCTGGTGTGGGAAGCTGACACTTAAACCACCCCAAAGTGGATTCTTAGTGTGACTGCTGGCAGCAGGCAAGGGTTTCTGCGGCCGCATTGTGACATCTCCTGATCGTGGATCTATGCCCATTCAATGACTTTCTGTTTGCATCGCCCTCTTTGATCTTCCGCTTGTCTAAGCTTTGGCCTTTCCCTCTTCTGTGTGGTGATGACCTCCTGTATGCTGCCAACAGCAGTAGTTAAGAGTGTGTGACTTAGCTTATCAGATACTCCCTCCCAATTGTGGCAATTTGCAGCTCTAGACATTGGCAGTTGTTTGGTATGGGGAATTGATGTTCACTAGATGGCATTACCTTCTAATTCGATAGAGGTTAACTGCGAATTGCAGCTTTACCTTTATCGTAGTCCTTCTGTTAACTGCTGTTAGCCGACTACCTGATAATGCATGGCATACTTACAATTAGCAGGCACAGATCGACTGTGCCAGTCCCCACCTTCACCAACCCGGGAAGTGGACGAGTCTCCACATTAACCTCCTCAGCTGGTGGGAGGTGACCCTAAGAAATGGTACCATCTTGAAGAGCACAATGAACAAGTTACTTACCTTCAGTACCACCTTTTCTGGTAGACTTTGTCTAACCTTGCGGCACAGAGGTACTGCAGGAAAGTTTCTGGCTCCAGTCTGACGCCTGTAGAAGTATTCATAAGATGAGGAATATGCGGTTAGAAGTCTCTATCAGCAATATGACATGTAAAGCACTCAATGTCAAGGTGGACACTTTTGTAATTGATGTCGGTCTTCTGCTTATTGACCTGTCCAAGGTATCACACAGGATGTCTGTCATGAAAACATTTGTGTCTGACCTGAAGTTGGAAGTCGCCACCCTCAATTGACAGATGGAATAGATCCAAGGATGTTTGAAGCACTTCTGATTTTGAGGAAAAGATGCAAATTCATATGCCTTTCTAAAATGATAGTGGGCTCAAGTACTGAAAGTTTCCTTGTTACCTGACTCCCAAGGGTGGTCCCCTGAATGGGCTCCAAAATTCTTCTCTGATGAACAGACGCACAGGTCCACAGGGCCTCCTCTGCTACAAGGGCCTCTTTCTGCTCAATCATACTTCAGGTTTTGAATTTCAGGAACCTCAACCATGTTCTGTAGTGGTCCACTACGATCAATAATGATTGCATCCAAAGTTTGCAACAATAATGCAAATTGTTTGATGTAGTCAAGATGAAGCTCTGGGCCTGGTGCTGAAGTATATCCTATTGTTTGCCATTGATCTGAAGAAGGCCTGGGACTGGTCTGACAGATAGGCTGGAACCAATGGCTGGTGCGATGGAACAGGGTCGGGGTAGAGACAGGTGCTCATGGTTTGCGATGCAGGAGAAGCAATCAAGGGTCATGGAGGCCAGTGAGGCAACAGGAAGGGGTTTATCACGCAGACATAGCAACCAAGGAGAATTCCTTGCTCCACAAGTGCCTTTCAGCCTTTCCTACCTGGTCATTCTGTAACACCAATGATGGCTGACTATCTGAAGTAATTGTAGTATGGTGGTTAGTGGGACTGGAAGAGAAGCGACTAATGCGTCATCCCCCACACGTTTAGATGATAATTGAGCTGTATTCCACTTGGAGAGGGACACAGACTACATGTTTCTGAGGGGTTTTTGCTGACTCAAGGTGGCAAGAGGCAGTAAGATGAGCTGGTGCCTAAACTCGCCCATATTTGGATTTATTTTCTTATAGTAGTTACAAGTGGGTGACTTGGCAGTAAGTTTGCTCATACCCTTGAGGCATCTTGGACTGGAGCAGAGAGTATTGTTTCATGGTTCTCTGGTTATTTTTTTCATAAGGGAAGCAATGGATTCTGCCTGGGGATGGGTTGTTCTGGTTTGTTGGCATGTTTTTGTATTGGTTTTACCCCAGGTTGCTTACTGCTGTTCACTTTGCTTTTGGGCATGTGTGCGCCTCTATGCAAGTCTTGGCTCAGGCCTGTCAGATTTCTCATACTTTTTGAGTTGTGGCCCCTGTGGCTGTTTGTACGGCTTTTTGCCCACCAGCATGGGGAATTCTAGGCCAACTACATGGGAGTTGCAATAGGTGGTCCTGTGAGAGAGGCCCGGAAGGACATGATGTGGGCCTCGGGTTGAAAGACTCTGACATCTTTTCATGCCTCCGAATGATAAATATCACTGCTTGAGTAAAATGTGAGAATTTAGCTGCACTGAATAACCAGTATAGGGGTCCTTGCTCGTGAAAAGTTCTTAATGCCACTTTGTTCAAGCTACCTATGAGGTTAAGGAGTCAGCTGTTCTGCACATTGTACTCACACTTCGCCAAAGGCATGTTGTTTTGGGTCATGCTAGGACCCTCATCTGAGGGTACTTTTGCGTGTGTAGATAAGCAAGGCTGATATGTCATGGTGAATGACGGCCCACTGTGTTTAATAAATTAGCGTGCACCAAATGAAAATGAGGTGGCGAGGAAACCTCAATTTGCTATAGGAGGGTGACTTCAGTTGTGTCACCAAACTTGCTAGGTTCTTTCCTATGCTTGCCTTTGTGGCTAGCACTTGGGCAACGTCGGTTGACTAGACTAGTTGACTGGTTGGGCTTTACATCATGTAGGGCTTTACTCACACAGAGAATACTCGTCCTGGTGTATAGTATTCATACTAGGTTACATATGTTCCTACAGAGGCTGGTCACCCGGTAGTGAATGGAGGCAACAGCTACATGAGTCACAACTGGCTCACTTATAAGCACACAGGAGAGTATCAACTAGTTTTTCTCTGAATTCTGCAAGCTCTTATTGTAGGAAAGTGAAATATTATATGAGTTGGGTGGGTAGCCCTACTATGTAATAATATAGTATCATAATACCCCAAAGATGGTCCTTGGATTCACACTAACAAATCCTTAGCTCAGTCCTGATAGAGCGGCATAGAGCAGTCCGGCTTTACTAGAGGAACATGTGTTAAGCATTTCAAAGTACCAACATGGACGATAAGTAATTGACACGACTCAGGAGAAATCTGACTCAAATTTATAAAAATAAAGTGTCTTTTTATCTAAATTTAGACATCAAAATGAACGGAATAGCATACATATAACCGGAGTTATGGATTTTTGAAGCAATATCAGTGTAGTAAAATAAATGGAAAAGATAACATTGGGGTCAATGGCAAAAGCCACTAGTGACAATCGGTCACTTGCAGGTTGAGTTACATGGAACCCTTACAGGGTTAAGGCCACGCAGGCCCCATGACCAGGTCACAACAGTCAGATGAGTTTTACCTAGCTTGTGGAGTCCGGGTGCAGAGCTGAGCTGGCTGTCCTTGGTGCTGAACAGGACCTGTGCTGTTGGTGATTTTACTGGGTGTGAGAGCTAATAGCCAATGTGCAGTTAGTCCCTGCAACTAATCCGCCCCTGAGGTGACCACATCCGGGAGTGTTAGTCACTGTGTCTACCCAGAACCCACTATTTAAACCCTCCTAAAGATGTATAGATCAGGCTGCCCACCCTGGAGGTGTGTCTAGCCTTCCTCCTGGAAGTATATACTTCCTGCATACGGAAATTCTCACCTTGCCCAGGTGCAGGTATGCCTGGGGCTGGTCGGCCAGAACACAGTCACGCTGCGGCAACCACGTGGGCAACCTCTAAGGTCGCCACCTGAGTGCATGCCCTGTCACCCAAGGGACGAAATTCATGTCAGGGGTGAGAAGGCACATTGGTTGATACCAAACATGACATATTTTAGTGGTAGCATAATGGAGCTGCCAATCTCGAGAGTGCCTGGTTGGCAGCCCATGTTATCCTATGGACCGCTAACCCGCTAGTAGTTTCCAATGGGGGAACGCCACAATAGAGACATAGAGGCTTGCACTTATAAGTCCACTCCTTTAATATAACACACTCTGCCTTCTGGGCTAAGGAGGACTACTATAGAGGTGTCTGACATATATTTTAGGCAGTGCATTTGATTGTGCCACACATGGTGAGGGCACAGTCAAGTCGGAGCAGTCTGCAATGCTCCTGCAGGCTGCATTGGCAGGCTTGCTGTCAGTAGTTTTCATGTGTCACCCAGGGTGGCACAAAATCATGCTGCAGCCCTGGGGACCCCTTTACCACTTATGCCCTGGGTTTCCTTGGTACCGTATACTAGGGACGTATAAGGGGGTAAAGTCTTTGCCAATTTGGGATCACCAAGTTGAACGTAAGTTTTGGGAGAGAGACTGGGGTCTGGGTAGCTGACCTCAGTGCCCTATCAGAATCATAACCATCAGCATTTGGAGTAAAAAGTGGGGGGTGACCATACATAAAGAGGCTCTTTCCTACACTTATATTTATAATCCCACTCTCCTGACCCTGTTCAGGCCAATGATTTCCTGAAAGAGGTTCAAATTGCACAACTGACCATTGGCCAGAGGGAATCCCTGGAGATACCCATCTTGCTGGGATAAAGGAATGAAGTCATAAATTATTTATGTGGGGAACACCCCGTCTCTAGTGAACTCCTGGTGGAGTTTTCCAGAACATGTAAAGATGTGCTGACTCCCAAGTTTCAGAAGTTGAGTGCATATAATTGTTCAAATGAGAGGCTACCTGCAGTTGTGGTAGTGATATTTCTAAATGGTGGGTGTTGGTGGTCTAGGAAGTAATGACGCCCTGCTGCTACTGCGTGTGGTATACTGGGTATCTAGTAAGTACGGTGCAAAAAGGTAGGGGAAACACCCTATAACCCCTAAGTGTGTGAAGGAAAGGATCCTGCACAATGTTATGAATGTAAGTCCTATGCACACGTATAAGGTTTCTTAATGAAAGGTCATCAAATTGTATGTGCACCAAAAGTCATTAAAGTCCAAGTGGATCTGTTCTTTGTCTTTTATTCCATGTAACATCAAAAAGCAACCAGCCAACACGTGTTTCGTCACAATGGGAAATATCCCGCAACTTCTTCAGGGCTGGGAATGATACAATAAGTCGTGTGTTAACAGACAATACTACATGGTGTAAAAATTGGGAGGAATTGCACCTCTCATCAAATAGAGTGAATGTAAATCACCTTTAAAGTGGAAACCCTAGACCAGAATTAAAACCGTATGTGACAGTTCGATCACTCAACAGACCGAAAGTGCACAACTAAAAACAGCATCGGTATCTTAGCAAAGGTGATGTGTAAAGTACCACACATATTATGTAGTGAATACCATATAACCCGCATCAAATTGCGCCATAAATTTCTCGTAAGGTTTGGACACAGAACACGAAATGGAAATATTATGCATTATTGCAAAGGAAATTGTTTCAAAGTGGTAGGTATTAAAGTGAATAGAGTGCTACCTGTTCTTCATGACTATAGATCCTTAAAGATCTGAAACAATGGGATAGTGAAGAGAACCCTCGGTAGGGGAAACTGAACTAAAATTAATCAAGGAGGAAATGTGATTCAATATAGTGCCTCAACAATATCAACAAATGCCCTCACCGCTCCGCCGGTGATAATTCCAACCCGGCTGGTCAGGTATATAATGGTTTGGTGAATCTGCAATCAAATTAAAAGGGGGAGACATTGACTGACCTGTGAGCGCGAGCTCTGTCCTGCGAGGTCCTTACTGTTGGGCTGTTTGTTCTGCTGCTGCACCTCGCGGAACCCGCTCCGCGGGTCCCGCTTCGCCCGTGTGCCTGGGCGCATCGTTGCTGATTCCTGACAGGGGAGCTGCCTGAATCTCGGGGAGCAGGGCTGCGAGCGCCAGGTGAGGGTCAGGGACTCCATTGCCCAGGAGTCCCTGTGCTGCCATCATTTCCTGCACCTGGACGCTCTCCCTGCTGGCCACGCCCCCTAAGCACAGCTGAAAAGAGCCTGCTTGTCCCTAGCTCTTTGGGAGACATTGACTGACCTGTGAGCGCGAGCTCTGTCCTGCGAGGTCCTTACTGTTGGGCTGTTTGTTCTGCTGCTGCACCTCGCGGAACCCGCTCCGCGGGTCCCGCTTCGCCCGTGTGCCTGGGCGCATCGTTGCTGATTCCTGACAGGGGAGCTGCCTGAATCTCGGGGAGCAGGGCTGCGAGCGCCAGGTGAGGATCAGGGACTCCATTGCCCAGGAGTCCCTGTGCTGCCATCATTTCCTGCACCTGGACGCTCTCCCTGCTGGCCACGCCCCCTAAGCACAGCTGAAAAGAGCCTGCTTGTCCCTAGCTCTTTGGGAGACATTGACTGACCTGTGAGCGCGAGCTCTGTCCTGCGAGGTCCTTACTGTTGGGCTGTTTGTTCTGCTGCTGCACCTCGCGGAACCCGCTCCGCGGGTCCCGCTTCGCCCGTGTGCCTGGGCGCATCGTTGCTGATTCCTGACAGGGGAGCTGCCTGAATCTCGGGGAGCAGGGCTGCGAGCGCCAGGTGAGGATCAGGGACTCCATTGCCCAGGAGTCCCTGTGCTGCCATCATTTCCTGCACCTGGACGCTCTCCCTGCTGGCCACGCCCCCCAAGCACAGCTGAAAAGAGCCTGCTTGTCCCTAGCTCTTTGGGAGACATTGACTGACCTGTGAGCGCGAGCTCTGTCCTGCGAGGTCCTTACTGTTGGGCTGTTTGTTCTGCTGCTGCACCTCGCGGAACCCGCTCCGCGGGTCCCGCTTCGCCCGTGTGCCTGGGCGCATCGTTGCTGATTCCTGACAGGGGAGCTGCCTGAATCACGGGGAGCAGGGCTGCGAGCGCCAGGTGAGGATCAGGGACTCCATTGCCCAGGAGTCCCTGTGCTGCCATCATTTCCTGCACCTGGACGCTCTCCCTGCTGGCCACGCCCCCTAAGCACAGCTGAAAAGAGCCTGCTTGTCCCTAGCTCTTTGGGAGACATTGACTGACCTGTGAGCGCGAGCTCTGTCCTGCGAGGTCCTTACTGTTGGGCTGTTTGTTCTGCTGCTGCACCTCGCGGAACCCGCTCCGCGGGTCCCGCTTCGCCCGTGTGCCTGGGCGCATCGTTGCTGATTCCTGACAGGGGAGCTGCCTGAATCTCGGGGAGCAGGGCTGCGAGCGCCAGGTGAGGATCAGGGACTCCATTGCCCAGGAGTCCCTGTGCTGCCATCATTTCCTGCACCTGGACGCTCTCCCTGCTGGCCACGCCCCCTAAGCACCCTCCCCCTATATCAGGTGCAGCTTCTTCCGCGGCGCGGGAGCGCGCGGGAGGGCGCCGGGAGAAGCCCGGGACAAGGGCGGGACCGTCTGGGGCCGTCCGGGGCCGAAGGTGGCCGGGCAGGGCCTACCCTCTTGGATTGTGCTTCCGACCCCTGGTCTCTTACACTCGGTGGAGCCGCCCGCCGAGTTTAATTTATTGTGAACATTATGCCGTCCCCTGCAAGGGAGAGCACCCCACTAAAACCGGGTGGAGCAAAGAATAGGACTCTAGAGAATTATTTCTCCCGGGCAGTGGGGGAGGGGGACAAAGAGTGTAATCTGTCCAGGTTAAGGGCAGAACGGAGACGCTCAATAGATAATATGAAAAACACGCCCCTCGGAGACCAACTTATTTTACCAAGGGAGGAGTTGTCCCGAATTGATGATGTCCCACTATTGCTGAGGGATCGCACTAACATGTCACCAGTTGAAGCCTTGAGTATAGCCCCAGAAATTAGTTCTAGCCCCCCAAGGGTGACCATTGATTTAGTGTCCCAACCCCCTCCGGCCCCTCCAGCCTCGAAGATTAGGAAAACTAAATCTAAGCCAACTAACACACAAGTAGCCTTTGGACCTCCTCCAAATAAACGCAGGAGGAAATCGAGGGGAGTTCAAGGAAAGAGCAAACCCAAGGTTCCACACTCGGATTTTGGGAAGTTTTTAAAAACCCCCACATTAGTAGAGAAACCATTGGTCGATTTACACCCTAAACCTATTGCTCATGAGGATCCAACTCCTACTATGATAAAAGACACAGGAGTTGGTATTGCTAATATTCCCTTGTCTGTTGTCCCGCTGGGAAACCTAGAATTTTTGCTAAGGTCCCTGTTATTACCGATCAGCGAGAGTATTAAAAAGATTGAGATCAGACTAACCATTTTAGAGGCCACATTGGGCAGTCTGAAAACTCCAGCTGGCAGACAGGGAAGGCAATCAGAGTCCACCCCCTCCACTGTAGCCCCTAAGCAGTCGGCAAATAGTGTCGCCAATCCAGTCCCTCCACAAGCTGTGAATGTGGCACCCTCGCAACAACCCACAAGGCCAAAGCCTGCAACAGCTAAGCCCCCTAACATCAATATGCCCAACCCTCCTTTAGGATCTGTACCCCCGGCACAGCCGGTAGACAAGAGCACCCCGACCCCTTTAATGAAGCTCACCCTGAGACCACGCAGACCCAATTTACCTCCAGAGACCAATGCTTTTACTGTCGTTATGGCAGGTGTCCCCCCACTTGAGGAAGGTGAAACGGAGGACTTTTGTGCCCTAAAAAGTAGGGTAATCAAGTGGTTAAATATAAATAGACCCCTCCCGACACATTTTAATAACGAAATTATAATGGTAAGAAGGGTACCATGGGTGGGAAGAACACAAAAATCCATTAAAGGGGACTGCATACTGGTGAGTTTTAGGGACACAGGAACGGTGTCCCATATATGTCAAGGGAAAAACAGATCTAGGGAATCCACCATCCAAACCCTCCATGTGTCGTTCTTTTTTCCCATCATCCCAGTCCTATCTCAGCAACCCCAAACTCATGACAACTGGGAGAGGGTTGGCAGGAGGGGGAGTCATCAGGCCTTTAACCCTAGGCCGTTTTTTGGCCGACCTGAACAACCCTTTTTTTCCTATAACCGGTTCCATTGCCTAAATGGCCTTGAAGGGGTCGATTGACAGACAGACAATGCCCCCCAGGGTTGTATAGAAACTGGAGGTACGGTAGAAAGACTGGAGGAGCAAAGATCCAAGGCTCAGCAAATCCTGGTGGTTGGTGAGGGGGAACCAAACTGCGTTGTGCCAAAGGAAATAGTTGTAGACAAGACAGGAGGGGGACATGGGCAGGGAATGCAAAGATCAATGTGGGAAAGAAGACCAAGGGCCCAGGGGGGTGCTGAATGGAGTGGAGAGGGTGTGAGACTTATCTCATGGAATATAGCGGGTATAGCGGGCAAATTCAACAATAAGGAATGGGTGGACTTCATTAGAACATTTCACATTATATGTGTACAGGAGACATGGGCTGTGGAGAATAACTACCATCTGCAGGGGTACAAGTGTTTTTTTGTTCCCGCCCGAAAATCTAGCTCAGGGAGAGCAATGGGCGGTTTGTCCATCTATGTAGATTTAGACCTGCCAGGCACCTGGTCCTTTCCAGACTGGTTCTCATATGGGTTACAGGCGGCTCGGTTCCAGGGAAAGGGGTTACGTTTCTCTGTTTTTAACATATATAGCACCGAGTTAGAAAATAGCCACACCCCGGTATTAACTGAACTCGACCAAAGGTTAGGAAAAGAAATCATATCCCAGAATAAGGGACCGTCTGGTGGACTGCTTGTGGTGGGGGATTTTAATTGTCACCTTTGTCCGGCACTGGTCAAAAAGAACACAGATTGGGCGCAATGCCCAATTGAGAAGGGACCGCATTTTTCTCACTCGCCTACTCGGTCGGCTCTTAGGTTGCTTCGGCTTAAGTACGACCTAGAGCACACCATTAATATGGTAGACCCACAGTCGGATGGTACACTCCCACCAACTTTTAAGGGCAGGGGCTGCTCGTCTATTATAGATTATATTCTGGTCTCGAGATCCCTGGTTAATAAAGTAGTCAGTGTAGGGATAGACTGGAACACTTTCAGCGACCATAACCCGCTTGTCTTAATGCTCGCATATAGGGCGGGTACTGGCTCCAATGCCCATCGTTCAATCGTGGAGAGGGTCACCGATCAAGGCAGGAGACTGAAATGGTCCAAAATAGATGGGGCAAAGTTCTATAAAAACCTGAGCGATAAGGGTCTGCTGGCCATAAATGAATGTTTGGATCTGGAAGTCCAGGGACCAAGGTTATTAGAAGCATTTAACCACATTGCCAACCTGATAGACGGATTACTAAGGTCCAGTGCGCCCACGCGTAATCTGGTCAATCCCCGGTGGTTTGATAAAGATTGTTCCAAGGCACTTAGGGAACTGAAATGCTCCCTTAAGTCAAAACCACGAGATCCACAAGTAATCAGGGCATGCAGAGAAAAATATAAAAAAGAGACCAAAAGGAGGAAACTCACCCTGCAGGCAGAAGCTTGGGCAGATCTGAGAGAGGCAGGGGAAAGAAGGGACCTAGCGGGGTTTTGGAGAATCATCAATAAACCGACCTTTCAAGAAAATGATTCTCCGGAGATAGGGGCTAACATCCTCCCGGAGCAGTGGGTCACACACTTTAGGAGCCTGTATAACCATGAATCGGGTCCCCACGTAGAGTCATCAGTAACCCCAAGTCAGGCTCCTCCGGTAGTATTTACCCTTAAGGAGATCACGGCAGGGATGGAGAGTCTAACTAAGAATAAAGCCCCGGGCCCAGATGGAATTCCCCCTGACGTTTTTCTTAGTAATATAGATCTTTGGGCCCCACTGATGACCAGGGTCCTAAACACTGCTATCACCTGCGGTCTCCCTCCATCATGGTCTAAAGCGATCATTGTGCCAATCTTTAAAAAGGGCAACAAGGACGACCCCAAGTGTTATCGGCCTATTTCCCTGATTGATGTCTCGGCTAAACTTCTGGGAAGGGCACTCCTGAACAGATTGTCCGAGTGGACCGAAGAGAACAACATCTTCTCGGACACTCAATATGGGTTCAGGTCAGGGAGGTCCACCAGCGACCAATGCCTGAACCTATATATGCTGACTGCCAAATATACTCTGGCCAGTAAGGAACCCATTTATATGGGATTCATGGACCTGGCAGCAGCATTCGATCACGTCAACAGAGGGAAGTTGTGGGACATGTTGGCAGGGATGGGGATCGAGAGCGGCCTAATTACCATACTAAGAGAGCTGCATAGCGACACCACGGCTAGAGTTAGATTTAACAGGGAGGGAGGTTTGACGGACTCCTTTCCATGCAAAAGTGGAGTCAGACAAGGTTGTATTCTTGCCCCTTTTTTGTTCTCCCTTTACATTAATAATTTGGAACAGTTTCTTTTGGGCTTAAAGGCAGATTCCCCAAGGGTTGGGACGCGGCAAATCCCTGTCCTGCTTTACGCAGACGACGCGGTCTTGCTGGCACGTACACCACGAAGCCTACAGATTCTGATAGATGGGTTCGTCAAGTTTATGAGCGATCTGGACTTATCTGTCAACCTAAGCAAATCTTACGTGCTCCTGGCAGGCAAAAAACCTTCCTCAAAATTTTCTTACACAATAGGCTCCCATTGTTTAGAGGAGGTTAAAACGTTCTCCTATCTCGGAGTAACCTTTGATGGTGCTCTTCAATTTAACTCCTTGGTGGAAGAGCGCTGTAACAAAATGATTGCCTCTAACGGGGCAATAGCCGGATATGGCAGGAGGTTGGGCAGATGGAGTCCGGAACAGGTGATGAACCTGTACGGCTCCATAACATGCGCTAAAGTAAGCTATGGGGCAGAAGTTTGGGGCTTCGTGAATACCTCTAGAATTGACCAGGAAGAGAACAAACATCTGAAATCTATCCTGAGGGTACCACCCAGCACTGCTGGACTCATAGCTCACAGGGAGCTAGGGAGGCCATATCTGGTCGATTTGTTAAAACTTAGGCCAATTGTGGCGTGGCTAAAAATCTGGGTAAATCCAGACGCGCATCTAAGTAGAAAAATCTTACTGGACTGCCTAGGTAGGATCCACTGCATGCGCATCCCATGGCTCAAATATGTGAGAAACACTCTTGAGGAACTAGGGTTTGGAAACCTCTTCAAGAACCCCACCACCATTTCAGCACAGCACAAGAAACAAGTAGGGGAAATTTTCCTAGAGCGGAAAACCCAATGCCGTGCTCTGGCTGAAGGGGGAAAAAAGTCAATAAGGGCTCATACTTTGGTGAAGAGTGTGGAGGGTATGGAGCCCTATCTGTATCTTGTACACAATACACAGGACAGATTTCTTATGTGCCGTTTCAGACTGAGCCTACTTCCTTTTATGTTGGCCTCGCCAGCAGGTTTTACCATGTCAATCGAGCAGAAGGGACCCTGCGGCTGCGACAATCGGTCTCCGCAGGACTCCCTTCATTTTACTTTGCTCTGTCCCTATTATTCAATGCCCAGGCGTAGATTTCTAGTAGACATCCTAAAAAAGGCCCACCTGGAACATGCCAGAGATGCACTAATCTACTTGCAAAAAGCTTCTGACCCGCTAACCTTGTGTTGTGTTATGAATTTTATCAAGGTTGCGGTCCGACTAAGGAAGACGAGGGGAGAGGATTAAAAGACTTGTGACTCCCTGTTTTAAATTTACAGCCTTGTATGTTAGTATTTTATTGTTATTTATGCACAAGGATCTAGACTAATATTTAATGCCGTTTTATCTATGTATATGTATGTGTGCTTTTATGGTGTTTTTTAATCACCGAATAAAGATTCTTGAAAAAAAGGGGGTGTACCGAAGGAATCACCTAAATAAATAACAAAGCTAAGTTAGTTAACAGACTACCAATTAATAGTCAAACAGTAACTACCAAAGTCTCTTTGGGGCTGCAGAGTTCCTCCAAACTCTTACCTAAGTAACGGTGATCCTGCGTGGGACCGTGCCACAATGCCAGGGAAGGGTAAATAAACCGCTCAATGAGTCCTTTGAACACTAAATGCAAGGTGCATTGGCAGTACAGTGTTCTTTCCTTCAGCAAGTGTGCTGAGGTCTGTGGCGGCTGTGGGTGCGTTCTCTGTTCCGGATGTGGACAGGGAAAATACCCGTAAGTGACCTTTGATACTGTCACTCCCCTGCAAAAGACTAGCTCACGCGGACCAAGTTAAAGGCCAAAGCTTGTGGGTGAAAATAAGCCATCCAGGTTTTATAAGTGAATGAGACTCCGAGTGGCAAGCTCACAATAAAATGATATTTGCCTTAATCATTGCAAAAACGTGACAGATAGTCCGATATTTAAAACACATCAGATAGTTCGAAAAAACACGAGGGCACTGAAAGAAAGAGTACGAATATATGTGAGCGTCTGAGGTGGGCGCTCGATGCTCACAGTGAGAGTATACGTGTGTTGGGGTAAAAACATTATGATATAGAGTGATGAACTGGAAGCCTCTATATGAAAAGAGAAAAAAACTTGCTTAGTTGCAGTGAACGGAAGACTAGATATGTTGTTTGTGCTTGAAACCATAATGCATTAGATAGGCAAAGAATGGTCATATTGTGTTGTAACATATTACACACAACTTATTGTATCATTCCCAGACCTGAAGAAGTCACGGGATATTTCCAATTGTGACGAAACACGTGTTGCCTGGTTGCTTTTTGATGTTACATGGAATAAAAGACAAAGAACCGATCCACTCGGCCTTCAATGACTTTTGGTGCTCATACAAATTGATGAACTTTCATTAAGAAACCTTTTACGTGTGCATAGGACTTAAGTTCATAAAGTTGTGGTAGTGAGTCTTAACATTTTCAGAGTTGATTCTTGACTTCAACATACTGCAGAGGCTGCATGCTGCCAGAGTGCAGACAATGCTAACCTCACTGGCACCACACCCAAAATAGATTAGTCCCTGGTCACAATAGGTCTTTGAATCTCAGACATCTATTCCACCTAATTGATGAGAGGTTGGATTGGGATTCCCTCCTTTCAGTCATCTCTGACCTGGTGAAAGCTTTAAACACATTTGGTTGCAACTGCACTTACATGTTGCTTTAGTTTAATATATCTCTTATAAAACAAACTATTGATCCATATTCAGTAGGGGAAAATGTTCTTGAAGCACCAGGGACAAATCAAAGGGCGATCTAGTCCAACTTTTATTCTCTCACCTAGCTTACTTGCTCTATCAATGAAGCCATTTGTTTGCTCTGTGAGGCAAAAGGTAGTTGAGCGGGCCTGTCCATTGCAGGCAAATATCACCTGATATATATATACCCAGACAGAGTTTTTTGTAATGCTGGTAATCAAGGCCGTGGAGGGCATCCGAGTAAATTGAGGAAAACCGTGTCTTTTTTCCTCCAAGTTGGGTGGTAGAGGTGGAAATGGATGGCCTGGACATCACCTCCCTTGACATTTGTTCCACTTTCCTATTTGGGCACAGATCTGCTACTCTGCTATGCAACTCATTCAGGGTAATTGCTAGAGGGGGCTTGTGGTCCACTCTGTGTGGGGACTTTAGCACCACTTATTTGCAAACAAGTGTGTGTCCAGCAAAGCTGACTACTTCATTGTTGTATGATCTGGATTGAATTAACTTCCTGCCAGACAGGTGGCAGTGGCAAGCTACTGTTAGTGAGAGGTGCGAGAAGCACCGCAACTGGTGTTGCATACTTCTGATAGACCCTTTCTGGGACCTTCTTTCCTTTGCGTATTCTGGCCATGGAACTCAAGTTTTAATGTGGAAATGCTTGGGTTCAACATGCCTAAGAGAGCTGTATGGCACTGGAATATTTTGCTGGCATAAGAGACACTTTCAGTTTACATTGGGGCAAATCCTGCTCTGGCCATTTATGTATGCAGCCGATCTAACCTGGGGGAACTACACACTGAAAATGCCCACGCACCAGGGTCTACACACTCCAGTTGACCTGGGGAATGCCAGGAGAGCTAATGGGTATTTGTATTGGCATAGGTGACAATGCAAGTCCCCTGGCAGGCTTCCATACAATCTATGCATCGACACCCCAGACATTGGTCAGGAAAGGCAGACCGTATGCATATGATTTAGTCGTGCCCGGTAATTCATCTCTTTTGGCTCCAGATCATAGGTAAACTGGAAAACTCCGACTGAAATGTCTGGCCTGAACAACCAAGGGGCAAATCTGTTAGACTTGCTGAATCCAAAAGGGTCAAAACTGGTGTAACGTAGGCCCCTGTGGCGCAGGGAAGACACCACCTTTTAGGGGCCCGCTGATTCAGCCTAAGGACTGTGAATATCTGTGAGATCAGAGTCTCAAGGGCCTCTCACCACATTCTGCAGGAATGTCACTGTGTTGAAACACGTCTAGTGTCATAGATCTCACCATGCTACTGGCTAAAGGCAGGATCTCCAGGGCGAGGAAGACCATGTACACCTGAGCATTAGGGACGTGCACAGTGGGCAACAGCAGAGAGCCCATCGCTAAAGTCCACTGCTGCATTCAAGGAAAATGTGAGTCACCTGACACCCAGTACTGTCGAGATCACAGACCCCAATAGATCTACCATCAGGAGCTATCCACATGACATATGTGGGACCATGAATGAGAGTCTGTTTGAGAATTTTACTCTGTTACTGGCATTTCATTGAACTCCTTTTGCTGGGGATTTCATAACTTTGGCAAGTGCGATGTCTGAATCTTAGGGCGAGACAGCAAAAGACACACAGATGAAGGACGGAATGCAGAGCAAATCAAACATTCACCACCAGTCAAGAGATCTGGGTTAAATCCATTGTTCTTTTGCTCACCATGACACCCCAGTTTAGACCCAGCCATATACAATTCAGTCTTGACCCTGTGCCCCATGGGAACAGTCCAGCCCGAACTGCCAAGCCAGGTCCTCCCTGGACCAGAAACAAGCATCCTAGGACCGGTTTCAGGGTATCACCCCTCATCAGCCAGGTTAGCTTGAATCCAGTGGTACCGTGAGCCCGGGACAGACCTCTGGGCATACCCAGCACACTTAGGGCAAGAAAGCAAAAGACACACAGATGATGGACGGAATGCAGAGCAAATCAAACATTCACCACCCGTCATGAGATTTGGGTTAAATCCATCATTCTTTTGCTCACCATGCCACCCCAGTTTAGACCCAGCCACATGCAAATCTGTCTTGACCCTGTGCCTCTTGGGAACAGTCCAGTCCGAACTGCCAAGCCAGGTCCTCCCTGGACCGGAATCAAGCATCCTGGGACCGGTTTCGGGGCATCACCCCTCATCAGCCAGGCTAGCTTTAATCCCGTGGCACAGTGAGCCCGGGAACCACGTCTGGGCATACCCAGCGCACTTAGGGAGAGAAAGCAAAAGACACACAGAATCTTAGACCACCAACAGACAGTATCTCAACTGTATAACATCAATAATAAGCACTGGCAAAACCAATAGGTCTCACCCACGAGAGCTATTGGTTTTAACAATGTTTCGCAGCCATGTTGTACAATGGCGCAGCTGCTGTGCAACATGGCTATAACATTTTTTTAAAGCATTATGATGCAGCCATCACCAGACCATTCCGGACCTCCAACTCATTCCTGCATGTCCTTTTTTGTCCTAGTTTTTCCTCGTTGTTGCTCTTTTTATGTCTTGATCTTCCTTCTTCTTTTCCCCTTTTGTGTTTTTCTCTCTCTTGTTCTGGGCCTAAGTCTGATGAGGAATAATAAGTGCTTGTGCCCAAAAATAAATGCTGGTGGGCCCCACCTGCAACCACCATCTAAAATTAAGCACTGACTTGGTGAAAGCACATCGACAACAGAGAGTGAGCGGAAGGAGTGGGGGCAAGCATATGGACAACGGGGAGTGGGCGGAAGGGGTGGGGGCAAGCATATGGACAACAGAGAGTGGCCGGAAGGGGTGGGGGAAGCATATGGAAAATGGAAGGCGGGTGGGGCTGGGCAAGCAGACGAACAGTAGAGGATTGGTGTGGGGGTCTCGGGCAAGCACACGGACAACAGGGGATGGTTTGGAGGGACTGGGGCAAGCACACAGACAACAGAGGGGTAGGCAGGGGCTGGGACAAGCACACAGACAACAGAGGGGTAGGCAGGGGCTGGAACAAGCACACAGACAACAGAGGGTGTTAGGCAGGAGGGCTGGGTCAAGCACACAGACAACAGAATGGGATTTAGGGAAACAGGAGAAAAACATACAGACTCTTGTACAGTGCTTAAACAAAAAGAAATGAGTAGAGCCTGAAAAATGAGCAGTTGCAGGACACAAGTAATGCGTCCATGCTCCAGGGGAGGGTCGAACACCAAAAAGGAAAGAAACCTTTGAAAGCTGACAATTAAGAAGCAAGCAAATAAGAATTTTAATGAAACCAACCAGTAATAAACAATGGGTGGACTCTAAGCCTCCTGTAAGGTAATAAAAGGTCTTGCAAGAGACTGTACATGCGTTGTCTTAGATAAGACCTAAAAATTGTATTAATACAAGCATTTGCAATGTAATATGTCTCGCCTTTGGGACCTTAGATGTATTTAGCTGTGCAGCATTTTATGGTGGGTACAGCAACATTAGCTTTTTCACTTTGCACAAAGCAGTGAAAGGATGCAGTACCACAGGTTATCGCTAGGTTTCCCTTGGGACCTCCTTTGGCCACATAAGGTACTGCACCCTGTGAGGTATCATGCTCAGCAACAGAAACAGCATTTATAGAATAAAACCGGCACACCACGTTGCAGCAAAAGCCAGTAACTAATTAAAAAATACCATTTCATACAATGCTGCAAAAATGTTACGCAGCAGCAAAAGAAATAAGTGGCAGCCGCGGTGCATCTATTCCAAGCAGAGCAGCTGCCTGAAGTTAAAGGCGCTGTCTCCATAAGCAGGCAGCAGGACGAACCAATTGAAAACATGGATGGTCAATGGGCAGAGGTTAAAGTCCATATCCTAAACACAGCATGTCTCAAAGGGACAGCGCAAGCGCTGCCTAGGCGAGACCTAAAAGAAAGACCACTGGCTCACATCCAGAGTTGGTTGGACCTAGGCTCATCCTTCTTTTAGGCCGAAAAAGCATTTTAGCCTGGCGGAAAGAATTTGACCTTTACCTGAGTTTCTTAGGGATTCACATAGGGATAGTGGCTCTGTGAGCGCAGACAACATTTTGTGTTCCAGAGGTAACTAGTTGGAATTCCTGCAAGGCAGATTCAGCATTACATCCTTCTATGATGGGTAAATTGATTGCCATAAATTGGATAATCGTAACATCTGTTATTTCCAGTGCTTAGAAACTGCAGAAGTTCAGTGTTTTGCACTATAGAAAGAACAAGTTCTTATTAAAGGTGGTCGCTGGTAAAGAATATACAGTAACAAAATTAGTCCGAGGGAATGTCAACCTAATAATTACATTTGTTCCTCAAAAGAAATGTACTGAATTTCGATGTTTCTTGTAGGATTTGTATTTATTTATACTTTTGTTAAGCACAAGCCTGGTAGTTGAGGGTTTCACAGCTTTACAGAGATCACTCAGCAGTTCTAATTTAGCGTCACGTTAACACGAGATTGAATATTTGAAACATTTCTAATATTTACATGTGCAGTATAAAAAAGTAAAATACAGTTTAGGTGAAACTGAGGGAAAAAAGTCATACAGTGAGTGCAGGAGAGCAGCAGCTATAAGATGCATGAGTACCCCTACCCCCTTCTAGTTACCTTGTATAAAATACAGTTTACCTCTAACAGGGAGGGGTTTAGGTCTGGCTTGACTGGGCAGATGTCTGCAATACATATACATAGAATGGGCTTTGGCTGCACCCAGAGAAGCTTTACTCTCCCATCTAATGATTTTGGCTAGTCGCTGTTTCATTCCACCTTCCATTGAGTGCTGCCATTGAAGTGCATAATGGACTATGCATATGAAAAGTACGCTCAGTTGCATTGTTTCACATTCAGTTCTTTACCACCTATATGCGATCTGTACGTCAAACAATATTTTTGCTACGTATTTCTAGTTTTGGCAAAGCCAGTAGGGCACATCGAGAATAGGCTGCTTTACTCACCACTCACATCTGCGTTGACCTTCATTAAACCAAGTTAACAACAATCTGCTTATATTCCATTTGGAAAATGAATTGCCCTCTAATATCAACCACCTTCCAATGATATCAGTATGCTAGACCATTTACTCAAAATTAGAGGAAACTGACCCACCAACCCTAGTATATATAATTAGATGGACAAGTGGAATAAATACCTGTCGTTTACTTGGGCTTCTGATATAGGAAGCTTGCGATTGTCCACAAAAGCATGGCAGGGTCCGAGAGAAATGGGAAATATATAAAGGAGGGGCCAAATTAATACCCACTATTCTGTTTGCGAAAAATGTCTGTCTACTCGAACTTACTGATATTTTTCAGTTGTGTTATCTACGGGTGTGGTAGAGAGGTGTTTGTAGACACTGACTATTTCAGTTGTGCTGTTTCCATCAAACGGGTAATTGTGTGCTGCATGTCTGTTGTTATATGTAGTAACTAACAGAAAGTTCAGTAAAGAGTTGAAACAAAGAAAAGTATGCTGTACCGTTTCCAGTAATGTTTATTTCAGATTTTCATACTGTTTTTCACGTTGAACGTTTCAGTGCCGTGGCGGTCGAATGTTTTACATATCCTGTTTCTGCCAAAACAAAGGGGTTAATACCAGGCCTTATACTACTTACCAAAGCACATCTCTGAAGGAGAAAGTCTGGTAATTGCACAGAAAATTCAAGCATTTCCCCGGTATCGAAAGACATATAATTCCAACATAATAAAGGCTACACGGGCAAAAGCAAGTTTGTCATATCTTTGCTTTATGTTTGTTTAAAAGTCATAGTAAGTTTTGTTTAACTACAATTTTGTCTACATATATAATATATATTTATCATTTTTCTACATTTGTGTTTAGTCTGCAAAAAACTCCATGCATTTCTGAAAATATATATTATTTATTGTAAAAGCGAAGATACATTTTTGTACAATATATCAGAAAATGTAGTCAAAAAGATATAAAGTGAATAAAAAACGATAGAACTGCATTATATAAGCAACATATGAACATCAACAGCATGTTAACTAATATAATATTTACAATATTAGGATTGCTTAAAATATTTCCAATTAAAAAGAGCCTCTCACGTGGTATATTTTCTTAGCAAGCACAATAGTGCCATCAGCTCGGAAACCAAGATATTTTACAATGCTTGAGATGACTTGAGAAATGTATTTCGGCTTATATTAGACACAGTTGCTTGGAAGAATTCTCATGAAGTATATTTGTAAATGGTTTGTGACTGTATTTTTAGACCAGTGGTTTCATTTGTTGTTTCATCTAGATGCGACGACAGGCTTTACAAGATGAAGTGGACAGAGAATCTGGCAAAATAAAGGTTGTATTCATAAATGTGAAATTCGTATTAAACAGTAATGTGTCTGATTCATGTGCCTTGTTACAACCACCCACCTGTCATCTGCAGCCTCGTCACGTGCACCATTTGGCAGACCCGCCTCCTCCTGATTGCACATTAGAGGCCATGCTGTGGAATAATTGAGTTGATTCTCTGGGGGCAAAGGGAATGGGCCAAAATGCCTCCCACCACAAATGGGATCGGAATGAATTTTAATTCCCTGTCATTAGATACGAGAAATGCAATGAGACATGGAGGTGGGGAGGGGAGGGGGGACTTGACGCAAGATTCCATAGAGTTCATGTCTCTGAGGCCAGACTACGCGTCATTGATGCTAAAACATCTCCATTGACCAACAGTCCAAGAACAGTTTCTACTGAACACCAGACTATCGTGCAAAGCAATGTATGTGGGGAGTCTCAATTGATTAGGATCAGAATTGCAGGCACGGTTTAGCAGGCTGAGTTCAGTATCAGGCAAGAGACAATGCAAGCCCGATGCCAGCATGTCAGGGTGTCAGCCTTTAAACTGTCAGGAAATCGCACAGCATTGACACTGGGCTGATGACCTATCTCGAAGAAACTGGTATGATTGCTTCCTCCTGAAGTTACCCGTGTGCTTTTGATCCAGGACATCCATTGTTTCCTCCTGCTGGAGTTTGTACACCATGGGCATTGGGTGCATGACATATCTGTCCCTCTTGGTCTGAGGCCATATGTTTCTTTTATTCTGGGCTGAAGACTTGATGATGTCCTTTCTCTGATGAAATCGGTAGAGAAGACGCAAGCGTGACCTAAGGAAGTTCTTCACAGAGAGGGTGGGATACACCTTTTATAAGTGAATCAATACTTAATTCAAAAAGGCAGAGACAAACACGCGAGTTTCCTTCTGATGTTGCTACAGGAAAACTGGTTGAACAGTTGTGTGTGGGAATCCTCATCATCCGCACTCAGTATCATTTTGTCAATGTTCTGTTGATGTCCTTCTGCTCCCATACTTTCTGAGATCCGCATATTGGATGTCCTCTGTCTTTTCGGGTCCTGTCAGAAGTCCCACTACGATGTGAACATTAAAATCTGTGCCCCAAAGTGGCTTTGCCGGAGTGTATTGTGGGTCTCAAGGTTCCTGTTATTGTGGACACTGCCAACTCACAGGACTGATTTTGAGTAGTAAGCTGCAATACTCGGAGCCCAACACTAGATGGCGTGTCGTGGCATGATTGGACGCAGCACGTGAATCTATAGCAAGATCAATTCCCATGAGAAAGGAAATGACCTCCTTCAGAAGCAGATTCTGTTAACAATAAAAGAAGTAATAATTTGGCCTGGACTAAGTATACAAAATTATTCCAAAGTATAACCCAGTGTTAAATATACAGATTGAATAATTACTTACATGACATTTAAAGAACCACTTTAAAATATAGCAGCAAATTCGATTTGTTGGGTATTTCCCTGATTAAACCAAACCATTCCTCAGAAAAGCCACATTCTAATCTGTTAGCACCCAGGATTATAGCATGAAGCTAGCACAGATTGCCTTGTTCTCTAGCATGGGTAAGAGATCTGGCTATGCTCACTGGGGCGCACTATGAACACATGTTAAATATCTGTGCAGCAGACATTTCCAGTCCAGTTGGTGACCAATAAGTTGCATTCAGCTGCCTCGCTGTCCTTATACTCTCGACTGCCCTCACTACCCTAGACATCAGGGACGTCCTCAAGCATATCTGAGGCGTTTTGCCAGTCACTTATGTGGAAGGGTGTCACATAGGGAGGTAAGGCCACAGCTCAACCTGGAGCGGTCACTTTGGATGCAGACAGATCGATGCTTGGATCTAGCCACTTGAGAATACTGTCCTTCCCAAGCAACCAACATCTCAGTAATCCCTTTTAGTCTCATTTTCGCCATAGTATTATTCTCTTGAATGGGTACCAAATGCATTGCTTTGAGTTTTACTTTTTTATGTGGTAGCTACATCTCACCTGCTATCTAAAGAGAATCTAAAGAACTGAACACCAAAACATTTGAAGAACCTTGTGTTTCCTCAATAAGAAAGACCAAGGGGGGGGAGGAGGAGCCTAGCGCGCAACCAAGATGGCCGCGTAGGTGCGAGGCTCCCGAGGACCTCCGCGACCTCCTGAATTAATCCTGGCGATATCCTGTCCTTGTTGAGGGGACTGTGTTGGGGAACCGGAGCTGAGGCGCCACCCGTTTTTTGGGCTCGAATCGGACCCCGGACGCCGGTGGGAGCATCGATCGAAGGTTGTGGCCTTCTCCTCGCCGGCCCCCCGGATTGGAGTAGTGAGGCGATCCGGGGACAAAGTGAATAACAGCGGCGAACGGGGCTGGGCGACTGGCGTGCCCCGCACTTTCACTTTCGCTTTTGCGCCCTCCTAGCTCTCAAGCGGGGTCGGACTGCGGAGCAGGGTGTGGTGGTGTGGCTTTGTCCAGGAGCCTGGCTGACCCGCCGGCGGTGGGTTGACCCGCGGCTCGGTGGTCGCCCCTGCCCCCCCCCTGGCACCCGTGACTGGGTATAGCGGCCCGTTTGGGGTGCCTGGTACGACGGTGGAGGAGCCAGCATGTCCACCAAACAAGATGGCGACCGGGCGAAGGTGAAGACGACCCGCCGTGGCACGGCGCACCAGGCCAACAGTATGGACCGCTACACGCTCCAGAAGGGTTCTCCGGAGACATCGCGTACATCCCCGGTGGGCCCGACGGAGGCATCCGCTCATCCGGTGGATCTGACCCTCCGGGACGTCATGGGCGCCATCGCAGAGATGAAGGCCTCGGTGGACCAGCGTTTCGACACCTTAGCGCAAAAAATAGACTCGGTCCTGGTGGATGTGAGCCTTGTGAGGGCAGATTTGTCCAAAACAAACGACCGAGTCGACTCCCTGGCCCACACCACGACGAGCCTCACGACAGATGTGGTGGCCCTCCAGAAGGAGGTGCGCCGGCTTGGCCAGGCGAGCGCCCTGATGGACCGGCGACTGGAGGACTCCGAGGGTCGGGCCCGGAGGAATAATGTCCGTATTGTGGGGGTGCCGGAGGGACGAGAGGCGGAGGCGGCGGATCTTTTCGTGGAAGAGTAAGCTTTTTGCGGTGGAACGTGCTCACCGGGTCCCCGGGGGCAGACCTAAGACTGGTGCCCCGCCGCGGCCTCTCATTGCCCGGATTTTTAATTTCCGGGACAGAGATGCTATCCTCCAGACCTCCAGACAACAGGGACCGGTCAAGCTTGACAACATGGAGGTACATTTCTACCCAGACTTTACCCCGGCGGTCCAGAAGCAGCGGCAGAGCTTTCTTGGTGTTAAACGTCGCCTGAGGGACCTGAACCTCAAGTACTCAATGCTCTTTCCAGCTAAGCTGAGGGTAGAGGTGGATGGTCGCACGCACTTCTTCGACCGGCCCGAGGCGGCTGGGGACTGGCTGGACACTCTGCCTGGAGATCGGGGCCGGGGGGGCGGGGGGGGCGCGGCTGGCGAGGAGGGCCCGCCGGAGCAGAATTGAGGGGTGACTGCATAGGCCTTGCTCTGGACGTTGTTCCTTCACCATTTATTGATTGCGTATTTTTCCCTCCTATGGAGGTCGTGCGGGGTCTGTTGGGGGCTTCCCTCCTCCTCTGGGGGACTAGTTAGTATTTTAGCTATGGGGCGACAGGCACACTGCACTTTGGGGGGGCTGTCTGGGCTCATGCAGGGGTGCAGGGAGGGGGGAGTTTTGTTGGGACCGGGGGGTGGGGGGGGTGTGTTGTTTGTTAGCACCGCAGGGCAAACCCGCTACTATGTTGTTGTTTTTAGGATGCTCGATGGGGGACGACCGATTGTTTCGCCGTATGATGGGGGGTAGGGATCTGGCTGTGTTGTCATGGAATGTTAATGGCCTGGGGGATAGGATTAAGCGTGGTGTGGTCCTGCAGTACTTAAAACGTATTTCACCAGATGTTGTCTTCCTGCAGGAGACGCACCTTATAGGTAACTCCTTTCATGCAATGAACCGGCGGGGATATCGTTTGGCGGCTGTTGGACTTGGCCCTTCTGGCAGGTTCACCCCTGGACTTTTTGGATTTTTATTGGTGACTTGGTATGGTGATTGTTTGGTCTCTGCGCACTTTCCCTGTGTCCCAGGGTAAAGTGCGTGCGTGCTCTGAGTGCATGTGGTGAGATAGGCCTGCCCTCCCATAGGAATGCATGGGGGATGTATGTGTCCCTAGTAGTTCCTGATGCGTGGGGTGTGCAGGCCCGAGTTTGGTATGTGCGGACTCGTGGGAGTGAATGCTGCGCGATGATGTGTGCGGCGTGCATGTACCTAGTGTGGAAGTGCCACTTCTAGAAGTGGGCACTTCGGTGTGCAGTGTGTCTGTCGCGTGATTGGCTGGTCGTGTCATGTGACGGGCTAGGGATTCCCCAGTGTCAGGATGAGTCACCCAGTGGTGAATGGGGAGATCAGCAGCTAGATGGGTGGGAGGAGTCCACCTGGGTCCTGAATAGGACAGGGTTTTCCAAACACAATGCTGGCCCCGCCCCCTGTGGTGCGACTGACGACCCTAGCCCTTCCAGTGAATAGAGTGAGGGGCTGAGCACATCAAGGGTGCTCCCCAACCAGCTGCGACTGGTTTTCCCCCTCACCCTGACCCCAGAACAAAGGGTTTGCATGTATAAAAATGGGCCTGTGTCCCCACAGAAACTGTTCTCTGCCAGGATCTTACCTGAGGGGGGGCTGCTGCTGCCGCTGGACCAGAGGACCGCCACCTGGACTACCTCCCTGCCTGGAGGCCCAGTGAGCTGGCTCTGGGTCCAGCCTTGCCCCCACCCCTGCCCTGCTGCCTGCAGGGAAGGACTTTGCTGGACTGAGTGTGGTTTCCTCCGTTAAGCGCTGGGAGCGCTTTCATTTTCACCCCTAAGCGCCTGGAAGCGCTTTTTGTTGGCCTTTAGCGCTCAGGAGCGCTTTGCTTTTGGAAGCCGGTGCCCACCCGGCGTTTGCCCGGTCCTTGCCGATCCCCACGTCCACGGGCAGGTGCCCACCCTGCCAGGGACATTTCTGAGCGTGTTAGCGGGTGCCCACCCCGCTTTATTGAAGGCTTATTACCCCTAGCGGGTGCCCACCCTGCCAGGGGCTTTTCCGCGTTGGTCTTGGTGACCCCCCCATAGCGGGTGCCCACCCCGCATCACCGCGACAACAAGATCACCGCCGCAGCCCGGAGTCCCGGCCGCGTCATCCCCCTGCCGCGCTGGGATTGGTCCAGCGGGAGGGGGTGTGGCCCACGTGATCGGGGCCTCGACGACGAAGCCGCGTCCGAAGCCGGGAAGCGGAAGAAGCTGGTGTCTCCCCCCGGGGCTCCCGAGAGCGAGGGAGAGCCCCGGGTGACCCGCGGAAGTCCGAAGGTGAGTGAGGGCCGCAGGAGGGAGCCGGTACTTGTGCGAAGTGCCAGTGAAGGCACGGAACAGCGCAGTTCTCGGGCGGCCCCGTCTGATAGCGGGCCGCCCCAGCGAGGGCATCTCTCTCCTCGAGTCCCGGAGGAGGACTCCACCGAACGGGGGCCATGTAGTTCAGAGCCGTGAAGGCTCCAAACGCTACGGGGGCATTTCTTAGTCCGTAGAGCGGCCCCGGAAGGCAGCGGGCCGCTCCAACGTCGCCCCCACCTTTCCCCTAGAGCTCCGGGTAGCTCCAACGTGGGCGCATTCTTCTTTCGAGTCCCCCGAGCGGGACTCCAACGGAAGGGACTCCATCGTGGGGGCATTATTACTTTAGAGCCCAGAGGGGCTCCAACGTTACAGGGCATTGGTTGTTTAGAGCCACAAAGGCTCTAGGGGGCATTTCATTCGTTTCAGAGCCCTGGGAGGCTCCAACGTTGGCCCCAGCATTTCCCCAGTTGCCCAGCACTTAGTGGGCAACTGCAACGTTTAGGTTGTGGCCTCGGTGTTCTGGCTTGCGCAGCCTGCGCCGGCGTGCCCTGACTTTTCTGGACGCAGGGCGTCCTTGCCCCTACTAGGCCAGCTGGCCCAGGGACTGCCACAGTAGTGGCTAATGTGAGTTTTTGCGCCATTGTTCCTTTCCTGCACCTCTGAATGTGTTTATGCGTCATGTGCTTTGCTTTACACCTCTGAATGTTATGCAGATTTGTTTTAGAGCGCTCGTGCGCTCCAACGAGGGCATAATTTGTAGAGAGTCCAGAGGGACTCCCACGGGGCCATATTTGTTCTAGAGCCTAGAAGGCTCCCACGAAAGGCACATTATTCATTTTAGAGCCCAGGAGAGGCTCCACGTAAGGGCTGCAGATTTGTGTTTAACCAGGCACAGTGGTGCCACAGCATCTCTCCAGTTGCCCAGCACTTAGTGGGCAACTGCAACGTTTAGGTTGTGGCCTCGGTGTTCTGGCTTGCGCAGCCTGCGCCGGCGCGCCCTGACTTTTCTGGACGCAGGGCGTCCTTGCCCCTACTAGGCCAGAGCGCCCAGGGACTGCCACAGATAGTGGCTAATGTGAGTTTTTGCGCCATTGTACCTTTCCTGCACCTCTGAATGTGGTTATGCGTCATGTGCTTTGCTTTACACCTCTGAATGTTATGCATCATGTGTTTATGTGCTTAGACCCCTACAGGTATTGTGATACTTAGGTGGTTGTTTTCTCCCTAGTACAGGTGGTGCCAGTGAGGTCCTGATTCCCTGCGCAATATTTTCCTAAGGTGGTTAGGGTTGCGTAGGTGGTACTTACCTGATACCAGTAGTGACTGGTTGTGTGCTAGGTGTAATTTTGTGCAACAGTAATTTTATTTCCTATGTTCTAAGAGTGCTAATTCCGGACAGTGGTCCAGGTGGCCCTGTCCCCTGTATATATAATCCCTTGTAAATTCTGCCCGTGCCTGTTGGCACATTGTAGAGTGTGTGTTTTTATCTAATGTGTTGTGTATAATACAAAGGCTATTTTTATAGAATACCTTGTGTGGAGTTTCCTTTGTGGTGGGCCTTGGGTGTTGTTGCTGGGTGCGCGCGCAAACGCTTTACACATCGCCTCAGAGATAAGCCTGACTGCTCGTGCCAAGCTACCAAGGGGGTGAGCAGGGGTTATCTTTGGCGTGTAACTTCCTTGCCCTGACTAGAGTGGTGGTTTCTGTCTGGCTTTGGCGCAAGCCCTAGCCAACCAGGAATTGCCATTTCTAACATTGGTGGCAGCGGTGGGATTTGGACTTGCGTTTGCGCTGTACCGCAGCGGCAACTGGCCGCACTACAAAACTCTGCATTTAGATAAATCACATGGTATAGGGATTATTGTTTTAAAATTGTTTTTAATTGTCATTTCTTTGGAAATGTGTTTTTGTGCACTGTGAGTTAGGTGTCCCTAGCTCGGGAGGGTAGATCATCCCCCTTAGTGCATTTTGTGTTTCTGGATTCACCAGAGGGTGGGATCCAGTGGTGGCAGCGTAATAGTGTCCTGTACATTTGTCCCCCGCCCTGCGCCCAGAGTTGGTACCTGTGTCACGTGGTGGTCAGGTTGAGGAATCAGGGGTGGTAGAAACTGCCTTACCAGTCCGAGGGGAGGGTTGTGTGTGTGGATGAATGGTGTGTGGCACTAGGCAAGTGAGTGTGAGTTCTCTGGGTTAGAGAGCTTGCTGAATCTTTTTGTGAATTGTGCTCCTGTGTGAAACTCAGACCCCTAGGTTCCCTGTATAATTGTTACCATAACGTCCGCCAGAATGGAGCCTGCTTGTGATCCCTATGAGCTAGCTTGGCGCCAGAGGCAGGAGTTAGAAAGGTACTGTACAGAGGAAGAGTCAGAAGAGGAGGTATAGGATGACAATACCTGGACGCCAGTAGAGAGTGAGGACCCCATAGGTAGGGCGTCCCGTGCTGGGTCCAGCGTAGGAGGCAGCGCCTCATCCCTTTCCCTGTCCCCAGAGGAGTGGGAAGATAGGAGGAAAGAAAGGGAGCACCAGCTGGCGTTAGAGAAGCTCAGGTTAGAGCATGCTCAGGCTATGGCGCAGCTGGAGGCCAGGAAGCAACAGCGAGAGACTGAGTGGGTCTTGGCGCGGGAGAGGGTAGAGGAGGCTGAGAGGGCCTCCACCAGAGGCAAAGTAGCTCTGGAGGGTAGACTATCCCCTGCGCGCAGTTTTAATTTTATGGGCTCCCCAGGGAGGGTTGAGTCCAGTGGTAGTAGCGATGTAGATTCCAGTGTAGGAAATCCCAATCCCAGTCCCCCCAGTCTGGTACCTGTTCCCCAGGAGGAGGAGTTAAGGTTGAAGTTCAGGGGCAGTAGGAAACTGTCTCACCAGTCTTGGGAGGAGTTTGTGGATGAATGTGAGGATGCACTGTTTGATTGGATAAGAGTTCCCGCAGAATCTGATTATGATAAACTGTGTGATCTGATTCTCAGAGAACACCTGCTCAATTGTTGTGCACCGGGGTTGCGCCAACACCTGTTGGGGTGTGGGGTGTCTGCCCCATTTGAGCTTGGAGATGAAGCAGAGCGCTGGGAAAGGGCTAGAGGTTCTCTAGAGTCATTAGGGAGTGACTCCAAAAGTAGTGGGTCAGGTATCTTCCAGCCCAGCGTGGTGGAAGAGGCTCAGTGTAGCCCAGCTAGGTCCCAGGATAGCGAGGAGGGTGTAGGGGCTCACTGCCTGGCTCAGTGGAGCAGGAGTGAGAGGGTGACCGAGGGTCCCCTGACGTACGAAACCCTGCCTCAGGACTTGGATGGTTCCATGAGGGAACACCAAGTTGGGGACCTAGGCTGTCCTGTTAGCCCATTTGAGGGAGATCTCCTGGTGAGTAGAGGACCTGGAGCACCTGTAACCAGGGCTCCTGTGGTTCTAGAGTCTGGCAGTACCGCTCCGGTAGGGAGGGTACAGGAGTCCAGTGTGAGGAGTGATTGGGGGATGAGTTTCCCAGTGGAAGAGCCTGTGGGTCAGGGACTACCCAGTTGGGCTAGGATCCCGTGTAGTGACCAGGGTGGCACCACTTCTGTTCTGGGGGATCTCCGCGCACTGTCAGGTGGACAGGGGACGGGAGATCAGCGCCAGACAGACAGTCGCTTGACGTATGTGTCCTTTGATAGCCTCAGGGGGATGGAGTGGAAATCCCCAGAAGTCCTGGAGTGCCAGGCAATTATTCCACCAAAGGTTCTAGGCCGGAGGTTGGAAGGCCAGGTTCGGGATCAGCCTGACCTGAGGGGTGGGACGTCTGTAACCAGCGTCCCGACCAGTTCTTCTTCCAGAGGTACCGCCCCAGTTGGTAGGGAGCAGGGCTCTGGAAGGGGGTGCAGAGGGTGGGAGAGCCCACCTCTGCCCCCGGTACAACCTGAGGGGTTAAACCCTGGGTTGGGATGGCGTTCTAGGTGTACCCCTCGCCAGAGGAGGAGGAACCCTAGGAGAAGAGGTAGGGGGAGGAGAGCTTTCCCTGAGACTCCTGGTCCGCCTGAGGGTGTAGACCCTAGGCTGGAGAACCAGTGGCAGTCTAGTCCTGTCTTTCAGAGAGGGAGAGTGGAGAATGGCCGCTATGTGCCAGGGGTTACTACCCCCCACTCTGTGGTTAGGCAAAGACCAGTGGCACCTGGGTGGCCTAGGGCCTGGTCTTGGCCGCGGACAGCTTGGGAGTACCAGTGGGGTAGCCCAGTTGGTCCGGACAGTGGTGTTAAAAAGAATTCCATGGGTTCACCGTGGCGTAGAACCGGAGGGTGTCCATGCAGTTGCGGGCCCGCGTCCGTGTTCTATCGCCCCAAGCAGGGAAGTCCATCACGGTGGTGATTGGTCTGCCCTGCGTTTTGGCTGGAAGGGGGTTGTGTTGGACTTGGCCCTTCTGGCAGGTTCACCCCTGGACTTTTTGGATTTTTATTGGTGACTTGGTATGGTGATTGTTTGGTCTCTGCGCACTTTCCCTGTGTCCCAGGGTAAAGTGCGTGCGTGCTCTGAGTGCATGTGGTGAGATAGGCCTGCCCTCCCATAGGAATGCATGGGGGATGTATGTGTCCCTAGTAGTTCCTGATGCGTGGGGTGTGCAGGCCCGAGTTTGGTATGTGCGGACTCGTGGGAGTGAATGCTGCGCGATGATGTGTGCGGCGTGCATGTACCTAGTGTGGAAGTGCCACTTCTAGAAGTGGGCACTTCGGTGTGCAGTGTGTCTGTCGCGTGATTGGCTGGTCGTGTCATGTGACGGGCTAGGGATTCCCCAGTGTCAGGATGAGTCACCCAGTGGTGAATGGGGAGATCAGCAGCTAGATGGGTGGGAGGAGTCCACCTGGGTCCTGAATAGGACAGGGTTTTCCAAACACAATGCTGGCCCCGCCCCCTGTGGTGCGACTGACGACCCTAGCCCTTCCAGTGAATAGAGTGAGGGGCTGAGCACATCAAGGGTGCTCCCCAACCAGCTGCGACTGGTTTTCCCCCTCACCCTGACCCCAGAACAAAGGGTTTGCATGTATAAAAATGGGCCTGTGTCCCCACAGAAACTGTTCTCTGCCAGGATCTTACCTGAGGGGGGGCTGCTGCTGCCGCTGGACCAGAGGACCGCCACCTGGACTACCTCCCTGCCTGGAGGCCCAGTGAGCTGGCTCTGGGTCCAGCCTTGCCCCCACCCCTGCCCTGCTGCCTGCAGGGAAGGACTTTGCTGGACTGAGTGTGGTTTCCTCCGTTAAGCGCTGGGAGCGCTTTCATTTTCACCCCTAAGCGCCTGGAAGCGCTTTTTGTTGGCCTTTAGCGCTCAGGAGCGCTTTGCTTTTGGAAGCCGGTGCCCACCCGGCGTTTGCCCGGTCCTTGCCGATCCCCACGTCCACGGGCAGGTGCCCACCCTGCCAGGGACATTTCTGAGCGTGTTAGCGGGTGCCCACCCCGCTTTATTGAAGGCTTATTACCCCTAGCGGGTGCCCACCCCGCCAGGGGCTTTTCCGCGTTGGTCTTGGTGACCCCCCCATAGCGGGTGCCCACCCCGCATCACCGCGACAACAAGATCACCGCCGCAGCCCGGAGTCCCGGCCGCGTCATCCCCCTGCCGCGCTGGGATTGGTCCAGCGGGAGGGGGTGTGGCCCACGTGATCGGGGCCTCGACGACGAAGCCGCGTCCGAAGCCGGGAAGCGGAAGAAGCTGGTGTCTCCCCCCGGGGCTCCCGAGAGCGAGGGAGAGCCCCGGGTGACCCGCGGAAGTCCGAAGGTGAGTGAGGGCCGCAGGAGGGAGCCGGTACTTGTGCGAAGTGCCAGTGAAGGCACGGAACAGCGCAGTTCTCGGGCGGCCCCGTCTGATAGCGGGCCGCCCCAGCGAGGGCATCTCTCTCCTCGAGTCCCGGAGGAGGACTCCACCGAACGGGGGCCATGTAGTTCAGAGCCGTGAAGGCTCCAAACGCTACGGGGGCATTTCTTAGTCCGTAGAGCGGCCCCGGAAGGCAGCGGGCCGCTCCAACGTCGCCCCCACCTTTCCCCTAGAGCTCCGGGTAGCTCCAACGTGGGCGCATTCTTCTTTCGAGTCCCCCGAGCGGGACTCCAACGGAAGGGACTCCATCGTGGGGGCATTATTACTTTAGAGCCCAGAGGGGCTCCAACGTTACAGGGCATTGGTTGTTTAGAGCCACAAAGGCTCTAGGGGGCATTTCATTCGTTTCAGAGCCCTGGGAGGCTCCAACGTTGGCCCCAGCATTTCCCCAGTTGCCCAGCACTTAGTGGGCAACTGCAACGTTTAGGTTGTGGCCTCGGTGTTCTGGCTTGCGCAGCCTGCGCCGGCGTGCCCTGACTTTTCTGGACGCAGGGCGTCCTTGCCCCTACTAGGCCAGCTGGCCCAGGGACTGCCACAGTAGTGGCTAATGTGAGTTTTTGCGCCATTGTTCCTTTCCTGCACCTCTGAATGTGTTTATGCGTCATGTGCTTTGCTTTACACCTCTGAATGTTATGCAGATTTGTTTTAGAGCGCTCGTGCGCTCCAACGAGGGCATAATTTGTAGAGAGTCCAGAGGGACTCCCACGGGGCCATATTTGTTCTAGAGCCTAGAAGGCTCCCACGAAAGGCACATTATTCATTTTAGAGCCCAGGAGAGGCTCCACGTAAGGGCTGCAGATTTGTGTTTAACCAGGCACAGTGGTGCCACAGCATCTCTCCAGTTGCCCAGCACTTAGTGGGCAACTGCAACGTTTAGGTTGTGGCCTCGGTGTTCTGGCTTGCGCAGCCTGCGCCGGCGCGCCCTGACTTTTCTGGACGCAGGGCGTCCTTGCCCCTACTAGGCCAGAGCGCCCAGGGACTGCCACAGATAGTGGCTAATGTGAGTTTTTGCGCCATTGTACCTTTCCTGCACCTCTGAATGTGGTTATGCGTCATGTGCTTTGCTTTACACCTCTGAATGTTATGCATCATGTGTTTATGTGCTTAGACCCCTACAGGTATTGTGATACTTAGGTGGTTGTTTTCTCCCTAGTACAGGTGGTGCCAGTGAGGTCCTGATTCCCTGCGCAATATTTTCCTAAGGTGGTTAGGGTTGCGTAGGTGGTACTTACCTGATACCAGTAGTGACTGGTTGTGTGCTAGGTGTAATTTTGTGCAACAGTAATTTTATTTCCTATGTTCTAAGAGTGCTAATTCCGGACAGTGGTCCAGGTGGCCCTGTCCCCTGTATATATAATCCCTTGTAAATTCTGCCCGTGCCTGTTGGCACATTGTAGAGTGTGTGTTTTTATCTAATGTGTTGTGTATAATACAAAGGCTATTTTTATAGAATACCTTGTGTGGAGTTTCCTTTGTGGTGGGCCTTGGGTGTTGTTGCTGGGTGCGCGCGCAAACGCTTTACACATCGCCTCAGAGATAAGCCTGACTGCTCGTGCCAAGCTACCAAGGGGGTGAGCAGGGGTTATCTTTGGCGTGTAACTTCCTTGCCCTGACTAGAGTGGTGGTTTCTGTCTGGCTTTGGCGCAAGCCCTAGCCAACCAGGAATTGCCATTTCTAACAGCGGCCCATTCTGGCTTCACCTCGGGCTCGCGGGGGGTGGGTATTATGATCAAGAACTCGCTCCCGTTGGAGATTGATGAGGTGCGCCATGATGAGAGGGGACGCTACACGGTTCTTGTGGGAAGAATGGAGGGTAGAGTGTTTATCTTTATATCAGTGTACGTCCCGCCTGGGTTACAAGCCACCACATTTGCGGACCTGGGGCGCCTCCTTCTGGACCTTCCGAGTGGCCTGCTGGTGGTTGGAGGGGATTTTAATGCGGTAGCCTCTGGGTCTATGGATCGCCATCCCCCTAGGGACCTCCCCCGGGCACAGGCGTGGCTGCCCGGCCTTCTGGAAACGCTTGGCCTGGTGGATTGCTGGCGATTAAAGCATCCTGCATTGCGACAGTACACCTTTCACTCGGGTGCCCATGGTAGCCTCTCGCGGCTTGATTACATCCTTGTCCCAGCGGCCCACGCAGGGAGGGTGGGGGAGGTGCGCCATCTGGCGCGGGGTATCTCAGACCACTCCCCATTGTTGTTGCACCTCGACGTCTTCCCGAGGGGGGATGGCAGGGTGGCCCCAATCAATGCATGGTATTTGCGCGACCCCACCATTCGTGCCGATTTGATCAAATCCCTACAGCGATATTTCGATGAGAATGTGGGGTCGGTCTCTTCGGCCATCTCCCTGTGGGAGGCTTTCAAGGTAGTCCTTAGAGGGGAGGCCCTCTCCTTTATCTCCCATGCCCGGCGGCGCGAGCGGGAGGAGGTGACCCGGGTAGAGGCTGAGATTGCAGAACTTGAGGGTGCCCTGGGAAGCGGGGTAACAGACGACAAGTTGCATGTTCTACACCTAAAACAGGCGGCCTATCGGGCCCTCGTCACGGAGGCGGCCAGGGGCCTCAGTAGAGAGAAGCAGGGGCGATTGTATGATGTGGGTGATAAGGCTGGCAAATTGATTGCGTGGTTGGATAAGAGGGAGAGAGCGAGCCGTGTGGTGCCTTTGATTGAGAGTGTTGATGGTGCGTGTGTCACTGAGCCGGAAGCCATTGTCTCCTGCTTCGCGGATTATTTCCGCGAAGTCTACTCCCCGGTTTCCCCCTGCTCGGAGGCAGACTCCCATGCCCTGCTTCGGGACATCGCACTGCCCTCCCTAACGGTGGAGGACAGGGATTCGCTGGACGCCCCTCCCACCTCGGACGAAATTGCCTTGGCTATTCGCTCGGTTGCATCCGGCAAGGCCATGGGCCCCAATGGTATTCCCATCGAGCTCTACAAGCTACGCCCGGATGTGTTGGCGCCCCACCTGCGCGCGATGTTCCTGGCGGCCCACTCGCGGGGTTCCCTCCCGCCGGACCAGCGTCTAGCCACAATTGTGGTGATCCGCAAGGAGGGGAGGCCCCGTGAACGGGTCACATCCTATAGGCCGATTTCGCTTTTGAACGCGGAGCCCAAAATCCTCGCCAAGGTGTTGGCCAACAGGTTGGTTGGCGTGGTAGGTGATTTGGTCCACCAAGACCAATCTGGCTTTATACCGCACCGCAACACGGCGCTCAATCTGCGGCGCTTGCACGGGGTGCTCGCGCGTGTCCCATTTGTGCGGGAGCCGGCCATCTTGGCGTCCTTGGACGCCACCATGGCGTTCGATACGCTTGAATGGCCATACATCTGGGCGATGCTGGCAAAATTCGGGTTTGGCCCGGGCTTCATTAGCTGGGTCAAATTGCTATATTCGGGCCCATTGGCGCAGGTGGTAGTGAATGGGCGCGTCTCGGCCCCATTCGCGCTGGGGAGGGGTACGCGACAGGGCTGCCCCCTGTCGCCTCTCCTGTTTGCTCTGGCCCTGGAGCCCCTGGCGGAGTGGCTGAGGTGGCACCCTTCTATCCGTGGTCTCCGCTGGACCCCCGAGCATGAGGACCGTGTGTCCCTCTATGCTGACGATATCCTTCTGTATCTCGCCTCCCCGCGTAAATCACTGATCGTCCTGGTTGATGTTTTGCGTTCATTCGGTCGCAACTCAGGCCTGGTCATCAACTGGGCGAAATCCTGTGTCTATGTGCTTTCCGGGGAGGCTCCGGCCTTACCACGGGACTGTCCGATCCAGATTGCCTCCCAAGGTTTTCGGTACCTGGGTATTTATATCACTCTTGACCCGGAGGCCCGCTATGAGCAGAATTTGTTACCCCCCCTTCGGCGTTTGAGGGAGGACGTGGTGCGCTGGCGGCGTCTGCCGCTCTCGCCGCTCGGCCGAGCGGCCTTGTTTAAAATGATGTCCCTGCCACGCTTCCTCTACGCCCTCCAGAATACTATGGACTTGGTCCCGGCACGCTATTTTCGTGAGGTGGAGGGCCTCCAGCGGCGCCTGTTCTGGGACGGGAGGCCGCGCATTGCTCTGGCTAAATTGACGCTCCCGTGGTACGATGGGGGGGTCGCCCTCCCTGACATTAAACGGTATTACTGGGCCTCCCAACTAGCTGCAATTAATCATGGCCTTTACGGGCCCGCCTTGAACCCGGCATTTGAGATGGATAAGATGCTCCTGCCCGGTGGCGATTACAATCGAGCGCTCTACGCGGGCGCGCCCGACTCCCGTTTGACGGGACCGACGCGTGTCATGGTGCGTGTCTGGCACGCGGCTAATGCAGCTATGGGGTGGAAGGACCGTTTGACCCGGGCGTCACCGCTGTATGCGTCTGAGAGGTTGGGCTCCCTGTGGACGTCGAAGGGCTTCGAGAAGTGGGACACGATCGGAATCAGCACGGTGGGAGATCTCTGGACGAGGGGGGGATTCAAAACTTTTGAGACGCTGCAGGCGGAGTTCCAGCTGCAGGGCAGTGAGTACTTTCGGTACCTACAGGTCCGGCACGCGCTGGGCTCCGTCTTCCCGGATGTCGCATCCATTCCGGAGTCTTCCCCCCTGGAGGACAGAGTCTTAGATGGCCATGTCCCGGACAGCACGATCTCCCTCATATACAAAAAATTGATCAACGATAGATTGTGCCTGCTGACCAATCTCCGCGAGGCTTGGGTTGCCGACGGGCTGGAGCTGGACGATGAGGATTGGATTTCCGCGGTGGCCTCTCCGAAAGAGGTGGCCATCCCGGCTCGCCTTCGTTTCGTCCAGCTCAAGATCCTTCACCGGGTTTACGTGACGGGGCCAAGGCTTCTGCGTATGGGTTTTGCTGGTGACGGAATGTGTAAGCGTGGCTGTGGTGCGTTGGCGACTTTCATGCATATACTGTGGGAGTGCCCGAAGGTGGAGCGATTCTGGCGTGGTGTGCATGAGGTCCTGCGTGTGGTGACGCGTGTTGCGCTGCTGCCTGAAGCGAGGAGATGCTTGCTGAATGTATGGGAACCGAATGACTATTCGGTCCCGCAGACGCGGTGGGTGACTCTGGGATACATGATAGCCAAGCGCGACATTGCTCAATTGTGGGGATCCCAGAGGCCCCCTGCGGTGTCGGCCTGGAAAGAGCATATGGATTGGTGTATGTTTCGTGAAAAGGTGGTGTATGTGGCGAGAGGTAAGCCTGGGGCGTGGGTGAAACTCTGGGGCCCCTGGAACGCCTACCGCGGGGGTATTTGTGAGCCGCCACTGCTACCGGCTGCCTCGCCTGCTCCATCTCCCTAGCCGGCCCCCCTCCCTCAGCCGCGGGCGCGAGATCCCCCAGTCCCTGATCTATTCCCATTCCCCCCTCCAGAGTTTTGCTACTGGTTTGGATCCCCCACTTATGGAGCACGTGCTGTTATTTTGGATTGCGGGTTGCCTTGCGGGTGTGGTTTTTTGGTGTTGTTTTGTTTCAAGAAAAGGGAACCGTACTGTGGGCTTGGAGCTGTGTGGCCTGCACCATTGATTACTCCTGTTTTCACTGCTCTGCACTGCCTAGAGACTTTTACTGTATGTGTGCAATATGTTTTTTGTCATTCTAGCGGCCGGCCGGATGGTTGTAGGCCCATACCTGTAACTTTTACGAACTGCAATAAACTGTTTCAAAAAAAAAAAAAAAAAAAAAGAAAGACCAAGGGCTCACCACTATTGCCCCTTTTTATTAGGCATTGTGAAAAGAGAATGCATGTTTGGGCATGTCCAGTGTGTGCGCGTTTGTGTGTGTGGCTAAGGCATGCAGAGGTGAGCGTCACTGATGTTTAGGGTGATGGTGGAATGCTAGGTCTTTGCATAGGGAAGAGAGTGTTTGATGTCACAGTAGGTGAGCGTCAGAAGAGCATGAGAAACTTCATCCTGGGCTGTGAAGCAGAGGAAACCCTGGTTGGTTGGTGACTTATCCTTTTTACTTAAATATTCAAGATACCATATGTAGTCACACCGCCCTTATTTTTCTGCCAACTGGGTCTTACCCGTGCACTGCTTTAGCATATCCGACATGAGGAACTAGTGCAAACAGCTGTTTATTGTGGTTCATTGAATTTCCTTTGGGCACCAGGGACATTTCTAACCTGCATCTCCTCAGGCCCTGCCACATTTTTGTGATTTTGGAGATGTTGGGTAAACCTATTTGTTTTAGCAGCCTGTGCCCTTGAACAATCATATTATGCTACCTAACGGCATCGTTCAGTTGCAGGGTGTTGAATGATGTCTTGTGCAGTCACCATGTGATGCTGTTCCTGTTCATGGTACCACCGTTGCTCAGACTGAGCATCCTGCCTCTTTCGCGTGGAGCCTCAGCGAGCCCCCAGTTTCTCTTTTCTGCCCTGAGACCTAGCTTGAACAAATAGCCTGTATAATTTATCCTCTTCCAGATTACCCCTTAAAGAATGAAAATTACAATTTGATGACCTTGTCTGAAGATATATTGACATTGTGATAATATTGAGATCATGCATGCAGAAGGACAGGAAGAACAAACCCCTTCATTCTATTTTCAAGTCCAAATGTTCCTAAAATATGTGTAGTTTTTTCTTAACAGTTTTAGTGTTTTGCTTCCCTATCACTGACATCTTGATTCGTGTCTATCAATCTGCAATACAGTCTGGTCCCTTTGTTGTTCTCTACAATAGCGCTTTGGTCACAGCAGATGTAATCACTGTCTTTAAGAGGGGGTGGGACTTTAGTAACACCCCTTTATTAACATCTAAAATTATCTCAATGGTTGGCTCTTTGAAGTGTAAGTAGATGAGTAACCTTATGAGGCATGTGTGCCTGCTTATTGCCAACATCAAAGAACCTATGAGAACTCTAAAAGGGCGAGGAAGCCAAATTACAATAAATTGAAGCTTCTCAGTTCTTTGAAGAAGATGATATTTAATCATCTGTTAAATAAGGCAGAAATGATGTTCGCTTGCAATTGAAAATAAATTACTTGGCGATATCAGCATTTTTGTGATAGAGAAGACAGGGGAACAATAACTTTAGTTATCCAGCTGCGTAAAGCGAGCCAAAGAAGATTACAGTTAATACTGATTGCAAAGTAATTGCTAAATTTACTTAAAACCGAGGATTTAATGAGCTATAATTACATCAACATTTGGACCACTTTCCAAGACAACCTGGTAAAATATCTCCCTGAATATTAGTTCATAGCTAGATGTGTTATTTATTAAATGATATAAGACATTTAACAAACTTGTACCAGAGTTTATGTCCTAAAAATGGGTTTTCATGGAGCGTGCACAAATTGTATGTAACTAGTTACCGTCACTGAGTTTCTTCATTAAATTTTCATAAATAAATATATGTACAACATACCATACCTGTGAGAATATCTTTCCGCCTATAGTTTCCTACAATTTGTTCGAATCGACCATTAACCATACGGTGCACAGCTTACATTTGCCAATAGTTTTATCTTGATACTAAAGTAGGTAACAAAGTCTACCTCATTAGTTTTAGCCCTATACTGAAGAAACATATGGGACAGCCTTCCAATCCTTTCAACCGAAATGCAAACAGCAAATGTACAGGCGGAACCCTAAGTGTCTTAGGTCCATCCTCAATGGGACGCAGCATTCAAGTAATGCTGGATTAGTTTCCCTCTCCCGGACAGATACAAACTGCTGTGACCAATGTTCATTTGACTGCCTTGTCCAGTCCAGTCTATCCAGCTGTACCAATGGGATCTATAATATGAAAACTGTCCAATGTTATCTTATTTTGAACATAGCTGTCTAAATGACCCCTTTTGATTGTTAGAGTAGAAGTGTCTGAATAGTGTCCATAAACGGACGTGTTCTAAACCTATAGCCATTACATTTAAAACTGGACAGACTCTTAGCTTGAAGCCCAGGTTTGTTTCATGAGTGGATAGGCTGCAAAGGGACACATTCAACCAATGAGATCAGACAAGAGGGCTGGGACTGGATGTGGCCAGCGGGAGAGACTCAAGAACAGTTTTCAACGTGGTCGCCTGTATCTCTGGTTGTACCTGCAGTGCACATAGGTCGATAGGGTTTTCTGGTCAAACTCTAGCTGTTATAATCCAAACGCCCTAGATGCATTAGCCTGAGTTATATTATTTTTGTAGTAGCTAAATCTCCTTTTATCCAAAAATAATCTAAGGAACTCAATCCCAACACATTTGAAGGGTTATAATTCTAGAGGTTCATAGTAAAGAAACATTACGCTAGATTCAGCATATTCAAAGAGGTCTCTTCTTTATAATTAAGGATCCCCCACCAGGAGCAGAACATCCTCCAAGTCCCCTCTGCTGTTTCTCAATTAGTTGCACCTGCAGCATTCAGTCTTATATCATACCTGTTAGAATGAGCTGGTCTGAAACTGGTTAACACACAGGTTTACAAGATGTAGCAGTCGCTTCCTTTTCAGAAAGACAGAGAACCACTCACCTCCAAATGAACACAAGGGGCCCATAACCACATTCGACCTCCACTGGGACTACAAGGCATGACAGCAACCCTTCTCCTATCCTCATTTATCCTTTTAACCCCAGAATAACCCCCTAGAGGAATAAGCATAGAGCAACACTTTACAAAAGAGCATCTTACAACCCATTCTTCAACAAAGCAGGAAGTGTGTATTACACAAACAAGTGCTTTAGGCAATTTATAGGGCATATTGTGCATGCACAACCAGACAGGGAGTTTTTCAGCCCACGTTTCACGATTCTCTCAAAGTATTTTACTAAATGTAACTTAAGATCTCTCACTCAACCAACTCCACGCCATCACTCAGGTTTTCATGCGCCTACAGGGGGAAAGTGTTTATCTACATCCTTTCGTTAATCTGTTGCATTCAAAAGTTTATCTTGCATAAAAAAACACAAAGAAGGTGTCATTACAGGCCTGGACTTAACCTGGCCGCCAGAGTATTTTATGGTATAAAAAAAGCAACCAATAAGCCTAGAAATGTATTGCAAACTTCCATAGATGATCAAAATGGGACATATCAATGATTACTACAAAATCAAACTATGCCTAAATGGTGCCTGACAGTGACATAAAAGCACAAACAACCATAATATGCAATACATAAATCATCGGTCATCCCCAATACTCAACCTTGTACCAGCCCAAAACAAAGATGTGAGACTTCCACGCCAGAGAACGCACAGACATGTGCACCATAGTCCTGCACACAGCAGAATGTAGTACACACAGTGGCTTTAAAGCTCCAAAAACCCCGTTCACCTTATAGATATTTTTACAGTTCCTCCTCTTTGAAGTAGAGATGTTATGTTTATTCAAGTCATATGCATTCCTAGCTGCCTCCTCGTCAACAAAGGCATCTATCATTCAGTGTCCATTCAGTGTCCTTTTTATGCTACAGATTGGATGACTAGCAGTAGGTTAAAGCTCAATGGCGAGAAAACAGAGGTTCTAGTAGTAAGCAAGAATAGGCCTAGGTGGCTGGAGCTCAAGCAGTGAAAAGCTTGGGAGTCTGGATTGATGTCAATCTTACAACGGAGACTCAAGTAAAGAAACTGGCAGGCTCATGCTTTGGCATTATACGATCTTTAAGGAAATTCTTGAAGATGTTACCTGCTCCCACTAGAAGATTAGTGATGTAGAGTCTGGTAAATTCTCACCTTGATTATGGCAACTCACTGTACCTTGGGAGCTCGAAATACGTGATCAAAAGGCTCCAAGTGTTTCAAAATGCTGCTGCAAAAATCCTTCTGAAAATGCCAAACCATCAGTCAGCCACCCCAGCTTTGGTTGCCTTGCATTGGCTGCCAGTTTAGGATATAATTCAGTTTAAATATCTCTGCATGGCGTAACGGGCCTTTCACGAGACAGGCCTACCCATTATTTGCTCTGTGCTCATTCCCTGTGCACCAGGAAGGGCACTTCGCTCTAGCAAGTAAGGACCCCTGGTGGTGCCCAAGATAACAAGCATTTACAATGCAATGGTCTCGGCATTGGTAAAGTTAGAGCTATTGGCATTGCTCATGACATCATTTTTGCTTATGTTTTTTGTTTTTAAAACATTTAAAGAAACGGCATTGTCATGAGCAATGCCAATAGCTCTAACTTTAACAATGCCGAGACCGTTGCATTGTAAATGCTTGTTAAATCTCGGATCGAGCAATGAGAGGTAAGGGGGTGTCAACCAAATGCACCCCACAATGCGTAGACAGGGAGGCATGGTTATAAGGCGGGAGACGCATGAAACGGGCAGTTATATCATCAGATGTGCGATACAACAAAAACGATAGAAATTGAGGGAAAATGACGGCCACAACAAATGCATTTCATAAATGTTGGACAGTGAATACAATGTTTGGCAAGCGATTAAAATCCCGTAGCACCCCTCAGCTCGGGTCACTAAGCAGCATGCCTTTGAATGCAAGCATGAGTTGGTATTTGGGGAGAACCTGGCTCGAGAGTAACCGAGTGTCTTTGAGCTATAGATGACTTATTTGTACAATATAAAGCGATTTCGCCAGCAGGCAGTGCAAGTACAACAATTAAGTAGTGAAGAACAATACAGCCCTTCATTTTAGCAAGCAGCACTACTTCCGCTGGGTGCAGCCCTGCAGAGAAACATCACGGTTCTGCACCATACATGTACGGGAGCGCACTGACTTGCATAGTCAGATTTTCAAAAATGTTTACATTTGTGCTGAGCAAAAACACACGCATTTATTTCAACAAGTCCAAAAAGTCCATTCCCTAGTAGGCTATTGCAGACGTATGCACGTTCAAAGAAGCATGCACTGTCTTAAGTGATGCAAATACATGCAGGATGCCTACATTTTAAAGAAAAGTATAATGGCACAAGTCAGAGAATGTTATCCAACCCATACAAGCTCTAAACATTCTGAAATATGTATGCACTGCGTCAAACGTTTCAGCAGTTGGCCTATTTGTTTTACCAGAAGTATCTCGGCCCCCAAAGCATTTAAGGTACCTTTCTAATATCGTTATTTGTCTCGCAAACTAATACAATTACGCAGCTTGCATTTATTGGCCTGGGTTTAAATCTCAATTGTTGCAAGCCCCTAAAAACTGCGGCTTTGCAATTATTTAGCAAATCACACATCGACTGAATACTTAGAAGTTACAAAGGACTTGGACAAGGGAGATTGTTTTCATGCACAACCAAATACCAAAATACAGCAAGCTGCGCCCCAGATATAAACCGAAGCATATATGGGCTCAATCACATATTTTGCGTTTACAGTCACCTTACCTCCGCCTGCTCCTCTCTGCTGAGACATCTTCCCTTGGCCCGCGCGCACTGGGGGAAGGGCGCACAAAGCCCCGGGAGCCACTGGTGGGGGAGCGAGAGGGGTGCAGGCGGCAGCCGCCGCCCCCGGCTTGTTGCAACTGCACTTTTTCCGGCCGGCGGCTGGAACTGGGCGCGTGGGCTAGTGACGTCCGGATGCACGGCTCGTTGCACAGCCCGGAGAGCCTGGTGCCCAAAGCGGAGGAGGAGTTGCAGAGCTGCGGTGGCTACATGATGGGCCGGGGCTGTCGGCTCAACGTTCCAAACTTGGAAGCAGGGGGGGAAGGCGGGGTGAGGGCGAGGGGAAGGCGCACGCGCAATGTCCTCTCCAGCACCTTAGCCTTTTGGGCTATGTAGTGTAAAGGTTAGCGGCCATGTTTAGAGTTTAGATCCGTCAGTAAACTTTGAACGGTAGCTCTCAAGGAGCAGGCTGCCACATCAAAGAGCTGCGGCAGGACCCTGTATTGTTTACAAAATCTGCAAAATTGTGAAAAGTCCTCGACACTGAACAATCCTTGTAAACTGACACTTTCGATGACCTGCGCTCCCTCGTCTGCTGACATGAGCTGCTCGCGTTCTCTTCTCCCTAGGCAATACGCTCAAGGAAAACATCCACTCACACGCTTCACTTGGCAACGGGCCCCATGAAAACATGCACGCATCTCAGCAACGCGCTTCTCCTGATAAAGGCATATCCAGTTTCATACGCCGAGGCCCGCAGTAACTCAAAGCAGTAAAAGAAAAAAAAGTGGTTTCAGCGCTCCCCATGAAAACATGCACGCATCTCAGCAACGCGCTTCTCCTGATAAAGGCATATCCAGTTTCACACGCCGAGGCCCGCAGTAACTCAAAGCAGTAAAAGAAAAAAAAAGTGCTTTCAGCGCTAATCGTGGTGCCGTATCAATTCCGTATATCTAATTTCACTCACCGACAGTTAAATGTGCAATTAAATAGTTCATGCAGGGTTTCAATAACAGTGGCTGCCTGTCAGCATTCTCCAAAGTAAAAGAAGGCAGAGCAAAAGGCACACCACTGCCTTTCTCCGAGGTCAAGAAGAAATGCCTCGGAGAAAGGCAGTGGCATTTTCGGATTCGGGGGCGTCTTTTCTCTCCTCCAGCCATTGGCTGGAGGAGAGAATGAGACTTTCTTTAAAAAACACGCCCCCCGATCTGAAAAGGACGGGGCCTGATCTGAGTGACGGGACCTCTTCTCCAATGGCTGGCCAGCATTCAAGAGGCCAGCCAATGGAGAACAGGGGAGAAGAGGGGCGGGTTCAAGCCCCTCTTCTCCAAGTCATTAAATCTCGCGAGCGAGACTGCGCAAGCGCAGCCTTCGCTAGCCGACACCTAAAAAGTGCAAGAAGTTGAGGCCGTTCCTTTGCATTTCTTACTCTTAGACTCTAGAATGCTCTTCCAGCTTTCCTTAGAAATCAGCCGTCAGAAGCTTGCTTCAGGAAAATGCTGAAGACCTACCTATTCTAAACTGGTTAAGGAAATGCTCAGTTAGATTGAGTGGAAGGGTTGTGTGTCATCTAGCGCTGGGAGGCCCATTGGGGTAGCTATGCATAATACAAATACAACTGAATTGACTTTAATGCTCAGGAAAAGTATTTGGCCTAGAGGAACAAATCCTATTAGGAAGCCTCCGAAATCATTAAATGGAGCCCTACGGTGTATGAGGCAAATGACCTAGTAAAGGAAAGGGTGGCTTTAAAATTCGTTTCAGAATCCCCGTCTTATATTTGGGAAGTCGCCAAGACTACCGAAAGCACTACGATGCCATACCAGGGACACATTGTGCACAAAACAAATGCCAGTAACTTAACGTTGTAGGGAATCACTCAAAAACCACAAGACTGAAAATTAGATATTTATGCTGGGGGTTATGTTACACTTCCTACACTTTGTCTTTCCTCTACAATGTTTTTGAAAATCTTAACCTGCTAGTCAGAGGGTGATCAGTGGTGTTGTAGATGCCTAATAGAAAAGTATGATGACGATACCTCTAAGGATAGTCCCTAGAGGATTTACGAGTTTAATTTAAAACGTTAACAATGATTAAAAAGCATTGGCAAAATCAATAGGTTTGATCTTGGCAGGGTGCCATTTAAAAAAAAAAATCCAAACGCATGCAAGAGAAGTTAAAAGGTAACTAGTAAATATGAAGCCGCCTAAAGGTAGCATGCATACTTGTAAAAAAACAATAATAAATAAAAAGCAAACCAGTGCAGCAGGTGGCCACAAAATATAGCACACCATACTTGGAAAGCAGAAGATCCATTTTTTAAGGATTTCATTCATCCGTTTTAGACCACTTAGCCAGTCAAGTAATTTAAAATTTATATGAACCATTTGGTTTGGGATTCTTTTTTCGGTATGTTTGGATATTTGTACCAATAAGATTGACATCTACTGTTGTTGCACGCCTTTGCTGTTAGATGCACTGGTACACTTCCAGCGAATTGGTAGACTGTCAAGTTGGTACAGTCTGAAAGGTTCTCATTGGCTACTGAACCTGCAGGTGCATATACAGGGTGGTCTACTCATTTTCCTTGCATTCTTAAAAAAACCTTGTCGGATTCTAGGCAGTTTTCGCTTCATCCTAGTTGAATAATTTACCAACCTGTCTATAAACAGGATGGAACAGAACGTTATTTTTTTATTGTCTTGGGGCAGAATGGTAGGGGATTGGATGCAAGATGACTTTGCTGTCTAAGACCTACTTATAGATTTGACAGTTTGGCATGTGTGTGTAGGTCCAGCTGTTCACATGGTCTAAGGAGAGAAGCATGTGTCACCTACTAATAATATGGTAGCTGGCTCCAGTGTCTTCTCATGACTGATTTGTTGTGTCACAGTTTTTGTTGATATTTGTATTCCAGGGCCTTCCTCCTACAAACCATAGCGCAACACCCAAAATGGCCACGATGACTTTACTCGCCAGTAGTTAATGTGTTGGATAAGGCCGTGCACATTTGTTTAATTGCAGGATATTTGATCGTCTCCCGTTCTTGGCCAATATTCCTCTATTGCTGTGGAGTTTGTGCATGAGGTCATTCTAATGATATCCCTTTTTCCAACAGAGTGCGAACGTTGGCCAGTGGCAGACAGCTACGTTTGACAATCCAGAACAGAAGATGAAATTCTTGAGACTCATGGGTGGCTTCAAGAAGTCTAGCCAGTTGACGCCTCTCTCACCGGCAGTGACAGAAAAACCCATCATGGCTCTCAGCAGGACTGGAGAGGAGACTTTGAAACAGAACCTGCTTTCCGAGTTTGAGAAGGCAATAGATCTAAAGCAAAACCGCGGGATAGGCCTTGGATTCCAACCGACAACTAAGAAAACATTTTCCATAGATAAAAATAAGTCCACTTCTATAAAGTTTGATTATTAAGCATAAAATGGGATTATTGTTTTTAGTGATTTACACACGAACATATTTCTAACTTTTTTAATGAAATTCTAAACTAAATCATTTGTGCATACTTTGAACTTACCTGTGCTACAAAGTATGTAGAGAGACAGCTTGGAGTTCTGAAAGTTAGAAACTTGAGTACGAATTCAAAATGACACCTTCTGAAAATTAAAGGGAAGTAATTTGTATGTTGGTAATCCTTTTTGTGATCCTTCGTCTCCTATAGTTCAGTCTTTTATTTTATTTCATTCAGTACCTTCCCTGATGGTAATATTGAATTTGAGTTCAGCTTGATGTTACTTTATGTGAAGGGGTTGTATAACTATAGTAGTTTTAGAAATTATTTAAGATAATTACTAATGCTCATACTGCATTATCAAGAAAATGTGCAGGTTGGCATTAGGCCATCATTTTGTGGTCATTTGTCCCATGAAAAGGTCCTGAAATTCACAGATGGTCATTTATTTGTCTGTGCATCCAGTTCAAATGACCACCATTGACTAATAGGGTAGGTTCGTGGTATTGCTGGTTGCTAAGTCATCACCTTGTTCTAGCCTTTAATAATTTGTGTGCATATAATTATGAGCCTGCTACTGCACCTTCCTATCACGTAGTAGTGATCACGGTTCACGAAAACACTGCGATATGGTATAGGCTCTAATAAATTGACATTCTGGTATCTGCTAGGGAATTCTCCATTCAGATACTCCTTACAGATATCGGACTGCTATTTAAATTAATTTGGTAGTGCACATTAAAATATTGTTATATATGATTTACAACATTTTACTTTCAAAATATGGAGCGGGCATAACGATATGCATTATTTTTGTGTTTAGTTTCATGTCGCAGTGGGGTATCTTTCCTTTGTTGCTCATATTGTTACACTATTTTTTCCAACGTGATTTCTTTTTAATGTTCTCCTCCTAATGACTGCGTAAGTGTGAATGGGGCTGCAGTCTCATACTTACATGCCCGCTACAGTGGGGTGCATGACTTCAGAGTGCCTTGTATTCTATTTCACTAGTATTTATGAAGTAGTTAAATGGTTAAATGTGGGTAGCGGCCCGGTGAGTGGATATAGGTGAGCCCACTTTAGTACCAGGGGGTAGGCTCTGCGTTAGACCATGAACATAGTGAAATCCAGTACAATTAGGCCAAGCCTGGCAATTAGGCTTGCACAATTATTCTGTGTGCCCTCCTGGCGCAGGTGGGTTTGCCCCTTTCACACACACCTGTTGCTTTCTTCCTCATCACATACTGGTTTTGCTCTTTGAGGGAGATGGTGTGTTCCCCTATGCAAGCCTCTCGGATTGGCTGGTGGAGCCCCAGTCTGAAGAGGGAACGTAGAATATTTCAGTGTGATACCGTTCAATATTAGGCCCAGATATACATTTGAGGATTAATATTTCCCTGAATGTAGGTGATCTAGTGTTGCTTGAATATGAATTTACCTTGGAAAAAAACAGAAGACAAGAGGCATTTGGCAAAACAGGTACAGTTGGTTTAATTTAACACTTTGGCCGGCAGCACAGTTACAGAAATGGGTCTGAGTACTGTCTCAAAGTACGATTAATCTGAAAGAGTTTTTATACATTTCTTTGGGTATCATAAAGTACTTCAGACGATCCTTTTTTGGTAAAACAATGTAGGCCTTGTCTTAGGAGTCATAAATAAGGCCCCTGATAACAAATGCGAGTGGGCCCTCGACTATGCGTGTACACAATGGGGGCCAGTGGGTAACATGTCCAGATGTCCAGCATGAGTTGCGTGTGATCACTGTGTTTGCTGTGTCCTGATTGGCTAAGTGTTTCTAACTACATGTGGCATCTGACTTTGTGGTGTTTTGGGAATGCACGCACCCCTCTGGCCATGTGTGCTTTATTGGGGCCAATTTCCCTGGACCTTTGTGATGTCACTGCGCTTATTTGAGGTATTGACCTGAGCTTCTTGTTTGCGCGTTTTTTCTACCGGCTACGTGCTATCCCTCCTACGACCTGTCAATCAGTAACCTCAGGCCTAGGTCGCAGAGCCTGCCAGACCACGTATTTCTGATGGAGAGTTCATGACGGGCAAATTCGATAAAAGTGATGCGATTTTGCTCGCATATGCAAGTGTGTCATTAACATCGGCATTGGTTTTATCAATATTAACACTAGTCCTACCAACATGCTAGCCAGTACAAGGCAAGGAATGATCATCAGATAACACAACCAAAGTTAGCGAGATACATATCCTACATCACTGTTTCAGACAGAAGCATAATGCTTTTGTTTAAAAAGTACATCAGAAAGAAGCAAAGATTTAGACAGTAAATGGCTGATCTACTCAATACTATCTGATGTTTAGATGAGATGCTCATTCACCAGTTGGCCTGTGTTTTGGAACCAGTCCTGATCGCGATTGTCTACGGGTGTCTATAAAATATTCAGAAACTAAAACATCAACTGGATCAAGCCCATCAACTTACAGATGACAAGAGTGCTAGTGTGAACAAAGCAGATAATACAACCACATGTAAATCCTAGTTCACTCAGTTGCATTGAGGAAGAAACAAACTATGAGGTAAGTGGAATTCTAAGTCGCAGCGTGTAGGAAGCATAATGCCTTTGTCTACAATGTAAGTAAAGATGGCTAAAGTCAGTAGAAAATTATTCATAGAACTCAATTACTCCTAGTAGTTGAATCAATGACATTGTGAAAATTGAAATCATTTGTGCATACTTTGAAGAAGCCTGAGTAAGCCTGGATCAGCAACACTGAGAAATATGGAATGGGAAAACTGACTTTGCACATGATGGAACTGATTCTAAGGAAAGATCACTCTAAAACTGAGAGTCGCAAAGAAGATCCAAATTCTGCCATGTCTGTATGGAATCTTGAACAGCCTGGGGTATATTCACTAAGAGTTGCATGGGCTGTGCCTGCAGGCTCTTTAAATGGTAAGTAAGAAAAATGCAATGCCTAGCAACACTTTGTGCCATATGAAAACCCTTAATAAATAACCTCTCATATGTCAGAGCCAGAAGTCCTAATCCACAAGCTGACAAAGCTTCACCAGATGTGCAGGCACATATGGAAGTATAAATTGGCAAATTCATATTGGCATTGGACTCAGAGATGGCTAGGCTATCTTTGTCTGACATGTATCACTGACCAGAAAGTAAGGCACCATCTGTGTGCATGAAATCTGGTAGTGTAATTAGGCTCGTAGCCCACCTTAGTTATAGGTTGACTGGTATTAAGTATAAGGTATTCTAATAAGAGTTGCGCCCAAGAACTTATTTGCCAGCAATTGTTTGTAGAAAATATAATCTGTATAGTTAAATGGCGTTTAGCACTATAGCCCCATTGACTAAGTGATAATTCTCTGAGAGACAAAAGAGTTTGGCAAAGGCATGTTTGTCATTAATAAAGCATTAAGTAAGATGTTAAACATTAGAAAAAACTATACTGCTGATGAAGTCCATGTATTCAGATGGGAACTTCATACCTCAGATTCCTCATCTTAAGGATATTCCCCAGGTGCCAAACTGGATCTAGAGGTTTTTTTCCAGGCAGTACTCCTGCATGCCACTAGTGCTCTTGCACTCCACAGAGTTTGCCTAGTGGTGTGCTGTGCTATGTGGCGTGCTGTGTGGATGCGTGTTGGCTTTGTTCCACTCCAGAATTGACCGAGCGGAGTCACATGTAAGCACCACCCTTGTGTGCCAACTTTGTTTCCTTTCTTTTCGCTTCTTCGAATGTGGATCCAGAGCTCTGCTCCCTCTTTTGTTGGTTGTGATGATTTCTCAACTTAAAATCCAGTGTGCAAGGGAACGATGTCCCTGCTTCAAACTACAAGGTTCAAACCATGCTTTCACTGTTATGAAGGAACCTGCAAAGGTGTATGTGTGGTGTTTGGGCTCAGGGCACAACTCCTAGTCATGCGATGAGTGTTCCCTTATTCGCCCATTGACGATCTGAGACTGTGAAGCAAAGCTGTACACTTCAAGAACTTAGGACCTTGTGTAATTCCTGCTCTCGCTCCAAGTCAATGGCGTGGACCTGATCCCACTCTCAAAAGCCAGTCACATGACACGTCTTCTTCACAGTCGAAGTCCAAATTGAACCGGAAACATAAGAAACCGTAGCGGTACGCGACCCCATCATTCCACTTTATATCTAAAGAGAATCTCGAATGTCAAGGTCCTTCTCAATCTTGCTTCTGATCGAGGAGGCGATTCTACAATTGATCCTGATGCACCCCATGTTCTTTGGGTCATCAACGATGCAGGTTGACACCTTTAAGTTGGTCATGCTTTGTATTTATAGCACTCTTCCTGCTCCCTCTGATAGGTCTTCGGGCCCAAGGATCTGCTGGAATGTCCAGTTGGGAAACCGATGGTTGATCCGTCCTCTGTGCCATCTGAACTCCTAAAACCTTACTCTGAGGCCTGTGCTGGCCTCTCTTTCACCAATGCCAGTCCCAACGCTACAGAAGGGGGATCCAGTGATTACTTCAATGTTCGACTGAGTTGAGTCCATCTCGATATCAACTGAGGTCAGGCACTGACTCCATTCCAGCACACCAGGTTTCTTTACTGCCTGCTTCAGACAATACACCCCCACTACCCTGGAGCTGTCCTCAGACGCTCCATCATCTTTTTGGTTCCAATTCTGACCAAAGTTTACCACCTCCTAGAGATGAAAACGGTGATGATGGAGATGAATTAACCCTACATTATGATGACAGTTTGTAAATGGATTCACAGGAGGCCAGTGGTCTTGATGCTTGCCCTAATACCGGGTTGCATTCCACCCTCGGGCCACCAATGGAAGCGAGTGTCTCCTTTGCTAAGGTAATTAGACGCGCTACCAAGGTCCTGGACACACAAATGCTTTCTGTTGAAGTTAACACAAATGTCCTTATAGAAGTCCTACAACCAGGGCCTGCTTCCTCTAAGTCCTTACTCCTAACTCAATGCAACCCTAACTGACACTTGATGGGTTCTTGGTCTGAGCCTTGCTCGTGGCACAGACTGGCCCCTGGCACCCTGATTTCCTTATGAAGCATCCTACTCTTTAGAATTTGGTGGTACGAGCTTCCACAATCAATCAAGGAGTACTTGTATAGCGCGGTTTATCATCCTAGAAGGTATCCAGGTGCTGTGCTGCAGGTATCAGTTGAATAGCCAGGTCTCGATTCCCATCCTGAAGAGGGTCAGTGTTAGACCTAGTATCCTTGGTATGGTTTCCCCACTCTTTTTGCCTCTACCACCTGTATTTATGACTATATGCTGGACTTCGTATTTGCTAGTGTGTGTACTCCAGGCTCTTTGCCACTGCTGATCAGTGCTAAAGTGCAAGTGCTTCCTGTGTAATTGTATTTGTGATTAGTTTATTCATGATTGGCATATTTAATTTACTGATAAGTCCCTAGTAAAGTGCACTATGTGTTTCCAGGGCCTATAAATCAAATGCTACTAGTGGGCCTGCAGCACTGGTTCTGCCACCCACGAGTAGTCCTGTAAACATGTCTCAGGCCTGCCATTGCAGTGTCTTTGAGTGCAGTTTCAACTGTCATGTCGACCTGGCAAGTGCAACCACTTGCCAGGCCCAAACCTTCTCTTTTATTACATGTAAGGCACCCCTAAGGTAGGCCCTAGGTAGCCCCATGGGCATTGTGCAATGTATGTGAAAGGTAGGACATGTACTGGTGTGTTTTACATGTCCTGATAGTGAACTACTGCCAGTTTCGTTTTTCACCATTGTACGGTCTAGTCCTCTCATAGGTTATCATTGGACCTGCCTTTTAACATTTTACACGTGCAAAAGAGATTTGGAGTTTGGGCTCTCTGAGCTGAGGATTTATAAACATCTTTTAGAAAAGGTGATTTTTAAATTGTGTGTTGGAAAATTCAATTTTTAGAAAGTTGGCATTTTCTTGCTTTGCCATCTTGTGCCTCTGCCTGCCTGTGGAATCAATGTCTGGTTTAGACTGACAGCTGGTTTGTTTATGCATGCACTCTAGGGAGTTGAGGTGTGCTCTGCATATCCTGTTGTCCCATCCCCAGGCTGATATGCCTTCCTGAGCTAGAGTGGGTAGAGGAGTTATCACATACACCTGAATAGGGCTGTGCCTGGCCTCTCATAATGCTGTCTCCACCCTGCTGGAGTTTGTCTGGAGTCAAAACCAGGCAGTACAGGAACTTGTGCTCTACAAAGACAGTCCTTTGAAGAATGCCTACTTCAAAGGCCAAAAGGGTTATAAGTATTGGACCTAAAACCCCAGACTTGCAGAACACTTCTAGAATGAGGACTCTGCCAAGTAGAAGAGCTGTTAGGAGGAGTACTTCCCATTTGCTGTGTGTTGCTTTGCTGGGTTGGCCTGCAGTTGCTGCTCCCGTCTGTGAGCAGTAAAGGAACTGGACTTTGCTGTCTTGATCCTGCTTTCCATGTTTCTCCAAGGGCTTGTGTGTGCTTGCCTCCTGTTGAAAGTCTCAGGGTCAACAAAGACTTCATCTACGGCACCTGGACTCAATTGCTGGGAGTCCTGAACCTGCCAAGAGGGGCGAAAACCCACTTTTGGGCCATTGTAGGTGTTTGCTGAGCTGTAACATGAATAAAAGGATTCCCGACGCCGCTGCCTGCACGATGACGTGGTCACAGCTCAGTGGGTGAGCGCAGCACTGACCTCGACCATAGCCCTGGTCTCACCATCGACGATGCTTCTCACTGACGTAAAAGCTGCTGCCTGTCATCTGACAGGAGTCAAAGGACATCTGGTTGGCGTCCCAGTATCGGATATACCAGTGGGGGGATAAATCTAGTAAGATGCTACATAGGCTATGTCAGGCCAAGCAGGGCCCGGCCATGGTCCCCACCATCCGGGGTGGTGATGGTGTCCTGCGTATTACGCCCGCAGACGTGGTGGAGGAATTTGCCCGCCAATCCTCTGTGCTGTATACCCGTAGGGAACAGGTCTCCGGGATACCATTGCGGAGTTTCTACGGGACATTCCCCCCCAACGACTATCGGCCCACATGAGAGATCAATTAGACGTCCCCATCACCATAGACGAACTAACAGCCGCAGTCAACGCGATGCAACCGGGTCGTATCCCGTGTCCCAATGGGTTCCCCATGGAGTCTCTTCGCTCTCATATAGCCGTTCACATTTACTTGTACGATTCACGAGGCCCTCGAGCAGCGACTACAGCCTCGAGACTGGCGTCAGGCCGAAATTGTCCTCTTTTTGAAACCCGGCCGTCCACCTGAGGATCCGTCCTCATATCACCCTATCTCCTTAATAAACTTTGAATCCAAAGTATTGGGGAAGGTCCTGGCAGACCGTTTGCGGGCATGCACTCAAGACCTTGTTCATTTGGACCAATCTGGCTTTATGCCACATCGGGCCACCCGAGGTAATATATTCCCCGGGTTCACAATGCTATGGTGTTGGCTCCGGAGCTGGGACGTCCCACGGCCTTACTCCTCGTGGATATAGATAAAGCATTCGATCCTCTTAGCTGGGAGTTCCTGTTCCAATTATTAGAAGCGATTAATTTTGGCCCACGTTTTCTGGTTTATGTGCACCTCCTCTATACCGTACCTATGGCCTCTGTAGGTATAGCCGGCCACCGTTCTCACTTCTTTCCTATCGGCCAAGGCACACGTCAAGGCTGCCCCCTATCCCCTCTCCTTTTTGCCATAGCTGTGGAGCCCCTGGCGGTGTGGATGCGTAGAGATCCGGTACTCCGATGTTTTGACTGGCCGTGTTCACAACCGGACCGCATTGCGACTCCTGATTTTCGGGCCCCCGTATTTTGCAGATCCTCTGGGTTTTTGGCCAGAACTCTGGGCTTCATACTAACCCCGCAAAATCGGTACTGTTCCCAGTGTGTGGCCATCAGGGTAGAGGCTCCTGGGCATCCCAGTTAAAACATGCCACAGAAGGATTTCAGTATTTGGGAGTATTTGTATCCCCCTGTCTGCAGATATCTTGGACCCGCAATATTAATCCACTCCTCACCAACCTCCGCGATGAGACAGCTGTATGGTCTTCCCTACCGCTTTCGTTATACGGCCATTTTTAAGATGGTCTCTCTCCTCAGGGTTCTTTACCCTCTTCAGAATTTCCCGTACTGCTTTCCGCGGGCGTAGTTTGCACAAATCAACACCTTACACAATACATTTTCATGGGGGGGAGGGGTGATTCGCTTTGCACTTCAGACCTGTACACAATCCACCTACTGTGGCAGTATCGCGGCTGCGGATGTATACTCTTATTATGTTGCGGCTCACCTGTTAATCATTAATGATTGGTGATATAACTCACATGCGGACCCGGTGTTTGCACTAGAGCATGCGGACATAGGGAGGACTCCCCTCCTGCAGCTCCTTTACAGTGCGCATAGCCTTGACCATTTGCCACATGCCAGTCGAACAACGATCAGGCTGTGGAGGTACACGGTTGGGCGCATGGGATAGCACATGCGGCTGACGCAGGCGACGCCCCTATTGCACGGGAATTATTTACGTCCAGTGGCTGCACTGAAAGGGTTCCATCATGGGGACCTGATTGGCATCTCCACCTTGAGGGATGTTATGCGGGGCACCGTCCTTAAATCATTCCAGAGACTACAGAAGGATTTCCATCTCCACAAAACTCAATTTTATAGGTACCTCCAGCTACGTCACGCCTTGACTCTCCTGCTTGCAACTCTGCCTGACCTCCCTGAATTCCACCCGTTGGAAGGCCGACTTCTTATGGGGGATCTAGGAGGCCCAGAAAATAAGACAGATCTACCAGACGCTGATGACGCACTCCAACACGACCCTACACAAAACACGAAGGGCTTGGCAGGATGACATTCCCGATTTGGCGGAGGCGATAGCTAGTCCCTGTGGTGCTGCGGTTGCGTCCAGATACCATCTCATACAGTTTAAGCATGTGCACCGCGTGTATTACACCCGCCTACGTCTTTGGAGGATAGGAGTTGTGGCATCCCCCCAGTGCTTACGATGGGACAGGGAGGAGGGGACGTTTCTTCATATGGTGTGGAGCTGTGAGGCCCTGCAGCCCTTTTGGCATAGGGTATCGACTTGCTTAAAAGAGGTGTTGTCGTGGGACCTCCCGCACGATCCCAGTCTGTTTATGCTTCATAGTACGGAAGGCATAGGTGGAAACCATTATAAGCAGCATCTCCTCGTTCTCGCTCTTACTATCGCCAAAAGGGATATTGCTCAACTATGGAAGGGCACTTTGCCGCCGACAATGGGAAAGTGGCGTAGAGAACCAGATAAATGCATGGGTGCAGAAATTGCGGTTTTTCAAGCGAGGGGCTTCCCCCAAAAACATAGGAGAATTTGGTCTTATTGGGCCACCTACCGGGGCATCGATCTTCCTCCTCTACCATCACAATCCCCGTAACAGTGGTTCTATGGGAGGTTTGCAGACTATGCTGTGTATTTTATCGTTTTATCTATCCAGTTGTGTGGGGGTATTGATATTTGCTTGCCATTGTGGGTGGGGTGGGAAAGTATGTGCGCAGTGATTGGTTAAATATTATTATTTTTTGTTATCTGTACAAATTGTACCCATTAATATTTCCACAACTGGTAATCTTTTCATAATGTATCTTCATGTGGATTTTTTTTGGTCTCTTGCCCCTGTGGTACTCTAAAAAATCTAATAAAATATGTTTAAAAAACAAACAAAAAAAAACGCTGCTGCCTGCACCGTGCATTGGGAAGGGTGGTTGTGGTTATGGAGGCGTTGAGGATGGTGGTGTGCTGGTGGCTGATCTTGTCTCTTCCGGGGATGAAGAGTCGGTGGGGACATGGGTCTGTGGGTGCTCCTGAGTTGATGGAGTTCATAAGAGTGGTTGTGTTCAGTGTGCTGAGTTGTTCCTATACAGTGAGCGAGTGGTGGTGGTGGTCGATGGGTTGCTGAAGAAGTTGGAGGGTTGGAGATCTAAGCTTTTATAAATAGTTGCCGTCTTGTTGTGGAAGTGGTCAGCAAGGGCATCGCAGAGTTCCTGTGTGGTGCTGAGGGCATTGGTCCATTGTTGCTGAGTGAACTTGGTCCAGTTGCAATATCAGGCGCTGTGGCGGTTGGGGACAGTGCAGAGAGGTCCAGCGAGGGTGAAGTGTACAATCGAGTGGTCTCACCAGGTGCGTTCTGAGGTGTGGCTGTATCTGAATCTGTTTCCGCACGTAAAAATGAGGTCCACTATGTGTCCTGCTTTGTGCTTGGGGTCAGTGACTGCCTGCTTGAGGCCCATGTTATCCAGTCTTTCCAGTAGGTCGGTGGAGTTGGTGACAGTGGAGTCGTCCAGGTGGAAGTTGAGGTCTCCCTGGAAGACGTTGGATTCTACGGCGAGCGGGTTGATGAATTCAGCGATGGCATCGCTGAGGCCAGTATGTGGTCCTGGCAGTCTATATGCGACGGTGCCTTTGATGTAGGTTTTGTGGTCGGTGCGGAGCTGGAAGTTCATGTGTTCCATGATCTGCATGGTATCATCATCTGTGATGGTACAGGTGATTAATTTCCTATCAACGATGGCAGTGCCACCTCCCATGTCTGTTGGTGCAGTTGCGGTGTTTCATCTTGTAGCCGCTGGGTGTTGCCATGGCGATGTCTGGGTCTGATGTGGTGGCGAGCCAGGTCTCAGTGATGAAGGTCATGTCCGGGAGCAAGGGTGAAAATTAGGTCCCAGACTTTGGTGGCCTGTATGCAGAGCAATCTGACGTTGATCAGGAAGCAGCTGAGTTGTTCCGGGGGGTGTCCGAATACGGGGCTGGTAAGGCGCTGGTTGTTGTGTTGTTGGTTGTTGCTGTGGTGGAGGTGAACCGGAAGCGAATGCAAGTGAAATGTCTTGCTGTGGAATGTGGTGATGCGGGGCAACAGTTGGTGTTGCGTCAGGGTTCCAGGGCACGAAGGTCTGTGGTGGAGTATCTGTGGGAGTGGGAAGGGCCAGGGTTCCTGGTGCTGGGCACAGTCCAGGTGCAGATGGGCTTGCCGGCCACATAGCCATGCAGTGGCCTCCATAAGTAGTCCTGGGAGGTGGGAAGGGCTGGTAGGGAGACGGGAGGGTGGCGAGCAGGGGTCAGAAAAATGGTGGGAACTAGCGGGAGTGGGCAAAAGGGCAAGAACAGCTACAGCGGGCAAAAACAATATAATAATACAGTACTAACAGAAGCAAAACTACAAAATACAAGTAGTAAGCACAATAATAGATTAAAAATACACCAGATGCCGAACAGGTGCAACAGCGATTACCAGCTAGAGGACCGTGGGACTGAACTGGTGGCCTTGATTGCTGCGGCTAGGCCGCAGTCAAGAGGAGCTAGGCACAACCTAACCTTGAGGTTGTTCAACATAATTTGTTTAGTAGGCTGGTATGCACACGCTCTCTGTGGCATGACCAGCATGATCTTGGTGGTGGTCCCCAAAGAGTTTCGGGACTCCTTGGCTCAAACCATTAAAGATGGTTAGGGCAAAGCCAAATTTGTGCTGGCCTGGATACTACAGAATACCTGGGACCATCAGGTGGCACTAGGGTGATGCTCCGTTACCATGCATGGATTCAATCCTCATGTTTTTCAGGTAATATGCCGATGCTTTAAGGACAGTCTGGCCATGTGTGTTCTTTGGGTCTCTTGACTCCTGCCAGACAGTTTCCTCATCAGTTTAGGAATTTTTGGTGCTGCTCCAAGGGGTTGGTGAACAGGCAGCGCAAGGGCCTGCTGCCCCCACTGCAGTCACCTGGTTCTTTCATGGCTGTCGATGGGGATCAGGCACGCAATGCACAGGTCACCAGGGGCATTGATCCTCTCATTTCTCATACATTGAGGCATCAATGTCCAAACCACTTTAGTTCGCCCTTTGGTGACACACCACAACCTTGTAGGAGGCCGGATCCAACATTTCCCCTGGGGTAGCAATTCATCAGATGCGACAGATGGGTTCTCCAGATGCCTCAGTAGGGCTATACCCTTCCACTGAGTCCCTTTCCTCTATTGCAACACATCCAGAACATTCTGGCTATCATCCTGATTTTTCAGCCTCAGTTCTAGATCTCAGTGATAGCAGCTCTGAGGCTTATTGGTATGTTAGCCTCAGGTATTCTGCTGTCACACTTCACTGGTTGGCATGTGCAAGCTCAGCAGTGGGCTCGGAAGTGTCAGGGGGTCCAGCACCAAGGAAACCCATCGGATGTCATTCAGGTTTCGGAGACTGTGCAAGATCTGCAGTGGTGGCTGCATATTACAACACAACTAGCGGCAGACCCCTCTCCCTTCCCACCCAGAGCCGATATTGGTGACGGGTTCATCACTGCCCGGTTGGGAAGTCATCTAGGAGGGGCGGAAATCGAGGACTATGGTCTCTGGCTGAAACCTGACTCCATATAAAATCTGTTGAAGTTGAGAATGTTATGTTACTATAACTTGTAGAATGCACATAGACCAAACGGTTTCTCAACTCTGAGGTAACTAACACAACCCGGCTCAGGATACTATTAATAGGCTTGCTTGAAGCCAGGTCTTCAACATCTGTCTACATTTTCCACAATTGAGAGGAGTCCTGAGTTCCAAGGGCAGGGACTTCCGGATGAGAGGGACGTTGACAGAAAATCTAGCTCCACCTGACCTTTTCCTATTGAATTCACAGATCACTAGATATTGTAAATGGGTCAATCGAAGATTTCTAATGGGTGAGTACTTCTGAATGCGAGATTTAATAAAAACTGGACTTTTAATGTGTAGGGATTTAAATACTATGCAACGTGTTTTAAATGTGGATCTCTGGGCAGCTGGAAGCCAGTGAAGATCTTTTGTGACTTGAAAAATGTGGCAGTGTCTCGGGAGTTGGTAGATCAGCCAGGCGGTTTTGGACCAACTGTAGCCTATGGATGAGGTAGTTGGGAAGGCCCAAATAAAAAGAATTGATGCCGAGGCATTTATGACTTGGACCAAGGCATCAACAGTAAGAAATGTCTTTATCTTGATTCTGCGGAGTTGGAGGATGCAGGAGGATATCACTGAGCCAAGTAGCGGTTTTAGGAAGAGATCCTCATCAATTATGAGAAATCCAAGACTTTTTACTGACCTCTTTAGAGGGGGGATTCCCATCTCAGTGGGCCAGAAGTAAGGGCTCCAGGGACTGAGCTTATTTATGGTAATTACTATGTCTGTGTTTATAGGGGTTTAGTTTCAGATGATTGCTGTTCATCTAATCCCAGATGAACAGCATGGTGTCTTGGAAATGCATCTTTGGTCTGGCATTGAAAGCCTTCCTATGGTAGATCAAGGGGAGGCTGGTACAGTTTGTGACAAACACCACCACTACCTTGTGGTAATGCAACAAGGAGGGCAGATTGGGGTCCTGTGCCAGGAGGCTTTGCGCTTTTGGAGGTAGCTGGAAGGTCAGGGCATCTCCCTGATTGTGAACGATCTGGCGTGATCCGTGAACACCGAGGAGGACGAGCTCAGCTGTCTGTATCTGGTAGATCATGATTGGTGAGATGCACAACAAGGTGACATAGGGTGTCTCCTGACAATAGGGCGAACCCTGGCTCGATCGTTCCCCCACTACAAAGAAAGCTTGGGGGCATATGTATCAAGTAGTTGCATTGGTGTTGTGCCTTGCAAAGGGACGTAACTACTCAAATAGATTAATCAAGCCATGCAAGGCCACTTTGACTGGCCCTGAGTGGCTTGATAAATCTGGAGTAACGCAACACAGTGCAAATCGATTCGTTGTGTTAATCTGCCAAGGGAGGCGTTCCATGGGTGGTGGATGGATGACCACTTTGGTGGCGTAAGTTACCTACGTTTTCTGCTTCTCAATCCATCAATGTAAAACAGACACAGTCAAATTATATGCTGTCAAACATGTGAAACACCACTAAATAACATGCAACTAGCGTAAGGTACCACAGTGTACACAGGATCCTAAACACAACACTCTATTGCCACATCAATGCGGTCTTAATCAAGACATGTAAGTACTGATTTACCGGCAAAGCAAAATCACACACATACATGTGAAATTTGAAAGTACAGTGTATTAGTCTATAGTATAAACTTACTATCATCTACATCAGTCTATCCCATATAAAAACAGCCTCCATTGTCATACTTATGTGTTAATTTAATTTCGGCATGACACCTTGCCATACAAAAAGCATTTGCTGTTTGAAACAAATATACATAACTATCCATGTCACATGTAGGACATTTACTACTTGTACTGAGCAAATAGCCATGCTACCTAAAGCAAATAAATCAGAGGCAGTGCTGATGTCATTTAGGCAGGCAAGGACATCATAGGTTTCAAAAAGACGTATGTATGTGTGTGTCAAACATGTTGGCACTGTCACAATCTACACAAACCTGGATATTTCCCAGATATCTGATTACAGTTTGTAACTTATATAGTGAGTGTAAATAACATAGCATTGTGAAAAACACTCCAAGCTACTTATCATTGGAATCTACTGCCTAAACATGACAGTCAGCATGTAGAAGTCTCCTAGGTCACAGGACATTGACAAGATGTCTAATGACACACAGAACACAAAGATACATGTGTAAAGCACTGTCCAACAGTATCTTACCCATATCTGTTAAAGGTGTATGTGTATGAGTTTGCCAACATACAAACACACTTGGTCAGTTATGTCTAAGTAACAATGTGCGTATTCATTTACTGTTGTTGTTTGTCACTTTTCAGGTGACCAAGGATATGGGTTGCAGCTGTGGGTCATGATTCTATTCACCAAGCTACAGATGGAAGCCCATAAAAGATGTAACAGTGCACTCACCAAAGCCAGGAATATTGTAGAGAGGAGCTTTGGGGTCCTGAAGTCCAGGTTTCGATGCCTGGATATGTCAGGCAGAAGACTGTTGTATTCACTCGCAATGGTGTGCAAAATAATCCTCATCTGTGCCATATTACACAACATTTGTGTAAAAACAAATATCTAATGGGACTATGAGGCACTACATCCAGAGGAACCGGATGAGGATACGAAGGTAAGATCCAGTACACAATGGCCGGTCGGTGAGACAGGACTAGATTGTGGCTAATTTGTATTTCATTAAACTATGTCACCTGATTGCAAATCTGCTGGAAATATGTCAATTTATCAACCACTATATACATTTTGAAAACATTCATTGTGTTGTGTATATATGAAAGTCAGTATAAAGATTTAGCACTCGCATCTTCTCAGCTAGATGTAGGCCTCTACATGTAACGATCATGTTTGTTTGTTTGTTTAAACTTTATTTCGGCTGATATAGCCATAAAAGCAAGAAGTACATAAAAAAGACATTTCCAACAATTGTATACAAATACACAGACCAAATGTTCAAGTTAATACATACAATGGGGCGAACAAACAATTAATCTACCTCATCGATTGTGCAATTCCCGCATTAAAAATCGAAAAAAAATATTATAATTTAATTTAAAAGGCCATATTTTAAAACTTTTTTTCTAAAAACACATTAAAAAGAAGGAATCAGTGCATTTTATATTAACTATACAGGGCTAAGAAAAAGTGCAGACCGCAACGGTACATTACAACTTACAACCGATCTGTTTCCTAATGAGGTACACATTGAATAAAAACCTACTTATACAAAACACTACCAGTTGCGATGTATTTGACTTGAGTATACGTTCTGCCTCTTTATAGGACCTAACCCCCATGTTTTTACATAAGGGTTTGATCCAACGGTCCCTAGATTTTTTATAGACTGGGCAGAAGAACAATAGATGGACGTCATCTTCTTTTGCTTTTTGAGAGCAGAGGGTACACAACCCACTGTCATTTTTACCCCCCCACCTGCAAGTGTTTGCGGTAATCTGTAGGACCCCATATCTAAATTGCAGATATAATGTTTTTGCAAGGGGTGGTCCTATCTCATCCATGAATTGTTCAAATTCAGGGATATCCTTTATAGTTAAAAATTTCTGAGACAATGTGCCAATCGTTGAGCTATGAAATAATTCACCATTGACATAAGACCAGAAAGTAGACTTTACGAGCTTTTTAAGGGGCGGCGTCATATTCTGAGGTTCTTCCCATAGCTCGGAGAGCCCCAGCCTGTTGTACCACTGAAAAATGTGCTTTAACCATGCAATTTTCTTATACCCATCGATCTGGGTTATTTCTATCAATCCACTCCTATAATCACTCAACTCCGGGGTTGTCCATAACCTAACCCAACATAGTAGTGGCCTTAATATAGCTTGATAATCTGTCCTTTTAAGATTAATATCCAGTAACACTGGTACTAGGGGGTTCTTTCTGATTGGTATTTTAAGCAACCTACGTATAAAATAATTTTCTTCCTTCTCAAAGTTGCTTTTACAGGAATGCCCCCATATCTCAGCACCATAAAGTGCCGCTGATTGGGCCTTCGCCTGAAATACTTCAAGTGCCGGCGTAATAGCTTTAGAATGACTACTGCCGTGCCCTTTTAAAATAGGCATCAAATTTTGTTTTAAGGATAATTTACTTTTTTCCAGCTGCCCCTTCCAAGAAAGCGTACTATCCAGCATAATTCCTAGATAATTAAAACTCCACACGTACTCCAGTTTTTGATTATTTAAGGCCAAGTTCTTCCTAAAGGACTTCTGAGGATTTATGGACATATATTTTGTTTTGGATGAATTTATTTCTGACCCCTTCCCTACACAGTAGCTATTAAAGGAATTCACTACATTTTGTAAACCCTTTGGAGTCTGTGAGATGAGAATCGTATCCTCGGCAAAAATTAATGCCGTGATCGCCTCATCTCCTAGCTTCGGGGAGTCATGATCACAGTCCCTTAGATAGGTAGGTATATCATTAACATATAATGAGAAGAGTGTAGGTGCCAGCACACAGCCTTGACGCACACCCCGTCCTACCGGTATGGCCTTTGAAATTTCACCGCCCTTCCCCCATCTGACTTTGGCGTAATTCCCTGTATGTAATCTAATGAGCTCTTTAAGTAACTCACCAGGGACCGCCATATTCTTAAGATTGGACCACAACAAATTACGTGGAACGAGGTCAAAGGCGGCCCTCAAGTCAGTAAATGCCACATACAAACTGCCTTTCCTTATGTTAATGTATTTCCAGCAGATGCACGTGAACCTAAATACTTGATCAACCGTGCTGGTTTTTGATCTGAACCCTGCCTGATATTTAGTTAATATCTGAGTCCCCTCTATCCATTCTAAAAGTCGATTTAAAATATGTCTGGCAAAGACCTTTTGTAAAAGATCTATTAAACTTATGGGACGGTAATTGCCCGGATCATAACGATCACCTTTCTTAAAAATGGTTACAATTTCAGCTCCTTTCCAGGTTTCGGGGATTGGCGTTCCGGCCACTATAGAATTACATAAAAAATTTATATAGGGCCCCCAGACTTCCACATCACCGGGGATCTTATCAGGACCTGGGGCTTTGCCCATTTTGACGGCCTGTAATACCTCAATAGTCTCCTCTAAGCTAAATCGCAGGGGAGCAATGCTCGATGCTAAAATAATCTCTTGATCCCCTATGGGCAACTCCTCATTGTCGTTAGCATAAAGTTTTGAAAAATGGTCGCACCATGTTTTTTCATCTAAGTAAATATCACTGGGTGATCTGCCCTTTTTATTTCCCTTTGAAATTAAATTCCAAAAAGCGCCCTGATCTCTCGATTTGGCTGCATTTAAAAGATCATCCCATAAGGCATCATCCCAATCTTTTTTTGCTTGGGTCAGTGTTTTATTATATGCCTGTCTGCTATCACTTATACCCTGAGGGTTCTTTGATATGACAGCCTGGATCAAATGGGACTTAGCTGTGCGACATTCCTTATTATACCATTGATTAACTAACTCTAAATGGTTTTCTTTTCGGTTCTTGTCCTTTTTGTAAATTTGACTCAAATGAGGAGTTAGCGCATCTACCAATTTATAGTGCAGATCTAAAACACCCTGGGTGCCCAATAGGGGCATCTGGCATGCTTCAATGGTATCAGCAAATGTATTATAAATGTTTAGCATCGTCTCTTCCTTAGCCAGGATATAAGGCCATTTTAGAGCACGCCTATTATTTGTTACCTGGTGTTCCCCAAGGGAGCTACTTAATATTGCTTCTCCAGCTAAGTTAGATATAAAAGGCTCAGGGTCTAACCATAGTTGAAGTGGAAGATGGTCACTCTCTGTCCTATGATCTATTTTAAAGTCAATTATTAAATACCATAGGTTCAGAGAGACCAATATAAAGTCTATATGTGACCTACAGTTGCCTTTACAAAATGTTGGAGCCGATGGTCTGTCGGACTGAAAACGGCCATTACATGCCCTTAAATCATGGGTCACGGCTGTAGAATCTGGATAGCAGCTATAGAGCTTTTAGCTGAACCAGTGGAATCCAGAGACAGGACATTATTTGCAAAATCCTGCTCATCAAATAAGTTGTCCAGGCCCGACACTGGTTCATATTTACAATTAAAATCCCCTCCAACTACTACCTGTGCATTTGGTCCTAGTGTATCTAAAAAAGAATCCAAAAGCTCTACCACCTTGGATTCCTTATTAGATGAGTGTGGTCTATTATATATATTTATTAGATATATGATTTCTTTTCCCCTAGTCACCATTTTTAATCCCAGTAAATCGGGAGAAGAAATCGACAGTTGGGTAACGTCTATTTCTAGAGTAACCCTTACCCAAATCACCGATCCCCCTGACGCTCTTCTTCTTACTGATGGGATTGCGCCACAACAGAATGTTCCGTACCCTAGCCTATGCGGCATTTCTACGGCCCAAGTCTCCTGAAGAAGAATGATGTCATACTCCTCGATATAGGAGCACCAAGCTGCATCCTGTAGGTTCCTAGCTATACCTGCTATATTCCATGATGTTAATCTAACAGGTAAATTTTCTTCTGGGCAAGGTGAAGATGCATTCACCGATCTACCATGCCTAGCTGCACCATCTACAGGGCTAATTGAGGTATTTATTCCATCAACTGGAAATTTTGCAATATTATTTCCCTCTGTCTCGGTGCTCCTAGTGCAACACTCCAGCCTCACCCAGATTAGCATTGCTAGCTCCTATAATATTTGGGAGCTCATCAGTTACCACAGCTTTAAGAGTCAAGGCAGATTTAGATCTAACATCGTAGGATAGTGTGGGAGCCTCCATCCGTAGTTGTTCCATCTCTACGATACTCGAATTCAACTTCCCAGCCTGAGTATCAGCAGTTACCTCTAAATCAAAATTGCCAACCGACAGGAGTCAATCATTCTGATTCAGAGTACTCAGTGCCAGATATCTGTTATTAGTAGGAATCTGGAAGATTGGGCATCTGTTGGGATTCTGGGGCCTACTTGTAATGTTAGCCTGGGGGGCCCTAGCTAGATGACTATAGAAATACCCCAAAGGGTGCACACCCACACTATTCTCCCCCAGTGCCAGCGATGCCGCTCTAAGTAACACAGTCGCAACATGTTGGGGATGTCTAAAATGTATAATTATGCATTCACCTCTACAGGTTTTCCTAGCATTACCAATCCAAGAAACCCGTCTAGTCAATAATATCTGGTCCAAATAATTTGTAGGAAACCCACAATTTTTGTTCAACCAGGAAATTGTTTTTCGTTTAAGTGAGTCATGTGATTCATTTTGTGAATTAGGTTGTGACGAGTCTAGGGGTGGAACAATTGAGAGAACGACAACATATGGCTCACACTCTGGAGGTAAGTTAATGGAGCGTATTTTTCTTACTGGGACTGAGGGCTGCACTGTACTAGTTGCAGCCACTTTAGTCGGAGTAATGTTGTCGACCGTTTGGCTTATCTCCCTGGGATTGGATGGATTTACTCTCTCTATCAACGGCATCTGTGCGACTTTTCCACGTTGTTCCACCATCTCCCTCTGTAATGTACTCTGATAATTGGTTATTTTGGATAAGAGGCCACCCAGTCTAGTCACTTCAGCTGTCAATGAATCTATCTTGTCTACAAGTGGCTTAACAACAACTTCTAGTTTAACTTCAAGTACCTTTGCTATATGAGTCAAAAAATCTGAATTCATATCTATATTAGTGCCACAATTGTTAGTCATAGTCTCCTTATGGCCAATAGTACTTCTCTGTACTGGTTCAGATAATAGCTTGTGTTGTACACCTCCCGCTTAAACTGCGTTTTCCTACACTTCCTTACCGCTCTCTTAGCAGGAGAGCGTACTATTGGAGCGACCGTGGAATCATCTGGTGGATTCTGATCTAATGCATCCTGATCTACAACCGTTAGTACAGGAGTCTCCACTAATAAAACGTCAGTAACAAGAGGTGCAACAACATTTGGACTACTGCTATCGTCAAAGGTGGGAGAAGATAATTCCGGGAAACTCTCCCGGCCCAGTGATTTTCTTCTATCATTATTGATCTTACTCACCACCTTTACTAAGTAATTATCCATGGTTGATTTGTTTTTAGTCATTAGTGTACTCAATGGTACACTTTTTAACTCTCAAAGCTATATAACAAAACACCTCAAGTAATACTACCAAGCAGTGTATAAGCCTTACAGTTACTTGTTAAGTAATGTCCCAAACAATAATCACCAATTACAAAAAACAATCTTATTGCTATGTCCAAAGCGTACTTAAGTAACGCAATAGTCAGGGGGTAGCCGTGGTCTGACCAAGCTGCAACAGACAACGGGCAGCCCCGCCCTTCTCCTTTCTCCCGGGCGTGAGAGGAGCAGCTCAACCAAAATAAGTCCCTCCGGGTGCGATTAGAGCGAGGGAATAGAAGTGCCCGCAATGCCTATCAGGGAGCTATTAACTCTGACCGCACGATGGAGCGAGGAAGCAACAGGGAGACCATCAGCGACGCCCCCCCAAGAGCTGACCGCTGAATCTACACAGATCACAACAGTAGGAGGGGCCAATGTCAGCGATAACTAACGTGATCCTTAGAAAATCAGTTCGGCACAGTCAATGAGTGGGAATGGAATCAGACGTCGGCCGTGAACTCCTCCCCAACCTTACCTCAGGACAAGGGGGGTGGCCCAGCCCAGCCTCTTCCGGACCCTGACGGCCACAGACGGCCCGCCCTTTGCCCGGGCTTAGCCCGGCGCAGCCCGCGCACGTCCCGCGACGCGGAGGGAGCCTCCGTCTCTTAAGCGCCTCCGGGCACGATGATTCTCATCCGCTGGTGGACCGCAAAGCAAGCTGGGAGCTGTAGTCTCCCCCTGCGATGGCCGCACGATGGCAAGTAGCGGCAGCAGGGGAGACACGCAGCGTCAGGGCCCCAGGAGCGGCAAGAAAGCAGGTAGGGCAGGTAGGGCACACGTATCCCCTGCACAGATGAAGACAGCGTTTGAAACGGAACCCGCTCCTCCGAGGGAGCCTCCGTCTCTTAAGCGCCTCCGGGCTCGATGATTCTCATCAGCTGGTGGACCGCAAAGCAAGCTGGGAGCTGTAGTCTCCCCCTGCGATGGCCGCACAATGGCAAGTAGCGGCAGCAGGGGAGACACGCAGCATCAGGGCCCCAGGAGCGGCAAGAAAGCAGGTAGGGCACACGTATCCCCTGCACAGATGAAGACAGCGTTTGAAACGGTCATGTTGTCTGAACTGTTGATCAACAAGGGGCCATAACCACCAAGAATGAAACAATCAAGGCGGCAAGCCAATGTGATGTAGTGTACTGCATTAAAGGGAAAGGGCAGGATTGTAAAATATCTACATAATAATGGTTCATTCCTGTCCTCATACACTTAAGCAGGACAGCACAGGGGCCGTCCAAACAGTCAGTACCCTCAACAGTGGGTAAGCCACTCCCCCCCTGCCCTCGAGCACGACCGCCCACGATCCCGCCCCCAACCAGGTACTTCTGCTTTCTCGCAGTGCGAGAAGCAGAAACATAAAATGGTAGTTTTACCATTTTATGTTTCTGCTTCTCGCACTGCGAGAAAGCAGTGGGGCAACGCCCCTATGGAGGAGCCGCCACTGATTATAGTTTGTCCCTCATATGAACTATCATACACAATGCCATCACTTTGCATGAGCAGAAGTCACAGACACACCATCACAGATCATGGGTGGCAGTTGTCATGGACAAACGGCAAGTCTCAGGTGTAAATATCAAAATGTCAGTTGTTAAGAATGGATTCGTGCATGGGTGGGGATGCACAAACCCGTACTGTGCTCATTCTGGAACAACTGTGGTAATAAATCTGGTCTTAGACACATAAAGATATATTGCCGCGATAACAAGTTTTGAAGTAAGGGCTAAGTAAATCATGCCCCTTCACAAATATTTGTGAAGGGGCGTGATTTACTTAGCCCTTACTTCAAAACTTACCACAGTTGTTCCAGAATGAGCACAATTTACATAGTATTGTACTTAAATGTCGAACAATCTGTGTGCGTTGCTTTACCAAGATTGGTTAACATAATCTTGATGTCCAACCGGCATATCAACAGGTCGTGGCACAAGATGTATTAGCAGTATTTGGGACAGCGCATACTTAGTTTTTTTAACTGTTTTTGGAACTACTTTTGGCGTTTATTGATAGAGCTTGGTGGTTGTGACTTAATTACATATTTGACCATTCGTTCAAAAAGACGTTTGTGAATGCCAGTACGTCTCTTGTTTGCATTACTGCATTGTTGATCGTGAGGCATCCTGTACCAAGGCCTACACACTTTAGAGATCTGCTTTACTTCAATGTGGCGAAAGCTTGCTCATACTTCATTTAAGATTGATCAGAGTATCTGCTTATTTACAGTACCATTTTACATTATATTTTTGTGCCCATATTTGTTGGTGGTCTGTGACACTACTTTCACATCTTTATATACAGCACAGCATAACGGACTCATTAATTGTTGGACGTTTGCTTGTTGTTTTCCAGAGCGGGGCTTCCTTCCCTGAGTTGTAACCAGGTTGAGGTGGGCTCACTTGTCCTTGAAAATTGGGTGAGTAAACACACTGTGGAGTACCTAAATGGACTTCAAAACAAATTTGTTTGAGGCAATGAATAGAGAATCATCCTCATACAGTACAGAAATTATTTGGTAAAATTCTAGAAATTGGAATGATTGTGTTTTTCTGTGTCTCTTTTCTTTAGACAAGTTCCAGTGATACTGAATCCGCATTTGGATTACTGGTTTTGTATTAAGAATCTTTATACATACTTATTTTTTGCACTTCACAGCAGCAGCTTTGTTCATTGGTCCTAAAGAAAGCCAGACATACATGTTAGATGGTTAATGGCTTAAACATGTCGACCTTTTTCTAAATCTAGCAGTTTTCAATAGTTCCTGCTTTGCACTGCTTTTTAATCCTGCCAGTATAGATTAGTCAATAAAGTTCCTTTTCATCTGCTCTAGGCAGTTTTAGTTTCACACTTTTTTCACCCACTTATTGCGCTGCACCCTTACATCACTACACTGCTCGTCTTTGAGATTTTAGCATCCATACTTCAGGCACAACTTAAAACATCCCTGAGCTCCCACCTCTCAGTGAGGTGGTTGTAGCCCTCAGTGGGACTAGGTTATCCCACTGAGAGGAGAAAGCCCAAATGATGAAGCATGTCACCTATGGTGAGTGAGGGCATTCGTCCTAAAAAGGGATTCTTTCCCCCATTAGTTTATAGTAATGTGTGCAGCATCCATATCAATAATCATACATAAATGTATGTGTACTTACACGTCATTGAGCATGGTGCAATGGAAGTGTTGGGTTGGAATACAACCCTGCATGGTAAGAGTAGTATACAGCTGCCCTACGTAACCAACTGCATAGTTGTGTAGGTCACTAAACCTTGTTTCATCACAAAGGGGAAACTGGAATATGTGTGTGTACCTATACATAGACCTGTGTCATGGATTGCAGTCAGCTTGGACCAGGAGGACCACACAAAGACCTGTCCTCATAGTATGTGTACTGCTACTGCCTTTGCCAGGAGTAAGACAGAGCTAAAGTGGGGGTGGCAGCATGCCGTGTAGTGAATAGTAGTAGTGAACATGAACATGTGATCCTGGTGCACTGCAGTGAGGCCTACTGGCTCACTCGTCTCTTCGAAAGGTCTGTTGCTGTGTGTTACACTCACCCCTGCCCAACATCAGGTTGATCATAAAATGTGTGGATGATAAAACCACGTGCAAATTTCATGTGCTGGTGCAAAACATACACAACACATAGATTCAAATGTGGAACAGTGTGCACATGTTTAATGTGTGTGTACTGGTAGTGTGTGTTCACCGTGACACACTCTAGTACAGTTCAAAGGGAGTGTAGAACCAAACAGTGTGGCGTGACTGAGTGTGTGTGGTGGATGTCATAATGATGGTGGTAGCCCGATACCTGTGGATCACAGTATTGGTCACCAAAATGTCATGTCACTTTACACGGAGGGGCATAAATTGAGCATGCCCACACAGTGCAGTGCAGAAATGCACCCTACTGCATCGCTATGTGTGAAAGCAAAAGGTCAAGACTGTGCTGTACCTAATTGAATACAACGTATTCCTGCCTTTTCATCTGTGCTGGTGCCGTTTGGCTGCCTAGTGTCAATGCAGGAACAGTTGCACCGTGGTGCAAGGGTGCGTGTGTCCCATGAAGCAATATATTTGTGCATGAAGGGTCACCTACCTGCAAAACATCCAATACTGACAGCCATATTCCTACATCTACATGTGCTGGAGAATGCAGCACACATTGAAAGAGGGAGTAACAAGGTTAATAAATGTAATTCCTCCTTGTTTACCCCTCTCCTGGGAAGATGTATATTTTTAGCGCATTCCAAGGTTTACCAGGTCTGTTAAGTCTGGGAATGCATCTAAAACCATGGTAGATGCATGGGTACACCTATGCAACGGTCATGTTACCTCTCTCTGGTGCAGAGTAAGGCAATGCAGGGATTTTTGATGCATTGCGTCACTTGAGATTAATGACCCCTCTCAGGGCTATGCAAGGTGGCCTTTTGTGGCTCAACAAATATAATAGATTTGCGATGCGCATGTACCATGTTGCGCAATGCAAGCGCCACACAACTGAGGTCATACATATAACCCTGAACGTAGAAGTGTCTGTGCCACTACATTACATGGAGGACCTTGGCTAGCTTTGTGTGTAAGACATGGCTGCCTGTCCAAAACATGTGGAATATTGGAATTACACCAGATGGTGTTAGTATGTTCAGTAAATCTGCAAGCTGGGTGGGACATACTTTGGAGTATGGGGGAGCCAGCCTGTTTTTGTCCTTCCCTAAGTGTATGTTGCATCCATGACACATCACAAGGAAGGGTTTCTGACACAGTGCAGGAAGAGAGATTGGGCAGAATAAGGTATAAAATATAGTGGCCCCCAGGAACAATATTTTCATGCACACAAGACTGTTGGGACATCCTGGTGTGTAGCCTGGTAACATATGTGAAAACTGATTTGTGATCATACAGCTCATGATTCCAGCCTTGCTGTGCTGCCATTCTTCCTGCTGTTCCCGTGGCTGGGTGATAAGGATTGCACATGCATTTGTTGAACCTAGATTGACTCCACGGGCAATCTGCTGGGCCACCTTTCATGAAGTCACAGGCACATGAAAGTCTTCCAACTACCTAGATTCACCACCTGGACACTGCCTTCTGTCACACAGACCTGCCAAGTGGTCAGAGTTGCATTGGCAGGGTGGGCAATCGGCCAGTGCCCGAGAGGCCTGAGGCAAAGACCAGCTGGTGGGCCATTTGTTTCAGCTGTAGATAAAATCACAATTTCCTGGGCCCGCTTGCCCTATGACCCTAAGGCTGCTGTAGTCTTAGAGCATAGATAGGCGCTCATTATAACCAAGTTCAGAGAATGGCTGGCTCATTGTCTTGTGCAGGAGGACAATTGGCCAAACTGAGCAGGCACAGCATGTGGTGGGTCTCCTCTTGTCCTGAGTCTCAGCGTGACAGTGAGGCCACTGGGAGTGGCTGTGCTCTTTTTGTGCGTCACAGCTAGCACTTATGTTACCTGGGGTTGGGGCGAAAGGGGGCTGTGCAGAGACAGATTACGCGTGGTGGTCAATTAAAAACCTCTACTTTTTTTCTCCAACAGCAGACAGCCAAGCACAGGTGCCTGCTGCCACCTTGTCATCTTAAGAACTGGGAGGGGACTTCGGTTCACCACTGAATGAAAATGAAAATAAAAATAACACAAATAACCAAAATGAGCAAAAATAAAAATGTTTTTGACAGCTCAAAACAATATATATTTTTTTAACATTACTGTGAAAACGTTCATTCGGGACCAAAATGACAAAGGGAAGGGAGAATAGACATAGCAGGACAGTACAAAATAAATTAAGCGAGGAGCGCAATGTGGAGAGAGACAAAAGGAGAAGTGAGACAACAGAGTGGAGAAGAATGACAAAAATATGTGAAGAGGAAAAGGAAATCAAGGGAAAAAGAAAGGAAATGTAGAGGAGAGGGGATAAGAGTGCTAGAGAGGCGGACAGATGGAGGGAGCGAGGGGGAAGAGATTAGGGAGAAGAAGTGATGGAAGACAATAGAGTGAAATGCAAAAATTGTTAAAGATGGAAAGCGAAAGTGGAGAAGAGGGAGACAGGAAAGTGGTAGGGGATGTGGTGTAACAGCCAGAGCTGCCGACTTTGGAGCTTGGGAACCAGGTTTGAGTCTCAGCGTTGGCTCAACATCTTGTGATTCTAGGCAAATTACGTAATCTCCCCTTTTCTAAAAAAAACTAAAACAAATGAATGTGTCTATGTAAAGTGCTCCACTACCTTTGGGTAGAGTTTGCGCTATATAAAACTAATAGCGAATGGCAAAGGACATGATGGAAAAGAGAGGAAGGCAGTAAAGGGTGTCAAACACAGGTGCAAGGTTCCCTGCATCATAACCCCACAAATAGTACAGAAGAGTACGCCAGCATGCATACCCACACTCCTGAGATGCATAGTCTTTTTTAAATTGTGCAGTCATGAAAGCAGCCCTGGGAGAATGAATTTACAGACATTTGATTATGTAAAGGTCATCATGGTATTGCTACAACTGCATACCAGAAGCTCTATGTGAGATTTCCTGTTATTTGCCTGAGGGTAAATTGGTGAAGGGTACAACAGTTATGTCTTGCAGGCGGTAGCCAACCGACCTCCATCTATGTATTGGCTTCCTGATGCTGAGTAAGTCAAACCAGCAATGTGTGTTGCCTTGTGTAACTCCAGATTAGTCATGCAATGCAGAAGCACACTACCTGAACTTGCTTACCTGATCACCTTTCACGTATGTTAATAAGCAAATGACAACCCACTTGCTTGATGCAATACCAACCCCATGGGACATATTTACAAGGAGCTAGCGCCGCTGCAGCATAATTTATTTTTTACGCAGTGGCAACGCAAACAGTGCTCCACACTGCTGGATATTTACAAACTGACGCATTGGGCCCAATGCATCAGTTTGTAGAGGCCTGCGTCTCATTATACCTGTGGCAGGTATAATGTATGCAGGGTAGATGTTCCCATGTTAAAAGCCTCGTAGAACTGATGGAGTGAAATTTACAACTTTTCGCTGCATCACTCTACGACTTGACACCGTCAAAATCCCTATACTGTCTCAAACCAGGTGTAAGAATTGACACAGAGGCGAGTCCCATGTTAAAAGCCCGGACAAATTGCTGGAGTTACGTCAGACTTACGACCAACTCCAACAATGTGTCACTTTAGTGCCAAACAATGCATCAGAATTTCTGACACATCCATAAATCCTTGCGCCATGGACCACTGTATTGTAAATTCAGTGCATCCATGACATCGTCGGGGTATTTGCAGCAGACACAAGAAATGTGGAGCATGGATGCTGATGCGTCAGCTGTTGTAAATATGCCCCCAAAAGTGTCCATATCTGGACCATGTGTCCTACTTCCTATCAGCACATCATCATGATTGTGACTTGTTATGAATGATCTGGTTGTAATCATTTTGTGACTACATTTCCATATTGTACAACTACACTGAACGCACTTGAATCAGTTTGTCTTGTTTAATTAGGAGATGTATTTGTACTGAAGGTCTTTTGTCCCTATCTCTTTCTCAATATTTGGTGTTGGTCTGTACTGCCACATATGATTGTATGACAATGTAAGCCTATTTTTGCAGACATCATGTACATTTACAAAATGAGCTGATAATGTCTTCCTTTCCTCACTAGATAACCTGACAGCTGCCAAAGCCAAGCACCACACATTGAGGTTAGAACACTACCGCCACCGCCACCACCCCCACTTAGCTTAGGCATTCAGGAAGATGGGGGTACTGAACAAGAAGGCCAAGGCCGCGGGGACCTGAAATGCTGGAATGCTGCGGCATAACACAATCCAGTGGGCCCAAATATCTGGAGGGCAGCTAACAGCAGCGGGAGCCAACACAGGCCATTAAAGGACCCTCTACTGCACCACAGAAATCAACCATGTGGCCCAGAAGTCCTACACCTGTCAGTGGATCATTGTCTGAGGCCCAGATGCTTAAGGAGTTGCAGGAGATGAACATGAGAATGCATGTCGTAGAAAATGAACAGGCCAGCCTCTGTGCCATTATGTTGACCTTCCAAAAGTCCATGGAGTGCATCAGTGCACAAATATAGCCTCTCCCTCTGAACAATAACCCTTTCCTGTTGTTTACATGTTGTTTTAATTGTTTGTGATAATTAGGAATAGTGTTAGTTAGGGCTTAGCATAGGTATAGTATAGTTTAGTGTTAGTTTTTAGATATTTAAATAGGTAATAGATTTTAAGTCTGTATTAATAATGTTAGGTTTGTAAGTGGATGGGAGGTTGATGTTTAGTGTGTTTAAAAATAAACATTTATTAAAAATATATGTGTGTGTGTATTTAGGATTACATGTATAGGTAGTGTATGTTTAGGATGTGGTTGCTTTTTGTATTGTGCTAATCTATGGGTATTACGTGGGTGGGGTGGCTGATGTTTAACTTGTCATGTGTGTACAGTAGTTACGATATTTTAAGATAAGTCAACATAGTGCAAGATAAGTTTAGATAGTTTAGGCTAGTAAGTATAGGCTAGGTAGGTATAGGTAGTAATAACAGTTTTCATACATTACAAATGTTTTCTACGTTCAGTAGTTCGTCATCAATTCATATGTAAGAGTTGGTACCATTGTGTACGTTGAGTGTTGTGCATGATGTAGCATTTGACCTGCGCTCTATGAAGGTATACGTATCTTGGTAAGAGGACTTTGGACAACTGTTAATCGTGAGGCTCACACAGAGCACAACACAGGTAGACTCCTACTGTTGCACCCTGTGTGAAAATAATAGGGCATAGTATATGTAGGATAGTTTTGACACTACAGATTGCTACTCCCTGGCTGTGCTGGAGTACAAACTGGTGCCTTGCACTACTGCACACACACTTGCACCACCGCACACACTTGCACCATTTTGCAAGTGGGTCATTGCTGTTGACAGGCTACTAATTGTGTATGTAGTCTCACCTGCCAGTAGAATGCCTATCATCAGTGCAATTGATTACTTGCTAAGTGTGGCACATCATGGCACCCACTTTGATCAACTACTTTCAAATATTAATTTCCGTATATCTCCCATTTGCTATTCCCTGGGGAGGTGTTGTGTTGGTTCTGATTCCGTGGTCTGACACTTATAGGATAAATGTATGCACAATGTACAAGAGCTGTAGGCCCAGATGTATGAAGCCAATTAGCATTTCTTAACAGGCCGAATTGATATTTCGGCCCATTAAGAAATGCTAAATGGCCTTTTCAGATGTACAAAGGGCCAAAAACGGTCGTAATTTGCGATTTCTACACCGTAGAAATTGCAACAGCGATTTAGGAATTGCAAATAGGGATTACTGATTTGTTATTCCTAAAGCACATGTACAAAACATTTCCTAAATGCGAATTGGGCAGTTAGGAAATGCAATTACCATCAACTTCAAGTCTATGGCAACCATGTGCAACACAAAAAATCTTTTTTAATGTGACATAAGGCGCACATATGCCCCTAGGGCATATGTGCGCTAGGAAATTTGGCTGCCTCCAGGGGGGCCTGAAGCCCAGTGCACCCTTGGCTTTACATTTCTTAATTGCGAATTCCTATTAGGAAATCACAATTTAGGAAATGCAAACCATTTCCTATTTCGCTGATAGGCGGGAATGCAATGGCATTTCCTATTTGCGATTCCCTAAAAGCGATTCCTAATCTGTAGGAATTGATATTAGGAATCACAAATTTTGTACATATCCTTTTGTATTTCTTAAATAGCAATTCCTACGGAGTCACTATTTAAGAAATGCAAACGGGAACCTTAATACATCTGGCCCGTAATGTGTTGTTGCACTCACACTCTACACATATTAGACCTCCAAGGGGCTGAGAAACACATTTTATTTACTTTTCCCAGTGTAGCATTTTTGACCAGTTATCAGTTGACACAGGTCCCGACATGGAGCACTTGCTTTTTTTGGTTACTGACAATAAAGGTATTGGATTGGCCTTGTGCATCCTTGTATGGCACAGGTATGATGCTAATTTATGAGGAATATGGTCATGAGTATCTGCATATTTATGTGCTGTAGAATCTCTTCAGTGTGAGCAGGGAGGTTCACATTTTAGGATGATAAAGTTGTCATGCTCACTGAGCGACATTTATGAGGATGATTGGAACAGTGTTATGGTCGCACATTTCACATTTATAGGTGATTATTATTGGTGTGATTAGAAGTAGATCTTCACTGTGCGTCAGTCAAGTGACTGCAGCTTGTTGTTGCACACTGACATTCCATTGTGAGACAACACATTGCTCGTAATAGCATTGCAGTGGTTTCACTTGCTGTAGGTGCATATCCAAAGACAGCATGTGCAATAGAGTATAGCTCACACTTCCTGAGATGCAACCAAGTAGTTTATGAATGTACTCTTTCACCATGGTATCAGAAGACCTTTTGGCAAAAAACATATAATACTCTTTGTGATTTGGAGCACATTGGTGTATAACAGGTATTTTTATTTGATATTGTAAGTCCCTCTCACTCTTTTAATGTAGTCCAGAAGTCAAATTTTGGCCAATACCAACACTTATTGCAAGAAAAGATGGCCAGACAGAATCCATTTGGGAGACATGTCATGCGACGTGGAAGTAAGGAGAATTTCAGTGAGGGGGTACCAATTGCCATTAGGGAAGGTATGAGTGTTTCAAAGTCCAAACATTAATAAAATCAACAGGTGCACAAACAAACAGTACAGTACTGGGTAACAAAGGAGGTGGCATGATGTCAAACACAAGACCACTATGAAACTGGCCAGGAGGCACTAACAAATGTCATAGGGCAGATTGACGTAGGAACTGGTGAAGTCCACATCTTCCTCCTCTGATGGGGGTTTGTATGTGAGGCATCTAAGGCACATATACATAAGGGGCAGAAGATGTGGCCAGCGTGCGTCTGTGCCAATAAGGCAGGCAGCAAATTGGTGACAAGGGTCTGGTAGCTTGCCAACAAAGCAACAATGTTGCAATTGAGGGCACCCATTCTTACAGTGAAAGAGTTCAACTTGCGCTCTATGGATTCCATTGTGTTTTGGATTGTCCCCAGCTGGCTGGAAACTTCACTGGCATCAGATGTAGAGGGCTGTTGTTATTCCCTCTGCATCATAATGCCAGGAATGTCCGCTAGGGACTCTTCCATCCCATGGAGGCAAGGTGTCTCCAATTGCCTCAGTCATATCCTTATTAGGATTCAGACACCTACGGGCTCTGCCTAGGTTGCCCGCTAGGGTCTCCATCCCTGCCTGCACTTCATCAACCATTTCCTTTTGCAAAAACTAACACTAAACTATACTATACCTATGCTATCTATAAAATGTATGTTTCAGGAATTGTAATCACATGCATGTAAAAGGAGGAAAGAAATGCTCAGCCAAATAAATAACATGCAGATTATGCAACAGACAAGGACATTTTGATAACGTGTGTCAGTCTTCAAAACCAAAACAACAATCATCAGTTAAATGTCTCACTGACGCTTGCATTCAGGAGGAAGAAGATGTGAAGATCAGGAAAGATTTAAGAGACATGGTCTTGGTAGTTAAGAGTGATGAGGTGAAATCTGGAAATCCAGAATTTTGTGTAGATCCATATTTTGAACTCATGGTGGGTTTCAAAATGTTGATTGTTAGTAGATTCCGGGGCACATATTTCTATGATCACACTGGATCTTTATGATGAAATATGGCCCACCAGGTCACTGCCACCACCTGATCGCAAAGTTTTTTCATATGATGGACGCAATATTAATCTGTGTGGGTATATTGAAGATATATTAGAGTTTAAAGGGTGGAGAATAGGCGGTAAGATTTATGTGGCCCTCAAAGGATTGAATATTTTAGAGGGGTTCCACCAAGGACTTTTCAGAATGGTTCTCAAACCATGGACAAGAGTACAAGTGGAAGATGTCCAAAACAATATGGATCTAGAGAAAATTCTGAATCCGTATCCACGTTTTATCAGGAGAGCTAGGTAAAATTCAGGATTTCAGGCACAAAATAATAGTGAAAGAAGGTGCAAGACCTATAAAGCATAAATTGAGGAATGTTCCTTTTAGCATTCAACAGAATCTAGAAAAAGAGTTTAATTCCTTGTGCAAGCGTAAAGTGATCGAACCAACTGATTAGTCGTTGTGGTTGTCCCCATTAGTGGTGGCTTGTAAACAAAGTGGAGAGCTGAAGGTCTGTGTAGACCTCCACTGCCTTAACAATGAGATGTAGGTAGACTCCCGTCCCCTACCTAACATCAATGAGCTTTCGGCTTGGTTAAAAGAAGGCAAGATTTTTTCAAAACTAGATTTGGCTTCAGCTTACCATCAAATTGAGCTGGAGCCTGAATCAAGACATTTAATAGCATTTGTTTCCTCATTTAGCACGTACCAACATTGCCGCATGCCGTTTAATTTGGCTTCTGCAGCCTCAATTTTCCAGAGAGTTATGACAAATATGTTGAAAGGTATTCAAGGGTTATCAATCTTCCAAGATGAGGTCATCATTTTTTGCACCTGACAGGGAAACTCACTACACCATTCATGAAGGCATTTTTAAAAAAATTCAGTCCATGGGGGTTGTTCTCAGAAGAGATAAATGTGTTTTTCTTACTGATGAAGTGGAGTACTTGGGCCACTTGTTATCCAGCAGAAGCATTGTGCCAAAATCAAATCTGGTGGAGAGCATTATTCAGACTAAACCCCCTGCGGACAAAGCTGAGTTAAAATCTTTTCTAGGCTTGTGTGAATGTTATTTACATTTCATGCAGAATTTTGCAACCAGGTTGAGCCCTTTATCAGAAATTTTAACAAAGAGTATCGTGTTTGAGTGGAATGATGAATGCCAAGAGGTGTTTGAATGAGTAAAAGAACAATTGATACCACTGAAGGTTTTGAAACACTATGATTGAGAATTGCTGTGTATCATAACTGTTTACACCAGCAATGTAGGGTTAGGAACGGTCTTGTATCAGAAAGTGAATGGTGATGTTAGGACCATTGATTATGCTTCACGTGTTTTGACAGGTGCAGAAAAGCAGTATTCGGTCATTGAAAAGAACCTACTTGCCTGTTGGTCGGTGGTTATGAAGTTTAGGAATTATGTGTGGGGAGGGAAATTTGTTTTTCAGACGGACCACAAACCCCTGAGATATATATTCTGAGTGGGAAGAATGTTAGAGGCTTTACACCATGCATTGCTCGATTATTTTCGAAACTCTTTTAATTTGATTTTGTACCGGAATACGTCCCTGGTAGTAAGAATGGTTGTGCAGACTACTTGTCCTGGTTTTCTGAGTGTTTTGAGGTGGACAATGATGGTGTGAGTGTTGAGGACAAGGAAGATTGTATAGTTGCAGCTGTAGATTTACCACAAATGTGTTCTTTCTCAGAGCAGGAATGGCACAAGGCTGGTGGGAATGACTCTTCCTTGATGGCCGCACCCCGAATGCCCTGCGTATTTTAATATCGGGATTTGTCAATTATATGTCTGATTTAGGTCTGTGCACTAATTTTAGCAAATCTTTCATAATGACTTGCGGCCCTAAAAATTATAAAATCTCAAAGATTGCGATAGGTCAAAACATTTTAAAAAGCACTTGCACTTTCCCTTATCTGGGTCTGCTATTCTCTAATAGCGGCTCGTGACAACCCCACGTTGCGATGGGTGAAGGCTTTCCAAATCGATTAATTCTATTACCTCTCTCCGCCAACCACGTCAGGCCCATGTGGTTCCCAGTTTACTACAAATTTACCGGACTCAATGTCTTCCAACTGGAACATACGGTGCAGAAGTCTGGGGGTTCTCGAACTGCTCAGAACTACAGAGAGAAGAGAATAGATTTTGTCGGAAGATTTTGGGGGGAGTTATTAGTGCACCGACCTTTGTATGTCACAATGAATTAAAACTGCATTATGTTGAGGACTTTATAAGAGCTAGACCTGCATTATTTTGGCTAAGGATTTGGCAAAACCCTGCAGCTTCCCTGTCCCGTGAGATTATTATAGACTGTTTGAAAAGTGAGAATGCCGGTCTAATCCCATGGATAAATGCGGTAGAAAGGAGCCTTGTGAGTGTCAACTATGGTCATCTTTTTACATACCCCGACCAGATTGACGGCTCCCATAAAAACCTGGTGAGAAGGGCACTCTATCAGTATTTTCACAACGAGAGGGAAAGAGCAGACTCCGTGAAACAATCTACAATCAACTACTTATTAATCCGGGAACCACATATAGAATTTCCGATGTCACCCCAGCCCTATCTATGTAAAAAATTGGGCAGGTGGAATAGGATTCTATTATTTAGATTCAGGGACAGGAGCATTGTAAATCTTATCTGCTTCCCACTGGGTTACATTAAAAACTTGGAAAAATTAAATTGTCCTTGTGACCATGGTGGAACCCAGAGTATGCTCCATTTCATTTTTGGCTGTGGTTTTTACATGAAATTCACAAGGCACTACCTAATTCCTTACTGTAGGAAATATGACTTGACTGACCACAACTATGCTTATAGACACTTTTTAATGTTGGGATCAGACGAATTAATTTTTAGAGTTAGTAGCTTTCTTAACGCTATTGTACGCTCACGCAGGTCTTTGAAAATTGATTAATTTTGTCTAGACATGCATTTTGCACTTTAAAGCATGATTTGCACAACTTAATATATTGCATTTGTCTTGCCTTCATAAAATTTATAGCCATCTTTTTTGCATACCCCTATATATTGTATGTATGATGGTCTTATGTACAGCTTAGCAAGAAGGCCAATTGTGTTTTCACTGTTGTTTTTATAAATTATATTTTTATATGTAACAAGCTGTGGCCCAAAATTGTAGTACCTAATGTGTATTTTAAAATTTTGTTTTTGTGCTTTTATGGATGGTTTTTTGAAATCCGAATAAAGTCTATTTGAATTAAATTGACTCTTCCTTGACCATGGTCATGAAGTATCTAGAGTCAGGTTGGCCATGGGAGAAGAATCTCGATTTTGATTTCAAAACTTACATAAAGGTTGCAGAGGAGCTGTAAGTTGAAGATTGTTTGTTAGTAAGCTGTCAAGTTGGTGCCACCTATTGCCTTGAGGAATGCTATTATAATTAGAGCCCATGAAGATCATTTAGGGGCTACCAGGACTAAAAAACGTGTTAGCTTAACCTCTTGGTGGCCTTCCATGGACAGGGAAATAGATAAGCTGTGAAAGATTGTGTTGTATGTCCTAGCGATGATAACCGAATGCAAGTACGTACACCTCCTTGGTGTCCCATTAATTTACTGTCTGCGCCATGGGAGAAGGTGGGGATCGATACTGTAGAGCCATTTAACTCTTTAGACAGGTCATCTAGGGTTGCCCTGGCAGCTTATTACACCAAGTGGCCGGAGGTCAAATTTGTTAAAGAGGTTACATCTGGAGTGGTGGTCGATTTTTTGGAAGACGTGTTCTTGAAGGAAAGTTTCCCCACTACCTTGGTGTCAGATAATGGAACCCAATTAGTGTCTGCTGATGTGGAACGTTTCTTGAAGATTAGTGGTGCTAAACATCTCAAGAGCTCATTGCTCCACCCTCAGACCAATGGACTGGTCGAGAAAATTAATAGGGTCCTATCATGTAAATACATGCCCTGGAAGCTACTAACAATCTCGTTTTGTCACCGACCATGATTTCAACATATGGATCTACATATAATTCCGGATTTCCAGATTTCACCTCATCACTCTTAACTACCAAGACCATGGGGAATAATTTACAAGGGGATTTCGCCACAGGAACATTATTTTTAACAAGTTCCTGTGGCGTAATGCCCTGCTCCATATTTACAAAAAGGCATTAAGCCACTTTTTGTGGCTTAACGCTGCTTTGTTAATATGGTATGCTTTCACGCAGGTGTCTGCCTGAATGGGGCGTGCATTGGGTGTTGCAGTAGGCGTTCCACCCCTACACCCATTGCTTTTTGATGCTGCCCCAGATTTACAAGGATGTGTAAATCTGAGGCAGTGCCAAAAACTAACGCCATGCAAGAGCAGGCGTTAGAATGGCGAACTGAGGAGAAATGCTTTTATTTCTCCTTGTTTTTGCTTTCTCTATGTGTGCTGCATTCTGCAGCACACATAGAAAGAGCCAAACGCCATTATGATTGTTTATGTGCAGGAAGGTGTCACTTCCCGCACATAAACAATCATTAAATAATGACGATTTGCTACTTCTATGTGTGCTCCATTCTGCAGCACACATAGAAGTGACAGATAGCCATTATGGATTGTTTATGTACCAGAAGGTGAAAGCAGTATAAAGCAGGAATCTGGAGCGTCCCCCCGAATACCATGAATAATCTCAGTACCACTAAGATGGCCGCCAACTTTTTTTTTACGTCTAGCGCGTAATGTAGTTAAGTTGCACAATGCCAGCAGAGTGTGCGTTCTAGCATTTGCCAGGCATCCTCGCTCCTCAAAATGGTCATGTGAGTACGTAGAAGCACGTAGTGTGGCGTCTCCTCACTGTCTTTGGTACGCAGCATATGAGACACGATGTGTTCCAGGAGTGGACGATCCTATGTCACCGTAGTGGGCCCAAAAAACAGGTGCAAGCAGGTGTAGACCCACCAGATGTTGCTATAGATGTCCTTAGCAATATCCACACACCAGTTCCTGCATGTGTGAAGGCTTGTATGCCAACCAGTACTGAACTGCGTTGGTGCACAAATCTCGAACTGCCTCATCCAGAAGACATGGTGAAACGAGTCCATATCAGCAGCTTACTAGCTCATCGCCACAAAAAATGTAGTAAAATCCAAGAACCAAGACACAAAGGGAACTCCAGGGAAGTTTATTTGCTTATTCTACATGTAAATACTACAGAAAGCCTTCACATACTCAGCACCTGAATTCCCTTTTGGGTGAGGATTTTATCCCCTGGCACACTGCATTACATTACATTCCACTGTTGGTTGCAAGTTACCTAGACAAGCACACTTGCTTCGTGGTGCAAGGGGGCCTGCAGTCCATGTTGTCCTTTGATTCCTGTGACTTGTAGTGTAATGTATGACATGATAGACCAGGACTAAAAGTCCCACAATACTAAGTAAAAAACCTGGACTGGAGCAGCACATTACGCACAGCCCTGAGAAACTTGGCAGGGCTGGACTAGGCTAAAGGAATTATCTCTGCCCAAGTAACTTACATTTATGTGATGTGTGAATTGACATGTGAGGCATTCATACCCTTTCCCTTGCACACAGAGCAGTGCAGTGCAGCTGTGTTACTGCGCTGCATGAAAGTTGTGACCATATAGTGCCTTTTTTTTTTTTACTTACCCTGTAGTTCTTCCTGGTCCTCAACCGCAGTATTGCCCTGTCCTTCCACTCCTGCCACCAACTCTGTTGGGATGATGGTCGCCACCTGCTTCTCCAATGGGTCTAATTCCTTCTGGACATTGGGTCCTCCTCCGGTCCTCATAGCTCCCCTCAGGTTCTTGGGCAGTTTCTCTTTGGTCCTGCGCGTATAATCATTCCATCGCTTCTTGCACTTGGCTTCCTTCTTCCCTAATGGCAATTTGGAGGTGACAAAGAGAAGGCGTTCATTCTTTGTCACCTCAGCTATTAATATCTGGTTCACCTCCTCACTGAAACTGGTCTTCCTCTTCCGCTGGGCTGCTGTCTGGTCATCTTGGCTGGGGTTGGTATTGTTATGAGTTACAATGTGTTCTGTTGGGTAATTCAATTGATTAGCGTGATTTAGAATTAGCCTAACGATGCAACAGAACGATCTTTGAACGGAAGCGTTCAGTAACCAATACACCAACCATAGTATCGTATTAGACCAGTATTTAAAATTCCTTTTCCGACAATATGGGAATATTATTCCTATATTGTGGAAGAGGAATGTTTTATAAATTCGATAATGTCAAATGGGGATAGGTCGACACAAGAGTTTTTGCCTGTGGGTAATCGAAATATGCTGAATCTGTGAGCTGCAATATGACCATATCTCGTCTGTGAGAAGGATTCCCAAGTCCCACGCCCACACCACTCGTACACGTAATGTAGTATCCTGCTTCAGGGTAAGACATAGACGGTATGGTCTAGATGTCATACGGTCTTCATCCACATCAGACACAACGAGAATTAAGGGAAGAAAATCCTCAGGAGGTAATGGATAGGAGGGAAGGAGGGATCGTAAAGTATTGTGCAGCCTGCCAAAAACAAAGAGGTCCATATGTGACACATCTTGCGAGTGGGGGGATCAGAAGGCGGTTGTGTAACACAGTCATCAGGGAAAAGATCCCATAGTAAATAAATTGACACAATGGAGTGTGTTTTGCTAAACGTTTTCCTCCTTGAGTGGGAGCCACAGATTATCATGTTAGGACAGAGGAATAAAGAGGGCCATGGCACAGCCTCCACTTCAGTCTATGCCATGCCCAGCAGGTTGTGGGATGCCTAGACAACTTTTAAAACGTTTGCTACTGTGTGTGTGTGTGTGTGTGTGTGTGTTATGTAGAGTGCAGTACAAATGCAAAGTTGGTATAGAAAGGAGAAATAAAAACTTTTCTCGTTTTATCACCTGCTTTCAATTGGCGTTAATTTTTAAAACAAAACTCTGTCTACTATTGTTAGTAGATAGAGTTTTGCATCAAAAGCCACGTGTGGTTGCATGGAACGTCCATGGGCTACCCATGTATTGTCCCCTTGATGCAAAATAATGCAAGTTTTGCAGTGAAAAGTAAATTACTAAAAAAAAATCTTATTCTGGTGGATTGCATCACTTTTGGGACGCAAACGCAGCGCAAAATGTCATCACCGCCTCCCCTACCTTTTACCACGTATACTGAAAATCTCCTTCAATTAATGGTTTAAATGTGGCTAGGCACAGGAGAGGTGCCTAAGACAGATCAAGTACTAGCCAATAAGGCCAAAGTTATTGAGCTACAGAAGAGACAAATGTTGGTGCTTATGTCTCAGTAGGTCCCTTTCTTGCAAGTGTCATGTGAATGCAGCCTTTTGTCAGTATAACTGCATACCCTTATAGCAGCCTTTTGGATTCTCCTTTTTGCAGAAATCATTGTGAATGTCTTATGTATTTTTGATTTATATTGTCTCACTGAAGATGTTGAATACATTTATAGTCAGTGGAACATGGCGAATTCTCAAGGACTTTAACCTGGTAGTTTATCCCAGCCCTGATGGGGGTATTAAGAATAGTTACCCCAGCAGCCACAACAGATCAGTGTTGATCTCAGAAAGCAATGAGACATTGGAATCAGTGGTATTCTTGGTTTAGCGGCAGGCAAAGTCTGAGAAATGGGATACATTTCTCTTGGCCTCACATAAGATGCAACTTAAGAGTATCTTCACGATTGATGAACCAGTGAGTTGTATAAGATAAACCAAGAATTGAGTTTTCCATTTGTTCTTGATTCTAAGTCATTCCACACAATTCTTTTTTCCAATGTGTGACCCTTGGATCGCTGTACTTCTCTTCCGTGTAGTCATAGGACAGATACAGATTCCAGACACGTTGTGTAACTATTACTGTCATCTTGCAGAGCCAGGCGCATTAGTTCAAGAGCCTTACAAAAAATACATTTTCAAAGAGGATTTCTTTGCATAAGTTTTCCATTATACACATTGACTCATTCACAACTCTTTAGCACAGTCACTTCCTCAAAGAGGTCTCTTGACGGCTTATATATTTCAAATATACACAATTCACAGGGGGAGATTTAATAAAAACTCACGCAGCGCGGCAACCAAAGTTGTTGCTTTGCTTTGTGGGGAAGAGAGCAGGAAAGTGCTATATATACTGAGAAATTGCATTTTCCTTCTCTCCTGTGCCATATCTACCAAGAGATGTCACGTTCCTGCTCTTTCTCTCCCTCCCTAACCCTGGTGCACAATCAGGTTGCCGAGTGCCACAAACACACCTTTGCACCAACTGGGAAAGCCGGCTGCGTCATGTCCAGGATAGGTTTAGTATTGAGGGGTAGCATTCCATTACAAAACACTATGCCTAGAAAAAATGTAAAACTTTCCCCGCTTTGGATGTGCCCTGTACAGTGCAGCACACATGCAAAGTCAGAAAAGGTTGGAGAAATTATAAAATTTTTCATTTTCAATACCAACCTTAAGGAGGGGTTATTTTTTGCCCAAAGCCCTGTCTAAAAATGTTAGTAGAAAGAGCTTTGCATCTAAAAGCCATGACGTGTTTCATGGGAGCACTCATTGAAGGCACCCTTGGCAAAAAGCAGCTCTACACTACTTTGCTACTTTCAGGTGCTAATAAAGGTTTGCAACTTCAAGTAAATCCCAAATAAACATTTGCCCCACTTCTGAAATGCACAAGCGATGCAAAATGGGAGTCATTCTGCCTGAGAATTCTTTAATATGTTTCCCATAAAAGTGTGTTTGGTAATGCATCTATCTTCAGTCAAAACGAGCAAGTTACTTACTTTCGTGGTCGCTTTTACTGGTGCACACTCTAACCATAGATACTTCACCTTAGAAAACTCCTCAGGCACCAGACTGGATCTGGAAACCTTTCTCCAGCAATGCTCCTAAGAGGCGCCGAGTGTACCATGAAGCTCTGCGTTGACTCTGTACCACCCCACATATGCGTGACTCTCAGTAAAGAAGTGCTGAATCCATACCCCCCCCCCCTAAAGGGTGGGTGAGCGCAAACTACAGAGGAAGATGACTGGGAGGAGAGGTGCCCCTGCTGACCTGTGCATTCCCTGCCAGACTTAAGTCCCCAGCTTCAAAAGGACAGGGGGGTGACTGCTGTAGTAGAGACTGTTTATACACCAGCCCCTGGAGTATTCTCTGAATTTTCTAAAGTGATGTGGGATCTGCTTGGTAGAGGGCACGCCATGGCTACACTTTCTTTAAAATGCTCCAAGGAGCAAAAAGGCGTAAGGCCTCAAAGGGCATATCCATTAACGAGGCCTGTACATCTCCCTAAAATCCTGTGGAACACATCTACACGTCAGAGGACTTCCCAAACAATCAGTAGTATCTAGGACAAGAATCACATATTTTACTGAATCATGTCTGTGACAAATTGCCTGAGCCAGGGAGACCCTATGGTCTTTGAGGACCGCCAGCAAGATCTCGCTGGTCATATTCCAGAGAGCATGTGTGTAGCGACCCAATAAGCAAACAGTATTGACCGATCTCAGTGCCAGGCCGGCAGAGAATGCACATTTTTCAAATGCCACAATCTTCTTGGACTCTCTATCCAGGAGAGTTGTTGGGGGTGCGGGGGGTTGACTGTGCTGGTTAAAGCCTGAACCACCAGGGTATCTGGAGTAGGATGTTTTGTGAGAAAATCAGGATCACTAGGAGCTTGTCTGTTATCCCTGGCCACCTGGGCAGGAATGGGGGTTTGCCCAGATGTCCATCAAGGTGTCGGCCGAGGGTAAAGGGGAATAAGGGCTAAGACTTGGCTTGCCCAGGCTCCAACATTTCCGTAAGGATGTTCATCTTTCTCACAATTGAAGGAAGCTGCAAATCCAGGACTTCAGCTGCCTGTCAGATCACTAGTGCAAACCATGTACTCTCTTCCATTGGTGCTCCAGGTGGGGACCCAAACCTGGTTACAGGGGAGGTAGCCAGACCAAACCCCTCTTGTAAATCCATGTAAAAGTTGATCTCTCAGTAGTGAGGGCAATAAAACCATCCCCCTCCCAACCATCACTATCCCCATCTCGGGGTGTACCCTGCTCAGTCAGTCTCAAGAAGATGATGGAACCTCTGTTGCCACTTTTGCCCTGGTAGAGTCTGTGAAATATGTGATTTAATTCTTTAACTTTGAATTGATTTGCATATTAGAAACCATGATAACTAGTGGGTGCTAAGTCTTTCTTTGCTGTAAATGTTGATGGCGTTTCTCCTGTGCGGAAGATTAAGATGACTGGTCTTCCAGATTTGTGCAGCATTGCATCTTGATCACTACTATAACCAGCTATACTGATAAGTGCGATATCTTCTTGCCTCAGTCTCACTTTGTAAATCACTCATGGCATGGTTTAAACCTGTCATTTTAGGAGGGGACATCAGTCCCTAGTACTCTGGATTTAGTTTGGAAGTCGTTGAAAAGGCTGACAAAATTGGAAAGAACAGAAAGAGAGGAACTGACCACAGCGTGCAGAGGTGGGCAAGACGCCAGCTGGAGAAAAGTTTCTGGATCCAGTCAGGTACCTGCAGGGTGTTCTAAACTGAGGAATCTGCGGTTGGAACTATCCAATAGAATAATAACTCCAACAAATAAAAAGGAAAATCACTGTTTATTCCAGCCACTCCCCCTCACACACCTTTCCCCCCCTTTATCGCTAATGTCATTAGCAAATTAGGTAACTGATGGTCACCTTGACTAGAGGTGCTATTGTTAGCAAAAGGTTTTCACATTAAACTTTTAGGCCCGGATTCGGGATGGTGTACAAATCTCATTGTAGGAACACAGTGGGATTGCAAGTCAGGTGCTAACTGCAGCAGCTGAGTTGTTTGTCTGTTCAAGGTTTGCCAGGTCAAACCTGGCACAAATATACCAGACAAATAACGTGTGTGTGTGCTGTTTGTGAATCTTTGGATGGGAAGAATGTCTACTATTAGCATATTATTCTCCATTCTGACATAAATGAACAAGTTACTTACCTTCGGTAGCGCTTCTTCTGGTGGATACAGTACCTGCCTGTGGATTCCTCACCTTTTGAAGTACGCCTTATGCTAGCATTCCACGGAAACTTTTTCCTAGCTCTCCCACGTCATCACAATGGCATGGCTCTAGGCGAACGGGCAGACTGGAAACCTAATGCAAGTATACACAGTATACAATATATACACACAAATACGCACAGTATATAGGTAACAAGGAAAAGCTAAACCCAAAGCATTTCCCAAGAACAAACAGTATGACAAGCAAATGACATAGGAAAACAACAATGTCATACAATGAAAACCTTTTCGGTATACGTAGGTGGACAATGGGGAGGAGAGTGGGTCAGTGAGGAAAACACAGGCAGATACTGTATCCACCAGAAAAAGCCATACTGAAGGTAAGTAACTTGTTCTTCTGATGGATACATCTGCCTGTGGATTCCTCACCTTTTGAATTGAATCCCACAGCAGTCCTGCTCTTGGAGGAGGGTGTCCACCCACTCATACCAAAAGTCCTGCAGCACAGACCGTGCAAAATGGCCATCCCTCCTCACCTCAGAATCTAAACAATAATGCTTCGCGAAAGTGTGGAGGGAGGCCCATTTTGCAACCTTACATATGTCCAACACAGGGACACCTCTAGCCAAAGCAGATGCGGAAGACTTTTGCTCTAGTAGAATGAGCTCCGATACCTTCAGGCAGCACCTTCTTGGCCACGGTGTAGCATATCTCGATATACAAGAAGATCCACCTGGACAGCGATCTCTTGTGGACAGCTTTGCTCTTCATCTTCCCCACATAGCAAATGAAAAGCTGGTCGTCCAACCTTGAGTTCCTGGTTCTGTCCAGATAGAAGCTGACCCCCCCCCCCCTCTCCGAGGGTCCAGGCCGTAAAGTTTCTCCTCCTCCTTGGAAGGGTGAGGGTGGGACGATAGAAGGTAGGCAATGTGATAGACTGTCCCAGGTGGAAAGGAGAAACCACCTTAGGCAGGAAAGCAGCCCTGGGCCTAAGAACCATCTTGTCTGCATGGACAGTAGTAAAAAGAGGCTTAGAACTAAGAGCCTGCAGCTCACTTACCTTCCTGGCTGAGGGGATAGCCCCCAGAAAAATAGTCTTAAAAGAAAGCAGCCTCAAAGGGCTACTATGAAGAGGCTCAAAAGGAGACTCCTTCAGAAAAGTAAGTACTAAATTCAAATGCCAGTGAGGCATTATGAAGGCAGTGGGAGGAAACCTATTGGTGAAGCCCTTAATGAACCTCATGACAATGGGGGACTTAAATAAAGACAGGTGGTCGGGCAAACATAGGAAGGCCGACAAGTAGCCCTCAACTTTCGCCATAGCACAACCTTGTTGGGCCAAGGAAAGTGAAAAACCAAGTACATCTGATAAATGGGCCTTCAAAGGATCAATGGATCTCTCTCCACACCACTTCACAAACCTGGCCCATCTAGAGGAATACACATATTTGATGGAGTGCCTCCTGGACGATAAAATAACATCCACCACATTCGGTGGGAGAGAGAAAGAGCTCAAGTTGCCCCGTTCAATCTCCAGGCATGAAGGTGCAGACTCTGGAGGTGGAGTGTAGAACCTGCCCCTGCGAGAGGAGGTCTGCCCTGAGAGAGAGACGGAGCGGAGGGTGCGATGAGACAAGATCAACTGTGCACCACACCCTTCTTAGCCAATCCTGGAAGATCAATATAACTTGGGCATGATCTTGGCGAATCTTCCTCAGAACCCGAGGAATCAACGGTATGGGAGGAAACACGTAAAGAAGCTGAAAGCTCGGATCCAGTTGAAACGCGCCCCCAATGCTACCCGCATCGGATACTGTAGACTGCAGAACGACAGGCAGTGCGCATTCTCATGAGTAGCAAACAAGTCCACCTGAGGAGACCCTCACAACGTGAAGATGCGGCAAATCATCTCCGGGTGAAGCCTCCACTCATGGTCGGCGGAGTACTGCCGACTGAGACTGTCCGCACGCATGTTCCACACCCTGGCCAGATGATTTGCAACTACGCAAATCTGGTGATCCTGATCCCAGGACCAGAGCCACAGAGCCTCTCTGCAGAGACGATAAGACTCTACCCGTCCCTGCTTGTTGATATACCACATTGCGGTAGTGTTGTTCATCAAGACTTGAACTGACTGACCGCGAAGGGAGAGATGGAAGGCCTTGAGAGCCAAACGTATTGCGTGCAATTCCAGCAGGTTGATGTGGAGCAACCTTTCCTATGGAGACCAAAGACTCTTGACCTCCAGATCATCCAGATGTGCACACCACACTAGAGTGGAGGCATCCGTGATCACTGTGGCCACTGGTGGAGGAGATTGAAAAGGCTTCCCTTGAGACAAGTTGTCCGAAACACTCCACCAAGACAGCACTGTTGACGGGTCTCTGGAAATTCTGACCATCTTCCCGATATCTCCATTGTGCTGATACCACTGCCTGTGGCGGCACCACTGGAGTGCCCTCATGTGCCAGCGTGCATGGGTGGCCAACAGTATGCAGGAAGCGAACAGACCGAGCAGGGGTAGGACCTTCAGGACTGAAACAACCGCTCCATCGTGAAACAAAGGAATCAATTCCTGAATGTCGTTAACACTCTGCAGAGGCAGGAAAGCTCGAGACACAGTAGTGTCCAGTACTACCCCTATGAACAGGTTGCGCTGAGAAGGCACCAGGTGCGATTTGGGTACATTTATCGAGAAACCCAAGTCGAACAACAGCTGCGTTATTACTTGCAGATGATGCAGCACCAACCCAGGCAAATTTTCCTTGAGCAACCAGTCGTCCAGATAGGGGACAGCAGGAACCTTTGACCTTCTGAGAGGAGCTGCTACCACCGCCATCACCTTAGTGAAGACCCGTGGTGTGGCCGTAAGTCCGAACGGATGGGCCGCAAACTGGTAGTGTTGAGATCGCACCGTAAAACGGAGATACTTCCGATTCAACTTCAGGATGGGAAGATGAAAATGTGCATCCTGTAAATCGATCGACACCATCCAGTCTTCCTACTGCAGCGCCAGAAGAACCTGAGCCAGAGTCAACATCTTGAACTTTTCCTGCTTGAGGTAAAAGTTCAAGATCCTGAGGTCTAGGATCGGCCTCAAACAACAGTCCTTCTTGGGGATCAGGAAATACTGGGAGTAGCACCCCTATCCCCGTTCATGCTCTGGAACCACCTCTATTGAACCTTTCTGTAGTAAGGCAAGAACCTCCTGCTGCAGGAGCAGCAGATGGTCCTCGAACACCAGCCCTGGCGAGGAGGGTAAGGAGGTAGAAACACTTGGAAAGGTAGAGCATACTCATTTTCTACAAGATTCAAAACCTAAAGATCTGATATAACAGATTTCCAATTTAGTAAAAAAATGGGCCACCCGGCCCCCTACGGGACCAACATGCTCCAAGATGGGGGGCTCTAGAGATGCTTTCCTGTGGTACCAGTGGTGGGGACAGGGGAGGAGGACTGTTGCTGGGAGGTCCACTGCAGAGGGCCTCTACCCTTTCCTCTGTACGACTTGTAAAGGGGGTTCTGTTGCTGCTGCTGCGGCTTCTGACGGCCTTGAAAGGAAGCTGCCTTCCCATTACCTCAAAACCTCCTGAATCCATAACCCCTAGGCTGGGACTGTAGGCCCAAGGATCTTGCACTAGCCCTGCTGTCCTTGAAGCATTGCAGAGCAGAATCTGCTTTCGTACCAAAAAGTCCGGACCCATCAAAAGAAGGATCAAGCAGAGTAGCCTGCACATCTGGAGAGAACCCCGAAGACCTGAGCCAGGCATGCCTCCTGGTAGCCACAGAGGAGCCCATCACCCTGGCGACCGAGTCTGCCGTATCCAGCCCCGACTGAATCACCTGACGGGCTGCAGCCTGTGTGCCTGCTAAAGCTTCCAAGAAGTGACCACTGTCATCCTCAGGCAGTTTAGGAGCCACCTCTTTAGCTGAGTCCATCAAGGCATGGTATACCTCCCCAACAGGCACGTGGCATTAGTCGATTTTAAGGCAATGCTCGCAGAGGAGAAAAACTTCTTGGCAGACTTCTCCAGTTTTTATGAGTCCCTATCCCCCCAGAGTGTTGGGGAAAGACCCAGCTGACTGCTTAGTAGAACAAGAAGCCTGAACTACAAGCTCTCCAGCGAAGGGTGGGCAGTAAGGAATGCTGGATCACCCGGAGCAGGCTTATATCATCTCGGCACTGTCCTTGATACAGCAGAAGCAGATAAGGGCTTCTTCCACACCTCCAAGATTGGCTCTGTCAAAGCCTTGTTGAAAGGCAGCAAAGTCTCAACAACAGAAGAAGGGGAATGCACCACCTCAGTCAGGATATTTGACTTGACCTCAGCCGAGGGCAATTGTAGATTCAATAGGTCACTAGCCTTCCTGATGATGGAATGGTATGTAGAAACGTCCTGTGAAGGCAAGGCTTTCGGGGAAGAAAGCTCCCACTCGTGGAGAGTGACCAAGTCACTGGCCTCCTGAAGGCCCTCAAAGTCATCCACGAAGTCGAGGATTTCCCCCACTTCAGCCCGATCCTGTTTGTACTCTTCTTCCTCCAGCAGCCTCTGGGCCTCACTCCAGGAGCGAAACTTCGGGATCGGCGTTGGCAGCGCCAGACGCAGTGCCAAAGACATCAGAGCCAGTGACAAAGGAGGACCCTCAGAAGTAGTCAGCGGCTCCACTCGAAGCCGGAATGGCGTCGGTTCAACACCAGACGGCGCAGGAGACTATGGTATCGGCGTCGAAAATCCCGGGAACTGCCATGACACAGCTGTCGGCATGAAGGGCACGAAAGGTGCCTGGGCATATTGCTAGGGTATGCCCAAATTATAAGCAAGCGGACTCACGGGGCCAGACAGTGCACCGGTTGGGAAAGTTGCCTTGTCAAACATGCTACACCTCACATTGAGGAAATGCGAGAGATCCACTCCTGGACCCGGAAAGGGTGTATAAGAATCCGGAACCGCAGGGTCTGGATCCAACCGAGGCCCTGTGATGGGCTGCGGCACCGGGGACACTGGGCCAGTACAGACGAAGCTGCAGGAGAAGACTCCCTGGGTGCCGGCGAATCCCTCAACGTTGGAGAGTGGGCCGTAGTTGCCTGTGGAGAAGGGCACGGCGAGATGTCATCTTTAGCATGACACCGCTGAACAGGAGAAGCCTTGCCCTCCGAAGATCAAGGCCGAGACCCATTTCGCCACTTCTTCCTATGCTTTTGCGACTTTGAGGTGTGTGAGGTCGACTACTTTGACTTGGACCTCATGCAGGCCCTCTTCTCCTTTTTCGCCCGGGCCATGAAAAGCTTCGCCTCACGCTCCTTCAGTACCTTCAGATTTATCTCCCGACAGGACGAACATCCTTTGACGTCTTGATCCGATGACAGGCACCAGAGACAATCGTCATTGGGTTCCGTGATGGACATATGGCTCCCACACTCCCTGCAAGGCTTTAACCCCGACTTCTTCAGTGTAGCCATCGCACTGCTACACCAAGGGAGAAAGTAGAAACAAAGTAATACGAAGAAAATGGAGGGTCCTAGAAAATAATGTTCCTCGCCGATGGTGCGGAAAAAGGGGAACTAATGTCAGCACGCCGACAAGGTCTTCTTATGGCTCCAATTATGTCATACAGAGTCACGAGCGGAGCCGTGCCATTGTGACTTCCTCGTTGACGTGGGAGAGCTAGGAAAAAGTTTCAGTGGTATGCTGGCGCAAAAGGTGAGGAATCCACAGGCAGATGTATCTATCAGAAGAACAAGTTACTTACCTTCGGTAACGATATATCAGTAAGAGACATATATTAGTTATGGATTCCTTACCTCAGAATTAGCCCCAGGCATCAGACTGGATCCGTCGAAACTTTTCGTAGCAGTACCCCTGCGCGTCGGTAGGTGGCGTTGGTTGACTCCGCGTTCGTCGTTGGCGTCGTGATCGCCGGGATGACATCGCAGTATCTAATTAGACGCCACCCTCGCGCGCTGACGTCAGTTCTTTATATGACATTCCACACCAGAAGTGAAGAGCCATGCAAGACACTGACCACTGGTGCACAAAAACTAGGACCCTGAAAGGACGCCCCTTACCCTGGAAGTCAGTTCGTGGAACGTGGAGGATGGGTGGGACAGTACGGAATCCAAAACTAATATGTCTCTTACAGATATATAGTTACCAAAGGTAAGTAACTTGTTCATCTGAAAGAGACAATTAGTTATGGATTCCTTACCTTAGAATAGATACCACAGCAATACCAACCCCAAAGGTGGGTCTGCGAACTAAGTTCACACCAGAAAGTCCTAGAGAACTGAACGGCCAAAGAAGCTGTCTCTCCAGACTTGGCTGTCCAAGCAGTAATGTTTGGTAAACATGTGCAATGAAGCCCACGTGGCTGCCTGACAGATGTCTTGAAGGGGAACACCTTGTTCCAAAGCAGTAGTGGCTACCATCTCCCTGGTGGAATGGGCACGCAGTCCCACTGGAGGTTCCTTCTTTGCCAAGTAATAACACATTTTAATGCAAAGAATGACCCACAGAGAGTTGGTCCACTTTTGCTCAGCCCGGCCTTTCTTGGCGTCCACATAGCCAACAAAAAGCTGGTCATCCACCCGGAACTGTTTTGTGCGATCCAGATAGAAAGATATTGCATGTTTTGGATCCACAAGGTGGAGCCTCTCCTCCTTCTTTGAAGGATGTGGCGATGGGAAGAAGGTGGGCAAAGTGATGGTCTGTCCAATGTGGGAAGAGGTAACCACTTTGGGAAGGAAAAACGGTCTAGTCCTAAGGACAACCTTGTCCGAATGAACAGCCAGGAAAGGAGGCTGAAAAGATAGAGCCTGAACCTCACTCACCCTGCGAACAGAGGTGATGGCAATCAGAAAAACCGTTTTTAAAGTAAAATGTCTGAGAGGACAGTTATGTAATGGCTCGAAGGGATCACACATAAGATAAGTCAAAACCAGATTCAAATCCCACTGTGGCATTACAAAATGAGTAGGAGGAAAGAGATGAGTAAAGCCCTTAAGGAAGCGATTTACAATAGGGGACTAGAAAAGAGAAGTCTGATCAGGAAGCCAAAAAAAGCTGAAACAGCCAATAGATAGCCCTTAAGTGTGCCCTGAGCAGAGCCCTTCTGGGCCAAAGAAAGGAGGAACAAGAGAACCTCGGAAAGGGGATCCACAGCCTTTGCTGTGCACCATGCCACAAATTTGTTCCATCTACAGGCGTATACCGTTTTAGTGGAAGGACACCTGGCTGCCAGAATAACATTACAGACTTCTGGAGGAAGGTCGAAAGCAGTCAACTGCTGCCACTCAATCTCCACGCAAGGAGGTGGAGACTGGACAGGTTCGGGTAGAGAACCGTCCCCTGCTGCTGCGACAGAAGATCCTCCCGAAGAGGCAGTCTGATCGGAGGATCGATGGCCATGTGCAGGCACTCAGGATACCAGACTCTCCGCGCCCAATCCGGAGCCACAAGAATGACTTGTGCTCTGTCACGCTTGATCTTCTTCAGCACTCTGGGCAGAAGTGATATAGGCAGAAAGGCGTATAGAAGACTGCAACTCCACTCGCCCCGAAAAGTATCGCCTAGGGAGTACCGCATTGGAAATTCCAACACGCACACCTGCTGACATTGCGCATTCTCTTCGGTGCCAAATAGATCCAACCAAGGCTCTCCCCCCACTGCTGAAAGAGACCTTGCCCCACCTCCGAGTTAAGACGCCATTTGTGATCCATCATGCACCTGCGGCTGAGTTCGTCCGCCCTGGCGTTCAGGGAACCTGCCAGGTGTTGAACCACCAGAGATCTGCCCTGGTGTTCCAGCCATGTCCAAAGGCAGAGAGCCTCCTGACAGGGTCCACGACCCCACCTGCCCTGTTTGTTGCAGTACCACACGGCGATGGTGTTGTCCATGAACACCCGCACTACTCTTCCCCGGACAGAGGGAAGGAATGCCTTCAGTGCAAGATGAATCTAAATATAATGACCTTGCCCCCCATTTCTCAACAAAAAAAGGAAAATTAGAAAGATCTATCCAAACACTCTGCTCACTCAGAGATCAGAAAGAGCTTCATCCCCAAAAAATAAAAATCTGTGCAAGCTTCATCAACCAAAAAACAAACATATCCAGGCCCCTTGAGTGCCTTCACCCCATTAACTCCGATTTCTGAAATGGCCATCACAAACACTTTGAGCTTTGTTTCAGAATACATCCCACCTCCTCTAGCCAAAGGTCACATTTATGCACCCTCCTCTTTGGCTACAAATCATCAACTCCTGCCTAATTCACCGTTGTCTTTCCCGATTTTTTCTACAAATGGCATATGGACTGTCTTCTTCAGATGTCTAATGAAGACGATGATGTGTAGAAGTCTATCGGAAAGATGTACTGCCAGACAGCTAGAGGACTATGCACCTAAAAGTAACTATGTAGCCGGTTTCCCAGCTAGCTACCAATGTGACCACAGCACGGAAACCTCTATCCTCACATTTGTGGGTAAAACCCTGCTTCTCCTTATGAAAGACATTCCTGGCTCTTGGAACTTTGTGACTTATTATCCGCCTTTGATGTAGGTAATCAAGACACCTTCTGCAAAAAGAAAAAGAAATCTTAATTACAAGGCATATTGAAGAAACAGTGAGAGAATAGTTTAGGTCATTTCTTTCTGATAACCCAACTTATCTAAAGAAAGAATCCTTACTCTGGCAATGCACCAAGCAAATTGATTAGGTATATGAGATCAAGACAATTGCTGCCTTAAGGAGACTAATCAACCAGTGTTTTCTTAATGAACAAGTTACTTACCTTCGGTAATGCATTATCTGGTAGAGACTATCTGCCTGCAGATTACTTATCTTTGAATGTGCCAGGCGTGATGTCGTCAGCACCGGTTATGACGTTGCGATACCTATATAGGTGCCACCCAAGCGCGCGGATGTCTGTAATTTTCGTTTTTTCCACTCCAGAAGCGATACATCTTCAAAGTGTTGAGGCGACAACATAGAACCCCTGGGTTCAATCAGCGTTGTTCCGACTCCGTGGGGCTGGTGACGCCAATGCACTGGCAGCACCGAAGGCACCTACTTCGTGTCCGACGCCGGAGGAGGTCGCGATTGCACAACCTGCGTCGAACCGAGATCAGATCCCTGAGGCCCTACAGGCGCCGTGGCAGCAGCTGACGGCGTTGAATCCGATGGGGCCCCTTCCGACCCCATGGGGCCTGAGGGATCAACAGAGGAGTCGGCTCGGTCAAATACGCAGCGCATGGCCTCGTAAAACTAATTTGAGCAGGGGTTGCTCCAGCTCTCGGAAAGGGAGGTAGGCGCAAAGTTGACCCTGGCTCCGGCTCTGCAGAACCATGCGTAGAGCATCTGTGCTCCTTACCCCTTTTGTTGATGGACGACAGTCAAGGCGAAGATGAAGTCCGCTTGGACTTCTTCTTCTTCTTGTGCCGCTTCCCCAAGTGTCCCGAGGACTTCGAGTGGGATAAAGAGGTTTTTGGGCTCCAGGAGCAGTCCCATGACCACCTCTTCTTTGATCGAGACTGGGACCTCCGCGGAGTCTCACTGGACGGTGTCAACTGCCGGGCCGCAAAGATCTTTATAGCTCACTACCGCAAGGCCTCCGGAGCCATAGACCGACAGTCCGAGCACGACTTCGAGTCATGGTCACACCAGAGACAGACGAGGTGGGCGTCGGTAAGTGACATCATGTGGTGGCAGGCACCGCACGGCTTGAACCCTGTCTTCCTCGAAAAAAATTCAGAGTTTAACAAAAAGTAGAGAAAAAGCCTGTCAAAAAGCGAAACAGGGGTAGCTTTTCCCGGATCGGTGCTCAACTGGCACGGAAAGAAAATAACTGACGTCCGTGCGCCTGGGTGGCGCCTATATAGGTACTGCGACATCATAATCGACGCTATTGATGCCAATGACGTCGCGCGGAGCCACCCAACAGCGCGTGCAAGGGGTATTGCTCAGCAAACGTTTCCGGATCCAGCCTGATGCCTGGGAAATTCTAAGGTAAGTAATCTGCAGCTAGAAGTCTCTATCATATAGACTTTATATAATCTGCACCCTCCCTGCATTACTGGTCTCTCTGAACGTGTCTGTAATAAAAGCAAGTATAGCTCGGCATCAGAATGCCTGTGTGCCAGAGAGCCAAGAGTAGGAGGCCGGTCCTTTGCCAACTTGGCAGTCGTTTATTGGAGCGAACTCCCCTTAGACCTGCGCCGCACAGACGACTATATGTCTTTCAGGAAAAAGTTCAAAACAACACTTCCCTAGGCTATAAACATCGTTACCTGCACCCTGCACTTTGGGTTCCTACCTTAGTCCGTTGGCCACCTGTTCATTGATATATCAGGATAGTGCTTTCCAGCGCCGTGATGATTAATGCGCTTAACAAATACAAACGTGCACTGTAAAGGTGCCAATAGCTCTCTGAATACTTGAATTCTTGTGTAATGATATGCATATGGTTGTTCATTGCTCTATTATGGAATATGGTAAAGTGCTCTTCCGCCTCTTGCCTAAGATCTTGACATGCTAAAATCAATAATCATCTATGAATATATAAACAAACAAATAAAAAGAATCGGATGCAAACTGCACTCCTGGTAAAAAGTGAACCTTGCTTAATCGCATTAGTTAGATGTGGAACTTGACAGCGGGACCTTGAAGAATGCACTGAAGTCTCTAGAAATTCCTTACATGCACCCATCATGTTCTGCTTCCAGTATCTTATCTCCTTTGAGTTCCTTAGATTAAGACCATCCTCTAGGAAGTGAATTGTAATATTAGATGCACTGAAAATTGAAAGCTTCGTAGTACATGTGGACTGCCTTCATAGAATGACTTTAGTTATTGCATTTGGGAAAAGAAGCAGGGCTGATGGTTTGTAATTCTAAGGTTATCAAAACATGGGACTCACTAGCCCACAGGTCCCGAAAACTGAAGGGTTTGTTAAACATATATGAGGAGTGCCCCTAAAACTTCAGGCGAGGTATCCAACACATTTACAGCCAGAGGCACATCTGAGGTCAAATTGAATCACACTATGAAGAACTTGTAAGCATCCTTTACAAATATCTTTATTTCAGCTAGAAGTTCAAATGACCGCTGCAAACAGTACTACAGAGAATGGCGAAGGCAAATGCATTTTATAATTGCTTTAGAAAAACAGGTGAGCAACGTTGACAGGCTTTATTAATTTGAGAGCTATCACACTTAATTAGAATGAGAGAATAGTCTCCGTTGCAGTAGGTGTCCCAGCATCTACTGCCGTCCAAACAGCCGAAGCAATGTTATTGATTCTCCAACTATACTTCTTTTAGGTTATTATGGTCCAGTGCCACCACCCTACTTGTGAATGAAATATAAATATATGTGCATTCTAGAATCTAGGTTTATCTTGACACTCGACACTAAGGAGCCAAAAGGGCTCAACGCAGATGAGGAATTGTATGTACACCTGTAAGTGCTCTGCAATGTTAATGTACACTATACTATGTGCATGTAACCATTGATAGAATAGTGATTTCCCTGCACTGCCAGCAGTTTGTATGAGCCAATTTTGAGGTTAATTTGTGTTAATGAGACCAGACAGCTTATGTCTTATTTTATTTTTGTTCTATTACAGGATAGAATGAATGCATTTAAATTCAGAGTAGACATCGAAGATCTGTGAGAACCACAAATAGGATTACTAGCTCACTGGGGCATGAAGTCTACACAAAATAGCATGGGTATAGTAATACCCAAACGTATCCCACTCATAGAGCTAATTGCATGTTAAATTGTAATGAGGACGTTATCACTCCATACTTTATGGTTGAATAAAACATGCTTCATTATTATTCTTACTTTTATTTGGATTCAACTTTTTCTTATTCTTATTTTGATATTTCAAACATTGAAATAATAGTTTTATTTTTATTCACAATACTGCTAGGAAACTGGAATATATGCCATATTTAACCCGTAGCCCACTTGGGCAGCACTTGTGTAACTTTTCCCTTTCTATGATGAAGTCATGCCTAGGAACATGAATGGGGATATAAATACAACACAATTGTCAGTCAGAAACTGTTTGCCACAAAGCTCTCTTGCCAATTACATTTGTCAGCATGAATAATTGCCTAAACCCATGTTAACCCAGTGAACCGAAGGCAAACCAGATAGAGCCTGGCAGAAGAATATCTTGTCACTTTTGTACTTAACGCCATCCCGGTCTTCAAATGAAAGTACGTAGATGCTTCCTTCATATGCACAGTTCTAGGCTTTATAAAAAATAAAACGTTCTTTTCTCTACCATTTCTGCCTTGATCCCCACCCCTGTACAAGGCTACATATTTCAGTTCCACACAGAAATCTTCTGATCATGCACGGAGGGTATAGGGAGTGTGGTCAGTAGTCCCAGCCAAGGAGTCGAGCAAGGCCACCTCCAGGTCGTCAGGACTGTGGAGGTCAGAGTCCTTCTTCGAGAAGCCAATGCCTCTCTTCCCACAGAGAATAATACTTTGTGTGCCCTTCCCACTTGGTACAAGTGCCAGCATCTTATTTGCTTTAGCCATCATCAGAGAATTACCCTGCTTTTTCTGATGGTCTCTTGGTTCAGTTGGACACATGATTTGGACTTTAGGATGACTTCTTTCTCCATCTCTATTTCAAAAGACTTATTGAACAATTTCCAAGATAAATGAACAGAGGAGGGAAAAACAGCAAAGGAATACACAAAGGTGCATACTGAAAAGCCCAGAACTGGTACAGAGGAACCGGGATAGCAGGTTGACATAGAAAATCATGAACATATATCAAAACTAAGGCGGGTCGCATCAAAACAGGACAGTATAAAGTTCTGCACCCAACAAAAATGTATATCATAATGAAGAAATTAATATGGTAAGGAAAACAAAAATAGTGGCTGGTGGCGTATTGAGAGAATCAGCTCACATACAGTATATGGTACATGGTGTCGGGTATCTTGCAATGAATATTACAACAGGAGGCAGTTAAATAGGACAGAGACAGAGGTCAGGGGAAATAGTGTCAGCCAGAATTGAGGTGCAGATAGAATGCTTGTTCAGGGCAATAACAGGCAGGAGTCGATGGGCAACAAGTAATAGACCCAGCTACTCGCACAACAGGTCTTTAAGAAGGTTGGGGGGAGGCAAAGTATATATACAGAGGAATTGCGGACTATCCATGCAGAACTTCAGAGGGAGATGTCTGTGCCTCTCAAAAAGGAGACCCAGTTTAACCAAGATTGGAAAGAGGTGGCTGCTGTGTTTTTCCTAGCGAGTACTGTTGTGCAGGCAGCTGTTAGGAGAATATCAATCAAGAGGCTATCACTACTAGAGTTGATTTTTGGGTCCAGGAATCCTTGGACAAGGGATAGGAAGTTATTTTCTACTTGGAACCCATATAGGGTGTGACTTAAATTGAAACTAAGTCCCAGAATGGCGTTACCGCCCTACAGTAGAAGAGGAGTTGGGGGAGGTCACCAGTCGAATTATTACAATTCCAGCACAATGGGTTATCCCTGAGACGGTACAGAGTCTAGAAGATTCTATACAGTAGCCAGAATTTCACCTGGGAGAGGGAGGGATTTTGGGAGAGACTACTGACCTCCATATGAGATTCCAGGTCTCCGGAGTGAGAGTCTCAGTGGGGTCCCATTTACCCTGAGTGCACAAGATTAGGTTATCAGATTTTGGTTTCAAGAGGCGGTACAACTTGGAGGCTAAGTGCCCCGATTTAGTAAAGGTCAGATTGGCTTTAGGAAGAGAGGGCTCACTGGGAGGGAGATTAAGTTTAGACAGACTGACTTTAAATTTTAGGAAGTCATATAGAACTAAGTCCTGTAGGCCGAAGTGAGATCGCAATTCTTTGAAAGAGGCTGGGGATTGTAGAGATGCGAGATCTTTTAAGAAGTGAATACCCGTAGAGGTCCATAGTGGCCAAAAGACTGGAACACCTTGGATTCTAATTTTGAGATTATTTCAAAGGGAGATCATATTGGATTTAGTGATCAGTACATCAAGGAGCTTGTCGGTTTTCAGAATGGCTCCTTTGGTGGTATTAAGAATATATTTTCCAGAGGCAGGGAGTTTTGGTGCACTGGTTAGGTGGGAAATAGGGTGGAGTTCACCCAGTAGCTCCCTCTCAATTGATAACCAAGAAGGGGTGTAGTCCGACGATTGGGAGGACCAGCGGGAGCCTTGACTTGCAAGGAAAGCCGTTTGATATTTTCTGAAGTCAGCCAGCTTCACACCTCCAAGATGGAGAGGTAGGCAGAGTTTTTTTGATAGAAATTCTGGGGCTTTTGTTCTGCCCTATAAATTTGTTTAATAATCCATCGACATTTTGGTGGAAATCATCAGATAGGGATAAAAGAAGCATATTCGCGAGGTAGTTGATTATAGGGATGATCATCATTTTGACTGACTCTATACAGCCACAACATGTAAGAAATTTGGGATTCCTACACTCCAGGAGAGATTCAATTTTCTTCAGCGTTAGATTCTTGTTGTGGTGTAGGGAATCTAATACATCCAAACTCTACGCCCAAGTATTTAATAAACTATGGTTGCCAGGTTAGGCCTGTGTTCGCCAACAGGGCTCTGGAGCACAGATTATTCAGGGCAAGGATTTCTGATTTATCTTTTAGTTTGTAATTTGAAACTCAGACATATTCTTCAATGGTCTTAAGTAGGGCAGGAATAGACTGTGAGGCCTCTTCTGTCATTATTAAAATATCATCAGCGTAGGCCACAAGCTTCCCTGTAGACTTATTAAAGGAGACACCGTGAATGTGGGGATTGGATCTTATCTTGTGGAACAGGGGTTCAAGGCTTAGGGTGAAAAGGGTTGGGTAAAGGGGGCAGCCCTGTCTTGTACCTCTCTCTAGTTTGAAAGCTGTGGAGAGTAGGCCCCCAGACCTCACTTTAGCTGATGGACCACTGTAGAGAGCCATGACCATTTTAGTAAAAGATTCTCCAAGATTAAAATGTAATAAGGTCTAGCGGAGAAAGGTCCAGGAGACCCTATCAAAAGCTTTTTCAGCATCAAGGGTAATCGCTGTTTCTGTAGGGGAAGCTTTGGGTCTTTTGATGACGTGGCATAGGAGTTGGGTATTATCATTGGATAGCCTATTTTTCATGAAACCCACCTGTGAGTGATCAATCAGCCGGGGGAGGTTAATATATAGTATTGTAGCGTAGATCTTTGCATCCAGATTAATTAGGGAAATTGGTCTATAGTTCTTAACCCAAGTTGGGTCTTTGCCATCTTTTGGGATTACAACTACGGTGGCTTCACAAGTAGTGTCTGAGAGGGTTCCAGAGTTGGCAAAATGTTGATACATGGATAACAAGCTGGTTTGAGTAAGTGAGCGAAGGTTTTTAAAAAGGTTAGCCTAGTAGCCATCTGGGACTGGGTCTTTACAGGGTTTCAAGTGACGTATTGTTGAGTCAAGTTCTGCTATCAAGAATGGAGCGCTAATGGTCAGATTCTCTTGATCGGAGATGGTTGGGACGGGAATGTCATTGAGGTAGGCTGTGCAAGAGGGTGCAGAGATGACAGTCATCTTTATATAGTGTTTGGTAAAATTCTTTAGGAATTTCCCAAATTTTATGTGGTCTGGTGTGGGTTACATTTGTTTTATCAGTGAGAGAGTCAATACCCTTGTGGTTCTGTTTGTGTTTTAGATAGGAGGCTAGGATTTTGCCCTCTTTATTCCCGTCGCAGAGTTTTAGGCTTTTATATTTGTTGATCAATACACTATTTCGCTTAAAATTCTATTGTATTCATAGTTTTTGTTGGTGAGGGTTCGAATTGGAGATGTGGGAAGACCTCAGGGTTTTAATATTTTTTTTTTCTAGTTCCACCAAGTCTTTATTGTGATCCTTATTAATCTTGGCTTGGATATTTATAAGGGCACCTTGACCGTCGTCTTCAGTTCATCCCAGTGATTGGAATGAGATCAATATTGAGAACGTGGAAGTGACAGGAATTTGTAGAGAATCCATCTTCCATTGTCATCCGCTGAGTGCGATATGGTGGATAGGCCTGAGTTCTTGGAGATCAAGGCGGCCTCCCCACCCTTTTTGCGTTCCATAGAAGAGCAGAGAATGTCTGCAATCCAGCTCCTCCCAAATCCTGTCAGCCCCTCTTGGTTAGTTTTTGTCTCTTGTAGTAGGATAACGTCAGGCGTCAGTTTAAATAGGTAGTTTTCATTTTTTTGGGGGGGATTTTGATGGGGAGGTTAAGCCCTTTGACGTTTAAAGAGACAATTTTTGCTATCGAGAGGAGGGGAATTATTCATGTTGTGGAGGAGAGACCATGGCAATGTAGATAAGTGGAAAATTTTGTACTGTGGGCTAACTGCGAGATGAAGAGAGATGCACAAGTTACTTACCTTCGGTAACAATATATCTGTAAGAAACATTAGTTAGTTATAGATTGATTACCTTAGAATTACCCCCAGGTGTCAGACTGGATCCGGAAAGTTTTTTTCGTCAGCAGTACCTCTGCGCGTCGGAAGGTGGCGTCGGTCGGCCCCCCCCATGGTCGCCGGAATGACATCACGGCAGCTACTTAGACGACGCCCTCGCACGCGGATGTCAATTCTGTACATGACTTTCTGTGCCAGAAACGCAGAGCCATGCAAGACACTGACCACTAGTGCACAAAACTAGGGCCCTGAAAGAATGTCCTTAACCCTAGAAATCAGTTCGCAGAACAGGGAGGATAAGTGGGGTGGTAAGGAATCTATAACTAACTAATGTTTCCTACAGATATATTGTTACCAAAGGTAAGTAACTTGTGCATCGGAAAGAAACACGTTAGTTATAGATTCCTTACCTTAGAATAGATACCCCAGCAATACCAACCCCGGTGGTGGGTCTGCGAACCAAGATCACACCAGGAAGTCCTGGAGAACAGACCGGCCCAAGAAGCCGTCTCTCCTGACTTGGCTGTCCAGGCAGTAGTGTTTGGTGAACGTGTGCAGCGATGTCCACGTGGCTGCCTGACACATGTCATTCAGAGGCACTCCTCTTCCCAATAGCAGTAGTGGCTGCCGTCGCCCTGGTGGAGTGAGCGCGTAGCCCCACTGAAGGCTCCTTTTTAGCTAGAGAGTGACAAGCCTTAATACTCAACACAACCCATTGAGAAATGGTGCGTTTGTGTACGGCCCGACCCTTCTTTGCACCCAAGTAGCCAACAAAAAGTTGATCATCCACCCGGAACGGTTTTGTGCGATCCAGATATAAGGAGAGCGCACATTTTGTGTCCAGACGGTGGAGCCTCTCTTCTTCCTTTGAAGGATGCGGAGGCGGAAAGAAGGTTGGCAAAGTAATGTGGAAGGCAGTGACCACCTTAGGAAGGAAGGACGTATTCGGCGAACCACCTTTTCCGGATGAACAGACAGGAAAGGAGGCTTTGAAGAAAGAGCCTGGCACTCACTCACCCTTCTAGCAGAAGTGAGGGCTACCAGGAAAGCAGTCTTAAGAGTTAAGACATGTAAAGAACAGTTATGAAGTGGCTCAAAGGAAGTGCACATTAAATAACGAAAGGAATTGGAGGAAAGAGATGCGTTAAAACTTTCAAGAAACGGTTAACTACCGAGGACTTGAAAAGAGAAGGCTGATCTGGCAGCTGAAGGCATGGCAGAGATGTCAGAAAGATAGCCCTTGATAGTACCCAGAGCAGAGCCCTGCTGGGCCAAGGAGAGAAGAAACTATAGTACTTTAGAGAGAGGGTCAGAAAGGGGATCCACAGCCTTTGCTGTGCACTATTCCACAAATTTGTTCCACCTGCAGGCATATACCGTCTTAGTGGAGGGACACCTGGCTGCCAAGATTACATCACAGACTTCGGGAGGCAGGTCGAAAGACATCAACTGCCGCCAATCAATCTTCACGCAAGGAGGTGGAGACTGGACAGGTTCGGGTGGAGGACCGTTCCCTGCTGCTGCGACAGAAGATCCTCCCAAAGAGGCAGTCTGATCAGAGCATTGATGATCATGTTGAGCAGCTCGGGATACCAAACTCTTCGTACCCAATCCGGAGCCACAAGAATGACTTGGGCCCGGTCGCGCCTGATCTACTTCAGTACTCTGGGCAGAAGTGGTATAGGCGGAAAGGCGTACAACAGACCGCAACTCCATTCGTAGCGAAAAGCGTCGCCGAGCGAGTGCCGCCTTGGAAATTCCAACGTGCAGAATTGCTGACATTGCGCGTTCTCTTCAGTGGCGAATAGATCTAACCAAGGCTCTCCCCACTGTTGAAAGAGACCTTGCACCACCTCGGAGTGAAGACGCCATTCATGATCCATCATGCACCTGTGGCTGAGTTCGTCCGCCCTGGCGTTCAGAGAACCTGCCAGGTGTTGAACCACCAAGGAAATGCCCTGATGTTCCAACCATGTCCAGAGGCGAAGGGCCTCCTGACATAGGATCCACGACCCCACCCCGCCCTGTTTGTTGCAATACCACATGGCGGTGGTGTTGTCCGTGAACACCTGCACCACTCTTCCCCGGACAGAGGGAAGGAATGCCTTCAGTGCAAAATGAATCACCCGGAAATCCAGGAAGTTGATGTGAAGCCCGGACTCCGCCGGAGACCAGAGGCCTCTGATCTCCACCTCTCCCATATGGCCACCCCATCCCAGAAGGGAGGCATCCGTCACCACAGTGTGTTCAGGTTGGGGAAGGGAGAGGGAACTGCCACTGACCCAATCCTGGTTCGTGGGCCACCACTGCAGTTGTTGAGCAGTGCCCTCCGAGATCTGGACATAGTCGGACAGATTCCCCCGATGCTGCGTCCACTGGAACTTCAGGTCCCACTGCAGAGCCCGCATATGCCACCTGGCATGATTGTTCAGCAGGATGCAGGAGGCCAGGAGGCCCAGCAGCCTCAGGGTCATTCTGACCAAAACCTGGGACAAGGGATGAAAGATCGGAATCATAGCCCAAATTTCCCGGACTCACTGTTCGGGAGGATAGAGCGAAACTGCACCATGTCCAGAACCACTCCAATGAATAGGAGCTTCTGAGAGGAAATCAGGTGCGACTTCGGCACATTGATGGAGAACCCCAGCTGGTGCAGGAGATTGGCCGTAGTCTAGAGGTGGGAGATGACTGGCTGGGGCGAGCCCGCCTTCAACAGCCAGTCATCGAGATGGGGGAAGACTGAAACCCCTGATCTGTGCAGATGAGCTGCGACCACCACCATCACTTTCGTAAATACCCGAGGGGCGCTGGTAAGGCCAATGGGGAGCACGGTAAACTGAAAATGCTTGTGGCCTACCGTGAACCGCAGGTAACGCCGGTGGGCCGGCAGGACAGGTATGTGAAAATAAGTGTCCTGCAAGTCCAACGCTACCACCCAGTCTTGTGGGTCAAGGGCAGACAAGACCTGAGCAACCGTCAACATTTTGAACTTCTCCTTCCGGAGGAAGCGATTGACGTCCCTGAGATCTAAGATAGGACGCAGGCCCTTGTCCTTCTTCGGAAACAGAAAGTAGTGGGAGTAGCAACCATGACCTACTTCTGGGACAGGAACGCGCTTGATGGCTCCCTTGGCCAAGGGAGCCTTCACTTTCTGCTGGAGAAGTGCCAGATGATCCTCCGACATGCGGTGGTAACTAGGTGGCATGGCTGGAGGGGTAGTCTCCCAGGGGAGGGAGTAGCCCCTTCGGACTATCTGCAAAACTCACCTGTCCGAAGTGATGGTGCGCCAGTGGGGGAGGTGATGGCGAATCCTGGCGCCCACTGGCATTTGATGGGCCTGAAAGGTCGGACTAGTAAGGTTTGGAGGCGGAAGCAGAGGGTGGGGGTTGGTGGACTGGCCCACTCACTGGCCCCAAGAACCACGTCGGGGGTTCCCACATCCCCGGCCGCGAGAAGGTTATGCAACTTCGTCGGCCTGTGGCCCTGGGCGGGACGTAGTGGGGCACCCCTTCCATAGCCACGAAAGAGGCGAAAAGCAGACTGCGCAGGGCGAGCGGAGAGGCCCAAGGACTTGGCCATAGGCCGTGAATTCTTGAAACTCTCTAGAGCGTGGTCTGCTTTGTCTCCAAAAAGGCGACGGCCATCAAAGTGAATGCCCATCAGGGTGTTCTGGACATCCCCAGAAAAGCCAGTCGATCTCATCCAGGCATAGTGGCGAAGAGCTATCGACGTGGAAATGGTCATGCCTAGAGTCGGCGGTATCTAGCCCACAACGGATGGTAAACTTTGCTGCATCCCTCCCGGCGGCAACAGCCTGGGAGAGTACTGTCCGGGCCTCCTCCGGACACTGGGGGAGCACTTGCGCAACCGTGTCCCACACAGAGTGAGAATAACGGCCCAATAGACATGCGGTTTTTACCGACCGCAGCACCAAGCTGGTGGAAGAAAAAATCTTCTACCCAGCCTCCTGGATTCCCTATCCGGGGGAGCGTTAGGGAATGCGCTCTTGGAAGTAGAGGCTTGGACCACCAAGCTCTCTGGGGTGGGGTGTTGGGAGAGGAAAGTGGGGTCGCCTGGGGCCGGGCGGTGGTGTCGGGCAACCATCCTATCCACGGGAGCCCCCGTGTTGAACCTGGACCAAGTACCCAAAAGGATGTCGGCCAGGGCTTCATTGAAAGGCAGCAGGGGCTCCGAAGAACTCGCTGCCAGGTGAAGCACCTCTGTCAGGAGGTTATTCTTGACTGCCACCATAGGAAGCTCGAGGTTAAGAGCCTCAGCCGCCCTACGCAACACCACTGCGTAAGCCGCTCCCTCCTCCGTAGCCACGGTAGGCGGAGACAACATGCCGTGGTCTGGTAAGGTATACAGTCCGCTGGCATCCCCCAGGTCCTCTATCCAATCCCGTTCATACTCCAACGGGTCTGACAAAGGGTCCCCAGACCCCTCCCAGTCTTCCTCACCCTCCTCTGGCTGAAAATGGCCAGGGTGGAACACGGGGGAAAAAGTACACATCTGCGCAGAATCCGGCGTTGGCCGACACCTGTCTGGCTCCATGTTCACGTCGGGTTGGAAGCTGGGGTCGACGTCGGCTGGGGGTCCAGGCGGCGTTGATAGTGGATGCGGTGCCGGTGGAGTCTGCGCCGGTGGAGGTGTCACAAGGTCGACCGGCGCCGTTCCGGATCCAAGGGGGCCGTGCGGCACAGGGGCCGGAGCCGCCGGCAGGGAGGGCCTAGGGCCCCAACCGAGTCCATGAGGCCCGAAGGTGCGATGCCTGAGTCGGGCTGCCCAAAGATGAAATGCATGGCTTCGTAAAACTGACTAAGCTGGGCAGGGGTTGCTCCAGGTCCTGTGAAGGGAGGGAAACTCTGAGTCGGCCCTTCAGGCTCCGCATGCGGAGCAGCGGGAGTGGCACCGCCCGCATCCCTCGTCGCGTCGGCCCACTGACGGGGAGAAGTCGAAGAGCGACGATGCTTTTTCGACTTCTTCTTGTGCTTCAACTTACATGACCACGAATGCGAAGACTTGGATGATGAGTGGTGATGGCTCCGCGACCGGTCCCTCGACATCCCTCGCGACCGGGACCTCGAACGGGGCGGAGCTGACTGCTGGCACTCAAGAAGCTTTCGGGACCGCTCCCGCAAAGACTTCGGAGCCATGGTCCGGCAGTCGGAGCACGACTTGGGGTCATGGTCGTGCTCCAGGCTAAAGTGGCATACGCGGTGTGGATCCGTCACCGACATCATTTTGGAACAGGAACCGCAGGCCTTGAAACCAGGCATCCCTACGTGCACCAGGAGTCGGAAGGACTCGAAAAGACGTCGACAAAAGTCGCTCAAAAAGTTCATGCGAAAAGTGACTGGAGGTATCGCTCTCTCGGGATCTGCGCTGGCTGGCGCAGAAAATAAAAATGGACGTCTGCGCGCGAGGGTGGCGTCTAAGTAGCTACCGCGACGTCATCCGGGCGACCATGATGCCAACGACGGACGCGGAGCCGACCGACACCACCTTCCGAAGCGCAGAGGTACTGCTGATGAAAAACTTCCCGGATCCAGTCTGACGCCTGGAGGGAATTCTAAGTTAAGGAATCTATAACTAACTTTTTCTTTCATATAAAAAGAGCAGGTATAAGTAACATATATTTGAACTGTGGAGGGCTGTAACCCTCAACTGTCAGACATCACAGGCCGCTTGGTCTAAAGTATCTAAGGAAGCATAAGCTACGTGAATCTTGTACCAAAAGGATTGAATTAGGAAGGGAGTTATACACCAGCATCTCTCTGTGGGGAAGGAATACCCTGAGCAATGGACCTTAAAAGTGAATCAGTAAGAACATTGAAAGCACACCAGAGAAGCCGTATAAGGTCAATAATTGTAATGAGATCCTGTTGAAGAAAGGATTTAGAAATGTGGCAGTAAGACTGGTGGCTGGAGTGGTACTCCATTGGGAGATGTATAAATGGTTTGCACGATGTCAAGGGGGCCCGAGACCCTAATGAAGGAGCCAAGGAAGAGACCAAGTGCTCTATGTACTGAGCATAAAGAAGGTAAAGTGAGTATATAGTTGGACACATGGCGCTGTCGAACAAATTTTAAGACACTGTAATTAGTAGAAATTTTGCACTTGTAAGTGGAGAAGTATCAGGATGCGCAAGAGCGGCGGAGTATCCTAAGACTAATTAGATACACAAATGCATTGAAGTCTCTAGAAACTGGACATCATGACAAACATTAGGAAAGGACATAAGTCCATAGCTTTATCTTGGAGAGGATCATGCTTTGGAACTAGAGGGAGGAGCCAAATTTGTGTCCATCATGCTGGTCCCTCTGCTCTTTAAGAACATTTTTTTTTTTTTTTTTTTTAAACCGTTTATTGCAGTTCGTAAAAGTTACAGGTATGGGCCTACAACCATCCGGCCGGCCGCTAGAATGACAAAAAACGTATTGCACACATACAGTAAAAGTCTCTAGGCAGTGCAGAGCAGTGAAAACAGGAGTAATCAATGGTGCAGGCCACACAGCTCCAAGCCCACAGTACGGTTCCCTTTTCTTGAAACAAAACAACACCAAAAAACCACACCCGCAAGGCAACCCACAATCCAAAATAACAGCACGTGCTCCATAAGTGGGGGATCCAAACCAGTAGCAAAAAACTCTGGAGGGGGGAATGGGAATAGATCAGGGACTGGGGGATCGCGCGCCCGCGGCTGAGGGAGGGGGGCCGTCTAGGGAGATGGAGCAGGCGAGGCAGCCGGTAGCAGTGGCGGCTCACAAATACCCCCGCGGTAGGCGTTCCAGGGGCCCCAGAGTTTCACCCACGCCCCAGGCTTACCTCTCGCCACATACACCACCTTTTCACGAAACATACACCAATCCATATGCTCTTTCCAGGCCGACACCGCAGGGGGCCTCTGGGATCCCCACAATTGAGCAATGTCGCGCTTGGCTATCATGTATCCCAGAGTCACCCACCGCGTCTGCGGGACCGAATAGTCATTCGGTTCCCATACATTCAGCAAGCATCTCCTCGCTTCAGGCAGCAGCGCAACACGCGTCACCACACGCAGGACCTCATGCACACCACGCCAGAATCGCTCCACCTTCGGGCACTCCCACAGTATATGCATGAAAGTCGCCAACGCACCACAGCCACGCTTACACATTCCGTCACCAGCAAAACCCATACGCAGAAGCCTTGGCCCCGTCACGTAAACCCGGTGAAGGATCTTGAGCTGGACGAAACGAAGGCGAGCCGGGATGGCCACCTCTTTCGGAGAGGCCACCGCGGAAATCCAATCCTCATCGTCCAGCTCCAGCCCGTCGGCAACCCAAGCCTCGCGGAGATTGGTCAGCAGGCACGATCTATCGTTGATCAATTTTTTGTATATGAGGGAGATCGTGCTGTCCGGGACATGGCCATCTAAGACTCTGTCCTCCAGGGGGGAAGACTCCGGAATGGATGCGACATCCGGGAAGACGGAGCCCAGCGCGTGCCGGACCTGTAGGTACCGAAAGTACTCACTGCCTTGCAGCTGGAACTCCGCCTGCAGCGTCTCAAAAGTTTTGAATCCCCCCCTCGTCCAGAGATCTCCCACCGTGCTGATTCCGATCGTGTCCCACTTCTCGAAGCCCTTCGACGTCCACAGGGAGCCCAGCCTCTCAGACGCATACAGCGGTGACGCCCGGGTCAAACGGTCCTTCCACCCCATAGCTGCATTAGCCGCGTGCCAGACACGCACCATGACACGCGTCGGTCCCGTCAAACGGGAGTCGGGCGCGCCCGCGTAGAGCGCTCGATTGTAATCGCCACCGGGGAGGAGCATCTTATCCATCTCAAATGCCGGGTTCAAGGCGGGCCCGTAAAGGCCATGATTAATTGCAGCTAGTTGGGAGGCCCAGTAATACCGTTTAATGTCAGGGAGGGCGACCCCCCCATCGTACCACAGGAGCGTCAATTTAGCCAGAGCAATGCGCGGCCTCCCGTCCCAGAACAGGCGCCGCTGGAGGCCCTCCACCTCACGAAAATAGCGTGCCGGGACCAAGTCCATAGTATTCTGGAGGGCGTAGAGGAAGCGTGGCAGGGACATCATTTTAAACAAGGCCGCTCGGCCGAGCGGCGAGAGCGGCAGACGCCGCCAGCGCACCACGTCCTCCCTCAAACGCCGAAGGGGGGGTAACAAATTCCGCTCATAGCGGGCCTCCGGGTCAAGAGTGATATAAATACCCAGGTACCGAAAACCTTGGGAGGCAATCTGGATCGGACAGTCCCGTGGTAAGGCCGGAGCCTCCCCGGAAAGCACATATACACAGGATTTCGCCCAGTTGATGACCAGGCCTGAGTTGCGACCGAATGAACGCAAAACATCAACCAGGACGATCAGTGATTTACGCGGGGAGGCGAGATACAGAAGGATATCGTCAGCATAGAGGGACACACGGTCCTCATGCTCGGGGGTCCAGCGGAGACCACGGATAGAAGGGTGCCACCTCAGCCACTCCGCCAGGGGCTCCAGGGCCAGAGCAAACAGGAGAGGCGACAGGGGGCAGCCCTGTCGCGTACCCCTCCCCAGCGCGAATGGGGCCGAGACGCGCCCATTCACTACCACCTGCGCCAATGGGCCCGAATATAGCAATTTGACCCAGCTAATGAAACCCGGGCCAAACCCGAATTTTGCCAGCATCGCCCAGATGTATGGCCATTCAAGCGTATCGAACGCCATGGTGGCGTCCAAGGACGCCAAGATGGCCGGCTCCCGCACAAATGGGATCTTTAAGAACATTTGAAGATCTTTTGGGTCATTGAAGATGTGGAACTTCCAGTTCTCTGAAATGTTGAATTTTGCTGGGCCTATGAAAGAAAATTGCATGTTTGATGCTTTGAGTCTGGTGCGGAGGGCCAGGAAGCCTTTCCTCACTTCAACAGTGGGCCTGGAATAGTCTTGAGGGACAAATACTTTTGTGGCCATTTCAAAACAAATTGGTTGTTCTTGTGCACGTCAGAGGTCGTCAAACAATCTGTTGAGAGTTGTTTCTGCCCACAGGTTTAAAGGAGGGGACGCGGTTCGCTCTTTCCAGTTCAAAGTCCTTCTTGAAAGGAATGCCTGTCATTTGCGAAAACCATTTTTCTAAGAAGGCGATGCAAGAGTCAGATGAGTTCTCCACTCCCTCTGGCATCCCAACGAGGCATAGGTTCCTCCTGCGATTACGATCTTCCAACTTGGCCACCACCTTTTGCAGGGATGTTGTAGTAATTTGCAGGTTCTGGCCGTCTCTTATTGAGGTATTGGACTTATCTTCTAGGAAACTGATGCGTCCCTCAGCCTCCGACAACCTGCTATTAATAGAGCGGAGTTCAGTCTTGATGGAGCACAGACCTTGTTGCATGACGTGTTTAATTTGGTCGATTTTGCTAGCTCGTGCACCAAATCCAGTTTTTTAAGAATTACGTCCATGGTGTTATCATTTTTACTTTTGAGTGGATAATCAGAGAGCAGAGGCTCCGCTTTGGTGTGCTTATTACCAGGTTTAGGTTCCTTGTCAGCCATGATCTTCCTAGCAAAAACAACAGTTGATAGACAGAATGCAGAACAATGTCATACATTCATCCAAGTACAGAGATCTGGGCCTTAATCCATCGTTTTTTTGCTCACCATGCCATTCCAGTTTGAACCCAGCCATATGCAAATCAGTCTTGACCCTGTGCCTCATGGGAACAGTCTAGCCCGAACTGCCAAGCCAGGTCCTCCCTGGACTGGAAACAAGCATTCTAGGACCGGTTTCGGGGTTTCACCCCTCTTCAGCCAAGATAGCTTGATTCCAGTGGCATGGAGAGCACGGGACCCACGTCTGGGCGTATGCGTCCCACTCTGGGTGACAAATGCAAAAACAACAATTAATGGACAGAATGCCGAACAATTTCATACATTCATCCCAGTACAGAGATCTGGGCCTAAATCCATTGTTTTCTTGCTCACCATGCCATTCCAGTTTGAAACCAGCCATATGCAAATCAGTCTTGACCCTGTGCCTCATGGGAATTGTGTCTCTTTTGATGACCTTCCTGGCGGCAGAACAGGGTAGGTTACCGGCCAGTTTGCGTAATTCTCTATGAACTCCATGGAGAGCAAGCAGAAAACCAGAAGAGAAGCGCCACCACCAGGGATCCTGTGATGAGTGGTAGTAGTTCTAGCTGAGCTAACTATCTGCCATCAAAGCACTACAGACGTGGAGGTCGCCCTTACCCTAAGATCATCGACGTGCTTACAAACTCCAAGGAGCAGGGTAAGGGTGGGGGTCAAAGGCGAGCACCTTGTTGGAAAGTCAACAACAGTGGAGTTGCAGTGTTCTGTGTAGGTAATTGATGAAGGCTTATGAGGCTGGACGTAAGTCCATGCAGAAGAGATCTTAAATTATAAAGCACCGGTATTCCATTTAGAAATATGAAGAGCAGACTTTTGGGCGGACGGACATTTTAGGGGCAGGCAGAGCTAGACTTAGTGGGGTCTCCTTGGACTCAAGAAATCTACCCAAGCACATAACCGGCTGTTGCTGAGGCTCCAAATGGGGTAGCTGCATACAAAGACGATTTAATGAGGAAGGAGGTCTTACTTGGTGGTCGCATGCCTCATGACTTGCCTGGAGCAACAGCAGGGATAGTCAGCCATTTTGTGAAGGCAGGAGCTGTGTGGCTGCTGAACACGGAGCTTAAATTGATAGCAGGACAGCAAGCTCTTTGGCAGGAACTGCACTGCTATCAGTAGAGGGCCCCGACATTCCGGTCTCAGAATCTGCTGCTCATTCCCTCTGCCCGTGCCTAGAGGTAGGGGAAAATTGCCATTATCAGCCGCTTCGGCAGGAGCAGTGTAGCTAAGTTGCCATGCACCGTGCCGTCCAAGTCACGCGCCCCTCTCCAGCCATTTAAAAAAAAAAACTTTAGACAGTTGCCCTATATACGTCACTTAGGGGGTGTTCTAAATGTACACCGTCTGTCCAGTAAGTCAATCCACTGTCGGTCTAAATGCAAATGTATGACCAAAGAAATGTAACCTAACTCCATGAGTTTATTTATTACCAGGTGTATTCCCTGACTATTTCCCATGGTCTGATGAGGGTAACGTGATGTAAATTTATAGTGCTAATTACAACTTTGAAACCAGAAAAATCCTACCTCGTTTTAGTGACAGAATGTAGGCCGGGTTGCTGTGCCCACTTTCTCATGTCATGCAGCGTTACAATCACCAGTCCCCTCTCTACCTTAATGATTGGCTGGCAACGGGGAGAAAGGACTCTGAGGACGAGGTGAGTGTTACGCGTCTACCACGGGGAGTTAGCTGTGCGTTTTTTTAGCTTAACGCAACACACTAAAACCTTCAGAAGTGGAGCACATTAATTAACATCAATTATATGCTCCTAGGTCTGGCGGAACACGATCGCTAAACTTTATATACGTTGTTGGAAGACTGAACTTCTAAGACGACACTAGCGGCGCAAAATAAAAACAACCGACTTGACCGGGTAAGAGAAGATTAACGCGTGTGCACAGGTGTACACTATAGCAACAAGGTTAGACGATAATGCACGAAAACACATCGCTTGTTATATTTCCCTGAATAGAACCCGCGTATACACGCTGCAAGTTCTGAAGGGAGCAACTCCAACAGTATTTACTCGGCTGAACCCAGAACAATACGATAAGACGCGTACAACAACTTGGTTGCCTTAAGTAAGTGCTTTTAAGTTATCCAGATAGATAACCTTAGGTTTCATTCTGGTGTTAAATACTATACCAATTTGTTTTATCGGTTATTTTTCAGTAGAATAACCACGACAAAAACACATGGATATATAGTACGCGGTTATTCAAAACGCCACCAAAAATATAGCGAAGAACATCTGCTACGCAGAGGGAACCTTGATAGCAGACACATTGAATACTTAACAGGTAACACTGACAGCCGAGTACGAAGCTAACAGTTAGTTTGGTTTATAAGTTATGTTGAAGTCTCTAGTAGTTTTGAGGCATATGAAGCGATTGATGGGTCATTAGTTGCCATGAACGCAACACTTCTGACGTCAGTACAAACCAAGAGAATAGACTAAAACTGCAGTAATGCTCAATCGAGGTATACTAGGTGTACTGGGTCACTAGCTGCTATGGGTGTAATATTTTTGTCGTTAGCATAAGCCATGGGAATGGATTACAGCTGTAGAAATGTTCGATTGAGACACACTTGGTTTTTTGATCTGAGATGATTATTATCTTAAACATCTATGTGTAAATAGGAAGATGAGATCGAAATGTATATAAATGTATAAATGTATATATGTAGAGGGTCGATATAGGGCCATTTTTAATATAAATTGCACTTGAATATGCGGTAGATGTACAATTGGTCATAGATTATTCTTTTTCTTGATTATGTTTTAGGAATTCTTGAATATCATGGCTGCCTGAGGAAGGCTGATCGCCGAAACGCGCGTAGACTGGAATAGACAAAAATAGCCATGTTTATTATGTATTAATTTAATTTTGTTTGATATTTTTGCAACACAATTGAAAGCAGAAAAAATTAATGTCTGATAAATTGTAAATCATGAATTAATCCTGTATAAATCTGCTATATCATGTTAGGATATCATAATGTCACGTACATGAGCATTGTGTTAGATAAATAAGGAAAAAGAAAAGCCAAAAAAAAGTATATAACTTCACAAAAATATTAAAGAATAAATTGTTAATTGAACTTTCAAGTGTGATAGTTATACTTGACTCTGGAATTTGATCTACTGGTACATCGCCACATTCATTTTAATAATTGTTTCCTATATATATTTTCTCAGTAACACTTTCTCATGTCATGCATTAAGACTTTCAGTTTAGACACAAGTGTTTAGTTCTATTTCATGGCAAAACAACATTTGGCTACCCCAACCATACACCCTAGCAGTTTTTGCGTTTTGGGTTAACACCCAGTCTCTTGTCTACACTCTCTGACACACATTTCCTTTCTGCGGAGTGGTGGCAGCTGATGATGAGATCTTGAGGTAGCAGGCGAGTACCTTCCTGCTTTATCCTCTGTGGTGTTGCTACCGTGAGGCGCCATCACTCCTTTTCTACACTTTTTTCCACATGTGGGTATTTTTAGACATCATTGTTGGAACAAAAGACAGTCTTTTCCTATCTCGTTTGAATAACCTTTGTCTTTTCTTTGAATAGGGAGCCATACCTAGTAGCATAGATGACATTGAAACACTTGCTCTACAGTTCGTCTAAAAGTTAGATGACAACTGCATGGGATACATGAACCAAATGCTCACTGTGGGAACAGGTCCTTTATTGTATACAGATTTCTGAGTGGGGGATGACCTGTTCTCTGCCCCTTCAGCTCCTTTTTGTGATTTGGTCTTGAGAACGGCAGCTTAGCCGTGAGAGCTTTTTTAGATTTTCATTCATCGCGAGATACAGCACATATCCTTTTTATTGGCACCCCTAGGACTCCCCACTATACACTATATCACAGGTCAGGACTCGTATTCTCTAATTTTCTAATACTACTCACAAGCCTAGGGCACGTACACCACTGCAGGCCCGAGCTAGTGCTAGTAAGAAAATGGACACATTTTGCTTAGCCTTTACTGATGAACATATAGCATCTATATTATCAGGCCCCTCCCTCTTACCAAGTGCTCCTTTAAACGGGGGACCTTCAGCCCGTGATGAATGGGATAAACTATCTAACACCAAGAAACGACAAATAAGGATAGCACTCCATGGGGCGCTCATGACTGAGTACTTAAGGGCAGGCGCAGCGCCGGCGAGTCTCTTGGTACGCATTGAACCGAAGATCTTTTTAGAAGACAAGAAATTCCGGGTGGACTGGAGCTACATAGCGAACAAGTGCACCCGGGATTGGCTTGTCTTGATAATCAACACGGCCAAGAGGCTAAGTGATGAGCTCCTTAAAGAAATTCTGGAGCTAGAAGAAACATTAAAATCAGATACCACCATAACTGATACGAAAGAACAACTAGCCAGAATTCAAGATGACCTTAGTGAATATCAAACCTACATGGTCAATCAAAAAATAAAAGGACTCAGACGCAATCTAGATAGATTTAGCCACGAATGGGCCTTCCCTTATGTTGAGGACCAGTACTACCAACAAACTCAGTCACAACCCATGCCTACAACTGGAGGGAGAGGAGGTCGCAGACAGGGTAGAAGAACACCTAATAATTGGACATTCGAAAATACAAGCAGTGAAGATGAAGAACCCATTGCCCAACCTTCGACCTCCAACCAACAGGTTAGATTCAATCCCCAGGAAAGAAGTAATGAGGACCTAGGAGCCATGTTCAGGGTTTTTTTAGGACAACAAACCCACAACCCCGGCAACCAAAGAGGGTCCAATTACAGAGGCCGGGGGAGGGGGCGGGCCCGTCAGAATCCGAACTCCACCTGGCAGCCCTTCTCCCCAAGGATCACACGCAGCAGGGGCAGAACACCCCTATAACTGCGACTGAGAACAACATAGTGGTCAACCTCTCCACATACCAACTTACGGACACTGAACTGGAGGTATTGAATAAAGGCCTAGGGTTTGTACCCACTCCCCGTCACGACGGGTTCCAACTTCGGGCAGACCTCTATGGTCTGATGAAGAAGATTAAATTAAAAAAGTTTTTTGAAGGGAAGGAACAGGAGCAGGCATCAATTTTTTCAACCAACTTACGATGTCCATCACATTTTTGTCCTCCGACGAGCTCAGTAGGCCCGGAAATAGTGGTGTTTGAGCAGAAGGTCCTCCATGACATCAGCCAGGCAGAACAAAATGTCCATACGGTGGCCCATAGCAACATGAGCATTAGAGATTGGCAAGCCTTAAAAAGTATACAAAGCAACCAAACCATCACTATTAAGCCAGCCGATAAAAGCGGAGCAGTGGTGGTAATGGATACCCAGGATTATGACATCGAGGTGGCTAGGCTTTTGGGGAACCGCTGCAATTATCAACCTTTGGCGCGAGACCCCACTAATGATCTTCAGGCCACTATCATCCAACTAGTGACAGAGGCCAAAGAAAAGAAATGGGTAACATATAAAGAAGCGGAATTTCTGATCAATTTAAAACCAAGGATGCCGGCTTTTTATATTGTACCCAAAATTCACAAGCCACAACGACCCCCTCCTGGCCGTCCAATAGTATCGGGCATCCAATCCCTTCTAGAACCACTGTCACAATTCGCGGACTTCTTTCTCAGGGAGTGTGTCATCACCCAACCCTCGTACGTCCAAGATACCACAGATGTTTTGAGAATCCTGGACGATATAACATACGATCCTGTGAACCAACTCCTTGTCACCATAGAATCATTATATACGAGTATCCCTCAGGAAGCAACGCTGGTGGCAGCAGCCCGCGCCCTGAGGGACTCTGAATGGTTCTATGACACTCCTCAAACCTTTGTACTCCAGTGCATCGAGATCGCACTGACAAAAAATTTCTTTTCATGTAAAGAACAGGTGTACCTCCAGGTGTCGGGCACCTCGATGGGGGCTACCTTTGCTCCTAGTCTGGCCTGCATCTATGTGGGCCAGTTCGAGGCGTACCACATTCACTCCCACACGAATCTCTTCCAGAAGAACATTGTTCTCTGGAAGAGATACATAGATGATGTGCTGTGTATATGGGAGGGTTCGGAAGAGAGACTCACTGAATTCTTGAACTGGCTGAACAGCCTTGATGTCTGCTTAAAATTTACTTGGGCGGTGAACAGAACATCTGCAGTGTACCTTGACCTGGACATACAGGCCAAGCATGACAAACTCGTTACTAAGGTGCACCACAAAACAACTGACAAAAACTCCCTCCTGCACTATAGGTCATATCATCCCAGAGCGCTCCGGGATAACTTACCTGTGGGTCAGTTTTTAAGATATCGCCGGAATTGTTCTAACCTTCACCAATACTCTGAACAGTCTAATGTATTAGCTGCCAAGCTGGAGAACCGAGCTTACCCTAAGAAAGTAATCAGGCAGGCGAAAAAACGAGCATACAACACGCCCCGTGCGGCTCTCCTGGAAAGAACTCCCAAGCAAAATGGCGAATGTATTCCTGTGGTCACCACTTTTGGCCCGCTATCCACCAAAATTAGGCAGATCATTCGTAGACATTGGCATTTGTTAAGCACTACCAACATGCAAATGCCTCCACCACGCTTTGCATTTAAAAGATCGGCAAACTTACGTGATCAGCTGGTACACACCAGACCCAAATCAGACCCACGGGAAACTAACATTCCGCAACGACACTACCCATGTGGGGGTTGTTCCGTGTGTAGGCTCACAACAGCCACCAAAAGTGTCACCCTCGCAAACAACCGAATGTGGTATTTGAATAAATTCAGCAACTGCAATACATCTAACGTTATTTATAGACTGACCTGCCCTTGCGAGCTACACTATATCGACCTTACCACCAGGAAGGTCAAAGTTAGGATTCAAGAACATCTGAGTACGTTACGTGCAGGGAAACTGAGTACAAAACTAGTTCAACACCACAAACATGATCCCAAAGATGTACGCTGGGTAGTACTAGAAAGGGTGACGGGGGACCAGTTCAACATGGAATCCAGAATGAGCAGTAAGGAAGCTCGTTGGATTTACCAGGAGGGTGTGGACCAGACTGGACTGAATGACTCCATTGAGTGGAATAAAGTCTACACATAATCCATTTACCATTCATTGGCCCCCCCTTTTTTCCTCCCCTTTTTTTCCTCCCTTCTGGTCAGTATGAGTCCAGATATAGGGGTTACTGTATGAACATTGCGAGAGAGGGTGCGATATGGAAGTGCTCTAATTCATGATAAATCAGGACCATAAAGCGAGAAACCTCAGGGCACCCGGTATCACTGACACTGTTTATTGCAGCATTGCAAGATGCAGATATTTTTCACACTACATACGACTTTATTCTTATGATTTAAGCCATCTGTCACAAGTAGAACTCCTTGGGGGTGGTACGCTCGCATACTGATAGGTAGATTGCCTTGTAGTTGCATACATCTGATTTACCATTCTAAGATGGCGCGTTCCGGCGGCCAAGCCAATGTGAATGATCTGAAATGGGCGGGACCCACACAGCGTAGCCACGTGATCCGCGAGACCACGCTCTTAGTTCCGGCTGACAGCGGCTGCGTTGTTGCAGTGCTGAGTTAACGCCGGACACGGACACAACAACGGTGAGTCCGGTTACATGTTTCCTTTTGAACAAGGGAGGTTTCTTAAAAAGCAGGGTATACCACAGGGATACGTGCACTAGTTAATTCGGCTCGGCCGTGGGTTCTAAATAAGGGCACGCCTTGACCCGTTACGAAAAGTAATTCTTCAGTAACTTTTCAGTAATAGACTGGCTCCACCAATCGACAGCAGATACATGGTGTAGGAGCCACCTTACCGGCACTAAGGATCGTAGCATGAGCGGGACATATGAGGGATAATACCCCTTTTGGCGGGTATAACTGAAAACGAACAATTCCTTTGATACAAGACCAGCCCTCGTAAAGCAGTAGCTACATATGAGGATTTACACAACAGTGAAATAGGGATGCATATAGACAAAGAGAAATAGTAGGCTATGTCACAGGGAGCGGTGGGAATCCGTTTCCCTTACAAACTTTTAATTCAATTCTTCTGATTCATGTCTTTCACTGTGTATTTACAGACTCACGATAGGAGTCGAGGGGATGAGCCCTGAACAAATGACTGCTGCTACATACACACAAGCTCGAGGGTAAAGGTATGCCCATGATGGGCAACATCCCGGTAAACATTTTGGGGGATACTTAGTAGGGAACGGTGTATATACAGCAATGGGTCCTTTTGAACTAGAACCAAATATTTTGGAAATGTGTTGTTTGTCTGTCTTTTTTCCAACAGAACTGCTTTTAACTGATCAAGCAAGGCTAAAGGGTGAAATGACAATACCCCACGCCCTGAAGAAGTTGCCGTGAGTTTTTCCAAATGGCAATGAAACATGTCGGCATTTTATATATGAGTGGTCACACAGCATAGAATAAAAAGTAGAAAGCCAGTGTGAACCAACTCAATTTTGTGTATATACACTGTGGGGTCTATTACGGTGCACGGTTCTCTGCACAGTTTTTCTTCTTTCTGTCACACACCCTAGCAGTTTTTGCGTTTTGGGTTATCACCCAGTCTCTTGTCTACACTCTCTGACACACATTTCCTTTCTGCGGAGTGGTGGCAGCTGATGATGAGATCTTGAGGTAGCAGGCGAGTACCTTCCTGCTTTATCCTCTGTGGTGTTGCTACCGTGAGGCGCCATCACTCCTTTTCTACACTTTTTTCCACATGTGGGTATTTTTAGACATCATTGTTGGATCAAAAGACCGTCTTTTCCTATCTCGTTTGAATAACCTTTGTCTTTTCTTTGAATAGTGAGCCATACCTAGTACCATAGATGACATTGAAACACTTGCTCTACAGTTCGTCTAAAAGTTAGATGACAACTGCATGGGATACATGAACCAAATGCTCACTGTGGGAACAGGTCCTTTATTGTATACATACCCCAACCATACAGCCAGAAACGTTGTAGTTAATTCAGTACTCACCATAAAAGTTGGACTATTAAATACAGTATTATTGACTGCATAATAGCCCAGTCTGAGACCCTACTAAGGAAATCGATAACTTTTGTACTCCAGCCCTTTCTGCTGTAACACCTTGATCCTTAGCTTGTTTAAAGACAGATTTGTGTTAGGCACTAGAAGAAAAAGTGGCTTATTACTGTAGCATTCATTTTGGTCGCTATGTTATCCACCTGCATATTACTCACCTGTAAAATAACCCCAGGCTTTAGACTGAATCCGTAAACTTCAAAGCTCTAATGTTGCCAGTAGGGAGGGCTGGTTTCAAATTGATGCAGGAAGTGGTGTCCGATCACTTTACTGAATCCGCTGAGACGCATCGTCAGTTCCTGTCCATTTTCTCACAGGCTTCAAGGTGAGCCAACGGGCTGATCGAAGGGTAAAATACCATAACTGATCAGGTATCTTATTAACTTTCCCTATAACACATCTATCAAATGGGGATGCGGGACTGGTCTGCAAGGACTCTGCAGGTAGACAGAATATCCACTAGAAAGATCGCTACTGCAGATAATTAATTTTCTCTACTCAAGGATACTTCTACCAGCAGATTCCTCTCCTGTAGAATGGATTCCAAAGCAATACTTTGCCCAGGAGGAAGGTTGATGGATGGCTAAATGAGGAATTCCTGCATAAAAGATCTGGCAAAGTGTCCATCCCTACTCTTTTCAGAGACCAAGCAGCAATGCTTGGCCAAGTTGTGTAGGGACATCTATGTCAACACTTTGCAAATCTCTACTATTGGAACTCACTTGTCAACAGCAGAAGTAGTTGATTTTGCTATGGTGGAATGGGCCTGGATGTCTTCGGGGGCGGGGGTCTTTCTTGGTTAAAGCTTAACAGGTCTTAATACAGAGGATGATAAACCTGGAAAAGGTCTTTTTCCCCACCGCTAGATGTCCAGTTCCTTATAAACAACACAACAGCAATCTCGTCACTAAACAAGCAAGATATTGGAGAGTCTGGTCTCCTTTGCCTGGAAGCATTTAGACCGTGGTCTTGGGCACAACGCCATGGGATCTGGCTAGCGGCCAATCACCTAATGAGCTCTCTGAATGTCAGACCTGAAAGCTTGAACTGGTGTTATCTTGCTGATCACGAGTGGCATCTCCTGCCGGAACAAGTCCAGCACATCTTTGCACAGTGGGGTACACCTCGAGTGGACTTGTTCGCCTCCTTGGAAAATGCTTAATGCCAGAAGCTCTATGCCCTCCAGCATCTATTGAGGGAAGCCTTGGAGGACAGGTTTCAGTTGAGGTGGAACTTTTAACTGCACTCTGCGTTTCTCCCAATACCCTTGATTTCTTCAGTTCTAAGGTAGATTTGTCAAGACTGGGCCTAAGTCATTCTCATCGCCCTAGATTGGCCAAGAAGGGCATGTTTGATATGGGGACCTTTGGCACTTCTTCATATGTCTGTGGCTCAAGCTGCCATTCATACTGGACCGTCTCCCCGGTTGCCCCTTGTGTAAATCTGCTTGCTTTGGAAGATGGCATATCTTTGTTGTTTGATGTGCAGACAACATAGACCCCTTACAGGATAGGCTGACCCATGTCTTGCAGTTTGCACGTTACTTTACCAAGTGGTGATGTGAAATAGAGACCGCCAAGGGGTATTTGGCTGCGTTGTTGGCGTATCCTCTGTCTTTCGGACCAGGCTTCCTTATTCAAGTCCTCACTTATGATGTGTCTCCTGAAAGGGTTAAGAAATCTGTATCCTCCAACTCCCTTTGTTGTACGCCAATGGGACAATAGCCTTGTTTGATCCTTTCCAATACCTGTTTGAGCCCCTGCATAGTTGTCCTTTAGGAATGCTGACCTTAAAGACCATGTTGTTAATGGCAATTACCTCAGCCAGAGGAGTCAGTTGCAAGCCCTTCATTCTCGTCCACAGTTCACAATCTTTTATCATAACAAGTTTGTGTTGCGAACCAAGATGGCTTTACAGATAAAAGTAGTGACTCCCTTTATCCTCAGTCAGTCCATCACCCTTCCGTCAAAGCTGTATCTTTTATCACCTTGAACCTTTCCAATAGGCAAGATGGCGGTCGTCTGAGACCGTTGGTGCACTCAGACTGCCGAGAGCTGAGAGCTAAGCCTACTACTCGATATGGTTCCGCTAGACTAAAAAACATGAATGTTGCATTGGTCAGGCAAGACCTACATAGCCCCCTCAAAACAGGCAACGAGTGTCTGCGGATTCTGGGGACCATTATTGGACTCTCCGTTATTCGGCGCTTTCTAAAGCTCACCCTACAAAGCTTTAAAGAAGAAAGTACATACCGGTCGGGGCTCGTAGGGGAGGCTGGATCTACGGAGAGGAGTGAGAAGATTGAAGCTGAAGCTGCCGCAATGGGTCCGAAGGCAGCAGCAGGTGCTGCTAAAGTGAAATCCACCGGGATACTGGGAGCTTCAGCGGCATCGGGAAGCACTGGTGTGGAGCCTCCGGCGATGGAAACTCCGGCTCAGACTCCTCACCGAGGCCGTCGTGGGATTGTTGACCCGGATCCGGAAAAGAAAGGGAGAGGCGGAGCGGTGTTACGAGGACGTCCGGCCGGCCCCACAGTCATAGACATGCTGAGAGGCCCAGCAGCCGGATTAGTACCGGGTCGCGAGGGGAAGAGTAAGAACAAACCCCGTTTAGACACTGCGGTAAGCGCCATGAATAACACCTGCCAGGATGGAGAGTGCCCCATACAGAATATCGGAGCAACAAACGAGCAGGGACTGCAAGACTGTCGTGGGGGCTCAGAGGCGGTGAACGGAGGTAAGACCCTTCCACCTCAAAGTTTGACAGAGGGCCCTCATGGCTCATCGGTTGTTTTGCCAGGGGAGCCAGAGTCAGTGGCAGATATGTCATCGCAGCTTGTGGAAAATATTCTACAGAAAAAAATAATAACACCAAAAGATAGAGTGGGGGCTCAAGCTGGTGACCAGTTAATTGTGGCCCCGCAAGTACTAAAGGGCGATCTTAACTTTATTAACCCGAGTAACCTGCAAGGTAACCACTCCAGCAGCCAAATTGAGCTGGAGAAGGAGCCCAGTGACTTTTTCTTCTCAGTTTCAGATGGGGATGATGGAGACTGGTCAGAGGGATCATCAACTGATAGCACTGATTTGAGCTATAATGGCGGTGAGGAGACAGGGGGTGCTAAGAGCAAAACGGTGCTGAGAAAAAAGAAGAAAAAACAGGGGGAAAAAGACTTGGCCTGGGATTATACCCCGACAAATCAACTTACTCACTCCCTGCCCCTGCCCCTGCCCCTGTCCCAATCAGGTAGTGACCCCCCCCGATACAGATACAGCTACATCATCTTCCCCAACTCTGGGGGCTATCTTTCAAGCTATTTCAATGCACCGAGAGGAAACTCGACAGGATAGCCGCAAGGCACAGCTAGCCATGCGGAAGATGCAGGGGGTTGTGCGGAAGCTAACTAAAACATGTGGCTTATTTGGGGAGCGCCTAACTGAACTTGAGGCCAGAACTGTTACCACAGAAACTGATCTCGCTGCAAACCAAGTCTTGGTCGAGGCACACGAGGCACAACTGGTAGATGTAAGATGGAAGTTGGAGGAGTTTGAGAACCGCCAACGGAGGAATAACCTACGGGTTCTTGGGGTCCCGGAGGGGGCCGAGAAGGCTGATATACGTTCATTTATTATTGAACTATTGCAAAAATCGCTGCCTGAAATTACCGGTTGGAACTGGTCATTGGAGATTCAGCGGGCCCATCGAGTCCCATTTGTTCAAAAATATCCAGCGAAAGTGGGGTCACTCCCTAGAGCTATTTTGGTATATTTTGGCAATTTTTTGTTACGTCAGGCAGTTTTTGAAAAGGCAAGGCCAGATGCCAAGAGGTCTATTAATGGGATATCTTATTTTGTTCGCCCTGACTTCTGTCATTGCACCGTTGAAAGACGGTGGCGGCTGCGGCAACTCATTAAAGCATTTCAGGATAAAAAGGCGCAAGCCTTTCTTAACAATCCTGCAACATTAAAAGTGATTTTTGAGGGGCAAACGATGATTTTTACATCAGAAATAAAAGCTAAGGAATACTTAGAAGGGATACCCCGTTAGGAGTGGGTCCGATTCTAATACGTTCTAGCGGCACCTAGCTTGGGTCCATATCGTAACTGAGCTAAGTGTAATAAGAGTAGGGGAATATGGCTTTAGGATGTAACAGGGCTTGGTATACAGGGTTTGGTATACAGTAGCTCTCAGCCTCGTCATGAGGTGCACTTCCATTGGGATCAGTCTCATGAGTGAGTCTGTAAGCCTCATGTGGGGAGGTGGGGGTTTTCAAGGGGTGGGAGGGGTGGGGGGGCAGCTCCGTGGGTGGGATGGGAGTGGGAGGGGAGGGGGGGGTGTGAACGGGGGGGAAAACTGGAGGAAAAATAACATATCTAGAAATGCTAAGACAGGATTGGAAATGGTAAGAAAGCTAAAAAGAGAGCAACAGGAGAAAATAAGAATTCAATGTGGGAAGGAATCCGAACAGGTTCAAGGAGAGTTTTGGGAATTTGAGTGTAAAGGACGATGGGGAGATTGACAATATGCTCGTGGAACATTGCCGGGTTGAATGACCGGGGAAAGAGAATTAGATATGCAGAATTGGTAAGGCTTAGCCGTGCAGATGCAATATGCTTGCAGGAGACGCACATCCCCTGGGGCAGGAGGGATTTATTACAAGTAACAGGCTAGAACCTACTTGCCTGCACAACCCAGACATCCAATACTCGAGGTGTGGCAATTCTAGCAAAGATCTCGTTGGGCACCATTAAGCGAAAGATAGCAGACACCCTGGGGAGGTGGGTGATTGTAAAACTTCCCATGGGTGCTACCGTCTGTGCAATCTATGGATCTAATCAAGACGATCCCCAGATAATGGAGGCCCTGGAGCTTGAGTTGGCCTTATGGCCCACCCCTTTGATTCTTTGCGGGGACCTCAACATTTCCCTGGATCAGACTACTGGCAATCGGGGGACAGGGGGATATTCTGGTAGAAAGCCGCGAGTTTATAGGGCATTTAACTCTTTAAAAGTCAGCCATGGTTTAGTGGACATTTGGGCCACGAAGAATCCGGCTAATCCCGGCTTTACATTTTTTTCGTGCCCCCATAAAAAATATGTCAGGATTGACTACTTCTTCTGTTCTAGAGCCTTAGTAGGGACGGCTCGGATTAAGAAACTCCCTAAAATAATCTCTGACCACAACCCCCTGATTTTAGAACTAGTCTTAACCAATTTTAAAAGGGTGATAAGCAAATGGACTTTTGATAGGAAACTTCTTGTTAATTCTGAATTTATTGAATATATGAAAAACTGGGCACAAGAATTTTTTGATTTAAACAGGTTTACTGCCAGTAGGGGGGTGGTATGGGATTCTTTTAAAGCCGCTCTCCGAGGGGAGACTATTTCATTTGTCAACAGAACTCGGAAGCTTCGGGAACTGGAGAACCGCCAATTAATGGAGGATTTAGCCAGGGCAGAAGAGTATCATATTATACAGATAGCACAGGGGCAGGTGGGAGAACAAATACAGCTGCGAATAATTGCACTCCGAGCGGAGCTAACAAATTGGCTTATAAAGAAATCGGCTGAGAAATATCAGGCTCATCGGAATAGCGCCTATGAAACCGGGGAACAAGTTGGCAGAAGGCTAGCCCTCCGTACTCGGCAGAAGACCTCGTCTAACGCTATATCCACGATTAAAATAAACGGGCGTGTCTACACTACCCCACAAGAGGTAACTAGGGGGTTTCAGAATTACTATCAGAAGCTATATCACAATGATATTAATAAAAGTAGGGAAGAGGTTTCTCAAGTCCTGGCAGGACTGGTTACCGATATTAATGCTGGGGAAGGGTTGGATGGGCTAACCAGACAGGAGCTGGAGGCAGAAATTTCGCTCGATGAGGTAGAGCTTGCATTGTCAGGAATGGCTCTAGGTAAAGCAGCTGGTCCTGATCGGATCCCCCTTGAATTATATAAAACCCTAGGCATAGTTATTACACCTCTGCTCCTAGATTTATTCAAGGGTGTACAACACAGTGGAATCCCTCCCGAATCCTGGAAAGGGACTAACATCATAATTTTTCCTAAAAAAGGGAAGCCGGTCGATGATCCATCTTCATATCGGCCAATTTCTCTGATCAATTCAGATACAAAAATGTATTCTAAGATCCTGGCTAATCGGCTGGGGAGGGTCATAGAACGTCTTGTTTCCCCTTGGCAACACAGGTTTATCCCTGGCAAGGGAACAACAGATCATACCCGAAGAGTTGTCTCTTTGTTTGATATAGCGGCCAGGGAAGGGGACAGGATGGCTATGATCCTCCTCGATGCCGAAAAAACTTTCCACCGGGTGGCCTGGGAGTACATGTGGCAGATACTGGAATTTTATGGCTTTGGCCCTAAGCTCATAAAAGCTGTGAAGGCTATGTATTGCCAGCCATATACACGACTGCAATTAATGGGGGGTGAGTCTGAAAGTATTCACATTTCAAGGGGGACTAGGCAGGGCTGTCCCTGCTCCCCTATTTTATTTGCGTTGTATATTAATCCCCTAGTGGCTACTCTGTTACAGAGCTCGAAAATTGAACCGGTAATAACTAGGGGGTTTGAGACTAAAGTACTGGCCTATGCAGACGATATTGCGGTCTTAACTACGAACCCTGCTGAGGCAATTGAGGAAATTAATAAGATTACAACAGGGTTTGGCCTCTTCTCCGGGTATGCACTGAATGCGGGGAAAACTATAGTTTTATGTACTGATAACACTGTCTTTAATGATCCTAAACGAGCAATATCCGCAGTCTACTTGGGGGTTCGAATTAGCACAAATGTGGAACAAATTACTAGAATCAATTTTGAACCTTTGATCAATAATTTAGGAAAGGAATTAAGGAGGGTTAATGGGATACATCTATCTATTATTGGAAGAGGGAACTACTTAAAAATGACTGTTTTACCAAAAATACTATACTTGTTCCGGGCAATTCCTCTGCTCGTAGAGGATAATTTATTAAGGGCATTGGAATCTATCTGCTCCAGCTTCCTATGGCAATATGGGAAGATCAGAAGAGCTGGGAAATATGTAGCATTACCTCTTGATAGGGGTGGACTTGCAGTTCCTTATATCACTTTATATTTTTGGGCAGCTTTTCTACAGCAAATGACCCCACTATTATCTGTTAATAATATTCAGGAGGTAGCTCAGGGACAAAGAATTCCGACAATTTACAAGCTTTCCATGGGGAAGGATGTGCGGGGGCTTTTATTACGGCAATTGGAACCCAGCTACTACAAGAAGATCCGGTTTAAAGTTATTCTTAGCTCATGGAAAGTTTGGAAAAAGATTGTTAAATACATGGAGATTCCGAGATTCTCTAGCTATACCCCTCTCTGGCGCTCGCAATTGCTGCCCCGTTTGGTTAATGATGACATGGGGAAAAGGTGGGAAAATTATGGGGTAAGAACAATAGCGGATTTTTGCGGGGAAGGACAAGATTTTCAATTCCCTAGATTACAATTGATGTTTGGATTCTCAGACAATCAATATTTTAAATGTATACAGATTAAAAACATCCTTGAGCTACAGCGCCCCAAAATTAGTTTAGCTAAACTACCACTTTTGGAAATAACAGCAAAGGACTCCTGCAGAATTAGAGACTTCTATACATTACTTTTGGAAAAAAGCCCCGATGATTTGGAAAAGACAGAGGCATCCTGGGTAATTAAGCTGGGGAACCCAGATGTGGATATCTATAAATGCCTCTGCCTATCCTCAAATATTTTGGTATCTTCAAGCTTAAAAGCACAAGTTTATAAAACACTGTTTAATCTTTATTTTACTCCTGCTAAATTATTCTTATGGGGAAAAAGGGTAGATGACAAGTGTCCGAGATGTGGGCTAGGACCTGCTACCCTGCTTCATATGTTTTTTGATTGCGAGAAGCTCGCCCCCTTGAAAGAAGGCTTGTCGCGCTTTTGGGAATCTCGGTTTGGTTGTAGGTTCGAAATAACACCAACTTTGATGGTTCTTGGTTATGATAACTCATTGGCTCTTAGTATTGAACAAGAATATGGCTTGTTTTTAGGGGCTGCGGTATTTAGGATATTATTAACTGCAAGATGGAAAGATGCTGAGCCACCAAGTTTCCATATATGGCTTGCTAGAATGTTGGGAATGTATAAGCAAGAGTCATTTCTTTATGCATGCCGAGGCAGGCAGGCCAGAGCTCGGGGGAGAAAGATCTGGGCATTTATGGCTGAATGGAGTAGGGAAGCTAGGATTGAGTAGAGGAGGGGATAAGGTTAGGATATTAACTTAGGGAAATCTGCGTTGAAACTGTGATAATGTAAAGTAATATTAATCGCTTTGGGATTCTATTAATATAATAATGTAACTCTTTGTTGTCTTTTATTTTCAACATGGTTGTTTTATTGCTCTCTGAGCTTTTGCTCGTTTTTTTTTTTTTTTGAAACCTTATGAATCTGTATTATGTATTTCTAGATATGTTTCAATAAAGAAATTAAAAAAAAAAAAAAAAAACCTTTCCAATACCGAATCTGCCTTATCTCCAAACAGACTTGCCTCATCAAACGTGAGGATCATGAGGTTGGATTGGAAAGCACAAGTGCATAGCCAGGCGTGTCAGTGAATAGAAATAGAAGTACCCATGGCCCTTACTGCAGAATTGACAGTGTCCATTCCCAATTTTATTATGCGGTGCGACGAGTGAGGACCATCCTGGACCACCTCTTGGAACTGCGCCCTCATCTCCTCTGGCACGAGGCACAACCAACTGAGCCATATCCTGTAGAGCGAGGTGTAGTGCGCTATCAGACAGATTGCGTTCAGGAAGTTTAGAGACATGCTCTAACTGAAAAGGTTTGTTTACTCCAGTCGCTTAGACTATCTGAGGGATCCACTGGGAAAGCCCCAGCCGCCTGTCTGGATGAGCATGATGCCTGGATAACCAGGCTTTCAGGTGAAGGATGGGAAGAGAGAAATGGAGGGTCTCCTAGAGAAAGACAATAGCCTTGTGCCACACGTTGGTTCACAACTGGGACAAAGGCTGATCTGTTTCAGGCCACCAAGACTGGATCCAGCAGATCCTCTAAGAGCATCAGGGCCTCAGTAGTAGGTGCTGTCAGCAAGAGGACCTCTGAGAGAGAGTTAGCTTAAACTTCCACTGTAGGAAGCAACAGATCCAGAACCTCAGCTGCTTTCTTCACTACTGAATGGGCGGATATCACTTCCGGCGTCGGGGGCTCAGCCAGTATGTCCATTTCTATCTCCAGAGAGTTATCTAGCCTTCTTACAGAGGATAGGCCGCAAATTCTTGTCCATGTTCAGTGCCATCATATCCAGCCAAGGCATATAAATTCAAGGGGTCTGAATCTGATCCAAACAGACTGTATATCCTATTACAGGCTCTTCTTCCTTCAAAAGTACTTTCGCCACCCGTGTGACTTGTTGTGAGGTGCAACTTTAGGGACTGGTGCCGATGGTGCCAGAGGTGGATATGGTGTCGCCGTCAGTAAGTGATGGGGCCGGCCATGTAGGAGGAGGATGTTGAGTTGACTATCTGAGCGCACGATTGATGGATTGAGTCAGCATATTTCCTGATGGCATTGGAACCAGTGACAAACAGGGGCAGGCTGTACTGCCAATGGGGCTCTAAGGACCATGGTATGACGCGGATGCTCTGGTGAAACTAGAGTACATAGCATTAGGAAATGCTGCCAGATCAGAACCTGAAGCTGGGGGCTCAGGAAAGCAGGTGTCGGCATCAAAACTGTCAGAAGAGATTGCCCTGGCGCCGATGGATACAGAAATATCAAGGATTACATCAATGGTATTCGTAATGTTTTTGGGGCTGGATCTAGTGAAGTCACAGACCGGTCAACCGTTTCCAAGACAACCAACTCTAATTCCAAGGAAAAAATCCTGAGGGAGTTAAAGGACATTGAGGTGACTTGCCTCTGAAATGTTTTGCGTGCTTTCTGTATTTTTCCTTGTACCGCTGCAAGAATGAGACAACGGCGACCTGGAGCGAGGTCTGAAGTGAGGTCGACTGCTGTTCTCACTCCTGGCTCGGGTCATTAAGAGTTTTGCCTGATGCTGCTTGATGGCCTTGAAGTTTAAAGATCCAGTTTTAAGCCTGGGCTTTTTGTACAGGCGAGGAATCAGCAGGTAGAAATATCCATTAGAAATGGAGGTATGCAAGTGTTAGATGCTCCTATCCATACCTTTTTGGGGGGGGAAAGACCATGTTTGGCCTACAAGTGATAACTGTTTTCGGTTATTTAAATGTGTTTTCTTAATTGCAATGGAAAGCAGCAGAGATTAAATATAATCTATGTGATGTGGGTCACATTCTTTACAGTAAGTGATGTGCACCAATCTGGGCAACATTTCTAACGAGCATGATTCTTCAATTCCTCGTATTGGCATTGCTACCTCTGGTGCCTGCTTTTATTTATGTACTGAGGAACATGAAGAGGACCCTTGAGGCTTTCATCATCCTATTTGTACTTCTGATCAATGCTTCTTCTCATGCATTTTGAACTTCAATCTGAAGAGGTTTCATAGACTTCTATATTCAGCAACCATCAGTGTGGCTTTCTTCACCCTCACGTTTTTTAGGTGCATCTAGCAGCATGTGGTGCAGGCGTGGTTGTCATGAACAAGCCCACAGACACATCATGCATCATCATAAGGGTCAGTCACCAATAGATGAATCCTGCATTTGACGCAAGGCCAGAATAAGGACTTAGTTAGGGGCAGGGAAACTAACATTATGGATGTCCCTTGGCACCTGTATAGAGCTGTCAGCCCAACGGGTGATCCCTTGACAGCTGTGTGACCAATGTTGATTTGCCCCTAACTTGCATCCATTGCTTGATTTAAAAGTTTCTAGATCTAGTCTGACACCTGTGGATGTTGGATGGGAAAATTGTGCATTATGGGTTACAGTTAACACAATCAAAAGTTATTCGATGTACATCTGAAATCTAAATTAAAAACAACACGTTGGAAAATTCTGAACCTAACCCTAGACAGCAGGAAAATCTACATGCAGCAAACCTCACCATTAGATTTTCAACAAGTACTCAAAAATACCTACCATGGTAGAAGGAGGTGGGGAATGCATAGATTAAATGGTAGTCAATGCATTGATGTATGAACTCCGCATTAAGAGTTTGAACAAAATGCTACAAAAGTATTTATTTTATTTTAATCAAATGGAAATGGTCGACAGTACTAAGATTTTGCATAAATTAATTTTGCTGCATGTGGCAAATAAACAGAATTTAGGAATTCTACATTCCTTTACCGATTAATTTTTTTACATTGTTGGGGTACATGGGATAGGGATGACGATGAACTGCTTACTCCATCTAGGTAATAAACTATAAACATGTCTAGAGGGAAACAAATCAGAAAAAGTTAACAAATTCCTCTGAGGCACCCACTCCCATCAACGTGCATTAGTGTGTACTTGATCAAACTGTAAAATAAAAGAAATACTCCTTGCTTGAAGTCTGTGAAAAAGTACCTAATATTAGGTAAGAAACAACATAAGAAATACAGCTGATAACGTTGAGATTAACACAACCTCTATCATTACGAGAATAGGTAGAATGACGTTAGTGATTTAAGGCAGAATCAGTGCAATGACACAAATTCAGCATCTAGCTTACAGCTAAGCGTTTCTAAGGGCAATAAGAAAAATTGAAGGCAGCCGAGGAATTTTAAATTCTCCCAAAATATTTCAGCAAATCAGTTCTTTAACGGACTACAATTTCAAAATCATAAATTTGGACTGTATGGAAAGTGCTCTTGATTGTCTATCTTACACAAAAACATTTAGGTACAAAGGTTTGCTTTGTAAGAACAAGACATACATAGTTTTTATTATAAAGAGTGAATATTAATACTTCTATTTTAACCGAATCACTTTTACCGAGAAAATTCACTGTTTCATTTTCCTATTGCGTAGTAGACCAATCGCATTCCAAGCAGCAGCCTTACATTTCTTTAACTTACACTGGCTAAACTTGAAGTGAAATTCCTTTGATTCAGAACAGCGAAACAAATATGTTAACATTTAAAATATAAAAATGTGTGGTCTCCATGAAAGTTTCCGGAGACAGTAAATACTGATGAATAGCGGATGCTGGTAGTTTTGAAGATTCATGTTCTGCCCCCGGGCCCTGCCTTCGGATCATCAGAGGCCATGATTCTTCGATGAATATTGGAAACGAAAGTGAACCATGACGTAATGTTGTCCTGTAGTTTATAAAAAGAACACACAACAGGCATCACGTTCTAGACTGCAGAGGGAGTCTGGGGGCCAGCTCATTAAAGTGACTCATTCCAGGTCGTTTACTTTGCTTCTTGATGTATTCCAATGTTCTCACCTGGAATAAAAATAAAACACATTTACTTTTCATAAAAAGAATGGGTTTGCCGCGTGATAAGGAAAACAAATAACTGTTAGCCGATTTCCCCTTTTCGCAAAGTTTCAATATAAATGGTATGCAATAGGAACCCAACTAACTATACATGGAATTCACTTCCTAACGAAGAAACCGGTGGACTCTCGCAAGTAAACACCGACGTGTAGCCTCTTACCAATCCAGTCAACGTGATTAAATCAGAATGCTTTTATTTTTAAATCGGGGAAGGGAGGAGTTAGAAGGAGCTGTGATCCATTCCGCTTCCTGTTAGTCGGTCAAAATCAAAAGGAATGAATCACTTGTACCTGCAACCAGGATTCAATGGGTTCTATCCGTCAGTACTCGTAGGAGTACTTAGAAAACCCTCATTCACATAGGCAGGTCATGCGGCGGTTTATCTTGATTCCCCGCCTTTGTTTGATACGTGACAGAATCATCATCGGGTCTCTTTCTGTATGCTTCCTCCACCTACAATACGTATTGGACAAAGATAGTGCGGTGGATTCATAATCAATCCGTCGCTGCACACATCACTTTTTTTTATACAGTCTTCCCATACACCAAACGGAATAAAAAATGTATTTACAGGCAGTATGAGGATCACTTTTTAGAAACCACACCTCACTTGAGCACCCCTCACTTGCCATCAATTTCTGATCACTTCTGTGAAAACCAGTGGTTCCCTCCAGGTGGAGGAAGCATACAGAGAGAGACCCGATGATGCGGTCACGTATCTAACAAAGGCGGAGAATCAAGATAAACCGCTGCATGACCTGCCTACGTGAATGAGGGTTTTTTTAAGTACTCCTACGAGTACTGACGGATAGAACCCATTGAACCCTGGTTGCAGGTACAAGTGATCCATTCTTTTTGATTTTGACTAAACCAGAATGCTATCTTAATTGATATCAGATTGGTAAATCATCATTACAAGTGTAAACGCCATCGGAGAGTTCTCCACTTACCACCATTATGCTGTAGTACAGCTATGGCAATTCCTCCAGCAGAGACTCTCCTATTGGAAACTTCGCTTATGGATAAAATGAGATTGCCTTTCCCCTTCAGAGGATAGTATGTTATCAAACCTTCTCTAAATCAGGCCCTATATCCTTCGAAGAATGGTATCTCCAGAAACATTTACTCAGCTTATTTACCTAGAAGCAAGACAGATAACAAATAGCTGCACCAGCATTTCATGGTAACACTGGTGCTCATTTTCTCCCTTCTCCTAGTGTTAAATTATCCAACACACATACTGTGACTTTGCCTTAAAGTAACTGGCTTTGGTACAATCATCGTCTCTTCAAATCAGTCACCAACTGCAGATGCAAAGGTGAGGGATGCCTCAAGTAAAGGGGGCGTCTAAAGCAAGGGCAGAAACGACACTCGCAAGGGACAGAGCATGTTATGAACAGATGTCAAATCACCTGAAGCAATGGGAAAGGAACGGGATAAGGGTTATCAATGGGGCTCTCATTCAAAGTTGTAACTATTCACTGTGCAAGAGATGTTCTGGTACGTGGCCAGCGGCAAGAACAACCAATTTAATGTATAAGAAGATATGGTCAATGTTGCAAGAGAACAAGCTTCAGAGACTGTACAATTCAAGTGAGCAGTTTATTCAGGTGCAACACTGAGTTGCTCCTGTAGGTCAGGCACCAATCCAGCTTCTGACAAAGCTAGCATTCAAGTTAAAGACTACATGAAGCCCTCAGACCTAGTGTGCGTTGTGTTGCATTTAAAGATACAACAGCTAGACCCATCTGTACATGCGACGATCATGCACCGTGTTCATACAGCAGACATTTTTTATGCATTTGGGCCCAATGTTTTGGAACTTCCCAACTCTCACATTTCAGTCTTTTCAAGTCACTTTCACTTCTAAGTGGCTGCTCTTTGTTTTTAATAATACCTCAGTTCCTTATTTTTTTATTTATGCTAATTCAACAGCAATACATTTCAGAGCGTTGTGCAATCAATTTAGAGATTTCCAGTGGCAACATACGTACACAAAACCATATTAAAACTGTATTACAGAACCCCATTCGTTCTGCCACGGTTTTAGAAGTGAGCCGTGGATGAGAGTACCACATGCAGTGGACAGGTTTAAGAGAGCTTCAAGAGAAGATGCTTGGTTCAAAAACTGCAGTGCACCATTAACTGAAGTTTTGCGGTCTCTGTGCTGCAACTGGGTCTGAAACCTGACTGGAGCCCATCCGCAGAATGTGGCTTTTAATTAAGTTTTTTTTAACTGCTTCTCAACACACCTTTCAAGGACTTTAAAAATAAAAGGGAGCTTGAAAGCACGGTGGAAGTTTCCTTTGTGGCATTTGATTTCTTCAGCAGAGGCATGGCCAATTATCTGAACTCAGAAACTACACTTTGTATCAGGGGATGTTGATTACCTTAGTTTGGAAAGGGGTGGCGGATGATTTTACATCTTTAATTTTTTTTTGCTGAGATGTGGGAGAATGTCGTAAGATCTAGGAGACTTATTTTTGGTTGTGTAGCATGTTAGAGTCAATCTTTTTACTTTCTTGTTAATGAAGAATTTGTCACAGTTCTTTTTGAAGTTTGTGATATCATAGCGGACTTGTGGTCTTCTTTCAGATGCTAAAGTCATTTTGGGCCTAAATCTTGCCACGTTAATCTTAGCCTCAAAAATGTGTCGTAATCCAGGTGTTCTTTTTTGAAGCTTCAAGGTTTTGCTTTGAGGGTTGTTTACTCAATAAGTGTTTAGAGTATCTAAAACTTGTTCGCAAGTTTGTCGGCGATGTCCATCAATACTACTTCTTTGGTTAGCTTATTGAAAGTGCATTAAGGAGACATTTTCTATGACATAACCCATGCTCTTAACTGCGAGCCCCCATCACCTTCCAAATCCTCCCAGAGTCGAGGACCTCTTTTTTAAAAACATTTTGGGAGAGTTTGTGCTTAAGCCTTCATAACAGTTTTCCATAAAAGTTGCCGAGCCAAACGTGTACTTTTCCCCATTGGTTGGTATTTAGAAAGAACCTCATGCTTCACAATTGACCCTGGTGGGGCCCTAGATAATAGATAACATATGGCAAATTTTGTGTTTTTCCAAAACATTGGGTAAATGTGCTGGGCAAGAAATTGTGCGTAGTTTTGTTCTAAAAACAGCATCAACAAAAGGTTTGTTGTGCCCATTTACAGCTTTCAGAAAGAAAGGGAAGAAAAAAAACATTTACCCACCACCATTGTGCGCAATATCTCCAATTTCTTTTGGTGCCTGCCTACTTGAAATTTGTGAGCAGAGCAGGTGGGAAACCCAAGAGTAAGCAAGAACAGTTCTACATTCTGAAAACTAGACACAATTTTGAATACAGCAAAAAGCCATTTTGTTGAATGCTCAATGCCTCCCCTCCAAAAAAATAACTACTAAAATCAGAAAACAGTGAATGTAATTTGGGAACAGAGAAATTGGCGATTAGGTTTTCATCGGTTACCTTTTGCCCTGAAGGCTGATCTTCGTACGTTATATATGGCTACATCGGCTTGACCAGTGGTTCTTAACCTGTGGTTATGGACCCCTGGGGGCCTGTGAATCCTACTTAGGTGGTCCGCAAATACTTAGAAAAGTAACAGATTAATAATGTACATATACATAAAGAAGGAAAATAGAAGATTAAATATTATAAAACAGTCTGTAAGTGTGAAGGAATTTGAATTTGAAGGCTAAAAATGCACTCCGTATCCTCAGATCGATTTGTGGGAGCAGGACACGTGCATCAAACAGAATACAGTGTGGGAGATGAGTGGCTTCAAGTAAATTTAGAAAAACTCCAGCCTTCCCATTCAAATTTCCATTTTTTTAAAAATTTGTTTGTGCATTAAATAAAATAAAATATGTAATCATTTGTGTGTTTGATGAATGCTGGTTTCTGTATTTGTGTACTGTTTTAATTTTTTTCATGGAAAATGCTTATGCCAGGGTCCCGGGTTCCAGTAATGACTCAGTGGGTGTCACCGGATTCCAATAAGGATTCGGGGGGAGGATTGGAGGGAGGGGGGTCTCTGGGTTCCAGTAATGATTCAGTGGGGGTCCAGAGTAGTCAAACGGTCAAGAACAACTGGGATACACTTCAGATTACATACATCTAAAGCATTTGAGTTTTTAAAAAACACTGATATCCAGAACCAAAAATGAGCAGTGAGATTACAGTTATGTTTTATTGTGTTGGTGGTACATGCTTCAGTCGAAAATAAAAACATCCTATCAATAGAAAATAGATAAGAAACATTGCTGTGATTTTTTTTAATATACTTGAGAATCTGAGTTCAAGGATATTGCTCATTTGTACCAGCATCGATCATGAGAGGCGAGGAACATTTTCAAAAATTAGCTTTTTTGGATACCTTAAATAAGAAGCCAGACATTTGGTTGAAATCAATAGATAATAGGACATGTCCTACCATACTCCGTTCCCACTCCCCCACATGCAATTGGGTCTATTTTATGAGACAGGAAGGGCCCAAAACAGCTGGTATTCCAAGGGATGCTGGCAAGAGGTAGACCTCTGTGATGGCAAAAGTCAGTTGTGATCGTTGCCCAGGATCGGTGAGCACCCAGGAAACTCTCTGAAACCTGACAGTTTTGACAAACTAGAGTGTCTGGGGAATCCAAGGTAATGTGGCTTGCATAGATCCCACCACTTTTTCTTACTGAGAATGCACAGCAAACATTCATTAAAACGTGATGAAAAACTCTGAAATTGATGGAAACAGCAAACTTCCAGAAAGACCACATTTCTACAAATACAAAGGTTACTGTACTGGACAGAGAAACTGCAATCATGACTAGCGTGATCCAATAGACCCAAAATGGTGCCAGAAACAAATCAATGTTGGGTGGCTGCAGTGTGCATGGTCACCCTGGGATCTTCTGCAACACCTGACATTTTTGAAAGCTAGAAACAAAGTGGAATCCAAGGTGGTATTATGGTCATTGATCATACTACTTTTTCCAATCAAGAGTGTTGTGGAAACGTCAAAGTATGCCTGAAAAAACACAGTTTACTTTTGGTTCAGAGCCAGAAAACATCAGAATTTTTGGCAAATGGATATTCACTCACTGAAGGTTCAGAAGCCTTCAATGGATAAAGCACTAACTATCTCATCTCCTCTCAAGGCTAAGGGCTTGACACCAGACAGCCAAAAATAGTGTTTCGCCTACCAATGTGAGCCATATCAGACCGTTACCAGACTATCACCTCCCCCCATCGGAGTGACATGGCCTACCACCCAGTCTGTGCCAAAGAAAGTTCACAGTATTTCAGATATAGAGAAAGAAGTACTGCTAGAAAGGGAAGGCTGTCATCTTTTCATTCCTATACCCCTCAACAGGATTCCTGCTGGATAACTCCAATGGTCACATACTCTTGAGTTCCAACAGATCTGCATATCAACGTTTAAGAAATTCGTCTTCACCATTCTGGGGCTACAAAAATTGCATTTGCCCTGCCCAATCACATGTTCTAAATGACTGGTAGCAGAGGGAAAATATAGAGGAGTTCCAATCCCCATTTGATTTGGAAGGCACCTTTAATGTGTAATTTTCAAGGAAACTGTAGTGAACTGAAGTTTTCTATTAAAGGCAGTCGCAAACAGATCTAACTCCAGTCACATTGGAGTCCTGCAGATAATTCTGAGAACATTAGGATTCAGTTTCCAAACGTATTTTTTGCAGCACTATATTCACATCCAAAGCCAAATACAATGTTCTTATTGATTCTTCGTATAGGCAAGCCAAGATGGTAGAAGGGTAAGGAATGCTTTCATCGAGTGCTGGAGACTAATTAAAATCAAAACCCCTCTACTGTAGCCATTACCAGGAGAGACTGCAGAATCTACCATGGGGCTTCTGAGGACCTTGGCCACTGCACAGGGTGACCCTTGCTTTAACATGTTGAGTGGAGGCTTCCTGCATTGAGATTTGCTCTGTAATGGTAAACGTGCCTCACTTGATGGCCACTGGTAGGACCAACGTATTGGCTATAACCTCTTGAGTTGGTGCCCCAGATAGCTTCCAACTCCTGTGGGGAATGCAAGAAGAACAGATGATGGATGGAATGCAGAACAAATCAAACAGTCACCCCTGTCACAGATATAGGTTAAATGCATTGTTTTTTTGCTTGCCACGCCATTCCAGTTTGGACACAGACATTTGCAAATCAGTCTTTTCCTTTCTGCCCATGGGAACAGTCCACCCAAACTGCTAGGCCAGGTCCTCCCTGGACCGGAAACCGGCATCCTGGGACCGGTTTCGGGGTATCACCCCATATCAGCCGGGCTAGCTTGAATCCGGTGGCATAGTGAGCATGGGACCCACATCTGGACAAACTCTTCCCACTTAATTCATAAAGAGCAGATGATGGACAGGATGCTGAACAATTCAAACATTCACCCCGGTCACAGATCTGGGTTAAATCCATTGTTTGTTTGCTTGCCACACCATTCCAGTGTGGACCCAGCCATATGCAAATCAGTCTTGGCCCTGCTCCCCATGGGAACAGTCCAGCCCGAACTGCTAAACCAGGCCCTCCCTCCATGGGGAGCAGGGTCAAGCCTGATTTGCAAATGGTTGGCTCCAAACTGGAATGGCGTGGCAAGCAAAAAAACAATGGATTCAACCCAGATCGGTCACTGGGGGGTGAATGTGTGACAATGTATAGCATCCATCTTTCACTTTTTTTGTTTTGCTGTAACTCCTGTGGGGAACCAGTATTGTACCTTGCAATGGCATTAAGGGACAACCATTAATAGGTGGGGACTGTACCAGGGTGTTGGTGGTGCTATCAGTGACTGACCTCTCAATCAATTTTGGATGACTGTTTGTGCCCCAGAAATTGATGTCTTCTCAGGCTGGAATTTGGATGGGTGAGTGACCACAGCGTTGTACTTTCTGCTGCCACCTCCGTGGGCTCTATTGTGTAATCCCTGTCAAAAGCTTGACCCTGATGGATTCCCTGGAGTTTGCCATATACTGCAGTGGGATACCTCAATCAACCAACATTAAAATATACTGCGGACACATGAAACATGGCCTGAATGGCTGCAGCCGTGTTGGAAGGATAGATTGCTACAGCACAAACAAGTTGCTGCAAGAAATGTGCTCTCTTCCTCAAAGTATACGCAATGGCAATAAGAAGTGAACTAAACTCACCACCTCAAAGCATCTGATACTAACCTCATCTTGTGTCTACAGCTGCCCTTCTAATCTACTGACCAACAAAGTTTTACTATACCATTAATATATACCTAGAGGCAGCCTGAACTGTTGAGATTTGTGGACGTGACTGCTTAACTCCTTTCTGGATTTGTTTGTCACTAATAACAGGTGAGCTATAATTCAAAATTTAGACTTTGTCCCTTCCTAGTAACTAGGCAGTACATGTAGTTACAGCCCTTTTCTCAGGGACTCTCTTGGTCGTACCTAGGGGCTGCTTTTGCATCAAGATGTTTGTATGAGTGGTACGGTGAAGAGGGAAAGGGGAAAAAGTGTCAGGAATATAAGAAAAGGAAGGGCATAACAATGTTGTATAATCGGATTGTCCAGGAAATATTTCCTTCCATTTTTTAAAGAATACCTGCAACTCTTTCACGTCCCTAGGTACTGGGAGATTATGAATTCTAGAGAAAAGTTGGTGGGATTGAGGAGGAAGAAACTGGTTGTCCTGAAGAACCACAATTACTTCTGTATTATCCAAACAGGTGGTGTTGCTGGTGAAGGAGCTTTAAAAGCTAGAGGGCTGTAGAAGTCCCAAAATGTTATATGGTTGTATCTACTGTGAGTAGAGAAGACGCCCCTAAATAGCAAGCAGTTGCTATACTGTGCTTGAAATTTTGAAAGGATGCATCTGCCTTCCCCCAAAAAATCAGTTCACTATCAAAGGAACATTTATTAACTTAGGTTGGACATGATCCTAGAAACCAAAGGAGTGAATCCAATCATGTCTATGGATTAAAATGTGTCTAACAGAATTCCAACCCTGAGATAGCTCTGGCCATTCCTCAAACCTATACCATTCTATCAACCAACCACCATACTTGGGTAGGAGGGGGTTTAGCTCTAATACATAGAAAAACTCTTACCATATCTGTCTGGAGCGTCTAGCCCCTCCAAAATTCTGAAGTACTTATTTTGGTCTCTGTCAATCATAACTGTTCAATTAGAATACTTCTACTTTATAGACCACCAGGCCCACCAACAAAATTTTTACTTTCACTACAAAAAGTAATTGCTACTGCATACACTAACAATCTAATTGTATTGGGATATTTTAATAGTCATGAAGACAACACTGCCAACATCAATGCACTGAAACTCATGAATATTTTTTCTAAATTTCAGATTCATGAACATGCACACAACAGGCAGGCATTATAATGGACCACATCTAACAATATCCACATCGATTCTATTATGGAACTCCCCTGAACAGACCAGAAGGTAGTCTTTTTTCGATTGTTTGTGGAGGACTTAAAACCCATCATTGTACCATCAACCCCAAAAACGACTTATAGGGCATGGTCTAAATTAGATATTAATAAGCTAAATAACTCTTTAGAAACCTTGCAACCTGTTTTACAGGTTGATAACAATATTGATTCTTCTATATATTCAACAAATGGATCACAAGTGCTTTAGACGAGGGTCTACCTCAGAAAGCAAGTACACACCACAAGGCAAATCCCTCTGCCCCATGGTACTCATTGGACTTCGTACTAACTAAAAGAAAGGGTAAAAACTACAAAAATCTCGGAGGCTCAGCTACTCGCACACAAACGCTGGCCAATAAATCAGAATTGACCTATAAAGCACTATTACTATCTGCTTGGGCAGACAATTGTCAAAATAAAATGTTATCAGTCATAACGGCAGCAAACAAACTCTTCTCAATATATAAAACCTTGGCTAGTGTTGAATGCTATGTGCCTACTCCATCCTCAAGAAGTATGCTTGGATCTAGATGACTTCTTCCCAGTGCTTAATTTATAAAATATTAAGTGCCCGGGCTCGGACCATGAGGCTACTGCAGCTTGCACCACCGATCGCTCTTGTCACCGCTGCCAAAACAACTACTAACAATCTCTCTCAAAATGTAAATGCAACAGTTCATATTATTCCAGGTCCCCAAAGCTAAAGGAATGGCTGGGGAAGCAGGTTTTTAGCAATTTTAATGTATATTGTATTCCCAAACAACCGTTGAATTTTGTTTCATATGACGGTACAAGCAACACAGTAACCTTTGAGGCACATGGAAAGATGGGGATAGTCTGCAAGGAGACTTTAGAGGAGATATGAGGTTCTTTGGACGCACCACATATTGTAGTTCACTGAGCCTGGATCACCCAAGATGATGACAGCATGCGGCTGATGGCAGAAGGGGCTGATGTGGGGTGTACTGGCACAGGGAAGATGAAATGATTCCTGGGGCCACACTCACACAGAAAAATGTGGAGGATATGGCAGTCTTACCAGCTGTACTGACCCACCTCCACAAGAGCCACACACGAGGAGTGAAGGACTGGGAATCATGGGGGCGCTTGCACCCAGATGGTGTCTCACGTATACAACTGCAGGAATACAGAGAATCACCAAAGGAGACCAAATGTGCCCTACGAGCTGCAGCAGGGCAAGCAGCTTGCAGGGTTTATAATTGATAACTGATAAAACACCACCCAAGGGAGAGTTTTGTTTTCCCTTAAATCTTCTCTCTTCCCGCATGCTACTCCCTCCCACCTATCCACTACCCCCACCTCCCCCCTTTGACTTTTCTTCTCCTTCTCCCCTACCCTTTCTCCCCTTCCCCTCACCCCATCCCTCCACACCTTCACCCCTCCGCTCGCTCCAAACCTGCTCCCTATAAACACTGACCATGTAGTTGACCTCTTGCTGCTGAAAAAAATGTGTATACTCATTATATCGTAGTCTGCAATCAATTCCCTCCTTTACTTTACGATGTGCATTTCTTCTGATACTTTTTAACTGTATTATCTTCATACTTTTGTGAAGCGCGCCGATACCCATGGGTGCAGCCAGCGCTATATAAAACCTTTCTAAATAAATAAATAAATAAATAAACAATACAACTCGGAACTCCACGGATTTGTCTTTACTTTCACTGCTTTGAAGGTCTGAAGCGTCAACTAGTATAAATGATTCCTATACAACTATGCATGTTACCATGATACATACCCCTGCTAAGATCCACTAAGGGCATGGTAAGCCACTTGATGTGCCCTTTTGACCATTTTCAAGGTCAATGGGTGTCCTGGATCCTTGGACACATTTACATTCCCGTTTTGGGATTATTCAGCTCTTTGTTCACTGCACTTTGCTAATAGTTTTACTGAGAACCTGGAGCCTGCTAGCCCTATGCAGCAGAGTTTCAGTTCAGGGCAAGAGGCATCACTACAATATCATCCTCTTTCACTGAAACTGTAAGCGAGTTTTGCATTCAGAAAGGTCGGTATCAAGATTGTGGCTTCAAAAATCAGTGTGCATATGGAAACCTCTACAATGAATTTTCTCCCATACAGTGCTGTTCCCAACACTCCTGTTCTTAGATTTACACTGTGATGGTGTAAAAGGAATGGCTCGTACAGAAAAACAAGGGCCATACCATGAACATCTTCAGCAACCAAGCATGGGCCCCATATGTGGTTCATTCCCAAGTTATGCTGCATCTACACTGACTACAGCACATAGATTCAATCAGGAAATCGAATAGAGAAGTGGTTCGCAACCTTTTGACTTCTGTGGACCCCCACTTAATCATTAGTGGACCATTGGTGCCCTCAATGAGGAAACCAAGGACCCAGGTGTAAGCATTTTTGATGATTTGAACTGCAAAACAATACACAAAAAATAATAAAATAAGCACACAAATGAAATACTTTATTTAATTCACAAACAAGTTTAAAACAACATCTACATTATAATTTTAATGGGAAGTTTGGAGCTTTTCGAAATTCAATTGAGGTCACTCATCGTCCATACTATATTCTGTTCAATGCACTAGCACTGCTGCCACAAATCTATCTGCGGATACTAACGAACAAGTTACTTACCTTCGGTAATGATATATCTGTAAGAAACATAGGTTAGTTATAGATTCCTTACCTTAAAATTACCCCCAGGCGTCAGATTGGATCAGGAAAGTTTTTCCGGCAGCAGTACCCCTGCGCGTCGGAAGGTGGTGTCGGTCGGCTCCGCATTCGTCGTCGTGGTCGCCGGGATGACGTTGCAGTAGCTACTTAGATGCCGCCCTTGCGCGCTGACGTCAGTTCTTTACACAACGTTCCACGACACAAGCGCAGAGCCATGCAAGACACTGACCACTAGTGCACAAAACTAGGGCCCTGAAAGGAAATCCTTAACTCTAGAAGTCAGTTTGCAGAACGGGGAGGATGGGTGGGGCAGTAAGGAATCTATAACTAACCTAGGTTTCTTACAGATATATAGTTAGCGAAGGTAAGTAACTTGTTCATCTGAAAGAAACAGTTAGTTATAGATTCCTTACCTTAAAATAGATACCCCAGCACTACGAGCCCCGGAGGTGGGTCTGCGAACCAAGTTCACACCAGAAAGTACTGGAGAACAGAACTGCCAAAGAAGCCGTCTCTCCTGACTTGGCTGTCTAGCCAGTAGTGTTTGGTGCACGTGTGCAGCAATGCCCACGTAGCTGCCTGACAGATGTCATTTAAGGGGACTCCTTGTCCCAAAGCAGTGGCAGCTGCCGTCGCCCTGGTGGAATAGGAGCGCAGTCCCACTGGAGGCTCCTTCTTTGCCAAAGAATAGCAGGCTTTGATGCACAGAACGACCCACCTGGAGATGGTCTGTTTGTGCACGGCCCGACCTTTCTTAGCGCCCACATAACCAACAAAGAGCTGGTTGTCCACCCCGAATTGTTTGGTGCGATACAAGTAGAAGGAAAGCGCATGTTTTGGATCCAGACGATGGAGCCTCTCTTCCTCGTTCGAAGGATGCGGAGGCGTAAAGAAGGTGGGCAAAGTGATGGTCTGGCCAATGTGGAAAGAAGTAACCACCTTGGGAAGAAAGGAAGGTCTAGTTCTTAGGACAACCTTGTCCGGATGGACAGCCTGAAAGGGAGGCTTGGAAGAAAGAGCTTGTAGCTCACTCACGCTGCGTGCAGAGGTGATGGCCACCAGAAGAACAAGTTACTTACCTTCGGTAACGCTTTTTCTGGTGGATACAGTATCTGCCTGTGGATTCCTCACCTTGTGAATATCCCCTGCGCCAGCATTCCACGGAACTTTTCTTTCCCAGCACTCCACGTCGACGTGGGCGACGTCACAATGCGCTGGCTCCGCTCGCGACTCCGATCGACGTCACCGGAGCCATAAGAAGACCACGTCGGCGTGATGACGTCAGTTCCGCCCCTTTTTTCCGTGCCTTCGAGGCACATGGACGGACTGACAGCAATATACACACACAGTATACAATATGCAAAGCAACACACACAGTGTGAAGAATAAATAAAAAGGCAAAAGAAAGACATAATGCCTCTGACAGTAATAACACATCTTGAAATACCATCATTAGACTAGTAGATTGAAACATTATTAACAGGACATTAGGTATAGAAGGATGGACAACGGGGAGGCGGGTGGGCCAGTGAGGAATCCACAGGCAGATACTGTATCCACCAGAAAAAGCGTTACCGAAGGTAAGTAACTTGTTCTTCTGATGGATACATCTGCCAGTGGATTCCGCACCTTGTGAATAGATTCCCACAGCAGTCCCCACTCCCGGAGGAGGGTGTCCACCTTCCTATACCAAAAAGTCCTGTAACACAGAGCGCGCAAAGTGGCCCTCCCTCTTCATCTCAGAGTCCAAGCAATAATGCTTTGCGAAAGTATGGAGGGAGGCCCAAGTCGCGGCTTTACAAATATCTGCCACGGGAACACCCCGGGCCAGAGCAGATGTTGAAGACTTAGCTCTAGTAGAGTGAGCACGAATACCCTCAGGAGGAGTCTTACCAGCCAGGGCGTAGCAGATCTTGATGGTCAGTATTATCCATCTCGACAGCGTGCGCTTGTGCACCGCTTTACCTTTAGAACGACCAACGTAGCCAATAAAAAGCTGGTCATCAAGACGAAAGTCCTTGGTCCTGTCCAGATAAAAACTCATAGCCCTCTTCGGGTCAAGGCGATGGAGTCTTTCCTCTTCTTTGGAAGGATGAGGGGGTGGATAGAAAACAGGGAGGGTAATAGACTGCCCCAAATGAAATGAAGTGACAACTTTTGGTAAGAAAGCAGCCCTGGTCCTGAGAACCATCCGTTCAACATCTAATGTAAGAAAAGGAGGTTTGGAACTTAGAGCTTGAAGCTCACTCACCCTCCTTGCCGAGGTTATGGCTACAAGAAAGACCGTCTTAAAGGACAACAGCCTCAAAGGACAACTATGTAGAGGCTCAAAAGGGGACCCCATTAGAAAGGTTAAAACAAGATTAAGGTCCCACTGAGGCATTACAAGGAGTTGGAGGAAACATGTTTGTAAGGCCCTTGATGAACCTCAGAACAACCGGAGATTTAAACAGTGAAGGTTGATCTGGGTGGCACAGAAATGCCGATAAGGCCGAAAGGTAGCCATTGACCGTGGCCACAGCAAAGCCCTGCTGAGCCAAGGAAAGAGCAAACTGGAGCACATTGGAAAGACGAGCCTTTAAAGGGTCAATGGATCTCTCTCCACACCATCTTACAAATTTTGACCACCTGTAGGAGTAAATGGACTTGGTGGAGTGTCGCCTGGCCGATAAAATAACGTCCACCACATCAGGTGGGAGAGAGAAGGCACTCAGGTTGCCCCGTTCAATCTCCAGGCATGAAGGTGTAAGCTCTGGAGGTAGGGGTGTTTAACCTGCCCCTCCGACTGCGAGAGGAGGTCTGCCCTCAAAGGGAGACGGAGCCGAGGTCACGAGGAGAGGTGGAGAATATCTGTGTACCACACCCTTCTTGGCCAATCCGGGGCGACCAATATGACTTGGGCCCGGTCTTGGCGAATCTTCCTCAGAATCCGAGGAATCAAGGGTATGGGAGGAAACGCATAAAGGAGTCGTGAGCCCCAACTCAACTGAAACGCGTCCCCCAACGCCCCCTGCATCGGATACTGGAGACTGCAGAATGACGGGCAGTGCGCGTTCTCGAAAGTGGCAAACAGATCCACCCGAGGAGTTCCCCACATCCGAAAGACGTGACGAACTACCTCCGGATGGAGCCTCCACTCGTGGTCGGCGGAGAACTGCCGACTGAGACTGTCCGCACGTACGTTCAGCACCCCGGCCAGATGATTTGCCATCAGACAAATCTGATGGTCCTGAGCCCAGGACCATAGTCGTAAGGCCTCTCTGCATAGACAAAGAGACCCCACTCCTCCCTGCTTGTTCACATACCACATCGCGGTCGTGTTGTCTGTCAGGACTTGAATCGACTGACCGCGAATGGAAGGGAGGAAGGCCTTGAGCGCCAAACGAATCGCCCGCAATTCCAGAAGGTTGATGTGAAGCAACCTTTCCTCTGGAGACCAAAGACCTTTGATCTCCAGGTCCCCCAGATGCGCACCCCACCCTAAAGTGGATGCATCCGTTATCACTGTGGCCACCGATGGAGGTAGATGGAAGAGCTTTCCTTGGGACAGATTGCCCTCCACGCTCCACCAAGACAGATCCGCTGCAGCTTCTCTGGAGATCCTGATCGACTCCCCGAGATCCCCGTTGTGCTGATACCACTGCTTGCGGAGGCACCACTGGAGCGCCCTCATGTGCCAGCGTGCGTGGTTGACCAACAGAATGCAGGAAGCGAACAGACCGAGCAGGTGAAGGACCTTCAGAACTGGAACAACCGCTCCATTGTGGAATAAAGGGACCATCTCCTGAATGTCGAGAATCCTTTGAGGAGGAGGGAATGCTCGACACACAGTAGTGTCCAGTACCGCCCCTATGAACAGGTTGCGTTGAGAGGGCACCAGGTGAGATTTGGGCACATTGATCGAAAAACCCAAGTCGAATAACAGCTGAGATGTTACCTGCAGATGACGCTGCACCATCTCTGGGGACTCTGCCTTCAGAAGCCAGTCGTCCAGGTAGGGGAAAACTGGAATCCCCGACCTCCTGAGATGAGCAGCCACCACTGCCATCACCTTCGTGAAGACCCGAGGTGCGGAAGTAAGACCAAACGGGAGGACCACAAACTGGTAGTGTTGCGACCCAACCGTAAAACGGAGATACTTCCTGTGCGACTTCAGGATTGGGACATGAAAGTACGCGTCCTGCAAGTCGAGCGACACCATCCAGTCTCCTTGCTGCAGCGCTTGAAGAACCTGCGCAAGGGTCAGCATCTTGAATTTCTCCTGCTTCAGGTAAAAATTCAAGATTCTGAGGTCCAGGATTGGACGCAATCTGCCGTCCTTTTTGGGAATCAGGAAATACCGGGAGTAGCATCCCTGACCCCTTTCCTGCTCCGGAACCACCTCTATCGCACCCTTCTGAAGCAAGGCTAGAACTTCTTTCTGCAGGAGAAGCAGATGGTCTTCCGAGCAATAACCTTGGCAAGGAGGGTAAGGGGGAGGAAACTCTCGAAAGGGAAGGGCGTACCCAGTCTCTACGAGGTTCAAAACCCAAAGGTCTGTTGTAACAGATTTCCAACCCCGTAGAAAGTAGGACACCCGACCTCCCCACAGGTCTTACATGATCCGGGATGGGGGATCTAGGGCTGCTTCCCTGAAGCTTCATTGGGAGCAGAAGAGGAGGAGGAAGAAGAGGGGTTGCGCCCAGAACCTCTCCGACCCTTTTGTCTCCCTCTATAGGACTTATAGAGGGGATTCTGCTGCTGTTGTTGCTGCTGCTGCTGTTGGGGCTGCCGGTAAGGGCGAAAAGACGATCTTCCAAAACCCCTAAATTTTCGAAAAGACGAACCCCTAGTTGGAGCTTGCAGTCCCAAGGATTTCGCAGTCAACCTGCTGTCCTTAAATCGCTGCAGGGCAGAGTCTGCCTTTTCCCCAAACAGCTTCTGTCCGTCGAATGGCAGATCAACCAGCGTAGCTTGCACATCAGCTGAGAACCCAGAGGTACGGAACCAAGCCTGCCTCCTTGCGGCAACAGATGACCCCATGATCCTTGCCACAGCGTTTGCAGTATCCAACCCTGATTGGATAACTTGTCTGGCAGCCGCCTGAGTGTCTGCCACAACCTCCAAAAAGGACGACTTATCCCCCTCAGGCAACTTAGGGGCCAAAGACTTAATGGAGTCCATTAGCGCATGCACATAACGCCCCAACAGGCATGTAGCATTAGTTGATTTCAACGCCATACTTCCAGTGGAAAAGGTCTTTTTGGCTGCCTGATCAACCTTTTTAGATTCCCTGTCAGCCGGAGACTGAGGGAAGGCACCCGAAGCATGCTTGGAACATAAAGCCTGCACAACCAAGCTGTCCGGAGATGGATGAGTTGACAAGAAGTCAGGATCCCCTGGTGCAACCTTATACCTTCTTGCCACCTGCCTACACACCGCCGGAGATGAAAGGGGCTTCTTCCACACCTCCAAGACCGGCTCCAAGATGGCCTCATTGAAAGGCAACAAAGGCTCTGATGTTGATGATGGAGAATGCAACACTTCTGTAAGCAAGTTGGATTTGTACTCCACAGAAGGCAGCTGCAAATCCAAAAGTTCTGCTGCCTTTTTGATCACTACATGATAGGGAGCCAATTCCTGAGGCGGAGAAGACCTGGCAGATGCATGCTCCCACTCTGGGGTTGTATCCAAACCACTAGCTTCATCAATTCCTTCAAATTCATCTGAGGAAGAGTCAACCTCACCTTCTTCCACATCTGTCCGATATCTCCTTTCCTCCAACACCCTCTGGGCTTCCCTCCTCGACCGGATCCGGGGAGCCGGCGTCGACGACGTCGTACGCGGCGTCGGAGGAGCCAAAGGTACCGGAGTCGGCGGCGCCATAGGTGGAGTCGGCGGCGCCGGATGCGGCGCCGATGGAGTCGGCCTCGGCGTCGAGGAAGGCTCCGAAGTCCGGCGCCATCGGCATAAAGGGCATAAAGGGGGCCTGAGCATACTGCTGCGGCACCCCTAGTGTAAATGCCATCGGACCCACGGGACCAGTTGGTGCTCCGGATGGGTAGGCCGCCCTATTAAAAATGCCATACATAGCATTTAAGAAATTGGTAGAATCTGTACCTGGAGCCGGGAACTGAGGAAAAGGAACAGACCCTGTATCCCCTTGTGGAGTCACCGGCGTCGGCTCCGCAGTATCTTCAACCGGAGCCTCAGACTCTTCAGGCACTGGAACAGACTCCTCCTGCTCATCTTCATGCATGGAAGCATCCGACTCCACTCGAACCGGAGTCGATTGCTTAGACGGATCCGATGACCGCGTCGGGACTGAACCGGAGTCTGCTTCTTCGAAGGAGAACACCTCGGAGACTTCACAAGTGTAGGAGAAGGAGACAAGCATTTGCTCCGGCGTCGAAGGGGCGAAGCCGACCTCGACCTCGACTTTCTGGACCTCGAGGACCGACGTCGAGAAGAATGTTTCCTCTTCTTGTGGTGCTTCTTCGACCTCGATGACTTCGAAGTCGATGACCCCCTCTTCGACTTCTCCTTTTTCCTTCCTCTCTTCTCCTCACCGATCCTCTTCATGAAGAGCTTAGTCTTACTCTCCTCGAGTGCCTTCGGGTTCATACTTCTACAGCATCCGCACTCCTCCATATCATGTTCCCAAGAGAGGCACCATAAACAGTTCTGGTGTGGATCCGTCATCGACATTAAACCTCCACATTCCCTACAGGGCTTAAATCCAGACTTTCTAGTCGAAGACATACCGATTTTAACACAGTTACACCGCTAAACTACAAAGTAGCTAGAGAGCACTGGAAAAAAACTGTTGCGCGTCGAAGGCGCGGAAAGAAGGGAACTGACGTCATCACGCCGACGTGGTCTTCTTATGGCTCCGGTGACGTAGATCGGAGTAGCGAGCGGAGCCGGCGCATTGTGACGTCGCCCACGTCGACGTTGAGTGCTGGGAAAGAAAAGTTCCGTGGAATGGTGGCGCAGGGGATATTCACAAGGTGAGGAATCCACTGGCAGATGTATCCATCAGAAAGGCAGTTTTCAAAGTGAGAAGTCTGAGAGGACAGTTATGTAGCGGCTCAAAGGGAGCGCACATAAGATATGTAAGGACCAAGTTCAAGACCCACTAGTGCATTACAAAGGGAACAGGGGGAAAAAGATGAGTAATGCCCTTAGGGAATCTATTTACAACAGAGGACTTGAAAAGAGAAGGTTGATCAGGAAGACTAAGGAAGGCTGAAATGGCCGAGAGGTCGCCCTTTAGAGAGCCCAGAGCAGAGCCCTGCTGGGCCAAAGAAAGGAGGAACAAGAGCACCTCAGAAAGAGGGGCGGAAAGGGGATCCACAGCCTTTGCTGCGCACCATGCCACAAATGTGTTCCATCTGCAGGCGTATACCGTCTTAGTGGAGGGATGCCTGGCTTCCACAAGATAACCTCGCAGACTTCGGGAGGCAGGTCAAAAGATGTCAATTGCCACCGCTCAATCTCCACGCAAGGAGGTGGAGGTTGGACAGGTTCGGGTGGAGGACCGTCCCTTGCTGTTGCGACAGAAGATCCTCCCGAAGAGGCAGTCGGATCGGAGGATCAATGTCCATGTTGAGCAGCTCGGGATACCAGACACTTCGTGCCCCATCCAGAGGCACAAGAATGACAGGGCCCGGTCGCGCTTGATCTTCAGCACTCTGGGCAAAAGTGGTATAGGCGGAAAGGCGTATAGAAGACCGAAACACAACTCGCGACGCAAAGCGTCACCTAGCGAGTGCCGCCTTGAAAATTCCAATGCGCAGAACTGCTGACATTGCACGTCATCTTCAGTGGCGAATAGTTCTAACCAAGGCTCTCCACACTGCTGAAAGAGACCTTGCAGTACCTCCGAGTGAAGACGCCATTCGTGATCCATCATGCACCTGTGGCTGAGTTCATCCGCCCTGGCATTCAGGGAACCTGCTAGGTGTTGAACCACCAGGGATATGCCCTGATGTTCCAGCCATGTCCAGAGGCGGAGGGCCTCCTGACATAGGGTCCACGACCCCACCCCGCCCTGTTTGTTGCAGTACCACATGGCGGTGGTGTTGTCCGTGAACACCTGCAATACTCTTCCCCGGACAGAGGGAAGGAATGCTTTGAGTGCAAGACGAATCGCCCAAAGCTCCAGAAGGTTGATATGGAACCCGGACTCCGCCGGAGACCAGAGGCCTCTTATCTCTGCCTCCCCCATGTGGCCGCCCCATTCCAGAAGTGATGAATCTGTCACCACTGTGAACTCTGGTTGAGGAAGGGAGAGGGATCTGCAGTCAACCTAATCCTGGTTCGTTATCCACCACTGCAACTGGTGTGCAGTGCCCTCCGAGATCTGGACGCAATCGGACAGGTTCCCCTGATGTTAGGCCCACTGGAACTTCAGGTCCCACTGCAGAGCCCGCACATGCATCTGGCATGGTTTACAGCAGGATGCACGAGGCCATCAGACACAGTAGTCTGAGAGTCATCCTGACCGAAACCCGGAATAGAGGCTGAAAGCTCGAAATCATAGCCCGAATATCCCTGACTCGCTGTTCGGGAGCATAGACCCGAAACTGTGTCCTGTCCAGAACCGCTCTGATGAAGAGGAGCTTCTGAGAGGGAATCAGGTGTGACTTCGGAACTTTGATGGTAAACACCAGCAAATGCAGGCAGTCGGCCGTAGTCTGGAGGTGGGAGACGACAGTATGGAGCGAGCCCGCCTTCAACAGCCAGTCATCGAGATAGGGGAAGACTGAAATCCCTGATCTGCGCAGATGAGCTGCGACCACTGCCATCACTTTCACGAACACCAGAGGGGCGCTGTTCAGGCCGAAGACTAGCACGGTAAACTGAAAATGCTTGTGGCCTACCGTGAACCGCTGGTAGCGCCGGTGGGCCGACAGGACGGGGATGTGAAAGTAAGCGTCCTGCATGTCCAACGCTACCATCCAGTCTCCAGGGTTGAGGGCAGACTGGACCTGACCGAGCGTCAACATCTTGAACTTCTCCTTCCGGAGGAAGCGGTTGATGTTCCTGAGATCCAGGCCTTTGTCCTTCTTGGGCACCAGAAAGTAGTGGGAAGAGCAACCACTACCTACTTTTGGGACAGGAACGCACTCGATGGCTCCCTTGGTCAAGAGTGCCGAAACTTCCTGTTGGAGAAGAGCCAGATGATCCTCTGACATGTGATGGTACTGAGGTGGCATGGATGGAGGGGTAGTCTCGAAGGGGAGGGAGTGGCCACTTTGGACTATCAGCAAAACCCACCTTTCCAACGTGATGGTGCGCCAGTGGGGGAGGTGATGGCGAATCCTGCCGCCCACAGGCGTTTGGTGGTCCTGAAAGGTCGGACTAGGAGGCTGCTGCGGGGGGGCTGTGGTGGACCGGCCTGCCTGCTGGCCTCCAGAACCACAGCGCTGGTTCCCATAGGCTGAACAGCTTGCGCCAGCCTATGGCCCTGGGCGGGACATGGCAGGGCACCCCTTCCGTAGCTACGAAAGGGGCGAAAGGTAGACTGCGCAGGGCGGGTGGTGGAGAGGCCCAAGGACCTGGCTGTAGCTTGAGAGTCCTTAAAGCGCTCTAGCGCATTGTCTGATTTGTCGCCAAAAAGGCGACGGCCATCAAAGGGCAAGTCCATAAGAGTGCATTGGAGATCCCCCGAAAAACCAGTCGACCTCAACCAGGCGTAGCGTCGAAGGGCTACCAATGTGGAAATCGTCCTGCCTAGTGAGTCGGCGGTATCCAGCCCACAGTGGATGGTAAACTTCGCTGCGTCTCTCCCCTCTGCAACTGTACAGGAGAGCATGGCGCAGGCCTCCTCCGGGCACTGGGGCAGCACCTGCTACCGTATCCCACACAGAGTGGGTGTAACGGCCCAACAGACATGCAGTGTTTACAGACCACAGTCCCATGCTAGAGGAAGAAAACATTTTCTTCCCAAGGTGGTCCAGCTTTTTGGATTCCCCATCGGGTGTTGCGTTAGGGAATGCACCTTTGGAGGTGGAGGGTTGGACCACCAACCTCTCAGGGATGGCGTGCTGGGAGAGAAAAGTGGGGTCGCCTGGGGCCGGGCGGTGGCGTTGGGCAATCATCCTGTCCACAGGAGCCCCTGTGTTGGGCCTGGACCAGGTGCCCAAAAGGATGTCTGTGAGGGCTTCATTAAACGGTAGCAGGGGCTCCGAAGAGCTCACTGCTGTTTGAAGCACCTCTGTCAGGATGCAAGTCCTGACTGCCACCGTAGGTAGCTCGAGGTGGAGAGCCTCTGCCGCCCTACGCAACACCACTGTGTATGACGCTCCCTCCTCCGTAGCCACGGTAGGAGGAGACAACATGCCAAGGTCTGGGGAAGTATCCAGACCACTGGCTTCCCCCAGTTGCTCTCTCCAGTCCGGTTCATAACCTAACTGGTCGGTTAAAGGGTCCCCAGACCCCTCTCAGTCCTCCTCACCCTCTTCTGGCTGCAAGACTGGTCTCAAAGAGCCAGGGTAGAACAGGGGCACAAAAGTACCCATTGACGCCGGTCCGACTCCGTGTCTACCTCGAGGTGGAGGCCGGGGTCGACATCGGCTGGGGACACAGCCGGCGCCGGCTGCGGACATGGTGCCAGTGGAAACAGCGCCGGGGGAGGCGTAACATGGTCGACCGGTGCCGATCCGGATCCAGGCCTGGATCCAAGGGGACCCTGCGGCGCCGAGGCCGAAGCCGCCGGCATTGAAGGCCCAGGGCCCCTAGCTGAGTCAGCGGGGCCCGAAGGCGCACCGGCGGAGTCGGGCTGCCCAAAGATGGCATGCATTGCTTCGTAAAAATGACGAAGCTGGGCAGGGTTCGCTCCCGGTCCCGGGAATGGGGGAAACCCAGAGCTGACACTACAAGCTGCACAACTGGAGCCGTTGGAGGGGCACCCACTGCATCCCTCGTCGCGTCGGCCAACGGACAGGGAGAAGTCGAAGAGCAACAATGCTTTTTCAACTTCTCCTTCTGCTTCGACTTGCCTGACCCCGAGTGCGAAGACTTGGATGAAGAATGGTGTTGGCTCTGCAACCGGTCCCTTGACCTCCAATGCAACCGCGACTTCGAACGGCACAGAGCCAACTGCCGGGCCTTGAGAAGCTTTCGGGACCGTTCCCACAAAGACTTCGGGCCATGGTCCGGCAGTCGAAACACGACCTGGGGTCGTGGTCGCACTCCTGGCAGTAGAGGCACATGCAGTGCGTATCGGTTACCGACATCAGTCGGTTACATGAACCGCAAGCCTTGAAGCTGGGCATCCCTTATGCACCAGGAGTCGCTGGACTCCAAAAAATTGAAGTTGACAAAAGTCGAGAAAAAGACCGTCAAAAAGTGACTGGAGGTACCGCTCTCTCCGGATCTGTGCTAGCTGGCGCAGAAAAAGAAAGAACGGACGTCAGTGCGCGAGGGCGGCGTCTTATTAGCTACAGCTACGTCATCCAGGCGACCATGACTGAGTCGACCAACGCCACCTTCCGACACGCAGGGGTACTGCTGATGAAAAAACTTTCCGGATCCAGTCTGACGCCTGGGGGTAATTCTAAGGTAAGGAATCTATAACTAACTGTTCCTTTCAGATACTAAAGTTTCTAAATACAGTCCGATGCCTGGGAATATTCGCTAGGTGAGGAATCTGCAGTTAGATGTCTCTATCAGAAGCACTTCTCCCACTTGTGGTGCGCAACAATAAGAGCACTGCTTGTCTCGAAGTCTCCTATAACTGGTATACAAGGAAGACCTTACTCATGCTGCTCCCAGTAGGATCCCTTAACTTCTTCGCATGTGTAAGTGACACCCCAAGATTTCAAGGCCTACACATGAAATACATCACAAAAAAGTCTACCCTTATGTTTCACTGGAGTGCAATGATTAACGAAAAAAGTGGAGACATGGGTGGCTGTACAGCTTTGCGGCGAGGTGATGATGGCTCAACAGGGACATGCTGAGGAGAGTAGCCAACTGAGCATTACCACTGCTTCACTTACAATTTGGGAACAGTAAAACATGCCAAGATGACCCCAACCAGCTTTGTTCATAATGATATTGGGACTTACCCACGAGCAAAGCAAATACCAAGTGCCCCTGCCTGGAACCCTATACTCCAAGAGCAGGTGAAAATGCCAGCAAACCTGTGACATTGTCCCAACTATCAAGGATACCAGAGAAGTCCTAGAGAGTAAGAACCAGTTGCTCCCAAACTTGGTCTGTTGGGAGGTGGTCAGGTTAAAGTGGTGGTAAGAGTGATGATAATTGAGAATCAGACACTGAAATACCTTGCCCTGAGATTTGGCAATTAAAATCATGCATCTTTAGTACACGATCCCTTAGCATTCAAAGCAACTATATACTACTCTGTAAGATATATGTTGGAGGAGTGAGAGGAATGTAGCAACCTCGGTGTACATTTGATTGGAATATACTGTCTTCACAACAGTTTGGAAGGATGTTCTGCAGAACATCAATAGACTACCTCAACAAGTAACCTAGGCACCTTGATGCTGAAACCATGAGACTGCCAAACGAATGGCTTGAGTAGATCAGAAAGTGTCGCTGATGCTTATGCTGGGGGCTTCCAGATAGTTAACTTATTTGTATTGAAGGAAAAGGAACCCCCACAGCCAGCACAAAGGATCCATAACCTCTGGCAACTGCAGGCAGCTGAAACACAATGTAAAACTGATCACTGACCTAAAGAACAAACATCTGCATTTGATTACCACTAATCCATTACCTGTCACAAAGGAAACTTCTTCGTTTTTACCCTCCAAGTCCACAAGCATTACATTTATTAGGCTGAGAAGGGAGGAAGGGTAGATAAAGAGCCTTAAACTAAAAGACAAAATGGAGGCAGAAATGCATCCTTCAAATTCTAATCTAAACTTCGTGAGGCCCCGGAAAGTGTACCAGGTGGGGGAGTTTGTGTGGGTTTCTGCAGCGAAAAATGTTTATTTAAATTAAATATCGTTTAGACAATAAATCCCTAAAGTAGTACATACCAAAACATTGTCACATAATGAACACTTCATTCATTTATATTTAATAATCTTTATAGTTGATGTCCTCAATCTTTGATACTGTTTAGTTTATTTGTACTTACCATTGTTTTGGTGTCGGCAAACCCATGCTTCTGTGCCAGGCTCCATAGATTGACAGAAAGTTGGTTCAGTTTATTGTTCCTTAGATCTCCATGAGCTAATATACTATTAAAGAATAACAAAGCCAGTAAACTCTGACGTTTTAAAGTCTACAACAAAAGAAAGGTGGATTTATTACATAACAGTACAATACTGGCATTTTTTTTATATTTTTATTTTGAAATAACCAGTAAGCAGTTATGATATCGTAGACAGTTTAGGTACTTAGCACAGGTGACCATACATTGTCGTATCGATTGAACATCATCAATAACTTTAAATACTGGCATTTTTAACACAGGCATCTCAGATAAAGGTTATTACATGAGCTACCTTGCCATATACCCACCTCAATATATTCGACAGTTGTGCCCAAGTAATTACCAGTGGCTGATATTAATTCAAGCATCCCACTGATCACTTTTCAAAAACTTCAGTGCAATGCCCTAAGTGCAACGTGCATACCCAGAAGTGGGCCCTGTGCTCACTTTGCCACTGGAACCAAATTGAACTCGACTGACAAGTCCAACTAGGGCGATAGGGGTCTTAGGTTGCTTGTGTTCCGGTTCGGAGAGGATCTGGCTTGGCAGCTTGGGCTGGACTGTTGGAGAAGGATCAAGGCTGATTTGCATATGGCTGGGTTTAATCTGAGGTGACACTGTGGGCAAAGATCAATGGTCTGAGATGCCCCTGAGTAATTACCAGTGACTGAGATTAATTGAAGCATCCAACCCATCACTTTTTGTATACTTCAGTAGTTCCATGGTACAGCTTCTTCTTCAGACGTGTCTGCCAGGCCACCCCTCCCCCCAAGCCTTTAACAAACGAGTTACTTACCTTCAGTAACAATGTATCTGGTACAGACACAGTCTAGCCGCTGATTCCTTAACTTAGAATATACCCAGGCGTCAGACTGGATCCGGAAAATCTTTTTCCCCAGCAGTACCTCTGCACGCCGGGGGGGTGGCGTTGACCGGCTCCGTCCAGACGTTGTCCACGGAAGTGACGTCAATGGAGCCATATAAGTCCCCCCTGGCATGCTGACATCAGTTTTCTTTTGTGAAACTTTTTTGCGCCACAACGCGGAGCCACTACAAAAACTGTGAGAGTATAGGAACAGTGTGCCAAAAATGATAAAAAATATGTGAAACAATAATGACAAGAAATCATAGAATGATGAGAAAACTCACCATGTGATAAGAGTACTCTACACTTGAAGGGACCATGTTGAAAGAGTACTCAACATCTGAAGGGAGCGACCAAAGAAGCCACCCCTAGAAACAGTCTCGCCCAAGCGAAGAGCTGCGCCCCCGCCAAGAGGTAACGGCATTGGAAATGAATGGCATGACAAACGAAGGACAGTTCGCAACCACAGGATGGAACTGTATGAAAGACAGTCTGTAACCACAGGACATAACTGTAAAGGACAACAAGACTGGAACAAGATGACTCAAGGCGAGTGATCAAAAGTGAGCAACAACTAAGAACGTTCACCACACCCCCCGCAATTACCTATGAACTGTAGCATAGTCAAATAGAACCTCAACCCAATTGACTGCAGCATAGACCAGGAGACCCCAAGGTAATGGGGAGAAACAGACGAGGGCGGAGGGAGGGTGGAAGAACATGAGAATCTCCACACCGGAAAACTAGAGCGGAAGAGCACTGAAAAGCACGTAATCTAGCCACCCAAAACGAGAATGGGTGGCGAGCCAATGTGTCAGAACAGAATGACACACCCTGCCCCAGAGGTAGGTGAACTAGAGCACCCCTCAAGAAGACCAAGGCCACCTGTAAGGAGGCAAGTGGGCAGAACCCCACCTGGAAGGCCCTCGCAGAATGGGGAGGATGGGTGGGCGTTAAGGAATCTGTGGCCAGACTGTGTCTCTACCAGATACATCGTTACCGAAGGTAAGTAACTTGTTCATCTGATAGAGATATCTAGCCACAGATTCCTTAACTTAGAATAGATACCAAAGCTATACCCCATTGGAGGAGGAGCTGCGATTGAAAGCCACTAAGTTCCCAAGGGAAGTAATCCGTCAATATTGTTGAGTAGAACAAGGTGGGGACAGCAATGACACCGTAGCTGACACCAGACCCCATAAAGCTCAGGGTGGAAGCATGAGCAAGGGAAGCAAGGTACCACAATCCATCAGAGAGACTAAACGAAATCACAGAACCATGAAGGTCAGTGCACAATGGCAGAATGCCATAAACTTCAGCTAGAAGAAGTGAAACTGAATATAGGATCCCAGGATCCTCCAAGAGACAAAATCCCAGAAAAGGGACTAAACAGTATGACAGTCAGAACATACACATTGAGCAGCACAACAGCGGGTGTCAAAAAAATGACATGTCAGAGGTAGACATACAAACTATGATTACCAGGAGATACATAGAAGTGGATTGCAAGAATACCCGTAATCAGACCTTGTGTACCGTGAGATCCCACCACACAAGTGCACAAGCCAAATGACACGTAACAGCCACAGCATATGCACGTCGACAGAGAAAGGCAGGCGCATTAACACGTAGTCAACCGGCCAACCATACCCACCGATTCAATGACCAAGGATCACCGGAAAGCCGGACATACACACAGAGCCATCTCCCATGAGGGAGAGAGAGAGAAATAGAGAGGGATCTGGGACAATTGCCAGAAACCACAGCAGGGAAACCCTGTATGCTGGCCCCCTGGCGTGCGTACACCTCATGACATATAAAGAGCACATAGAGACATAGGAAAAAGTCATGAAAGTGATAACCAAGGGGAAACTCGAAGAATAACCCTACAGAATAGGAAGTCGCCTAAGAGGTACCAACGGCACCAATGTGAAAAGAAGCAGGACCTACAAGTCCATCTACAAAGGTGGCCGACCCCAACCCCCCGATCGGGAATTAAAGACCGAACCACTGCGATACAGATGGGAATACTGACCACCACACTAAGGAAGAAGAAGTCAGTAACACACAGACAAGAAATGTCTGAAAAGTATGTATATAGACCGCATGATGCCAGAGAGCATCCAGAGACAGAATACAAAAACAGCTAGCCCAGCTGTACACATTTTTTTAAAGAAAAAAAACATGTCCGAACAGCCATACAACCCATCTGGGAAATACGTCTTGAACCCAGAATCGGAAATCATAAACGCAGTGACAATACTGCATATAAAAACACAAGTCCACCAAGAGGACTAAAAACCCGGCAGTCATTGAAATCCAGGTAGGAGGAACCGGACCGCCGAGTCAGCTTGCTCATCAAACAGATGGACCCCATCAAAGGGCAGATCCCCGAGTCTCTCCCGAACATTCTCGGGAAAACTGCCATCGCATAACCACGCATGGCGACGCAGAGCAACTGACCTGGCCATAGCGCGACCCATGGATTCAGTGGTGTCCATGGCCGACCGGACAGAAAACTGCACCATGTCGCGGCCTTCCGGAATAAGCTGGGCCAGGTCAGCACGAGGGCCCTAAAGCAAAGAGGGAAGAAGTTGTACGACGGAGTCCCAAAGGGCAAAAGTAGCCTTAGCAAACACGCAGGTCGTGTTCAGGAACCGAAGGCTTAAGCTGGCGGACACAAAGACATTGCGGCCACACGACTCCATCCACCTAGAATCGCGAGTGGGAGGAAGCACTGGAGGAGGAGAGGAAGGGAGCACGGCCTGGACCACAAGTCCTTGAGCCCTAGGATAGAGGGACAAACAGGCAGGGTCATCTAGAGCCGGGTGATGGCTATGTGCATTAGCACGACCCACGGGGTCCCCCAATGAGGGTCTGGTCCAAGTCCCCAGAACGACATCATACAGCGACCTGCCAAAAGGCAATAAGGCCTCCACACCCACCATGCCCCGGTGGAGAAGATCCAACAAAGGATCCGAAGGCAGGGAGACAGAAGGTGGCTGCATCTGTAAGATATCCGCAGCCCTGCGAACCACCCTCGCAAACTCTGCGCTAGCCTCCGTGGCAACTCGAGTTGGAGACAGTAAGTCATCCGTTGGGGACGGCGGCAGGCTAAGCTGTCCACCCAAAGACAGAGGCCCCGTATAGTGATGGGCCAGCCAAGGCCCCATGGGCCCCTGCTTTGTGGAGCATTGAAAAAACCCTGGGGGTGGAGAACCCACCCAGAACCACAGACATTGCTGTCTTGAAAAAGAGGGTGTGGCTCCTACCACTCCTCTCTTTTTCAAAATATGCATGGCGATTCAGGTTAACTGTGAGGATAAATATGTGCTATCCTTAACAGAGAGGAGCAAAAGTTTAGAGCAAGGCACCTCATCTGAAGAGCCAGAATGTTTGCCGTGGTCCCGTTTATCCTTGAGACCCTAGACCATGCCTCACCAGAAGGACCAGCAAGATACAGTATGCCATCAAACTGCGGGGGCACAGGAAATTAACTGCTCCGATGGCACTGTTAACTTGAATGTAGAGATCAAGTGGCAAATGCACTTTGTTTTCCTGCAGAGTGGAACTTCTAAAATACGTATTTTTTCCATACCCAGGAACTACAGACATAGTTCAGGAATCAACTAGGACTTATGAGCATTCTTTGAGAGTCCCTGATCATGCAGAATCTCACTAGTTGTCTAAAGTCAACAAAGCTACTTTCGGAGAACTGGCCTTCATAAATCATTCTGCAAGGTGGGGAAAAACATGAGACCCTTGCCTCTTAAGAAGGGTGGCAACCACTGCTCTGAACTTAATTAACATCCTGGCAATCTTATAAAGCCTGAAGGGTAGAGCAGTAAATTGAAATTGATTTCCACCCACTATGAAAATTAGGTACTTCATAAGGGACTGTCTTATGGGTACATGGATGGACATACCCTGGAAGTTAAATTAAACCAACCATGTCTGATGTTGTAGTGAATGAAGACTCTGCACTAGCAGTAGCATCTTGAAATTTTGCTTGTGCATGAACTTGGTCAGAAAAGTAAGGTCTGAGATAGCGAATTGGCGTCACACTTATTAGTAATCAGAAAATGCCTTGAATAACAACCTCTGTCGCAAAGAATGCAAGGAATTCTTGCGACAGACTTTCTCGGGTACTGAATCGGAATTGCTCATGGAGATATTTTCAAGAAGATGAAAGGGAGGAGTGAGAGATGGGTGGGACGTTCTGCAAAACCTGGATAAAATAGCCTGATTCTATGACATGGAAATCCCAACAGTACAATAGGGGTCTTGTGTTTTCTAAGTGGGCACCTAGTACAGCGGTGTGTTGTATCCAGGACTAAAATACTGATTATCAGATAGCTCATTTTTCACACGTCACTCTTGCCAGCAAGCGCTGCTATTGTAAAGAATTCGTAGTGGTAGGCCAATTTAGAAAACAAATAAGTCTCTTTCCAAGGTGATGTGTTGCTGTAGTTATATGTTTCATGCATCGTGTGAGTCACTTATAGGTCAGTTAATGGTGCGACTGAGATCTCTCGGGTGAAGGCTGATGACACTCCTGGCTTCTCAGAGTTCCTTTCAAGGTTTCCAAAGAACTCATCCAGTCCCTGTTCTCTCTGCAAAGAGCGAAGGTGGTGCACGTGCTAATTGAAATTACAATTGTATAGGATAGCGTGTAAAGGAGGTGCACAGATGTCAATTTATTACCAGCTTTAAAGAAAAAGTAAATGTTAAGTATGAGGTACCAGCACCATCATGATGCATGGCCCACAGTAATGGGGCTGTTCACTGATGTTACCTATCAAAGTGAATGCGGCATCCTCTTTCTGTCTGCTCCAGGCAGTGTATATAGTCACATGAGGGACACCATTTTCCTGTCCCCCAAGTGTGCGGATAACCTCTTTAACACACCCAGACTCCTGCAGTACAGTTTTGCCTGCACACCCAGAGACAGAGGCATCTCTATTTCCTACGCACAGCTGCTTGCTCAGGGACCTGGTAAATCCATTTTGTGTTTGAGGAACAAATATCTAATCTTTCTTATGAAAACGTAGTGATGACTTTTTGACTGTGACGGAGCACATTGCAATACATTTTGCGAACTGTCACCTGAAAGGTATACACACCAAAATTATTGTATGCAGTGCAGCTGTTGTCGCTTAAATTATTCATCACAATGGAGACTTAAGATAAGTGAGAATGTTAAGTCACCTACTTCTAAAATATATGAATTTAGCAAGCATCTGGGTGTATAACTGTCAACGATAGCACAGGTGGTTAATGTGCTTGCCACAGATGAACAAGTTACTTACCTTCGGTAACGATGTATCTGTAAGAAACATTAGTTAGTTAGATTCCTCACCTTAGAATATCCCCAGGCGTCAGACTGGATCCGGAAGATTTTTCGTCAGCAATACCCCTTGCGCGTCGCTTGGCGTCGTCTGCGGCTCCGCGTCCGTCGTCGGCGTCGTGCGCTGGAATGACGTCGTCGGAGTACTTAGACGCCGCCCTCGCGCGCTGACGTCAGTTCTTGTACATAGCCTTCCGCGCCAGGAACGCAGAGCCATGCAAAGACCGACACTGGTGCCAAAAATTAAATCTAGGGGCCTGAAAAGGATAACCTTAACCCTAGATGTCAGTTCGCAGAACGGGGAGGATGGGTGGGTCGGTGAGGAATCTAACTAACTAATGTTTCTTACAGATACATCGTTACCGAAGGTAAGTAACTTGTTCATCTGAAAGAAACACGTTAGTTAGATTCCTCACCTTAGAATAGATACCCAAGCAATACCATCCCCGGTGGTGGGTCTGCGAACCAAGATCACACCAGAAAGTCCTGGAGGACAGAACGGCAAAAGAAGCCATCCCTCCGGACTTGGCTGTCAAGGCAATAATGCCTGGCAAACGTGTGTAGCGAAGCCCACGTCGCCGCCTGACAGACGTCCTGCAAAGGGACTCCCCGTCCCAAGGCAGTAGTAGCCGCTGTGGCCCGAGTAGAATGGGCGCGTAGCCCAACAGGAGGGTCCTTTTTTGCCAAAGAGTAACAAATTTTGATGCACAAAACGACCCACCGAGAGATGGTCCGTTTATGCACAGCTTTCCCCTTCTTAGCACCCACGTATCCAACGAAAAGTTGGTCGTCCACCCGGAACTGCTTAGTGCGGTCCAGATAAAAGGAGAGTGCACGTTTTGGGTCCAGACGGTGGAGCCTCTCTTCCTCTTTGGAAGGATGCGGAGGCGGAAAGAAGGTGGGCAAGGTGACAGACTGCCCAAGATGAAATGGAGTCACCACTTTCGGAAGAAAGGAGGGACGAGGCCGAAGGACAACCTTGTCCGGATGAACAGACAGAAAGGGAGGCTTTGAAGATAAAGCCTGGAGCTCACTCATCCGTCTAGCCGAGGTGATGGCTACCAGAAAAGCCGTCTTAAGAGTCAGAAGACGAAGAGGACAATTGTAAAGAGGCTCGAAGGGAGCGCACATCAGGAATGTCAAGACCAGATTCAAGTCCCACTGAGGCATTACAAAAGGGACAGGAGGGAACGTGTGAGTAATGCCTTTTAGAAAGCGTGTAACGACAGGGGACTTGAAAAGAGAAGGCTGATCAGGAAGCCGCAAGAAGGCAGAGATGGCAGCAAGATAACCTTTCAGGGTGCCCAGGGCAGAGCCCTGCCGGGCCAAAGAAAGAAGAAAGAGGAGAACCTCAGAAAGAGGGGCGGAAAGGGGATCCACAGCCTTTGCTGTGCACCATGCCACAAATTTGTTCCACCGGCAGGCGTATACCGTCTTTGTGGAGGGACGCCTGGCTGCCAGAATGATATCACAGACTTCAGGAGGCAAGTCAAATGGCATCAACTGCCGCCGCTCAATCTCCACGCATGGAGGTGGAGGCTGGACAGGTTCGGGTGGAGGACCGTCCCCTGCTGCTGCGACAGAAGATCCTCCCGAAGGGGCAGACGTATCGGGGGATCGGTCAACATACTGAGTAGCTCGGGATACCAGTATCTTCGTGCCCAATCCGGAGCCACCAAGATGACTTGGGCCCGGTCGTGCCTGATCTTCTTCAGCACTCTGGGCAGAAGTGGTATAGGCGGAAAGGCGTAAAACAGACCGCAACTCCACTCGTGACGAAAAGCGTCGCCGAGCGAGTGCCGCCTTGGAAATTCTGACTGCTGACATTGCGCGTTCTCTTCGGTGGCGAATAGATCTAACCAAGGCTCTCCCCACTGCTGAAAGAGACCTTGCGCCACTTCGGAGTGCAGACGCCATTCGTGATCCATCATGCACCGGCGGCTGAGTTCGTCCGCTCTGGCGTTCAGAGAGCCCGCCAGATGTTGAACCACTAGGGTGACGCCCTGGTGTTCCAGCCACGTCCAGAGGCGCAGAGCCTCCTGACAAAGGGTCCACGACCCCACCCCGCCCTGTTTGTTGCAATACCACATGGCGGTGGTGTTGTCCGTGAACACCTGCACGACACTGCCCCTGACAGAGGGAAGGAAGGCTTTCAGTGTAAGTCGGATCGCTCGCAGCTCCAACAAGTTGATGTGGAGGCGAGACTCCGCCGGAGACCAGAGGCCTCTGATCTCCGCCTCTCCCATATGGCCACCCCATCCCAGGAGGGACGCATCCGTCACTACGACATGCTCCGGTTGGGGAAGGGAGAGGCTCCTGCCCATGACCCAATCGCGGTCCGTGAGCCACCACTGCAACTGCTGTGCAGTGCCCTCCGAGATCAAGACATGGTCGGACAGGTTGCCGTGATGCTGGGCCCACTGAAACTTCAGGTCCCACTGCAGAGCCCGCATGCGCCGCCTGGCGTGATGCACTAGTAGGATGCAGGAGGCCATCAGCCCCAGAAGCCGCAACACTAGCCTGACCGAAACCCAGGATAGAGGCCGAAAGATGGGAATCAGGGCCTTTATATCCCGGACCCGCTGTTCCGGTGGATAGACCCGGAACTGCGCCGAATCAAGAACCGCTCCGATAAAGAGGAGCTTCTGAGAGGGACTCAGGTGTGACTTCGGCACGTTGATGGAAAACCCCAGCAAATGCAGGAGATCCGCCGTAGTCTGGAGGTGGGAGACGACTGTCTGGGGCGAGCCCGCCTTCAACAACCAGTCGTCGAGATAGGGGAAGACTGGAACCCCTGATCTGCGCAGATGAGCTGCGACCACCGCCATCACCTTCGTGAACACCCGAGGGGCACTGGTGAGGCCGAAGGGGAGCACGGTAAACTGAAAGTGCTCTTGGCCCACCGTGAACCGCAGGTAACGCCGGTGGGCCGGCAGGACGGGGATGTGGAAATAAGCGTCCTGCAAGTCCAACGCTACCATCCAGTCTCCGGGGTCTAGGGCAGCTAGAACCTGAGCCAAAGTCAACATCTTGAACCTTTCCTTCCGGAGGAAGGCATTGACGTTCCGAAGGTCCAAGATAGGGCGGAGGCCCCCTTTGCCCTTCTTGGGAACCAGAAAGTAGTGGGAATAACAACCACGACCTACTTCTGGGCTCGGAACGCGCTCGACGGCCCCCTTGGCCAAGAGGGCGGAAACCTCCTCGTGGAGAAGATGCAAATGTTCCCCCGAGATACGGTGGTGCTGCGGTGTCATGGCTGGAGGGGTCGTCTCGAAGGGGAGGGAGTAGCCCCTTCGGACGATTTGCAGCACCCACCTGTCCGATGTGATGGACCGCCAGTGGAGCAGGTGATGGCGAACTCTGCCGCCCATTGGCGTGGAATGGGCCTGAAAGCTCGGACTAGGAAGGCTTTGAGGCGGATGCTGCCGGGGTGGATGTGGGCTGACCTCGTCGTCCTCCAGATCCGCCTCGGCGGAAACCACGTCCGCGACCGCGCGCAGGTTGGTTCTGCGGCTGGTGGCTAGGCACACGTGAGGAGGCACCCCTTCCTTGGCCACGAAAGGGGCGAAAAGCGGAAGATTGCGACCGCGGGGCCGAGAGGCCCAAGGACTTGGCCGTAGCCCGGGAGTCCTTAAAGCGGTTCAGCGCACTGTCCGCCTTCCCGCCTTCTCGCCAAACAGGCGAGTGCCATCAAACGGCATGTCCATGAGAGTGCTCTGGACATCGCCGGAAAACGACGTGGACCGCAGCCAGGTGTGACGTCGAAGCGCCACAGTGGTGGAAATGGCCCTACCCAGCGAGTCCGTGGTGTCAAGCCCACAACGTATGGCATGTCGCGCGGCATCCCTCCCATCGGCCAGAGCCTGGGTAAGTCGTGTCCGGACCTCCTCCGGACACAGGGGCAGCGCGTCCTCCACCGCATCCCACAGAGAGTGGGAATAACGGTCCAAGAGACAAGCGGTGTTCAAAGACCGCAGGCCCAAACTAAGGGATGAGAACAGTTTCTTGCCAAACTGCTCCAGTCTCTTGGAATCCCGGTCCGGCGGGGCGGTCGGGAAAGAGGATTGGGAGGTGGAGGCCTGGATAACCAGGCTCTCAGGGGTAGGGTGTTGGGACAGAAAACTGGGGTCGCCCGGAGCAGGGCGGTGGCGCCTGGCAACGTTCCTGTCCACAGGAGGAACTGTGGAGGGCTTGGACCAGGTGCCCTGGAGAACGTCAGTGAGGGCTTCATTGAACGGCAGCAGAGGCTCAGTGGAGCTTGCTGCAGACTGAAGCACCTCAGTGAGGACGTTCGTCCTCACAGCCACGGCAGGTAGCTCGAGCCCAAGGGCTGAGGCCGCCTTGCGCAGCACCACGGAGAAAGCAGCACCCTCCTCCGAAGCCATAGTCGGAGGAGAGATGAATCCAGTGTCTGGCGAGGTATCCAGACCACTGGCCTCCCCCAGTTTATCTGCCCAGTCCTGGGACAGTTGGGCCTGATGGGCCATAGGATCCTCGGATCCCTCCCAGTAGTCCCCATCATCCGACTCCTGGTGTAGAGGAGAAAGTAACGGAGCCGGGCGGTAGACAAAATGTGTCTCTAGCGGCGTCGATCTCGGCGTCCATCGACGCCGGGCCCGGACCGGGACTAAACTGGGGCACGGCGTCGAGCGGAGTCGACGTCGGGGGTGGAACCGGAGTCGACGCCGGTGGAGGAGTGACAAGGTTGACCGGCGTCGACGGGGACTCGAGAACGGGTCCCTCGGGCGCTTGCGGCGTCGAGGCCGGAGCCGTCAACGGCGCCGGGGCCGGAGCCGCCGGCTGGCAAGGCAGCCCAGTCGGGTCCGCGGGGCCCGAAGGCGCACCAGCGGGCGCCGACGGCGGAGCCAGGTTCCTCATGGCCAAGAGGAAGGCACTGACTTCCGCCGGCGTCGCGTTAGTCCCAGGGACCGGAGGGTATGGGGACGGGACCGGAGGGTATGGGGACGGACGCGGCGCCTGCGGCTCCGCCGGAGCCGCGGGGGTGGAACCACCCTGACCCTCGACCGAGTCGCGCGACCGGCGAGGGGAGTCCGAAGAGCGATGTCGTCTCTTGGACTTCTTGGAATGCTTCGACTTACCCGAAGACTTTGATCCCGACGACCGATGGTGACGTCGGCTGCGGCTCCGTGACCGATCCTTGGACCTCCTCCTGGACCGGGATCGAGAGGCGCGCGGAGCCGAGTGGCGAATCTCGAGAAGCTTACGGGACCGCTCCCGTCTAGCCTTCGAGGTCAGGGCCTTACAGTCCGAGCACGACTCCGCGTCGTGGTCGAGGCCCAAACAGAACAGGCACCGGCGGTGATGGTCCGTAACCGACATCAATCGGCTACAGTCCGTACAGGCTTTAAACCCAGGCATCCTACCGGCACCGGTGTCGATAGACAGGATCAAAAAGGATCAAAAAGTTAGTCAAAAATTGACTAAAGGGGTAACTCTCCCGGATCTGCGCTTACTGGCGCGGAAAAAAGAAGAACTGACGTCAGCGCGCGAGGGCGGCGTCTAAGTACTCCGACGACGTCATTCCGGCGCACGACGCCGACGACGGACGCGGAGCCGCAGACGACGCCTAGCGACACGCAAGGGGTATTGCTGACGAAAAATCTTCCGGATCCAGTCTGACGCCTGGGGATATTCTAAGGTGAGGAATCTAACTAACGTGTTTCTTTCAGATGTGTACGTATTTCCTACCTATGATAAGTTTAAATCAGCATAAGTTAGACTCCAGTATTATAATATTTTCCACTCAGAACTACATTTTTTGGGGGAGCACTCCCTCAAAGCCCCCATGTAGTGGTCAGGCTTGCTCGCCGCACTCTCTATGCACCGTATAAGGGCTGGTCTGACAAATTTTGCGGGGGCTGCTTTGGGTTCCCAAACTGGCTCTGGGGTCTAACCCACTGGAAAATGTCCAATCCCAGCTGCACATTTGGCTGTGCGCAGCAAGCATGGGATGGCTGCATTCTGACATTAACCAAGCATTAAACAATCCATTGTGCCAAAAAACGAGTAATGGAACACATTAGAGCTATCCGCCACAATAACAGACAATATCCTGTAACGCAACACTTTTTTGATAAACATATGCAGAATGAGAATTTTTTAAAAATGGCTGTAATTGATGCTGTGGCAGAAAATGTCCAGGGTGGAAATAGATTATTAACTGTACGCAAATTGGAGTCAAGGTATATTATAGACCTTGAAACTATGGCCCCTTTGGGTTTGAACTCCAATGAAGAATTGTCTGTACATTTGCAGAATTAATTTGTGGGTAAGAATAGGATGTTAAAATTGCTGAAGATCAATGGATTTTAATTGTATTGTATTTTAATTTGGTGTCCTTTCATTGTTAGGTTTTTTGCACTTTCTTACTGGCTGGCTATCAAACTAATTTTGATCCTTTTCACATCGCGATATCAACAATGAGATATAACATTCAAGTTGCATAATATAATGAATTATTGAGAAAGGGTATTGTATACATTATAGATGTATTGTGTGGATTGAAGCCCACTTGGGCGGAATTGTGAATTTGATTTCCATCATAATACTGTTTAAAACAGTGAGAAGACTTGTTTGGTACAATGGTTTCTAATACATAGAAGCCCATAACGTAACAGACCTTATTGACTTAACTATTAGAAATAAGGATTTTTTACCAAACAAAATGAGTGAAACTGACATATATACGATGTCAATTTCGAATGGTGGAAATGAATATCTTGTATAAATAATTTACAAGTTATACATTCATTAACAATCATTACATTGCAACTTTTTTTGAAATGTGATCGATATTAAATCATGTATTTCTTAATAATTGTGTAAAATCAGCGCAAAGATCAAAATTGTGGTTATTTAAATGTGAAATCGTACACTATACGATGGCCGCCGTTTTCACATCACTTTTGTATTCACTGTCTGTCTTTTATGTTTAACACTGCATTTAAAAATATGTGCAAAAACGCCAGTCACTTAGCGTGATCAAGGCGTAAGCTGAAACGCGTTGCTGTGCAGCCTGAATAAATTTACTGCTGCAATCACCAATGTGTCCGTGATACTTCTGGAATTCGGGAGGTGTTTGATTAATGGATACAGGGTTTCCGGTACCCTGAACGCGGACCGCCCTACTGACAGCCTCTACCCCGACCGGATTCTTGTGTGATATATATATCACCAGTAGATAATTATAGTTAGAACCTAGTTTCCATGGGAAAAGTGTTTTTTAACTTGCTATCTTAGGCGCTGTTTGAATAATCTTCACAACATTTTAAACAAAAAGTGTGCCGATTCTAGTTGTACATGTAAAGTTAAGTGGCGATCTGTCAAACAGGGGCCGAGAAAAGGGAGGGGGGTAAAAAAAAGTACATTTCCCATGTTAATTCTCATAGGGATTTTGAACAGGACTGCGGCCCGGACCGCTGGCCGGAATTACACCAAATTTGGCAGAAAGGTGGCTCTTTGTCCAGAAATACCACGTTTTGTTATTTGTTGTAAACACGTTCAGCAGTTTTAGAGTTATTAAAATAAAGATATTTGTATATATAGGGATTTGACCCCTCTTACGAATCCTCCTGATCTCATGCAGAGATCTGATTGTCTACCAACACTTCAAAAACAAAGGCTACAGGGGTATTACACCCCAAGCAATGCTTATGACCTCATATTACATCACTCATGACATGGTCAGTGACATCCCTGATAATATCTCAAATGACATCACTGACGACATCACCCACAGAACCATTAACACACCCCCTTACACCTCTAAACAACCTCTCATACACCCACTTACACACCCATACAATCACTCACATATCCATTCACAGACCCATACAAGTACCCAGAGAACCACTAACTCATCCAAAGAGCCACTTACACACCCACTCTCATATAGCCACTCACACAACCACTCACTCACTCGCCCATATAAAGCTACTCATACAACCAGTCACTTATCCACACAGCCAGCCAAAACTCACTCATACAGCTACTTACTCACCCATTTATTCACCTATACCGCCACTTGCACACCCACTTACCCAGACAGCCTCTCAACACACCACTCACTTACCCACACAAGCACTTATACACTCACTCACATACCCATTCACACACCCATATAAGCACTCCCACATCCGCTCACTCTCCCATACTGCTGTTTATACAGCCACTCACCCATACACACACTTATACACCCAGCCTTTGAACCATTCGCTCACCAATACTGCCACACACAAAGCCACTCTCACAAGCTACTCACACACCCACATCCACTTATACACCCTTACAGCCATTCACATACCCACGCACACACCCGTAGAGCCACTCAGACACCCACTCACACACAGACACTACTCTGATTGGCCAGAGAGGGTTAAAGTGGCATCAATTGCTGCCTTTGGTTTAAAGCATTGAGGATCGCCAACATCCAGACCTCCTAATTGTGCACTGTGGGGGCAATGACCTTAGCACACTTAGTAGAGTAGGACTAGAAATCCTAATGAAGGACACCTTTGGCATATTTAAAGGGCTCCTTGTTTGGATGGGTGATTTGCTTGCGTCAGTACTTCAGAACATATGTGAGTATCAGTCCCTCTGCAGATGTGTCACTGGATTTGTAACTATGTTGATATATGACTAGCTCTCGTTTAGTAACTCTTTGCTTCTGTAAATGTGTATGCAAATTGCTGTATGGATTGCTACTGGCTGTGTTAGTGAGTGTTGGGGGTATGTAACTGTGTGTGGAACTGCCTCAGTTAGTGCTGGATATAGAAGTGCTGTGTGAATGGATGTGTAAGTGCCTCTGTCACTGTCTGACTAACAATGGGGGGGGGGGGGGGTCAAAAAAAGTGGGTTTACCATGTTAATTCTCATGGGGATTTTGAACACTACTACAGCCCAAACCACTGGATGGAATTACACCAAGTTTGACAGAAAGCTAGCTTTTGGAACACAGATTGTGTTTTTTTGTTATTTGGTGGAAATCCGTTCAGTAGTTTGAGAAATAAAATAAAATAAATCCAAATTGGTATGTCTACGATCGTGGCAAATTCGCGAATGATGACGAAATTGTGCAGGGAAATGCAGAGCTGTGATTTACTGCCAACACTTCAACGAGGAAGAGTTGGCAGCCATCTTGGGACTCAGCTCCAGCAGAGTTCCACAATTTTTTTTAAAAGGGAGCAGGGTAGGAATACCCTGACCCCCAAGCTTTGGTCTTGGGGTCCAAAGGGGACCCTAGCAGGGTAAAACAAATGATATAATTTTCTTTCATAAAATTTGCGGCGAAAGACTTTAAAAATAAATAAAGCGTGGGCTCCCGTACTTGTTTTGTAAAGCACCCCCGGGTGGGCCAGGTACTGGGGGCAGTCAGTTTCTAAATAAAGTATGGGTGTGCACGGGCCACCCTCCTGAGGCTCTTTGAACCCCACCACCTCCACGGAGCTTTTTATTATTATAGGAGGGGGCTCCACAGACCCCCTCTTGGGGCTCAAATGAGCCCAGGGGACCACCACTTCACAGGGGCTTTAATTAAAAAACATTGTGCTGGGAGGCCGCATAGACCCCCCCGCACCCAAAAGACCACCACCTCCCCGGGGCTTTCTTGTTTTTATAAGGCGGGGGAATGCTGCCTCCCCCTTTCGCAGGTTGTTCTCTGCCCCGGGAACCACCAGCACCCCGGGGTGGCCAGAGCGGCCCCCCTCCTGGAGCCATACTTGAGCCTGGGGGCTGCCGGCTCCTGCTATGTCTGGGGTGCCCACCCTCAGTACAGAGCTGCTTGCTTTTGCTTGGCTGGAGCTTTGACAGCTCCCGCCAAGCAAAAGCAAACACTCCAGTTCCAGCGGGTGGGATTTGTCAAAGTTCTCCTGCCCGCTGGAAGCAGAGGTTTCCTCTCTTCCCTGCCGGCAGACAGGGAAAGAGATTAAACGATTGCTCCTGCACAGAGGGAGCTGCCTTCCCACAGGAGGCGGAGAGCCGGCTGGGACCGCAGGTCCTTGAGGCTTCCTTCACGGTCCCAGGGGAAACAAGGCAAAATAAAGGTGAGAAGCTAGCAGAAAGAGGCCTAATAAAAGTAAGCAAAGAACAGAAAGAGGCATGGTAAAGGTGTGAAAAGAGCAGTAAGAGGCAAAATAAAGGAGAGAAACTAGCAGAAAGAGGCAGAATTAAAGGTCAGAAGGGAGCAGAAAGAGGCAAAATAAAGGAGAGAAACTAGCAGAAAGAGGCAGAATTAAAGGTCAGAAGGGAGCAGAAAGAGGCAAAATAAAGGTGAGAAACGTGCAGAAAGGCTAAATAAAGGTCAGCAACAAGCTAAAGAGGCAGAATAAAGGTCAGAGACTAGCAGAAATAGGCAGAATAGAGGTCAGAAAGGAGTAGAAACTAGCAGAAGAGGCAAAATAAGGGGGGAACCAGCAGAAAGAGGCAAAATAATGGTGAGAAACGAGCAGAACGAAGCAAAATAGAGGTCAGAAACCAGCAGCAAGAGGGAAAAATAAAGGTGAGAACAAGCAAAAAGAGGCGGAATAAAGGTCGAAAGGAATCAGAAAGCAGTGGAATAAAGGTCAGCAACGAGCAGGAAAAGGCTAAATAAAGGTCAGAAACTAGAAGAAAGAGGCAGAAAAAAGGTCACAAGGGAGCAGAAAGGGGCAAAATAATGGGTAGAATGAGCAGAAGGAACCAAAATAGAGGTAAGAAACGAGCAGCAAGAGGCAAAACAGAAGTCAGAAAAGAGCAGCAAGTGGCAGAATAAAGGTCAGGAGCGAGCAGAAAGAAGACAACTAACTGGCAGGACGAGGCAAAATACAGGGCAGAAGTGAGCTGAGAAGAGGCATAAAAACGAGCAGAGGAGGCACAAAACCGAAGGCAGCAGAGGGTAACGGACTGCAAGCAATTTGGACAGGAGGACCGTCACAGGGGAAGCTAGCATAAGCACATGCTCCTGTGTGCCTCCTACTTTTTTACCACGCACTCATGGACATACTCATATACTCACGCACCTACTCACAGAAATGCTCATACTCATCTATCCACTCACAGGCTTTCAAAGACACTCATGCACCCACTCACAGACCCTCTCAGACACTTGTGCACCCACTCATGCATCCAGTCACAGACCCACTCACACATCCACACAGGCACTCCTACACCCACTTACACAGCAATGTATGCACTCAGTCACTCACACACCCACTCACAGACCCATTACAGCCACTCACACACCCACAAACCTACTCAGACACCAGCTGAGAGACCCATACAGACAATCACACACTGGCTCACCTGCCTATACAGTCACTTACACACCCTCTCTCAAAGGTTACAGTTAGGAAATAAAATTTAAAATAATTGTATAAATTCACAGGAAAAAACGAAGGTCACAGGGACATTATAGCTAGGAAATACAATTTGAAAAACCATAGAAATTCACTGAAAAGCAACAAAGCTTACAGGGACGTTATAGTTAGGAAATACAATTTTAAAAACTATAGAAATTCACTGAAAAGCAACAAAGCTTACAGGGACATTAAAGTTAGGAAATAGAATTTTTTTCAACTTAGAAATTCCCTGAAAAAAACAAAGGTTACAGCAACATTATAGTTAAGCTCAGATTTCACTTGTACAAAACCAGTGAAATTCAGCAGTTATAGTTACCTGAGCTAACTATAACTTATGCCCCCACAATGCACTCCTATAACCTCACATATTACATCACTCATGACATGGTCAATGACATCACTGATGACATCTCAAATGGCATCATTGCTGACCTCACTGATGACATTATCCATAGAACCACTCACACCCCATACAACCTCCCATACACCCACTCACATAATTATGTATAGACCAATACAACTACTGACACACACTCACTCATACAGCCACTCACACAGCCCCTCACTCACCCATATAGCCACTCACACAGCCACTCAGACCCTTACAGCTGCTCACACCAACAATACCACTCACATACCCACTCTCATTCCCATATAACCACTTGCACTCGCATAGAACAACTCACATACACATGCACACACCCATACAGCCACTCACTCACCCATACAGCACTCACACAGCCATTCACTCGCCCACACAGCTAACAGAGCTACTCACGCATCCATACAGCCACTCACACATCCATTCACGTATGCACAAAACCACTTACAAACCCATTCACACATCAATACAATCACTCATGTGCCCACTCACTGATCTATACAGTCACTCACACAAACAGTGTAAAACAGCCACTCACACACCCACTCAATTACCCATACACCCAGTGAAACAGCCACCCATAGAGCCATTACCATAGCCACTTAGTCACTCATACAGTCACTCACAAGCACACTCATCCACCCATACAGCCACTCACAAGGCCGGCTCTAGGGCGGTGTGATCGGTGCCACCGCTCTGGGCGCTGATTTGGGGTGGGGGCGCCATGTTTATTGTTTTAAAAGCACCTGATGCCACATTCCTTGTCCCAGCAATTTTAAAGCATCAATAAAAAGTTCACTATAACTCCGGTGATTAATGCTCTTCCAGGAGAGAGACTGGAGCTTTGACTGGTAGAGAAAGTTTGGACTCATCCTAATGCAGAGGGTTAATGTGCCTGCTGCAAAGAACGTGTCCCATTCAGATCACTAAGTGCATACACTATAAATAGGTCAATGGGTTATTGCTTTTGTCAGAGAGATCCTTTTGTTACTTGCAGTTTAAAAGTTAAAATCCTAACAGAGTAGTGAGCTATTAACTGTTGTCAAAAAGCTGCATGCAAACTTCAAGGAATATATGACAGCTTAATTTTTTTTTGCCCAGTCTTTCCTTAGCCTAATATTGCAAAAAGGGTTCATTTGGGTGGAAATCAATTCTTCTTATTAAAGAAAACCCCTAACAATGGTGTTACATTTTAAATTATGAATTTGTGCTTTTCCAGACCAAGGACTCAAACTATACTGCCTACCAGTATGGATGACTTGCAACTCCTACACCTTGTAGGCCTCCGTCTTATGTAACATTTCCTATACACTGACATTCACACGTATGATTGTCTCCGGGCAACATATGAGTGGTGTAAAGTGTTCTGACACCTTAAACTTGTATGCGTGGTGCTATAAATCTAAATGAATCTAAGAGACAGTGGTTATGGAGACTTGGGGGCATTGTCAAATGGTGGTAGTGAGGGATTCCGTGGTGAGGAGGTCATTGGCGGGGGGTGCAAACAAGCATTTTCGCACAGGGTGCCACCAGTACTAAAGCTGGCCCTGACCACCTAGTCACTCACTCACCCATACAGCTACTTGCACATCCATTTATTCACCTATACAGCCACTCACACACTCATATAGCCAGTCAGACACGCACTCCTATTAGAAACAGTATCACTCATTAGTAGTACAAAAAGAATAGAAATGTTACTTATACAGTAACTTAGTATATATCTTTAACTCTCAGAAACTTTTACGAAACACACTCACTGACCATGTCATGAGTGATGTAATATGTGAGGTCATAAGCAGTGCAGTTCGGGGCCGCAAGTTACATTTAGCTCAGTAACTATAACTGCTGAATTTAATTGGTTCTGTACGAGTGAAATCTGAGCCAACTACAACATCCATGTAACCTTTATTTTGTTTCTGTGAATATATATATATATATATATATATATATATATATTATCTACTGGCGGTCGCCAGTAGATAGTTATAGTTAGGACCATGTTTCCATAGGAAATCTGAACATTCTATTTTGAATAACTTTGGTGCCGGTTGACGAATCCTCGCGAAATTTTTAAAACGAATGGGGCGCTCCGCTCAGTTCCTACCCTGAAAGTCTCGGGGTGATTCGTCAAGCGGGGGCCGAGAAAAAAGGGGGGGTCCCAAAACGCGTTTTCCCCATGCATTTTCCCATAGGACCTTAAGTCGAAGGTACAGCCCGAACGGCTGAACAGAATTACTTGAAATTTGGCAGAGGTAGTCCTCAGGTCAGGCATGTGCCTTTTGCATGTATGGAGTCAATCTGTTCAGTATTTCCTGAGAAAATTGCAGTTAAAAGTACATCAATAGCTATAGGCGCGCACCGTGTGCGCACCGTAACGTGTGCGAGCGTAATTCTGATTGGTGGTTACATGTCAGTCAACGTTCGAATCGGTCGAAATCAGGAAGTGTCGGCTGCCATTTTGTTTGTTTTGGGTGCGAGAGTGAAAAAGAGAGGTGGCGAACGTGAAAAGGGGGCAGGGTAGAGAGTTCCTGACCCCCTAGCCTTTGTCAGGGGGTCCCCTAAAGGACCCCGAAGGGTGAAAAAACATTTTTTTTTTTTTTTTTAAATCGCGGGGTGCGCACGGTGAAAAACCCTAAAAAAAAAAACATACATAACTTAGCATTTAAAAAACCTTGCAAATTCACTTAAAAAACCATAGGTTTCACACGTTATAGTTAGGTGGACATTTCACTCGTAAAAAACCAATGAAATTCCCCCGTTATAGTTAATTCAGATAACTATAACTCGCACGACCGCCACTCTATCACACGGATGATGTCATCAGTGATGTCATGAGTGATGCCACTGACCATGTCATGAGTGATGTAATATGTGACGTCATGAGCAGTGGATTGCGGGCGCGCGAGTTATAGTTATCTGAACTAACTATAACGGGGGAATTTCATTGGTTTTTTACGAGTGAAATGTCCACCTAACTATAACATGTGTGAAACCTATGGTTTTTTAAGTGAATATATATATAGTTATGAGTTCATGTGTTGGGCCTGCTGATGCAGAGGTTGTGTGTGTAGTTTTAAGCAAGGTTAAGTTGGCATTGATAACTTCTTGTGAAGCCTTGAACTCACATTTTACCATGCGTAAGTCAACCCTAAAGTAGTTTGTAAGTAGGCCATAGGGGAGGGTGGTATGTGCTTAAAAGGTAAATCATGTAGTTAATGTAGCTACAAGTTGCAGTTACTAGTAACCTTCAAAACTGCTGTCACCGCACACATCCACCCCATTAGAAACTACTAAGAAAATGGTCCTACAAGAAAGGATAAACGCCAACACACTCAATTGCGAATACATTTTTGCCATGTTCAAAGAATTCGTTAAACCCTAACATCCCACCATCCCTAATAACAGCAGACATACCACCCTCCCAAGACCTCTGCAAAAACCTAGGAACCTTATTCCACCGCAAGATTAATGAGATCTACGAAAGGTTTGTTACCTAAGACCCTCTCACCCCACCTGCAACCACCGCTCCCAACAATGCCAGACCCCAGCAGACCTTGCTCAGCCGGACTTTACTCACCACTGATGACACCCTCAAGATCAGGAAGAGCATCCACTCTGGAGCACCCTCAAACCCCTACCTGCACCACATATTCGACAAAGCCGGCACCTCCATCGCCCCCGAACTCTGCTGCACCATCAACTGCTCCATCAACGCTGCCACCTTACCGGAAGACCGTGAACACGCAGAGATAACCCCCTGCTGAAGAAACCCTTTGCCAACCTGACGAACCTCAAGAATTTCAGGCCCATCTCTTTGCTCACCTTCCCAGGTCATCGAGAAGGCCATCAGCGGCCAACTTTCGAGTTCATTGAAGCAAACCAGATCTTGGACCTCTCCCAATCCGGCTTCAGAAGCAACCACAGCACAGAGACAGCACTCCTCACCACCACAGATGATGTCCGTATCATCCTCGACCGAGGAAAAATACAGCCCTCATCCTCCTGGACCTCTCGGCTGCCTTCGATGGATCTGCTCCTTCCTCACCGGCCAAACGCAGAGAGTCAGACTACCACTGTTCCACTCTGAACCCACATAGATCAGCTGCGGAGTGCCCAGAGCTCCTCCCTGAGCCCCACTCTCTTCAACATCTATATGGCCCTGCTTGCAGCCATCGCAAGGAACCACGGACTCAACACCATCTCCTACCCCGGCGACATCCAGCTGTTCTCGCCCTCACCAACGAACCCACAGTTGCCAACAGCAACTTCCACAACAGGGTGAAGGCTGTCGCCACCTGGATGAAAGACAGCTGCCTCAAGCTCAACACAGAGAAGATCGAAGTCCTCATCCTGTGCTCCACCCCCTCTGCCTAGGAAAACTCCTGGTGGCCCGTAGCACTTGGAATCTCCACAAACATCCACGCACAAAAGCTCTGCATTATCCTGGAATCCTCTCTCACTATGAACAACCGGATCAACGCCTTCTCATCATTCTGCTTCTACACGATATGCCTGCTTAGAAAGATCTTCAAGGGGATTCCCACAGTCCAAAAAAAGACGGTCACCCATGTGCTCATCAGCAGCAGACTCTAATACAGCAACGCACTCTACACTGGCATCACCCAGAAACTAGTCAAGAAACTGCAAAACATCCAGAACGCCTCCACCAGACTTATCCTGAACATACCACGCAACAGTCACATCACCGGTCACCCGAGAGACCTCCACTGGCTTCCAGTCAACAAAAGAATCACCTTCAAGCTCATCACACACGACTACAAAGCCCTACACGGTGCTGGACCTGCGTACCTGAACCACCATCTCATTCTACGCACGATCCAGAAACCTCTGCTCCGCCTAACTGGCACTGGCCACATTTCCAGACCACTGCTGGAGGAAGATCCTTCTCATACCTCGCAGCAAAGACCTGGAACACCCTGCCTCTCCACCTTAGGCAACCACAATCACTGCCTCAATACAGGAAGTAGCTCAAGACCTGGCTCTTTAACAGAACCGCAGTGACCTTGACGGATCAGCGGTGCCCCCCCCCGCGCACCTTGAGACCCTTACGGGAGTGTAGTCGTGTTTTACAAGACACTTGATTGACTGATTTATTCAAACGTACACTTACAGATCCATACAAACCGTTATACATTTGGCATACCACATATACTGTGACTCACACACCTATTTACAAAGGTATAAAAGCACTTACACACCTAGTCAGACTGAGGCACGTATGCATCTACTTATACACGGTACTTCTGTATCCAGCACTAACTGAGGCACTTGCACACACAGTTACATACCCCAACACTCACTAACATAGCCAGCAAGCAATTTATACAGTGACTTGCATACACATTTACATAGAGTTACTGTGAGTGTCAGTCATATACCAACATAGTTACTTATAGATCCAGTGACACACCCACAGAGGGACTGATACATTGACTCAGATATGTACTCAAGTACTGACACAACCAAGTCACGAATTACACATGGTCACAGAGCCACTCACATAATATATGTTAGAAGTAGTATCAATCAAATCAAATAACTTTATTCCACCTTAACCATTAATGTCATGAAAGTGTGAAAGTCATACAGTCAGTTAATATATCTCATTTTCATAACATAATAATCAGCAATTACAGATAAAAACAAGGTAAAAATAGTTGGATTAAAAATACAATATTAGAAAGCAAGTAAATTAATTTAGAATAAAAAGATACGTACTAAACAGTGCTGTCCTCAGTTAAGGTGGAAGCTATGGGCTAATCCATCTCTGATTTACTAGAATCAGACATAAAAAGGACGCAAGGGAGAAACATACAAAGGGATCAGGTAACATTTGAAGGAAAAACAGAGCTGGACGACATTGGGCGAATTTATATTTCTGAAATATTGGGCGAATAAACTTTTTACACTCATTAATATAAAATTTACAGAAAAATATAAAGTGAAGATTGGACTAAAGGGAAGTACCGTCACAGGGGCATAATGGCAGTTCCCTAATCGAATACACTCCCGAGGGAAAGCCCAACATACAAAGGATGAGGTTTAGTCTAAAACGTACTAATACATAGCGGTAACTGATGTTGGTCACAGCAACCAAGTACGAATTTGGGCCCTTAGGAACTGAAGGCAGTCTCAAGTATAATGCTACCATTGTTTTATTGCAGTTAGATGCATACCTCTTGTTTTCCATGAAGATTAGAAAGCGAGATTTAATTTCAGCTTTAGGGAATTTCTGGGACTTAAGAGGATTATATAATGCTTCTAGGCCCAAACTTACTAATGTTAATCTTACATATTTGAGCCAAGGGGTCTTGTGTGCCTGTTCACAATTGAGGCAATCTTTAATGATGTTTTGTGTTAAGCCCACTGTGTCCCTTTGCCAGATTGAGAGCCAAAGTAAGACTGGCGTAAGTGATATGACATCTATTATATAGGGTACATTAAATTTGTGATGCATTGTATAGCTTGAACAACTATTAGGTAGAGATAATAGTTTTTTAAAGAAACTATCTTCTAGCTGTTGTAGTTGATTAGCATTCAATAGCCCCCAGAAGTATCACTCATTAGTAGTATACCTAGTACACTAATTTAACTTTTGTATAGCTTAGTATATATGTTTAACAATTAAACTCTTAGAAAATGCTTACATTCACTGGATAACATCATCTAGTGAGTTAAAGTGTTTTGGAAATATTTCTGAGACTTAAAGATATGTAGTAAGCCACTGCATAAGTTAAATTACAATTATTTCTAAACTAGAAATGAGTGATACTGTCTCTAACATATATCATCTGAGTGGGTGTGTGGCTGTCTGTATCAGTGTGAGACTGAACAGTGTGGAACAGGGTCTTAATATTGATCATGAACTACACTACTTTTTAGGCAAATAATCCAGCAAGTGGTATTCATAGTGGTTTTCTATCAGGTAGGATGATTTTCTAAGCTTCCAAACTAATCATAACTAATCAGATAAAGACCCACAACGACCATATTTAAGGTACACCACCATTTCTAATCACCTGTAGAGTTGTCTCTGACTCCATGTATACCTTGAATATATGATAATATGGTTATGTTTTGTAACATGTTTGACATGAATGTTTTTCTCATTGAGCTGTCTTTGCTTTCATGCTCTCAGTTTAGTATACTCAGGGTCATTATCTTATGACAATGTTATTTATCTTCAAAATTGTAAACTATGTCTTAATAACAAGCATTTTCGTTGATATTGAAGTAGTTATTGCTGCTCATTGTACTGAGTCTAATAGATGGAGAGAATAGTTGGCTTTTATATTATTTCGCCAACTCTCACGGATCACAACTATAAGTATTCTTGGTAAGACCGCACAAACACTTAAGACTATTCTTATTTTGGGACGTTATTCCTGTCTCAAAATGGCCGCCGGATTAGACAACACATTCTAGTCCTTTCTCTATTTACTCACAATGTTATGACACGTGATGTTTTTTGAACAAACGTGAGAACGTGATCACGTCTGATTTCCTTAAAATGCGAAAGGTTTTGCCATGCATGCACGTACTCGGGAGCTTAAGAAACTTGGAGAAGCTGGCGTCACGTTCGTCTATGTTTTCTACATAATACGGTAAGCACACTGGGATATGCAGGCTAGAAATATACGAAGGATCGGAGCACGGTTTAACCGGTTACTCACTACTCCGCCTGTTTGAGATTCGGTTTTAATGAATAATGGGAACTCTTACAGCTAGTCTTGGTTAAATTTTCAATGACCCGTAATGTTACCAACTGAGTAGGGTATGGGTCCTAGAAATATCTTACGTCGGTACCAATGACTTGGAACACCCGCGTTGTGTTCCGGATACATAGTCGGTTTGGTTATATGTTAGTTTTTATTATTTGTATTCCGTGTTACCATAGATTTTGTTACGTGCCCTTTAACTGTTAGGTTAGTTTTGCATGACCCACTGCATTTATGAATAGTTGCCTGATTTCGAAACTTTAATTTATTTGCACTATTGAATGGGAAACCACATATAAATCGATAGCAGTTTTATTTTGCTGCCAAGTGACGCCACCACAACTGACACCATTTGGCGGTTTGGAATTATCACCGCCTTTTAAGTAGGTCACATATTTCTTTATTATGTAGTCAATAATTTTTAAGCTCAGTTAACGTTATCGTTCTTTGTCCTTTGCTTATTTCTAATTTATGGTCAATTACTGTTTCTAGAAACATTATTCAAGCAAGAAAGAGGTAGATATGGTTTATGTCTGTTACGCCCGTTATCACGTTAAATACACATTCTATAAAGCACGTGGTTTGCACCGTCTTTACGATTCCGTTTGTTCACCGGGCCAGGGGTTATTTTCAAAAATACCAGCCACAATTACCTCACTCTATATATAATTTTTGCTTCTTCTATTATGTCTTACAATGGTTCCTCCTTTGTGTTATTCACACAAATGAGTCATTGAGGGTCCGATATTATGCACAGATAGCACTTTTTAACTCTCTCCATCTGAATTAGGGTCATAGTTGATTCTTCTAGCTTTTCAGCTATACTGTTAGGCCGTTGTCAACAAATATTTATAGTATATTATGTATTTGAATATTGGCTAGCTCTTCACTTTTCTTTGGTTAGTTCCACCTGTGGGTGTTTTATTGTTAAATGCTCTGATGCGCTTATATTCAGGACATACGCTAGTTCTTTTTATTCTTTCTGTAAACACAGCCTTGAAAAAGTTGCGGGACTACATTCCCTTGTGGCGACGAAACACGTGTTGGCTGACTGGAAATACTGTGAAGAATAGAAACCAATAAACAACGAACTAGAAGAGTGAAGAAAGACTAACTCATTCTTTTATTAATGTGTTTGAAATTGTTTTTTTGTGAAAACACGTAATATTTCTAAAACATTTATTACCAGTACGTGTGCTAGGGATTGCTATTTGTTTTGACTGGGTCTAGGCCCATGATTCTGGGAAGAAGGGTGGTACTTCTCACCTTATAGCACCGTCATTTACTCAATCAAGGATATATTAATATGTGATTTTCCTTTTGGCGCCTATACCTTACAAACACCACCAATTCCAGTTTTTCGAGTGAGAGTGGATGTTGCAGTGCTGAATGTGTGTGAGTGGATGTATAGGTGAATAAGTGGATGTGTGAGTAGCTGTATGGATGTGTGTGAGTGACTGTATTGGTGATTGACTGTATGGGTGAGTGAGTGTCTGCCTTAGTGGTTATATGGGTGGGGGAGTGTATGAGTGGTTGTTTTGATGACTGAGTGGCTGTGTGAGTAGCTCTATGAGTGGGTGTGTTAGTGGATGTAGGGGTAAGTTAGTGGCTGTTTGAATGGATGTGTGACTGTGTTTGAGTGGCTGTTTTGCACAGTAAGTGGCTGTGTGACTGGCTGTACAGGTGAGTCAGTGCGTGTGTGACGGCTTGTATGAATGTGTGAATGGGTATGTAAGTGGTTAACCAGATTACTGAATGGATGTGAGAGTAGCTGTATGAAAAGGGAGTGGCTGTGTGATTAGCTGTATGGGTGAGAGAGTGCGACTGTGATTGGCTGTGTGGGTGAGTGAGCGGTATTAATGAGTGTGTGGCTCTTTGAGTGAATGCTAGAGCGAGTGGATGGGTAGGTGATCTAGATATGTTAGTGGCTGAGTGAGTGGGTATGTGCAAGTCCTTGAATGGCCATGAGCGGTTGTGTGGGTGTGTGAGTGGACGTATGAGAGGGTGCATGGTGTGAGCGGTTCTGTGGATGATCTCATGAGTGATGTCACTGACCATGTCATGAGTGATGTAATATGTGAGGTCATAAGCAGTGCATTGTGGGGCGTAAGTTATAGTTGGCTCAGGTAACTATAACTGCTAAATTGAACTGGTTTTGTTATATATATATATAAATATATATATATTCACTGAAAAAAACAGGTTTCACACACGTTATAGTTAGGAATTAGCATTTAAAAAACCTTGCAAATTCACTTAAAAAACCATAGGTTTCACACATGTTATAGTTAGCTGGACATTTCACTCGTGAAAAACCATTGAAATTCCCCCGTTATAGTTAGTGCAGGCAACTATAACTCACGCGACCGCAATCCTCTGCTGATGACGTCAGATATTACATCACTGTATTTAGACACTTCCATTAATTTTTAGCTATACATATATTACAAATATTTTTTTTTCAGAAAGACACATATGTCATCAGTGATGTAGTATCTGACGTCATCAGCAGAGGATTGCGGTCGCGTGAGTTATAGTTGCCTGCACTAACTATAACGGGGGAATTTCAATGGTTTTTCACGAGTGAAATGTCCAGCTAACTATAACGTGTGAAACCTATGGTTTTTTAAGTGAATTTGCAAGGTTTTTTAAATGCTAATTCTTAACTATAACGTGTGTGAAACCTATGGTTTTTTCAGTGAATTTGTACGTTTTTTTAAATGCTAAGTTATGTATTTATTTATTTTTTAAGGTTTTTCACCGTGCGCGTACCGTACGCGCACCGTGCGCGCGCTGTGGGCGTGCAGTGCGCTTTGCGCACCGCACGCCCACGTTACGCAGTTCGCGGCATTTTTCCGTTTCTACCGTACGCGCACGCTACGCGCACTCCGCGATTTTTCGAAACAAAATTAAAAGAAATTTTGGCCCTTGGGGGTCCTTCTGGGACCCCCTGACAAAGGCTAGGGGGTCAGAAAGTGTCCACCATGCCCCCTTTTCACGTTCTCCACCTTTGTTTTTCACCCCCTCAGACTGCGAGAGACAAAATGGCGGCCGACACTTCCTGGTTTCGACCGATTCGAATGTTTACTAAGATCTAACAACCAATCAGAATCGCGCTCGCGCACGCAGCGTGCGCGTACGGTAAGTTTTACCGTACGCGCACGGTGCGCGCTTATAGATATATATATGCTTTTAAACGCTATTTTCTCAGGAAATACTGAGCAGATTTACACCAGACCTGCAAAAGGCACATCCGTGACCTGAGGACTACCTCTCTGCCAAATTTCAAGTAATTCTGTTCAGCCGTTCAGGCTGTAGCTTGGACTAAAGGTCCTATGGAAAAATGCATGGGGAAAACACGTTTTGGGACCCCCCCTTTTTCTCAGCCCCCGCTTGACGAATCCCCCCCGAGACTTTCAGGGAAGGAGCGGAGCGCCCCACCTATTTTGAAAATTTCGCGAGGATTCGTCAATCGGCGCCAAAGTTATTCCAAATAGAATGTTGCGGATTTCCTATGGAAACACGATCCTAACTATAACTATCTACTGGCGACCGCCAGTAGATAATATATACATATATATATATATATATATATATGCAAAAAAAAAAAAGAGAACTCTGGGTAGTTCTCAAGTTTAGGTGGAAAGCAGCTTCTGTATGGAGGAGCTGCTTTCCACCTAAACTTGAGAACTACCCAGAGTTCTCTGCTTCTTTTTTGCATAATTTATTCGTCACTCTATGCCTGAAAGGTTATTTCTTTGACTTATACTGGGTGCTCCCTTGTGTCTGGACAAAGCTATACCTCCCTGAAGAGCTCTAATTAGAGCGAAACACTGTGTCAGGGGTTGCTTTTACTCATTTCAGGTTGGCTTGATTGGTATTTTACCAACTCAAAGCTGTAATACTGTGCCTGGAGTGGTAATTGGCTTTTGTCATTTTACAGCTCGGCAAGGACAGCACTGTGCTAGTCCTATGCTTAAAGACTTTGCTGTACAAATGGCAAAAGACTTTGTCCTTTTCTATCTCGGCGTGGATGGCACTGTGCTAATACTATGCTTAAAGATTTTGATAGAAAACCAGACATTTGAGGTGAGCAGATCTAGAGTGTCGCTGGTGTTGAGAGTGCTCCATACAGGAGCTGCTTTCCACCCAAACTTGAGAACTACCCAGAGTTCTCTGCTTCTTTTTTGCATAATTTATTCGTCACTCTATGCCTGAAAGGGTATTTCTTTGACTTATACTGGGTGCTCCCTTGTGTCTGGACAAAGCTATACCTCTCTGAAGAGCTCTAATTAGAGCGAAACACTGTGTCAGGGGTTGCTTTTACTCATTTCAGGTTGGCTTGATTGGTATTTTACCAACTCAAAGCTGTAATACTGTGCCTGGAGTGGTAATTGGCTTTTGTCATTTTACAGCTCGGCAAGGACAGCACTGTGCTAGTCCTATGCTTAAAGACTTTGCTGTACAAATGGCAAAAGACTTTGTCCTTTTCTATCTCGGCGTGGATGGCACTGTGCTAATCCTATGCTTAAAGATTTTGATAGAAAAGCAGACATTTGAGGTGAGCAGATCTAGAGTGTCGCTGGTGTTGAGAGTGCTCCATACAGGAGCTGCTTTCCACCTAAACTTGAGAACTACCCAGAGTTCTCTGCTTCTTTTTTGCATAATTTATTCGTCACTCTATGCCTGAAAGGGTATTTCTTTGATATATATATATGTGTGTGTGTGTGTCTGTACACACACACACACACCCTCCCCCCCCCCCCACGTTATACAACATTAGCTGGGGCAGGGCCTCCACCCTGAGCCCTCCCCTGTGTGTGTCTTACCTCTGCTGGGAGCACTCAGCCGACCTCCTCCTGTGCTGCCTGAAAGAGGCAGATTATAAATTAAATCACTTTGGTGGTGTCTCTTGAAAAGAGACCATAGGTTCATTTCCGTTTTGCAGAATGACTTTATCTTTGTCCCAAAACCGGGACATTTATCGAAATTTAGGAAAAACGTTGGGACGCCGGGGCAGTCTTTTGAGAACCTAGACTGTGCATGGGAAATCCGGGACGTCTGGTCCCCCTAGATATGGCAGATGCGGGCTGTGGAAGGAGGTTGAGGGGTGTCAGGGGACAGCTGACAACTGACGTCACCCTAGTGAAAGGGCCCAGTCACTTTGCGAGCACCAGGGCCTATTGCAACCTGGTTACACCACGGGGGGGGGGGGGGGGCAGGTTGCTTCCTACAACGGTGAAGACATTTTAGTTTTCACAACTGCACACAACATACTTGGCTTTGCTTTTCATAAACGTATTTTACAAACCTGACAAAGTATTTATCAAATTAACTGAAGAGAAACTCGTAAGCAGCTGACTAATCACAATTAACCCACCACAATTGTGACCAATTAGTTAACCTTATCTGCGGCTGAGATGAGAAGCAGTGAATGTTAATCGGCAATTCTGCGCCGGCCATTGTAGCTTTAGACAAACCTGCGCGTGCACCCGTATCAAAGTACGAAGTAAGCACTTCCGCGTTTCGCCGCCACAGCTGGAAACAGATGCGTCAGCTGACACCAGTTCTGCTAACAATCGCACGCTTTGGGTGCAGTGCAGCAAAACAGTGCTAGTTATTCGCTGTGATTGATGGCGAGCGTCGCTCGTACCTAGTTTCGATATTTTAGTGCTGAATGATCGAGATTCATGGCCTTCAATATGACGGAGAGTAGCACACAAATTCGTAACCAATGTATAAAAGACAGCCTGAAAAATATATCGAAACCTCGCAGTTTGTGCCGCTTGTATAATGATGCTACGAGGAGGCATAGACAGAAGGCCTGACCTGCAACGACTCATCACGGAAGCACATGTGCAATTAACTGTTTGTAATCTTTGTACTGTGCGATATGCAAAGAGTGGCCATCTATCTCTGCTTCACGCCAGTGATTGTAGTTATGAAGCATTTGATGGTATAGGCTGGCAACATGGACAAAGACGATTTAAGAGTGATTGCTGGATGCCGCTGTGGGGCCCTCTCTGACGGCTCTTCTCAGAACCATTCCTCTTCTTAAACGGGCACTTCCAAGCTAATCCTTGAGTTTTTTGTACGGTGGATTTTTTTTAAACATCCATCCACACGTATAGCAATGCAAGGTTCCAAAACACAAAGACCAGGCATATGCCTGGTGGTGGAGGCTGCAGTGAAATAATCTACCCCCCCCCCCCCTCTTCCCCCCTCGGCCACCCTCTCCTCAAAAGACGCAGAATACGTTTAACAAAGGTAACAGAAAAACACAGACACAAACCTCCAACACACTCCCAGGTGCAGCATGTGAAGGAGCAGTTCAAATTTACCTCACATACGCAGAGTAGTAACAGCACATGCAGTAGAAGTAGTTCCCACTTCCTTACACACTACACACTGAGTGTGAGGCACGCACACACGAATGTAAGTGGCCTAGTGTGGGATAGTATGCTTTTCAGCAGTGCTCCGCCACGCACAGGCCATCGTTAGACATCCAGCCTGGCACTGCGGTGGAAGCAGTGGGAGTTAATGCCCAAGACGGTGTGGATCTAAGCAGCAGCTGAATAAGAGTCCAGGGAGGGTGCAGGGGCAAGCGACTGCATGTCCACCTCTGCGAGGGTGTCTCACCAGAGACATCAGGCTCTCTGCAAGGGGAAGCACAGCGAGTCACCATCGAACAAGGTCGTGAGGGGACAAAATCAAAGTAAACATGGACCCAGGGAGGAGCAGACACCAGGTGACTCAGCTGACACAGTTAAGGAAGGAGAAGGAACGTATCAGGGTATCCAGAAAGGGTCACGTGATGCCTTGGGAAAATCCCTAATCTACCAGCATACTGAGCTGGAATAAGGCTACTGAGTTTTCTGTGGACACACTACTTAATTGACATAGATGATTATGGCCTGATGAAGTTCCTACTGTTTATGGAACGAAACGTGTTGGCTGGACAGTAGATGTAAATAAGGAATTAAAAGCGATTAAAGAAGTGCAAATAAAGGTTTTGATAAAACAAGATTGACTGGACTTCCTTACCTGGTGCACATCCATTTGCTTTATTGACTCAGCTGACACTAGGCCTCGGTTCTCAAATATCCAGTGGGCTGAAACGGGGTGGAGGTCACCAGGCACTTCCTGCAGAGCAGGCACTCCCTGGCTGGCTCTGCCCCAGAGCACCGCAGCTCGATGTACACTTGGGCCCCTCTCCTCAGCCCAGCTAAAGTAGCACCATTGGGGAGGGACACAGATGTGGATGACAACGTGATACAACAAGGCGGGAGAGAGAAACTGATACCAAGCACGAGGTGTGCAATGGAGTAGAATGAGTCGGGGACAAGCTGGTAGGGGAAAAGGGACGCATGCGCTCAACATCCTTTCCATGAACCTACTCTGGGCAATTGAGAGAATGCCATTCAAAGATGGAAAGGCTGCATTAGCATTGAGCACTAATTGACTAAGGGCCTCATTACGATGGCGGTCAGACGAGTGTCTGAGCGCCATCGTTTCGGGCTTTAGACTGTGACGAGTCAGTGGTCCCGACATCCCAATTAGGATAAGAATGTCCGCAGCACAAGCTGCAATTGAAAAAGGGATATTTTTGAGCATCCATGCACTTTGTGCCAGGCACCATGTGTGGATGCTTCAGGGGGCACCTCATATGCCCCCCCCCAGGGCACATAGCGAAGGGGGGGCCTTCGCTATGTAGGACACATAGCAAAGGCCCATGGAGGAAGGGGGGCATGCTAGGGCCCCCGAAAGTAAGCTTCCGACAGCCTTTTCATAGCAGTCTGACCGCCATTAAAAGGGTGTCGGAAAGGGACATCGTAATCTCTACGGTGGTGTATGCCTCGGCACCGCCCTCATTGTAGGGATTACAGGCCGACCGTCACCACGACGGGCTCCTTGAGCCTATAAGGGGCGTCTGTCTGTCCCTCCGACTAATGCATTCTAACCGCCAGTATCCTAATTCGGCAGTAGGACCGCAACCTCAGATGTACAGCCCAACATCATAATTAGGTCCAATTTCACTCTGAAAGGACTCAACCCTTTTCACGAAGAAGGAGTTCAGAAGGACGCTGAGGTGCCTGAGAAGGTTTTGCTTTGCCCTTGAAAATTTTTAGATTTGGTACCTAGATGAACAGCGAGGACCTAACCCTCACTCCTCTTTGGTCTCCTAACAATTTTAGAAGCTCAGTCGATTCAGATGGATGGCTTTGTAGGTGAGACATCCGATTTTGAATGTGATCCCTGATGGTGGGGCAAACCAGTGCAGGTCCTTGAGGACAGGAGTGGTACATGCAGGACAGGTCCTTCAAGACCGGAGTGGTAAGTGTAGTGCAGGTCCTCGAGGACAGGAGTGGTACATGTAGGACAGGTCATTGAGGACATGACTGGTACGTGTAGGGCAGGTCCTTGAGGACAGGAGTGGTACATGTAGAGCTAGTCCTTGAGGACAGGAGTGGTACATGTAGAGCTAGTCCTTGAAAACAGGAGTGGTACGCGTAGAGCAAGTCCTTGAGGATAGGAGTGTATGTGTAGTGCAGGACCTTGAAGACAGGAGTGTACGTGTAGGGCAGGTCCTTGAAGACAGGAATGGTAAGTGTAGTGCAGGTCTTCGAGGACAGGAGTGGTACATGTAGTGCAGATCCTAGAGCATAGGAGGGATACGTGTAGTGCAGGTCCTTGAGGATAGGAGTGGATGTGTAGTAGAGGCCCTTGAGGACACGAGCGATACATGTATTGCAGGTCCATGAGGAGGGGCCATCTACATAGAGCACTGTAGAAAGCCAAATTTTTCCCAACATGCAAAGAACCATATCCAGGATGGTAGTACCCCAGAAGGTATTGACAAAATATGTGAAGCAATATTGCCAGTTCTTTCATTAGTGTAAAATAAACATGTGGTCTGGCTCAGAGCCAACTCTCACTCATGGTTGGTAGACCTCTGTATGCTCAGAATGTCTGCTGCATAGTTCTCCTGCCCTATTAGATAAGTTGCTAACACCCCAATTCCTCTGAATACAACCAAATGCCACAGATCTGTCCCCTCCTGAAAAATTAAAAGGGAGTCTATACTTCTGTATTTTTTAGGAAGCGAGTGGAAGTCATACTGTTGGTCAGGGCTTGCAAATGCTTTCCCTGAAGGTGAAGTAATAATACCTTCACCGTCAAGGTTATGCCCTTCAATTTCAAAGGATTGATATGAAGGCAACACTCTTCCTAAGTACACAGATCACTAACGATTAAAGGACCCGGTAGACTCCCTTAGCCTGCAGGAAGGCATACGTCACCAAGGTGATCTGAGAAAGGGCCAGTGAAAAGATTGGAAGGAATAGTCTACCAATGCAGAGATTCTGGATGAGTCGTACGAAGAAGCATGTGATCCTGTAAGTAGCAGAAAAACTTATTCCACTGGTATTGCAGTGCCTGTGGCACTAGAAAGATGCAAAAAGCCGCCAGGTAAATAGCGTCAGGATAATCATCACCAGAATATTCTTGCTCTGTGCCAAGGAACCTGAGAATACAATTGGAAACGTTTCTTGAATGTGAATAATTTGGTCCTTCAACAACAAGCAGGTCTGACATCAATCCAGTGCTGTCCCGATAAATTAAATAACTTGATTGGGGATAAGGGGGATTTCTCCTGACAGAAAGAACCTGTGACTGTGCAAAAGATGGGCTCTAGCAGAGTGACTGTTGAAGAACATGTTGGGGTGCACATGTTGGGCTGTTGGATGCAGAGACTGTCCTGACTGGAGGATTAGGGTGCTTGCCTGGATCTGTCCTGCCTTAGCAAAGATATTTGGGAAACTTGTACCCATACCATACCTGGACTATGTGAAATACCATCCCTATCGTGGGCCAGGTAGGGAGGCCAAACCAGCCATCCCCTCCTGTAGAAAGGGGGCTGCTCTTCTTGGCGGCAGTGGAGAGTGGTGCTGAGCCGTCCAACGAATTTGCATAAAAGAGGTGCGCTGTGCCTGGAGAGGCTCTGTGGCACGTCCCTGGTGAGCTGCTGTCGGCAGCTCTGCATTTCATCAGCTATGGCAAAGGTGGGGGGTACGGGGGGGGGGGGGAGAGAAAGAGAGGTCGCTTAAGGAGATGCTTACCCGGCCGGGGACCCCGCGGAGGTGTGTGCTCAGTCCTAAAAACTGGGCTTGACGACAGATAAAGAAGAGGGGGGTGAACCCAGTGAAAAGATCCTTCATGGAGGTGCTGTTCACATCCCTACGAGAGGATCTCAAGATAGTGAAAAAGGAGCTCTCTCAAGACTTGAAGGATGTTCGCCGTTATCTGACAGAAGTGAGAGACAGTCTCAGCTCTTGAGGATGAGGAATCCAGTAGAGATGAGGAACTTGAGCAGCTACAGCAGGAAGTGCTACATCTATGAGAACAGCAGGTCACCTTGCAAGCCCACGCTAAACATCCTGAAAATTGCTCCCTTAGGAACAATATTTTCATCCGTGGAGGACTAGATAAAGCAAAAAGCTCAGATATTGGAGCTTACGTTTGTGCATAGTAGCAATTGAATTTGAGAGGATGACCTTGGAACTTCAAGCTCAAAAGTTTAACGCGCAAATTTAAGTGCCATGCCCTTCTGAACCAATAAGGCTTTTAGTCTACTTAGTTTTTTCAAATTTAACCTTCAAAGTTGGAATGGAAGGCCACAAGCTAAGTACTGCAACCATGTGCACGGGGGGAGGATGATGGCAAAGAATTGCAACACTTGACTATCTGAGAGACAGAAACCACAAATGGGACGCCTGCTCTCATCCCACAGCAACCTTGATCCTTCAACATCAAATAACTTCTATTCGAAAGTAATCTAATGACTGGACGAATCGAAGAAGCTGGTTCTCTCTTCAAATACCACGCTACATTGGCCTTCGAAGCATTACACGCTCCGTGCAGCAACAACTCTATAAATTAGTGAGTGGCTGAGCGAAGATTAACATTTGTTTCCACTAAAGAACACTTCTCGTTCCCCACTAACAGTTGTAATCGAAGGGCAAGGACCACAATTAATGGATGAAACTCTCCCCTAAAGACTCATATATACCTATTGGAAACTGTTTCATGCAAGATGTGAAATGAAACAAAAATTCCTTCAGATACTCGATGCACCAGCAGACAAGGAGATACAGCTGTACAAAATCCACAGGGAAGGCCTGCTGAGAACTGAGGGCGTCAGTCAACCTGATATTCTCGCTTGTGTCCACGATTTCCAACTCAAAGAGACGATATTGTAAAAAGCGAGAGACATCTTTGCCATTCAGGTCCGCAGCTACAAGGTGTCATTATATCAAGATCTCTCTGCACTCACCCTTCAGAAATGCAAGGATTCCTGGCCGGTAGCAACCTTTCTTTGAAATCAAGGTGTTTTTTTACAACTGAGGTCAACTGTTTCGCTTATCTTACGGTAGGACAGGAAACTTCTACTGAAATCTTAGTTGGATGCTTGTTGCCTTCTGAACATTACAGTGACAGAGGGATAGAGCTCGCGGAGCAGCCCGCGCAGACAGAAGGAGCGCAAAAGCCTTTGATGGAGCAAGGTCCAGACTTCCCCCAAAGGACTATGCCCGGACCAAGCAACCATAGCTATGGAGAGGCAGGCAGTCTTGGACACTTTTGCTGGCGATCCAGAGGGGCCGGAATCGATCTGTCACCCATCTGGTCCTGCTGAAGTTCACTCACTCTCCCTGTTGGAGAGGGGTATGGTGCCTGGCTCCAGGGGCGGGGGTGGCAGAGGGGGCTGCCTCTGGCTCTATTGAGCTGCTTTAGCCCACTCTCACTTACCCACAAGAAAATTTGAAGATAATCACCTTAAAAGTGAAGGGACTTAACAGCCCACTCCAACACAAGGCTCTACAGTCTTATCCGGAGCAGGTTGGAGCGGATATCGTTCTCCTACAAGAAACACACTTGACTCCTGGGGACTGGCATAGACTGAAATCTTGATACTTCCAGCAACAATATTTTCCTCTGCTGCTATCAAGTCAGGTGGAGCGGCCATCTGGTATCTAGATCCTTTCGGGGGACAGTGGGGTGTAAGCTTGCCAACATAATAGGGTGTTTGTTAGCATACCAGATATATGTAGGGGACATAAACTTTGCATTGGCCTTTTTATAAGCCCTGACAGCCAGGAGCTCTTTCTCAAATGCCCCACTGCAGAGGGGTTGGCCTCCCCTGATCGGACAGTGTTGACCGGGAGGAAGGGAGATAACATGTTTAGTAATGATGTGGATAGATCTGTGCAGCGCTACTGTCAAGCTGGGGCACTTTCACCGGATGGAGCGCTCTGCTGCAAGAGATGGGTCTGCACGATCTATGGAGGAACAGACACCTCCACACTAGAGATTATACCTTTTACTCACAAGCACATAAAATGTACACCCATCTCAACTACCTCCTGGGTACAAGCAGAATCTGAACCCATACAGAGGGAGTCGAGATCGAACCTAGGTCCCTCGCCAATCACTGTACAGTGGCTCTTACCCTTAGAGTGCCCCCATCACAGTTGGGCTCCCGCCCAAGGCAAATGCAAGAAAGCTTACTTCCCCGGCCAGACGCAGTTCACCACATTACACAGCCATTACTGACTTCTTAGCTATTTATGACACAGCTGCCACCTCCATAGCCCTTCTATGGGAGACACTAAAAGTAGTTATCCGGGGTGAACTAATTGCTATATCCGCAGACTACAATAAATTCAGCTTTGAGACATGGGAGGGCCTGGAGAGGAAGGTAACAGAGCTAGAACTCATTCATAAAGGCACCAGGAGGGCTCTCCGTATATGGCGACAACAGGAATCCTCATGTGCAGATTGCGCAGCCTAGATATGGACAGGGCCAGATACGTGCTTTTTCTAACCCAACATAACTGGGGTGTGTTTTGGTGGTGGAGAACATACCATTAGCCTTTATGATGATGACGCAATAGTGACGGCTCAATGACCCACTACAGGCCTTGCCAACCTTTCTGGCGGAACTGGAGGGGTTGTAGGTTTTCAGGTCAATCCCCTGAAGTCACAGGCCCTCAACCTCTCGGTGACTCCCTCTGTGCTGACACAGCTAGCTGTCCAATTCCTGGTGCAGTGGGTGAACTCTTTGATTCCCTATCTGGGCTTCCAGATAGCCTCAATCGTGAAGGAGACCGTGGCCCTCACTACCCATACCTTGCTTCGGCAGATATTGGTGTATCTAACCCAATGGAAAAACTACAGATTTTCTTAGCTTGGATGAGAGGTGGCGCTGAAGACTACCATACTCCCCATGGTTCTGTTTCTGGTTTAGAGTCCCCATTAGGCATGCTCCAATCTCTGCAGGGGGTACTTAACTGCTTTGGGCTGGAGGGAGATTCCGCATAAGTCGCAATCGGAGTTGCTGGCCGGTCTGCAGGGGGGGGGGGTTAGGGGTTCCTAACCTATTACATTACTACCAGGTAGCGCAGCTTCACTTTCTGGTGGAGTGGAGTAGCGAAGAGTTCGAGAAGCACTGGATCTTTATGGACAGAGTTATAGCGTGCGAGCGCCTCTGGAAGATCCCCTTTCTGAAACACTCGCAGAGACCGCAGGAACTTTACACATCCCCCGTCACCAAGGCCACCCTGGGTGTATGGAACCATGTGGCTACTCGGAAAGCTCCAATATCGTTTCTGTCACCGTTGAGTCCTATTTTGGGCCACACAGTTTTTCACTAGGCTGAATCAGACTTCCTTAGCGGCCTGGGCAAACAGCGGACTGCTGCTCAATCAGGCATTTATTTGACGCAACAAGCCGTCTTAATTTTTGAGCAGCTCCGGGCTGACTTTGGGTTGCTGGAGGTAGAGCGGATGAGATTCTTACAGGTCTGACATCGGGGTATTCATTCAAGCATTAGAAAAGGGGATTATTGTCCACTCACTCCCTTTGAAAAGGGGATTTTACCCAAGAACGACAACCGCCGCCTTATCACTGAACTATATGATCTACGGCAACAGTCGAGCCCAGTGGTTAAAACTTTGGGGCAGAAGAGATGGGAAATGGAGTTATGGCAGACACTGCCATGCAAGGAGTAGGAGAAGATTTATTACAGGGTATGACACTGCACGCAACACTGCAAGCACTGAAATAGCCACTAAACGTTCTACCTACTTTTACCTTATCCCTACAAAACTTCCCAGGGGTAACCCTACATGCAGGGCTGATTGCTGGAGAGTCAGTGGATACCCTGGGATTTTAGTGGTATTAGACAACCATAGAAAGCTCTCTAAGTAGTAGCTGTGGAGAGCAGCCGTCAGGCTTAGTCCAGGAGGAGTGTGAAGTAGCTTCTTTTACCAGAACTAATCATATAGTGTATGTTAAATGAAAAAGAACCACACAGTGTAGTTATAAAAATAAGTATATTTATTATACACGTTCCATAACACGTTGATATATCTCCTACCCAGAGATATCAACACAATATATTCAATAAATCACTTGTAAACAGGTAAGTAAGCACAAATACACAGTGGTCCCTAGGGGGAGACCAAACCATATACTAACGATGTGGAATGTGAACTACAACCAAAGTCAGGACTTGGACCAGAAGACTCAGTAGAGCTGGGGACAGAAAGAACCACCCGAGGGAAGTACCCAGGAACCCCATGGAGGCTGTGTGTTGAGTGGAAACACAGCTGCATACTCAATGCAAGTCAATAGGAAAGTCGCAGTTGCAGTTTTCAAGAAGAAGGACCCTTCCCAGTGGACCCTGAAGAAACCCCCTGGAAGACAGAAGGTTGGAGTCATCCCACCCATGGACACCCCAGGAACCAGGATAACTACACCAGTGAAGCCGGGTGCATAGGAGTGAAGTGGTGTCGGAAGTAGTCATTGTATCCTGTGGAACCCAAAGGTGGATTCAAGATGAGAAGTATCTGCAAGCAGAGGGGACAGAGTCTATCCCACTCAGAAGTGACCAGGTGGCGCGGAAGACGAATGCCCACGGGTGTCAAGTGTTGCTGGAGAGCGGACGGTGACCTTGGAGCTGCAGCTGTGCAGATCAGGCGACGCTGTGGAAGACCAGGAGCCATGTCATGTGCCACTATAGCCATGAAAGAAAACTTTTTCAAATTCGAGGAGGATCTTTTTTTACAAATCTCCGGTACATCCATGGGGAGCATTTTCGCACCTTCCCTAGCGAATCTGTATGTTCATCAGATCGAACAGACCGAGATCCTCTCAACAACAAATCCGTTTCTAGGTCATATTTTGACCTGGAAACGGTATATTGATGACATCTTGGTCATATGGAGAGGTTCCACCGATACGATTAAGAGTTTTCACTCCTGGCTGAACAGTAGGAACGAATTCCTGAAATTCACCTGTGAGTTTTCTCGAGAAAGCATATCCTTTTTGGATCTACGGATTGGCTCCAACAATGGAACTCTTAACACGGAACTCTACAGGAAACCGATGGCACGGAACTCCCTTTTACATTTTCAAAGTTTTCATCCCAGAGCTCTTAGGGAGAACCTTCCATTCGGACAATTTCTTCGTATACGTCGAAATTGTTCTGAGTTGTCCAAATACCGGGAACATGCTTCCCTTCTCTCCACACAACTACGAGAGAGACAGTATCCCATGAAGATCATTAAGACATCTATGAAAAGAGCTACACACAATCACAGAGAAGCTCTGCTTGAGAAAAGGACCCATAGTCCCCTGGAAGACAACAAGAGAATCACTTTTGTTAACACCTACTGCAATTACTCGAATGCATTGAAAAAGAGTATTCTGAGAAACTGGAGAGTGCTCAAGATAGAGGGCAGCGTTCTACCTCCTCCCCTGTTTGCTTTCAAGAGGAGCTCTAACTTGAAAGACCAATTGGTGCATACACGTCCCAGGGTAATGAAAAGCCCTGACCGTACCACACTATGGGGTTTACCGCCGGTCATTGGTCATTTCCCGTGTGGGACGTGCTCAGTGTGCCCACAAACGTTCCACACAACTGAGGTAGATATTGGTACGAGTAGACCTTGGTCTTTGAAGACGCACACGAATTGTAACAGTGAGAGGGTGATCTACCTGATAAAATGCCCTTGTAATAAGAACTATGTGGGCATGACATCACGTAAGATTAAGGTGAGGATTTCGGAACACAAAAGCACCATCCGGTGCAAGAAAAGTGCAACCAAACTTACCAATCACTTTAGAACAGCAGGTCACAAAGAGAATGAGTTACAGTGGGTTATTCTAGAACAACCACACATCCCACCACACATAACTGATATCCAAAAGTTCCTGCTACGCAGAGAACAAAGATGGGTACACAGGTTACATTCAGATACTGAGGGTTTGAATGATGAAATTCCTTGGCTGTTGCTGTAAGATAATGTTTTTGCAGCCCCTCTGGGTTACGTATCAAAGAGACGTAACGTTGCAACACAGATGACATCATAATGTACCAAGGGTATGGGGAATGTGCACTAGGTTGAGTGTCTCCCTTTATGACGCTACACCCAGGAGACAGTTGCCATTTGAACGTTTAGGCATCTAGAGTAGCTGCTGTTCACACTTTGTATGCACTGATAAATTAGACACTGCCTGACTTGTCTTTGTCCGTGTATACATTTGCAAAGCAATAGACACTGACTGTGTTGTAGCCTGTATGGTTTCAATATTTTTAGCGATCCTTAGCTTTTGAAACCGTGTTCTTGGTGTAGTTATTCACACTGTTTTTCATTGTTTCTATCGTAGAGAAAGCGGTTCCTTCCTCTATTGTGGAAGATTTCAAGCGGCAGACTGTGCATGCAGTTTCAGACAGTGGCTGTATGCCACGCATGCACAATGGAAACAAGCGATTGGGAGTTAGTATCGGCCCTTCTGCACATGTGCGTTTCCGTCATTAATCGGGACAGGCACTAGCTTAGCCCCCTCTATCTTTTCTCTCACCTGCGATCGCTCTGGTCCTAACTTGGATATATAGCGATTGCAGATCCTACCGCCGACACCTCCGGTCTTAGTTCAAAGACCGCCCCGGGGTACCGACGGATAGGTGAGTCTGGGAGCAGTGTTCTCTCGCTTTGCAACTGTGGGAATTTTTCGCTCTTTGATTTAACTTTGTAATATACTGTTCCAAGCATACGTAACTAATGAGAAGTTTTCAGTTCAACCTCTCTCATTCGTAGTTGTGGTTACCATTCTTGGCACATCTGTTGTTTTGAACGTTTGGAGACTTACATAAACAACTTGTCCTCTATGCTTGGAGGCTTTGACTGGGTCTCGATGCTGACCTGTACAAACCATCAACATTGAGAATATAGCGCGTACTGTTGCGCACACTTATCTTTTTCATACTTATGGACAGTCTTGTCCTGTTTTCTCACATTTCTCCACATTGTACATAACGTACTTTTAAACTACCACTGATTCTTGGTGGTGTTAATGACCATGTTGCCATTCATAACATTACATGGGTGTTTTTTCATGCTCTTAAGCCATGCTTAAAGAGGAGAGTTTTTTCAGGTGTAACAACGTGCGACCTGTTTTTTCTTTCTCCTCCTGTTTCTTCTCATTTAGAGCGGGGCCCCTTTCCCTGAGTTGAGACCAGGTTGAGGTGAGGGCAACACCCAATTTATATGGGTAAGTGCAATTTAATTTACTGTATTGAATGCTTTACAGCATTATTATATGCGTGTTTCAGAGTCATTTGAAATTAATGACCCTTGGCTGAGTTCTTTTTAGACACTAGGTTATTTGTATTTCTCAAATTCTTTTTTTGTCCACAGGTACCCGGTTTTGATTTCTTCTGAACTGACCGGTGCGGTAGGAATATTTTATTCACACAAACCCCCTTTTGGATTTCTTTTTTTCACGTTTTCACATTGAACCACAGCAGTATCATAGGTCCTGATGAAAGCCCTGATACTTTTTGATCAAAAACGGGCAGAAACATGTTGACCATTTTGCTATGGACATTAGCATGATGACAAACTTATTTGTGCTGGATTGCCATATTGCTTTTTAAATATGACAGGGGTTCTCTACCAATAAAGAACATTTGAGCACCCTTAGCCATTTTTAGTTACACAATTATTATTTAATACTGCTGACTTTAGGATCTCCTTCATTGATCTATGGGTACAATGTTATCCCTGATAAAATCCTTGGGAGATCTGACGACAATCCTCTTTTTTTGCGTCTTCTTTGCACGTGACCAGATCGCTATTTCAGGAACTGGTTCGGCATGTTGAAGTGCACAGACCCAAATGATGATAAAAACTAACCACCTTAAGTGATTGATGGGTCCTGTTCAAGGAGGTTCTCTCTTATAGAGCTGTCAGATCAAGAATGGGGAATACTCTGGCCTGTTAGTGTTGAATCTTTACTCAGCTTGAGACCCGGGTTGTTTCAGTGTTTATTACCAGGATAACTACACCAGGGAAGCTGGGTGCCTAGGTGCGAAACCGCTGTAGAACACAATGGAGGACTTCAGGAAAAATGCCTCTGGCGTAGAAAGTGAAAGAGTCCTGTGGAATCCAAGGATGGATTCTTGAAGAGAAGAACCGGCAAGCAGAGGGGACAGAGTCTATGCCACTCGGAGGTGACCAGGTGGCAAGAAAGAGCAATGACCACCGAAGACTGAAGATGCAGAGGGATGACGGTGAAATTGTCGCTGCAGCTGTGAGGACCCGGTGACGCTGTGGAAAACCAGGAGACGTTGGACGTTAAGAACCAGGGGGTCGGTATCCAGTGGGAGCACCAACAAGCCTTGGCAGCAGCAACAGAAGTGGTAAAAGGAAAAGGTGCACCGTTAAGAGCAGCACGGTCCAAGGGACTCACCAAATGAAGGAGAGTCAGAAGGCCCTGAGCAAGCAAGGGAGCCAGCTGACACCAAAGAAGGCCCTCAAGATGACCCACAGGCCGAAGGCACACTAATTGCAAGAGGACCTCTAGCAGCTCACCAAAAACGCAGGCCCATGGTGCACAGGATGCAGTGAGGATGAATATCTTGGCAGGAACAGAGGCTGGAGCTTCTTGTAGCCTGAAGATCTCTAGAGCACAGAGCCAACTGGCCTTGGCAACGACAAGTCGACTCAGTACACAGGGGTTCTGTTCCTGCGATTCCGTTGAGAAATACTGGCCTCAAACTTGCTGAGAGGACAGGTCAGGCCTCAAGGGAGTTACAGAACGACCACCTGTGTTGCTGAGCCTTTCGGAGTCTGTGGGAAGTCAGGTTCATCAGGCCAGTCAGCTTCGTTTCGGTGCCTGCAGAGTGCAGGGGAGGGACTCCTTCACTCCAAGGGAGATTCATTTGGGCATCTTAGATGCCCACACGCCTGGAGAGGAACCTGGATGAAGCACAGGAACACAACAACGAAGAAGACCTGCAGAACAGTGAGACCAGGAGCAGCAGGAGTCTTCCTTGGTGCAATCTCGGTTCCATGCAGTCCAGAAAAGCCCAAGGTGCCCAGATGGGTGAAGTGGAAGTGGTTTCGAGTTTGAATCTTGTTCCAAACGAATCTGAAGAGCCATCCACAGGTAAGCCCTTGAGTACCCTATGGAAAGGGTTGGGACAATTCACGGATTGCTTCCAGAGAAGGGGCTGGACAGAGAGGAGGATACTCCGATGTCCTTAGTCCAGTTTTGTGCCAGAGCAGGAGCCAAGGGCTTCCTGGACTGGCTCAAACTAGAGTATGCAAGGAGGGCACCAAATGTGACCATCAAAGCAGTCTGGTGGCGCAGGAAAGCACCCCCACCCCAGCCCAATACACAAAGTCCTGTCTGGGAGGTGGTCACACCTCCCTGTGGCAGGAAGCGCATTGTTCTGACTTCCCCTGCTCGAGCTCAGCTCAGCAGCAGAAGGGCAGAAATGCGTATGTGGTCGGCAGCAGCACTAGCTTGCTGTTAGACCCTGAAAGGCTGGTACCGGGAATACAAGGGGGCACCCTAGGGGAGTGCACCAGTACATGGAATCCTACACACGACACTGGAATCGGTGTTGGGGTATAATTCCAACATGTTTGATACCAAACATGACCGGTATTGGTGCAGCCAATATATAGTTAGACATCTCGTAATCAACTTGATATCCACTATATGTAATCAATGGCTGACCGCACTTGCAAAGCCTGGAGAAGCGACTCTGGGATTTATAGGGGTACCCTGCTGATGCAGGGGCACCCTCACACTTGGAACCAAGCACCCTGCCCTCAGGACTGATGAGCCTGCCATAGGGATGACTTATAGGTTTTAAGTGTAGTGTCCTCGGATATAAGGAAAATTAGATCTGTGGTGAGGGGTGCAAGCACCAACTCACAGGTTGCAATGGCAGGCCTGTAGTCACAGTTTAAGTGGTCTTTCATGGGTAGCATAGTACATGCTGCATCCCATGGGAGACACCTGGTGTACCTATGCTCTGGGTACCTTAGTACCATATACTAGGGACTTACAAGTGCAGACCAGTAGCCAAATGTGGAGGTACCAACGTACTTACCTTTGTCAAATTTAGGGAGAGAGAAAAGTGACTGGGTCCCTGATTAGTAGGATCCCAGTCAGAAAACAACATATCAGCAAAAAGTGAGGGTAACCATGAAAGCAGATCCTACTTTCCTACACTGGGTTACGGCGGACCTCCCATCTCATACAGCATGGCTACAGCGACAATGGCGTATCCTAGGTATGGAACGACTAACGCTTGCCCTGACTAACCAGATGGACTCATATAGGGAGCTGTGGCGACCATATATAACACTCCTCTCTACTGAATTCAATAAATTGTCCTGCCTTTACTACCTTCGCTTACTAAGGTTGACAGCGCCTGACACCATGGAGCAAGAGGGGAGAGCGGAATAGTGGAGCTATCGGGCTCTGTGATGGTTTAGGGCCACCTTCGGAATTAATGAATGGAGCTGCATAATGGACACTCCTGAACACTGATGTCAGTTCGACAAACAATTCAGTGCCCTTGGTTAGGGAGCAACTGATAAAGTGAGTGACATACCGCATGTTCAGCCTACACTGGGAACTAATGATATAGCAAAAGTCCACTCAAAAAAGGAGAGGTGGGTGCGAGGAGAGAAATCTGTGATTAAGTCTCGACCAGAAGATGCATTTCCAAATCTAAGTCACTTGTTCTTCTGATGGATAACCTTAATCACAGATTCCTCACCTTTTAAATGAGTATCAAAGTATTATCCACACCAAGGTGGTGAGTTTTTGGAATGGGCTTAACCCAACAATCAAAATACTCCTTCTGCTGGCCTGTGAATAGAGACAGTGGTGCCTGGTGAAATTATAGACAGAAGCACGTGCCAGCTTGGCAAATGGCCAACACAGGAACATGCCTAGCCATAATCATAGCTGGGGTCTTTCTGTCTGGAGGGAGCCATAAGGCCCTCTGGCAGCGTCTTCATGGCCAAGTTGTAGCAAAGCATGATGCATAGGATTATTCAGCTAGAAAATGTCAGTTTCTGGACTGCTCTTGCCTTCTCTGCACCAGCTAATCAAACAAAGAGTTGTATACAAGATGCTCTTCAGTTCTATCGTATAAACGGAGGGCCCTCTTTGGATCTAGCAGGTAAAGTCTCTCCCCTTTAGAGAGATGTCGTGGAGAAGAAAAGGCAGAAAATGTGAGGAACCCACATAGAGGAGGGACACCACATTCAGGAGAAAGAATGCTATTGTCCTTAACAACAATTTGTGTGGTATTCCAGTAGTGAAAATAAGATACAAAGCTTGTAGCTCAGTAGGGATTGGAATTAAGGAAGCCATCGTTACAAGGAAGACAGTTTTAGGAGTCGACAATCTCAGGGTACAACTTTGTATGAACTCATAAGTTGCGCACATTAAAAAGGTAAGAACCAAATTAGGTTTCCACTGCGGTAGGGTGACCAGACCTCCTTGATTTCCCAGGACATTGCCGGTTTTCAAATCACTGTCCCGGGGTCTCATCGCTTTTCCTAATTTTAAATAAATGTACCGGTTTTAAGGACAAAGCTAAAGTAATTCTGCAAAGCAGAAAGGAAACTATGCTCTCCTTTCAAGAGATACCTCCAAAGTGATTTTATGTATTATCTGCCTTTTTCAGGCAGCACAGGAGGAGGCCGGCTGCATGCTTGTAGGAGAGAGAAAACAGAGTGGGGAGGAGGGGTCAGGGTGTAGGCCCTGCCACAGCTAATGGTATATAATATAGTCTTGTAAATGCATGTGAATATGTGTGTGTGTGTGTGTGTATATATATATATATATATATATATATATTCACTGAAAAAACCATAGGTTTCACACACGTTATAGTTAGGAATTAGCATTTAAAAAAACCTTGCAAATTCACTTAAAAAACCATAGGTTTCACACATGTTATAGTTAGCTGGACATTTCACTCATAAAAAACCAATGAAATTCCCCCGTTATAGTTACTGCAGGCAACTATAACTCACGCGACCGTAATCCTCTGCTGATGCTAATACTGTATTTAGACACTTATTTACCCATGTCCTCTTCCATTAATCTTTAGCTATACATATATTACAAATATTTATTTTTCAGAAAGACACATATGTCATCAGTGATGTAATATCTGACGTCATCAGCAGAGGATTGCGGTCGCGTGAGTTATAGTTGCCTGCAGTAACTATAACGGGGGAATTTCATTGGTTTTTTATGAGTGAAATGTCCAGCTAACTATAACATGTGTGAAACCTATGGTTTTTTAAGTGAATTTGCAAGGTTTTTTAAATGCTAATTCCTAACTATAACGTGTGTGAAACCTATGTTTTTTTCAGTGAATTTGTACGGTTTTTTAAATGCTAATTTATTTATGTATTATTTTTTTTATATATTTATTTTACAATAAACTACGTATTAAATTTTTTTTTTTTTTTTTTTTTGGTTTTCACCCTGCGAATTTTTTTTTTTTTTGTAAAATTTTTTTTTATTTTTTTTGTGTTTTTCAGGGTGCGCGCACTGTGCGCGCACCCCCGCGATTTTTAAAAAAAAAAACAAATTATTTTTTTTGCCTTCGGGGTCCTTCAGGGACCCCCTGACAAAGGCTAGGGGGTCAGGAACTCTCTACCCTGCCCCCTTTTCACGTTCGCCACCTTCCTTTTTCACTCTCGCACTGAAAACAAACAAAATGGCGGCCGACACTTCCTGATTTCGACCGATTCGAACGTTGACTAACATGTAACCACCAATCAGAATTACGCTCGCGCACGTTAGGGTGCTCGCACGGTGCTCGCACGGTGCGCGCAATCTGCGCGCATATAGATATATATATGCTTTTAAATGCTATTTTCTCCGGAAATACTGAACAGATTTACACCAGACCTGCAAAAGGCACTTCCTTGACCTTATGGCTACCTCTCTGCCAAATTTCAAGTAATTCTGTTCAGCCATTCGGGCTGTAGCTGTGTCTAAAGGTCCTATGGAAAAATGCATGGGAAAAACGCGTTTTGGGACCCCCCTTTTATCTCAGCCCCCGCTTGACAAATCCCCCCGAGACTTTCAGGGTAGGAGCGGAGCGTAGCGCCCCACCTATTTTGAAAAATTCGCGAGGATTCGTCGACCGGCGCCAAAGTTATTCAAAATAGAATGTTGCGGATTTCCTATGGAAACGTGGTCCTAACTATAACTACCTACTGGCGACCGCCAGTAGGTAATATATATATCAACCACCAACTCCAATCTTCGACAAAAGAAAGGACACCGACACCAACGGCTTCACTGAATTCACAGGTTTAATGATCTCACTCCATTGCTACGCGTTTCGGCATCACCTGCCTTACTCATGCAATATATATATATATGTGTGTGTGTGTGTGTGTGTAAAGCCTATAAACACATACAAACATACACATCAGGTGTGCAACACCCATTGGGCTAAAGGGCTGATCTCCCTAATACAGAAATAAGAAACTAATAATGGCCAGCCAACCTTTGCGCAAGTCATTTTACTGTGCAGCATCACGTGTTGCTGCATTTTCAGTAACTTTTGATCTGTTCCAGCTGGAAACACATTCTGCTGTTAAAATCTGAAATATGTGGCAACTGCAAATACATCATGATGCAAAAATATCTGGGGCAGCAGAATTGCATAAGTCCAGTGGCATTATTTAATGGTGGGGGAAAGGTATTTTATAAGATGGTTCCACAGGCAGCAGTCTGGATCCTCTGAGTAAAACATCTCTGACTTTCATTTCTATCCCACAAGCAAGGCCACCTAAGGCCCAAGCACTCTTGTGAGGCTGTCATGCAGTATTGGCTTGGATTGACAATAACATCATGCCCAACAGTTACTCTACCTGTCAATATAAGGGCAGTGGTGCAGAGCAGTCTATCACTTTGCTCCTCTGCCTCACATATGCTCTTTGGCTAGAGCAAGACATTCACAGTACAGAAGGGGCGCACGTGAGATACAATATTCCCTTATGCCTTGTCGAGGAATACTGGGTGATAACCTCTCAAAGCCCATTAACAGAAGCCCCTTTTGTTTCTGTCCCCTGTGTCTTTGGTGGACGGACACATAATTGACTGAAGAGGTGGATCAGCTTGCACTGTGCACAGACAGGACCTGGCGGATAAGTTACTTACCTTCGGTAACTCCTTATCTGATAGACATGATCTAGCTGCAGATTCCTTACCTTTGAACTTCTAGGCGTCAGGCGGGATCTATAAGATTTTTGATAGCAGTACACCTATGTGCCAGTAGGTGGCATTGGTCGACTCCTTGTGACATCGTAGGCGCCATATTCGTTGTGACGTCCGCGTCGTCAATATAACCACCACACTGGCGCGCTGACGTCAGAACCTTTCACGACTTTCCACGCTAGAAGCGCAGAGCCATGAAGTGACTGACCGTGGTGTGTTAAAAAGGCAACTAGGGCCTTTAAAGGAAAAAGCCTTCAACACTAGAACCAATCCGCAGTGCGGAGAGGATGGGTGGGTCAGTATGAAATCTACGGCTAGATCATTTCTCTACCAGATAAGGAGTTACCAAAGGTAAGGAACTTGTCCATCTGATAGAGACATCTAGCCGCAGACTCCTTACCTCTGAACAGATACCCAAGCAATGCCATCCCGGAGGAGGGACTGCGGAAAGGTTTAGACCAAGAAGTCCTGCAAGACAGAGTAACCAAACGGGCCTTCTCTGCGAACCTAGGAATCCAGGCAGTAGTGTCTGGCAAATGTGTGCGCCGATGCCCACGTTGGTGCTTGGTAAATATCAGAAACCAACACCACGCTGGAAAGCCATGGTGGCCGCTTTTGCCCTGGTGGAATAGGCCCTAAGCTCTTCAGGGGGACCTTTCTTCGGTAAGGTGTAACAGATTTTGATACAGAGGATAACCGAGATGGATATAGCCGTCTTTTGGACAGCACACCCTTTATTTGCACCCACATACCCTATAAAGAGCTGGTCATTGTTAGAAAAGGTAGACGGACCGGGAGGGTCGGCCGGGGTCAGGAGGAGAGGTCTCCGGGGAGAGCCGTCTCCAGCGATCGTACAGACAAGTAACTTCCCCCCCACAGACAGATATCACACACGGATAAGGTTCAGTGATCTTTATCGACACTTATTTAAGGTACGGTAAAATGGTACAAGGAGGTCTGGACTCAGGGGTCCCCTCGATTAGAGTCTCGTAAGGTAGGGAAGGGGGTAGCGGGACAGTCTATTTACCAATCAGGTAATTCGGATGAGATGGTGATGAGCTCACAATCCTCGAGCTTGGTGGTTAGGTGGTATGGGCCGCGGCAGCGCCAGCAGGTCCCGGTGCGGATGGTCGATACAACGGGCCGCGGCAGCGCCAGCAGGTCCCAGGAAGATGAAGGTTGCAGAGGGCCGCGGCAGCGCCAGCAGGTCCCGGGGAGGATGGTCGGTACAACGGGCCGCGGCAGCGCCAGCAGGTCCCAGGAAGATGAACGGTCCGCGGCAGCGCCAGCAGGTCCCGGTGAGGATGGTCGTTACAACGGGCCGCGGCAGCGCCAGCAGGTCCCAGGAAGATGAAGGTTGCAGAGGGCCGCGGCAGCGCCAGCAGGTCCCGGTGAGGATGGTCGGTACAACGGGCCGCGGCAGCGCCAGCAGGTCCCAGGAAGATGAAGGTTGCAGAAGGCCGCGGCAGCGCCAGCAGGCAGGACGATGGTTCACAAGAGCGGGCTACGGCAGCGCCAGTAGACCGTCAGGGTTGAGTTCACTCGGTGTCTCTCGACTCCAGGATACAACTGCCTTCCTGCTCCGGAGCTGTCTTAGTTATAGGGCTGGTGCCCTTTGATGTCCGGACCCTCGCACTTGGAGGTCGGAGGGTCCGGGATGAAGGTGTCCAGACACCCAGCAGGGGGTGGAGCCAGCGCCTGGGGGCTGCTGGAGGCGATCGGCACCTGGCGGGGGAAGAGCTCTTGACGCTTCGTTCTCCCATTGACCTGCCAAGTGGTCCGCTCACCTCCTGGGTGGATGGTGGTGCCGGGATGTCGGGGCCGGCCAGGCCCGGGGTTAGGGTCGAGGTGAGGCCACGCGGCCGCGTGGTGCAGGGCCCAAGATGGCGGCTTGACCTGGCCGGGGAAGCCGGTGGGGCTGGACCCCGTGATGAGTAGGGGTCCGAGGGCAGAGGGTCCGTCGGGAGACGGAGTACAGGGGCTTGTCACGGGGGTATGCTGGGTGGGCCGGAGCTCGGGCCCTGTCGTGCGGGGGGGGAGCCAGCCCTCTGTGTGGCCTGTCCAACATGCGTCCCCCCCAGCTGAAGGCGGGGAGAGTCACCCATCTCCTTGGGGACTCTCTTCGTCGAGGCGGAAAAAGCGGGACAGGCCGTCCGCGTTGGCGTGGTCTTGGCCTGGCCGGTGCTCCACAGTGAAGTCCATTCCCTGCAGGGAAATGGACCAGCGCAAGAGTTTTGGGTTCTCCCCCCGCATCTGCATCAGCCATTGCAGGGGTCGATGGTCGGTTTGTACCCGGAAGTGGGTACCGAAGAGATAGGGCCGGAGCTTTTTGAGGGCCCACACTACTGCAAATGCCTCCCTCTCGATTGTGCTCCAACGCTGTTCTCGGGCCAGGAGACGTCGACTGATGAAGGCCACCGGCTGGTCATGACCTTCGGGGTTCAGCTGAGAGAGGACGGCCCCGATGCCGTGGTCGGAGGCGTCGGTCTGTACTACAAATTCCCGACTGTAATCGGGGGCCTGGAGCACCGGGGCGGTGCACAGGGCGGCCTTCAGCTCCTCGAAGGCCGCTTGACAATCAGGAGTCCAGTGGACCCGCTTCGGTTGATTCTTGGATGTGAGTCCCGTGAGGGGCCCCACGATGCTGCCGTAGTCCTTCACGAACCGCCGGTAGTAGCCGGTGAGCCCCAAGAAGGCTCGGACCTCGGTCTGGGTGACGGGGGGCTGCCAGGACTGGATGGCAGCAATCTTAAGTTGTAGTGGGGCCACCAGCCCGCTTCCCACTTGGTGCCCCAGGTAGGTCACAGACCCTTGGCCAATTTGGCACTTGCCGGCTTTAATGGTGAGGCCGGCCCGCTGGAGGGCTTGGAGGACCTCTTGGAGGTGACGGAGGTGGTCGGACCAGTGGCGGCTGTATACAGCGATATCGTCCAGGTAGGCAGCGCTGAATTCTTCGAGCCCTGCCAAGACCTGGTTCACAAGACGTTGGAATGTGGCGGGGGCATTCTTCATGCCAAAGGGCATGACCTTAAATTGATAGTGGCCATCGGGGGTGGAGAAGGCTGACCGTTCCTGAGCCCTGGGTGTGAGGCCGATCTGCCAGTAGCCCGCCGTCAGGTCGAAGATACTAAGGTAGCGGGCGGCTCCCAGCCGGTCGATCAGCTCGTCTGCTCGGGGGATGGGATGAGCGTCGGTCCGGGTGACAGCGTTCAAGCCCCGGTAGTCGACGCAGAATCTCAGTTCAGGGGCGGTGCCGGGGGCAGCGGCCTTGGGAACTAATACAACCGGACTGGCCCAGGGACTGTCCGAGGGCTCGATGACCCCGATCGTGAGCATCTTGGCCACTTCCTCCTGTATGCAGGCCCGTACCCGATCTGGTACGCGGTAGGCCCGGTGCCGGACAGGGGGACTGTCCCCGGTGTCTACGTCGTGCAAACACCAAGGGGTGACCCCGGGGGTGAGTGAGAACAGGGCAGCGAACTGCAGCAGGAGGTCCCGGCAGTCCTGGCGTTGCTCCGAAGTGAGGGCGTCGGAGAGCCGGACCCCATCCACGGAGCCGTCCTTCTCCTGAGTCTTTAAGAGATCCGGGAGGGGCTCGGAGTCTTCTTCTGTACCACTGTCGGTCGCCATCAGGAGGCTTAGTTCGGAGCGCACAAAGTGTGGTTTGAGCCGGTTGGTGTGGAGGACCCGCAGGGGGTTCCGGGTGGACCCCATGTCGATGAGGTAAGTGACGGGGCTTTTACGCTCGACCACTTTGAAGGGCCCCGTCCACTTGTCTTGCAGGGCACATGGTTCGGTGGGGGACATCACCCATACTTGCTGCCCAGGCTCGAACTCAACGGAGGAGGCATTGTGATCATACCACCTTTTCATGTCCTCCTGACTGGCCTCGAGGTTCGCCTTGGCCATCTCCCTGAAGCGCCGGGTCTGGTTTCGTAGGGCCAGGAGGTATTTGAAGACGTCTGGAGGGGTCGTTAGGGGGGCCAACTCCCAGCCCTCCTTCACGAGGCTGAGGGGCCCTCGCACAGGGTGTCCGTATAGGAGTTCAAAGGGGCTAAAGCCGAGGGACTTCTGGGGTACTTCTCGGTAGGCGAAGAGGAGGCACGGGAGCAGTACATCCCACTGGCGACGGAGAGGCTCTTCCAATCCCCCAATCATCCCTTTGAGAGTGCGGTTGAACCGCTCCACTAGTCCGTTTCCTTGGGGGTGATAGGGGGTCGTGAATCTGTATGTGACCCCGCATTGTTGCCAGAGGGACTTCATGTACTTCGATATGAAGTTCGTACCTCGGTCGCTGACGACTTCTCGGGGGAAGCCTACCCGGGAGAAGATCCCCATCAGGGCCCGGCCAACCACTGGAGCGGTCACGGTCCGTAGGGGCACCGCCTCGGGATAGCGGGTGGCATGGTCCACTAGTACCAAGATGAACCTGTGTCCTTGTGCCGTGCGAGGGTCCAGCGGCCCCACAATGTCTATCCCCACCCTCTCGAACGGGGTGGTGACCACCGGGAAGGGTTGTAGAGGAGCCTTAAGCTTCCGGCCACTCTTCCCGCTTGCTTGGCATGTGGGGCACGATCGGCAGTGGTTCAGGACGTCATTCCTCATTTTTGGCCAGAAAAAGTGGGTCACCAGTCGACTGTACGTTTTATCTTGGCCCAGGTGCCCAGCCAGGGGGACATCGTGGGCTAGGTTGAGTAGAAAGTCTCGGAAGCGGAGCGGTACCACCAGAACTCGACTGGCCCCCAGCTCGGCGATTCTTTGCTCGCTGTAGAGCAGGTCGTTATCCCAGTAGACCCAGTGGGTTCCGGTGGTGTCCCCGGCGGCTTGGGTGCTGGCTTGTTGGCGAAGCCCCTCGAGGGAGGGACAGGTCTTTTGCTCCTGGCGGAACTGTTCTTGGGTGGGCCCCCCTTCTTGCCGCCACTGAGCCAGATCCGGAAGGTCCTGGGGTTGCGCGTTTTCTTCGGGGGCCGGGTCTGGGAGGTCGGCCTCGCCGTTGTCCTCTACGGGGGCAACCGGGGCGGAGGTGCCGGCCATTCGGTTTCTTCTGATCGGGGGGCGGCCCGGCCGGCCATGGATCGGGTGGTTATGCAGGCCCAGTCCGGGAGGCCCAGCATCCCCAAGTGCTCTCTTCTCTCGACGGTGGCCCACGGGGAACTCTCGAGGTCATTCCCCAGGAGGCAGTCCACGGGGGCATCGTCCCGGACCGTCACTTTCAGTAGGCCGGAGACCCCTCCCCATTCAAACGGGACGCAGGCCATCTTGCACATGCTTTCAGAGTTATCTGCCGAGCGGACGGGGCAGAGAATGTTCGGCAAGATCTGCTCGGGCTTCACCAGGTGACAGCGGACGGCCGTCACGCTGGCGCCGGTGTCGCGCAAGGCCTCAGCTCTCTGTCCATTAATGGTCACCCACTGACCGTATTTCCTGGTGTTGGCGGGTAGGGGAGCCCGCGGAACCATGTCTCTTCCCCCTAAGCATGCCAGGACCATGGCGGCCGGTTCCCACCCTTGCTGGTCCGGCTCACACTCCTCGGGACCCTCCAACGACTGCTCCTCCCCCAGGGCAGCGGCAGCTACCTGGCGGGGTTTGGGCGTTTGGTTCAGCGGGCAGTTCGGATCGTTGGCGTAGTGGCCTAGTCGCTGGCATCTGTGGCACGTGACGTTGGCTCGGTACCCAGGCCGCAACGGGGGGTTGCCCCGGCCGGTCGGCGGCGGGGTGCTGGCCACGGTTGTTGCTGGCAAGGCGTCTCTCCCCCGCCCCTGGCCTCCTCCTCCTCCCCGAGGACGGTGCTGGCCTTGGTTGCTTCTGTTCTGGTCGTGTGGCCCCTTCCGGCCCACTCGGGTGCTCTCCCACCGGTCAGCTTCGGCGGCGAGCTGCCGGGGGTCAGTCAGCTTACTGTCGAGTAGATGCTGCCGGAGCTCGACGAAGCAGTTGTTTGACAGGTGTTCCCATACCATGAGGTTGAAGAGCTGTTCGTAGGTGGTGACCTGACTTCCCTTGATCCAACCCTCGAAGGCCCGGCTGAAATAGTTCACGTATTCCACCCAAGTGGTACCTGGGATCCGGGTGCAATCCCTGAACCTCTGGCGGTACATCTCGGGCGTGAGGCCGTAGCGGGTGAGGAGGGCAGCCTTCATGTGGTCGTAGGACGACATTTGGTGATCGGGGAGCTGCAGCAGGGCATCGCGACCCTCGTTGATAAATCTCCCCCAAAGTCCGGCTCCCCAATCACTCCGGTCGATCCGGTGGGAGGTCATTGCGATCTCATAGGCCTTAAACCATTGTTGTATGTCGTCTTCTCGGACATACTCGCGGACCACATCCTTGGGGATGTGAACTTTTTTCTCAGTTGGTCCCGGGGTGTGTGGTCTTTCAGGCACCCCCAAGTCCTTATGCTGTTTGCGCAGTTCTATCTCTGCCAATTGGCGCTCGTGCTCGAGCGTTATCTTTTTCTCTTCCAGCTCTCTCTGTCTCTGTTTTTCTTCTCGCTCCTCTCGAATCCGCATCTGCTCGAGGTTGAGTTTCTGTTCAGCTAACTTGAGCTCCCCATCCATCTTGAGTCGTGCCATCTCTAATTCGTGCAGTCTGACTCTGTCTCTTTCTCGTATCTCCTCCGGTGAGAGGCCCGTTCCCCGTTCCTCGGGAGTCGTGGCGTTCCCCTCTGGTGTGACGCTGTTTTGGTCGGAGGGTCTTGCGACCCCCGTTTCTGTCCACGACTCAAGGGCGTGCTTTAGGTCATCCTTGGTACTCAGGCCAGTGGTAGCAATGCCAAGTTCTATGCAAAATTGTCTCAGTTCGCGGTGGTTGTACTCCTCTAGTTTCTCCATTTGGAACTTCTCGGTGGAGCTGCTATCTTTGGTCGACATCGTGCTTTGTCGTGGGGTGAGCTACTCTCTGTACGATTACGCGTTGATTCGGATCGCGCCGCTGGCCACCAATGTTAGAAAAGGTAGACGGACCGGGAGGGTCGGCCGGGGTCAGGAGGAGAGGTCTCCGGGGAGAGCCGTCTCCAGCGATCGTACAGACAAGTAACTTCCCCCCCACAGACAGATATCACACACGGATAAGGTTCAGTGATCTTTATCGACACTTATTTAAGGTACGGTAAAATGGTACAAGGAGGTCTGGACTCAGGGGTCCCCTCGATTAGAGTCTCGTAAGGTAGGGAAGGGGGTAGCGGGACAGTCTATTTACCAATCAGGTAATTCGGATGAGATGGTGATGAGCTCACAATCCTCGAGCTTGGTGGTTAGGTGGTATGGGCCGCGGCAGCGCCAGCAGGTCCCGGTGCGGATGGTCGATACAACGGGCCGCGGCAGCGCCAGCAGGTCCCAGGAAGATGAAGGTTGCAGAGGGCCGCGGCAGCGCCAGCAGGTCCCGGGGAGGATGGTCGGTACAACGGGCCGCGGCAGCGCCAGCAGGTCCCAGGAAGATGAACGGTCCGCGGCAGCGCCAGCAGGTCCCGGTGAGGATGGTCGTTACAACGGGCCGCGGCAGCGCCAGCAGGTCCCAGGAAGATGAAGGTTGCAGAGGGCCGCGGCAGCGCCAGCAGGTCCCGGTGAGGATGGTCGGTACAACGGGCCGCGGCAGCGCCAGCAGGTCCCAGGAAGATGAAGGTTGCAGAAGGCCGCGGCAGCGCCAGCAGGCAGGACGATGGTTCACAAGAGCGGGCTACGGCAGCGCCAGTAGACCGTCAGGGTTGAGTTCACTCGGTGTCTCTCGACTCCAGGATACAACTGCCTTCCTGCTCCGGAGCTGTCTTAGTTATAGGGCTGGTGCCCTTTGATGTCCGGACCCTCGCACTTGGAGGTCGGAGGGTCCGGGATGAAGGTGTCCAGACACCCAGCAGGGGGTGGAGCCAGCGCCTGGGGGCTGCTGGAGGCGATCGGCACCTGGCGGGGGAAGAGCTCTTGACGCTTCGTTCTCCCATTGACCTGCCAAGTGGTCCGCTCACCTCCTGGGTGGATGGTGGTGCCGGGATGTCGGGGCCGGCCAGGCCCGGGGTTAGGGTCGAGGTGAGGCCACGCGGCCGCGTGGTGCAGGGCCCAAGATGGCGGCTTGACCTGGCCGGGGAAGCCGGTGGGGCTGGACCCCGTGATGAGTAGGGGTCCGAGGGCAGAGGGTCCGTCGGGAGACGGAGTACAGGGGCTTGTCACGGGGGTATGCTGGGTGGGCCGGAGCTCGGGCCCTGTCGTGCGGGGGGGGAGCCAGCCCTCTGTGTGGCCTGTCCAACAGTCATCCACCTGGAACTCTTTGGTTCGATCGAGGTAAAACGATAACACTCTTTTCGGGTCGTCGATAGAGACGCTCCTCTTCCTTGGAAGGGTGCGGAGGTGCATAGAGTAACCAACTGCCCCATATGAAAGGGTGTTACCACCTTAGGTAGAAAAGATGCTCTTGTGTGGAGCCCCACTTTATCCGGAAAGACTGTCGGGTAAGAACGCTGTGACAGTGCTCGCAGTTTGCTCACCCTCCTGGCAGAGGTTATTGCCACTAAGAAGGCTGTTTTGATGGTGAGCAGCCGGTAACGGCAGTTGTGAAAAGGCTCAAACAGTGCACACATGAGAACCAAATTAAGGTTCCACTGTAGCATACTAAAGGGTGAAGGGGGAAACAAGTGGGTTAACCCCTTCAAGAATCTCTGCACCGGAGGGGATTTAAAAAGGAAAGGCCGATAAGGCAGCCGAAGGAAAGGGACGAAAGATAGCCCTTCAAGGGGCCCAGAGCAGAGCACTACTGGGCCAATGAAAGTATCAACAAGATATCAGATAAAGATGCAGATAGAGGGCCAATAGAGCGCACTGTACAATATTTACTAAATTTGGACCATCAGCAGGCATATACCAACTTTGTGGAGGGACGCTTGGCTGTCAGAATAACTCACAGACTTCATGAGGAAGATCGAAAGCTGTCCGCTGTCACCGCTCAATCTCCATGCAAGGAGGCAGAGAGTGGACAGGTTCGGGTGGAGAAACCTCCCCTGCTGTTGTGACCAAAGATCTTCCAGATGGGGCAGGCTGATCCAAGGATCGATGCTCATTGCCAGAAGCTCGGGATACCAGACTCTCCGTGCCCAGTCCGGAGCCACAAGAATGACTTGTGTCCGGTCGCTCCTGATCTTCTTGAGCACTCGGGGTATGAGTGGTATGGGGGGAAAGGCGTACAGGAGGCCAGAGCTCCTTGAGTGACTAAAAGCGTTGCTGAACTACAGCGTCCTTGAAAACTCCAGCGTGCAAAACTGCTGACATTACGCATTCTCTACAGAGGCGAACATATCTAACCAAGGCTCTCCCCACTGCTGAAAGGTTCCTTGAGTCACCTCAGCATGGAGACGCCACTTTGGCAGAGTTTGTCTGCTCTGGCGTAAAAGAACTGGCCAGGTGCTGAACCACCAGGGTAATGCCCTGCGCTCCAACCAAGTCCAGAGGCACAAAGCCTCTTGAAACAGGGTCCACAACCCCAACCCGCCCACCTTGCTTGTTGCAGTACCACATGGCGGTCGTGTTGTCCATAAACACCTGAACTAGCCTCCCCTTAATGGACGGCAAGAAGGCTTTTAGTGCTAGCCGGATCGCCCGAAGCTCCAACAGGCTTATATGGAGTCGGGCCTCTGCCGGAGACTAGAGTCCTCTGTTATCCGCCTCTCCCAGATGGCAGCCCATCCCAGAAGGGACGCATCTCTCACTACCGAGAGGTCTGGATGGGGAAGGGAGAGGGGTCTGCCTCTGACCCAATCGCAGTTTGATATCCACCAGTGCAGGTCTTTTGCAGTGCCCTCCGAGATCTGGACCAGGTCTGTGAGATTTGCATGATGCTGCGCCCATTGGAACTTCAAGTCCCATTGCAGAGCCCGCATGTGCCATCTGGCATGGTCCACAAGAAGGATGCAAGTCATTCTCACCAAAATCCAGGACAGAGGCTGAAATATTGATATCATAGCCCGAATATCCTGGACTCGCCGCACAGGAAGATAAGCCCCAAACTGCACCATGTCCAGAACTGCTCTGATGAAGGAGAGCGTCTAATAGGGAGTTAGGTGTGACTTTAACTTGTTGATAGTGAACCCCAGCAAATGCAAGAGGTTCAACGTAGTCTGGAGATGGGAGATGACTGCTTGGAACAAGCCCGCCTGCAACAACCAGTCGTCGAGATAGGGGAAAACTGGAACTCCGGATCTCTGCAAATGAGCAGCGACCACCGCTATCACCTTGGTGAACACCAGCAGGGCACTGGTGAGGCCAAAGGGGAGCACAGCAAACTAAAAGTGCTCCTGGCCCACTGTAAACCACAGATAGCGACGATGGGCCGGCAGGACGGGAATGGGGAAATAGGCGTCCTGCAAGTCCAACACTACCATCGAGTCTCCTGGGTCTAGGGCAGACAGTGCCTGAGCCAGAGTGAGCATTCTTGAGGAAGTAGCTGGGGGTTCTGGGGTCAAGGATAAGACTGAAGCCAGTGTCCTTCTTTGGAACCAGGAAATAGCAGGAATAGCAGCCACAACCTATTTCTGGCCCGGGAATCTTCTCTATAGCTCCCTTGGCCAGGGGAGCCTTGACTTCCTCGTGGAGTAGCGCGAGATGATCCTCCTTCAGCCGATCATGAGTTGGAGGCATAGAAGGAGGGGTAGTCTTGATGGAGATGGAGTATCCCCTTCAGACTATCTGCAACACCCACCTGTCCGAGGTGATGTTGCAACAGTGGTGGAGGTGATGGCGTATCGTGCCAACCACTGGACACTCATAACCCAGAAGGACTGGACTAGGAAGGTTTTGTGGTGGAGGAGGTAATGGTGGCTTGGCTCGACTTGTGGCCTCCTGACCCTCAAGGATGGGGTGAACCACGGCCACTGCCCGCAGAAGTTGCTGAACTTGCTGAACCTGTTGTCCGGAATAGGGGTGGCGCAGTTGGAAGCCCCTTCCATAGCCAAGAAAGGAGCGGAAAGCAGACGCAATCTGGGGTGCAGTTCTGAGGCCCAGGGATTTGGCCATAGCCCGTGAATCCTTGAAGCGCTCTAGCGCTGCGTCAGCCAGGTCTCTGAAGAGGCGTGAGCCATCAAAAAGCATGTCCATGAGGTTTGGTTGGACATACCCCAAAAAGCTAGACATCATCAGTTAGGCATGGCGCCTGATGTCCACCGAAGAAATTGCTCTGCCCAGCGAGCCCGTTGTGTCCAAGCAACAGCGAATGCCGTACTTCGCTGAATCTCTCCAGTCTGATATTGCTTGGGAGAGCAGGATACTGTCCTCCTCGGAGACCCTAGGCAGCACCTGCGCAACCATATCCCATATAGAACGGGAATAACGCCCCAAAAAGCATGCGGTGCTCACCGACAGCAATGCGATGCTGGTGGAGAAGAAACTTTTCTTCCCAATGGTCTCCAGCCGTTTGGAATCCCTGTCCGGAGGGGCTGAAGGGAACGCGCCACGGGAAGTGGAAGCCTGGACCACCAAGCTTTGGGGAGTGGGGTGGGCTGTGAGGAAAACTGGGTCACCTGATGCAGGACGATGGCGTCGGGCAGTCGTTTTATTCACAGGAGCCACTGTGCTGGGTTTGGACCAGGTGCCCAGAAGAATGTTTGTTAAGGCCACGTTAAAAGGAAGCAAGTGTTCCCATGAGGAGACACCAGGCTGCAGGACCTCCGTAAAGACATTTGTCTTGATCGATGCTGTTAGAAGCTGCAGGTCCAGGACCTCCACAGCCCTACGCACAACCATAGCAAACATCGCCCCCTTCTCCATAGCCAGGTTAGGGGGAGACAGCATGCCAGAATCTGGGGAGGTGTCCAGGCAACTGGCATCCCCCAGATCCTCATACCAGTCCATGTCTTGGGGCTGCGGGATTTCTAAGGGATCCTGCTCCCCCTCCCAATCCTCTTCCTCCAACCCTAAACCTTCAGAAAGGGGCTGGTTAGACGGTATGAAGCCGTATGGCTCTGTCTGCACAGGCCTCGGTGGACGCTGGACCGGCTACGTATCGGCCGGAATGAGGAAGAGGAAGCGCCACCGGCAGCGCCAGGGACCTCAGCGTCGGACGAGGCACCAGGGACGGTCGCTGTGGAGGTGTGACCGCTGCCGGTCCAGACCCGGGACGGGTCGACAGGAGGCTGTGGTGCCGGGGCCAGAGCCGAACGCGCAGGACCCATGGGATCTCCTTCAGTTGGGCCTGAGGAGCCCCAAAGCACACTGGCAGGATCAGGCCGTCCAAACACGGCACACATGACATCGTAAAATTCCTTAAACTGGTCGGGGGTCGCTTTTGTTCCAGGAAAAGGAGGGAGATGCGGAGTCGACCCAGGTGCCAGCTTCGAGAAAGTGGCCTGGAACGCCGGAGGCCCTTCCGTCTTGCGGCGTGGCGAACAGGGCGAAATCGAAGCGCGCTTCGACTTCTTGTGCTTCCTCTTACCGAAGTCTTTGACAAAGAGGACTTTGAGCGCCTGGAGCAATACTCAGACCTTCCTTCCGACCGGGAATGAGATCAACGAGGCGACCTCCGCAGTGCGTGCGGGGCCACAAGCATGTTTCAGGGACCGCTCCCTCAAAGCCTTCGGCACCATGGACTAGCAATCGGAGCCCAACTTCATGTTGTGGTCACGCTCCAGACACACGAGGTGGTGGTTCCTTACCGACATGGCACAGTGACAGGCACTGCATGGCTTGAGCCCCGAAGTCTTCCAACTGGACATTCTTAACACAGCAAAAGGAGTCAACAAAAGGTCCAAAAACTCTGTCATGAAGTGAGGGTGGTAGCTCTTTTCAACGGATCGGTGCTGGCTGGTGCGGAAAGAAAAGAATTGACGTCAGCGCGCCAGAGTGCTGGTTATATTGATGACGCAGACGTCACGGCAATGATGAACATGATGCCTATGATGTCATGCGGAGTCGAATGAAGACGCCTACTGGTGAGCGGGGGTACAGCTATCAAAAATCTTCTGGATCCAGCCTGACGCCTGAAAGTTCAAAGATAAGACTGCGGATAGATGTCTCTATCAGATACTGCACCTACTGAAGCTTTCTGCTGGTGCTTGTCACATCTTCTACAACCCTATGTCAATTTCAAACCAGCAAGTGTCAGCCTGCGGGTTAACACATTTGCTGCCGTGACACAGTCCACGAACCTTGCCTTTTATGATGTCTGCACGAAGAGTGGATTTTAAAGCTCAAGCTTGGTCAAAAGCTGAAATTTGACACATTGATTAATTGCCTTTTGCTTTTCTGACTAAGTACACTTTTTTATTCCCATGTGCTGCAGTGCATTTAGAATATATTGCACCATCCATAGGCCGTTACCTGGGCTTAGCACTGTTTATCCTGCGCTCTAGCCCTGTAGTCACTCTCCTTTTTCCTCATTCATGCCTCCTCTCCTGCTCCGTCATCTTCCCTTTTAATTTTTTCTCCATGTGCCGCTTCCCAGGACTTAAATTTCACTTTTGTCTTTTTTATTTACTATTGTCTCCGTCCCTTGCCTTTACTTCCCTGCGCTTTCTAAATTTCCTCACTACAAATGAAGGTCAAAAAGAATATTTAATTGACCTAAAAGCAATAACTGTCAAGACAGTGCACTCAGCAAAGTGTAGATGATGAAGAAGATGGGTGGCCCCACCTTTTTGTAAAGATGAACTGCAACACAGATACAGCAGAGTCCCTGCATACATATTGTTTAACCCCTATCCAGATATAGCACAGTCCAGGCACAGATGGAGCAGAGGTCATATAAATATATAGTTGAGCTCATTTACAGACAGTTGATTTCTTGCACTAAACTAAAGCGGATTACCTGGTATACATAGAGAGCCAGTTCACAGGCTGAGTTGAGCTATTTCAGTATCCTTCCAACGAAGAAAAACTGGTCTCTGTGGGGAATTGAGATACTTGGCTCCAGCTCATATTCAGTGGAAGTAACACAGACCTGTCTCTCAGGTTAGTCTGGGACATGGCCTGCCTAGGATAGGAAGTGAGGTGGAGCAGGGAAGGAGCATATGAGTGAGAGAGGGGTGGAATGGGCAAAAAATGTGGAGTGAGATACAGAAAAGAGACAGAGAACATTGAAAATAAAGAATGCAAAAGTGTTAGAGAATATAGAGGAAAAAGAGGAGAACAAAATGAGAGGTGAATGCGACAGACAGCAAAGAAGAGAGAAGTGTGAAATGAGAGATGGCAGAGTGATTTCTGAACAAGCAGCACGACAGTGGTGCTACGGCAAATTACATAGCACATTTCATCAATCCCTTTGGCTCCCTTCTTCACCACAAGTCTGAAGGTGAGGCCAGCCCTGGCAGTGGATGCCGCATGTATCAATCTCCAATGCAACATTTTGAACACCACCACATTGGCAGCTGGGGGCCTGGGTTTGAATCCAGCTTTGCACTTAGATGAAAATTGTGCAGTTCTGGGCAACTCACTTAATCTCGCTGTGCCTAATAAATATAAGATGCTGGTGTAAATGTGTGTAATTCAAAGATTTAAGCTGCCACTTGATATCACTTTCCACAATGTACAGTGCTCTGTTGTTAACCAGTTAGGTCGTGCAATATAAATATTAACACACACTTGTTTTTACTTTGTGAACATGGTATTCCACTTATTCCTCTTTGTGAATGCAACTACAGTTTGAGCTCTTGGTGACCCATCCTTATTTTGTGACAGCTCAATCTAATCCCTCACTAATTATATTAATCCCACTACATGCCCCGCTTTATTATTGAGATTCATGAAAGTCTACTTCTACGTGTCTGTGGGAGCACATTCATGTGCTCCTTGGGAGATCCTCCTACAAACATCTTCTTGTTCCTTTGAACCATTTGTGTAGGAGACTGGCTTAATATATAATGCTCTTTTATGTAAGTGCAGCACCCTGCACTAATCCAGACAACCCTTATGGTGATTTTAGTGGTTTTAGACAATCTTAGAAAGCTCTCTAAGTGGTAGCTGTGGAGAGCAGCCTTTAGGCTTAGTCTAGAAGGAGTGCAAGGCCACTATCATACCCTTCAGGGCCTTGTTGAACATTTCAACAAGCCCATTACATTGTGGATGGTAGTGGGTGGTAAACTTGCAGTTTACTCCACCCTCTATCCACATGGCAGTGATATAACCAGTGCTTTAAATGGGCCAGTACTCACCTGGACTGAGTACCGGCACTTCTCAGTTTTTTCCCCTAGAATACCGAAACTTCTCCTTGTGTCAGGAGAGTACCGGTACTCCTAAAGGCACACTGGGGACGGGCTCTGGGGTATGGGATTTCATGCAGCGCAGGTGCTGCTGAATACCTTCAAGGGGAGCATGTCTGTGAGGCGCTCTGACAGTCAACAGTGAGTGTATACCAGCGCTAGGTTGCTGCTGCTGCCGTACACTCCAACTGACAGCGTGACAGGAGTGAGGAGATGTGGCCTGTCGGACAGAGCTACCCACATTGGAACATTTGCGTTGACAGTTAGAGTGTAAGACTGCAGCGCCGGAATACACTGTCAGAGCGCCCAACGCCTGTGGCCAAGTTCAGCTCATGTGTACAGTGCACAATTAGTACTTTTTTGCAGTTATATATAGCGCAAACTTGGCAGGAGGGTATTAAAGCACTTTAAATGAGTAGCGCAAGTTCTACACGAAAGCATACTTTATATAGTTTTTATGGCACAGTGAGCTAGTATTCAGCTTCTGCTCAACATCCTGTTATTCTGGGTGGTCTTCCCATACCATAAAAACAACAACAAATTGTTTTCATGTGCAACTTTTGCTTCTCAAGTAAAAAGCTTTAATGCCCTCTGGTCAAGTTTGCACACTATAAAACAGCAAAAAACACCAATTACAACGTGCCCATATAAAGAAACTTGGCCGAAGGACACTAGAGCGCTTTTGCATTGAATAAGAAAATGCCACTATTTTTAAATACCTGCCTCGAAGCTACGCCTCCAGACACGCCCCTACGAGACACTCAAGACCCATCCCAATAAATTTGGCGAGTACCGGCACTTTTATTTTTCCATTTAAAGCACTGGATTTAACTAGACAAGGTTTGTGCCTCTGTCTGTTTAGACCTCCTTATGGACTCCCACTTTGGAAAAGATTATTAGGAGGGCCCTAGCCACTACAGGAGATGTAGTGGTTCTAAGGGGAATGGCATCTGGGTACCTAGTGGCATGGTCCACCAGAACTAGGATGTAACTGTGCCCAGATGCAGTTGCAGGGTTCAGGGGACCAACAATGTCAATCCCCACCCTTTCAAAGGGGGCCCCAAACCACTGGAAGTGGCAATAAGGGGGTCTTTGTTGTGCCACCTGACTTACCACTGGCTTGGCAAGTGATACAGGAGCAACAAAACTCCTCAATGTTTTCAGGCATATGGGGCCAGTGAAAATGAGGGACAAGACTGACCCAAGTCTTTTTTTGCCCTAAGTGTCCTGCAAGAGGAATATCATGTGCTAGGGAGAGGAGAAACCCTCTGAACTTATAGGGTATTACCAACCTACTGGTGGCACCTGGTTTGGGGTCGCTACCTTCAGAATACAGGAGTCCCTTTTCCCAATAGAGCCTAAAGGACCCACTGATATGTCCTGTTTCCTCAGCAGCAGCTTGCTGTCTGAGCTGCTCAAGAGAGCGGCAGGATTGCTGCTCCAAACTCAAATCTGCCCTGGAAGGGTCCACTGCCCCCAAGAACTCTGCCTGATCAGGCACATGTTCCTCTGGGACTTTACCTTCACAGGGGCTGAGATCCTCTACCTTGGGAGAATGATCTAAACTGGGAGTTTGAGAGGAGGGCAATTCCATACCCTTCCTGCTCCTTCTCTTAGAAGCACCTGTTCCATTTTTTGAGAATCCAGTACTCCTTCAGTGCTGAGCTGTTTGGCCTCAGCCCTGGTGACAGCAAAGACACTGGCAGAAATGCCCATCATTTCTGCATGAGTCCTAAACTCTAGTTTCCAAATCATTGCCCAACAAACAATCTAAAGGTAGGTTTGGAGCTACTACAACTCTTTTAGGGTCAGTTAGGCCTCTCCAGCTGAGAATCACAACTCGAAAGGAATGATCAGTCCTGACATTGCTAGCATTGGTAACTTGGTAGTGTTGTCCAAGTATGATTTGTTCAGAGAACACAAGCTTTTCTGTCACCATGGGGACACTGGCCCATGTGTCCCTGAAAGCGATTGCTTCCTTTCAAATGATCAAAGGTTGTTGTCTGTACTTACCCAAATTAGTGGGACTTACCAATAAGGTGGCAGGATCAATGCCACCATCACAGACTAACACAACCGGAGCTGGAGTTCTGACTAGGCCAGAACCCAACTCAGTATCCAAGGTTAACCCCACTAATCCCTTGGATGCTGTACTACCACTTGTACTTGTGCTAGTGGGAGCAGGTGCCTTAGGGACAGTGGTAGTAGAAGTTTCCTTGGCCTTTGGACAATCAGCATCCCTTGTCCAATGGGTCTTTACAATACATAAATAACCCCAAGGTTTCTTTTTGCCTTTCTTTGAATGTTTGGACTCACCCCCAGATGCAGGTTTTTGGGGCCCTTGTGAAGACTCTTTCTCATCTTTATTCTTGTCCCCACCCTTATCCTAACATTTAGAAGAATCTTGCTTCTTCTGGTCACTTCCATTACCATAGTTTTTCTGCTTAACCCTCGTGCGGAACCATTTGTCCACCAGGTACTGATGCAAAAGTTGATTCCTACAGTTAAGAATGTGCTCCCTCATTATCAAATTGTGCAATCCTTCATAGTCCTGTACCTTTCCTCAATGAAGCCAGCCTTACAGAGCCTTAATAGCACTTTCAATGAAGTCTACCCAGTCCTGATGTGTGTGCCTTCTGTGTATCTCTGAACTTAATTCTGTATTGTTCAGTGGTTAAGCCAAACCCATCTATGAGAGCACTCTTCAGTACTGAGCTTATCTCTTATGTTGTTAGCAAAGGATAGCCATAGGATAGCTGCCCACTGCCCTTGAGGGACACTCTGAACTTTACAGGCCCTCGCTAATGCAGTGATCCCTTTCTGGATGTCATCCCCCTCTCCTAAGGAGGGACTATCCTGCTCAAGTTCCTAGTATCTAAAGAGTTTTCCCTGACTCTAGGGACACTAGGGCTGCCACCATGGGACTCTTGTCCCAGATTTCTCCTAGCTTTTTGGACTTCCAGGACCTCCCTGCCAAGGACAAACTGGTATCGCCTGAGTTGTAGTCTAACCTTCTCAAGTTTGATCAGCTGGTATTCCCTACCCAGGGAGTCCTCTATCTTACTCAAGATTGAGGTCCCTATGGACTGTCCTGAAGCATTGGACTCAGGAGAAGGAGATCTAGACCTCCTCTGCTCTGAACCCTCCCAGGAGGAATAAAGGGGGACCCACTTCTAGGGACACCTTCTGTACCATCTGCACTATTCCCTGGATCAGAGTTTATCAAGGTGGAGCTTTCAGAATCCTCTTGATCATGCTCAGAATGTGGGCCAGTGGGGATTACCACTCCTGTTCCATTCTCTGGAGCATACCTACCCACTTTGTCCTTATCTCCTAACCTGTTAGGGTGCAGGAGATCATCAAGGATAAGCAACTCTAAAAGATGCTTAGTGGTTGGGTTACTACCTGTATTTAACTTGCTGAAAGTACACAGGGTGCTTAGTTTGTGGAACTTAAGACCACTGTATCTAGAAGAGTGGGTTGCACTAGCATCCTAAACTAAAAACATGGTTACTAGGTGTAGTGTGGTGTTGAACCTACCTAACCTAGTATAAACTAAACTCTCCAAGGTTGGAGAAAGGGTAGTGCTAGAGCCTTAACTACCCAACCCTAAATACAGTAGAGCGTACTTATTCTAAGCTGCATTATATGTGAATAATGTTAGTGATGGTTTTTCAATTAATCCACACCAAGATTAGCTGGTAAAAAAATGCAGGCTTGAATTCCAACCACTGCACACGAATGTAGGAAGCTGGCTTAGTATATGTGCTCTCCTATGTAAGTGTAGCACCTGCACTAACCCAGACAACCCTTATGGTGATTTTAGTGGTCTTTGACAAACTTAGAAAGCTCTCCAAGTGGTAGCTGTGGACAGCAGCCTTCAGGCTTAGTCCAGAAAAAGTGTAAAGCAGCTTGTTTTACCAGAATGTAATCTTATTGGTATAGAGTACGTGAAAAAGAAGGACACAATGTATTTATAAAAGTAGGTATTTATTACAAGACACTCACTAACACATACAGATATCTCCTACCCGGAGATATACACAATGCACGCAGTACTTTGCAAAGAAAACAGGTAAGTAGAAAGCTCTACACAGTGGTCACTGGGGGGGACCAAACCATATACTAAAATAGTGGGTTGCGAACTACGACCCAAGTCAAGACTATACACAGAGGCAAAGAAGTGCTGGGGAGCCAAAGAACCCCCCGAAGTAAGTAACCAGGAACCCCACGGAGGCCATGTGCAGAGTGGAAACATGACCGCATGCTCAATTAAAGTCAATGGGTAAGTTGCGGTTGCAATTTCAAAGAAGAAGGACCCTTCCCAATGGACCCTGAGGAAACCCCATGGAAGACAGAAGGTTAGAGAGCCACCCCACCCATGAATACCCTAGTAGCCAGGAAACCTACACCAGGGAGGCCGGGTGCATACATGCCAAGAGACGTCTGAAACCACTGTCGAACTCAATGAAGGACTTCAGGAAGATGCCGGTGGTGAAGAAGGTAAAAATGCCTGGTGGAACTCAAAGGTGGATTCAGATTCATGATGAGAAGTACCTGCAAGCAGAGGGGACAGAGTCTATGCCACTCAGAAGTGACCAGGAGGCACGGAAGACGAATGCACATCTATGTCGGTGTTGCAGGAGAGGTGATGGTGACCTTGGAGCTGCAGCTGTGGGGACCAGGTGACGATGTGGAAGACCAAAAGCTGTTCATGAGCTGTCCCACTTCAGATGTCGAGAGGTTGGTGTCCGTCGGGAGCACCAACAAGCCTTGGCAACTGCATACAACACAGCAAGCGATAAAGGTGCAGTGTTGGGACCAGCAAGGTCCAAGGGACTCACCACAAGCAGGGGAGTCAGAGTAGGCCCTGACCAATCAGGGGACCCCACTGAAGCCCCTCGAGAGGACCCACAGGCCGGAGGCACTGGAGTCGCAAGATGACCTTGAGCAGCTCACAAAAGATGCAGGCCCACGATGCACGAGATGTGATGAGGACGAAGATCTTGATCACAGGAAATACTTGAGGATGGGGGTGCTTGGAGCCGAAGATTTTTGAGGGAGAAAACCAACAAGCCTTTGCAACGGAAAGTCGATGCGGTGCACAGGGATTTGGTTCCTGCGGTTCAGACGGGGGATACTGGCCTCAAACTCGGTGAGAAGAGAGTGCAGGCCTTGAGGGAGTTGTAGAACCACAACCTGTGTTGCTGAGCCTTTCAGAGTCCCTAGGAGCACAGAAGCAGCAGAGCGGTCAGCTTGGTTGCGCTGCCTACAGATGCAGGAAAGTGACTCCTTCACTTCAAAGGAGATTCCTTCAGGTGTCTTGGATGCACACAGTCCTTGGAGGGTTCCTGTACGGAGCACAGGCACAGACGGTGCAGCGGAGGAGCAGAAAGATGAGACCAGGAGCAGCAGGAGTCTTCCCAGTTACAGTCTCGGTGCTAAGAGCAAAGTCAAGCGAAGTCCAGAGTGCCCAGACCGTCAAAGATGAAGTGGTGTCTTGATATGAATCTTGTCCCACGACGAATCTAGAGACCCACCCACAAGTAATCCCTTTAATACACTAAAGAGAGGGTTGGGATGATTCAGAGGTCCCTCCCAGAGGAGGGGCTGGACAGTGGAGAGAATACTTCCATGTCCTTTGTCCAGTTTTGTGCCAGAATGGGAGCCAACGGCTCCCTGAACTGAAGTATGCAAGGAGGGCACCAAGTCTGCCCTTCAAGCAGTCTCAGTGGCACTGGCATGCGCCCCCTCCCTGCCGCAGTACACTCAACCTTGTCTGGGAGGTGGTCACCCCTCCCTGTGACAGGATATCTTTTGTTCCGAGTTCCCCTGTTTGAGGTTGGCTCAGCAGCAGGAGGGCAGAAACAGGTCTCTGGTCGTCAGCAGCCCTAGCTTGCTGTCCGGTTCTGGAGGACTGGTACCGGGAGCACTGAGGGCCTCCCGTAGGAGCTTTACAAACTGTGTGGGAGGTATGATTCCAACATGTTTGATACCAAACTTGACAGGGTTCGTTACCCCCAGTTTAGAGATGGTCATCGAGTAATGACGGGTGGCTCCTCTATATGTTATACGGCGGATGCACTTACAACCTGGGAGAATAGACTTCAATCTTAAAGGCAGAGTGCTCGGTTCTAAGTGTGAGGGTGCCCCTGCATGAGCAGGACACCCCTACAACTTATGGCGTCCATTCGCCCGGGTTGCAAGTGCATCAGCCTCTATGATACATAGAGTTGCCATGCGTCATTACGCGATGTCCATCTCTACACTGGCAGTAACGAACCCGGTTATGTTTGGTATCAAAAATGTTGGAATTATACCCCCACGCCGTGTGGGGGTATAATTCCATACACTGTAAAGCTCCTCTGGGAGGCCCTCAGTGCTCCCGGTACCAGTCTTCTAGACCTGGATAGCACAACATGGCTGCAGCCGATCAGAGACACGATTCTGCCCTCCAGCTGCAGAGCCAAGCTCGAGCAGGGGAAGGCAGAACAACAGGTATCCTGTCACAGGGAGGTGTGACCACCTCCCAGACAGGGTTTAGTGTATGGGGGCCGGGTGGGAGCGCTTGACAGCACCACTCAGTCTGCTTGAGGGGCACATTTGGTGCCCTCCCAGCATAGTCCAGTTCAAACCAGCTCAGGGAGCCGTTGGCTCCCGCTCTGGCGCGAAACTGCACAAAGGACATCCTCCTCACTGTCCAACCCCTCCCCTGGGAAGGAACCCTGAATCGTCCCAACCCTTTTCTTAGGGTACTTGATAGCTTACCTGTAGGTGGGTCCCTAGATTCGTCGTGGGGCAAGATTCATATCAAGACAACACTTCTTCGACCGTCTGGGCACTCTGGACTTTGCTCTGGGCATTGAGGCTGCAACTGGGAAGACTCCTGGTCTCGTCGCCCTACTCGTCTGCAGCAACGTCCTTGCCTGTGCACCATACATGAACCTTCCAAGGCCTGTGGGCATCCAAGACACGTGAAGGAATATCCCTTGAAGTGAAGGAGTCACTTCCCTGCATCTGCAGGCACCGCAACAAAGCTGACAGGTCTGCTGATCCTGGGCTCCCACTGACTCCGAAAGGCTCAGCAACACAGGTGGTGGTTCTTCACATCCCTTGAGGCCTGCCCTGTCGTTTCACCAAGCGTAAAGCCTATATCCCTCGTCGGAGCCGCAGGAACCGACCCCTGTGCACCGCGTCCACTTGCCATTGCAAAGGCTTGTTGGCTTTCTTTCTCAAAGATCTTCGGGCTCCAAGTAGCCCTGACCTTAATCATCCCCTGTGACCAAAATCTTCATCCTCACCGCAGCGCTTGCATCGTGGGCCTGCATCTTTTGGTGAGCTGCTCGAGGTCCTCTTGTGACTCTAGTGCCTGCCCCTGGTGGGTCCTCTTAAAGGTCTTCTTTGATTTTAGCGGGTCCCCCTAATTGCTCAGGGCCTGCTCTGACTCCCCTGCTTGTGGTGAGTCACCTGGACCTTGCTGGTCCAGACACTATCTTTTTCGCTTTCCATGATGGTTGCAGTTTCCAAGGCTTGTTGGAGCTCCCGACGGACAGCGAACCCTCAACTCTAGACATCCGACGTGGAACAGAATGGCTCCTGGTCTTCCACAGCGTCGCCTGATCTGCACAGCTGCAGCTCCAAGGTCACCGTCCGCTCTCCAGCAACACCTGACATCCGTGGGCATTCGTCTTCCGCGCCACCTGGTCACTTCTGAGTGGGATAGACTCTGTCCCCTCTGCTTGCAGATACTTGTCATCTTGAATCCACCTTTGGGTACCACAGGATACAATGACTGCTTCCGACACCACTTCACACCTATGCACCCGGCTTCACTGGTGTAGGTATCCTGGTTCCTGGGGTGTCCAAGGGTGGGATGGCTCTACAACCTTCTGTTTTTCATGTGGTTTCTTCAGGGTTCACAGGGAAGGGTGCTTTTTTAAAATTGCAACCGCAAGTTACCCATTGACTTGTATTGAGCCCGCAGTCATGTTCCCACTCTGCATACGGCCTCCGTGGGGTTCCTGATTACTTACCTCAGGTGGTTCCTTGAGTCCCCAGTACTTCCATGTCTTCTGGGTACAGTCTTGATTTGAGTCGTGGTTCACATACCACTATTTTAGTATATGGTTTGGTCTCTCCCTGGCGGTCACTGTGTACACATGCTACTTACCTGTTTTATTTACCACTTAGAGATCTTTCTAAGGTTGTCTGAGACCATTAGAATCACCATAAGGGTGGTCTGATTAGTGCAGGGTGCTATACTTACATAAGTGAGCACCTTCTACTAAGACAGCTTCTCACATTGGTGGCAGCGGTGGGATTCAAGTCTGCCTTGTTTTACCAGCTAATCTTGGTGTGGATTAATTGAAAAACCATCACTAATATCAGGCACATATGATACAGCTTAAAAAAAGTAGGTCTACTGAATTTAGGTTTGGGTAGTTCAGGGTCTAGCACACCATTTCTCCAACCTCGGAGAGATTAGTTCCCACTTGGGTAGGTAGGTGCAACACCTCTCTACACCTAGAACCATGTCTTTAATTGGGGACACCAGTGTACCTCAGACTGCTAAGTACTGTGGTCTAAAGTTCCAGGAACTAAGGACCCTGTGTAGCCTTAGAAAGATAAATACAGGTGGAAATCCCACAATTAAGCTGCTCTTAGAACTGCGACATCAGGATGTTGGCCATCGTGTAGGGGCAGAAGAACAGGATAATATGGGTGGGGATACTCATGGAGAGGGAGCACCAAGTGTTCGCCCTGATGATCTCAATTCTGAGTATGGGCAGGAGGATTCAAATGATTCTAACCTGCCAAACTCTGACCCCTCAGGGAATAGTGCAGATGGCACAGAGGACATCCCCTTTGCTCCTCCAGGGAGAGTCCAGACTAGACCAAGGAGGTCCTCCTTTAGAGAATCCAATGCTTCAGGCACTTCCATAGGGACCTCCATATCTAAGAAGAGGGGCAACTCTTTCAAAAGTGAATACCAAATTCTCAAATTGAGAAAGGCAGACTTAAGCTCAGTAGAAATCAGTTGGTCCTTGACAAAGTGTCCCTGGAAGTACAGAAGACGAAGAGGACATTGGGACTAGAGGCCCATGGTGGCAGCACAGTGTCCCTAGAAAGAGAAACTTATTTTGACAATAGGAATCTGAGCAGGATAGTCCCTCCTTACGAGGAGGGAGATGAGATCCACAAATTGATCACTGCTTTGGAGAGGCCTGCAAAGTTCAGAGGGTCCCTCAAGAGCAGTGGGCAGCTATCTAGTGGCTCTCCTTTGCTAACAACGGTAGAGATAAGCTACTCGCTGTTAGAGAAGAGGATGCTGACAATTACGGAGTACTGAAGAGTGCTCTCATAGATGGGTTTGGCTTAACCACTGACCAATACAGAATTAAGTTCAGAGATACACAGAAGGCACACGCCCCGGATTGGGTAGACTTTGTAGACAGTGCTATTAAGGCTCTGAAGGCTGGCTTCATGGAAGCAAGGTACAGGACTATGGAGGATTGTGCAATTTGATCATGAAGGAGAACATCATTAATAACTGTTAGAACCAACTTTTGCACCAGTACCTGGTGAACTCTGATCTGATCTCTCCCCAAGAATTGGGAAAGAAGGCAGACAAATGGTTTGCATCAGGGTTAAGCAGAAAAACCATGGCAATGGAGGTAACCAGAAGCAGCAAGATTCTTCTAAATCCTAGGATAAGGGTGGGGACAACGATAAAGATAAAAAAGAGCCTTCACAAGGGCCCCAAAAGAACAAGTTACTTACCTTCGGTAACGATGTATCTGTAAGAAACATTAGTTAGTTAGATTCCTCACCTTAGAATATCCCCAGGCGTCAGACTGGATCCGGAAGATTTTTCGTCAGCAATACCCCTTGCGCGTCGCTAGGCGTCGTCTGCGGCTCCGCGTCCGTCGTCGGCGTCGTCGTGCGCCGGGATGACGTCGTCTGAGTACTTAGACGCCGCCCTCGCGCGCTGACGTCAGTTCTTGTACATAGCCTTCCGCGCCAGGAACGCAGAGCCATGCAAAGACCGACACTGGTGCCAAAAATAAAATCTAGGGGACTGAAAGGACAACCTTAACCCTAGATGTCAGTTCGCAGAACGGGGAGGATGGGTGGGTCGGTGAGGAATCTAACTAACTAATGTTTCTTACAGATACATCGTTACCGAAGGTAAGTAACTTGTTCATCTGAAAGAAACACGTTAGTTAGATTCCTCACCTTAGAATAGATACCCAAGCAATACCATCCCCGGTGGAGGGTCTGCGAACCAAGATCACACCAGAAAGTCCTGGAGGACAGAACGGCCAAAGAAGCCATCCCTCCGGACTTGGCTGTCAAGGCAATAATGCCAGGCAAACGTGTGTAGCGAAGCCCACGTCGCCGCCTGACAGATATCCTGCAAAGGGACACCCCGTCCCAAAGCAGTAGTAGCCGCTGTGGCCCGAGTGGAGTGGGCGCGCAGCCCAACAGGAGGGTCCTTTTTAGCCAAAGAGTAACAAATTTTGATGCACAAAACGAGCCACCGAGAGATGGTCCGTTTGTGCACAGCTTTCCCCTTCTTAGCACCCACGTATCCAACCAAAAGTTGGTCGTCCACCCGGAACTGCTTAGTGCGGTCCAAACAAAAGGAGAGCGCACGTTTTGGGTCCAGACGGTGGAGCCTCTCTTCCTCTTTGGAAGGATGCGGAGGCGGAAAGAAGGTGGGCAAGGTGACAGACTGCCCAAGATGAAATGGAGTCACCACTTTCGGAAGAAAGGAGGGACGAGGCCGAAGGACAACCTTGTCCGGATGAACAGACAGAAAGGGAGGCTTTGATGATAAAGCCTGGAGCTCACTCACCCGCCTAGCCGAGGTGATGGCTACCAGGAAAGCAGTCTTAAGAGTCAGAAGACGAAGAGGACAATTGTGAAGTGGCTCGAAGGGAGCGCACATCAGGAATGTCAAGACAAGAGTCAAGTCCCACTGAGGCATTACAAAAGGAACAGGAGGGAACGTGTGAGTAATGCCTTTTAGAAAGCGTGAAACTACAGGGGACTTGAAAAGAGAAGGCTGATCAGGAAGCCGCAAGAAGGCAGAGATGGCAGCAAGATAACCTTTCAGGGTGCCCAGGGCAGAGCCCTGCCGGGCCAAAGAAAGAAGAAAGAGGAGAACCTCAGAAAGAGGGGCGGAAAGGGGATCCACAGCCTTTGCTGTGCACCATGCCACAAATTTATTCCACCGGCAGGCGTATACCGTCTTTGTGGAGGGACGCCTGTCTGCCAGAATGACATCACTGACTTCAGGAGGCAAGTCAAATGGCATCAACTGCCGCCGCTCAATCTCCACGCATGGAGGTGGAGGCTGGACAGGTTCGGGTGGAGGACCGTCCCCTGCTGCTGCGACAGAAGATCCTCCCGAAGGGGCAGACGTATTGGAGGATCGGTCAACATACTGAGTAGCTCGGGATACCAGTACCTTCGTGCCCAATCCGAAGCCACCAAGATGACTTGGGCCCGGTCGTGCCTGATCTTCTTCAGCACTCTGGGCAGAAGTGGTATAGGCGGAAAGGCGTACAACAGACCGCAACTCCACTCGTGACGAAAAGCGTCGCCGAGCGAGTGCCGCCTTGGAAATTCCAACGCGCAGAACTGCTGACATTGCGCGTTCTCTTCGGTGGCGAACAGATCTAACCAAGGCTCTCCCCACTGCTGAAAGAGACCTTGCGCCACTTCGGAGTTCAGACGCCATTCGTGATCCATCAAGCACCGGCGGCTGAGTTGGTCTGCTCTGGCGTTCAGAGAGCCCGCCAGATGTTGAACCACTAGGGTGACGCCCTGGTGTTCCAGCCATGTCCAGAGGCGCAGAGCCTCCTGACAAAGGGTCCACGACCCCACCCCGCCCTGTTTGTTGCAATACCACATGGCGGTGGTGTTGTCCGTGAACACCTGCACGACACTTCCCCTGACAGAGGGAAGGAAGGCTTTCAGTGCAAGCCGGATCGCTCTCAACTCCAACAGGTTGATGTGGAGGCGAGACTTCGCCGGAGACCAGAGGCCTCTGATCTCCGCCTCTCCCATATGGCCACCCCATCCCAGGAGGGACGCATCCGTCACTACGACATGCTCCGGTTGGGGAAGGGAGAGGCTTCTGCCCATGACCCAATCGCGGTCCGTGAGCCACAACTGCAACTGCTGTGCAGTGCCCTCCGAGATCAAGACATGGTCGGACAGGTTGCCGTGATGCTGGGCCCACTGAAACTTCAGGTCCCACTGCAGAGCCCGCATGCGCCGCCTGGCGTGATGCACTAGTAGGATGCAGGAGGCCATCAGCCCCAGAAGCCGCAACACTAGCCTGACCGAAACCCAGGATAGAGGCCGAAAGATGGGAATCAGGGCCTGTATATCCCGGACCCGCTGTTCCGGTGGATAGACCCGGAACTGCGCAGAATCGAGAACCGCTCCGATGAAAAGGAGCTTCTGAGAGGGACTCAGGTGTGACTTCGGCACGTTGATGGAGAACCCCAGCAAATGCAGGAGATCCGCCGTAGTCTGGAGGTGGGAGACGACTGCCTGGGGCGAGCCCGCCTTCAACAACCAGTCGTCGAGATAGGGGAAGACTGGAACCCCTGATCTGCGCAGATGAGCTGCGACCACCGCCATCACTTTCGTGAACACCCGAGGGGCACTGGTGAGGCCGAAGGGGAGCACGGTAAACTGAAAGTGCTCTTGGCCCACCGTGAACCGCAGGTAACGCCGGTGGGCCGGCAGGACGGGGATGTGGAAATATGCGTCCTGCAAGTCCAATGCTACCATCCAGTCTCCGGGGTCTAGGGCAGCTAGAACCTGAGCCAAAGTCAACATCTTGAACCTTTCCTTCCGGAGGAAGGCATTGACGTTCCGGAGGTCCAAGATAGGGCGTAGGCCCCCTTTGCCCTTCTTGGGAACCAGAAAGTAGTGGGAATAACAACCACGACCTACTTCTGGACTCGGAACGCGCTTGACGGCCCCCTTGGCCAAGAGGGCCGAAACTTCCTCGTGGAGAAGATTCAAATGATCCCCCGAGATACGGTGGTGCTGCGGTGGCATGGCTGGAGGGGTCGTCTCGAAGGGGAGGGAGTAGCCCCTTCGGACGATTTGCAGCACCCACCTGTCCGATGTGATGGACCGCCAGTGGAGCAGGTGATGGCGAACTCTGCCGCCCACTGGCGTGGAATGGGCCTGAAATCTCGGACTAGGAAGGCTTTGAGGCGGATGCTGCCGGGGTGGATGTGGGCTGACCTAGTCGTCCTCCAGATCCGCCGCGGCGGAAACCACGTCCGCGACCGCGCGCAGGTTGGTTCTGCGGCTGGTGGCTAGTCGCACGTGAGGAGGCACCCCTTCCTTGGCCACGAAAGGGGCGAAAAGCGGAAGAGTGCGACCACGGGGCCGAGAGGCCCAAGGACTTGGCCGTAGCCCGGGAGTCCTTAAAGCGGTTCAGCGCACTGTCCGCCTTCTCGCCAAACAGGCGAGTGCCATCAAACAGCATGTCCATAAGAGTGCTCTGGACATCGCCGGAAAACGACGTGGACCGCAGCCAGGCGTGACGTCGAAGCGCCACAGTGGTGGAAATGGCCCTACCCAGCGAGTCCGTGGTGTCAAGCCCACAACGTATGGCATGTCGCGCGGCATCCCTCCCATCGGCCAGAGCCTGGGTAAGTCGTGTCCGGACCTCCTCCGGACACAGGGGCAGCGCGTCCTCCACCGCATCCCACAGAGAGTGGGAATAACGGTCCAAGAGACAAGCGGTGTTCAAAGACCGCAGGCCCAAACTAAGGGATGAGAACAGTTTCTTGCCAAACTGCTCCAGTCTCTTGGAATCCCGGTCCGGCGGGGCGGTCGGGAAAGAGGATTGGGAGGTGGAGGCCTGGATAACCAGGCTCTCAGGGGTAGGGTGTTGGGACAGAAAACTGGGGTCGCCCGGAGCAGGGCGGTGGCGCCTGGCAACGTTCCTGTCCACAGGAGGAACTGTGGAGGGCTTGGACCAGGTGCCCTGTAGAACGTCAGTGAGGGCTTCATTGAACGGCAGCAGTGGCTCAGTGGAGCTTGCTGCAGACTGAAGCACCTCAGTGAGGACGTTCGTCCTCACAGCCACGGCAGGTAGCTCGAGCCCAAGGGCTGCGGCCGCCTTGCGCAGCACCACGGAGAAAGCAGCACCCTCCTCCGAAGCCACAGTCGGAGGAGAGATGAATCCAGTGTCTGGCGAGGTATCCAGACCACTGGCCTCCCCCAGTTCATCTGCCCAGTCCTGGGACAGTTGGGCCTGATGGGCCATAGGATCCTCGGATCCCTCCCAGTAGTCCCCATCATCCGACTCCTGGTGTAGAGGAGAAAGTAACGGAGTCGGGCGGTAGACAAAATGTGTCTCTAGCGGCGTCGATCTCGGCGTCCATCGACGCCGGACCAGCGCCGGGCCCGGAGCGGGACTGAACTGGGGCACGACGTCGATCAGGGTCGACGTCGGCGGTGGAACCGGAGTCGACGCCGGTGGAGGAGGCGTGACGAGGTTGACCGGCGTCGACGGGGACTCGAGAACGGGTCCCTCGGGCGCTTGCGGCGTCGAAGCCGGAGCCGTCAACGGCGCCGGGGCCGGAGCCGCCGGCTGGCAAGGCAGCCCAGTCGGGTCCGCGGGGCCCGAAGGCGCACCAGCGGGCTCCGACGGCGGAGCCAGGTTCCTCATGGCCGAGAGGAAGGCACTGACTTCCGCCGGCGTCGCGTTAGTCCCAGGGACCGGAGGGTATGGGGACGGACGCGGCGCCTGCGGCTCTGACGGAGCCGCGGGGGTGGAACCACCCTGACCCTCGACCGAGTCGCGCGACCGGCGAGGGGAGTCCGAAGAGCGATGTCGCCTCTTGGACTTCTTGGAATGCTTCGACTTACCCGAAGACTTTGATCCCGACGACCGATGGTGACGTCGGCTGCGGCTCCGCGACCGATCCTTGGACCTCCTCCTGGACCGGGATCGAGAGGCGCGCGGAGCCGAGTGGCGAATCTCGAGAAGCTTACGGGACCGCTCCCGTCTAGCCTTCGAGGTCAGGGCCTTACAGTCCGAGCACGACTCCGCGTCGTGGTCGAGGCCCAAACAGTACAGGCACCGGCGGTGATGGTCCGTAACCGACATCAATCGGCTACAGTCCGTACAGGCTTTAAACCCAGGCATCCTACCGGCACCGGTGTCGAAAGACAGGATCAAAAAGGATCAAAAAGTTACTCAAAAATTGACTAAAGGGGTAGCTCTCCCGGATCTGCGCTTACTGGCGCGGAAAAAAGAAGAACTGACGTCAGCGCGCGAGGGCGGCGTCTAAGTACTCCGACGACGTCATCCCGGCGCACGACGCCGACGACGGACGCGGAGCCGCAGACGACGCCTAGCGACGCGCAAGGGGTATTGCTGACGAAAAATCTTCCGGATCCAGTCTGACGCCTGGGGATATTCTAAGGTGAGGAATCTAACTAACGTGTTTCTTTCAGATACCTGCATCTGAGGTTGAGTCCCAAAATTCCAAGAAAGACAAAAACAAACCTTGGAGCTACATTTGTAAGGTAAAGACCCATTCGACAGGAGATGCAGATTGTCCAAAGGCCAAGGAAACTCCTACTACACTGCCCCTAAAGCACATGCTCCCCCTAGCACAAGTACAAGTGGTACTACAGCAACCAAGGGATTTGTGGGGTTAACCTTGGGTTCTGACTGAGTCAAAATTCAGCTCAGACTGTTTTAGTCTGTGATGATGGCATGGACCTTGCCACCTTACTGCTAAGTCCCATTAACTTGAGCAAATACAGACAACAAACAGCCCTTGATCAATAGAAAAGAAACAATGGCTTACAGGGACACAGGGGCCAGTGTTACTATGATGACAGAGAAACTTGTGTCCCCTGATCAGATCATTCTCATACAAATGTACCAAGTCATCAATGCTAGCAATGTCAGGACTGACCATTCCTTGGCAGTTGTGAACCTCAGCTGGGGAGGGGTAAATGGACCTAAAAGGGTTGTTTTATCTCCAGACCTACCTGTAGATTGTTTGTTGGGTAAGGATCTAGTAACGTCTGCCTGGGCTGTAGTGGAGTTAAGGGCTCATGCAGAGATAATGGGCATCTCTGCCACTGTGTTTTCTGTCACCAGGGCTCAGGCCAAACAACTCAGCACTGACAAGGTCCTGGATGTGAAGAAGCAGGAAAGGAAAAGGAATTGCCCTCCTCTCAAACTCCCAGTGAATATCAACCTCCTGAGGGAGATATCAGTCCCTGTGAAGGAACTGTCCCAGAGGAACTTGGGCCTGTTCAGGCAGAGTTCTTGGGGGCAGGGGCCTTCCAGGGCAGACTTGAGTTTGGAGCAGCAGACCTGCCCCTCTCTTGAACCCCTCAGACAGCAAGCTGCTGCAGAAGCAGGCAATATCAGTGGGTCACATAGGATCTATTGGGAAGATGGACTTCTGTACTCTGAGGGTAGAGACCTCAAGCCTGGGGAGGTTGGTAATACCCCAGAGGTTTCCTCCTCTCCCTAGCACATGATATTCTTCTTGCACAACACTTAGGGCAAAGGAAGACTTGGGACAGGCTTCTCCCTCATTTTCACTGGCCCCATATGTCTGAAGACACCAAGGAGTTGTGTCACTCCTGTGCCACTTGCCAAGCTAGTGGTAAGTCAGGTGGCACCACACAGGCCCCCTTAATCCCACTTCCAGTGGTTGGGGTTCCCTTTGAAAGGGTTGAGATTGACATTGCAGGTCCTGGACCATGCCACTAGGTACCTAGAAGTTATTTCCCTTAAAACCACTACTGCTCCTGTAGTAGCCAGGTACCTCCTGTGAATCTTTTCCAGGGTGGGCTTCCCTAAGGAGGTCTTAATAGAGAGTGGTACAAACTTCACGTCTAGTTACATCACTGCCATGTGGAAAGAGTGTGGAGTGGACTACAAGTTTACCACACCCTACCACCCACAGTGCAACAGGCTTGTTGAAAGGTTCAACAAGACCCTAAAGGGTATGATTATGGGACTCCCAGAAAAGCTTAGGCGAAAATGTGATGTCTTACTACCCTGCCTTCTCTCTGCCTACAGAGAGGTTCCTCAGAAGGGGGTGGGTTACAGCCCCTTTGAACTTCTGCTTAGACATCCAGTTAGGGGTCCATCGTGTCTAGTGAAGGAAGGCTGAGAGCAACCTTTCAAATTTCCTAAACAGGAAATTGTGGACTATGTCCATGGCCTGTGTTCACGCATGGCTGAGTACATGAAGGCCAGCAAAAACCTGGAGGCTAGTCAAGAACTCCAAAAAGATTGGCATGACCAAAAGGCTGTCTTGACTGCTTACCAGACAGGCTAGAAAGTGTGGGTGTTGGAGCCTGTGGCTACAGCAGCTCTCCAAGGCAAGTGGAATGGCACCCACACTAACCTTTGAACAAAAAGGTGAGGTTGTCTACTTGGTGGACCTACGTACTCCAAGAAGTCCCCATAGGGTACCTCATGTGAACCGCCTGAAACCTTTTGTGGACAGGGCTGCCATGAGCTTGCTCATGGCAACTGATAAGGGACAGGAGGAAGCGAGTGACCCTCTACCTGCTAATCTCTCTCACAACCTTGATGATGGGTCAGTGGATGGAGTAGCCTTGGCAGGGAGCCTCACTGACCAACAGCAAACTGACTGTAGGCAAGTCCTTAATCAGTACTGACACATGTTCTCCCTGACACCCAGTCAGACCATCTGGTGTATCCATGAAGTGGACACAGGTGACAGCCTGCCTGTAAAGAGGAACACCTGACCATGTCAGGGATTGCATCAGGACAGAGGTCCAAAAGATGCTGGAATTGAGGGTCATTGAGCCTTCAGATAGCCCCAGGGCTAGTCCGGTAGTCCTTGTGCCAAAACCTCACATCAAGGGTGGAAAAAGGGATGAGGTTTTGTGTGGACTACAAAGGCCTCAATGCAGTCACTAGGACTGATGCCCAAGCTATTCCAAGGGCACATGAACCTATAGATACTTTGGCCTCAGCGAAGTTTGAGTACATTGACCTGGCTACTGGCAAATCAGACTAGCTGAGGATGCCAAGCCAAAAATAGCATTCTCAACCCCAAGTGGGAATTATCAATTTATTGTGATGCCCTTTGGTCTTAAGAATGCACCTGCCACATTTCACAGGTTGGTGAACAAAGTCCTAACAGGGCTGGAAGCCTATAGTGCAGCACAGCTAGATGATATAGATGTCTTTAGATCCACCTGGGAGGATCACCTGGAAGGTTATGGAGGACCTGCAGAAGGCAGGCCTCCCTATCAAGGCCACCAAGTGCCAGATAGGGCAGAGCAAGGTTCTATACTTAAGCCACCTGGTAGCTGGAGGCCAGGTTCAACCACTGGAGAGCAAAATCCAGACCATTCCAATGGACTGGATTGCTCCCACTACCCAGACTCAGGCCAGAGCTTTCTTGGGCCTGACTGGGTACTACAGAAGATTTGTCAAGGGATATGGGTCCATTGTGACTCCCATGAATGATCTTACAAAGAAAATGCCAAAGAAAGTTCAGTGGACAGTAAGCTGTCAAAAGGCATTTGATGACCTGAAGCAGGCCATGTGCACTACTCCCATCCTCAAAAGCCCCGACTACTCTAAAACGTTCATTGTCCAGACAGATGCATCTGGGATAGCTGTAGGGGCTGTGTTAACACAACTAAATGCAGAGGGCCAGGATCAACCAGTAGCTTATATCAGCAGAAGGCTGACACCCAGGGAGAAACGTTGGTCAACTATTGAGAGGGAAGCCTTTGCTGTGGTCTGGGGCTTGAAGAAGCTGAGGCCATACCCGTTTGGCACTCACTTCATTGTTCAGACAGACCAAAAGCCCCTCTTATGGCTTAAACAGATGAAGAGTGAAAACCCCAAACTTTTGAGGTGGTCCATTTCCCTACAGGGGATGGACCAAACAGAGGAACAGAGACCTGGGAGTAACCTTGCCAATGCAGATGGTCTCTACAGATATCTCCACTTAGAAAATGAAGACTCAGCTGGGCAAAGGTAAATCTGATATCCTTACGTTTGGGGGCTGGTTGTGTAGGAAAGTAGGATCTGCTTTTATGGTTACCTCCACTTTTTGCCTGGTGCTATGCTGTTTCTGACTAGGATCCTGCTAACCAGGACCCCAGTCTCTGTGCTTCCTCCCTTAAATTGACTCTGGAGAGTACTTCGGTACATCCCAGATTTGGTACTGGTGTACCATTATAAGTCCCTAGTATATGGTACTAAGGTACACAGGGCATAGGTACACCAGGGGTCTCCCATAGGCTAAAGCATGTACTATGCCACCCATGAGAGATCACTTAAATTGTGACTACAGGCCTGCCATTGAAGCCTGTGTAAGCTGGTGCTAGCACTACTTACAGCAGATATAAGTTTCATTATATCTGGGGTCACTGCACTTAAAACCTACAAGTCACCCTTAAAGCAGGCCTTTCAAACCTGAAGTCAGGGTGCTCAGTTCTAAGTGTGAGGGTGCCCCTACATGAGCAGGACACCCCTACAACCTTCAGAGTCCTTTCTCCCGGGTTGTAAGTGCATCAGCCATTATGATATATAGATTGGCCATGCGTCATTAAGCGATGGCTAAACTGGCTGTAAAGGACCCTGTCGTGTTTGGTATCAAACTAGTTGGAATCATACCCCAACACCGTAAATGGTGATGGAGGTATGATTCCATGCACTGTAAAGCTCCTCCGGGAGGCCCAAAGTGCTCCAGGTACCAGTCTTCTATACCTGGATAGCACAACATGGCTGCTGCCAACCAGAGACATGATTCTGTCCTCCTGCTGCTTAGCCAAGCTCGAGCAGGGGAAGGCAGGACAGGCTGACAGCTTTTAATAGTGCCCAAAGCAAAGCCCTGCTGGGCCAAAAAACAAAAAACACAATTCAACATCTGATAGTTTAGCTTGCAAAAGGTCCTTCTAGCGGTTCCTAGTGTAGATGGACACCTGGCAGAAAGGATGACATTCACATTCTTAGGTAGTAGATCAAGCACAGCCAACTGACACTGCTCAAGCTCAGAACCCTGCCTTTCTGCTGGGAACAAGGATCCTCCCGAATTGAAAGCCTGATCGGAGGACAGACGCTCATGCCCAAAAGGTAGTGCCAGTTACCACAGTCTCCTGGCCCAGCTCTGATCCACTAGGATAACTTTGGCTGGGCTGTTCCTGATCTTCATCAGCACTCTGGGCAGGAGTGAAAAGGCGACAGGACTCCCACCAGACTGCATCTCCTAGTGATAGTTTACATGGGGACGCCAACATGTAAAAGTTTGGACACCACTAAAGTATACAAAAAAAGTGACGGAAAGCTTGAATTAATCTCAGCCACTGGTAATTACTTGTGGCATGGTGTGCAAAATAACAATAGACTGGGATGTGGCCGAGTAATTACCACTGGCTGAGATTAATTCAAGAATTCCATCCATCACATTTTTGTATACTTTAAAGATACGCAGCATGGCCTCCTTAAATGCCTTGCCCTGCTGCGTAGTCATCAATGGATCCGTGAACTTAAGGCGCATCGGGATCAGCTGTGGAACTGGCTCCTCAATTGGAGATTGGGCACAAGATTGATTGGCACCCTTGCAACTTCTCTTTAGATAAGAGAGTGGAGGGATGGGTCGAGCCCTGCTTCGCCTTATGTTTCCGCTTGTAGTTCTACATAAAGGAGGAGTTCAACTGCGAAGAAGACTTCTCGCAGGAGAGGCATCAATAGCAGAAGCAGGTACTCGATGAGGTGTGAGAGAAAAACATATGTGATGTCCTGGACTTCTTTCAGTGTTCTGCAATATAAAGCTTCCCAGTCCCAATCGTCTTCAGGTGCATGAGTGGGCACTCATCTCACGACTTGGAGTCGTGCCCGAGCCCAAACACCAAATTTACACCTTGTGCTGATGTGACATACATTTGTTTTCTACACTCACTGCATGGTTTACAGCCTTTAGCTTTTGAAGTGGACATCACTGCCTTGCACATTAGATTTCTTATTAAAAACCATTGAAAGAAGGAATGCAGCTCTGGGTTCATGTTTCAAGGTGTGGAAAGAAAAGAATGGACGTCAGCATGGAGGCGTGGCGCTTACCTACGACTAAGCTTCATCACTGCCATGGTGGAACCGAACTGTGCCACCTAGCTGCAGGTGGCAATACTGCTATAAAAAACTTCCAGATCCATTCCGACGCCTGTGGAATATTTTATACAGGATGAATCTGTGGTTAGGAGTATCCATCAGAAATAGTTGTATAATTCAAAAAAATACTTTCATAGGTTTTGTACACAGTTTCATCGATTTTTCCCAAGGGGTGATGGAAAAACATTTGGGTTCCGTCAGTGCCAATTTTGAGTTTCATCTGGTACTGCTTTAGAGGATCTACCAAAATCTTCTGTAGTTATTTAACAGTAAACAGAATACTGGTGAATCTTGGGACACTGTGCAGGCCAAACTCAATAATGCTGATCTGATTGCCTGATTCCAAATGTTTTAGCTGGGTACCAGAGGAAAGCTCAGATCCATTTGAGGACAGATCCAGACAGCGTAGCCCATTCCTAAAAGCTGCTCATCAGTCTGTTTTAGTCCATACTACCATAGGCTACAGGCAGGTGGCGGAATACTGGGGATCAAAGTTTGTATTGGTCCAAGGAAAGTAACGGTTCATTTCTGATACGAGCCGGAATTGGTTTACTGCTAATCATGGGCCTAAACCTGGTCTGATGATTGTGCAGGAAGTGACGCAGCTCGAAGGGATCCTGAAGCCCTTTCCTGACCTCCATTTCCAGAGTGTTGCTGGAAAGAGGAAGACCGATGATGGAGAACAGCTGGCCGACCGCCAAGATATTTGGGAGAGATGTTGGCGTCTTTGGAAGAGACCTCAATTATAGTGCATTTCGCTTGACCAGGACCAACTCCTTTGAGAAGAAAGGCTTTGACCACGGACTTCACTTCCACTTAAAGAGTGCGAAGGCTTTGCCTCAAGTTTTGACTGGACAGGGCTTCATGGGAATGTAACACACTATTGGAAATATTGGGAGCAATAAAAGAACAAGTTACTTACCTTCGGTAACAATATATCTGTAAGAAACATTAGTTAGTTAGATTCCTTTCCTTAGAATATCCCCAGGCGTCAGGCTGGATCCGGAAAGATTTTTCGTCAGCAATACCCTTGCTAGGCGTCGTCTGCGGCTCCGCGTCCGTCGTCGGAGTCGTGATCGCCGGGATGACGTCGTCTGAGTACTTAGACGCCACCCTCGCGTGCGGACGGCAGTTCTTCTACACAGCTTTCCGCGCCAGGAACGCAGAGCCATGCAAGAAACCAACACAGTCGCCAAGAATCTAGGGCCCTGAAAAGGATAACCTTAACCCTAGATGTCAGTTCGCAGAGCGGGGAGGATGGGTGGGGCGGTAAGGAATCTAACTAACAAATGCTTCTTACAGATATATCGTTACGGAAGGTAAGTAACTTGTTCATCTGAAAGAAACACGTTAGTTAGATTCCTTACCTTAGAATAGATACCCCAGCAATACCAACCCCAGTGGTGGGTCTGCAAACCAAGATCACACCAGGATGTCCTGGAGAACGGAACGGCCAAAGAAGCCGTCTCTACGGACTTGGCTGTCCAGGCAGTAATTGGCAAACGTGTGCAGCGAGGCCCATGTTGCTGTCTGACAAACTTTCCTGCAGAGGGACTCTCCGGCCCAGGGCAGTAGTAGCCGCTGTGGCCAGAGTGGAATGGGCCCTCAGCCCGACATGAGGTTCCTTAGCCAAGGAATAACAGGCCTTAATGCACAAAATGACCCACCGAGAGATGGTTTGCTTGTGCACTGCCCGACCCTTCTTAGCGCCCACGTACCCAACAAAGAGTTGGTCGTGCACCCGGAACTGTTTCGTGCAGTCCAGATAGAAGGACAGCGCTCGTTTTGGGTCCAGACGGTGGAGCCTCTCTTCCTCTTTTGAGGGATGCGGAGGCGAAAAGAAGGTGGGCAATGTAACAGACTGGCCGATGTGAAAGGCAGTTACCACCTTAGGGAGAAAGGAAGGACGAGTCCTGAGAACAACCTTGTCCGGATGGACAGAGAGGAAAGGAGGCTTAGAAGAAAGAGCCTGGAGCTCACTCACCCGTCTGGCAGAGGTGATGGCAACCAGGAAAGCAGTCTTAAGAGTCAGAAGATGAAGAGGACAGTTATGAAGTGGCTCAAAAGGAGCGCACATCAGATAGGTTAACACCAGGTTCAAGTCCCACTGAGGCATTACGAAAGGGTCAGGAGGAAACATATGAGTAATGCCTTTAAAGAATCGAGCAACAATAGGGGATTTGAAAAGAGAAGGCTGATCAGGAAGCCGTAAAACAGCAGAAACAGCTGAAAGATATCCCTTGAGGGTGCCCAGAGCAGAGCCCTGCTGGGCCAGGTAGAGAAGAAAGAGGGGCGGAAAGGGGATCCACAGCCTTTGCTGTGCACCATGCCACAAATGTATTCCACCTGCAGGCATATACCGTTTTAGTGGAGGGACGCCTGGCTGCCAGAATGACATCACAGACTTCAGGAGGCAAGTCAAATGGCATCAACTGTCGCCGCTCAATCTCCACGCATGGAGGTGGAGGCTGGACAGGTTCGGGTCCTCCTGAAGAGGAAGACCCGAACCTGAAGAGGCAGTCGAATCGAGGGATCGATAGATAGACTGAGTAGCTCGGGATACCAGTATCTTCGTGCCCAATCCGGAGCGACAAGGAGGACTTGGGCCCGGTCACGCCTGATCTTCTTCAGCACTCTGGGCAGAAGTGGTATAGGCGGAAAGGCGTACAACAGACCGCAACTCCACTCGCGACAAAAAGCGTCTCCTTGCGAGTGCCGCCTTGGAAATTCCAACACGCAGAAATGATGACATTGCGCGTTCTCTTCGGTGGCGAATAGATCTAACCAAGGCTCTCCCCACTGCCGAAAGAGGCCTTGCGCCACATCCGAGTTCAGACGCCATTCGTGGTCCATCATGCACCGGCGGCTGAGTTCGTCCGCCCTGGCGTTCAGAGAGCCCGCCAGGTGTTGAACCACCAGGGGGATGCCCTGATGTTCCAGCCATGTCCAGAGGCACAGAGCCTCCTGACAAAGGGTCCACGACCCCACCCCGCCCTGTTTGTTGCAATACCACATGGCGGTGGTGTTGTCCGTGAACACCTGCACTACACTTCCCCAAACAGAGGGAAGGAATGCCTTCAGTGCAAGCCGGATTGCCCGCAGCTCCAATAGATTGATATGGAGCCGGGACTCTGCCGGAGACCAGAGGCCTCTGATCTCCGCCTCTCCCATGTGGCCCCCCCCATTCCAGGAGGGACACATCCGTCACCACTACATGCTCTGGTTGGGGATGGGAGAGGGATCTGCCACTGACCCAATCGCAGTCCGTGAGCCACCACTGCAACTGCCTTGCAGTGCCCTCCGAGATAAGGACGTGGTCGGACAGGTTGCACTGTAGAGCCCGCATCCGCCACCTGGCGTGATGTACCAGCAGGATGCAGGAGGCCATCAGACCCAGCAGCCGCAGCACCAACCTGACTAAAACTTGGGATAAAGGCTGAAAGATCGGAATCAGAGCCTGAATAGCCCGAACCCGCTGTTCCGGAGGATAGACCCGAAACAGCGCCGAGTCCAGAACCGCTCCGATGAAAAGGAGCTTCTGGGAGGGACTCAGATGCGACTTCGGCACGTTGATGGAGAACCCCAGCAAATGCAGGTCGGCCGGCCGTAGTCTGGAGGTGGGAGACGACTGCCTGGGGCGAGCCTGCCTTTAACAACCAGTCGTCGAGATAGGGCAAGACTGGAACCCCTAATCTGCGCAGATGAGCTGCGACCACCGCCATCACTTTCGTGAACACCCGAGGGGCACTGGTGAGGCCGAAGGGGAGCACGGTAAACTGAAAGTGCTCGTGGCCTACCGTGAACCGCAGATAACGCCGGTGAGCCGGCAGGACGGGAATGTGGAAATATGCGTCCTGCAAGTCCAATGCTACCATCCAGTCTCCGGGGTCTAAGGCAGCCAGAACCTGAGCTAAGGTGAGCATTTTTAACTTCTCCTTCCAGAGGAAGGCGTTGATGCTCCTGAGGTCCAAGATAGGGCGGGGGCCCCCTTTGCCCTTCTTGGGTACAAGAAAGTAGTGGGAATAACAACCCGACCTACTTCTGGGCCAGGAACACGCTCGATGGCCCCCTTGGCCAAGAGGGCCATAACATCCTCCTGCAGAAGTTGCAAGTGATCCCCCGACATGCGGTGGTACTGCGGTAGCATGGCTGGAGGGGTCGCCTCGAAGGGGAGGGAGTAGCCCCTTCGGACAAATTGCAGCACCCACCTGTCCGACGTGATGGTACGGCAGTGGAGCAGGTGATGGCGAACCCTGCCTCCCACTGGCGTGGAATGGGCCTGAAAGGTCAGACTAGGAAGGCTTTGAGGCAGATGCTGCTGGGGCAGATGTGGTCTGACCAGCTCTCTGTCCTCCTGCTCCGCCTCGGCGGAATCCACGTCCGCGTTGAGGCTGGTTCTGCGGCCTGTCGCTAGACGGACGTGTGGGGGCGCCCCTTCCTTGGCCACGAAAGGGGCGAAAAGCGGAAGTTTGCGGGCGTGGGCCGAGAGGCCCAAGGACTAGGCCGAAGCCCTGGAGTCCTTAAAGCGCTCCAGCGCACTATCCGCTTTGTCGCCAAAAAGGCGACGGTCATCGAAGGGCATGTCCATGAGGGTGCTCTGGACATCCCCAGAGAAATTCGTGGATCTCAGCCAAGCGTGGCAACGAATCGCCACCATCGTTGTAATCCCCCTACCCAGCGAGTCCGTGGTGTCAAGCCCACATCGAATCTAGTACCGTGCTGCATCCCGCCCCTTAGCGAGAGCCTGGGCGAGCCGTGTCCGGGCCTCCTCTGGACACTGAGGCAGCATGTCCGCCACTGTATCCCATAAGGAGTGGGTGTAACGGTCCAAAAGGCACGCGGTGCTGATAGACCGCAACCCCAAACTAAGGGAGGAAAACAGCTTCTTCCCAAACTGTTCCAACCTTTTGGATTCCCGATACGGAGGAGCGGACGGGAAGGCGGTCTGGGACAGAGGCCTGGATAACCAGGCTCTCAGGGGTGGGGTGCACCGACAGAAAGGTGGGGTCACCCGGTGCAGGGTGGTGGCGCCGGGCCACATTCCGGTCCACAGGAGTGATTGTGGAGGGCTTGGACCAGGTGCCCATCAGAACGTCAGTCAGTGCTTCATTGGACTACAGCAGAGGCTCCGAAGAGCTTACTGGCGGTTGAAGCACTTCAGTGAGGAGGTTAGTCCTCACGGACACTGCAGGGAGCTCCAGATGAAGGGCTTCGGCAGCCCTGCGCAGCACCACAGAATAGGTAGCCCCTCCTGCGTAGCCACGGAGGGAGGAGAGATGAAGCCAGTGTCAGGGGAGGTGCAGAGACCACTGGCATCCCCCAGCTCTTCTGCCCAGTCCTGATCAAACTGGCACTGCTGTGCCAGAGGGTCCTCAGACCCCTCCCAGTCGTCCTCGTCATCCGACTCCTGGTAGACAGGCTGAAAGGTCAGATGAATTGCTCATCCATCGGCGCCGGGCAGCGCCACTCTGACGCCGGACCGGGGCTGAACCTGGGGACGACGTCGTCCAAAGACGGCACCAGATCGACTCGAAAGAGGAACCAAAAAAGTTCCAAAAGTTTAGTCAAAAAGTGACTAAAGGGTATGCTCTTCCCGGATCTGCGCTTGCTGGCGTGGGAAAAAGAAGAACTGATGTCAGCGCGCGAGGGCGGCATCTAAGTACTCAGACGACGTCATCCCGGCGATCACGACGCCAACGACGGATGCGTAGCCGCAGACGACGCCTAGCGACGCGCAAGGGTATTGCTGACGAAAAATCTTTCCGGATCCAGCCTGACGCCTGGGGATATTCTAAGGTAAGGAATCTAACTAACGTGTTTCTTTCAGATACAGTATTTTGGGGCTCTGAACCAAGTGGTGGAAAAAAAGTAACTGGCAGTAGGAGCAGGAAGGCGCTATTTATACTCTTGGGTGAGGACACTTCTGATTGGTGCTACAAGGTGCCTCTGTGACTGGCAATAAAAATGCTTCATGGATCCTCGACTTTGCAGGTGGTGCTTTTCAAAGTAAGGATCTACAGAATAGTGTTCATTTAACTGAAAATATTGGGGAGAGGATGTGGCCTTACGGCCAGAGCTGACGACTTTGGAGCTGGGAACCAGGATCGAGCCTCGGCGTCAGCTCAGCTTCCTGTGATTGTGGGCTAATCACTTAATCTCTCCGTGCCTACCAAAAAATGAATGTGTCCTTGTGTACCTTCAGGTCGAGTTTCCTTTATAGAAATAAATACATTGTAAAAAAAAAAAAAAAAAAAAACAGGCCTACTCTTCATTTAATGCCGAAGTGATGGGTCTGCAGTCTCCATTCAAATAGCTCCTTATTTTACTGTGAGCTGGCATCTTCCAGCAGGGATCAGACCATCTCGCCTACACCATTAGTCACATAATTAAATAGCAGGCATACAATTGTAAAGTGTGCAGTTTCAAGGCAGCCTCTTCTGGAGAGTAAATGCATTTGCAACGATAAGTAATACAAAAACAAGACAGCGAATTCAATTTTGCCTCGGAATAAACTGCAAACCTAATTTGGAATAAACGCGCTGCAGGAGCACATGTAATCCTTTAATGGCGACAAAAGGACGAGGAAAAATCAATTTGAATTCAGAACAAAAGCCGAACCATAAAAGGCCTGCGGCTCTGCAAATGTTTACTCTCGTTCCCTGGAGAGCGCTCCTCTGTGGGGGCGGACTCCGCGGCTGTTTATTCAGTTGCGGAAGTCAAAAAACACAATGATGCTTCCATGTCAATATGCAAGTCATGCAAAACTCCATACCTCATCCTTCCCCAGGGCCTTCAGGTGGTCCAGGATCTGCCCTATCACCGTCTCACACAGCCGGTTTATTTCACTCAAGAACTTGGTGTCTCCGCCATAAAGATTGTCATTGGAATCAACTGAAAAAAGACAACATTTTGACATGAGATGAAGCGCTGATGCCTTCTGACAGCACATTAGATCACAGTGCACGGATATGCAGACACATACAGATCACAGTGCACGGATATGCAGACACATACAGATCACATTGCACTGATATGCAGACACATACAGATCACAGCGCACTGATATGCAGACACATACAGATCACAGTGCACTGATATGCAGACCCATACAGATCACAGTGCACTGATATGCAGACACATACAGATCACAGTGCACTGATATGCAGACACATACAGATCACAGCGCACTGATATGCAGACCCATACAGATCACAGTGCACTGATATGCAGACACATACAGATCACAGTGCACTGATATGCAGACACATACAGATCACAGCGCACTGATATGCAGACACATACAGATCACAGCGCACTGATATGCAGACACATACAGATCACAGTGCACTGATATGCAGACACATACAGATCACATTGCACTGATATGCAGACACATACAGATCACAGCGCACTGATATGCAGACACATACAGATCACAGCGCACTGATATGCAGACCCATACAGATCACAGCGCACTGATATGCAGACACATACAGATCACAGCGCACGGATATGCAGACACATACAGATCACAGCGCACTGATATGCAGACACATACAGATCACATTGCACTGATATGCAGACACATACAGATCACAGTGCACTGATATGCAGACACATACAGATCACAGCGCACTGATATGCAGACACATACAGATCACAGCGCACTGATATGCAGACACATACAGATCACAGCGCACTGATATGCAGACACATACAGATCACAGCGCACTGATATGCAGACACATACAGATCACAGCGCACTGATATGCAGACACATACAGATCACAGCGCACTGATATGCAGACACATACAGATCACAGTGCACTGATATGCAGACACATACAGATCACATTGCACTGATATGCAGACACATACAGATCACAGCACACTGATATGCAGACACATACAGATCACAGAGCACTGATATGCAGACACATACAGATCACAGCGCACTGATATGCAGACACATACAGATCACAGCGCACTGATATGCAGACACATACAGATCACAGCGCACTGATATGCAGACACATACAGATCACAGTGCACTGATATGCAGACACATACAGATCACAGCGCACTGATATGCAGACACATACAGATCACAGTGCACTGATATGCAGACACATACAGATCACAGTGCACTGATATGCAGACACATACAGATCACAGTGCACTGATATGCAGACACATACAGATCACAGTGCACTGATATGCAGACACATACAGATCACAGTGCACTGATATGCAGACACATACAGATCACAGTGCACTGATATGCAGACACATACAGATCACAGCGCACTGATATGCAGACACATACAGATCACAGTGCACTGATATGCAGACACATACAGATCACAGTGCACTGATATGCAGACACATACAGATCACAGTGCACTGATATGCAGACACATACAGATCACAGTGGTATATCTGGTCTTCCAGGTTTTAGGACTGGCGCTAACAAAAACTGGTTAATTTTATTAAAATTCTACGCATAATATACTTACTTACAGATAGCTCTCTACATCCGTTTGTCTGTTCATGTGTCATTCATGTTTTTCTTCCACTAATTACAGCATTTGGCAGTGGGTCAGCCCCCTTCAGCAAATGGCTAGCTTCGCTGAGAAATTCTGCCCTTTCATAGGGTCCACATCCATACGCAAATCAATTCCCTCAAGTGTGAGGAATTACTATGCTAATTAGTATTTTTTGAAACCCATACCATTTCTGCTTTAGCCGTTGTCCCCCCCTCCCCCCCCACCCCCCACCCCCAGCTTGATGAGGGCCGGATTGATGGGTAACCCCAACAAAGATCTACAATGACAATACACTGACAAAGCCAAACGGCTGGCGGCCAGCCCAGACATCTTGGCTTTGCCAATGCTTGGTAATTTGTGCCCAGGGTGCAGGTCGTGGTCACCGGCACTCATTTTTGAGGAGGATGACTTCCTTTTCCATCCTTGGACCCAGTGCAAGAAAGGGAAAGGTAGAATAAGTAGACATGTGGAGGAAGAGGAAGGTAGAAGCGCCATGACAAAGGAAGAACAAGCATTTGCAATGCATTAGGTCTCGCATTTACGCGAGTTTGAGCTATTGACATTGCAAATAACAATGCCTATTGGCATTGTCATTTACAATGCCAATAGCTTTAACTCGTGTAACTGCGAGACCTATTGCATTGCAAATGCTTGTTCTTAGGAAGCATACTATTAGCACGGGCTGTAACCTTGGAGAGATATTCGCTGTCTCAGTGCTCGTATATCAAATTTGGTATTTGTAAGGATACCACTGCTGTGTGCGTCTTTGGAGAGCACTGTGCGTGTATTGAGGCTCAAACATTTTGCAGTATCTTACAATTAATTATTAATATAATGGATTGTCTTAAAAACAACACAGTAGGAAAAAGTTCCATTTTAATAACAGCCCAAAGGAAAGTACAAGCTGTGGCTAAGACAACAAAACATTGTTTATTTGAGTACTACGTATATATAAGATAGCACGAGTGATAGCGCTGCTTTCTCAGGCTTCGCACATTAGTTGTGTTACTTTGAGGGATACTGCTGCTGTCTTTATACTTTTAAAGTACTTTATGTGTATTTTGAGGTAGCACGAGTGTTAGCCCTACTGTGTTAATCCTTGCATATTAGTTGTGTTATCTGAAAACATCTGCTGCTCTCTCAGTGGATGGTGCAGATGTAAACCTGACCTTAAGGATGACGAGACAGAGCAAACTTGTGCCTGTAGATTAAATGTGCTTGTGTTATAAAGTATAAGAGATGGTATTTTATTTGCAATGCGTGGTGTGCTGCGCGCTGTGTAAAGTAAGTTACCATAATTGTGAGAACAGACAAGGGGTTTGTAAGCAATAACGCTACCCCCCTTCTTCGCGCAGGGCCAGAGTGCCGAGAGCAGAGAGAGAGCTGTGTCTTAGAGCGAGCTGCGCCCTTCCTGGTAAAACAGTGACGCACTGACCCGTGTGTTAAGATAACGTTTACTAAACAGTACTATGGCACTGTGTGTTTTTCCCAAGAAGGAGTACTATTAGCATGGGCTGTAACTTTGGATGAATAGCGCTGCTGTTTCAGTCCATGTACATTACTTGTCATTTAAAAAGATAGTGCTGCTATCTTTGTGCTTAGTTATACATTACTATGCGTGTGAGAATAGCATGGTATTTTGAGTGATAGCACTGCTATATTAATCCTTTACACAGCGCTTGTGGTAGACTGCAGCAGCATACCTTGGGAAATGAGAGGCCCATAGGTGCTTTGCAGTAGCTGGCACTCGTGATTTTAAAATTAGATCTAAAATTGTGGCGATGTAAACCTGACCTTAAGGGTGTGTGTTATAAATAAGAGATCTTATTTTATGTACAATGCGTGGTGCGCGCCGCGCTGTGTAAGTACTTATTAATATAACGTGATTGGCTTAAAACAACACAGCACAATTAAATACAATTGTAAAAACAGCCAAAAAGAAAGTCCAAGCTGTGGCTACGACAAAAAAACAAACATTATTCATGTAAGCACTACGTATATATAAAATAGCACGAGTGATAGCGCTGCTGTTTTAGTTATCGCACATCAGGTGTTTTATTTTTAGGGATAGTGCTGCTGTCTTTATACTTGTAAAGTATTTTATGTGTATTTTGTAGTATCAGGAGTGATAGCTCTGCTGTGTTAGTCTTTGCACATTAGTTGTGGTATCTGAAAACATCGCGCTGCTGTCTTAGTGGTGAGACGGTTAAGAAGAAGGATAAAATGCTGGCACCAGCTATGGCCAAAAATAAATTGTACTGTTGATTACAACTATGTGTATGTGTGAGTAGGAGGTACAGTGTGTTTCTGTCTGGAAGGCATACTATTAACAGGGGCTGTAACGTTTGAGAGATAGCGCTGCTGTCTCAGTTTTTGTACATTAGTTGTGGTATTTGGAGGGATAGCGCTGCTATCTGTGTCTTTGCAGAGCACTGTGTGTATATTAAGGCTAAAACATATGGCAGTATATTAACATAATGTATTGATATAACGCGATTGCCTTTAAAACAACAGCACGATAAAATATAATTTTAAAAACGGGCTAAAATAAAGGTATAAGCTGTGACTAAGACAGCATAACAAACTTTGTCCATTTAAGCAGTACATTTATATAAGATAGCACGAGTGAAAGCCTTGCTGTGTTAGTTCTTGCACATTAGTTGTGATATCTTAGAATGTAGCGCTGCTGTCTCAGTGGTGAGACGGTTAAGGAGGATAATAAAATGCTGGCAAGCGTCATGGACGAATAGAGGCTTCAGCAGACAATAACTGTAGTAAGCATGAGCCACTGCAGGTAAGTGTTTGTAAGGTGCTCAGGGAGGACGCAGACACGTTGCGGCCGCCAAGAAACGTGTTTGTATGGAGCAACAATTATGAGGCAGTGAGGGAGAAGGATAACATACAGGCGAGTGGCAGGGACAAGTACAGGCTCCATAGAACAATTAGCATAGTAAGCGGGAGCCGCTGCAGCAAAGTGTCTGAGCGGGGGAGCAGTGGGTTACACCAACAAGTTTTAAACAGTGCTTACTAGCATTTAATTTTTAAAAATCCCACAGTGTAACATTTTTAACAGCTTTATTGCGTTTGTTAGTTTGAAAATTGTGAAGGTAGGAACGGCAAACACCTTGCGGCCACAAATAAATGAGTTAGAAAGTCCTAGCAATAAGGAAAGTTAGGCAGAGGCATTGAAAAAGCAAAGTTTGTACATATAATTGCTGCGTGTTTATGCAGTATCACGAGAGATAGTACATATGAAAATAGTGATGCAAAGTGGGATTTTTTATAATAATACAAATGCCATATAAAGTACATTCACCGAAAATTTTCCTTACCTGGTTAAACAGCAATGAACTATCGCTCTTGTAAATCTGGCTTCATCCAACAGTAAAAAAAGGAATTATTTTCTTTTAGTAGTCTGCAGGTTTAAATAGGAACGAAACTCTAACAAGCTGTCACCATTGTGAGGGAAGTGGGATAAGGGAGGGGGTGGCAAATGGTGAGCACTTTCCGGCCGCTTTGATGTTCTCATCAAAGCGGCCGCAAAATGAGCTTTTGTAAACAAGGGATTTCAAAGTGCAAACTAGTGCTTTCAGGCTGCCAAATGGTGCGCGCGCCTGGCGCACATGCACTGTATTTGGAGGCCTGAAAATCACTAGTTTGCACTTCCAGATCCCCCTTTTACAAAAGCTCTCGCGAGAGCAGCGCTAAAGCGCTGTCTCAGGCGAGACCTAAAAAGCATGCATGAAAAACAACCATGAAGTGTGAGATGGAAGGGGGTGAAAACAAGGTGCATGAGGCTGACTCAAGATTGGGCAGCCTTGGTAATCACCAACAGCGAGGGACGCCTAAGAAACTCTGAGCCCCGCCATATTTTATTATTAGGTCTCGCCTTGCTATCGCGTAAGCGATCGCAAAGCGAGACTATAGAGAGCGGGCTGGAAAGTGCTCCCAAAGAGCAGATTGCATGGCTAGCACGCGCACAATCACGCGCATCGTGCCGCCATGCAATCTGCTTTTTAGGAGCACTTCAAAGGGTCCGCTCCCCCTCCTGGAATGCGCTCCCCCGCCCCCAAGCGCGCGCGCGCCACGCTCCGCCGGGCTTTTCTTTTTTTTAAAACTTAAAGCGCGAGGCGCGCATGCGGCCAATGCTTGTTATTACCTTGAAGCGGCGCTCCTTTACTTTTGGAAGCAATGTGAGTACTTTAGTGAGGGGTTTCTATTTTTATCACTCTTGCCTTATCTATCCTACATGTACTTTCAACTCTGCATGACAAACTCCGTTCTTTAATTGCGTTCTAATGTTATCAAACGTCGCCTTTTCACGCTCCTCTCAATTGCATAACCATTTTGAGAACCTTCTATTTCCTCACCAGCAATTACAGCAATTACAGCAATTCAGTTTTCTACAGCGCCAACTCGACCCGAAGGTATTCGAGCGCTTTACATGACCACCAGTTACATTACACGAGGACGGATTCATATGTTTTTGTAGGCACGGGGAGATTAAGAGATTTACGCAGAATCACAAAATAGTTGATACGGAGATTGGAACTGGGTTCCCCAGCTCCAAAACCGGCAACTAAAGTTGCTATGCCACATCCGTGTTGGAATGAAAGTGAGTTGGACACTGGGAAACATTATGAGAGGCATTTCCCTCATCCTTAGAACGTGAATGTGGGTGAACCGGCGTTTCCCGGTTGTCGGCGCATGAAGTGCAGTATTGAAGCGTTTCGTAAAAAAAAAAAAAACACATATAATATAAAGAACGCATACTTTACTGTCCTCTTCAAGCCATCTGCCTCGAGACCGATTTCCAACAAATGCTTTCCCTGCAGCCGTATTTGAGTGGGTATCAAAGTTTCAGTTTCGTTTTATCACTAGCCAGATCACATGGTTAAGGCACTCGAGAAGCGAGATAGAAACAGATGCCTGCTTGTTGGCAAGCATAATAACATCTAGTACCCTGTTCAACATCGATCTCACAGGTCCTGATTAAAACAAGCATTGGCATAGCCAATAGGTCTCGCTTTTGGGACCTTATAAGTGTTGAACTATGCAACAGTTGCATAACTAAATACTTATAAGGTCCCAAAAGCGAGACCTATTGGCTATGCCAATGCTTGTTTTTACATTTATTTATTTTGCAAATTAAGCACAATCTTTGTAGACGGGTCCTGACCACTTGCCAGACAGCAAAAAAAGAAGAGAGTGTGCGAACAAAGGACAATTAGCATGCACAGACACCAGAACATGCACACCCAAAACAGCAGCATGGAAAAGACACATAAAACCCAAGTCCCACTCCCCACAACTGTTCAAAAGAGGGCAGAACCGCATTTAACTAATGCAGCTGTGCTCTCTTTAGGAAACGTCATCTCGTCCGTTGGCAGTTATGTCATCAAAGGGTGACTGATGCAGGGTCACAAAGCTTTTTACAGCATTGCAAAGGAAAGCGTGAACATACTTCTATAATGTCTAGGTAGCTGGCAAAGAGCTGGTCTGTATACATTTATGATACACACGAATTACCTGCCTGCACCATTCCATCACAAACCTGCAAAGAGTGACCATCCTGACCAATCAGGCAGAGGGCGGGAACAGTAGATAAAACCACACTTTCATCTTCTATGATGATCAAAAGCAACCCTCGATAAGTACTCTGAGCGGAAGAACGGATGCCGATGGGCACCTTGGACCAAACGCTTAATTTGTGCTAGTGCTTGCCAGCGCTCGCCACTGGCACATATTTAACATTGCACATTTTTATGGCATTCAACATACGGTGACGCTTTCTGTATAATTTTAAACACAGCACGTCAGCTGCATCTTGAACCATTCAATATATGTTATAAAGAAATAGCAACACCAGGCTACCCAGGCTATTCTTACAGCCTTGAGTGGCCTGGAATAGACCTAATTGTCACTTTGAGGGAGTGTGATGGTTTGCAGGTAGCGTCGATATTGGCATTTCGTAGGGCTGCCAGTGACACTAGGGAAAGTAGTTGGCTTTTGAGAAATATCACAAGCCTTGCCACTTATTATAGTCTAATAGCCCGCTGCCGAGGACTATACCGGTTGTTAAAGGCCCTGAACCTGAGTTATAAGGCCAACAACGAGGAAGAGGACCGTTAATAACCAGCTAGAGACAGAAGTGCTATAAGGCTATTAATACATTCCACACACTGAGGGTAGAATGTTCTAAGATAAAAAGGCAGAAATGTGAAGACAAACACTGGAATGTTGGAGCTCCAGGCTTATACCAGCATTATAAGCCCAGAGCTACTCCATTGTCTTTAATGGCGCTCTCCACCTTCCAATATTCTAACTACACGTTAACCACTGACGGACAACAAGTTACTTGCCTTCGGTAACGCCTTATCTGGTAGAGACATGATCTAGACGCATATTTCTTACCTTTGAACTTACAGGCATCAGACTAGATCCAGAAGATTTTTCTTAGCAGTACTCCTGTGCACCGGTAGGTGGTGTCAATCGACTCCACTTGAAGCCGTCTGCGTCTTGTTTGTCGTGACGTCCACGTCTTCAACATAACCAACACTTCGGCGCATTGACGTCAGTACTTTTCACAAGCTTCCACGCCAAAAGTGCAAAGCCATGAAGCGACTGACCATGGTGTGTTTAAAAATGAACAGTTGGTGCCCTGAAGGGGGACACCTCCGACACTAAAAACAATTCCGCAGTGCAGGGAAGATGGGTGGGTCAATAAGGAATCTGCGGCTAGATCATGGCTATACCAGATAAGGCATTACAGAAGGTAAGCAACTTGTCCATCTGATAGAGACATATAGCCGCAGATTCCTTACTTTTTAACAGATACCCAAGCAATACCATCCCCGGAGGAGGGACTACAGAAAGGTTTAGACCAGAAAATCCTGCAATACAGAGTGACCAAAAAGGCCTTCTCTGTGAACCTTGGAATCCCGGCAGTAGTGTCTGGCAAATGTGCCGCGATGCCCACGTGGCTGCTTGGCAGATGTCAGAAACGGGGCACCACGCTGGAGAGCCATGGTGGACACGGTTGCCCTGGTGAAATGAGCCTTAAGACCGTCAGAGGGGTCTTTCTTCCCGAAGGCGTAGCAAATTTTGATACAGAGGATAACCCAGCGGGATATAGTCCTCTTTTGGACAGCACGCCCTTTCTTTGCACCCACATACCCTATAAAGAGTTGGTCATTCACTGAAACTTTAGTTCGATCAAGATAGAACGATAATGCTCTTTCTTGGTCCAGAAGATAGAGATGCTCCTCTTCCTTGGAAGGGTGTGGTGGTGCATAGAAGGTGGGAAGAGTAACCGACTGTCTCATGTTAAAGGGTGTCACCACCTTAGGGAGAAAAGATACCCTTGTGCGGAGCACTACTTTATCCGGGAAGACTGTCAGGGAAGGAGGTTGTGAAGCAAGTGCCTGCAGTTAGCTCACCCTCCTGTCAGATATTATTGCCACTAAGAAGGCAGTTTTGATGGCGAGCAGCCGTAGAGGGCAGTTGTATAGCGGCTCAAACGGTGCGCACATCAGAAAAGTGAGAATCAAATTAAGGTCCCACTGTGGCATAATAAAAGGTGAAGGGAGAAATGAGTGTGTTAACCCCTTCAAGAATCTCTGCACCCGAGGTGACCAGGCAGCCGAAGAAAAGAGGAAAGGGCCGAAAGATAGCCCTTCAAGGTGCCCATAGCAGAGCCCTGCCGGGCCAAGAAAGGTATAAACAGGAGGACATCAGATAATGATGCAGCTAGAGGGTCAATAGATCAGTCTGTACAATAGTTACAAAATTTGTTCCATCAGCAGGCGTATACTGATTTTGTGGAGGGACGCCTGGCTGCCAAAATAACCTCACAGACTTAGAGAGGGAGGTCGAAAGCTGTCAACTGTCACCGCTCTATCTCCATGCAAGGAGGCGGAGAGTGGACAGGTTCGGGTGGAGAACCCTACCCTGCTGCTGCGACAGAAGATCTTCCCGATGGGGCAGCCTGATCAGAGGATCGATGCTCATTGCCAGAAGCTCGGGATACTAGACTCTCCTGTGCCCAGTCTGGAGCCACAATAATACCTTGTGCACGGTCGCGCCTGATATTCTTGAGCACTGTAGGCAGGAAGGGTATGGGCGGAAAGGCGTATAGGAGGCCTGAACACCACTTGTGGTGAAAAGCGTTGCCGAGCGAGAGCCGCCGTGGAAACTCCAACGTGCAAAACTGCTGACATTGCTCGTTCTCTTCGGAGGCAAAAAGATCTAACCAAGGCTCTCTCCACCGCTGAAAGAGACCTTGTGCCACCTCCGAGTTGAGATGCCACTCGCGATCCGCAAGGAACCTTTTGCTGAGCTTGTCCACCCTGGTATTCAGGGAACTGGCCAGGTTTTGAACGACAAGGTAAATGCCCTGTTGTTCAATTCAAGTCCAGAGACACAGGTCCTCATGACAGATTCCATGACCCCACTCCGCCCCGTTTGTTGCAGTACCACATGGCGGTAGTATTGTCAGTGAACACCTGTACGAGCCTTCCCTTTATCAATGGCAAAAAGGCTTTCAGTGCCAGTCGGATCGCCCATAGCTCCAACTGATTGATATGGAGCTTAGCTTCTGCCGGAGACCAGAGTCCTCTGATCTCCACCTCCCCCAGATGGCCACCCCATCCCAGAAGGGACGCATCCGTCACTACTGTGTGATCTGGGTGGGGAAGAGAGAGGGGTGTGCCCTTGAACCAATCGCGGTCCGTTAGCCCCCACTATAGGTCTCTCGCAGGGCCCTCTGAAATCAGAACCAGGTCGGTGAGATTGCCTTGATGCTGTGCCCATTGGAACTTCAAATCCCACTGCAGACCCTGCATGTGCCACCGTGCATGGGTCACTAGCAGGATGAAGGAGGCCATGAGGCCCAACAGCCTCAGAGTCATTCTCACCGAAATCCAGGATAGAGGCCAAACATCAGTAACATAGCAGTAATATCTTGGACTCACCATTCGGGAGGACAGGCCTGAAACTGCACCGTGCCCAGAACCGCTCCAATGAAAGGGATCGTCTGACTGGGGGTCAAGTGTGACTACGGCATGTTGCTAGTGAACTGCAGCGAATGCAGGAGGCTCGCCGAAGTCTGGAGATGGGAGACAACTGTTTGGGATGAGCCCGCATTCAACGTCGTCGTCGAGATAGGGGGAAGACTGGAACCCCTGATCTCCGCAGATGGGCTACGACCACCGCCACCACCTTTGTGAACACCAGAGAGGCACTGGTGAGGCCGAAGGGGAGCACTGCAAATAGAAAATGCTTGAGGCCACAGTTAACCTCAGATAGCGACGAGGGGCAGGCAGGACAGGAATATGAAAATAGGCATCCTGCATGTTCAATGCTCCCATCCAGTCTCCCGTGTTCAGGGCAGACAGGGCCTGAGCTAGGGTGAGCATCTTGAACTTCTCCTTTTTGAGGAAGTAGTTGAGGCCTCTGAGGTCTAGGATAGGACGAGGGCCTCTGTCCTTCTTTGGGATCAGAAAATAGCTGGAACAACAACCACAGACTATTTCTGGCCACGGAAACCTCTCTATAGCTCCCTTGGCCAAGAGCATTGACTTGTCCATGAACAACACCCACTCTGGAGCCCCCCACGGACCCCTGCCCTCCTGTCATCTACCACAGGGCCGCTGCTGCCATCGCACCCGAACTAGGACGGACGATCGACGCCTCTTCCAAATCCAGCATCATCCCAGATGACTGGAAGCGGGCGGAAGTCAAGCCCCTCCTCAAGAAGTCCACAGCCAACCTGACGGACCTGAAAAACTACCGGCCCATCTCCATGCTCCCCTTCGCTGCCAAAGTCACTGAGAGACTTGTAAAAGCTCAGCTGACCGCCTTCATCGAAGAGAACTCCATCCTAGACTCTTCCCAGTCTGGATTTCGCAGCATCCACAGCACCGAGAATGCCCTCCTCGCCACCACGGATGACATCCGCATGCTACTCGACCAGGGACACACTGCAGACTAGACCTCTCCGCAGCCTTCAACACCATCTTACACCGCACGCTCGCAGCCAGACTTCACAATGCTGGGATACGAGGAACCGTCCTCAACTGGATCCGATCCTTCCACTCTGGCAGAACCCAGAGGATCAGACTCCCTCCCTTCCTCTCCAAACCCAGTGATCAACTGCAGAGTACCCCAAGGATCGTCACTCAGCCCCATGCTCTTCAACATCTACATGGCCCCCCTCGCCGCCATCGTCAGACAGCATGGGCTCAGCATAGTCTCATACGCAGACGACACCGAGCTCATCCTCTCCCTCACAAAGAACCCTGAAGACACCAGACTCGGCTTCAAGGAAGGAATGAAAGACATTGCATCCTGGATTAAAGATAGCTGCCTGAAGCTCAACTCGGAGAAGACCGAGGTCCCCATCCTAGGACCCTCCAACTCTGCCTGGGACAACACCTGGTGGCCCTCCGCCCTCGGGAGTCCACCCACCCCTACAGACCACGCAAGGAACCTCGGTATCATCCTGGACTCCTCCCTCACCATGACCCACCAGATCAACTCTGTCGCCTCCACCAGCTTCAACTGCCTCCGCATCCTGCTAAAGCCCTTCAAATGGATACCCCCCAAATGCAGAAAGACCGTCACCCATGCAGTCATAACCAGCAGACTGGACTACGGCAACACCCTCTATGCCGGAATCAACAGAACTATGCTACAAAAGCTCCAAACCATCCAGAACGCCGCGGCCAGACTAGTCCTTGGGACACCACGACACAAACACATGACCCAACACCTACGGGATCTCCACTGGCTCCCCGTTGAGAAGAGTGACCTTCAAACTTCTCACCCAGGCCTACAGATCCCTCCACAACATCGGACCCAAATACCTCAATGAGAGAGTCTCCTTCCACGTACCCAAGAGGAACCTCCGCTCCGCCGACCTTGCCATGGTAGAGACCCCCGCATCCGCCGAAACAGAGCTGGCAGACGAGCCTTCTCCTACATCGAAGCCAAGATCTGGAATGGGCTCCCAGCAAACATTAGACGCTCCCCGAACCTGCACATCTTCAGGCAGAACCTCAAGACCCGACTCTTCGACTGAAAAGGAGCTGCGCCCCCAGACCCAGAATGGCAGGGAAATGTGGAGCTGACCCAAGCACCCGCTATGCCGAGTGCGCGCTTCGAACGCCGAGGTTCCTCCACCGTGTCGCAAGACGGGCAGGGTGAAGTCGAAGAACGCTTCGACTTGTGTTTTTTGTGGTGCCTCTTACCTGACTTTGACAACTTCAACGAAAAGGACTTTGATTCACTGGAGCGGGGCTCGGACCTTCCTCTCGACCGAGACCTGGACAGGGATGGAGACCGACAAGGTGACCTCCACGGTGCCGGACTCCAGGCTGCAAACAGTTTTAGGGACCACTCCCTCAATGTCTTCGGCGCCATGGCCCGGCAGTTGGAGCACGACTGAGTCGTGTCGCACTCCAGGTACTATAGACACACTAAGTGGGGGTCCGTGACCGACATGGCACAGAGACATGTGCCACGCGGCTTGAACCCCGAAAAGTCTTTTTACTGGACATACCCTACACATCAAAAGAAGTCGACAAAAGGTCAAAAAAGTTTGTCAAAAATTGACAGGGGCAGCTCTCTTCAACTGATCGGTGCTGGTTGGCGCGGAAAGACAAGTACTGAAGGCAGTGTGCTGGAGTGGCGGTTATATTGACGACGCAGACGTCACGACGCTGACGAATACGACTGCTGCAAGCCTGTGCACACGTTAATATTGATTGCAGAGTAAGTACTCTGTGTCATAAATTCTCTCAGATGGAACATTCAATGTACAGAAATGTAATAAAAATAGCGATGAACAATCACGAGTATTGTGTTCTTCTTTTAATCCTGAACGGCTGCCCAGCCAGCACGTGTTTCATCTGGGGAAGTACCCAAAGACTTCTTCAGGGCTTAAGGCAATGAAAAAGAGACCTTGGATCTCTCTGCCGGTTGTACTTCCGTCCCTGCTGGTGAATGAAAGTGAGTATTGGTCCAAATAAATGAGGGGTCCGAAATAAAGACGATGGGGTGGAGCCAAAATATGGGCTTCACTCTTTACCGGTTGTATTTCCGTCCCGGCTACAGAGAGGAGTTGGGTGATTCAAGGCCACGAGCGGACTAAAGTAGGGACCGTAAGGTGGAGCTGTGGTAGGGGCTTCTCTGGTCAGCTGAGAGCAGCCGCGCGGTGTTGCGGTGCCAGGGGAACGGCAGCACCCGGAGGGAGGTCCAGCTCCCGTTTGGGGAGGTAAAAACCAATTATGTTGTTTGTACCAGCGAGTACGCTGTGAATAGCCGAGGATCGCAGTGTCTGGGACCGGAATACGACACCGACGAACACGATGCTAACAACGTCACACAGTGTCGATCGACGCCGCCTACCGGCTTGCAGGGGAAATGCTAAGAAAAATCTTCCAGATCCAGCCTGATGCCTGGAAGTTTAAAGGTAAGGAATGTATGATTAAAATCACTAGCATCTTCAGTAAAGTAGTTTCATGCTACATCCCTGTGGGTTAGGCTGAGAGCTTTCAGATTCCACCCAGCCATGTTTTGAGAGAAGGCTTATGTTGGGGTCGGACAAAGGGCCATACTTTGAGTTTGGCAGACACCTCCTCCGCCTTAATCTGAGTGTAAAGGGCCACCATGCACTCTAAGAACAGCAGAAAGGATATCTACCACCTTTGGGAGGATGTTCCACATCTGCCAAGCTTTACATAAGGCCGACAGACTACAGGATACGATGAAAATCTAAATACAGCCAAGATTAGTGACAGGTGGTAAATTTTCAAGGTGGTTGGGCATTAATAATAGGCCCGAATTTTGTCCTTGCAAACAATGGAAAGTAAGTCTAATCTAGGCAGAAGTGCTTTACGAATCAAAGCATGATTTTCTTCCATGAAAGGTCTGGATGGAAGTGGGTCAATTGGTGCATTTTGTAGCATACTTTTCAAATAGATTTAGTAAAAGTGCAAAACGTGCAGGTAGTCCTGAAGGTGCAATCTTTCTTTTATGTTTGCTTATGTACCGGGCAAACTCGACTTTCCTCAAGGCTATTTAAAGGCGTTCAATACTCAAAATTAGTTTTAAAAATATAAGGTTGACTTGAATTTTTCAGTGAAATTTCCTGGAGAATTGGATAAAAGGCTATAGGCTTTACAAATGTACTGGGCATGCAGACCGAAATATCCTCATATCATCAAAATAGCATCTTCATTCAAGTCCTCGATTCAGAATATTTTCGCTCAATTATTAGTCTGAAATATATTTTGCAAAGGCAGTTGTTTTATTCCCAAACATAAGTTTGTCAGCTAATAAAATATGCAAGAATTTTGCAGTCAAAAATAGGTTTCCATTTTTTCTAGATAAGCTAGTTTTTTTCACATACATTGGCATGTTAAATCCTGAAAATAGGATACTTTTGCCATGAAATTTCAAGTTTCATTGTTTCAACTACAGGAAATGACCAGGTTTCTTGAAAGTGTTGCTAGTAAGAAATGGGGTGGACGGAGGTCTACGAAACAGACCACATCCCCCCCACCCGCTTCATAATGTGTATGGCTCACTTTTAAATGCCAAGTGGGTATACATGGAATTGTGTTGAGATGCATTACAAATGAGTGACTAGTAACAAATTTTTAAAAATGTGCCTCTGCCTCTATTGTTTTCTGCTTCCAAGGTACCCCAGTTGTGGCCTACACTTGGTCTGTTTTGGATAAACTGCATTCCAGCCTGCGCGACACTGAAGATGGAACTAACAATGCAAGAGACGGGAGGGTATGCCAGAGTCAAATTTATTCCAGGTAGCTGATCGGCATCTTTCCTGTCCCTTGATCCCCAATACCTCTTTCACAACTGTTAGTTTATTCTAGTATTCCATTTACATCCAGCAACATACAGACACGTCATCAAACACACATTTATACAGCCCTTAATTACTATCCTTAACGAGCCGCTGAAGGTATGTCCAGGAGCGTAGCTTTGTCAGGAAATTTGAGGTTCACACCTGAATCTCACTAACTAAAAAAGTAGTGGGCTGCAGGTTGGAGGGATGCGAGGACCAAGGTGTGGGATGGACTGTTTCCAAGAGGAAAAGGGTCAGGACTGATTTGCATTAGGTGGGCCTCCGTCTAGAGTGCGACACAGTGGCAAAAAACGAAGGGTTGGAATGCTACCCCAAGCAAGTGCCACTGGTTCGACTATTTACAAGCGTTCATCCAGTCACCTTTGTGTATTTTATTGCCAGTAATATGCCTGGAAACCGGAGACTTGTGCAGCTTTCCAATGTTTGTGAATTAAAAAAATGAGTGCATTTGCACCCTTCATAAGAGTATTTCTATTGGTGCACATTTACTATTTTTTTGGAACCTGTCACTATACATATTTAAGTATTTGATCCAAAAATTAACAACTTACAAGCTCTTGGTAAAATTAGGATGAGCAAAATCAAGAGATACATAACAGGCCCTACAAAGGGCCCCCAGACCCAACTACCAAGCCAAGAATGCCCCAGACTCCCCCCTAACCTTGCCCCTACCCGCCCCACCTGAGCTTGGTAGTGCTGCCCATACAACACAACGAGCTGGCGTTCCTGCCCTGGGATCACTGGTTTTAATTGTACTTTCATTGCACACACTCTTGTTCGTCTCTGCTACGAGAAGCCTTGATAGTTGTCATACTGGTCATGTAGACAGGACGCCATGTTTCCGTCCTCACCTTTTATAAACCATTTTATCAAGCGACTGATGACCCCAGTACTAAGCCTGAGCTGCAATTAGAGGTGTGTGCACCAGGAACGTAATAAAGCGTGCCAAGCCGGAGCCGTGCCAGGGATCTGGTTTGGTTCTAAGAGTCCATGCATGATAAAAGCAATGAAAACTTTCAGCTTGTAAATCCTACAACAAACAATGCAAAAATATGATCTGTAAAGTGTATTGTTTCACATGCAGAAGAGTTTCACCTAAGTACATCAGATTATGTCACTGCATAGGCAGTCATTTATTGAAAGTTATAGTTCTAATCATGATTTTAGAAACATAAATGGCTCACCTCCCAAACAACAATGCCATTGGTGAACTGAAAGGCAAGTCTGTAGTCATGTATACTCGAAACATGGACTAGAAGCCTATTATTGATGGAGCAATTGTACAGTCCATTTAATCAAGCACAAGGGGTGCGTGTACAGTGCACACCCTGAACTCAAATATTTAAAAGTGTTCTCATGTGTAATAATAAAGAAAAAGGAGACCGTGAAATCATTTTTTTTGCCTAGGATCACACTATGTGAACGAGCAGGTAGGCCGATATTTATTCTATGTTATCCGTTTTCACGTTTTGAAATTCAGCCACCAGATGGATAGCTCTGTGGCTCGCTCTTCCCGCTTTATTTCAAAGGTCACTATATTTTGTTTTATTCTTGGCAGAAAATGCGACACATACATTGCAGACCCGACTCAGGACCCCCAGGCCCAACTACCAAGACGAATGTGAAATTATTTGGAGGGTGTCGCATCCCAAACACCTCCCTGAAGCCGCGTCCCTGGTATGTCGAACAGTAACAAACTGCCCACCCTCTATTTGAACCTCCTGTGTCTGAGTGCCCTCCTCCTTGTTGCGACAGAGGCCTCCTCTGTGCGTTCCTCTGCACTTTAATAAACACAACTTATAACAACCAGGCGCTTGCACAAAGCTCCTATTACTACGGTAGAGCCCCACAACAAGCACAGCATTGTCTGGCTCCATTCTCACATGTTCGACAGCTGAGGCGGCTACGCCAAGACCAGAACATATCCTGCCACTGGTATCTTAAGCAGATCATGGAAGGCCAAGGTGATGCACCAAGGAGGTGACAGAATATTATTTGCAGTAATATCAGTGAGCCGCGGCTGTCCTTGTATGTTGAAAACACTATCCCAGAATATTGAGGAAACACAATTCGCACTTGGCCAGAGTGCTCGTGCAGTACCAGCAAGTGCGGGTACTTTGGATAACGGCGCAAGATAATTACTACTTAAGGTACCGGCCAGTTTTGGTCAATTAACCAGCAGAAAATTTTGGAGGGATGCGGCTGATTGGCCCTAGCATTGTTTGCCTTGTCTCTGGGCCAGTGATGTTCTTTTCAGGGTTTTGGTGAACACATTATCCTTCGTTGGCGGTCGGAGAACGTAGATTATGTGTGGCTGTAGCATTTCATGTCCTGGGACTCTGAGCGTTAAGCCGGCTAGCAGTAGGACGAAAGCTTTGTTAGTAAGGGAACCCCCTGGGTGAGGCGCGCACGGCTAGGATCTGAGGGCATCCAGCAAAGGCCTGCTTCCAAGGTTTGGGAAGTGGTTGAGGGGCCAAGCTGTGCGGCAGTGCACAACGCTTTTCTCTCTGTTTGAATTCTAAGTCCTATGCTCAGGCACAGTTAGGTTCTGATTCTTATGCCTGCTCACCTTCGCGTATCCAGCTAGGCAGGATTCTAGCGAAGGCAGGGAGTGGTACTCGTCGTGTATTGGATATTTGTCTCGCTGGCAGGCCGCCATGCTAGGGGACCATGTACCTAGGCACACGTCAGGCGTGCCAGGTTAACTGGGACGACGAGTACAAGAATAGACAGGTGTGGTCCCACCAATGTTGGTCAGATGGGGTGCGGACCCCTAAGGTTCGGCGCGCTTTACTACACATCAGTTGGAGGTAGGTCCAGGATGAAAGGGTTGTGCTGAGTGAAGCTCATATCCTAAGCGATTGTGGTAGCCTTCCAAGGGGCACAGCTGGTTAGGCAGTAGGAAACTTTTAAGTACTACCGGGGGCCCCTTCCTTCCCTTCTATCATTCCTGCTCATTGGTTGTGCAGCAGAGTCTTGGGGGGCAGGTTATGTGGCCCAAACTGGTGGGTTTGAGGTTTGGTCAGGTCAATCGACCGAGTACAGCAAAGCTTGCTGGATCATCTGGGAAGGTAGGAAGGCCAGGCAAGATTTGAGCGAAATCGCTTGGCAGGTAGGGTTCTCACGGGGTAGGTGATGTAATTTCAATGCCAGGCTGCCTGGCAGGGAGATATTTTACCTAGGTCACTGACATCAGGCAGAGATGCCCAGTGGAAGAATGTGGGGGATGCCCAGAACAGGATATTGCACAGGTTGGATGGCGCAATTGTCGCTGCACTACTGCAGATGGCAACGTAAACCTCACTGACTACAGGCTGGATATGGTGGTGGTTGTGGTCCAACCGTTTCTTCTCAGGATCACTCCATGTCTGTTTAGCGGTGCTCGTTATCCCATCATTAGCATCTACTGCTGCAGCTCCATAATCATAGGGATGGAAGGGAGCACTCATCCGGTCAACCACATGAGCACATTTTGCAGTCAGAATAGGGGGAATGAGATTTGATGAGCATGGCGCCAGTTGCTTCAGTTATGCGCGTTTCCCTTGGCAGTTGTCAGCGAACATTCGGAATACATATAGGGGTTAGCTGGGGTTTTGCCTCCCAGAGGTGTTTTAGCTCAGGCATGGCAAACATGGGTTAGATGCCTGTGGTTTGCCCTGGGATTCATGTTAACAGGCAGGTCGAGCAGCAGAACTTAGAGGGGCTTGGGTCCGACCTCTGGTTCAGGTGCAGATCCGGGTAGGACCACTTAGTACCAGGTTGTGGAAGTGGTCATCCAATAAGGGCGATGCGGTCCATATGATTAAGGGAAGCCCCGGGGTAACACTTTTGGGCTTCTATATAGCAGGAGAACATTTGGCTTTCCCAGTATTCAAAATAGAGAAGAATTTTACACGTTGGCTCTCCTCTGAGGTAACTCTGTCCTGTCTCTCCCTGGTATATTAGCAGAATTTAGGAGGGCAAGGCTTCCAGTTGGTGGTGACTGACGGAATGCGATGGGCTCACTCCAACTAGGGCTAGACTCAGACAGGGAAAGAGGAAGTAGAGCGGGCTTGTCATCTATTAACTACATTCGCACTGGCATCTCCTGACAGGAGTGGCTTGAATAGGTTTTGTTCTTCAGCCAGGCAAAGGTATCTTTGGACCATCGCCTACTCTTAGGCAGGTTAATTCAGTCATAAATCCATTTGGAGTTTAGAATGGATGGGGGCACCTGTCCTGAGGGGGCATGCGGGCCTACGGTCCTGCATGGGCTAAGACTGGTTTGGCTGGACCTGGGGAAGCCCGGTTATCAGCATGTTGTATGTTAAAAGGCTAATTTGGTTTTGGCTTCATAAGGAAAGGCCTTGTTCACGCCAAATCCACAGGGTGCCGGGAGGGAGATGGGGTACACCTCTCTAGTTGAAGCATGGATCTTTTCCTACTGGACTTAGGGGAAGCTTTGGCTGCAGCAGGTTGTAAGGAAATAGGTCTACCTTGGTGGGGGGCCCTGGTAGTGACGGTGGCCAAGGCTGTGGAGGAGTTACAGGGCGATCCAGGGTCTGCACATACCAAGGGGTACATCATGCAGCAGCACCGCGGGGTGCTAAGCCAGGATACCCAGGGATGTTTTAGCATGTCCCCTGGAAGAACGACGGCGCCCCGTTAGCCGACAGGCGGTTGTGGGTCTGAGCAACCGGGGGCTGCCATGTATGCTCCGCCCACCCATCACGGGGGGGCGTGTAAAGCAAGTGGACTGGTGGTCCACGGATGGGAGGGGTGGCCCCTCCCAATATTTGGTATCCACCATTTGGCGTTGCCATGGTGACTCTAGGCTTATCAGACGGGCAGGCGGCATAGGGGCTGGCCTGCCCTGGGATCGCCCGTAAGATAACCCACCATGTTTGCATATTGGTTATGCTAATAAACCTGCAGCAATATTTCTCCACTTACAATACAGTGTTGTGTGTTTTATTTATGTACTTATGTGTTTAGGGACAACTGTTGCCGATATTGGCACTATGTCGAACAGTAACAAACTGCCCACCCTCTATTTGAACCTCCTGTGTCTGAGTGCCCTCCTCCTTGTTGCGACAGAGGCCTCCTCTGTGCGTCCCTCTGCACTTTAATAAACACAACTTATAACAACCAGGCGCTTGCACAAAGCTCCTATTACTACGGTAGAGCCCCACAACAAGCACAGCATTGTCTGGCTCCATACTCACATGTTCCACGGCTGCCATGTGGACGGCTGAGGCGGCTACGCCAAGACCAGAACATATCCCACCACTGGTATCTTAAGCAGATGACGCACCACACCAGCAGGGTCATCACGAGGCGTTGTGTATGCACCAAGACACTGAAGGCGAGAGCTGATGTAAGCTACCACCATCTCCACGCTTACGACAGCCACGTGCAGCGGCGAACCGCAAAATGATGAGGATTCCTAAAGAATATGAGGAGGGGTCGGTCACCACGTCTCCCATATCTCAGAGACATTCATTGGCCTTGGGCTGCATGGGGGCCCCTGAGGGACTAAGGGCCAGGTATAGGGTCAGGGGTGGGAGGTGCGTGCGCAGGGCCTTCAGGGCCATGCATTAGGGTCAACTGGCTGCCATTTTGTAGCCTTCCTGCACTGAGCACGGTCTCACGTTCGGTCCTGAGGGGGGACTCATTCCTCCCCCAGCAGATGGCATTGCAGTGGCCGAGAACCAACCCTGTCAGCGACACAAGCAGTGTTTTGCGCATATCCCGTTGTATCCCTGTGTTATGGCAGTGGAGTCGTTTCACCCCTCTTAGTCAAGACACTCTCTACTAAGATGTCGGAAGAGCAGGTAAATCCCTCGCACTTTGACTTGCACGAGCGCGGATGAAATGGGTCTATTTGCCACTTTATGTTTCATGAAATAAACCCTTCATTATTCATAACTTTGAAGGACTCGTACTGTCTGGGAGCACGGGCATTATTTACAGTGAGATAATGAAGCGTCCCAGTCTATTTTTAGTTATTTAATAGTGCGCATGAAGCGCGAGTGAAACCGATAGGCGGCTCGAACACAGCAGCTGCGAGTACATCTTTGAAATTCAGCCGCTATTGGATGTACACTCCGGTAAACAGTCATCCGAAACCGTAGTGCGAATTTAAGTGCATTAAACAAGTGAAAAGCTGCTGAACATACTTACCTGCAATCCCCGCACCCACTAAACGGGTCCAAGCCAGGCCCCACCAAACCTCCTTTTAGGTCCGCAGCGGGAGGAATAGGGGGGCTGATGGAATGTTATACACTCCCCATCTCAGACTTCCCTGTACGACTAGCAGAGTGGCCACAACTTCTTGCCTTTGAGGTCGAACGCACAAAGTCGCGATATAGATCTCTTGCTTCAAGCTCTGTCATGATACTTTCCCAGAAGTAAATAAGGCCTCTTTGTTTTTGCGGTATCGTATCCAGCTGTTGCTAAGGCACTTTCTCTACTGCTGTTAGAAGTGGACGCGTCGTCAATGTTTGTGGCACACAGCCGGTTCCTCATCTGAAACACGGACATAATCTGGGGCGAGGGCAGCGATCTCAACATTCTTTGGATTTGCGTACGTCAAATAGACGGAGGTCTAAGTTGATAAAGTACACCATGTCCTCTTGGCCAAAGGAAATACCTATGAATAAAGCGCTTGTATAATCAGTGTGAATGCTAAAAACTCCATAGCGCCTAATCCCCACGACAAGGTCTTGAGCTATAACCTGGAGGCAGGGCCAGGATAAGCAGCCATCACCAGTGCTTGAAATGGAAAAGTAGAAGTGCAGGTACTCTATACCAGAGTATGTAACAATACGAAATCCCTGGATCTAAACTAGAAACTAGTAAAAAATGTGTTCACAACTACATTGCAAATAAAGACAAACAGAATCACAGATACCACCAACAAAAATTGGGGCATTTCCCTTTTTAGGACAAAATCCCTCACTCACCAAAAGGTGACATGCTTCATCATAGGGAGTCTCCTCTCAAAGGAAAAACCTAGTTCCTTTGAGGGCTACAGCCCTCAAAGGAACTAGGTTGTAGCCCTCAAAGGAACTAGGTTTTTCCTTTGAGAGGAGAGTCCCTATGATGAAGGATGTCACCTTTTGGTGAGAGGGATTTTGTCCTAAAAAGGGAAAAGCCCAAATTTTTTGTTTGTGGTATCTGTGATTTTGTTTGTCTTTATTTGCAATGTGGTTGTGAGCACATTTTTTACTAGTTTCTAGTTTAGACCCAGGGATTTCATATTGTTACATAAATTGAGATTGGGGAATAAATCCCGGGTGGTCTTTAAAATCTTCCTCAGGACCCTTTTGTTTTCAATCGGTATTTGTTTGGGAACTCTATACCAGAGTACCTGCTGGTTTCTAAGAAGTGCAGGTACTCCCCAATTGACCTTATTACGTCACTCTCGAGAATTGCACTGAGAAGTACAGGTACTCTCCAATTGAACTTATTACATCACTCTCGAGAAGTGCAGGTACTCTGTACCAGAGTACCTGCTTGTTTCTGAGAAGTGTCGGTACTCTCCAATTAAAAGGATTAAGTCTATCTTGAGAAGTGCAGGTACGCTGTACCAGAGTACCTTCCGGTTTCTGAGAAGTGCTGGTACTCTCCAATTGAACTTATTACGTCTCTCTTGAGAAGTCGGTACTCTCCAATTAAAAGGATTATGTCTATCTTGAGAAGTGCAGGTACTCTGTACCAGAGTACCTTCTGGTTTCTGAGAAGTGCCTGTACTCTTCAATTGAACTTATTAGTCACTCTTTAGAAGTGCAGGTACTATCCCTCTTAAATTAAAAAAGTGTCGGGACTCGGTACCGGACAGTACCAACCCTTTAAAGCACTGGTACACTAACACTTTCCACCAGGAGTGAGTTTGGCTATGATTACTCAAGGCGAGTAGTACGTTTTGTCTCTGGTTTGAATCTGGGATAGTCTGCTCTGTCTGGAAGAATTTTGGTGAAACCAAAGCACCAATACGAGGACTCGCTCTATAAACATCTAATTCATGTGACAAATGTGTGCCCAGCAACTCAAATTTACTAATTTGCTAGCATTTCAAAACCTGTGAAATACTCCCATCCGGCACTCAAAGTCATTAGGCTTAGGGAGGGGGCTCATTGGTAGGAAGCAATTTTAGAACCACATATTCATCAGTTCCATTACTTAAGGTTGCAGATATATTCCTTAAGCCTTGCTTTGGGGAAGAAGCACCTAAATCAAGGGGTCTCAGTTTCCGATATCATTCTTCCCTATAGAATAGTTCATTCAACTACTGTAATATTTTAGAGGCAGCGGCAAGTGAATCTCTCATCAGTCATACATCATCATCTGCGAAGAGTTCAAGCTTGTGCTCTTTCTCAACTGGGAACAAGATAACCGGACATCACCAGCTCGACTGAGGCGACTTTCTTCTGTTCTTGATAGAAAGACGCCCCCACCTCTCAATCCGAAGGCCGTTGCTTGGTGAATGAAGGATCTAGAGTGGTTGTGGGAGTCGAGGAGGTAAGTGACTACTGCGTGCTTCCACTAGCCACCGACCTCGGAGGTGGTGAAAGGGCTGTGGAGGAGCAGTCTTCATCGGCTGTCCTTGTTTATTAAGTGATCAAGTTGATGCCTCCGGAACTTACAGGGCTCGTACTTCTCTAGGACCCCCAAAACAAGAGTGTGATACGTGCTCCGTGGATGGTGCCTTCCTGGTAAGAGCACGTTACAGTGGAGAAGGCCTCTTTCACTGCAGTGATGAAGAATGCTGCACATACTATCGAGATATCATTAAGTACTGGTAACAAACATAATTTATTCACTGAACCTGGCGGAAAAGAAACTTCTGTGCTTCCTTTAATCAATTAATCATTTGTACAGCACAGTCACCCTTGGGGTATCAAGGCGCAGATATTGACACCTGGTGCCAATGAAAGGCAACTCCCTCAAAAAGTTCTAGATTCAGTCTAATGCTTGGGACAGGGTTCCGCTAAGAAATCCGTGGGAAGGAGTTAGATATAACAGATCACATAGCCCCTTCAAAACTTAGGAAACAAGCAAAGCCAATAGGTCTAGGCTTTAAATGGATGAGCTACTGGAATTTCCAATGCTTGTTTACACTGACATGCAAATGCATGCATCAAGACACATAATCAGGCATGCCAAGCAATTTTGGAATGGATTCCCTATTACAGGAAACCCATTCAAAGTTAGCCACAATGCATCACGATGCATGTAACCCTTTAGAAACGTGCAACATGATGGGTGTGCATGCGTTATGATGCAGCCAACATTTAGTTTTTTTCAAATTTATTGTTGAAAAAAGGCGGATACCTGTGATGGAGTGGTAAATGTATTTGAGAAGGAAGACACCAGGCAGCAGTTTTCTGATGCCAGGCTCTACAAAGAAAATTAATAATATATATATTTTTTTAGGTGGGCGCAATGCGGGGGGCCGTGAAAGAATGCCAGAGCAAGAGAGAGTTGGGTTTAAGTAAACACTGACGAGATGAACGGAGGAGGATTAAAAAAAAAAAAACACAGCAAAAAAAATAGACTGGAGGACGGTTCAGGCAACATACAGGCTTGGGAGTGGTAGGGGGAATGTGAGAGGACAAGCAGCGCATTATGGAAAGAGCAAAAAAAATAATGCAGTGATAAAAACAGTAGAAACATTTTGTGTCCAGTTTGCAAGGAAAGGCAGCATGAAAGGATACAAATTAACCAATGTGAACAACATGAGACCAGACACACCCAAGAACAGAGAAGAAAGCCAATCACTCAAGAGCAGAGAATTGACATAGACAACTAAGTCATCTAAAGAATGATCAAGGGTCCGACCCAAAGTCCACTCTATGTATATTGGTAAAAGTAGGTCTGAACAATATACAGCTAAAGCGGAGTGTAGCAGAGACCTAAACACAGGTATCTCACCATCTGTGGAAGTGACATAAACAGCTAATTGAGAATTAAACTGAGAATATCAGTCTACCGCATCACAGAGAAGAAAGAGACTGAGCAATAGGTACATGTGAAGAAGTCGCCATTAAAGTGATGGACCCCATCCTTCATCAGTGTTTCCCTGTTAAGTGTCAAAGCAGGAACATAAACCAACTAACATGTCACAGCGCCACTCATTGACAGGACACAAGTGGGCTTCAGAGTAGTCACCGGCACCTTGGGGAAACCCTAAAGAAAACCCAGGAGTTTGGCTGCGAGACCATCCATGTGGAATCCTTGGTAGTCCTCTCAGGGTTAAAAATGGTGTAGCAGTCACAAGTACAAGGCACTTTGGACTACAAGAGTCAGTCAGTGGTTGGAATGATGTAATTGCTAAGAACAGACCACGCAAATATAAACAATGATCAATAATAACTCTACACCAACTTAACATCCGGTCTACTATGTCACAGAGAAAGGACAGACTGATAAATTGGTTTACCCAAAGGAGTAAACTATGCTGTAAATAGTTGCCTAACAAAAATATTTCTCACAGATTGCTGTGAATTATGGAACATGGGGCTGTAACCAGCCAGGATGGATGTCGGATTGCTTGACACGAGTGCTCCGTATATATCTAAACAAAGGTTTACAGTCACCATCTTCCACAGTAATGTCCTCATTGGTAAATTGAAGAAGAAATCAGGAACAAATCTGAAGTCTGACAAAATTATCCTTTTAAAGTGACATAAAACAAAATGTAAGTAGAAAGGGACTGATCAGATTTGACCGGGTTCTAATGCTTCCCTGGAGCTGTAAAACGAGAAGCAAAATTCACCTAGGAATCAAAGAGAGGAACACACTTTAGGCCCGATTACAAGTCTGGCGGTCCGAGGACCACCAGAATCTCGAGAGCGCGGCAGTCCAGTCACCGGCGTTCCGACCGCCTCATTACGAGTTGGATGGTCAGCCTGCCCTAGGCCCACCAACGTTGCAAGGGAGCCGACGTTCACTGGAGGTGACGCAGCGGTCAGAGGCCGCAATATGCTTGAGGGGACTGCAGCTGTCCTACCAAGCATATTACGAGATTCTTCTCTACTGGCATTATCATGGAGGTTCCTCCCCCATGTACACTGTGGCGGAGAGGAAACAAAGGGGCTCCTACAGGGCCCCCTGAGCATGTGGATGCACACAGAGGGCATAACATGTGCCCCCCAGTGTGCATGCACACCAGTTCCTGCAGTAACCTTGTTGTGCTGTCCCACTGCGGTGCCTTTTTCAAGGCACTGCCGGGGGACCGCCAATCCATTCGCCGGATCACTTTAAAGTTGTAATCTGGTGGGCGGCAGCGAGTCTCGGTGGTGCAGGAGAGTACCACCTGCTGCCTCACCGCCGAAGCTCGCAATCAGCCCCTTTATGTAGAAATAGCAAAAGAGATCGTTCTTAGAGAAGCAACCCAAATGAAGCTTCCAAAATGCCTTCCAAAGTCACATTGCACGTTTTTGCATCACCTCACCCCACAGGGAATGAACAGTAAGCAAATAAAAGAAACTGAGCTATATCAAAGGTTACTGTCCCACTTGTATGAGTGCTGTGGATGCTGTCAAACTTTCATCATACAATGTGTACAAGTAAAGATTCATCTGATATTATCCAAAATACAATTTACAGCTTTTACCTTTATTTCTATGACAATAGCACGCTTGTTAATTTACTAGTACCGGGAGACATCCACTAGCCTTTTTCTTTGCATGGAAAACTAAATTGGAGAAGATATGCAAGTTTGAAATTTGGTACCATGCTCGCAATAATAAACTATCTATGTATTGTAAGGTCTGGGACAGCCGGGCCTAGAAAGACCAGTTTTTAGCAAATTAAGGGCTTGTTTTAATGTTAGCCATGGCGAAAAATGGGGAAAAAGGAAAGAAAAGTAGATGTTTGAGGCAAGAATTTGTCCACCAAACTGAAATTTCTGAATTGTGATGCTTGTAATTTTGATATGTTGGATTGTTAAGAGATTGGATTAGAACATTTATTCTTATTATGAATTTATTTAACACCTTTTGCTTCGTTGCTTTAATGCCATTTAGTATGAGAAATTTGTACACAGCACTACCACTTAACTTTTTGCACTTTATTTTTCATATAAATTTGCTTAGTTTTGATTCTGATGCTGAATGGGATGCTTTATTAGCCTAGGTTAAATGAATTTTGCACTTTGCATGGTCACTATTTGGACAATTTATATTCATTAGTATCACTTGAGTTTTTTTATTTTTATTTATTGTATTCATTATGGTAAAAACAAAAACAAAATGTATGAGGCTGTATCTTTCTCAATTAAAAAAAAAATACAAAATGCTGGCAGTGGCGAGTACCTTAAAGGCAGCCTGAAGAGATGCTGTGGTGAAGGAATAGATATATATGGAGACAGTTGTCACACTGCGCCCGTTAAGAGCATCAGATACATTTTCTTTGAATCAAAAAGGTAAGTACATTTCTTCTACATGAGGTAGATAAAGAGGTACAGTAAAGCATTACACGTCTGCATAATAAATAGATCAAGTAAAGAACAAACTTGATGCTTATACCTTTGTCTACGTGGTAGGGATATGACTCTTGACTCATCGTGGAAAGCAAATGTAAAACATTGGTGTAGATGCGGATTTTATCATCACTGTTATCTTCCCAAGTATAGTCTTCAATCACATTAAGAAGTCCTCGCACCAAAAACAAGACTCCTTGTTCAGGATGATCCTGAAAGATATGGAGGTTCAATCATCTGCACACTTAGATACAACAAAGTAGTCCCGCTGATGCACTGCAAACTAAGTAAACATGCAAAATATCACATTTCAAAATAACCTCTAACAAAAAATGCCAAAGTTAGTTATAAGAACTCAAAATTTCATAGGTCCCAAATGAATAAAATAATGCACAAGGAAAACCTGTGACAATTGGTTTGCAGCTTGCGGTGCTGTGGATTCATATATTTTACATACTAAAGTTATCTAGTGTTGGGGTTGGAATATTACAAGTTGTTTAGCCTCAGAAGAGGTGCTTTTGGTTTCAATGTGACTCCTGAGTCCTCTCCCAAAATCCCACAATGCACAAGTTGCAGACTCCACCCCAGATTGTGCTTTTCCACTCAAGTGTAAATGACTGTACAGAGATGCAGATATTATGAAGTCTGTGTACTAGTACAGAAACGCTTTACAGGACAACATGTGGAAAGAGCTGTTAAAGGACAACAGTCTACTTTCTACTGGTTCACATTCAGGGAAACGGGTAGAGTGCAACTACATCCACGCACCACAGGCTGCAAACTGATTGTTACAGGTTAATACTTTTTTCGTTTGCACATCGTGCTGTCGATTACATGTTTGGCTTAGACTGAAAAGAAGTGCCCAGACCTCTGATCTCAGACTGTGCAACCTCTGTTGGGACTCTATACAAACTTTAGAGCATGTTCTTTATATTTGCCCCTCACTGCATACTAATTGGTGTCGCCAGTTGAAACCACTGTTCCCGACACATAGCGTTCGCTCAACAGAAGAAGCATTGCAATTTGTACTTAAGCCAGTAAATGTAATAACATTTGTATTTTTTTTCTAAAAATGGTTTTTTAGATATGTATTAATCATGTATGTTTTATATTCTGTAAAGTGAATCTCATTGCAAATCTGTATCTTATAAATAAATTAAGTAAAATTGAACCCAGCCCTCTGAAGCAGTAGCAGGAAAACAGAGGAAGACGCTTACTGGAAACAAAGCTTTAGTAGAGTTTGTTTAACCTGTGCTTCTCTGCAGGCTTTAAAATCCTTGCAATAATGTTTAAGGAATGCATGAACTGGCAACCAAGTGGCAACATTTCTATCTGCTGAAGGGATGCTGTGTGACAAAGCCATTGTGGCTGCCTCTGGATTATCTCGCTTTATCAGACCATAGCTGAATGCACCTAAAATCCATCTGGATGGCTCCGCTTTGAAAGAGGGTTCTCGAGATGTGACTGGGCAAATGCAACAAACCGGTTTAATGGGGCAAGTGCGATCTTTATAGTGCATAAAATGCCTTCTCACATCTAAAGTGTGCAAAGACTTATGAAAGAGATTGGTTTAGGGAAAATGTATATGTAAAAGTACAACAGTAAATGATAGCGCTTTATTCAATCCATTAAAAAAAATTGACATCAATAAGAATATACAGATGTAACAAAATCCATCATCTAATAACGACACATTTTAAAAAACAAAAAAACAGTCAACTACTAAACTTTGCAATGTTCTCTCACTACAGAACATAATTATTAGAGGTATGAGTAAATAGATTTTGTATTCATGAAAATATAGGCTAAATTGCTTGTGCTTAAATGATCACACAGTAAAAACTAAACCACTATTTGCCTCGAGGGTGTTGGATGCAGGGCCTAGCCTACGACCAGCCCCCTGCTGTCAACCCCATTGATGCGCACTGCTGACGGCTTTGTATGGTGGGGGTTGGTTGCCCATAGGGGCTGGGCGCAGGCCACGTCCCACAGCCGTGCTTGACTTGTGGTTGGTTTTACGTATGGTAATACAATATTACTTCATGTTATTAAAAAAAAGAAAAAAGAAATTCACTGATAAAAATAAAGGTTAAAGTGAAGTTATAGTCAGGTGAAAATTTCAGTGACACCGTAATGTTTTAAACTAAACAAAACTAAACACTGAAATTCACCAGATCTATTTATCTTCAGTAACTATAATTTTGGACCTAAGGTAACTATAAGTCACACCCATGCCATGCACAACTAATTACCCCATATATTACACTGCTCATGATATGTTCTATAACATCATTAATAACCTAACTGCACATTTGAAATAATATCATTGATGTGAAGAATATGCGTGGTAACTAGAGAAAACTATAACTGGTGAATTAGAGTTTTTTTTGTGAGTTTAAAACGTTATGTTGTCACAGAATTTTTTTTTACCGAACTATAACTTCACTTTAACCTTTGTTTTTCAGTGAATATATATAAATATATACAATCTTATTAACCTTTCCCTATAACTAACCATCAACCCGGGAGGCGAGCAGGTCGGTGAGGAATCTGCAGGTAGATTGAAAATCCACCAGAAAGATCATTGCCACAGGTAAGTACGTTTTTCTTCTGATGGATACTTTTACCTGCAGATTTTTCACTTGTAGAATAGATTCCAGAGCCATACCTCAAATAGTAGGAGGGATGATGGATGGTTTTACCAGGAAACCCTGCTAGATGGATCTGGCAAAATGAGTGTCTCTATGCACCTCAATCTAGACAGTAATGCTTTTTGAAGGTGTGCAGAGGTGCCCACGGAGCTGCAGTGAAAATATCTGCAATTGGTACACCTCTTGCAGAAGTGAAATGGGCCCTGATCCCTCCTGGAGGTTCTTTATTAGCCAATGCACACCAGAATTTCATGCAGAGGATGATCCATCTCGAAAGGGTCCTTTTCTGCACCACAATGCCTTTCTTGGCACCAGAGTACCCAACAAAGAGCTAGTTGTTGAGTCATGTGTCTTCGATGCTGTTCAGGCAGTAGATGACGGAAGAGTAATGGATTGACTTAGGTGGAAGGGACTAACCACTTTAAGTAGGAGAGCAGCCCTGGTTCTCAACACCAACTTGTCTTGGGGAAAAAGTAAACGGAGGGCGGGAACTAAGAGCCTGTAACCTCCTGCTGCAGGATGACGGAGGTCCGGGGTGGGAGAGGAGGGTGGGGGTTGGATGTGGGATGGTGCCTCAGGGAAGGGAAGGGTGCAGCCTCTTTCTATTTGAAGGACCCACTGGTCAAAAGTAATTCACTTCCAGGCTGGCAGAAAGGAGGACACTCGCCCTCCTGCTGGCTCCGTGTTGGTCTGGGGACGAGAACCAAGACTGTTTCCCTGGGGAGCAGGAGTGTAGGATGAGGCTGCTTGCTGGGGGGACCAACAGCCTTTGGCGTTACCCTTGTATTGGCAGACCAGCGTAATCTTAGGCTGTTGGCATTGCGGTTGGTAGGATTGTTGCGGACAAAAACAGAGCGCTACTTGAGAATCCTGGAAGGCAACTAAACTGTTGATAATCCCCTGTGGAGTTGAGGCTGCTGGTGATTTAGAGATGTGGCTGTTGCCTTGCTGGTTATTAAAACATTCGAGGGCAGCATCGGCTTGGTCTTCAAATACTTAAGAGTCATCAAACAATAGATTGAAAAGGTTGGCCTGCACATCACTGGAGAAGCCAGACGTCCTCAGCCACACATGGTGGCGGATGGAGATCGAAGTGCTCAGTTCTCTAGCCACAAAGTTACCAAACAAGCAAAATAACCAGGTAGGTCGTTATACTCAAATTAAATATAACCCTAGACAGTCAATTCTAAAGTCTATGTGCTTTATTTCATTTCAGCTTAAGACTTTCTTCAAAAGCAAAAATTCACCCAGTCATATCATGTCATGAGACGGGCGACACATCATTTGGATGCACATTATACGTGTAAAACATTTACAAAACAAAATGCACATGAAAACATTACAACACAATTGTGAATAAGCACAGTATGATTAAGTCAAAAACAAAACATGAACACAAGAAACATTCATAAATAGTACAGATGACCAGTCCTTATTTGCACGCTAGCACTACGCGGACAATAACACGTTTGTACTGAGGTTTGCACCTACTGTCCTGCCTGTGACATGAGTGATGGGGTTTCACAAAGTTGGCAGTGTTGAGGCCTGATTTAATATGTCTGGAGGCATTTCGTCCACCTACTATCATCCCATGAAAGTGCACACCCATGTTCCCTGGGACTTGTGATATGATGAGTTGGACCATGCCCCATAGAGCCCGTGCGTTATGAGCCAGAAGACAGTGTGCATTCAAAGGTTTCAGCACCATACTGCCAGCAGGGTAGAGCTTCTCCCCCATGCCTCTAATTGTTTGGACTCCCTGTCCAGCTGAACTGTCAAGAAATGCTTGAGAATGGCGGAACAGGATGCCTGGATCACCAGGCTCCCTAGTGAAGGATAAGCCAAGAGGAGGGCCAGAACTTCTAGAGCAGGGCAATACCACTTGGAGACTAGTCTATTGACTGTTTGTGAAGAAGGCAGCTTTTAAAGTTGCCAGTACAAGCTCCACCAAGGCCTCATTGAAGAGAAGTGTCTGACGAGGAAGCTGAGGGGAGGAGCACTTCAGTGAGGACAATAATCTTAATGTTCACCGACAGCAATGATAAATTCCAGCACTTATGCTACCTTCATTACCACTGAGTGGAACAATACAAATTCCGGAGCTGGGAGTCCGTTCGATAAACGCCATCTCCATGTCGGGAGAGGTATCAAGACCACTAGCCAAGGACAATCGTGGAACTTCATAGGGATTTGCTCCCTCATCATCCTCTTGGGCGTGGAGATTCAGAGAATCAGAGTCCGAAACAAAAAGGTCATGGATCCACTGCCGGTGTTCTGCTTCCTCAAACAGCCTTTGTGCCTCCTTTCTGGATCTCTTGAGAAGAGAGGGTTTTGTAGGTGGTCGAGGCATCGTGGCTTCAGTGATGGCACCAGCCGCAGCCTCTATGGCGGAACTGTGTGATGGGGTGGAGGTTGGAGCTGGTGTCTGAGCACCTGTCATCTCACCAAAAGGTGGGTCTCTACCCAGCACGGGAACCGCAGGAAGGAAGGGGAGGCACAGAACAATCTAGGATTGACTGAGTCTGTACCTATGGATCCAGCGGCACCGGTGTGGTCAGCTCGAAGGTCAGTCAGGTCTGGCTTTGGAACTGAGACTGAGTCGGCAGGAGCATGGTCAGAAGGCTCCACTACAAATAACTCTGGGTCTGACGATGTAGATCCTGTGGGAGTCGGGGGTTGTCTAGTCTAGTGGTTCTTAACCTGTGGCTACAGGTCCCCTTAGAGTCTTCGAGGCTTTCTCAGGGGTCTGAGACTGTTACAATATTAAATATTACAATGAATACATTAAGATCATAAAGTAAATTCACATAAAAAAGCAAAATATGAAAATGTGAAATCCTTTTCCATATTTGATTATTAACTAAGCAAATATTTCAATATGTGAGCATTTGTTTGGTGTATACTTGTTTTTGTATTTTTATGTATTGTTATGAAGGGCTTGCCCTAACTTTTTGCCTGCCTCCCTCCATTTTCTACCCTCGTTTTTGCTGGCTTTAGGACTCCGTGCACTTTACCGCTGCTGACTAGTGCTGAAGTGTTTGGGCTCTCTCCCCTAAAAATGGTAATATTGGCATAACCACAATTGACATATTTAATTTACTTATACATCCCTAGTAAAGTGCACTACATGTGCCCAAGGCCTATAAATTAAATACTACTAGTGGTGGGCTTACAACCGTCATTGTGCCACCCACTTAAGTAGCCTTCTAACCACTTTTCAAGTTTGGTGTCACTGGACTCTCAATTTAAAATCACAACTCATAGTGAAGTGGGATTTTAAGTTACAGTTTAGCAAATGCCACTTTTAGGAAGTTGGCATTTACTTACTTTAGACATTTGGTGCCTGCTGCCTGACTTGGTTCAGTCTGGGCTGGGTGACAGCTGGGCTTTGTGTATTCCCTGTAGACAAAAACCAAAGGAAATGATGGACGGAGTGTTGAACATTGCAAGCACTCACCCCCAGTCAACTGATCTGGGTTTAATCCATCACCATTCTTTAGCCCACTCTGCCACCCCAGTTCAGACATGGCCATATGCAAATCAGTCTGACCCTGTGCCTCATGGGAACAGTCCAGCCCAAACTGCCAAGCCATGTCTTCCCTGGACCGGAAACAAGCTTCCTAGGACCGGTTTCTGGCATTTCAGCCGTCTTCAGCCAGGATTGCTTGAATCCAGTGGCAAAGTGAGCAAGGGACTCACGTCTGAGCATACCCTGCCAACTTATGGCGAACTAGGCAAAAACCAAAGGAAATGATGGACGGAGTGTTGAACATTGCAAGCACTCACCCCCAGTCAACTGATCTGGGTTTAATCCATCACCATTCTTTAGCCCACTCTGCCACCCCAGTTCAGACATGGCCATATGCAAATCAGTCTGACCCTGTGCCTCATGGGAACAGTCCAGCCCAAACTGCCAAGCCATGTCTTCCCTGGACCGGAAACAAGCTTCCTAGGACCGGTTTCTGGCATTTCAGCCGTCTTCAGCCAGGCTTGCTTGAATCCAGTGGCAAAGTGAGCAAGGGACTCACGTCTGAACATACCCTGCCAACTTATGGCGAACTAGGCAAAAACCAAAGGAAATGATGGACGGAGTGTTGAACATTGCAAGCACTCACCCCCAGTCAACTGATCTGGGTTTAATCCATCACCATTCTTTAGCCCACTCTGCCACCCCAGTTCAGACATGGCCATATGCAAATCAGTCTGACCCTGTGCCTCATGGGAACAGTCCAGCCCAAACTGCCAAGCCAGGTCTTCCCTGGACCGGAAACAAGCTTCCTAGGACCGGTTTCTGGCATTTCAGCCGTCTTCAGCCAGGCTTGCTTGAATCCAGTGGCAAAGTGAGCAAGGGACTCACGTCTGAGCATACCCTGCCAACTTATGGCGAACTAGGCAAAAACCAAAGGAAATGATGGACGGAGTGTTGAACATTGCAAGCACTCACGCCCAGTCAACTGATCTGGGTTTAATCGATCACCATTCTTTAGCCCACTCTGCCACCCCAGTTCAGACATGGCCATATGCAAATCAGTCTGACCCTGTGCCTCATGGGAACAGTCCAGCCCAAACTGCCAAGCCATGTATTCCCTGGACCGGAAACAAGCTTCCTAGGACCGGTTTCTGGCATTTCAGCCGTCTTCAGCCAGGCTTGCTTGAATCCAGTGGCAAAGTGAGCAAGGGACTCACGTCTGAGCATGCCCTGCCAACTTATGGCGAACTAGGCAAAAACCAAAGGAAATGATGGACGGAGTGTTGAACATTGCAAGCACTCACCCCCAGTCAACTGATCTGGGTTTAATCCATCACCATTCTTTAGCCCACTCTGCCACCCCAGTTCAGACATGGCCATATGCAAATCAGTCTGACCCTGTGCCTCATGGGAACAGTCCAGCCCAAACTGCCAAGCCATGTCTTCCCTGGACCGGAAACAAGCTTCCTAGGACCAGTTTCTGGCATTTCAGCCGTCTTCAGCCAGGCTTGCTTGAATCCAGTGGTAAAGTGAGCAAGGGACTCACGTCTGAGCATACCCTGCCAACTTATGGCGAACTAGGCAAAAACCAAAGGAAATGATGGACGGAGTGTTGAACATTGCAAGCACTCACCCCCAGTCAACTAATCTGGGTTTAATCCATCACCGATGGATTTAACCCAGATCTCTTGACTGGGGGAGAATGTATGCACTGTCAGCATTCCGTCCATCATTTGTTTGTTGTAACGCTTTTTGCCCTAAGTGGGATGGGTATTCCCAGACGTGGGACCCGTGCTCACTGCGCCACTGGAGTCAAGCTATCCTGGCTGATGACGGCTGATAGCCAGAAACCGGTCCTAGGATGCTTGATTCCGGTCCAGGGAAGACATGGCTTGGCAGTTCGGGCTGGACTGTTCCCATGAGGCACAGGGTCAAGACTGATTTGCATATGGCCATGTCTAAACTGGGGTGGTGTAGTGGGCAAAAGAACGATGGATTTAACCCAGATCTCTTGACTGGGGGAGAATGTATGCATTGTCAGCATTCAGTCCATCATTTGTTTGTTGTAACGCTTTTTGCCCTAAGTGGGATGGGTATTCCCAGACGTGGGACCCGTGCTCACTGCGCCACTGGAGTCAAGCTATCCTGGCTGATGACGGCTGATAGCCAGAAACCGGTCCTAGGATGCTTGATTCCGGTCCAGGGAAGACATGGCTTGGCAGTTCGGGCTGGACTGTTCCCATGAGGCATGGGGTCAAGACTGATTTGCATATGGCCATGTCTAAACTGGGGTGGTGTAGTGGGCAAAAGAACGATGGATTTAACCCAGATCTCTTGACTGGGGGAGAATGTATGCATTGTCAGCATTCCGTCCATCATTTGTTTGTTGTAACGCTTTTTGCCCTAAGTGGGATGGGTATTCCCAGACGTGGGACCCGTGCTCACTGCGCCACTGGAGTCAAGCTATCCTGGCTGATGACGGCTGATAGCCAGAAACCGGTCCTAGGATGCTTGATTCCGGTCCAGGGAAGACATGCCTTGGCAGTTCGGGCTGGACTGTTCCCATGAGGCACAGGGTCAAGACTGCTTTGCATATGGCCATGTCTAAACTGGGGTGGTGTAGTGGGCAAAAGAACGATGGATTTAACCCAGATCTCTTGACTGGGGGAGAATGTATGCATTGTCAGCATTCCGTCCATCATTTGTTTGTTGTATTCCCTGTAGACAGCCACACACAAAAGGAAGCTCAGGTGGGTCTTGATGGGCCATCCTGGTTGATGGGAGAGAGTTGCTGGGCACAGCCTAACACTTAGACCTGAATAGGCTGTGTTCTGTCCACACACTGCATACCCCCTGGAGTGAGTCTTGAGCCAGGCAGGAAGGGAGAACCTCTGTGTACTTCAAAGCTTACTTTGAAGTCTCCCCCACATCAAAGGCACAACTGGGTATAAGTACTGGACCTCTGGTGCCATGACTTCAGTACACTTCTGGACCTGTGGCTACTCTGCCAGGAACAAGAACAGCAGTACTGCTGGAAGGGCTGCCACTGCGCTCGAATGCTGCTTTGCTGAGCTGTCCTGCTGTTCTCTTGCCTGGGTGAGAAGGACTGGACCCGGGACCTTGGAAGTGGGTATAAAGTGCTGCTTCAACCAGAACCCACGCATCCTCATCGGAGCCGGTGCATCTCCGCCTTTGAGTGAGTCAGAACAAGAGCATCCTTGTCATTGCGTGGAGTGGAACCACCGCATCGCCTATGGAACCAGCGTATCGCCTTCGGAATCGACGCACCCCTTACAGAGGGAGTAGCAGCTGTGCATCACATTCTGAACCACCGCCTCGAACTCGGAACCAACGTATTGCCGCAGCTGCATGGAGGAAATTGAGTCATTTCGTCCACTGCGTGGGTCAACACCGACGCACCTTCATTGGCGACGATGAATCCCAGACCAAGGTACTTTGGTTCAGCAGGCCCAAGAGGGTCCCTCTATCCAGACCATGCGCCATTGCGGTTGGCCGGAACTCTTAACTTTGCCCCGGTCTGGCACGACCAGACATCTAATTTAAGTGCAAATTGCTTCTAAGCGCTATTTTACATTTATTCTTTAAAAATTCATCTCTCGACTTCTACTTGTTAGATTTGTTTTGTTTTATTTATAAAATTACAATCTATTTTTCTAAACTGGTAGACTATTTGTGATGTTCTCACTGTGTTACTGTTTGAAGTGTTGCAAAAATACTTTCACATTGCCTCTTAAGTTGAGCCAGACTGCTCTGTTCCAAGCTACCAATCAATCAGGATTTGTAAAGCATGGCAAATAACCCGTGAGGGTCTCAATGCGCTGCAGTTGCTAGCTGGCAGAGAGTGAGCATTGCATAATGCTAGTTGGCAGAGGGTGAGCACAGGATAATTTAGGGTGTATTGCGATTTACCCAGACTAGGATTGTGGTTCCTGCTCGGACAGGGTGCATACCTCTGCCAACCAGAAACCCAATTTCTACACTGGTCTAGGCAACTTATCTTTTCCATGTTTCTTGAGCTTTCTGTATTTCTTTTCTACGCACCAGAAGAATGAGAGAAGGGAGATCTGGACTTTGGTCTTGACCAACGATGATGACCTTGCTTATTCCCAAGGGCCTGGGACAAGAAGAGTTTGGCTTAGCGTTCCTTTATGGCCTTAGGGAGCATACTTTGGCAGGAGTTGCAAGAGTGGGAATCATGGTGAGAACAGAAGCCCCACAAGCAGATGGCGTGACGGTCTGTAATGGACATCTTTTCCTCAGAGTCCTCATAGGGCTTAAAGTTTGATTACTTACAGGGAGACATAGCACTTCACCAAAAGAAAAATTGTTTGTGAATAAAACGGATTCATATTGAAGCCTGGGTTTATTCTACAGGTGAGGAATCTGCAGGTAGAAGAAGTATATATACAAAGTCAGTGAAAAAAATGTGGTAAAAACAAAAAGTCCACAACCTACTCAATGATTGCAATGAAAATAGAATAGACATAGGTTAACTCATTCAATCTGTTGTAGTGTCAAAGGTGTTTCAGCCATGCCCTGGGGGGGGGGGAGGGGGGGGGGGGACACGGGATCCAATGTCCGACTCAGAAGCAGTGTATTTATAGTCTAAATCGTGAGCAGGTACTTGTGAAATTCATAATAATTAATTTAATATAGCTTGCATATAATGTGGCACCATCATTGATAATTGTTTAGAGGATTTGTAATGATGCAGGAAGAGCAGAAGATTCACTGTGACTGTCAGTGTCTGCTCAAAACGGCAAATGATTAAATTATGGGTTGTAAGAGAGGTCTCTCTTTGAATGTGTATGATGGTGGAGAAAGTGGCATGGCTCTGGGGGAGCTGCTGCTGTACTGGTGTCAGTTTTCATTGCCTTGCACATAGGGAAGGTTCTAAGTTCCTCAGAAATGACTCAACATTAAACTTGTGTTTCTTTTTGAACCTCTTGGAGGTGCCTGGAGGCTGTGCAACTATATGCCCTGTAATAAGACCAATGTGTAGCATGAACTGGCGTACATCAGACAGCAGTGGCTGATGGCCATCTATATCCTTCTGATAAGTGCACATGCTTTTGGTCAGGGTCCAACAGGGTGTTTGGGTTTTTGTATGCTTTGAAGTCAGTTTCAATACCAAAGACTTGTCAGATTCCTGTCGGCAACAAGACTACTATGGAGTCGACAGCGGTCTACAATGGTGAACGCGGAAAGCCACTTCAGGGCGCAAAGGCTCACAGTGTGGTGCTCAATCTTTATATTCAGGTATTTCTTTGAGCCAGGTGTGCTGCACCTTGGATGCTGTTCTTTGATATAGAATCAAGACTTCCTGCGAGACACCACCCCAAAGGATAACCCTCGGTATGGGTCGTTTCAAAGTCAGATGTGTTGGGGATGGTTTGCAGAGTCTGTGTGAAATCCAAGGTGTGCTCCTTGATTTTAGGAACAGACTTTGTGGGGATGCTGGTAAACCTTGGTCTCTGGAGTCGGAGTCCTGTGGGAAAACAGTTACCAGACTTTGCTCTTGATGAGCCTCCCAGCTAATGGACTTCCCCCAACCATCCCCCAAAATCTTCATCACATTTATATCCTTCACCGTTGGTTACAGACTCTGTAGTCTCGGTGCTGCTGGATGCAGTATAACACACCATTTGCCTCTTTGGTGCAGAATGGCCCCTTGATAAGCAAGGGTTACAGACCCAATGTTGGTCTGAACACGGAAATGTGTTACTACCACCAGAGCAGAATTTAAAAGGAGGATTTTCTATAACCTCCCTGCAAATAGTCATTTTCAGCAGCATAGTCCCAGAGTCGAGCATGATTGAGTGTTGGTCAGTGATGGTTGGTGTTCTTAATGCCAGAAATCTTCAATTTCTACGTTCTTGCTTATTGAAACTTCTCCCTAAATGTAACTTTTACAGAGCTCTTGAAATCACATCCAAACCCAATGGTGCCAAAAAAACACGACGTGAGATGGCGTCGGTCTCCTGGTGCATTGTGGTTCTCAATGGCCTCTAAACTGAAAGCACTTATTCAAAGAAAAACTACTCGCAAATATTCCAAACCCAACTCCAGAAGGGAGGAGAGAGCAAAACATGTTATTTACAGCAGCACCTCCTTCATACCTAGATACTTCTGGTTGCTGATATAAATATACGTAAAACTTTGGCCAAGCTTTATGCTTGGCACTACTTCCACCAGAGCTTACTGTGCTCAATGGTTGGCTCTGTACAACAGCATCTTTAGGTCTGAGCTTACAATGCAGTATGCACTGCTTTCTCCAGAGCATGTGGAGGATAGCCTTTAGTCATTCCTGGTCAACACTTGGTCAGGCCTCACAGCCCTTTGGGCACATGCCTTAGTACTAATAATCCGGTATTTGTAAAACACAAACTAATAACCCCTAAGGGTTTCAAGGCGTTGGGGGCCGCCGAGGAGATTAAGGGAGCTATTGCCCAGAGTCACATGATGCTGAGCTGCTGCCAGCGATCGAAACTTAAGCCCTGTGCGCCGGAGTCAGACGCTCTGGATGCTGCGCCACACCTCTCCATTAGTCTGCAGAGCAAAGCCATTGCCGTAGGCCTTTCGATATGAAAGCTGAAAGATAATGTGAGCAGTGAATTTCATAGCCATTTGCGATAGGCGGGATAGCTTGTTCGAGGACTGCTTGCATCATGAGATGGTGGTCTTTAAAGAAGAAAGTCCTGCATTTTCCTATATTGGAGCATGTTTGTTCCAGTCCTAATGGGGCTATTGTTTCAGATCCTAAGTGCATAGATGGAGAAGGTACATTGCCTTGATTTTCTTTGTTAGCACTTCTATGTCTCCAGTCTGATCGTGTCCTGGCTGCAAGTGCGTTGAGAGAAGGCAGAGATGGTGAGCTTGTTAGCCAGATAGGCAAGGATGCCAGTCGTGGTGGATTTGTAAATAATGCAGGAGGTTATTAAGAGGGTGTGGGCTGGCAAAGGGAGCCAATGGAGATCCATCAGGGTGGAGGTGATGCGTTCAGGTACTTAAAGAGTTGTGCTGCAGTAGGTGGGATGCCCTTAAGAGGGCCAGTGTGGAACCTGTGCGGGTGTGGAAAAGGGAATTACCACCATCCAGATGCCAAAGTACAACAGCTGGAACAGCTTTTCCGAAGTCAGTTTCTATTTTTACATTCTTTAAGTGGGGGTAGCTGGTACCAGGCTGACTGATTTTGTTGGCAATGTGTTCCTATAGGGTGAGATCGGGGTCCTGGGTTAATTAGACTGACTTGGCATTGGTGAAACGTTGGGTCTCAAATCTCCCTAGGATCTTGTTGTTGGACCAGGATTGGACTAGCGGTTTCTTGTTGTACTTTGTAAATAGGAGGAATTCAGTTTTGTTGAGCTTAAGCTTCATGTAGACCATCATGGTCTGGGTGAGGTGCTGCCAGTATCTGAGGCGTTGGATATCTGGAGCAGAGGAGACTTTCAAATACAGTTGGGTACCATCCGTGTATTGGTGAATTCTGATATAACCTGTGAGCAGCGCCCCAAAGGTCTCCATATAGAGGATTAAGATGACCAAGGACAGGCTGGAACCCTGAGGAACTCTGCAGGTCATCGGGATCTTCTGAGATGCCCATATGAAAAAACTGGTGTTGGGTGAATAGACAAGAGAATAACCAGTCAAGGGCATTTACAGTGAATCCCATCTGAGTTTCAGGGTGTGGAAGATGGTGGGCTGGCTGATGGTGTTGAAGGCGGCAGGGAGTTGTAGACATGTCAAAGCTGGGTTCATCTTTATCTGTGGTCAGGAAGACGTCATCTATGATTTTCAAATTAGCTGTTTGAGTGATGCAGTGTGATCTAAAGCTAGTTGCGCAGGAGATGGTAAGACATTATGTGCTCTTGAAGTTGTGCACAGACCGCTTTGTGATAGTCTTGCTGATGAAGGGTAGATGATTGCTTAGCCAGTAGTTGTATAGCAAGGGTTTCTTCAGGAGTAAGATGATCTGGTCTGTCTAGAGAGGTTCAGGGAAGATGTCTTGAGTGAAGGAGCCATCGTAGATGAGTGGTAGGGTGAGAGATTCTCTAGAAGGGGCTTTGATGAGATTAAGACATCATCTTAATAATAGGCGGCGGCTTTAAAGGAGTTAAGGATGTTGGTGATGACTTTGAGTGACAAGGGTTGAAAGATGAACATTTTGTGATGCCACACAAAATATTAGGCATCAGAGGAGAAGCAGGTTTGTTGTCGGCAATGTTCTGCCATAGTGTATTTTTGCACTTAAGAAGTGGTTGATCGCATTGCACCTGTCTAGAGAGTGTGACTTATAATGGGGGGGGGGGGCAGGGGGAGATGCAGTGTGATTGTTTTATGTTCTGCTTCTGTATGCAGCTTCCCTGATAGTGTTGGAACAGTGTGGGTTTTGGCGCATATGATGGGTAGACTGCATGCTGCAAAGGAGGGACTTCAGTAGTTTGAGGGCGTCAGGGGGTTCAGTTTTTATTAATTTTATATCCTAGCTGTGGATGGAGCATTTGTTGTCAACAAGGTCTTCATAGTACTAGGCTACTGAAGGGGTCAGCTTGAACTTACATGCATTAGTATTAGTGTTATCTCATCGTTTTTCAGAAATGTGTTAAAAAAGTTTAGAAGGGAGTAGATGTCAGACATGAAGGAAGCAGGGCGAGAGAGGAGTTTCAACTTTAGGTGGTCTACGGGGAATGTGTAAAAAGATTCCTATGCGCTTGCAAAGATTGCATAGAAAGAAAACTGTGTTTATAGTCCCAGTTAAGAGATGTGGACAAGAGTAATTATATGCACCTTCAGTGATGTCATCAGTTAAATAATTTGAGTTCTTATCTGTGACATCATGAGTGAATTCCCGAGCAATGAACAAGATTTTTATGGTTTTCGGAAAGCTGCTGCTGTGCAGGTGGCAGTTTTCCTTACCTTGGGAATAAGGATGGTTCTATGTGCCTCCGAAATGGTGTCCTCAACAGTAATCTTGTTTTTCCTTTGGAACATCTGGGGGGGGTGAGGTGAAAGTTTGCAACAATATGTCGTAATTATGGTTGCATAGTTAATCACAACCAGCAAAGTTCAGGTGGTTTTATGTTCAGGATCAGTATCAAGCTTGAGTGGTGCCATAACAGATTACAAGACTCAAAATTAACAGGAGCAGTAGAGCATTACAAGCAGCATGTGAACTTCATGACCATGGTGGCAGATCTAAACAAGTGGCCACTTATTTCTCCGTGCTGCCTACAATGTCTAATTGCATTTGACCTTTAAGCCATCAGTGCTGTAGTATTTCCCAGATGTAGATAAGCAAAGACACCAGGGCTCGGCAAGGTCCAGCCCTGACCCTCCCACATCTTCTGAAGGATCTCGGGAGGAGAGCTTGAGAAAGGAGAAAGTGAAGCAGAGACAGAGCACACCATCATCAGAGGTTGAGGATATTGAGAAACCATGGCAAGTTTTCATTAATAGCACTATTCCACAGCACCTCTCACTTTTAACCGAAGAAGAGGTCTCCTGTGGGTCGCCATCTTACCAACTCCTGAACCTGGACAAACTCTTGGACACGCGGGTGCCTTTAATGAAGATTTTAGAGAAGGTGAAAAGGATTTAAGAGATGGGAGCAGAAGAGATCCAACACGTTCTTCCTTCATCTTACTATTTAATCTAGCAATATTTAATCATCAAGAGTTCTTTAAGTGAAATACAATCAATGATGGTATGAGTATATAGGACAGGTACTACCAGGGTTAGTAAAGGTAGCCCAGAGCAACAGCAAATACTACATGAAAACCTATATATTTTTTCTTTCTGGGGGAAGCTAAAGAGCTGATGAGGGGCACTACTGAAAGAAAGTTATCTTTAATTCTAGCAGCAAACACAAACCAAAAACATGCCATAAGAGCTACTGTATCACATACAACAGCAAGTCTGGCAGCAACAGATAAACCCACAACAGAATGTAACAAAGACATCACTTACGGGGACTATTAACAAGGTGGAAAAGAAATTGCTGAGGAATTCCAGAAGAAACGAGTCTGAGGATCTCATCTTCCCATCTATATTGATAGTTTTTGGAACTTCCGGGACAAGACTTACTGCAGCTTTGAAAAATGCATCAGCTATAAGAAACAAACAAACAAAAATATGAGTTTTCACTCAAATAAGACAATGTCTATTGTCACCTTCATCTTAGCATTTACATCACTGATTAAAATGAACAAGTTTTTCAAAAGAAATAATTGGCTAGATTTGTGGGGAAAAGCAACAAGCATTGGTAAAGCAAATAGGTTTGAGATTTACACTAGAGCGCTGCCAAAAGCAATGAAAACTACCTGAGCAATACAAACCAAATAAAAAAAGGTTTGGTTGTGTATACTATGCACAGATAAGCTAAATATTTACATCTGCGATGGCAGTGTACTTTTCAGATGTAAAATAGTATCCCATGCATTTCAACTGGGCGGTAAGGTAGATTCAATCGGCCAGCAGAAAGAAGGGGAGACAAAAATACACCTGTGGGGTGATCCAAGATGTCTCCTTAAGTTTCTGAGTCAAAAAGAGGCAATGGTTGAAGGAGACCGAATCACGGCCCCTGCTGTTCCCTGAATACTAATGTGCGGTTTAGATAAGAGATTTACCACCTGTCATTTTTTATATGTTACAATTTTTAACTGCTAGCTCTACACAGTGTTGCTTAGAGATGCAGCCAAGACTGATTTGCATATGGCTCGGTCTAAACTGGGGTGGCATGGTGAGCAAAAGAACAATGGATTTAACCCAGATCTCTGAGGGTGAATGTATGATTTATTCAGCATTCCGTCCATCATTTGTTTGCATAGCACTTTTCACCCTACGTGGGATGGGTATGCCCTGACGTGGGTCCCTTGCTCACTGTGCCACTGGATTCAAGCTAGCCTGACTGATGAAGGGTAATACCCAGAAAAAGGTCCCAGGATGCTTGTTTCCAGTCCAGGGAGGACCTGGCTTGGCAGTTCGGTCTGGACTGTTCCCATGAGGCACAGGGTCAAGACTGATTTGCACATGGCTGGGTCTAAACTGGGGTGGCATGGTGAGCAAAAGAACGATGGATTTAACCCAGATCTCTGAGGGTGAAGGTATAATTTATTCAGCATTCCGTCCATCATTTGTTTGCGTAGCTCTTTTTGCATAGAGATGCAGCCAGGCACAAAGTGTTTATGTATTTTCAGTTCACTTAAAATCCTCCAGTAAATGAAGGAACCAGCCATGTCACAGGGATGCATCAATAAATGGCAAGCTCTAGAATAAGGGATAAGAGTCCAGGCAATAACAGTTTGCAAAAACAGGCTGACAATGATGGTCTAAAAATATCCATCAATGGTAAGCTTAAAAAAGAAAATAGCAGTGGTAAGATGAATTGGGAAATAACGAACAGACAGTTCTTTAATGATGGTTTGAGCCACCTCATTGTGTGGAGTAATATTGAACAAATGCAATATGAAAAGCTCTACTAGCTTACACACCTCTGAACACCAACATACCCAAATAGTTGACAACCATATCAGAAAAAGTCCATCCTTGTTGGTGTGCCCTAGCAACATGATTGACAACAAGCAAATTTGAATTGTCCACTAATATACTGTGATATTTTGTATAATATGTGAAGAGGAACTTCTCAAACGCCCGCAGAAATGACAACAAACGATTCTTAATAATGATGGTGGTGGAAAAAGCCCATTTCTCGAGAACATTGGCTGTGCTTGCAAGTTTAAGTGGGGCCTGTTCAGCATACCGTTGTATAACTGGAAAATGTTTACACCACTCTGTGGCTTTCTGAAGCATCTGGCCGCAGGGACTAGTTGAACAGTAGCATTCCTGCGGCTTTTCACGATCCCTCTAACCTGGGTAAGCGGTTGCCCTGGGTGACTGACTGGTGCTTGAAGTCTAACATGTTTGAACAGAGGTGCGATTCTTAGCGCTAAAGCCCCAACGCTTCGAAAGAGCTGGCTGCCATCTTGTTTCTCTTCGAAAGGAGACCTGGAACCTCATTAATTAACAATTGCACAAGATGGTAGTGGGAAGACTGGATGGCAGTATTACCTTGAAATAAACCATTCAAAGGTGGCTGTGGGATGAGTTGCCTCATGACGAATGGGGAAAATTAGTGGTGACAGTTGGAAACCAAATTGCCTGCCTCTCGTCAATGTGGAAGTTTAGTCTTTCTTTGCTACTGGGAAATAATGTAAACCACTTGCTGTAATTGAGGACTTCTGACACGTTGTAAAAAATGTAAGGACTTGCAGCTGATACATTTTGTTGGATTCAATGCGAACTGTAAATACTTACTGCTGAAAAGGTACTTTATGTCAAGTGGCATGTGAATGAGCTTTACTTGCACATTTCCATAATGTCAAAGTACCTGCGCACATGAAGACATTGAACAATGCTGCAGAAGAGGGCAACAGTCTCAATGCATCCTGATTGGACAATACTTGCCATCTGCAAACATCTAATCAATCTGACTATCTCTCACACATTATGATTGTATATTCACAAGCTTCCTTTTCTGACGTGAGAGCGAGTCTCATCCCAGCGACTATTATCTTGTGAGGTAGACCAGAATGCAATGCATTAAGTTAAGACATTGCAGAGTAAGCCTGTACAAACCATGATGGGGCTTGATATGCCATGAGGAAGGGCAATCACTTGATGCAGAATGGTGCTTCATGGCTGCCTGTGTACTGTTGAAGCACTGGACAATGTTTCCCGCACCATCAGAATGGGTTTTAACAACGCCTCATTGAATAGGAGCAAGAGTTGTTTAATGCCCTATGTGACGAACTATACAATTGGATACAGAATAGTGAACTAAGGCTCCCAACTTAAAATGCAGGCAGCAGCAGCAATAGATCATTGTCCCGCCAAATACTCACTTTTATTAAAAACAAGCATTTGCAATGCAATCAGTCTCGCCTTTGGGACCTTACATGTATTTAGCTATGCAGCACATTAGCCTCCGTGCTGAAACATCTACTGTTCTTTAACATGGAGGGAAGGTGAGCACCAAATTGTGTGACACGCCAGGTATGGGAACACATGGAGAGAAATATTGCCTTTCAGAGGGAAATGGTATAGTCCAAAGCTCCATTTTAATATAAAATCAGGGCCTTTAGTGGTCATATCCCTGAAACTACAAGATTTGAAAAAAATATTGTATACGGGTGCTCGTGGAAGACAATTTCTATGGACTGGAATCTAGAGAATGCTAATGTGATTCTGGTACTTTACTGACCTCTGCTGGTCGTTTTCTATCAAGAAAGTTAAATAGAGGCAGTTGCCAGATATATAAAAAAAAAAGGAAAGTCCCTCAGCAAAAAGCAATTCTGGTATTTCACTGACCTCTGCTGGTCGTTTTTCATCAAGACAGTTAAATAGAGGCAGTTGAACAGAAAAAAAAGTCCCTAAGTGGAAGAAGACAAGTCCTGGGTTGATCTCCAGAGCCCACAAAGTACATACACATACAAGTATATACTAAAGTATATACAAGAGGTTTTGAATGCTCGACCTAAAGAGAAGTATTTTATTTTCTAACGCTATCCATACAAAGGAAAAATACTACATCCACTCACTCCCTGCATTAGTGATTGTGGGTATTCCCCATTCACTACTAGTAACATCCAGGGTATGCCCCACTAGTAGTCCGAGTTGCGAGAGTCCACCATGACTAACTTATTTAATAGTGTTCCAGTGCTGTGGTGCGATATTAGCAGCAACTTCGCCTAGGTCCGACAGGCCCGATACCAGTCTTACAGCAGGAGGGAAGCATTTGGAGTTCCTGAGTACGCCCCATCTATAGGCACAGGCATCCGCTGCAGAAAAGTTCAGGTAAGTCAACTATAAAATGGCCCAGACAGTGTTCCATTCATTGGGTGCAGTCTCTCCTAGTCGTGATCCTAAAGCGACCGGAGGCTTTCTGCTGCTCCTCCGGCGGGGTAAGTGTTCGTCCGGCATCCAATGAGGGGTGGCTACGAAGATCCGGTCTTGAATCACTCGAAACAAGTTGAAGTTGTTGCTGATCCCGGTGACCCCCTCTGACATGCGGGGTCACTGCAACTCACTGTCCACAGGCTTCAGCCTGATCAGCACAGTGAAATTCTCAAAGCCTGCTCCTCTGGGCGAACGGGGTCACTGCCTCACTACACCACAGCGCTATGGCCCTAGCCACACAGAAGATTTTCCACTGCAGCTCCTCTGGCATACATGATTGCCCCCTCACTGCCAGACAGGGCTACTGCTCTCCTGCACAGCAGTCTTTTCCACAGCGCCCCTCCTGGCATACGGGGGTTGCTGCCTCGCTACTACGCACAGACTCTGTCCAGACTGGTGTAGCACAGCATGCTGCTAAATTCACGGCTGCCCTCTCCTGACACATGGGGGTTGCCGACTCTATCCTGCACATGGACAAAGACCTTACTGGTGCAACAGCTGTTTTCTCATACCTCGCACAGTCAGGCCTGACAAAAGGGTGCCCCTCTGGACCATGCTCCCTCCAATGCTCTCATCTCAATCATAGGGCGCACTGGTCTTGGCAAGCAGGCAGGTGCTGGTGCTCCAGGCTCCAAGGCAATTGGTCTTGGATTCCCTGGGTGATGTGCCCTTACCCAACAGGGAGACTAGCAGGCCTTGATCCCCAGTCCTCGTCACAGGCAGAAGTCTTACAGAGCTTGGCCTCCTCACACAGCCAGTCTGGCTGTTTGGCAGATTACAAACTTTGGGGTCTCAAACTCTCCCTCTTATACTCCGTTTCTAGACCCCAAATGTGATTTAGGGTCTGAGTCTTTTCAAGTTTTATGTTGAGGTTCTGCTTCTTTGGAGGTGTCCACTCCTCTACTCCCTGTGCAGTCTGTCACTGATTGTCTCACAAGACAAGCCAGCACTGTATTTTTTATGTATTGTACCACTTAGACACACATACACCCAGAAAATACATTTATTATGCACCCACTGCATCCTTCGTGTATTGTAATGCTTGCAGGTACACATACACCTAGCACATGCATTTATCATACATGCACTGCACAGCACTACATAATTCTCGTACTGCACTACTCATAGGCACATGGACATACGTCTAGAAAATGCATTTAGCATGCAGATAGTGCTCAGTACTGCATTATCCCTGTATTGCACCCTTCTCAGGCACACATACACCCAGCACAGATGCACCACCTCGGCGCCAAGGGCAAGTTAAGTACAAAGCAGCGGAACTTTAAAAGCCTGTAGTCCTCACTCCCGTGACATAGGTTAAAAAGGACCAGTTCACTCCAAATGATCACTACACAAAATGCTGCAACCGCTGCCCTTGTGCTGCTTCACTCCTGGTGAAGGCAGTAGCCTTTCACCACTATGAGGGAAGTGCTTTGGGCACCCCTCCCGGCCCAACAAGACTGCAACCTGTAAGACAGGACTATGTCATAGTGAACGCGCATGATCAGTGTTCACCTATGACAAAAACAAAAAAACACCATCAGGGAGCCATGCATCAATACAGTTGTGGACTTAGGGCAGGGGAGCACATCCGTTACCAGGCAGAGGACTTTTCCGCCCCACTTTCTGTATAACGGGGGATGTAATACAAGTAAAACTAAAACACCCATAGAAATTACAATTTGTCATTAAAAAATGATAGTAATGTATATGCCTAGTTGCATAAAAACGATCCCACAATTTTCCAACGTTTTTTCTCATTGGATGCCCCAGAACAACCCCACGATCAGGGATCATACAGCCATCTCCTAAAGAAAACAGCAGGGGGAGGGGGCTGCAAATAAATGACTCTACTTTGGAACGCTTGTGCATTTTATCATTTTACTAACGTTGAAGATCCAGCTCACAACAACTGACTGTGCAACTCATTTGTTTTTGCAACATTCTTGTGAAGCACAGACAGTTCTGCTATGAGTCCCTTTGTTCTCGGTGCCAGGACAGCACTGCGCGCAAACAAAAAGAACAGCGACAACCGTCTGACATGGTAATCCTTAGTCAGCTTCCTGTGTCAGCATAATGACCTGGTCAGCAGGAATTTACTCGCTCAAAGCGCTGGCACAGTTGTTCCCTGGGAAATCTAAATATTATGAGCATACCTTAAATTTGATCTGTAGTTTTTAAATATCATTGCAGCGCCTACAACCTCATTATTGCATTGAGTTGGAATTAGGTTGGCATCATTGCCCAATTTTACTTGCTCCCATGTGCGCTCTCACACACATTTTATTCCCAAAATTGCACTGATCCTGAATAACATGTCTGAGCATCGCTGGATTTAGGTCCTGGTCCAATCCTTCCACTGCACAAACATCATACATGAGCCCGACAGAGCTTGGACCGGTTAACGATGGTGCTGCTGACACCCTCGGGTGATAAGGAAACAACAAGTACATGGACCTTTACCTGATCCCAGGGTACACCAGATAGTCTATTACTTAATAGCATTTATTAAGTGCGTTCCAGAGCACTGCGCCAATTTTACAACATTTTTATGCTATGGCTTGTAGCACCTGAAAGACTGCTCACATTGCCCGGAGGAGGGATAGGAGAACCACTCTTCACCTTCAACCAGCATTCCCAAGAGAAATTAGAACAACAAGGCAAAGAATCACACAAATTATCCATATAACACTCAGTTTCATACGCCTTTTTTGCTCGCAGCGGCGTCCCATTCTACAGTGAGCATCCGACTGTTTCCAGACATAAAATCTGACCCTGAAGCGTATGACACAACAGCATCAACTACAACCCAAGGTAGCAAAAAAAGCAATTTGTTAAAAATATGCTGCAGACCGAATGCAAGGCTTTTAGGATAGCCACAAACCAGACTTACCTTGAGAAAGACACTGGTTTGCCAAAGCTACTTGTCCTGAATGCAGGTAGAGGTTCAGTCGTGCAAAGATGCTGGTCAGAGATGGAATGGTGATAAAGCAGAAAGCAACACAAGCCTGTGGGAACACAGGAAACATACTGTAAGCAATTGGGCATTCCTCTATGTATACAGCCTGAAATACACACTCTCTTCTGTAGCCCAATGGCCAGTCAATAAGTGCAGACACATGTCAATATCAAACTTTCAACATTCAAAACTCTACCTACAAAAGAAAATCAATACTTCCATAGCTCTACATTATTAATGGCACCCTTTTCTCCCCTTCCCTCATATTGTCAATTAAGCCCTTGAAATTTCCCAAACAATATACTTTAAAAAAATCCATCTTCATTTGAACAATCGCCTGCCACATGGTTTCCTTTCCCTTGAGGTTCATCAGAAACACATAGCCTTAAATTAAAGTATAACTGGAAAGAAATCTAACAATATGAAAGTAAATACCAGATTTCCTCTTTTGTAAGATAGTCAGTACACACACTGGGCCTACTTCTCAAAGCCATTTGTGCCAGTAAATCAGAGCACACATTGCTGAAGAGTCTAAAACGATAAGGAATTCATGAAAAGTGGCCTGCAAGGACCAATTCTTTCACTCCCTAATAATGCTACTGCATCGTCGCACATACAAAATGTTGTCTTTTGTAACCTGCTTTGTGTTTCCCTTCATGCATTGTTTCATCCACATGATGTTGATAGCTTTCTAAAGGCAGAAGAACATAACAGCAAAACGTGTTGAGTCATTTTTTATTTTTTTAATCAATCTCTGAACTTGCTTCCTGTCAAGTTGGTACAAAGGTTGTGGAGTTTGGAAACACATTTCAATTTAAAATCTTATTAATTAACTCTTTTCTTGGAATCAACCGAATCCTTTTGGGATGACTAACTTCGCCCCCGAAATGATCATATAATATATCCGAGTAAATGCCACGCAAGGTGTGAACAGTGAGTGTTGCACAACCTGTTCAGGCATGAAAGTTGGTTAACCCGCAAACACGTGATTTTGTGGGCAATCATTTCAGGGTAGAAAGGGGAATGGAACACCCCAACCTTCATGGAGGTGTGGAAGGGGTTCTTCAATAGAGGAAAACAACGGGCCCGTGCAAACTGATGGCTGCATTTCACGCCTAACAGTACACCATGTAAATGCCAGTGCACTTTTGTAGCAAGGAATTGATGAAATGTTTCCCTAAGTATGCCCGGAAAGGTCTGACTGGCGCAGCTTCACCTCAAGAGATGTTGTGATACCACAAAGTTACAAATCTGCACCCACACAAATCAGAATGTGACAAAGAGAAACAGCGAGAGAGAGAGAGAGAGAGAGAGAGAGAGAGAGAGAGAGTGAGAGACACACAAACAGATCGAGACAGAGACACAGACAGTGTGTGTGCGTGGTTTTTTCTCCAGTGAGCCTCGGCAAAAATATTGTGTTCTTTCAGTCATTTATCCCATTGCCACAAGTCTGCTACATCTGAAACTAAATTAAAAATCGCCAATGAAAGCTACAAATAAATGTAAATCTGGAAATATAACAGAGACAAATGGAAAATGTCAATTTTTCCAGGACAACTAAAACAAGCATTTGCAATGCAATAGGTCTCGCATTTACGCGAGTTTAAGCTATTGGCATTGTAAATGACGATGCCTTTTATTTATGTTTGAAAAACGAAAACACAAATAAAAGGCATTGTTATTTGCAATGTAAATAGCTCAAACTCGCGTAAATGTGAGACCTATTGCATTGTAAATGCTTGTTTCATTTAGGAGGTGAGAGAGTATTAAATTGCGTCCCCTCCCAAGTTAACATGAACGTACCACGTTTTATTTCATACAGTCTGCTGTGCAAATATTAAAGTCGAAATAGGCTCATACCGAGAGAAAGGAATGGCACAGCACATCTCAAAGGGCATTCCCGGCGAATAAATTGTTAATTGACTACTGACGTGCGCGCGCCTCCACGTCGTATGTCAGCATTCGAAAGTTCTTAGCTGCTGCAGGAATTTGAGCCTTTGAAATAGTTTAGCGCCAAATGCGTTTCTGAAGTGAGACTTTGGGGACTGGGCTACGAAGGCAGAGAGAACAGGAAGATAGTTTTTAAATGGGCAGCGGCTCTAATGTCACATTGCAGAACAGGCTGTTCAGTGATTGCCGCTTCCAGGCCAAGAACACAATAAAGCTATGAACGTTATTTATTGCCACTTACATAACACAGCTCAGTTGTTGAAGCTGTACTTCTAAGAGGGGTAAGAGGGCATTCAATACCCATTAAATACATTTACAGACTGCATAATAAATCGACAAAATGTGTTGCATTACCAGGGGCGGGGGTTGGTTTGGAAATTCAGCTGGGAGCAGATTCGAACATACCTACTGCTTGATTTGTTTGCAGAGAGTATGAGGTTAAAAAGGTGACTCGTTCTCCTAAGGATTAAGACTACCGGAGTTCGGTTGAGTGAAAGAGTTTAAATATGCTTGGTCCTAGTTTGTAATAGCTTAGGCGAGGTCAAAACGATGGAATGGAATGCGCGCAGTGTCGTTCTCAGTGGTTCAGGCTGGCTAGGGCATTTCTAGCCATTGCCTTTGTGCTAAGTGAGTTGCCCTGAGTCACGGAGTTATTCCCAAACATGGGTCTTGATATCATTGTGCCCTAGAGATTCAAGCTGCGCATCACTGATTAGGATCAAGAAGACCACAAAGTGCCTGGTGTTGTAGCATTCTTAATCGAAGTGGTGGCATAGAAACACATTAACACTGATTTTCTATGCAGCTCAGTGGGTTGGGTCATTGCTGCTGCAATATGTAGTCATCATCAGTTTGCGAGTTGAAACCCTGACTCCTACTCAGAGCTCCATATCTTGAAGTTCAATAAATTATAGCGCTTAGAAAAAGAAAAAAGGCCTGTTATGTAACTCGTTATAAAAACAAGTTATTTGTATTGTTTCTATCTGATTGGTCTGTATGTCATGGCACAGTCATGCTAAACATTTCACGGAAGGGAATATACACTAACTGGGTTCAGACTTATTTCAGCATCTCTTCGCTCCATCAAAAACAGGCACAGTAAGCACCACAACAACTGAATAATACATACATTGCTTGTAAATTTCATCTGCATACAGGCACTAGCACATAGATATCAATGTGTAGTGTCAGATGCACACAGATCAGGTACTTACATCCAGTCTTAACAGAGTCATAGAGACATGCCTTTGACAGCAATCGTCCACGACCTATATGACTGTTGTTTAGGAAATGGGCCATGATTCAATGTCAAAGGGGAAATTACAAGCCAATGATTTTATGACAGGTTAAAATTAAAAAACCAACAGGCTAAAACACATGTTCTTTTGCCAGAACAATGCGAGTAGCTTTAGCTTGGCGTGTGTTAAGAGAAACTGAGAAAGGGAAAAAAGCAGTCCACTGCCCACCCTTCTTCCGGAGGAAGTTTGTTGTGACTTAAATGAAGCGCCAGAAGTGCCCCGGTGATGCCCTGCCTTGAGTATTGTAGTTTTTTGTGTGGGCATGGGGATCCGCTTAGAAATAAGTCAAGTACCCTCGGATAGAGAAGGGTTCGGTTGAAACTGGTTGAAACTGGAGATTCTGTGGAAGAAAAGAGCCTTCGCGGGATTTACACTTTGTAAAGCAAAAGGGACATTTGAAACTCAGTGAAGTACAAACTGTGTAAAGTGATACTGAGTAAAGTGGCCAACTCCACAATAGCGTGTGCATTCACTGTTGTTTATCTGACGCACAAATATGTGAGTTTGAAAACCGGGATTTTAATCTGCTGATATTCTGTAATAATGAACGCGCATTCCGTTCTTTTCCGCCCGGTGTTGTTTTTCACGGCCATGATACGGCACGTGACGTCCTATATTCCTCGGGTCACCTTGAGTGCTCCGGTTTCCAGGGTAACTGAACCCGCGGTGTGTATTCCAATGTGTGATATGTTTCTGAAACACACGGAATCGCTTTCACGTCTTTCAGTAAGAGATGGACGGAAATCCTATACCGCATGCTGAGATGAAACAAGCTTTGGCAACGCGGCCGCGAAGTGACACGAAAGTGAAAGTGATCGCGATGACACATGGCGCTGCGCGCGTGCACGTTCACGTGCACTGACGCTTTAGGCCACGGCAGCACTTTAAAAAGCCTGTATACAAAATATCTCGGCCAGATCAGCGCAAGCGCTGGATCAGACGAGACCTAAAAACACACCAATCGCTGCAAACATCTCTCGCATCACAAAGACTGTTTCAACCCCAACTAATTTCTAGTCCAGCACCAGCCATCCTGGAATATTTGCCATAAAACAGCAGCATTCTCCTTTCTCGCCTCCAAAGCAGGAAACAACGAGAGCACTATTTTGTTTTGATTGTCTCGACTTGGTAGCCTTTGATCCCCTGTGGCACCTGTTCCGGAAGCCGTCCTCTCCGTTTTATATTTGATTTCTCTCCCATGATCTCATCTTCAGCGTTGTTTCCCTGGCATGACACTGCTATTACACTTCCGCATGAACGCGTGGATTGCTCAGTTAGAGCTGGCTCTGCTTTGCTCGCTGCACAAAACCTAGTTCATTGTGAAGAGCTCTGCTGCCCCTAGCGGTTTAGTATGTGCAACACACGCAAGTCCTTCAATTATTCTGAGCAACAACTGAGGATTGATTCTCATTGAGCGGGAAAGTGTGCACATCTCTAACAAAGGGTTCAATTTCACTGAAGTGGATTGCAGTTGTGTCTGCTCTTTGGCGGTCAGGGAAAATGCCCACGCTAATAAACGTGCCCCAGTGCACTGACAGGGTGTAATTAGTTTATATTTGCATTGTTATAGGCAGTGAGCGGTGAAGGTTTTTGCACAGAGACCATTTCCCCAGTGCATGGTGATCCACCCCTCCTATCTAGCAGCCATGAAGACAACAGCCATCCAAACATCAGTGTACCATCTATTGTGCACAACAATATTCAGGGTGTGTTAGCTGGTGAGATCCCTTAGAAAGAGGGCAATATCTGACCATTAAACGCTCAGGAAAGACAGTCAAAGATATGGAACCGGACTGTGAGGATGCAAGTGGATTTGGGCCCAATGGGAACTTGATAAAACACACGACTCCAGTCATAGTGCAGCTAGCATTTTCCATATAAAGTCTCACACTGAAAGGCTAAAGGTCCCACAGCACCATGGCAAAATGGAGTCATTTTCTCTCTGAAAACGTGGCTAATAAAGCATTCGGCAAAACCGAACTCGAAACTGGTAGCAAAATGCAAAGCAAGGCTAGAATTGCAAATGAGCATTCAATATTCATCAGAAATAAGCAAGCCGGTGTAGCCGAGTAACACCCCAAGCCTACACAGCAAGCGATAGACGGATGAGGCGTAATGTGTGGGTGTCTAATTAAGAATTCAGCACTAATTAGCTCATGTCTGAGAATCGTTCTGTATTCTTCCTAATTGGAACTGAATTTCTTTTGAAGCTCAGTAGAGAATGTTCTTTAAATGTACCTTTAATCCTGTATAATAACTGCGTTCACATAAACAAAATAGTTAATCTAATTTCATGAAATGTCATACATTCGGAAATGTTAAGAAATGGCCTTTTTTCTTAAACGCGCGCTTTCTGATGGAACTTTGACGACACAGGTGTGCCTGAGCTTATGGATAGCGCAGGACTGACTCACGGTAAAATAACTCACTGACTAATATTTGATCACAGACAGTGGGACACAAATGTAGGTGTCAGCATCTTTATTCAAACCTCTCAATTTATCAGTAAGTATGAAATTATTTTGGCTTTAGACATAAAAGTTACTTGCCTTTCTTTGGTAATGTAGATTCTCATACGCACTGAGGACTTTGCAGAAACCTCACTTTTGAACTCCTTGAGTCACATTTTGGGACACCAGAATTGTGCCTTTAAGGAACTGCCTCTTTTTGTATGGTCACCCCCTCTTTTTTGACTGGTGTACTGTTGACTCGCGAGAGTGCACTGAAGCCTGCTAAGCAGACTTCAGTGCCAGTGTCTTGACCCCAGATGGGTATATTACATTGGCTATACCCAATTGGCAAAGGCTAACTTAACTGCAAGTCCCTAGTACATAGTACCCAGGGATATAAGTTAGAGAGTCACCCCAGGGATTGCAGCACTGGTTGTGCCACCTTGGGTGTAACTCATGTAAAATGAGTCTCCCAATCTGCCACTGATACTGGAAGAGCAGTTTTAAACAGTAGCCATACTTTACCATTTAAAGCAATGGCAAAGCCAAACCTCACCCTGCAATATGCGTGATCACCCCTAAGATAGGTCTACCGAGCCCTAAGGCAGGGTGCAGCATATTTCATGGGCAAAAACAAGAATTTTACATGTTCCTGCAAAAAAATGGCAAACTGTAGTTTTTACTGTGGAAGAACATGGTCACCCTATTTGCAAGGACAGGGTTACATGCTGCCCCCCTCAGCTGTGCCAACTCCTCCTGAATGGTGTGAGCAAAGTTGGTACTCCAAGATATCAAACAACTAGTTACATTAAGCCCAACATGACTCTCAAATCGAAATTAATGTAACATGTGGTGTGCAACTTTTGCTGCTTTTAATCTCCTGTACCCTCAATGGTTGCACGAGGAACCTGTCTCTGAGACAGTTGTCGGCCCTCCTTTATAGACATGCTAATGACTCCCAGGAAAGGAGACAATAGGGCCCGCACTGGAAAAAGGCGTTACCCCCCTCCTGCAGTAAGCCACACAGCGTTGGCCCATAAGGCAAGCTTCAAAGGAGAAGCCACCTTTGAAGGGCAAAGGACTCAACGCTCAAAGTTGCATCTGATTTTGTTGAGCCCGGGAGAGCCTCTGGAGTGCAGCTTGGTCACCCAAAGATGAGTCGTCGCCCAGGAAGGATTTGGTTGTGACCACGATAATGGGCAACTGATAGCCCAGTGGCAGACAAGTCTTCTAGCACCACAGAGAGGACTTTGAGGGATGTCACCTTATGACTAGGACCACCTCATCCCCTTCGTGGACCAAGGAGTACCCGCAGGATGACCCCATCTCAGCCACAGCATCCTTGAGCATCTTCTGCATTCTTCATCCCTTGCATCAAAACCACTTCCATAGGAAACCACTGCAACTGATAAAGTTCCTGGTAGTGCCTGGAGACTGCTTCATCTGTGGAGGTAAGTAACTATTGCCGAGGACCTTGCTGGTCCCCCTGACTAGCTCCCTACAGTAATTGGTTGCCTAAAGTGACTCGAAGTGACCACATTACAACAATGCCCAACGTTTTGGTGAAAAATCTGCTAATGCTTGCTCGCGGTTGAGTGAAATGCTTTGATCTAATATGCCTTATAAATTCCATATCTCCAGAACCCTCTGGAACTCTCCAGTGGATCTTTTTCTTTGTGGTGTCTAAAAATACATAAGAATAATCTATTTTTATAAATTGGTGTCAGATTTTTTGAATGTCACGTCAATTTCTTTTTCAATTGTTTTGGTGCTATTTAAAAGCTCTACACTTGCTCCTTTGTTTAAGCACTGCTGCTCTGAGCCGCAGCTACCCAGAATTGAACTGAAGATTTTGGAAACGAAACCTATGGGTCCTAACGGGGTTGGTTAATGTAGTACAAGGTGAGGTTACACAAACACACCACATAATACACCCCATTTCCTCACAGTATCAAATACCCAGAAATTAGCACCCTAGATACACAGCGGTACCGAACAACGTCACTGTAATTTTTGGCACCTTGGTATATAAACTACATAGCTTTTCATGTAAACTTTTCTGTCTTAAGAGAATAAGACTGGCCAAAATCGACGCTAAAAATAAAAAAAGAGACAAAAAAAGAGTTAACTGCACTGGTGAAAATTGATTTGTTGGATAACATGCTTGAGACAGTGACAGTCGGATAAGTGTTTGGACGTTGTATGAGGCACTCTGGGAAGAAGTAGTTAACGCTACAATTAAGGTAAAGTTGAATGGCAGAGAGACTAAACGGTGAAAATTAATGCTAAAGAACAGGACAAGATGCATCCAAGTTAACAAGGTGTTCTCAAAAGCTAGATTCAAACTGATTCAGTTTGAAGTCCTCCATAAAATGTTTGTGGCCCAGATCTGGCTACATAAGAGTGATGACAGAAGGTGGACATAGGCACCAAGTGCAACAAGGGCCAGCTGCACCTTTTTCTTTTTTTGTTGTAGCAATGTCCTATTTCCGCAAATTTATGGACAGTCGTGATTCGCAGTACAAATGACACTACAGGATTGAACTTTCCAAAGGCTAAGATGGGTGCTTGTCTCTTAGAACTAGTATCAAAGACCACAGATGGCAAAATAAGGCTTTTCATCTTACTAATACTGTTATGACTCACAAAAAGACGCATATCCATTACAAGAATGTGAAGCACCAGCAATTGAGAAATCATTGACTGATGTAGGAATGGTCAGAGGTGCAGGACGAAAACAGATGATAAACTACACAATGACCAACCTGATTGGAAGACATAGATAAATGCCCCTCTGTTTCTATCAGAAATGAGGCCGTCCTGAGGGCCGCGCTCTAGGATGCCCGATACATTCTTCACAGATTGTTTTTTAATGTGACACTGCATTAAAAGCAGGAGTATTATGTTCGAAGTGAGACTAAACGCTATACCCATGTCGTGTTCATCTTTTACTGCTGCTGGGCCTTGGAATGTTATATCATTGCTGTAGTTAGCTAATGCTATGTATGTAATAGTGACTAAGAAGGATGTTGTCCACACCAAAATATAATGGAATAGAGAAACAATTAGCATATTAAGGAATTAAGGTTTATTAATTCAGTCTTCTTTATTGTCTTTACCTCATTATACTTCTTTTAATGTTCTTTGTATGTGTTATTTGCTTAGGTCCCTCCCACACCATCCTTCATGTAAGAACCTCTTAATAACAAACTCTTTACAAAAATGTATTGGCAATTTTACTGTTTGAGCAAAAGGCGTTCCAGCAGAGATGTCAAAATCAGATTCAAATCGAACAGAGTGGAATTGTGTGAATTTAAAGGAAATGTATTAGAAAGTATTTTAAGAAACAGTTGGATGAACAGTCAGCTTAAAAATAAAATTATAAATGGAGCCTCTTAAAAGCTGATAATGACAGGAGACATAGGCTTAACGGTGGCAAACTGGTTAGGCATCCATATTCAAGTCTGAACTCGGATAAGTGGTCTTAGCTCTGATTCGGATGGATGTGCTGTGTGTGCGTGGTATTACTTTATGTAAGTGTATCCCTTGAATATTGGCTTCTTGGTACTAAAGAAACAGAGACATCGAATAATGGCAATTTAAACTCTATCTGCACTCACCTGGATTCTCAGACCTACTGCTCAGCATGGAAGAGAACATTTTCCACATGCTTCCTAAATATAAAAAAGTCTGAAAAGGTGCGCAAAAGTGGTGGCTACTTGCGATCGTTGTTACTTGTGAAGGTTCACAAGATCACAGTACTTGCTATCAGCCGCCTCTCTGGTGTGCACGTAAACCAGACCAATGCTTCCTTCTTCCCCTTCCCAAAAGGCACCTGAAGACATTCCAAGGCTAAAGATTACTCACATACCAAAACCATGGCTGTGGCACATAAGAAAATGCTCTGCTGAGGATTACAGCAAGAATTTAAGCTTATAAATCGTTCCAAAGCTGATAAAGCCCACTTGTCATCACATCTAGAACATTATCACAATTGTCTTCTCTTCGAGATGAAAGCCTTTCGCAAGCCAAGTCTCCAATTCTATAGTTGTTGATTTTATAAACTTCACATAATCCTTGTCCAGGAGATGGGGTGAGTAAACAGAAAAGATCTAATCTGCATGGAATTTGTAATAAAGGATTTTAGCAAAGGGCAAAGTACCTAACTCTTGTGGCCCAGTCTGGGACTCTCAGAGTCATTATGTAAATAAAATAATTTTCTAGTGGAATACGATCTCCTAAAAGGTCAAGTTACTTAGTTCCAGTAGTGCCTTATCTAGTAGGGACATGATCTAGCAGCAGATTCCTTACCTTTGCATTTCCCAGGCATCAGATTGGATTTACAAGATTTTCTTTCAAGTAATGCCCTTGTCAGTCTGCTCTGCGTGACATCATCGGCGCCGTCTATGCGGTTTCATCCGCGTAACCTATATAGGCTTCTCCTCGGTGCAGTGACGTCAGTTACTTTTCACGACTTTCCCCGCCAGGAGCAGGAAGCCATGAAGTGCATTGACAATGGTGTGTTTCTGAACAACTAAGGCCTGCAGTGCGGGGGGATAGGTGGGTGGGTCGGTAATTAACTTGTCCATCTGAGACACCTAGCCACAAATTCCTTACTTTTGAATAGCTACCCAATCAATCCTGTCCCAAGAGAAGGGGACTGCGGACAAGTTAGACCAGGAAGTCTTGCAGAGCAGAGCAGCCAAAAAGGAAGGCAGTCACGGTGGACTTGACCATCCAGGCAGTAATGCTAGTGAACGTGTGCATAGACGCCCATGTTGCTGCCTGACAAATGTAGAGAACTGGGACACCACATTGCAACGCTGTGGTAGCAGCATTAACTCTAGTTAAATGAGCCCTTAAGCCTTCAGGAGGCTGCTTTTTGGCCAGAGCGTAGAAGATTTTGATGCAAAGGACGACTCAGAGATCATCCTTTCCGGCACCACATGACCCTTCGTCACTCTCGTGTACCCCACAAAGAGTTGGTCATCCACTCGCAACTCTCCTGCAGTCAAGGTAGAACAATGCTCTTTTTGGTCCAGACGATGGAGTTGCTCATCTTTTTAGGTCTCGGCTAGCGAAGGCTGCGCTTGCGCAGTCTCGCTCGCGAGATTTAATGACTTGGAGAAGAGGGGCTTGAACCCGCCGCTCTTCTCTCCTCTTCTCCATTGGCTGGCCTCTTAAATGCTGGTCAGCCATTGGAGAAGAGGCTTGTCTCTCCAAACAAGCCCCGTTGTTTTGCGATTAGGGGGCGTGTTTTTTGTCGATTTTTCTCTGGGTGTGTTGTTCGAGAAAAACACTCCCCCCCCGAATCCGAAAACGCCGCTGCCTTTCTCCAAGGCATTTCTGCTTTCACCTCGGAGAAAGGCAGTGGTGTGCTTGTTTTCTTCTGGGAGTAAGCCTCTCTGTATTCAGATGCTGCCTGTGTGCCTGTTTTCTGCCTCGCCGTGTGCTGGAATCCAGAGTTCGTCCCTCGGGGTCACGTCCACATCCTTCCCCGTGCCTGAATGGGTGACGTAAACGGCGCTCATGTAAGGCGCTACTAATCTCCCCGTGCCGAGATGTGTAATGAAAAAACGGTGCTATGTGGCGCGCTCCAACACCTTCCGGTCGAGTTCACGCTATATCATTACTTTGTCCGTCGGCTACACTGCCGACTTTTGTGCTGGAAGCCAGAGTTCGTCCCTCAGGGTCGCATCCACATCCTTCCCCGTGCATGAATGTGTAACGTAGCCGGCACTCGTGCGGGGCGCTCCAAATCTCCCCGTGCCTGAATGTGTAATGTAAATACGGGATTATGTAAAGTGCTCCAATAACTTCCGGGCGAGTTCGCGCCATAATAATATAACTCTGCCAGCTGGTGCTTTCGTTCTACTGCTGCCTACATCGGGAGAATAAAGGGGGTTAAGAGTGCTGGTTAAGTGTTGTGTTGAAGATTTGTGGTGGGGGTTATGAGCAATGTCAATAGCTCTAACTTTAACAATGCCGAGACCATTGCATTGTAAATGCTTGTTTAAAGGGATGCGGAGGGGCATAGAAAGTGGTCAGAGTGACAGCTTGCTTAACGTGGAATTGTGTAACCACTTTCGGTAAGAAAGAGACCCTACTGTGAAGCAGCAACTTTTCAGGAAAGATGGTCAGATAAGGAGACTTGGATGACAGAGACTGCAATTCGCTCACCATTCCTGGCAGATATTATTGCCACTAAAAAGGCTGTTTTGATGTTAAGCAGCTGGAGGGGCAGTTGTGCAACAGTTTGAATGGAGCACACGTCAGGAAGGTGAGAACCAAATTAAGGTCTCACTGAGGCATGATGAAAGGGGCAGGTGGAAACCTATGTACAATCCCTTGAGAAATCGATTTACAATAGGGGATGTAAATAGAGAGGGTTGGTCTGGCAGCCACAAAAATGCAGACAGGGCTGAAAGGTCCCCTGTGAGAGTGCCCAGAGCACAGCACTGCTGGGCAAGGGTCAGAATAAAGAGTAAGACCCGAGAGAGGGAAGCAGAAAGAAGATCAATAGATCTTTCTGTACAATATTTTACAAATTTGTTCCACCGGCAGGCATACACGGTCTTGGTGGAGGGCCGCCTTGCCGCCTAAATAACATTGCAAACTTTGGGAGGAAAGTTGAATGCCATCAACTGCAGCTGCTCAATCTACACGCAAGGCGGCGTAGAGTTGACCGACTCGGGTGGAGGACCCTCACCTGTTGCTGCATCAGAATACCCTCCAGAAGGGGCAGCCTGATCGATGCTCAACTGGTGAAGCTTGGGATACCAGACTCTACATGCCCAGTCCAGAACCACAAGAATGACTTTGGCCCGGTCGCTCCTGTTCTTATTGAGCACTCTGGGCAGGAGTGGTATGGGCAGAAAGGCATACAGGAGGCTTAAGCTCCATTCAAGACTTAAGCCGTCTCAGAGCGGAGCCACCATGGAAACTCCAGCGTGCCAAACTGCCAATATTGCGCGTTCTCGGCAGAGGCAAACAGATTCATTTATTGAATGTATAGGGCGCACAGCTACCCAGAGGTTTACCGCGCCAACGGACACACGCAGGAGGTGAAGCTGCTCTATTGGTTAAATAGCCACGTTTTTAGATCTTTACGGAATTTGTAGAAGATAGTTTCATGCCGGAGTCGTGGGGGGAGACAGTTCCACAGTGCGGGAGCTAGGCAGGCAAAGGTTTTACCGCCCATGCGTACTTGTTTGATCCGGGGGACTTGGAACTTAGCCTGGGACGAGGATCGAAGAAGGCGTGTAGGAAGGTAAGGGTGATCTAGGGACTTAAGGTACTGTGGCGCTGTCCCAGATTTTATCCTATGCATATAGGAAATGGCTTTAAATTTTGTATGATTTTCCACCCTGAGCCAGTGGAGTTCGCGCAGGGTTCCTGAGATGGATGCAAATCTGGGTAATTGGCACGAAAACCTAGCAGCAGAATTTTGGACGATTTGCAGCTTACGGATCACTTCCTTGTTGGCACCCAAGTAAAGTACGTTGCCATAATCCAATCTGGATACAATTAAGGCCTGTATGACAGTTCTTTGTGTGGGCTTTGGCAACATCAACAGTATTTTTTCAGCCATCTTAATATGGTAAAGCAGAACGAAGCGACCTTGACTGCTTGCTGCTTCATAGATCTAACCAAGGCTCTCCCCACTGCTGAAAGAGACCTTCCACTACCTCCCGATGGAGATGACATTCGTGATCCGCTAGGCATTGATTGCGGAGTTTGTCCGCCCTGCCATTCAGAGAAACGGACAGGTGTTGAACCACCAGGTATATGCCCTGTTGTTTCAGCCATGCCCTGAGATGCAGGGCCTATTGACAAAGGGTCCACGACTCCACCCCACAGTGTTGGTTGCAGTACCACATGGCGGTAGTGTTGTCCATGAACACTTGAACCAGCTTTCCCTTTACTGAAGGAAGAAAGGCTTTCGATGCCAAATGAATCGCTCAGAGCTCCAGCAAGTTGATGTGGAGTCCTGATTCCGCCGGAGACTAGAGTCCTCTGATCTCCACCTCTTCCAGATGGCTGTCCCATCCCCGGAGTGATGCATCTGTCACTACTGTATGATCTGGTTGGGGAAGGGAGAGGAATCTGCCTTTGACCCAATCGCGGTTGGTCAGCCACCATTAAAGGTCCTATACAGTTCCCTCGAAGATCTGAACCATGTCGGAGAGATTCCCCTGATGCTGTGCCCACTGGAACTTCAGGTCCCACTGCAGAGCCCGCATATGCCATCTGGCACGAGTCACAAGCAAGATGCAGGAGGCCATGAGGCCCAGCAGCCTCAGTCATTCTCACCGAAATCCAGGATAGAGGCTGAAACATCAGTATCATAGCCTGAATATCCTGGGCATGTCATTCAGGAGGATAAGCCCAAAATGGCACTGTGTCCAGAACAGCTTTGATGAAAGGGAGAGTCTGAGAGGGAGTCAGGTTTGACTTCGGCACGTTGATGGTAAACCCCAGCGAATGCAGGAAGTTCGCCGTAATATGGAGGTGGAAGTCTACAGCCTGGGGCGAGCCCGCCTTCAAAAGCCAGTTATCGAGATAAGGGAAGACTGGCAGCCCTGATTTGTGCAGAAGGGCTGCGACCTTCGCCATCACCTTAGTGAACACCTGAGGGGCGCTGGTAAAGCCAAAGGGGAGCACAGTGAACTGAAAGGGCTCATGGCCTACCGTAAACCGCAGATAGCGCCGGTGGACAGGCAGGATGGGAATGTGAAAATAAGCGTCCTGCAAGTCCAACGCTACCATCCAGCCTCCTGGGTCGAGGGCAATAAAGACAGGAGCCAGAGCAGGCATCCTGAACTTTTCCATTTTGATGAAGTAGTTGAGGGCTCGGAGATCCAGGATAGGACAATGGCCTTGTCCTTTTCCGGGGCCAGAAAGTAGCGGGAATAACAACCACAGTCTACTTCTGGTGCCAACTTGCTCTATGGCTACCCTGGCCAAGAGAGACATGGCTTCCTCCTGATAGAAAGTCAGATGATCCTCTGTGAGCTGGTCTTAATTTGGAGGCAAGGAGGAAGGGGTAGTCTCAAAAAGGAGTGAGTAGCCACTTCGACTATCTGAAGAATCCACCTGTCCGATGTGATGTTTTGCTAGTGGTGAAGGTGATGGCTGATCCAGCTACCAACTGGCTGCCCATGATGTTGAAGGGCCGGACTAGAAGGGTTTTGGAGGCTGATGTGGAGGGATATGTTGGACTGACCTGGCCTTTGGCCGCCTGACCCACAGGATCGGAACGAGCTGCGCCGACGGCCGTGCAGAGGTTGCAGAACTTGCACGGCCTTGTGACTGGGGGGGAATGACTTGCGTGGCTGAAAGCCCCTTCGTAGCCAAGAAAGGGGTGAAAAGCAGATGGAGTACGTGTGGTATCTGAGAGGCCCAAGGACTTGGCCAGAGCCTATGAATCCTCAGTGTTCTAGGGCCGTATCTGCTTTGTCTTCAAAGATATGGGTGCCAACAAAGAGCATGTCCATGAGGGAAGCCTGGACATCCCCAGAAAAGACGTTTTCAGGCAGGCATGGCGTCGAACAGCCATTGTCGATGACATCACTCTGCCCAGTGAGTCGGCCATGTCAAGCCAACATTGAATGGCGAACTTTGCCACATCTCTACCGTCTGGTACTGCTTGGGAGAGGATGACTCGAGCCTCCTCCGGGACCTACGGCAGCACTTGCACAACGGTTTCTCACAAACTGTGGGAATAACGGCACAATAGGCATGCAGTGCTCACTGACCACAATGCAAGGCTTGCAGAAGAAAATATTTTCTTACCCCAACTATCCAACCTCTTGGATTCCCTGTCAGGGGGTGCAGAAGAAAAGGGAATGCGCAGTGTGAGGTAGAGGCTTCGACCACCAAGCACTCAGGGATAGGGTGGTTGGTGAAAAAATGTGGGTTACCCAGAGCAGGGCGATGGCGGCGGGCAATTGTCCTAACCACAGGAGCCCCTGTGCTGGGCTTGGACCAGGTTCCCAGAAGGACTTCAGTCAAGGTCTCAATGAATGGCAGGAGGGGTTCAGAGGAGAAGACACACGGCTGCAAAACCTCCGTCAAGTTGCTTGACTTCACTGAAGGTCCAGGATCTCAGCTGCCCTTCTCACCACCATAGCATGTGAAGCTCCCTCCTCCGTAGCCACAATACGGGGGGAGGGAGCAGTCCAGAATCTGGAGAGGTCTCCAGTCCACTGGCCTCACCCAGTTCCTCATACCAGTCCATTTCGTGTTCAGGATCGTCTTGTAAAGGGTCCAGTGACCCCTCCAATCTTCCTCCATTCCAAGCCCTTCAAAATGAAGCTGAGGAACCTACCTTGGACCCAAGGGTGGCGCCGGAATCATCTCCGGGTCATCGGGGATAAGAATGGGTCTAGCGGGGCTGACGCCGCCGACGTTGGGAGTCTCAGTGTCAGGGCCGGCACCAGGGAATGTCACAGTGGCATGACCGGCGTCGGTCAGGTTCCACTACCGGATCCATAAGGGGTCATCGGCGCTGGGGCCAGAGCCAATGGCGTCGAACCAGAGGGTGCCCTCTCTGAGCCTGCGGGGCTTGAAGGCACGCCGGCAGGGTCAGGCTGCCCGAACATGAGGCACCTGGTGTCATAAAATTCCTTTAGATGGGCGGGGGTTGCTCCGGCTCCCGGGAAGGCGGGTAAGCATGGAGACGACCCAGGCGCTGGTTCAGCGGAAAGAGGCTTAGTACGTCGAGACTCCATTGCATCAGTCAACCGACAGGGAGAAGTCAAAGCACGCTTCGACTTCTTGTGCTTTTTGTGCTTCTTAACTGACCAACTCAAAGACTTCAAGTGGGAGGATGAAGACTTAGGGCTCCTGAAGCGATGCCCGGACCTTCCTCTCGTTCCGACTGAGAATGAGATCTCCGGGGCGAACGACGCGATGCCGAGCGTCGACCCACAAGTAACTTTAGGGACTGTTCCCTCAAACCTTTCTGAGCCATGGCACATCAGTTGGAGCATGACTTCGAATCGTAGTCAGACTCCAGGCACCAAAGGCACAGCAGGTGTGGACCCGTTCTGAATATGGCGTGGTGAGAGGGCCACACAGCTTGAATACGGAAGCCTTCTCGGATATTCTACACACACAAAAAACAGACAAAAAAAAAAAAGCCTGTCAAAAAGTGACAGGGTACCTCTCTTTATAGATCTGCGCTAACTGGCGCGGATAGAAAAGAACTGACGTCAACGCGCTGGGGTGGCATCTATATAGGTGACGTGGATGTCACAACAGAGGAGTTGACGCAGACTACGACATCATTCAGAGACGACCTACGCCACCTACTGGCGCGCAAGGGTATTGCTTGAAGAAAAAACTTCCGGATCCAGTATGATGCCTGGGAAATTCAAAGGTTAGGAATCTGCAGCTAGATTTCTCTATCAGGTATGTTATTTATGTGTATTTAAAACTGATAAGATTCATACCTATCTATGAATTGATTAACCTGTTTTAACACTCAGTGAAACACAGAAGGACTTTATTGTCTATATAATAAAATTTTAAGGTGGCAGCTGGTTCTTGCCCTACAGAAGAGCTCTCTTCTATACTGAACTCAATCCTCTATTTAAAGGCAGGGCAGCTGCTAAAGGCTCTGCTTCACACTAGTTATGCCTTTTTTGATAGGCCAGGCAGCTCCATTTTGTCCAAGCAGGACCTGATTTAGTCTTTTAATGAGTTTTGTTATGAGAATAAAAGACTATGCAGAGTTGCAGTCAATAATGGAGGTCCTTATAAGTGATCTGATGAGCTGAGTGGACAAAAACGATGTGAGGCTCCTAACAAGCCTATGGTGGTAGTTACGTGCCATGTATTACACGGACAACTTATTGCTGGAATGACAAATTATGGTCAAACCCAACACCCTTATTAGGGCATTAGGAAACACAAGCTGTGGTTTCCATTAGCCGTTAGGAGTTTCATGTACAGTAATGCAATGGACTGCAGTGCATGGTTGGTACAGTTATTGCCTGAGAAATACAAAAGTTAGCGCATTCCATGAGTGAAAAGGTGATGTCTGTAACCTTGTTGATAGATATAGTCATTTAGGACATCTGTGGAACTGAAACTTGGGATTTGGTATACACTTTAATGAGGAATGGCCGGGTGATCACAGAGTTAATGGTTGAGATGGGTGAAATAAGGCTCACCTTTTTTTTGCTTCCAAAACATATCCTTTTGCCCTGGGACTCCGCTCCTAAATGAGGCTGTGATTCTGTGGAGACAGTACCACCTTAGGACATTCAATTTTCATGCAGGCGATTCCACTGCGCTTTTTATTTAAAACACAGCGGATTTTTCTTAAACGCTAGACATTATGGTAGAGCAACCATGCTGTGTCCATAGCAATGTGGCGAGTCACTTCCTGACTTAACACAACGAGATGTGTACTGCATCTAATTTTCTTACATTTTTTTCAAGTCTTTGTGACTCACTTCACGGACGATTCTAATTTGGGCAGGTCAGCCACATTCTTCTTGGGAATTGATCGTCATGAACATCATGTAGGGTTTTTCTTTCAGGGACACTAGGTGCGACCATTACTCAGAGGAGCAGGTTTAGATTAAATATTTATACATGATGTAACGTTTACCAAGATGCTAGACATAACGTTAGCTCACACATGTTGTGGCCACTACTACAGGGTGAGCCAATTCATAATGGAGCATAATGAGATTAAATTAGCATTGTGCTTGATAAATCCTTGTGAGAACTAACCCTTCACGTACAGTATGGGTTGGGGAGAAGTATTGTTTAACCGATTTACGTACTGTCGTGTATCTTAATGCTACAACGAGCAGCTTGAGTGTTCATTGAAAGACACAAGGTGATGGATCTGCTCATAATGCTAGCTGTCATGTATTTGCACTAATTGGTAGTGGATATCCGTTGCCACACAAACTACAGAGGATATATGCCAGGTCTTACTGTTTGTTATGGTTTCCTTTTCAGTGGGGCGCTCCTGGATGTACCCAGTGGCTTGAAGGTGAATATCACTCACTCTTTGGGGAGGTAAGGTATCCATCATAAAACATAGGATATGACTGTAAAGTTAACCACTGTTAATGAGTATGTGTGTGGTTGCTAAGCATTGTTAGATTTTGAGAACATGTTTTTGACAATGGTCATTATTTCTACATACGTAGTTAAGCACCCTTTTAACTTAGCAAATGTTGTGTGATCGTGAAATGTTTACTTTTTGATTTCTCTTCTTTCTTTTACCTTTCCAGAACGACGGTGGATCCACTACATATTCGGGCCACTATTTTGGCCATCTTGATCCTTGACTGGCCAGTATAAATAATAATTTTTTGCATTATATAAGCACTTTGAACAGAGTGACTAATCAATTAAGGTCCTGATGAATGCCCTGGAACCCCTTTTGGGGTCCACTAGTGGGCAGAAACATGTTGACCACTGAGAAGGGTATATCTTGTTTACAACCCCAGTCCTCTTTTTAACTTGACCCCTTTGGGCCTACAGAATAAAGTTTTTTTGGCCCTCTGGAGGTAGTATTAACAAACACCACACATTATATTTTCACCCGCACTCTGTCCCACACTGACTATTTCCATCGCTCATCAAAACACCTCTGCTTCCCACTTTGGGAGTTATGGCCCACACTATGGACCTTGCAGTCCGGGTGTGAGAAGGGGACCCAATGATAAAGCATGTCACCCTCGGGTGAGTGTGGGATCTTGTCCTTGAGGAATCTGCCGATGCCGATGCTCTGCTGGGGAAACCTCCGTGCTAGATGGGCTATCTAGCACGGAGGTTTCCCCAGCAGAGCATCGGCGATCACGATCCCAGAAGTACTTTGGCCTGCACTGTAAAGCCCAGATTGACCAGGATACAGTGTCTCTCTGGCTGATTACTACAACAGCCCAGATATCATCTACAAAGTCATTCAAAGCCGACTATTCCGGCTTGACTCAGCCTCTGATCAACCTTAGAGTGCGGTTTATCGCTCTCACATTTTTGGAGCCTACACGCCCATCATTGTTCACAGCCTCTTCTCCGAGGCCGCTTTTGATCATCCCTCCCTTTCCCCACCACTCCAGTCCTGATGAAGACCCCAGCGTAAGGAATACACCAACCTATGGTTTCATTGGGGTCGAAACGTCAACTTTTTTACCATTTAGCTAGTGTAATTAACAGATATTTAATACTGTGTTACTGTCTGAAACCATGGCTATGGATTGTTCTGCTAAATTGTGAATTGTAGGCTCAATGTTAGAGCCACGCATCCTTTCAAATGATATACTGTGTTGATGCATACCTAATTCTGCAGTCACTCCCCTACCCTCACTAAACCACAATATAACTCCCCCCCCCCCCCTTTTTTTTCCTTTTCTACCTTCTAGGGACACTTGCATATGTAAAAATGTATAAACATTATCAATAATAGATCAATACTCAGTGTGAATAAAACACTGTGTACAACAAACATGTTCTGTCCTAATTTATGTTTGGATTCATTAGAATTTTGTCTTTTGAAATATTGCTTTCTGGGACCACTGTTTCCACATACAATGATGAAGCATGTCACAATATTGTGAGTGAGGGCAGTATTTCTTCACTGAGCACGTGCCACCTTCTTAATATCACTCACTATTCCTCCATGTGTGTTACTTAAGTTTAATAGTGCCCACACTGTCTTTAATAAGGTCCATACTTTGTTAATGCTAGACGAATATGGACTATTCCACTCTCATTCCTCATCTTCGTGTAGCACTTTGTAGAAAAGAAAGAAAAATACCTAATGACTGGATAATCTTGTCATGAACAAACACAAAGGGAAAATGCACAACTATTTGAAACATTTCAATTAGAAGCTGCTGTGCTCAGGTCAAAAGACTGCCTTTTTTTCCTTACCACTGTAAAACATACAATAGTGCACTTTCTTTCGCTAGTGAAGCAACTTCAAAGGGCAAGAACAAGTAGGATTTACACAAGCATAATGTAAGCAGCACAAAACATGGTCTATGGATACTGGGCAGTTCACTACATACCCGCACAAATGCCGCAGTCTTTCTGGAATGATTTCCCTTCATCACTTTCCGGGTTTCCATCGCCAACTGGTTCACGCTCTACAGAATGTAACAGATTACGTCATTAAGATGCGCGAGTAAAAACAAATCAGTCTTGTTACATGTGTCCAACACAGTTATACATGGGAAGTTCTGCAATGAAAAGAATATATCAAAGACAGCAGCAGGGTAAACAAAAACAAATACCCCTTCCGCATCACTGCCTGCAACAGACCGATTTTGGAGACCCAGAGATACTCATTCGAGCCCAAAAGCTAGCTACTAATGTCAATGGAATAACATCCTTGGAAACTGATAATAAAAATATCCCTCTCCACCTCAAAGAAAGACAAGGTACGGAAAGGGTGATGGTGAACTGGGTGCAGCAGCCTCCTTATACAAACCGGTTACTTCCTCACAGACACTGCAAGGATGTAGCAACTGCAATGATGAACGAAGTGGCCATGAAAAAGAGTGCCCGGTTCAAAACCTGTTGGAGATTGCCATGACAATGTCACTATAATGCATGAATTTACTTAAGACGCAGCAGTATGTTTTAGGTGCAAAGGATATATTATGGGATGATTAGGGACTAGTCGCCCATAATTCATAACTAATATCAAAGAAGTGGTCACTTGGTGCTTACGAAAGGCACATCATTGCATCCCTAATGAAAACCAACACAATGAAAAACGCAAATAAGGTGCAAGTAGGAGAGATTTTGAACTTTGTCTGAATACAAGACCACCATCCAGATTTTTTTTATTCACAGTTCGAAAAATTGGTTGTTTTGGACAGCCCCTGGTTCTCTTCGTTGTTGAGTGACTTAGTGGTGGATAAAATCAAAACAATTTTTCGATAAACTATTGGCTGATGGACCAGGCAGACCACCTTAAAAGTTTAGTCCAACGCTGACAGCGAAGACAGAATGTGAACAAGTCTTCGATAGCGCTCATGTTGTCATCCCTAAAAACTATGTTTTTCCAAAGAGCAAGCAACCTATTGTTATCTTTCTGGCAGTGGACACTTATCAATGTTTAAAGTGAAATTAAAGGATGAGAAATATGTACAAAATGCATGCTCCGGCACTTTATAAAATCTATTAAATGTATTTTCAATCCTTTGCCATCAAAGTGTTTCTGCAACAGTCAATTAAGAAATGGGCCAGACTCCTACCCTTAATTTTATATGAAATGAATTGCCCAATATGCTCCTAAACTAAAGACAGGTTGTTGTAAGCTGCAGTCAGACTCATCTCAAACCATCTCACAGGATATGGTGCAGTCCAGATATTGTGAGACAAGTCAAATTTTGAAATTTGCCATCCGCTGTGACCACCTTCTTCCATCACAACCGGTTTGATGAAGCCCAGTATTGATCAGAACAATTATGTGCTTACACCACCACCAACATCCACATTTTGTGTACTAAACAGTGATTTCTCAATGGTGTCTTAAAATACAGGGCACAAAGAGCAGCAGGGGAGGCGTTTAAAGTCTACATGCTTACAGGGCAACTGATCAGAACAACAAATGCATGTATTTTAAGGTCTTTATATTTACATAAGAATGTGATGCATCAAAGACTACTACAACAACTGTCCGATATCACTCAATAGAAGGTGAAAACGCTATTGAAGCGAATGAGATGAATCACATTAGAAGGACAATGGTACAAGTGATTAACACAGTTAGTGGTCTTGGCCAAGAGTAGGCAATTGCTCTGAAATTCGCTGCTCATATCAGACAATAGCTTTTGAGCATATTATGAAACGAGAGAACCACAACAATGGGGTTGTATGTCGGAACCACAATTTCACTAACCACGCATGCCTAAATAACGCGGTCTTAATAATGACTGTGTCTTAACCACGTATTCCTTTACCATGCATGCCTTTACCACATAATTTTGTGGTAAAGGCATGAATGGTAAAGAGGTATGTGTGGCTAAGGGCACAACCACCCTCCCCACTGCCCTAAGCTACAAACTCACCCAGTGTCCTGAGGTCAAAATATGCCTACCCCGCCAAACCCCTACACTGTCCCCTCCCCTTGCCCCGAGGCCAAAAAACCCTGTCCCTTAACCTAACCCAACCCAGCCCTAAAAACTGCCTCACCCTCCCCTAAGGCCTAAAAACCACCCTGACAACCCATTCCCCTCCCCTAAGGCCCCTAATTAAACAAGCATTTGCAATGCAATAGGTCTCGCATTTACGAGAGTTTAAGCTATTGGTATTGTAAATGACAATGCCTTTTATTTATCTGTTTTGCTAATTAACACATAAATAAAAGGCATTGTCTGGTGTGACTGGAGAGATACAGGAATGTGGATTTAGAGAGATTATCATAAGCTACAAGAAAACACAAATGAAAACATTTTTATGTCATTTAAATGTGACAAAATGTTAATCAATGATTAATGTCAATACTTATTGTCCCCCTTTCCAATCAATCCACTCACTCAGCAGTTAAGTGAAATAATTAGATAACCTGGTTTAGGCTATTCTTAATCCTCTGATGACAAGGAGTCATTTCTTGTCACTTTGCTTTAAAACAAGAAGAGCTTGCCTTTGACTGAAGAGCACTGGATGTCTTGCTACATCCTTTCCTTTAGGCAGACTATGGCAGATGTTGATCCCTTCCTTAGTATTGGAGGTAGAGGGGAAGTCATGATCCCTCCTTTCTCGTAGGAGGTAGAGGTTATGAGGGTATCCAGACTATGGCCAGCAGCTTGCTAGCTCGACAGTTGAACACAAGCTATAGTCTCTACTCTCCTAGTTGGGACCCACCAGCCATATTTAGAATGTCCGCCTGCCTGTTGGGGATTTCTGTAATTGTGCAACCGCTTGTGGTGTAAATGCACTTTTGTTGATCTAGAATTCCGGGGAAGGACATTTTAAAATTTTTCTTCTCGGAATTAACAGGTCTTGCATGGTTGTTCCATGTTAGTAGAGTGGGTCCCACTGTGACCTGGCAGTCATGACAGACAGTCTGTCAGGGCAATGGTTTCTGCAGATAGAGCCAGCTGCAGCCCTGTCTAAGGAAACCGAGCAATTCCCCCACTTTTAAAAGTGACTTTTAAAAGTGACTTTACAGCAACAAATCCACAAATCCACAAAGAAGATACTTGTTGCTGCAAACCAATGCACAGTGGGTTTCTTGATGCATGTCTAAGACATTTGAACCACCAGCCTCAGATAGTGACCTTGGTAAGGAAAAACAGTGATGATCAGACCATAAATAACGTGGTGCTGTCGCCACTGTGACATGGTGGCCAGTGGCAGACTGGTCGCCAATTCAAAGAGTTATGATGTGGAGCTGGCTGAGGCCTTCTTATGGAAACAGATCCATGGCCATCTCCCCAATGCCTTTCCTGATCCAGTCCTTACATTTGAGTGAGTGTTGTCACTCGAGGGCAAGCTTATCAAGGTTCTACCATTAAGTCTTTTTTTATATCTATACATTCTTGCTCCGCCCTCTGGCTTTAACACTGTTTCTGTTCACAATCTTATTCTGGTTGTTTTTCTGTCAAACGGAAGGCAGCGTACCAAAGTTGTGCTCAAAGGCAATTCAGGTAAGTGCAATTAAAATGAATGGACTGCAGAGTATAGCACTCTCTCTGGTTGTTGTGTTGTATCCAGTTAGGTGGAACATGTTCCTATTATGGAAATGGTAGCCTCAGACTAACCCAGTGATATGCATTGACCCTGCTGTAGCAGGTCTTTCCCCCAAAATTTGGAGACTTTTCACTTCTGAGGCAGTTCTACCTGGTCTACAGTGATGTTGCGTATCCAAAGTAAAAAAAAAAAAGCAGTGCACATCCGGGCATGTTGTTCCCTTGGTGAAAATGGCATCCAGAAGCAAATACAATTTAAGGTGGTTCTGTTGGATGGGAATTCCTTCCATTTGGTTGAAACACTGAGGCTGAAGGGAAGCGAACTGCAAATCAGAGGCATATTGGTCACTAGGATCAAGAGGCTGAGAATCAATCCTGTTGTCTAAGTCTCCTGGGGAGCTGCAGACAATTATCGATGAAGCAGTATATAGTGCCCTAAAGAAACGTAATGATTTTAATCCTAATGTTGCCAATTGATGATGATTCTGAAGAACCAAAGGGAAGGTTTATAAGTTGTGCTGAATTAAGAACTCATTTAGCACACATAAGACAAGCGCTCGCCCGGCAGCCGCGGCACCCGCGATTTACTTTTAATGTTAAAAGTAAAGCGCGGGTGCCGCGATTATACCAAAAGTAAAGTAATAGAAAAAACATCTGTTTCTTTACTTTTGGAATAATCGCGTCACCCGTGCTTTACTTTTAATGTTAAAAGTAAAGCGCGGGTGCAGTGATTATAACGTCATCGCGATCACGATCGCTGTGAAAGCGAAAGTGATCGCGATGACGCTCTCCTGAGTGCTGCTAGCTGGCGGCTGCGCGCGTGCACGCTCACATGCACGCAAGCGCTAGGCCAGCAAGCAGCACTTAAAAAAGCGCACATACAAAATGTCTCTCCAAGCCAGCGCGTGCGCTGGGCTCAGCGAGACCTAAAAACGGACCGACCTTCCCCAGCCCCAAAACTACTCCAACACCCCCCAGCATTTAAAACTACTCCTGACCACCCAGCCCTGAAAAATATCCCCGCCCCTGAAATCTAGCCCGATCACCCAGCCCTGAAAACTACATCCAACCCCCTCCCCCCCCAGCCCCTGAAGACTAGCACCTAACCCCCCCAGGCCATAAATCTACCCCCGACCCACTCCCCAGCCCAGAAAACGACCGCAACCCACCCCCCAGCTCAGCAAACTAACCCGACCCGCTTCCCAGCCCACAAAACTAAACCCAACCCACCTCCAGACCACACAACTACCCCCAAACAACCCCCAGCCCCCAAAACTAACCCCAACCCACAAAACTAACCAAACCCACCCCCAGCTCAGAAAGGTAACCTGACCCTCCCCCAGCCCAGAAAACTACCCCGACCCCCCCAGCCTACAAAACTACTCCCGACCCACCCCAGCCCACAAAACTAGTCCCGACCCACCCCAGCCCACAAAACTACCCCCAGCCCCACTTACCTCGCCACAGATCTCTCCCTGCGCGGTTTTTCTGCTTCCGTCCAATGCCGCCAGCAGCTAAACCGTGCACTACCTTAACCACGCACATGCGTGGTTAAGGCATATGCGTGGTAAAGGCAAGCATGGTTTAGCTGGCAGAGTCGGAACACTCATGGTTTAGACCACAGTGTTCCGACAGTTTCCCTAACTATGGTGATGAACCAGAGCATGTTTCCAAGGCACCAGAGATCAACGGCATTCCACTGACCAGCACAGAAGTTGTAGTAATGGACTTTGAATAGAGGATGGGTTTGGTTGTCTATGATCAGTTGAAGCCTACATACTGATGAAGGTTTTTACGCTTTGGTGGCAGGAAGTCGAGGAATTTAATTAATACTGCTGTCAATTGTTGTAGAGGCTGCGACATGATCACACAACATGGATTGGATCTTCAATAGCTGCAAGTTGTTCTCAGGAGGGGTCATGGTAAGCAATGAGCTTGTTGAATATCTTTAGTTAGATTTGAACTTGATGTGGTTTTACATTTCTGATGGAATCGGATTCTTTTTTGGGGCACAAGCTGCACTTAATGCATTTCCGGTAAGATCCCCCTTTGAGGATTGTCGATTTGTAGGGCATAACATTGCAATGGTATTAGTGTATACAATATGTCAAGTTTCAACATATTGTTCCATAGTGACAAGTAGGGACAATGGATATGGCTCATTGATGGAACACCACTGGTATTGCGTGCTGGCTTTGGTACTATGGGTACATTCGATGTATGGTGCAAATGGTGTTGGACGCTTGTAGCCTGCATCTGCTTTTTGATGGGTATGAATTGAATGGTTGTAGAATTATCTGAGCAATTGGGATGAGGTGTTTTAGAGGGCTGAGTTGTGGTTAAAAATAAGGTTAATAGTTAGGAAAGATGTGTGTATGGGAAGGAGAGGGGTGATTCCAATAAGGGTGCCTGTGGACAGGCACCCTTATTGGTATACACTTGTATTGGATTGTTTGGTATTCTTCGATATACTCATCAATTCTGGGGAGGCTCACTGTAGCTAGGTGGAGAATTCCATTCAAGTGAGTTGCATGTTTTTTGGATTACTTGAATCAAGATATGATCCTCAGTTCAGATAACCCTTTTGCTCCTGGTTAGATCAGGACACCTAAAAGTTTGGATTTTTCCTCTGTTTCATTTCATTAGGAGGTATAGACTGAAGTACTAACTGTATCACAAAGCAACATAAATCTATGTCTTTCACATTACAATGTGAAGCTGCTGTTACTAATCGATTCTGGTGTTTGCCTTTTTTGCCCTGTAGAAGGAGGGCATTGGCAGTGGCTTCTTCAAGAGAAAACCAAGGAAGCAATTAATGGATGTCAGCATAGGCAGGGCAGGGGATGATATATTCTGCATTATGCATCTGATTCTGCCTGTGGCAGAGAGGCTCCTGATAGTAAGAATCCTGTTCAATGCAAAATACAACTTCCAAGACCAATTTTGAGGAGCAAGAACGGTTTCTTATTTCCTATGATTGCTATAAGATTTGCTCAGATTTATGGTGCCGAGCTGGTCTCACTATCCCTTGTCACTTGTGTCAATATGGTTAGATTATTTGTAAGCATTTCACAGAAAGATACAACTAGTTATAAGAGGCTTCAGTTACTTCATTAGGCAGTTACTCAAACATCTAGTCTGCGAGACATGCCAAGATTACTATGTCCATACTTACACAATCTTCATTGGCTGCCTTGTACTAATCAGGTAGAATAAGCATAGCCTTGTGCATCCTTTAAAACTACACAGCTGATTTATGTTACCAGCTCCACAGTGAGAAGGTTATCCCATTTTGTTAGTTCATTGATTGGTTGACTATTGCATCTATGTATTTCACAAGCAGACTGGAAAGAATGTCCAAAGTCGCAAATTCCTTGCCTATAATATACAAGGTTTTGAAAGTGGGCAGCATCCAATACAGGATTTTAACATTTCCGCTCACCCAGGAAACTGTCTGTGTTTAAGATCTATACTCGAAAAGGCTTTGCACTTATTTTCATACTATAATTGTAACAAGTTATAATATGCCTCCATCATGAGAGCAATATCATTCGACAATTGAAATAAATCTGCGACAACCACTCCAGGTTATCTGAACAAAAACAGGGCTACCCCATATCCCAATGAGGAACTTGGGGAAATACATCAGAAAGAAAACAATGGTTCTTTCAAAGTTATTTAGCCGCATTCCTCATGTGACAGCAGTTGTGTGGAACGCCAATGTCGCAGGACACAGTTCTTGGCAGCCGCGAGGGCAGTAACAAGAAGGCGGCGGCAGTAACAAGGCGGCGGCGGCAGCAGCAGCAGGCATGGCGGATCAGCTGGGGGAGGTCTGCCAGACCACTGAGAAGAATTAGGGGGCTCAGGAGTGGTGAAGACACATCCATAGATTACAGGAGCATAGACCCCCACTGCCGTCAAGAAGGGGTGTATGGCAGGACAGTCCAGTAAGAAATGGACAATATCACAGGGCGCATAAGCGCATCGCCAGCAGGCAGAGTGAGGGAGCAGCCCTGCTGCTTGAAGCCATACTGGGGGTCTAGTGCCAGCCCTGAATGATCTCATAAAGACCCTGCCCCCTTATATTATTTTTCTTTTTAAACTTCAAGACAGGGGACTAAGTCCCTGAGTTTTGTAATGGCTGCCAGCTAAACTTCTCTCATGTTGCTGGCAGCCAATCAGAGCACTAATCCCGCGGGAGCCAGACTCAGTCTGGAGGCATGCAGTATGGTAGCAGCAAATAAGAACTGTGTTATGTTAAATGACCCAAAGGAGCAACTATTTTCCTTTCTACTGTACAGTCTATGCGCTTCTTTCCTTTCAACATTGACATGTCGATCCATCTTCAACTTTGAGAAACACTTATGTGTTTACATTTCTTTGGACAGGGTGCCAATAGAAAAAAAAATATGTTAAAAAATTGTGTCTACTCTTCCCTCATTGTCAGTACTTTCATTGCAGAACAACCAAGGGTGATCTAAGGTGAGGTTATTGGTGTTCCCTTGCTACTCGATCGGAGATGGACAGTGGGCTTCCTATGCGTCCTGAGCTCTTGCGGTATCTGTTGAAGGGGCATAGTTCACAGAAAGTGGATTGTGATTGATTCAGGATACAGTATAGTCTAATTATCACAAATGCAACATGAATGTGAATGTTGAGGTAGATGTATTGAATTTTAGAGAAAGACAACACTGATACATCAAAAGATATTGACATATAGACAGTAACAAACAAAGATCAAACCAGGGTCGCTGGATCTACACACAATGTATAGGTTCTTGAGCACTAAATGATTGAAAAAAATGGAATCTTTCTGAAAAATAAAACTGAAAGGCAGACTAGACTAGCTGCAATCAAACAGGTGGCATGGTACCACACCATAGTAAAACAATTGTAAATATGTATCGTTCACAACCGCTAATCAGATATATACACCATGTTCTAAAATGGAGGATAGCAATCACTCAGCCACAATCCATAAAGGTCCATACACTTCTGTTCAATGTTTGTGTGATGCTTGAGTGAAGTTCCAGTTTACATGCCCAGTTCTTGACAGTTGAGCAGAAGGCCACGCCAATCAGAGCCAGGGCATCCATACTGATGAAAATACTCACTAATCGGGTTTAAGAAACATTTCCCTCCTCACAGGAGCTTCTGGGAAGGAAGTCTCTTGCCTTCTCTCCAGAATGCACTTTGGTGGTCAGTGCCTATTCGCAAATGCCCATGTACAAATTCCAGGAGCTGGTCTCGCAGTAAAATATAAAGAGCATGAGAGGAGAAAGTGGGACATGGGGCTGTCCTTTTTGAGTCGCACTTCCCTGCAGCCTTCCTCTATCTTCCACTCACTGTTCCAACCAAACCAATGTTCACAGTCAGTTAGGAGTACAACTAATGGTAAACCATTGCAAGCTATCTCCTCTGGGCACACATTCTGTTGTTCACAATCACCATATTGTAAACACAAAGAGGCCCAATTTACTCAACCCACTGGACTTACCTTAGAAAGGGAGCCCAACAAGTTTAGCCGCAGGGTCTAGCTACTGCGCCCCAAAAAACTAGAATGCGGCTAGCAGTCAGGGCCTAAGTGGCAGGGCGGAATTGGGAGGGTGGGTCATCTAATATAGCATCTTCCAAAACTTAAGAAACACAGGGAGTATCCAGGGGAGACCTACAACGGAAGTGTGAGGAGTTCCTTAGCTCCCCACAAACTGCCTCATCAATTAAAAAATGCAAAGAACATCAGGACAACCAATATAAGTGGTGGAGATGTTACAGCAGGTGATTGGGGACTTAGCCTCCCCCAAAATGTTTTGCCCTTAACACATTTATTGTAAGACTGCTTATATCAGAGGGGTCTGTGCAAATTATATTGCATAGAATTTAGTCCATCAATCGCTGTAACTTCCATGTTCTTTAGTCATGCCTATAGCATGCATTTTACTTGTTTCGAATTGGTACCTTGATACACAGGTTCCTGTGCACCATGTAAAGAGAAAAGAGTAGGACAGAATTACATCCACACAAAGTTGAGCCACAATGGACCAATTACTTTTGAAGGGTTAAAATCAGAAAAATGTTTTATGTATTGTAAAAACCTCATCTGTTTTCAGTTTCTGTCGGTGTGTAAGACAGACATAGCAATGTTTCTTTCGAACATCAACATGATTTGCATATGCCAGTACTTTCTTCCAGACAATTTGAAAGTTTCTTAACTTTGCCAAAGGGAACTTCGATTGACCAAAAGAAGTCAAAGAGTTTAAGGCCTGCTTCAACAGAACTCCAGTGCATACCACCAGATTACTTTTCCTGAAATAAGTGTTTTATCGACACAAGTCAAAACACTTCTGTCTGCGGTCATTGACAAAGCACGATGTATTGGGCCCTCTAGGACATAAGGGAAATTTAATCTGATTCATACATCAGGCACTTTGCTGTCTGTATGCAATCCAACTACAATGCTTTAGATCCTTTCATCAACTGCCAAGGGAAGCAATTGTCCAAACACTTGCATGTAAAGCATGCTGTCAGCTGTTTAGAACACTGCCCAACACAGTATGCTATGCAGACAAGTTTTCTCTATTCGAGAAGAATCTGGCAGCTAATTTCAACATTCAGTCTTGCAGTCTACACGTGAGCATATAGCAACCTATATAAACCTTGATGTTAAAACATGTTTGCACTCTGGTGTAACAATTCCTATGTAAGTAGTAAATTGATTTTACTTGACAAACTTTATGAAAAATCTGTGTGTCCTGAGAAAGCTCAAGGAAGTGAATAAGGATACAGACTTGAAGGCAAGGAACATAAAGACTTCATCCAAGAGTCTCTAAGCTACCAAGGTTAGCTTAGGGCTAAGATTCTGAATGTGAAAGCAACATCAAAAATGGCACAAATGCTGTTCATTAAGTGTGTGTGGCCTGACTTGTCTTAAGAAGTAACCTACAGCATGAAAGTGGGTGGACAATTGTGTGGTTGTATCATTGTGATCCTCATTATTATCTATTACACATTTCCAGGGTTTGTTGGGAAAATCCCATTTTCCTCATTACATTTTGGTAATCGTCTTTTCCTTTATTCATATATTTCAAATATTTGGATACATATCATTTAAGTTTCGGGGTTTCTTTTACATTTAGGATAACACTACACAAAAGGGGAAGAGTATGTTACCGGGGACTGGCTATGAATAATGAAGTGGCACAAATCCACAAAGATCTAGGTTGAGAGACTGAAAAGTGAGATCTTCCACACTTAATTTTAGAGTTCTCAAGTGATACTTAGGATTTGAAGGAAAGCGACAGATATATTATCCAACTTAATGGTATTCCAGTTAGAAGAGAGGACCATGCAAGGGCAAATATGAGTAATAGAGAACATGAAGCTAGCAAAGCACAGCAATATGCTTCTACACAAAGGGCAGACAGTGAGAAATAGCAAAGCACTAGAAGGAGAAGGAGCCTCAACCGAAGACAGACTATTTAAAGAGAATGCTCAAACGTATGGCACTTCGAGGAACAGATGTATGAAACAAGTTCTTTCAAAAGTATAGTGAAGGATTATTTAGCTATTCAACAAGCACAAATACCTACTACCTGAAGGTATGATTTGGATCACAAGAAAAGACTAATACAGTTTACCTACGATCCATACGAGACCAACCATAATGCTATTTTTGATGTACAAACCATCTTAGCCTTGAAAAAAAAGCAGCAACAGGTAGATCTCGGTCACTAATTAATAAATAGGTTATGCACTGCATGTAGCACACACCTTCACCAAACATGGTCTGCAGCATAAGAATATGGACCTTGTAAGGAGTGTTTGAGGTTCTGTTTACATGTAGATATCTCATTTTATTCAATCTCACTGATGTATCAATTATTTCTTTGTTCAGACCTCTCACTGTCTCTTGGGACACCATTGCTTGTAGCTAGCTCTATTTTAATGTGTTGGAAGATAGTATTCCATTCTCAGCAACAGTTGCCTCTGAGAAGAGACAATACTGTGTCACCCTTGGGAGCACTAATCCATGTGCGCATACATGTGCTTTTATCAACTCTTAGGGACAGCAGATTACAATGGGATCTCCCTTGTATGCAATCTCTGCACTGCAAACATCTCATTGTTGTAGGCCTTCTGCTCCGAGCCATCTCTCTCAGTGGCTCCCTTGAAGTGGGGATCGGCATTAACCTCTAGCGCTGAAACTGCCTCAAGTGACCTATCATGAAAGTCTTGAAGTAGAACCTTCACTCCCAACCCACTGCAAGTGCCCAATATGAAGTCATATATGCCCAGGCATCATCATCGTGGAGGAGAGGCGCGCAGATGCTTTCTGAGGAGCCTTCGCCTCACGCGCGCTACGAAACCTTATGCCCCTAGCATACCACTTTTGGGCATGCCCAGCCCGACGGGGCAGCTCACGGAGACTCGCTTAGCTGGCTGGGACCAAGCGGGGGTGGACACGCTGAGCGATCTATATGCTGATGGCGCACTGCTCACGTTCGCCAACCTGTCTGAAGACTCGACCCTCCCGGCGGGGCAGTTCCTCCTACATGCTTCCGTACTGCGCACACTCACGGCTTCCTGGGGTGACATGACAGATGAGCCTCCGACACACACCTTTATGCAATACCTACACGTTATGGGCCATGGCGCGCACATCGTACACTGGCTGGCGCAGGCGCTACAGACGCTCTCGCAGCCATCCACAATAGCATTGAGGGAGCGCTGGGCGGCGGACAGGGGAAGAGACTGGACGGACAAGGAATGGGTGATGATACTGGCCGGCCCAACAAACATCCCACGCAACCCCCGCTTTAAGCTCATACAGTACTACATTCTGCAGCGCGCATACCTCACCCCTGATAAAATCAACAGATATTTCGCGAGGACAGACGCAACCTGCCCGCGCTGCTCCTTGCCGGGAGCGGACCTTTTACACATGCTATGGCACTGCCCGGAGATACAGGCCTACTGGGGCACGGTGCTGTCACTGCTCGCGCACGGTGCAGATGGGCGGCTCCCGCACACATGGGAAACTTGCATTCTAGGACTCTACAGGCGCACAAAAGACAATAAGGTGCAGGCACGCTTCTGGGACATGGGTCTTATCACGGCCAAACGCATGATTACCAAGCACTGGAAAGCAGCAGTTTCCCCGCAAGTACGCCACTGGAGAGCCTCCTTTGTTAATTGGGCGCAAGCGGAGAGCGCGGTGCTCCTTCGCGAGGAAACGGCAGGGCTCCGGAAGTTCCCCATCGCACACCTCTGGGACACTCTCCTTGGGACATTCCAGGGGGCTTGCCGGGATAGGGGGATAACCTGAATCCCTGAGATATGTTGCCCTGAAGGCCCTCTGTCTCTTTTGTTCCCCTCTCCTGACTTGCGACCCCCCACGCACATCGCGCGGTCCTGCCGAGCCCAACCTGACAGCCAATGACCCTCCTGCTCTGCCGCAGACCGATCTCCACCCCCCCTCCCTCTTCACTCCCCCTCAGCCCTGTTTGAGTTTATGACCTTAACCCTAGCACATACTCTTGCTATACATACACGGGATAGATAAGGACTATGATGCTGCATACCAGGCTCGCCAACTCTATGCGCTGCCATATGTGTAGCTGTGAGCTATACTGGGTTGTCCTTGCCGCGCTGCGGCCCGCACTCTGAGCGCGTTGCTGGCGTTTGTCCACCCGGAGGCCTCTACATTCTGGGGACATGGTGACGTCCGCTGGGTCACTGACTTGGGGCCTGGGTGGCAGCCGGCATAGCTGTGGAGTGGGCTAGATCACAGCGCCATCCTCTACCGTTGATAGCCTGCACCTGAGACACCTCTAAAACTAAAAAGCACATACGTAACATTCCGCGCCTGCTCCCTTCACAACGCACACACCCCCCCTTCCGCGCGCATGCCATCCTGAATAATGCCGCCGGACCTCCAGGTTGTCGGCTAAATGGCTGTGTTCTTATCTCTGGAAATGTACACTTTATTTGACTGCTTTGCCACATGGACGGGGAATGTGCGTTGTAAGATGGCATAAATGTGCACAATAAAGGTTTTAAAAAAAAAATAAAAAATCATCGTGGAGGAGAGGGAGCACCACTTGGAAACCTCCGTTTTGATATCAGTAGCCTGCTGTAGCTTCTGAGAGTTTACCTCTCTCACGGCAGCCAATCCAGTGTCCATCTTTCACTTTTGGCTTACTGCCATTAATGCAATGTTTATCTTAACAGATTCCAGAAAGCACAAGGCTTTCAGTGTCGGTTCTGAATCTGAAGTTGCCCAAGCAGTACTGCCACAGTGCTAAGAGACCACCCAAACCCACAGGCGTATCTATGTGATGGAGCTGTGGTGAGATACGTTCGGCCTAGTGCCCAGCTGGCAACATCCCAAAAACACTTTTTTTATGTTGACTATGGAGACTTGTCTGTAGGTGAATGAGGAAAGGTGAAGCCAAATGGTGTCTGCTGTATGCGGAGACATCAACCTCATACTTCAACTCCACCTTATCATTATTTTGCCTTTTTATCTTTGTTAAGGCACCCCATTTGAATTTGAGGGACTATCAGTGCACCACCAGTTCATGCATGTAGTATACCATCTATTCCTCATCTTCATGTTATGTTAGGTTAGAAAGTCTGAGATGGGAGAAACCAAGTGAGAAATACTACAACCAGATAATTTGTTCACTCTCAGCCTTTTTTCTGACCATTTACCCTACTCACTAGAAGGGAAAAGTCTGAATGGTGCATTATGAAGCTTAAGAAAGACTAATCCCCATTGCTACTTCACTATATTATCCTGTGGCACAGCAACAATTGCTGAGCCGAGTTGCCATGAGAAGGTCCACCTCTTGGAACCCAAAAACTCAAAAGCACTTCTGAGGATTACAGATGACTTTAAAGATTTTCATCTGAAATCTAACAACTGAAGAAGACCATCATCTCTACAGTCTCTATACTAGACTTTTTAGCCTAACCTTTGGTCATTTCTGAACTCTAAGACCATTTTTTGCCTGCCGCCAATATATCAAAGAGAAGAACAATTGTGGGCAACTTCTTAAATACAACCTGTGTGGCTGCAGTGCTTCTAACTACTTAAATGGGATTAGAGGACTGCCGACATTTTCCAATGTCATGGGCCATGTGGAGTGACTCATTTCTCCAGTGTTTGAAATTCTATCAAGTTAACTTAAAGAGTTTCATCGGAAATTTTCAGGGCATCATTCCCCACATTACTGAGCTTTTTGAGCTAAGGGCAAAAGGAAACATTTTGAAAATTTAGCAGCTAAGCAGACCCTTCCTACACCTGGGGTAAGGGCAGTTCCAAGACAGAATGAACTTGCTTATCTTGGTCCTTGGGTAGATAGATGCCTGAAGTTAAGAACAACAAACATTTTTCAGCTTGAATGAGACTTGAGGCTAAGAAAATAAGGGAAAGCTGTTAAAGACCAATGAGATTGGCTGCTAGCAGTATCTAGCCAAATAAGCCCCATAAATCGCCTAGCTCAATAGGCTGGGATAGCTCTTCCCTAACATAAGGTAAGGCAGCAGCCTTAGGGCGCAAGTAAAAAACCAATACGAAAAAAAGTGCCTGAAAATGTGACTTTTTTGTGTACGGGCAGGGTTGCAATGGAAAAAGTAGCATTTAGATTGTAGCGCTGATAAGTCTTGTGCCGTTCTTCTCAAGGCTCGCCAAAGACAAAAATCTATGCTAAGAGACTATATGCACATTCCAACTGAAAGCTACAATGAAGATGAAGAAATATGCTTTAAGTCTTTGTAAAAAAATGCATTCTTAACAAATAATTATGCACTCTGACCTGGAGGAAAAAGCAAGTAATTTTCACAGACCAATACAGACATTTACAACCGGTCACCTTGAAGAGACGACTTCACACGAAACTAGTAAGTTGTTTCTGTAGTTTCATTCTGTGGGTGAGTGACACATAGTATAACAACTTCAGATCAAGAATGGGGCTCCATCAGGAGCTGGTCTCACATTTTTCAAACTATGTGAGAGAATGTCGCCTCTATTGTCTTCCAATGGGACGACGTCAGAATGGTCAACCAACAATGCACTGGGTGTAACAGATAAACCCCAAAGGTTCGTTTCAATCAAACAAGGATGGTGTTCTCAAAGGTGACACCTTAAAACTTAGGGCCAGATTTAGATCTCAGTGGACAGGTTACTGTGTCACAACAGTGACGGATAAAGCATCCACCGAAATATAACTCCCATTATATCCTATGGGATTTATACTTCAGCGGATGGGATATCGGACAAGATTGTGACAGAGTATACTGCCCACTGAGATCAAAATCAGGCCAATAGTTGTTTATATAAACACTATTAAACTTGCATGCAAACCTGTTTGTTTTCTTAATACACTGGACCAGCTGTTTTATTCTAAGGACAGACTATTTATTATAAACCTGGCTAGTGCATTTTTTTTTATTACATTCCTTTTTATACATCGTTTGATATATATTTTTTAATTTCAGAGTTTTTATTTAGTTTTTTTAATTCAGAAGATACAAAAGGTAAATATTTCAGTAAGAGTTTTAATATTAAGGTACTTGACACCGGTTGTGAAACTTATTCTCTCGGACATTGCAAGTTTAAACAGTAATGTGCCAGTAATAAGGAACACCTTCGAAGCATTATGCTTTTGATAGTGTTATTTCTCGTAACACCTAAAACTGCATGCCGTTACTTTTAATTTTTCTCTCTATTCATTCCCGACGTCCTCAACCCTACTTCTGTTTGTATTTTGTGGTTTTAGGTAAAGCTCTCCGTTGCCCTCATGACTAGGTCTGTGCTATAAAAATACCATTATTGAATAAATAGGTAAATAAAAATGTCTTCGACTTAGACAACCCTTTTTTGGAATTGAAGTCATGTGCCCAGGCAACCATAGAAGCAAGGAAACTTTGCACCTTGATGAGGCCACTGGTTTCTTTGCCTGCTCTCATGGCCTGCTATTTGGCTGGAGTTCAGATTCAGAGCTCTTAATTGTGTTGTATTTAACGAAGGTAGAGTAGGCAATTCTAAGTAATAATAATAACATGTGACCTTCACAATACTTTTGAAAGAGTTGTCAATATCTTTCGTTAGTATTAGTTCATTCAGTCCCTGTCAGGATAATATTGATCACTATTTCAAAAGTATTGTAAAGGTCACATTGCTATCAAACAAGCACGAATATCTACTCCCTGAAGTTATGATTAGGACCACGGGGACAGACTAATACGTCTTACCTACAATCCATGTAAGAGCAATCCTAACGCTATTTTTGACATACAAAAAATATCTTCGCCTTGAAAAAGCAAAAGGCCTGTGAGCTTTTGGGGCGAAACAGGTGTTGGCTGGTCCAAGTTCTTTTCAAAAGTATAGTGAAGGATTATTCATTATTATTCAACAAGCACAAATACCTACTACCTGAAGGTATGATTTGGATCACAAGAAAAGACTAATACGGTTTACCTAGGATCCATACGAGACCAACAATAATGCTATTTTTGATGTGCAAACCATCTCAGCCTTGAAAAAGCACCAGCCCTGCCCACCATCGAGGGGCAAAACACGTATTGGCTGGCCTATGGTCTCTGCTGCCTAGCAATTTAACAGAGACATCCATTTGTTTTCAACTGTATTAAAATAAACGTTAAGTGACGATTAGTACGTAATCTCTGACCACTATCTTACTCAAGGAATATCAAACCACGTTTATTACTATTATTGAGAACTGCCTACTCTAATACTTAAATATATTTCATAGTCGTGGGCATACAGGTATTGCCCTCATAGGGTAAGCAATCAATACTGCCAACGAGCCAATACTAGCCAGTGTAACACTAGAACTATTACCCCCCCCCCCCGATAACCTTAATTGTGTTGTACATACATTAGTATTTATACAAAATTCAATACCTACAGCATGGCCTAAAGCATTTTCAGGGTGGTCCGCTACATTATTTATATAGCACTTCATACCCATTGTGTGGTGTTTCAGCAATCCCATTTGTACAGGCTTTAGGCTCACCATAAGGGTGTTGTTTGCAGTTTGGCCTAAATCCAGGATGTCTGGTGTGGTGCATTAGTACAATATGGTGGAAGCATGGCGTTGTGGTAATTGGACCTGCCCAACTCTCAAGCACCTTCTAAGAAAAGAAAGTTAAAATAAACGGGCGTGGCCTAGAAAGATGGAAGCTCCTAGCCACAGCAAGAATCCTAGATAAATCGACCCTAACTGGTGCCCCTGAGGCCTCCTGGTTCTACGAGGGGTCCCGGCCTGATGAGAGGGTGCCTCTGTTGAACTGTAGAGTTATGCAAAGCACTACGGCAGTCACAGTTGCCTGTGGTGGGCAGCGTGGTGCATCCGGCGACCTTCGGGGTTGGGTCATGGCTTGGGGCGGACCGGGTTTCTCTGGCGTGACTGCCCACCGGGGACAGGACAGGGACCCACTGGTGCATGCTGGAAACATTAGCAGGGGTGCCTGGAGCCCTGAGGACGAAGGGGATGCTGTACTATCCCAACCCAATGAGTACATGCAAGACCGGGATTGGGCTGCTCCATGTGTGTTCCCGTGCTGGTGATGTGGGGCGAGCGATGCACAAAAATCCAATCCGCGCATCCCTCGATTAGGAGGTCTGGTGTTATTAGCCCCTCCCACCCCCTAAAGTGGTCTCATGGAGCACATGACACAGGAATCCAGTCACAAATGAAGAGGCCCTGGGAGGGGTTAAGCGGTGCTGCCTAGCGAAGTACGCATGACTGAAGTAACTTCTGGAACTTTCTGTGATTTGGAGATAACTGGGTGAGCCCCCCCACCAGAGTGCACTGCAAGCCCCTATAGGGGCCCAAAACACCACACTAAAGGAAGTGATGCACAGAGTTACGGGAGGCACAAGACGAGTCCTGGCTCGCCTGGTTGCACACCAGTGCGCTGCAGTGCATCCGAACTGCCAACATAGTGGGGACTGTCAGGGCCCAGCAGATCTGCCCCCTCTCCCCCGCCAGGTGGACCAGCGTAGGGAGTGCAGTGCCAGAGTAAAGGGGCCCTGTTAGAAGCTGGGCTACGTGTCCTGACCGACCAGAAGAAAAATTGACACCCGACTGGTCTGTGGACTGCATAAGGGGCCCCTCTGGTGGGAAACGCTGAAAACACCTGAAAAGACTCATAGCTCCCTGTTGAAGACCGTGAATTACTCACACCTGCGGAAGAATCCAGGTTGGTCCTGACTTCGCTTGGCCTGGGACACGTGAGTAGCGGTATGCCTGTCACGACATACACTCTTGCACTGATCCACAGGGGGGTGGAGGACAGGATGGTGAGAGTGGCCCAGACCAACAAAAAAGTTAATTACACCCACGCTATCCCTAGGGTGGAGAGGCCGGGTGATGGACCAGTGAGAGACATGGGGACTCCAGGCTGCAGCACAGTCTGCCCGAGACCCATCACTGTCAAATTTCTTGGAGGCGGAAATGGTCACAAAAAGAGACTCGGTGACCATAGACGTTAACTTTCATAGAACTGACCTCCGCAAGGTGGTGAAACACGCAACGACCACAGAAGGAAATGTAGAAGAACTGCAACCGGAGGTTGCCACACTGAGAAAATGTGTCCTCCTTGCAGAGGTCAACAGTGAGACTGGAGAAACATATTGAAGACTGAGGAGAGATCCAGGAGGAAAAACCAGTGTTAGAGAGTATTTCCCAAAAAATAGAGGGCCAGTTGGCAGAACGCTTTCTTGAGGGTTGGCTTACCAATTATGTAACCTGCAGAAACTATCAACATTCCTTACAATCAAAAGGGCTCACTTAGAGCTGGTCCCTTTGCTGCGCCTGGGTGCTCTGCAATGAGCCATCATCGCCAGCTTGTTTAACTTCAGGGACTGCGATGCAGTCTTGCAATACGTGCGCACGGAGGGCCCAGCGACCTTTGAGGGACACCCCGTAGCGGTCTTCCCGGACCATACCCAGAGAGTCCAGAACCAACGCAAAACATTCATGGATGTTCAAAAAAGTTTGAGAGACCTTAACTTGTGCTACAGTCTAACGTTTCCAGCAAAACTATTGAGTGGTGCAAGAAGGGGAGGCACACTTCTTCTCGGCAGGCGGATCCAGTGACTGGGTGGATACAGTGACTGGAGTTCCATCCTGAGATGGACAAAATCTGATGCGACTTCCCAGGTGACACAGACACCACATTTGTGGAGAAGGTCTAGGAGAGGCAGACGGTCGGTGGCCGCAGATTGGCCTGGCCACATAGTGGTATGCTCGGATGGCACCCTCAGGGACAAAGAATTGTGCCCGACTCTCAGGACTCCTTTTAGGACTGACAAAGCAACCCAAAGTCTGGCACAGACAGCACAGGTGGGGGCCTGACCTGAGACCTCAGTGCCGTACAGGGAGTACTGAGTTATCATCTGAAGTAAGAGACTTTAAACTGCTGCTGTGGCACCTGTTGACCAGCGACAGTTGGCAGACTCTCCGGGACTGTTTATGGGGGGGATTTTCCTGTGAGAGAATACTGTAATTTGCTAGGTTTATTGCCTGATGGGTTGTTCGTCATCATTGTTTTCCATGCTATGCGGATTTTCTTGCAGGAGGGGGTATAGGGGATTGCCTGCGGGCATACATTTTATGATACCTTGGGCTGGCAGAGCAATAGGGACGAAGGGTTCGGACACTGGGTAGGATGATCTGAGGCATTGCCTCGTGGCCACCGTATTGGGCTGATCTCTAGTGAAGCTATTAGTTGTTTGATGTTTGTATTTTAGGTTTGATAAGTTTACACAACATTGGGAATGGTGTTGGACACACCAGTTTATGCACTGCCTAGTAATGGAAATGGCGAATTTGCGTTACTGCCCATGGGGTTGGGGGAGTTACAAGGGGATCAAGTTTTGTTCCTATCATTGTTTAGGGGAAATTACAGCTGCTCGTATAGATTGAGGCTATGGTGTTTGATGCAACTTGGAGCCCGACGATCTGCAGAGGCATGCCCAGATTTCTGGTTGGCTGAGTGGAGAGTGAATGTTGGCGGATAAGGTTTTTAAATTCCTGACGTGGAATGTCAGAGGGATCGTACAATTGGAAAAACAGCGCAGAGTAGACGCTTACCTCAAATGATACGGAGTCTCCATTGCATTCTCTATAGGAGACTCATGTATGGGGGGGACTGTATCTGGAGACTCCGCAAGAGGTGAGGGGACACTATATGCGACATCATACTCAAGCTGTGCCAGGATATGGGTGGATCCTGGAGTACCTTTCCATCATAGAGGACATGTTGTGGACCTATAGAGCCGCTTGTTAACCTGTGGGGAGATCTGGATGGACGAGAGATCTATCTACTGAACATATGTGCTCCTAATACCGATTGTGGTCATTTCTTGGCAGCGGTGACAGCAGCTGCCGTGCCTTATCTGACAGCAGAGGTAGTTGTAATTGTGTGATTGATGGAGTGCCTCACAGAAATACAAAGCCACACATGACAGTACAACTGATAGACCGAATACCTGTTAGATATCTGAAGGGAAAAACACCCCAATTCCAAAGTATTCTGCTATACCTCTGCCACAGGGACGCATAGTCGTATAGACTACTGTCTTGTCTCCACTGGACTGGCACAACAAATGAGGGAGGTTTTCTACTTAGGGCATCACTTATCTGACCATTTACCACTCCTGTTGCCCCTGGGGAGATGGCGCACTCGCCCTGTGGTGTCCTTATGAAGCTTGCCTGCAGAGGCGCTGGCAGACCCGCAATTCATGGCCACAATGCGAGAGGAATTGTCCCATTATTTTCAGTATAACAGGGGCAGGCTTGAGTAGCCCAGCCCAGGACGGGGACACGATGAAAGTAATAATTAGGGGGAATCTGTCTTAAGATCTCATACGGAGTCCAACAGGAGCTAGAACGGGCTCTGCTGCTAAGGGAGTCCTGAATGCTTACTATAGAGAGGGAACTCCACTCTCACAGACTCGAAGACTGGCAGTGAACCCGTAGGGACCTATTTGATGACTGGCTCATACTGGAGAAATACACATATAGGGCACACCGACAGTGGTTACACGCAGAGGGAGACAAGACTGGTGCTATGTTAGCCTGACTAGTGATTCAGCAGGACTCACAGGAACCTGTACTGGTGTTGCGCGCCACGAATGGAGCCTTGGCCAACACCCAGCTAGCGAGCAATAAAGTGTTTCAAGTCCACCTAAGTAGAGCGTATGCAGAGCACGGTGGGGGACAGGATGATTATGGGATGGCCTTACTAGCAGAGATAGACCTCCCTCGATTAAAGATGGAGGAGAGAGCAGCCCTGAAGCACCCATTTCGAAAGAGGAACTTCTGGCAGCACAACATCGGCAGAAGCCTGCAAAAACCCCAAGAGGCAACAGACTCCCTTCCGGCTGAATTTTACCACATATATGCATTTGTCGCTGTTGAACAACTATTTAAGGTCTACCAGGAAGCGTTGCAGTGGGGGCAAATGCCTGACACCATGTGCGAGGCCCTCATTGTGATGGTGCTGAAACCCGGCTGGAGGACATGCCGTCATATAAACCACTCTTGTTCCTCAACGTGGACGTTAAACAATTGAGTAGATTACCAGCGACGCGATTGCTCCTGTTCATACCAACACAGATACAGGAGGATCAGTGCAGCTTTATCCCGTAGAGAAGCACCATGTTCAAACTACATAGACTGTGCCATGTCATACATATGCAGCACCACAAGGAGGACCCTTACACACTGGCATTTCTTGATACTGGACATGCGTTCGATTCGGGTGTATGGAAGTACCTCTGGCGTGTTCTGGAGAAGGTAGGACTTGGCCCCAAGTATATGGACTGGATCAAATTGCTTTACACTGTCCCAGGCACAAGGAAGCAAACAGGCGATGTGGTGTTAGCGCACTTTCAAATGCACCGGGGTACCCGACATTTATGTCCCTTATCACCCTTGCCTTTTGCTCTGGAGCCTGTGGCAGCACTGTTGCGACAACATTGTGTCTCTGGGTGATCCAAGTGGGTGAGACAACATACATCGTGTCCTTGTATGCTGATGACGCCCTAGTGTGCATGCAGGAGCCTGTAGATTTTGTCCCTGTGCTTTTGAGCATACTGAAGTCTTTCGGGGAGGTGTCAGGTCTATTTGTGAACACCCATAAATCTCACCTACTGCCATTAGGAGGCCTGGCTGCAACAAGCCTTGGGGCGCATCCGGTGGTGGGGCTCCCATGGGGTGTGGAGGGGATATGATACCGAGGCATCAAGATAGCCTACGCAAAACAGAAATAGTTGGACCTGAATGTGGGCAGAGTGCTGGAAGGCCTCAGGGCATCGGTTCGGTTTTGGAAGGACCTCACGCTGTCACTGATGGGCAAAACCTCACTTGTTAAGATGGTTGCATTGCCACAGGGCTTATAAACCCTGCAGGTTACCCTATATGAGATCCCTAGGAAGTACTTTCTTGAATTGGATTGATAGATTGTAGACCTCCTCTTGGCTACTGAGAGAAAAGAGTGGGGCTATCTATGTTAAAGCAGACCTGGGACCAGGGAGGGATAGAATTCCTGAATATGGAGCTCTATTATCTTGCATCGCACCCTCAACACACAATGCATTGGCTGGATGGAGGAGATAATTGGGAGAAGAGACTTCTGAAGGGCTCTTAGGGAGGCGATTCACTTCCTGGGCCGCTCAAGTATGGAGCCTGGGTGCTAGCGGGAATGCCGGCACTGATGCGACAAGTGGGCCGGAGTGGGAGCAGACGGTCACGAGGGTTCTGCACTGCGTGCCTTATGCACGTGATATGCCGCTATGGGCACTAAATCCATTTAAGATCATTGCAGAGGTAATGTCTGTGCAGAAATAGCATGAAGGGGTTGCGGAATCCTGGGAGATCTTTACCTGATACGCCAATTTGTTACTCAAGACGACACAATAGCTTCATTCGCATTTGGTGCGGGTCAATATCTACAACACGTCAAGATATCGGCAATCGCCCGAGAGATATGGCCAAGTTTCTCAGAAGAGCCAATACCCTCATGTACACGGACAATGCTACCTTAACTATATGGAGGTCGGAGACTGATATCACATATATACAGTGCACTGAGGGAGGATCTGCCTAAGGGACATGGAAAATGGGAGGAAATGTTGGATGAGACCCTCTTTGTGCAAGGCTGGGAAAAGGTTCATATGGGTGTGTGCACCGTAAGCTCCAATGCGCGATTTAAACAAATACAATACAACTAAACTCATCAGACGTATCACTTGCCTAGGACGTTACACAACACATACACCATATGCTCTGACCAGTGTACCAGGTGTGGTACCCTTGCTGCGATCTTTGCGCATATGGTGTTGATTTGCCCCCAGCTGTTGCCTTACTGAGAAGTGAAGCAAAGTTTAATTAGAACAAATGCCTGGAAGGATCCACACGCCCCACTGGAGATACTGCTGGGACTGCTCCCTGTCCCGTTGAAAAAGAAACATAACCATAAGTTCCTCATGCTGGGATTGCTGCTTGTGAAGTGTAGAATTGCTATCAAATGGATGGGATCACAGTCCCCAGCTATGCTGATTGGTTGCGAGATATGTCTGAATGAGCGTTAGCAGAAGAAGTCAGGATGAAGGATGAGAGACACGATGAGCACCTAGAAGATGAATTAGTGGTGTGGGCACAAATGTCAGGCCTGCGAGGCACTGAGCCTGAAGAAGCTAGCGTGGAGGCCTAGCTCAAGAAGGGACACTAAATAGGTGTGATAGGTGTTCTGAAAATCGATTAGAGAGATGAGCATGTACGTAGGATAGGATGTTCATGAAAGAAAACCAAGGGCTGAATGGCATTTATGCTGTCCACTGAGGCGTAAATTCGTGTTTGCATTAATTGCTTCCAAATAGGATAACTATGTGTCATGTTGATGTTCCTATACTATAGGACGAGCAGCTAAGGGTGGGGTGGGGTTGTTCGAGATGTTGGCCAAGCCAGGTAACATGTATTGTTGTTGGGATAATATTATGCAAATACTGCAACGAAGTAGACTTGATGCAATGTGTTAATCCTCTGAAAACCATTAAAGACTATATAAAGAAAGAAAAGAAAGTGAAAGTAAAATGAAGGAAAATAACATGCACTACTTTCTGGAAATAAGAATGACAAAGGATCTCAGTGCTGAAGGCTGGTTCAAGGCTCTGCCAATTGCTCCCCATGGCATGCAGATGGCTAACTCTTCTCCACAGCTGTATAGTAAGAAGTATGAGGTTAAAGGTACACAGTGACCGAGGAATAATAAGCATGAGCTTACGTGGATCAGCTGGATGAGAACAGGCTCCAGATTACAGAACATTGACCTGGCCTCCACATAAAAGCTCAGCTGCTGCTCGAAGTCGCGACCAAAAGAAACCTGGATCAGAAATGGAGAGGGTAACAACATCAGACTGTGCTCGTCCAAGTCCACAGCTTAAACCAATAAACGTACAGCAGTACAATAAAACGTTATAGAGCAATGACAGATGAAAGCCAAGGCTAACAAATGCAAATTCAGATTAAAAAATAAATATCCAAAGCATGCTTTGCTTCTCACAAAACGTAATAGCTAGTGGTATAAAACATGTATGCTGAACGTAAGTGAACATTGAAACCTCATCTAAACCATTGGCATAGCAATCCAGCCGACCTCTCGTTTTGTAATCTTCTTAAAATAAAGAAAACTAGATAAATTATTCAATTTCAAAGCAGGGAATTTGTGAGTAAGACAAATAAACAAGCATTGGCATAGCCAATAGGTCTCGCTATTGGGACCTTATAAGTGTTTAGCCATGCAACAGTTAATGAAGTTGCAGTAAGGATATTGTGCTGCATAACTAAATACCTATAAGGTCCCAAAGGCGAGACCTATTGGCTATGCCAATGCTTGTTATGATACCAGTGAAGAAAAATATGTGGTAAACAAAGGCAAACTGTGCAGCACTATGCGGCATATTCTGTGATAGCATTATGTACATGCATTGATGAGGTCCTGTTTAAAATTTTTGCTAACCACCAAATCATAATTTATCGTGCTTGGGAGCTCTGTAACATTATTTTATCAACACTGCTCTTTCTAGCTCCATGAGTAAAATGTTGTTTTACAAGAAGTGTGCAGATGCAGGCTTATTTTCTGTGAGTGTGGACACTGCACTCAGCATACATTAAGACTACATGTACACACTACTTGTAATTAAAGGTGTGCCTCTTTTGTCGCATATGTCAGTTATGCTTTGAAAATGGTCCGCACATGGAAGTTTTTAAGCACCTGTAGAACAATATTGTGTATTACATATGCATAATGTAAGCGTCTCAAGAAGCACCTTAAAATATCTGACCATGAAAGCAGAAGTAAAATGTAAAGGATTTTCCTGTACTTGAGTGCTTGTTTAAAGAACTCATTTTCCTAGAACAGTGTCTATGGAGTAATACGAATTTACAAGGAAAATGAAAAAATAATGCACGTTTAGCTCAAAGAAGTAATCATTATTTCCACAGTCTTGAATTACATTTGAATGTGTAAGGATTTTTTTCATGGTGCATTCAAAATCCTTTCCACTTTCCATCAACTGTAGACATAAATACAGTCTGGCCAACAGTTTCATCTCTTTAGTATCAAGAAGTTTAAGACCTGGATGGACAGTAATTGTCAACTCAAAGGTGACCATTTAGCTTTTGCAGTGTGTGTCCGTGCTTCGCACCAAGAGTGCCATGATTCTTTTAGAAATGTTGCCCCCTTTAAACTAGAAACATTTTGTTCCGAAATTTCCTATGTCGCAGATGGTGAAGTATGGTAAACATATATTTGCGTGGCCTATGCTAGTGGCCCTGACATAGGGTTGCTCTTTAGCAGTTTTAAAATGACATTGCTGGTATTTTTTTTTTTTATCTTGGGATATTAACAAATCCAACATATTTTCTCAATGAAATATACACTTAAAAATAAAATACATTATTTTTAAAATAATTTGACATTTTCAAACTCTTTAAATTGTCATTATTGAGTGTGAAATTAAATAAGTCCTGGGGATCTGCACATGCTTATTAAATAAAATGGTTATTCGATTTTAGCTAAAATTGTGTCCCCAATCAGAATGTCATTTATACAGCCTTAATTCACAAGCATCAACTTTAAACCACAAGTTAAGGATCACCTATGTCTTTTCTTTCACAGCTATGTGTTCCTTTACGCTGCATTGCATAATACCCAAACTTAATTTCACATATTAATCAAAAGCCTTACTTCATGTGCTACTTTTCCATGATTTCATATCTTCATATAGTTACAAGATTATTTTTTTTTTTTTTTTGTTTGAAACCGTTTATTGCAATCTCAAATATATACAAATATGGGCCTACAACCTTCCGGCCGGCCGGCCGCTAGAGTGACAGGAGCATATGACATACATACAAAAAAGGGCTCTTGGCGTTGCAGAGAGGTAAATCAGGAGGTATCAACGACGTGGGCCACATGACTCCGAGCCCGCAATACGGTTTCATTTTATAAGAACACAACAACACAAAAAAACCACACCCGCAAGGCAACCCGCAATCCGAAGTGATAGCACGTGCTCCTTAAGTGGGGGACCCCAACCATCCACAAGAATCTAAAGATGGGAACGGGAAGAGAACAAGGACTGGGGGACCCTGTGCCCGGGGCCAGGGGAGGAGGTCAACTAGGGGGACGGAGCTGGCGAGGCAGCCGGCAGCAGTGGTGGCTCACAAATACCCCCGCGGTAGGCGTTCCAGGGGCCCCAAACTTTCACCCACGCCCCAGGCTTACCTCTCGCCACGTACACCACCTTTTCTCGGAACATGCACCAATCCATGTGTTCTTTCCAGGCCGACATCGCCGGGGGCCTCTGGGACCCCCACAGCTGCGCGATGTCACGCTTAGCTATCATATATCCCAGAGTCACCCACCGTGTCTGCGGAGCCGAGTAGTCAGTTGGTTCCCACACATTCAGCAAGCATCTCCTCGCTTCAGGCAACAGCGCGACACGCGTAACCACTCGCAGGACCTCATGCACACCAGCCAGAATCGCTCCACCTTCGGGCATTCCCACAGAATATGCAAAAAAGTAGCCAAAGCACCACACCCACGCTTACACAGCCCATCCTCGGAATAGCCCATACGCAGAAGCCTTGGCCCCGTCATGTAAACCCGGTGGAGGATCTTTAGCTGGACGAAGCGAAGGCGGGCCGGTATGGCCACCTCCTTCGGAGAGGCCACCGCGGAAATCCAGTCCTCGTCGTCCAACTCCAGCCCATCGGCAACCCAGGCCTCGCGGAGGCCAGTCAGCAGGCCCGATCGATCATTAATCAGTTTTTTGTATACGAGGGAGATCGTGCTGTCCGGAACATGGCCATCCAGCACTCTATCCTCCAGGGGGGATGACTCCGGAATGGAGGCGACGTCTGGGAAGACGGAGCGCAGTGCGTGGCGGACCTGCAAGTACCGAAAGTATTCACTGCCCTGCAGCTGAAACTCCGTCTGCAGCATCTCGAATGTTTTAAATCCCCCCCTCGTCCAGAGGTCCCCCACTGTACTGATGCCGATCGTGTCCCACTTCTCGAAGCCCTTCGAGGTCCACAGGGAGCCCAACCTCTCAGACGCATATAGCGGTGACGCCCGGGTCAAACGGTCCTTCCACCCCATAGCTGCGTTAGCCGCGTGCCATACTCGCACCATGACACGCGTGGGTCCCGTCAGGCGGGGGTCGGGCGCGCCAGAGTAGAGCGCTCGATTGTAGTCGCCACCAGGCAGGAGCATCTTATCCATTTCAAATGCCGGGTTTAAGGCGGGCCCGTAAAGGCCGTAATTAATTGCAGCTAGCTGGGAGGCCCAGTAATACCGTTTAATATCCGGGAGGGCAACCCCCCCGTCGTACCACGGGAGCGTCAACTTCGCCAAGGCAATACGCGGCCTCCCGTCCCAGAACAAGCGACGCTGTAGACCCTCCACCTCACGGAAGTAGCGCGCCGGGACCAAGTCCATAGTGTTCTGGAGAGCGTACAGGAAGCGTGGCAACGACATCATCTTGAACAATGCCGCCCGGCCGAGCGGCGAAAGCGGCAGGCGCCGCCAACGCGCGACGTCCTCCTTCAGGCGCTGGAGGGGGGGAAGCAAATTCCGCTCGTAGCGGGCCTCCGGGTCCAGAGTGATGTAGATACCCAGGTACCGGAACCCCTGAGAGGCAATCTGGATCGGACAGTCCCGCGGGAGGACGGGAGCCTCCCCGGAAAGCACATACACACATGATTTAGCCCAGTTGATGACAAGGCCTGAGTTGCGGCCGAATGAGCGCAAAACATCAACCAGGACAATCAATGATTTACGCGGGGAGGCGAGGTACAAAAGGATATCGTCAGCGTATAGGGACACGCGGTCCTCATACTCGGGGGTCCAACGGAGACCACGGATGGAAGGGTGCCACCGCAGCCACTCCGCCAAGGGCTCCAAGGCCAGTGCAAACAGGAGAGGCGACAAGGGGCAACCCTGTCGCGTGCCTCGTCCCAGTGCGAATGGGGCAGAGACTCGTCCATTCACCACCACCTGCGCCAATGGGCCCGAGTACAACAATTTGACCCAGCTGATGAATCCCGGTCCAAATCCAAATTTCGCCAGCATCGCCCAAATGTATGGCCACTCGAGTGTATCAAACGCCATGGTGGCGTCTAAGGACGCCAAGATGGCCGGCTCCCGCACAAACGGAACACGCGCGAGCACCCCGTGCAGGCGCCGCAGATTAAGGGCCGTGTTGCGATGGGGTATAAAGCCGGACTGGTCCTGGTGGACAAGATCGCCCACCACGCCGACCAGCCGGTTGGCGAGCACCTTGGCGAGGATTTTGGGCTCCGCATTCAAGAGCGAGATAGGCCTATAGGATGTGACCCGTTCTCGGGGTCTCCCCTCCTTGTGGATCACTACGATTGTAGCCAGACGCTGGTCCGGCGGGAGGGAGCCCCGCGAGTGGGCCGCCAGGAACATCGCGCGAAGGTGGGGTGCCAGCACATCCGGTCGCAGCTTATACAGCTCGATAGGGATACCGTTTGGGCCCATGGCCTTGCCAGATGCGACCGAGCGTATTGCAAGGGCAATTTCATCCGGGGTGGGAGCAGCCTCCAACGACTCCCTGTCCTCCACCGAAAGGGAGGGCAGCGCGATGTCCCGAAGCAGGGCATGGGAATCCTCCTCCGAGCAGTGAGAAACCGGGGAATACACCTCGCGGAAATAATCCGCGAAGCAGGAGACAATGTCTTCTGGCTCGGTGACACGTACACCATCCACTCTCTCGATCAGCGGGACCACACGATTCGCTCTCTCCTTTTTATCCAACCACGCAATCAATTTACCAGCCTTATCACCCACATCATACAGTCGCCCCTGTTGCTCTCTACTGAGGCCCCTGGCCGCCTCTGTGACGAGGGCCCTATAGGCCGCCTGCTTAAGGTGTAGAACATGTAGTGCGGCATCCGTCACCCCACTCCCCAGGTCACCCTCTAGTTCAGTAATTTCGGCTTCCACCCGGGTCACCTCCTCCTGCTCGCGCCTCCGGGCATGGGAGATAAAAGAGAGGGCCTCCCCTCTAAGAACTGTCTTGAAGGCTTCCCAAAGGGAGATAGCCGAAGGGACAGACCCCACATTCTCCTCAAAATACCGCTGCAAGGATTTAATCAAGTCGGCACGAATAGTGGGGTCGCGCAGGTACCATGCATTGATTGGAGCTACCCTGCCCTCCCCCTCGGGAAGACATCAAAATGCAACAGGAGCGGGGAGTGATCTGAAATACCCCGCGCCAGATGGCGCACCTCTCCCACCCTCCCAGCATAGGCCGCAGGGACAAGGACATGATCAAGCCGCGAGAGGCTACCATGGGCACCCGAATGAAAGGTGTACTGCAGCTGCGCGGGATGTTTTAGTCGCCAGCAGTCTACCAATCCCAATGTATCTAAGAGGCCGGGCAGCCACGCCGGTGCCCGGGGGAGGTCCCTAGGGGGGTAACGATCCATAGTCCCAGAAGCCACCGCATTGAAGTCTCCCCCAACCACCAGAAGCCCCCCCGGGAGGTCAAGGAGGAGGCGCCCCAGATCCGCAAAAGTGGAAGATTGTAACCCCGGTGGGACGTACACTGATACAAAAACAACTACTTTGCCCTCCATTCTCCCCACCAAGACCGTGTAACGTCCCCTCTCATCATGGCGCACCTCATCTATTTCCAGCGGGAGCGAGTTCTTAACCATGATGCCCACCCCCCGCGAGCCCGACGTGAAGCCCGAGTGGGCCACCAAGCGATAGCCCCGCCGATTCATGGCATGAAAGGAATTACCAATAAGGTGTGTCTCCTGCAGAAAGACCACATCTGGAGAAATTCGTTTCAGATACTGCAGGACCACACCTCGCTTAATCCTATCCCCCAGTCCATTAACGTTCCACGACAACAGAGTCAAATCCCTACCCCCCATCACATACAGAAGCCATCATTTGTCCCCCCAAGAGCACCTCAAAAACACCAACACAATAAAGGGTTTGCCTTGCGGTAAAAACGAACAACACCCCACCCCAACCCACCCGTCCCAACAGAACTCCCCCCTCCCTGCACCCCTGCATGAGCCCAGACAGCCCCCCCAAAGTGCAGTGTGCCTGTCGCCCCATAGATGAAAAAAACTAACTAGTCCCCCAGAGGAGGAGGGAAAGCCCCCAAGAGACCCCGCACGACCTCCACAGGAGGGGAAAATACACGAGCAGTCCATGATAATAATAATAGTGTCCCGAGCAAGGCCTACTATTTGGCCCTCAGTCCTGATCCGGCGGGCCCTCCCCACCAACCGCACCCCCCCCACCCCCCCGGCCCCGATCCCCGGGCAAAGTGTCCAACCAGTCCCCGGCCGCCTCGGGACGATCAAAGAAGTGCGTGCGGCCATCCACCTCTACCCTCAGCTTGGCTGGAAAAAGCATTGCGTACTTAAGGTTCAGGTCCCGTAGACGACGTTTAACTCCGAGAAAACTCAGTCTCTGCTTTTGGACCGCCGGAGTAAAGTCAGGATAGAAATTGACGTCCATGTTGTCGAGTCTGACCGGTCCTTGTAGCCTAGAAGTCTGCAGGATAGCGTCCCTGTCTCGAAAATTGAAAATCCGGGCAATGAGAGGCCTCGGCGGGGCTCCGGCCTTAGGTCTTCCTCCGGGGACCCTGTGGGCACGTTCCACCGCAAAGAGTTTACTCAGCCCCCGGGGCTGGAGATGGGTGAGAATCAAGTCCTCCACAAACAGATCCGCCGCCTCCTCCTCTCGTCCCTCCGGCACCCCAATAATGCGGACATTGTTCCTCCGGGCCCGACCCTCGGAATCCTCCAGTCGACGATCCATCAGGGCGCTCGCCTGGCCAAGCCGGCGCACCTCCTTTTGGAGGGCCGCCACGTCCGTAGTGAGGCCCGAGGTAGTGTGGGCCAAAGAGTCGACCCGGTCATTCGTTTTGGACAAATCGGCCCTTACCAGGCCCACATCCACGAGGACCGAGTCTATCTTCTGCGCCAGAGTGTCAAAGCGCTGGTCCACCGAGGCCTTCATTTCGGCGATGGCGCCCATGACGTCTCGGAGGGTCAGATCCGCGGGCAGAGCAGGAGCATCAGTCGGGCCCGCAGGGGACGTACGCGGCGCCTCAGGAGATCCCTTCTGGAGGGTGTAGCGGTCCATGTTGTTGGACTGGTGGGCCGTGCCACGGCGGGTCGATTTCACCTTTGCCCGGTCGCCATCTTGCTTTGTGGACATGGTTGCAGTCCCTAAATCGTGCCAATCTCCTCGAAGGGGCCGACAAACCGGGCTCCAGGGGGGGGGGGGCGACCACAGGTCCGCAGGCCGGATCACAGACGGCGGGTCGGCCGGGCACCCGGGCAAGGCCACACCACCGCACACCGCTCCGCAACCCTACCTCGCCCGTCAGCAAGGAGGGCGCAAAAGCGAAAGTGAAAGTGCGGGGTACGCGAGTCGCCCAGCCTTGCCCGCCGCTGTTATTCACTTTGTCTCCGGATCGCCCCACTACTCCAATCCGGGGGGCCGGCGTGGAGAGGGCCGCAAACCTCAATCGGTGCTCCCGCCGGTGTCCGAGGTCCGATTTGGAAACGGAAAACGGGTGTCACCTCAGCTCGGGCTCACAGACACAGTCCCCTCATCTAGGACAGGATATAGTCAGGATTAATGCAGGAGGTCGCGGAGGTCCTCGGGAGCCTCGCACCTACGCGGCCATCTTGGTTGCGCGCTAGGCTCCTCCCCCTACAAGATTAATTTGATCACAAGTGCACCCATGTGTTCCAGTACTTTTTGGAGTGAACCCTTCATCTGGGGACTATTTTATGAATTTCTAGGTTCTAAGAAGAAGACAGAAGCACACAGAAGCGCTGAACACTCTCAGGCCTTGAATCAACTAAATTAATGCAATATGAAATCCAGCATAAAGACGCACACATAGCTGCCCAACAGGGATAATAGGACAACAGTTATTTGTGCTTGTTTTGCAGTTTTATATAGTGCGAACTCGACCCGAAGGCATCGGAAGGCTTTACATCAGCACCAGAAACATTACATAAGGACGCCTATATTTTTGGTAGGCAGGGGAGATTAAGGGATTTGCCCAGAATCACCAGATGTGGAGCCCATGCCGAGACTCGGAGCTTGTTCTGCAGCTCCAAAGTCAGTAGCTCTGGCCGTTAAGCCACATACTATATAAAACAGACACCAGTGATTACAGGCTGGATAAATCAGATCCAGATTACAAGCACACTTTAAGTAACAAGAGAGACAGGTAGGCCAACCTTGACTTGTGCTTTAATACCTAAAATTGCCTGACTTCGCTTCCTTAACCACTATGGTGGCGTCCTGTGCAGAAACATATCTAGCATTATCTGCCTTTAACACCGGAAATAGGCCTGCATCCTCTATTCCAATGTTTTCGTTGGGCACATCTGGAAGCATTGTGTTGGAAGAGCTCTTCGTGCCTTCAAACGTCATCACCTCCCCCATGCACCGAGTGTTATGCACCTGGTAGGACAATAACGCCTGCACAAGGTCGTGGTATCAACAAAAGAGACCAACCGAAAAGCGGTCCCTTTGCTGAGAGACCCTCTCTGCCTTTGCTTTTCGGAGTGGCCTAACAGTGCTTATCCTGCACTTAGCCAGCTCAGGGTGACTGCAGCTGTAAATCCCAACACAATCTCCGCCATTATAGCTCACAGCTTGCTTCCACGGAACATAGGTTCAGCTCTGGTGGGCCTAATCAAATTGGCCTGCGAAGTGGTACTCGCTACCTTCAAATCCGCGCTAAACCCCTGCATTCATGTTTGCAGTTAACAATATTTCTGCCCTCGGTGAACGATATGACAGCCTGGAAGCGAATTCTCGGTGTAGCGGTGAAGGCAAGAGTCTGGTTTATGGACGAAAAGCGGGTTATATACATACTATACCATATACTGGGAGAGAAGAAAGTTTGAAGCCAGAGAAACCCAAAACAACAGCATTTGTTATAACAAGCATTGGCCGGGCGCCCCCGAACGGCCGCGAGACGCGATATGTGGGGAGGGGGAGAAGCAAAAGAAAACAAGCCCAGGAGTTGTGAGCGCGCGCAAGCGTGAAAACAAACACGCCATTGGTGCGCGCGAAAGGAGGAGAGGCCAGGGCGCTGAAAGCTGCCGGGTGCACGCGTGTGTAAACGCAAGCGCTAGGCCGCGTGGTAGCACTTTTAAAAGCCCTAACTAAATGTCTTACAGAGCAGCGCATGCGCTGGCTCAGGCGAGACCTAAAAAGGAGTGCTGTAACAGCGAAACGTCCCTGCATCACAGGAAATTCTGTTGATTTTTAACCCCCACAGACGCCCAACAACATATGACAATGCATGTGCACCGAAGGCCTTTTTGTGGGAAATTTATGTTGTGGGTATATCCGAGTTGCGTGTGTGAAACATCCATGGGGAGCGTCAAACACGTAATCATTTTTTTTGCTTTTCTACTCAACAGTGGCACCTAAAATGGAGGGTGGCGAGTTTTCCCTGTCGAAGGGCTACCTACCACAGGGTAACCGGTAACGAAGTGCGACAAGGTATAACTTCATGTTTTTGTAGTCTTGTCTTGGGTCTCTTTTGACAAGGGACTCCCACTTCCACCCCACCATAATGCCAATGCCTAACAACTAAGACCATGGCTAGATAAATCAGACTGGAAGTCAAAAGGCAAGAATGACCAGAACTGGTCTCACAGTTACACAACTACAATCAATCAATCAATCAATCAATCAATCAATCAATCAATCAATGGCATTTATAACGCGCACTACTCACCCGGAGGGTCTCAAGGCGCTTGGGGGGGGGGGGTTCGCTACTGCTCGAACAGCCAGGTCTTGAGCTTCTTCCTGAAGGAGAGGTGGTCTTGGGTCAGGCGTAGGTCGGGAGGGAGGGAGTTCAAGGTCTTGGCGGCCAGGTGGGAGAAGGACCTTCCTCCTGTTGTCGCTCTTTGGATGCGGGGGACGGCGGCGAGGGCGTGACTGGTCGATCGGAGATGGCGTTTGGGAGCGTAGAAGTTGAGGCGGCTGTTGAGGTAACTCGGGCCTTGGTTGTGTAGGGCTTTGTGTGCGTGGGTGAGGAGCCGGAAGGTAATTCTCTTGTTGACTGGGAGCCAGTGCAGGTCTCTCAGGTGTCTGGAGATGTGGCTGTGTCTGGGGATGTCGAAGAGGAGTCTCGCTGAGGCGTTCTGGATCCGCTGGAGTCTCTTCTGGAGCTTGGCGGTGGTTCCGGCGTAGAGGGCGTTGCCGTAGTCCAGACGGCTGGTGACGAGGGCCTGGGTGACCGTCTTCCTGGTCTCGGTGGGGATCCACCGGAAGATCTTACGTAGCATGCGCAGGATGTTGAAACAAGACTAGGAGACGGCGTTTACTTGTCTGGTCATGGAGAGGGAAGAGTCCAGGATGAAGCCCAGGTTGCGTGCGTGGTCTGTCAGTTTGGGTGCGGTGCCCAGGGCGGGGGGCCACCACGAGTCGTCCCAGGCAGAGGGCGAGGAGCCCAGGATGAGGACTTCCGTCTTGTCTGAGTTCAGTTTCAAGCGGCTGGTCGTCATCCATTCGGCTACGTCTTTCATCCCTTGGTGTAGGTTGGCTCTGGCGGTGGCGGGGTCGTTGGTGAGGGAGAGGATCAGCTGTGTGTCGTCGGCGTAGGAGATGATGTTGAGGTTGTGTTGGCGTGCGATGGCCGCAAGGGGGCTCATGTAGACATTGAAGAGGGTGGGGCTGAGCGAAGAGCCTTGGGGAACGCCGCAGATGACTTCTGTTGCTGCAGATCTGAACGGGGTAGGCGAACTCTCTGTGTCCTTCCAACGAGGAAGGAGATGATCCAATCCAGTGCCTTCTCCTGGATTCCGACGTTGTTGAGGCGCTGCACTAGGGTGCGGTGGCAGACAGTGTCGAATGCCGCGGAGAGTATCTAGGAGGATGAGGGCCGCTGTTTCTCCGTTGTCCAGCAGGGCTCGGATGTCATCGGTGGCAGCGATGAGGGCGGTTTCGGTGCTGTGGTTGGCCCGGAAGCCAGACTGTGAGGGGTCGAGGGATCCGTTCGTCTCGAGGAAGGCGGCCAGCTGCTTGTTGACTGTCTTCTCGATGACTTTGGCTTGAAACGGGAGGAGCGAGATGGGGCGGTAGTTCTTGAGTTCGGTGGGGTCCGCTGTTGGTTTCTTTAGTAGAGCGCTGAGATCGGCGTGCTTCCAGCTCTCCGGGAAGGTGGCGGTGTCGAAGGAGGTGTTGATGATGTCCCGCAGGTGGGGTGCGATGACAGCGTTGGCCTTTTTGAAGACGTGGTGAGGGCAGGGGTCGGTTGGGGATCCGGAGTGGATGGAGTTCATCGTGCGGATGGTGTCTTCGGTGTTGATCGGTGTCCAGGCGCTGAGGGTGGTGGTGGGGGGCGTTGGTGCGGTCGTGGGGGGCGTTTGTGTGCTGAAGCTGTTGTGTATGTCAGCGATCTTGTTGTGGAAGTACGAGGCGAGGGAGTTGCAGAGGTCTTGCGATGGGGTGATGTCGTTGTTTCCGGCGTTGGGGTTGGAGAGCTCTTTCACGATGTTGAAGAGTTCCTTGCTGTTGTGTGCGATGTTGTCCAGGCGGTCCTTGAATGCTGTTTTCTTGGTGGCGTGGATCAGTTGATGGTGCTTTCGGGTGGCGAGCTTGAGGGTAGTCATGTTGTTCGGTGTTGGGTCTCTTCTCCAGGCTTTCTCGAGGGCTCGGCAGTTCTTCTTGGAGCATTTGAGTTCGTCGGTGAACCAAGGGGCCTTCTTGCTGCCGGGTCTGCTGGGCGGGGTCCTCAGAGGGGCGAGTTCGTCCGCGCAGTTGCTGATCCACTTCGTGAGGTTGTCAGCGGCCTGGCTGGGGTTCGCTGAGCTGGCGGGAGGGTGCTGGCTCAGGGATGCGGCGAGTTGGTCGGCTGTGATCTTGTTCCAGCTTCTTCGTGCAACCTGTGGCTGGTGGTGGTGGATCGTGGTCCTTCTGAAGCTGAAGTGGATGCAGCTGTGGTCCGTCCAGTGGAGTCCGGTGGCGTGGCTGAAGACGATGTCCTTGCTGGATGAGAAGACGGCGTCGAGTGTGTGTCCGGCGAGGTGGGTGGGGGTGGTCACCAGCTGCTTGAGTCCGAGGTTGGCGAGGTTGTCCAGCAGGGTGGTGGTGTTGCGGTCGTTGTTGTTCTCCAGGTGGAAGTTGAGGTCCCCGAGGAGGATGTAGTCAGCGGAGGGGAGGGCGTGCGGGCAGATGAAGTCGGCGATGTCTTCGCTGAATGGTGTGCGGGGTCCCGGGGGTCGGTAGATCAGGGTGCCTCTGAGGGTGGTCTTGGGGTCGGTGTGGATCTGGAAGTGCAGGTGTTCGGCGGTTGTCAGGGTGTCGTCGGTGTTGGTCGTGATGCGGATGGTGTTCCTGTGGATGATGGCGATGCCTCCTCCGGTCTGGTTGCCGCGGTCCCTCCGGGTGATCTTGTAGCCCTCTGGGATGGCGATGGCGATGTCGGGCGCTGAGGAGGCGTTCATCCATGTTTCCGTGAGGAAGGCGACGTCAGGAGCTGTGGTGTCGAGGAGGTTCGAGAGTTGGACGGCGTGTCTGTGGACGGAGCGGGTGTTGAGCAGGATGCACTTCAGGTGGTTGCTGCTGGTGTTCGGCTTGGTGAGTGTTGGAGCAGTGCAGGTCCGGATGCAGGTGAACTTGCAGGAGTGGCAGCGGAAGGGTCCGTGGGTGCGTCTCGGGGTGGCTCGGTAGCATCCTGGGATTCGGCCGGTGTTGAGTGCGTTGAGGGTGGCGGCGTCGTAAGTCCGGCGGGTGGGCTGGGGTCTGCGGGGGCCAGGGGTCCTGGCGCGGGGCGCGGTCCAGGCGCGGACGGGCGTAGACGGGTTTACCTTTGGCGCACCTTCGGCGCTCAATCGGTGCTCCCGCTGCGCGCGTCCGCTGCGTGGTCGCTCAGGGGGCGTCATAAGAAGGGAGCCGGGAGGGAGGGTCCGCTGGAAGGCGGGGAGCGCGGGGGCCAATCGGCAGGCGGGGTCGCAGCAGGGAACGGCGGGAAAACCTATGCGGGCTTGGTGGGCGGCCCTGCGGCGGCTGGGGCGCCGGGGATCCGAGGTCGGGCGGCCCTGCGGCGGCTGGGCCTCCGGGTACCCGAGGTCGGGCAGGCAGCAGGTAAGGGGCAGGCAGAGCAGGCGGGCAGCGTGGGGGCGACCAGGCCGTGGAGGGCGCAGTGGTCGCTCCTGAAACGAGGTCTGGGTCCCCTTAAGAAGGGAGCCGGGAGGGAGGGTCCGCTGGGAGGCGGGGAGCGCGGGGCCAATCGGCAGGCGGGGGGGCGGGGTCACGGCAGGGAACGGCGGGAAAACCTATGCGGGCTTGGTGGGCAGCCCTGCGGCGGCTGGGGCGCCGGGGATCCGAGGTCGGGCGGCCCTGCGGCGGCTGGGGCTCCGGGGATCCGAGGTCGGGCAGGCAGCAGGTAAGGGGCAGGCAGAGCAGGCGGGCAGCGTGGGGGCGACCAGGCCGTGGAGGGCGCAGTGGTCGCTATCTGACATTTGAGATGTGACAAAACCCAAGACCAATAGCAAATTCATAAGTCTCAAGGATGCCATTTTCAAATGTCATTCTGATACAGGGCCATCATTAATTCCCAGTATTGGTTGTATATGTGACGGGGCCAGAGGAACAACCCAAGCAGTAAAATCCACAGCCAGTGTGCCGAGGCTTCTGCATCAAAATTTAGTGTCAACCAAGAAAGTTGTTGTTCTCAAGGGATGGGCAATTACTGCAAACCCCAATTGTTGGGTTCAGGACCAGAAACCTGGAGACTTAGACCAAGACTACCAGGAGGGATTCCAGGACAAGCAAGTTGCTGCTCAGAAGGAAAGAATGAACTGAAGTAGTCTTCTGCAACATGATGTAAGGACCTGCAACACTCTGCGAGGATGAGGCCTGGCAGCATGAAGTGTCCCTTCAGCGTGGACTGGATTGTGTAACCCTATGAAGAGAAGGTGCGCTGGGGCTCAACTTGACCAGAGTTCTACTGAAGAAGCAGAGTGCCAAGAATCATCAAGAACTAGAAAAAGCTACATGAAGAACTTCAGTGCAGATGGAAACATTCATCAACAAAGAGGCCTGTACTAAAGTATAAATACTCAGTTAAGACCAGGAATGAGCGCCAATCTTGTTTGGGTGGTGGGTTTTGTAAAGGGGACTGGGGAAGAACCAAGGCTGCAAAAGCCACTGCGACCCTGTAGCAGCCACCTCAGGTGGTGATGGGGTTCCCTCTGTTTCTCTAGATCATCGCCAACCATGAACAAGCTTCTGGGATGACAGATGGGCAAGGACGCTGCCACCTGGCCCACACTACACAGAGAATGGTGCTGTTACCCAGAACAATGAACATAGCAGGCACTGCACTGCATTTTCCCTTTGTTTCTATTATACATTTGGAGACTTGATATTTGCTTTTTAGGTCGATCCTAGAGCCAGCGCACATGCACTGCTCTGCAAGACTTATTGTAGAGGAGTAGGGAATAGAAACCCCGCCTACTCTCCGACCATATTTGCCTTTGGCGTATGTCATTGTCCATCCTAAATGCTGGCTTCAGATTCATAAATAGGCTTGTTAGTCCCTCCTTAGTCCCGCCTCCTCTTCATTACACCTCCCAAGGCGATTGGCCTCTTTACATCGGTTGTTACACGGTAGGCGTTATTTAGACTGTGCGCACTATTTTCTTCAATAATGTGATTCTTCTACTGCAGGCATGACATGCTTTGGTGCCTTCTGTACTCCCCCTCACTCCCATTGTCGTGCCTTCTCCCCCCGCCCTCCCTCCCGTCGTCCATGCCTTCTCCCCTCCAGCCCGCAATCCCGTTGTCCGTGCCTTCTACCCCACACGCCCTCCCCTTGTCCGTGCCTTCTCCCCCCCCGCCCTCCCTCTCGTTGTACGTGCCTTCTCCTCCGCCCGCCTGCCCTGCCGTTGTCTGTGCCTTCTCCCCATGTTGTCTTGCCTTTTCCCCCGCCCTCCCTCTCGTTGTCCATGCCTTCTCCCCCGCCCTCCCTCCCGTTGTCCGTGCCTTCTCCTCTGCCCCCTGCCCGCCTGTTGTCTGTGCCTTCTCGGCCCGCCTCCCATTGTCCGTGTCTTCTCCTTCCCCCTCTGTGAAGAGGAAAGAACAAGATGTCCTGTAAAAGGCAAGCCCCTCAGTGATCGTAAAGGAAGGCAAAGACAAACCACCATATGGATGGGAATTATGACCCGACCCCGCTCCCAACAAGTCCATAAATTACCTCTTTTGCTGAAGATGGTGATGAAGCTGACAAGTTTAACATTAAACATTTTTTGCTTTACATTTAAAATGCACAGGTTCATCATAAACTGTTGAAAACAATGTGATCTCTAAACTAAGATACATTTTCTTCCACTATTAGCCTTGTTGAATTTAGTGTGCTACTATTTTAATAGCTATGTTCACAACAGCCTTTTGTATATTTCTGTGATATGACCTTAACTTGCAATGAAAAGAGCTGAAAGACGAACAAATGTTAGTTACCTGTAAACTGTGGTTCTCCAGTATTGGTGTCTTTCATAGATTCACATGCTTGAATATTCCCCGTCGAAGTGGGAGTCCCACGGTACATAAAAAAAGCAATAAGCCTCAGCTATATAAATATATATAAATATATAAGAATAAATTACATTTATAAACAAACATTATATATTTTAAAATAACCTACAAAGTCAAAAGTACCATAGGATAACATTGACACACAGGAATGCATTGAAAAAGAAATCACTTTACTGACATATCCATGTCGTTTTTATAGTCCAAACTCCAGCCAATCAGGCGCAAACACCCTCTAGAACCTTCTCCTCAGAGGCTCAGGCCCTCAGATTTTCATAGCACAAGAGTGACAAAAGAGTCTTATGAGGAGAAGAGAGCCTCTTAGGGGAGGAGGTTGGGTCGCATGTGAATCTATGAAAGACACCAATACTGGAGAACCACAGTTTACAGGTAACATTTGTTCTTCTCCAGTATTGGGGTGTCTTTCATAGATTCACATGCTTGAATAGACTAGTGAGCAGTACTCTGCAGCCTGAAGAGGCAGTATCAAAGTTGCATGAAATACAATGACATAGCATCATAGAATCACAAAATTGATAACAACCGAAGGAGGAGGGAAGTAACAGAGGCTCACCTTATTTGAAAAGATTACAAAGAACTGCTTGGCCCACTGCTGTATCGGCTTCGTTGATCGCCTCCAGGCAGTAGTGCCTCGTGAAAGTATGCCTGCTGGACCACGTAGCTGCCCGGCAGATCTGATGAATGGGCACACCAGCGAATAAGGCAGTGGAGGAGGACATCGCCCTCGTCGAATGCGCCCTCACTCCGGAAGGAAGGGGCTTGCCAGCCTTCTGATGGCAGAAAGATATCGCTGAAGAAATCCAACGTGCAATTGTTGGTTTGGTAACAGAATGTCCCTTACAGGTTCGCCATAGGCAACTAACAGTTGGTCAGATTTGCGAAAGGGTGCCGTTCTGCTGATATAAAATTTGAGGCACCTCTTTAAGTCCAAAGAATGCAGACTCTGTTCCGCAGGAGATTGCGGATGAGGAAAAAAGGTTTTTAAAATCACAGGCTCATTAAGATGAAAGTCGGATGGCACCTTCGGCATGAAAGCTGGGTTAGTTCGAAGGATAACACAGTCTGATTTAAATTGGAGGAAAGGAGGCTGGATTGTGAAGGCGTGAATGTCAGAGCAAGTAGGAGGGCAACCTTCCAGGTTAAGAATTTAAAATCTGCTGAGTGAATTGGCTCAAAGGGCGCCTTCATAAGTTGTGCCAATACGATGTTAAGACGCTATGTGGGCGGAGGATGCCGAATGGGTGGAAACCTCCGGAACAATCCCTTAAAGAACTGCTGAATCACTCTAGACGAATAGAGAGAGGAAGAGCCGTCCTGGCGAAAACGAGAAATTGCTGCCAAAAAGACTGAGTGGAATGAGAAAGTCCTGACTGTGCCAACTACAAAAAGAAAGGCAGAATTTGTGCCGGAGAGGCGTGCACTGGGTGGATGTTAGCAGACGAACACCAATGGCAGAAGCGTTTCCACTTTAGTTTGTAGGTCTTCACCGTGGAAGGCGCCCGCGCCCTGGCAAGAACCTCTCTGCAGGCAGGCGAAATATTCAAGTGAGCAAATTCAAGGTGCTCAGGTTCCAGGCCGACAATTTGAGCGAACTGGGATTCGGATGGCAGATCAGACCGTTGTTCATCGTGAGAAGGTCTGGCCGGGGGCGAAGAAGGATGGGCTCGCATTGTGAGAGGAGCAGTAACTCCGAGAACCATGCCTGCCGAGGCCACCGGGGAGCAATCAGGATAATGTGACATGGTTGTCTCCGCATTTTCCACAACACTCGAGGTACCAGCAGGATCGGCGGAAAAGCGTAGGCAAATATCTTGCACCAGTCCATCGAAAGGGCATTGCCGCACGACCCGCTGTGGGGAAGCCAACTTGCGTAAGACTGGCATTTGCTGTTCTGTGGAGTTGCAAAGAGATCCAAGCCCGGGTGACCCCAGAGGCTGAAGACGAAGTCTAAGAGTCGGCTGATGCAACTCCCACTCGTGGGTTGATGACGCGGACTGGCTGAGAGAATCCGCCAGAATGTTGGAAATGCCTGGTAGGTGGACTGCTGCGAGCGTGATCTGATGGAGTATGGCCCAATCCCAGATCTTCTGAGCTAGCTGGGAAAGCAGCGGAGATTTGGTACCGCCCTGCTTGTTTAGATAGTGCATGCTGGTGGTGTTGTCCGTTTGAATGAGCACTGCTTCCGCTTGAAGCAGAAGTCGAAACGATTTGAGTGCAATGAAGATCGCCATCAGTTATAGCCTGTTGATGTGCCAAGAACGTTGGGACAGATTCCACTTGCCTTTGATGGACAATCCTTGAAGTTGACCGCCCCATCCTTCCAGGGAGGCATCCGTGGTAAGGACGAGTTCTGGAGCCTTTGCCAAGAAAGAAGTGCCAGCTGCGAGGTTGCGTCCACCAGCGCAGAGCTTGTTCCATGCGAGCGGTTACGAAGATCCGGTCGCTGAATGAACCGGAGACCTGACGCCACTGCTTGTCTAGTTCTTCCTGAATTGGACGACTCTTCAGTCTGCAATGTGGGATCAAAGAAATGCAGGAGGACGCCATCCCCAGAAAGGACTTCAAGATGCGGACTGAAACGGACCGTTTTGATCTGATGTGAGCTGCGAGCTGCAGGATCCGTTTCTGCCGGTCGTCGGAAACAAAAGCCATGGCCATGGAGGTATTGAGAGTAGCGCCTAGGAAAGTCCTGTGAAGAGCTGGCGTGAACTGAGATTTTTGTGTGTTGACTGACAGTCCCAGAGAGTGAAACAGAGTCCGACAAAACTGAGCATCTAAGGATGCCTGATGGTAAGACTGAGACTTGATGAGACAATCGTCCAAATATGGGAAGATTTGAATGCCCCGCAATCGTAGATAGGCCACCACGGGGCGAGGACCTTCGTAAAGACCCGGGGGGCGGAGCGGAGGCCAAAGGGCAGGACTCTGAATTAAAAGTCTCTCTGGCCTACACGGAAGCGCAGGTATTTTCTGTGGCCTGGTAGAATCGGCACATGGAAATAGGCATCCTGTAGATCGATTGTCGACATGAAGTCGTCTTGAGAGAGAAGCTGAAGAATTTCCCTCAGTGGAAGCATGCGGAAAGTCTGATCCTTTAGAAATTTGTTCAGAGCCCTCAGGTTGAGGATAGGGCGCCACTCTCCAGACTTCTTTAGCACAAGGAAAAAACGGGAATAGAAACCCAGCCCCTTCTGAGTCTTTGGAACCACTTCGATGGCCCCTTTTTTGAGCATGAGTTTGATCTGTTGGAAAAGCTCCTTGAGATGAGTGGGAGGAGGACCGGTTGGAGGGGTGTTCCAGGGGAATTTGACGAATTCCAGAGCGTGGCCTTTTGAAACAATGTCCAATACCCAACGGTCTAAAGTTATTAGTGACCAATTTGAAAAGAATTTCGAGATTCGTCCTCCAACTTTGATAGGGGGGGCCTTGAGAGGAGGGGGGTGTAAGCAAAGAAAGTCATTGTTTTTTGGAAGTGTTTCCTCGATAGTTAGACTTTCCCCTGTAGGACTTGTTAGTCTGTTGTCGATAAGACTGTGGACTCTGGGAGGAAAAACGCTGATTTCCTTGAGGGTATGAGTGGTATTGTGTTGATCCGCCACGAAAGGAGGAGGTGGTGCTGCGTTCAGGAGCACCCCGAAAAGGCTGTCATTTAAACTGCAGCGTGCCAAGGGAACAAGCTGTTTCTGTGTCCTTTTTTATTGTTTGGAGCGCCTCATCTACGTGCTGGCCAAACAGCGACTCCCCATCAAAGGGCATGTCAAGGATTTTCGCCTGGACTTCCTGTCGAAAAGAAGTAGAGCGAAGCCAACCTTGCCTCCTTAGAACAGCTGCCCCAGCTGGCTGGCGAAAACCAGTTGAGGCAATATCCACAGAGCAATCGATGATCTCTGAAGATGCTCTTTCTCCCTCCTGAAGAATCTTGAGAGCGTCCGCTCTAGAGGGCTCTGGGATGAGGTTGATGAAAGCAGCTATGTCGGACCACATTTGGCGGTCGTAGCGACCCAAGATGGCCAGGGAATTTGCTGCTCTGACAGTTGTAGAGGCCATGGTTGAATTTTTTTTCCCAATGGCATCCAAGCGACGCCCATCACGGTCAGGTGGAGAGGTAAGCGGAGAAAAGGGATTCTTTGAGCGACGTTGTGCCGCCTGGGTGATCACAGAATCCGGCTTTGGCTCGGATACTAGGCAAGCAGGAGAAGAGTCTGGAGCCTTATATTTTTTCTCCAACCGCGGGAGAATTGCAGGAATTTAATTTGGTGTTTTCATCAATTTCATACCCTTGTTCCATATGAAATCAACTATGGGCACAGCCCGAACCTGCTTCTGCGGCTGAGTTTTAAAATCATATAGAAAGCAATCCTCCTCTCTCACTACCATTGGAAGATGAAAACGCTGTGCCGCCCTTTCCATCAATTGATGGAAACCTGTAATATCAACAGGAGGAGAATTCACTGGTGACCCCGGAGGCAGAGACGGCGAATTGATCTGGTAATCGTCCCAGTCAGCCATAGTATCATCATCAGGAGTTCACCTTCTTCTGTAACCAGAAGGACGTCAGCGTCACCCTCTGTAGGAGGAACTTGTAAAGGGACGGATGGTGTTGGTTCCGCCGGCGGCAGAGGAGGTGCTGGAGTACTCGGAGGCGCTTCTTGTGGAGAGCCGTGGGAAGAAGCTGGGAAACGGCGGTTGTAATCCTCCAGCATAAATTGGAGATTAGAAATGAGGGATAATGGCAACTGTGCCATCGGAATCTGTGCAGTAGGTTCCTCCTCTTCCTCCGGACAATAATGATCCTCCTGGTCCTCATCGTCGAAATCTTGACACTTTATGAAAAGCTCCGATGGACTGCGAGCAGCCCGGAATGCGGTATGTATGTCATCATCCGAGGCAGAATCATCCTCATTGCCAGAGAGAAACAGTTGTGGCGGTGGTTGAGTGGCTGGTGGCACTGTAATGGAACCCAAAACAGCGTGACGACGCAACAGGAGCGAATCGTCGACAGGAGCAGGCATTGGCGTAGAAACAGGCACCGGAAGAGATGCAAAATTTGGTGTGGACGAGAGACCTGCCGTCGACGAAAGAGCCAACGTCATCGACGAAGCCACCGTCGACGAAGCCGCCACCGTCGACGAAGCCGCCACCGTCGACGAGGAGGATCTCTTCTTCTTGATAGTCGATGAAGATTTAGATGTCGACGGGACAGCCACAGGTTTCTTTGTCGCCGACGAAGATATAGGAATCGTCGACGAGACAGCTTTCATGGAGACACAAACCAACGTCGACGAAGATCGCGTCGACGAAGCCGCCGTCGACGGTATAGGGAACCTGCTGGAAGCCGTCGTCGATGAAGTAATAGAAGCTGCAGATTTCGTCCCGTCGACGGTCTGGCACGTTTATGAAAGGAAACATGCGCTGGAAGAGCCACAGACGCCTGATAGTGAGATCTCGGGGGCGTAGCAGCGGAGTGTATTGGCACTTTAGCAACCTCCAAAAGTTGAAGCTTCCTCTTTTTAAGAAAGGGGGAGGGCAAGTCATGCACACTGCAACGTTTAGAGGAGGCTCCAGTGCGTCCATAAGCCACACTTTCGACGTCAGAGGGAGGATTATCTGAGACCTTCAACTTCTGTAGCCACACAAGGAGGCGGCCCTCTCTATCCTTTAGAGTCTTCTGAGAAAAAGTCCTTAAAATTTTGCAGTTTCCTACCTGATGGTCAGGGTAGAGGCAGTATATACACTTTTCGTGAGGGTCCTCTGTATAGAGCCTCAACTTCCCAAACGGAAAAGAGACTTCTTACTTGAAGACATCAGGAAAAGTTGAAGAAATCCAAAACCAGAGAAAAAACTGAGCAGAGCTCACGGAGACTCCCGTCACACGACGTGCAGTAGAAAATCTGAGGGCCTGAGCCTCTGAGGAGAAGGTTCTAGAGGTTGTTTGCGCCTGATTGGCTGGAGTTTGGACTATAAAAACGACATGGATATGTCGGTAAAGTGATTTATTTTTCAATGCATTCCTATGTGTCAATGTTATCCTATGGTACTTTTGACTTTGTAGGTTATTTTAAAATATATAATGTTTATTTATATATATATTTTATTCTTATATATTTATATAGCTGAGGCTTATTGCTTATGTACCGTGGGACTCCCACTTCGACGACGGGGAATATTCAAGCATGTGAATCTATGAAAGACACCCCAATACTGGAGAATAAAAGGTACCACTACCAAGTACTGCAATTAAATGTTTGACCGAACACAGGAATAGGATGGAAATATTCAGTGCCCATTGGCATCATCACAGTCCTGCTAAAGCATGGCTGTCAGGAACTATGTTCCTTAATCCAGTAACTCAGGGTTTGGTATCTAAATCTGCACATTAAAGACCAAGCAATTGGAAAAGGAATTGAAATTATACAATAAATTGTGTACCATGTCATGAAAAGTTTAAAGAAGAACACAGAAAATATAGGCCCAACAATTAAGTAAGGACGTGTGGTGGCCAAACTATAATTTGGCAATGTTTTAAAATGCTTTTAAGTTTATCTATGTTTTCAATGTCTGTTCTATTAAGCTTTGCCCTTCATTGTAGTATACTACTCCATACAGCACTCACCATTTTTATAAAGCCGTTGATAAGAATGGCCAGCATTCTCTTTTCATCCTCGAGCGTCAATGCACTGCAACAGAAATGCCCAAATCATTTCTCTTATTTAACCAAATATTTTTATTACGATGGAGCAGGTAAAAAAAAAAAAAAAAAGAGTAAAGTGAATACTACAAAAAAAATACCTATATATTCAATAAACAGTCAAAACAAATGGTCTATACCATTCCAAGAATCTCATTTGACTTTTTCATTCCTGTAGGAGGCTGGCTTAGTATATGGTGTAGCATATTAAGTGTAGCACCTTGCACTAATCTAGACAACACTATGGCGATTGTAGTGGTATTAGACAACCTTAGAAAGCTCTCCAAGTCGTAGCTGTGGAGAGCAGCCTTCAGGCTTAGTACAGGAGTGTAAAGCAGCTTCTTGTTTTACCAGATCACAATCTTATTGGTATAGATGCAATCAATAAGGGATTTAAAAGCGCACTACTCATCCGTGAGGGTCTCAAGGCGCTGGAGGGTGAGGATCAGGGGGGGGGGAGGGGTGGTGGGGTGGTGCAGCTCCAGTTCAGCCGAAGAGCCAGGTCTTGAGGCTCTTCCTGAAGGTGTGCAGAGTAGGGGAGCGTCTGCTGTTGACTGGGAGCTCGTTCCAGGCTTTGGCCACGATGTAAGAGAAGTATCTTCTACCCGCTCTGGTTCTGCGGATGCACGGGGAGTCTGTAAGGGCGAGGTCGGCGGAGCGGAGGTTCCTTTTGGGTACGTGGAAGGAGACTCTTTCGCTGAGGTATTTGGGTCCAATGTTGTGGAGGGATATGTAGACGTGGGTGAGTAGCTTGAAGGTTACTCTCTTCTGGACGGGAGCCAGCAGGTCTTGCAGGTGTTGGGTGATGTGCTCATGTCTTCGGATGCCGAGGACGAGTCTGGCTGCAGTGTTCTGGATGTTCTGGATTTTGTGTAGCAGGAATTTGTTGATTCCAGCGTAGAGGGCGTTTCCGTGGTCCAGTCTGCTAGTTATAAGCGCGTGAGTGACGGTCTTTCTGGCTTCGGTGGGGATCCATTTGAAGGTCTTGCAGAGGGTGTTGAAGCAGGTGGAGGCGATGGTGTTGATCTCTCGGGTCATGGTGAAGGAGGAGTTGAGCATGATGCCAAGGTTCCGGGCATGGTCCGTGGGGGTGGGTGGGGGCCAGAGGGCCACCAGGAGTTGTCCCATGCAGAGGGGCAGGGTACGAGGACTAGGACTTCTGTCTTCTCCAAGTTGAGTTTCAGACAGCTGCTGCTCATCCAAGCTGTAAAGTCTTTCATTCCTTATTGGAAGCAGAGTCTGGTGGTTTCGGGGTCCTTCGTGAGGGAGAGGATGAGCTAGGTGTCGTCGGCATAGGATACAATGCTGAGTCCATGGTGTCTGACGATGGCAGCGAGGGGGGCCATTTAGATGTTGAAGAGCGTGGGACTGAGCAATGACCCTTGTGGTACTCCGCAGTTGATCTCTATGGGTTCGGAGAGGAAAGTCGGGAGTCTGATCCTTTGGGATCTGCCGGCGAGGAAGGAGCGGAATCCGGATTGGGAGAGGTCGAGGATGGAGTTCTCTTCGATGAAGTTTGTCAGCTGGGTGTTGACAATTTTTTGGGAGACTGGCTGCGAAGGGAATGATAGAGATGGGTCGGTGTGATTAAGTGAAAAAGAACCACACAGTGTATTTATGAAAATATGTATTTATTATGAAATACTCACTAACATATACACATATCTCCTACCCTGAGATATACACAATGCACACAATACATTGTAAAGAAAACAGGTAAGTAGCACAAATACACAGTGATCGCGGGGTGGGGGAGGGAGACCAAACCATATACTAAAATAGTGCTACGCAAACCACAACTCAAGTCAAGACTATACCCAGGAGATGTAGAAGTGCTGGGGACCCAAGGAACCACTCGAGGTAAGTAATCACGAACCCCACGGAAGCACAGTGGGAACACAACTGTGTGCTCAATTCAGGTTAATGGGTAAGTCGCGGATGCAAATTTAAAGGAGAAGGACCCTTCCCAGTGGACCCTTACGAAACCCCATGTAAGACAGAAGGTTGGAGAGCCCCCCCGTGGATACCCTAGGAACCAGGATACCTACACCAGGGAATCCAGGTGCATAGGTGTGAAGTGGCGTCGGAAACCGAAGTCAAACTCAATGGAGGACTTCAGGAAGATGCCGCTGGCAAAGAAGTGGAATGTGTCCGGTGGAATCCAAGCCTGGATTCAAGAAGAGTAGAACCTGTAAGCACTGGTGTGACAAGGGAGTCGTGTGCCCACCAATGTCGTTTCTTGTAGGGAAGTTGACAGTGCCCTTGTTTCTGCAGCTACGTGGACCAGGTAACACAGAGAACCAGGAATGGTGAACAAGCTGTCCCACATCGGATGACAATATCCAGAGGGTCGGTGTACAGCGGGAGGACCAAAAAGTCGTGGTAACGGCAAAATGTGGCAGAAGAGGAAAAGTAGGCCCAGAGCAAGCAGGGAAGCCCACTGGAGTTGAAGAAGACCCTCGACAAGGCCTGAAGATCTCTGAAGACAAGAGTTGCCCAACCTTGGCAACAGCCAGCCGAAGTGGTGCACAGGGATGGGGTTCCGGTCGTGTCGACGGGGGATACTGGCTGCAGACTCGGTCTGAACACAGTGCAGGCCTCGAGGAATCTGAAGGACCATCACTTGTGTTACCGACCCAGTGGAAGACCAGGATCAGAAATCAGTCCGCTGTGTTGGCGTTGCCTGCGAATGCAGGGGAGCAACTCCTTCACTCCAAGGGAGATTCCTCCGGGTGTCTTTGGATGTCCACAAGACCTGGAAAGGACCTTTATGGAGCACGGACACTGATGGTTCAGCGGGATTGCAGAACGTAGAGAACAGACAGAGTCTTCCCGTTTGCAGTGTCGGTTCTCAAGTCCGATGAGGTCAGTCAGACGCGGTCTGCACGACTCGGTCACGAGTTTGATTTGAATCGAATACGACAACAAATCTAGGGACCCATCCCCAGGTAAGCCCTTAAGTACCCTAAGGAAAGGGTTGGGATGATTCAGGGGTCCCTCCCAGATGAGGGGCTGGACAGTGGGGAGGATACTACCATGTCCTTTGTCCAGTATCACGCCAGAGCTGGGAGCCAACGGCTCCCTGAACTAGTTTGAGCTAGAGTATGCAAGGGGGGGCACCAAATGTGCCCTTCAAGCAGTCTGAGTGGCGCTGGCAAGTGCCCCCACCCTGTCCCAATACACTGAACCCTGTCTGGGAGTTGGTCACACCTCCCTGTGAAAGAATACCTATTGTTCTGCGTTCCCCTGCTCGAGCTTGGCTCAGCAGCAGAAGGGCAGAATCGTGTGTCAGGTCGGCAGCAGCCCTACCTTGCTGTCCGATTCGGGAAGGCTGGTTCCAGGAGCACCGAGGGCCTCCCGGAGGAGCTTTACAATGCCTGGAATCATACTCCCCACATCGTTTATGGTGTGAGGGTATGATTCCAACATGTTTGATACCAAACATGACGAGGTTCGTTACAGCCAATTTAGAGATGGTCATCGCGGAATGATGCAATGCCACTCTGTTTCGTAATGGCAGATGCACGTAGAACCTTGAAGAATGGACTCCTAAGGTTGCAGAGCTGTTCTGCTAATGCAGAGGCACCCTCACACTTAGAAGGAGCAACATGCCTTCAGGATTGAAAGACCTGCCTTAAGGGCGACTAATAGGTTTTAAGTGCCGTAATCACAGATATAAGAAACGTATTTCTGTCTTAAGTGGTGCTAACACCAGCTTACGCAGGCTGCAATGGCAGGCCTCTAGTCACAGTTTGAGTGATCTCCCATGGGTGGCATACTACATGCTGCCACCCATGGGAGACCCTGTTGTACCTATGCCCTGGGTACCTCAGTACCATATACTAGGGACTTCTAAGGGTACACCCGTAACCAATCAGGGATGTACCGAAGTACTCACCATAACCAATTTAAGGAAGAAAGCACAGTGACTGGGGTCATGAGTAGCAGGATCCCAGTCAGAAACAGCATAATACCAGCCAAAACATGGGGGTAACTATAAAAGCAGATCCTACTTCCCTACTCAACCCCCAGCCCCCAAACGAAAGGAGATGAGACTAACTTTGCCAAGTTGAGTCTTCATTTTTGAAGTGGAAATATCTGGAGAGACCATCTGCACTGGCATGGTTACTCCCAGGTCTATGTTCCACTGTACAGCCCATCCCCTGTAGGGAAATGTACCACCTCAAAAGTATGGGGTTTTCACCCTTCATCTGTTCAAGCCATAAGAGGGGCTTGTGGTCTGTCTAAACAATGAAGTGAGTGCCAAACCGGTATGGCCTCAACTTTTTCAAGGCCCAGACCAGACCAAAGGCTTCCTTCTCAATGGCTGACCAGTGTTTCTCCCTGGGGGTCAACCTTCTGCTTATAAAAGATATTGGAAGATCGTGGCCATCTGCATTTATTTGTGACAACACAGACCCTACCCCTATCTCCGATGCATATGTTTGAACAGTGACAGTTTTAGAGTAGTTAGGATGAGAGCAGTGTACATGGCCTGCTTTAGGTCAGCAAATGCCTTTTGACAACTTACTGACCACTGAACTCTCTTGGGCATTTTCTTGGATGTAAGATCATTGAGGGGAGTCACTATGGAGCCATATCCCTTGAAAATATTCTGTATTACCCAGCCAGCCCCAAGAAAGCTCTGACCCGATTCTTGGTAGTGGGAGCAATCCAGTCCACAATGGTCTGAAATTTGCTCTCCAATGGTTGAACCTGGCCTCCCCCTACCAGGTGGCCCAAGTACACAACCTTGTCCTGCCCTATCTGGAACTTGGTGGCATTGACAATGAGGCCAGTTTTTTGCAGGGCATCCAGAACATTTCTGAGGTGGACCATGTGATCCTCCCAGGTGGATTTAAAGACAGCTTTATCCTCTAGTCATACTGCACTGTAGCCTTCCAGGCATGTGAGAACCTTGTTCACCAACCTCTGAAATGTGTCAGGTCCATTTGTCAGATGAAAGAGCATCACAATAAATTGATAATGCCCACCAGGGGTTGAAAATGCTGTTTTTGGATTGGCATCCTCAGCTAGTCTGATTTGCCAGTAGCCAGAAGTCAGATCAAATGTACTCAGAAAGGTGGCTGAGGCCAATTTATCTATAAGTTCATCTGCCCCTGGAATAGGATGGGCATCAGTCTTAGTGACTGCATGGAGGACTTTGTAGTCCACACAAAACCTCATCTCATTTTCCACCCTTAGTGTGAGGTTTTGGCACAAGGTCTACTTGACTAGCCCTGGGGCTATCTGAAGGCTCAATGACCCCCAATTCCAGCATCTTTTGGACCTCGATCCTGATGCAATGCTGTCTGTAGATTTTACTCTTTACAGGCAGGCTGTCACCAGTGTCCGCTTCATTGGTACACCATGTGTCTGTACTGATTGGGGACTTGCCTGCAATCAGCTTGCTGTTGGTCAGTGAGGCTGCCTGCCAAGGATAATCCATCTACTGAGCCATCATCAGTGTTCTGAGAGAGGAGATCAGGGAGAGTGTCCCTCATCAGTTGCTATAAACAGGCACATGTCAGCCCTGTCCACAAAAGATTTCAGGTGGTTCACATTAAGTACTCTATGGAGACTTCTTAGAGTATAGGTCCACCAGGTAGGTGACCTCACCTTTTTGTTCCAGGATAGTATAGGGGCTACTCCACTTGTCTTGAAGAGCTGCTGGAGCCACAGGATCCAACACCCACACTGTCTGCCCTGGCTGGTTAACAGATAGGACAGCCTTTTGGTCATGCCAAGCTTTTTTGAGTTCTTGGCTGGCCTCCGGGTTTTTGCTGGCCTTCTTCATGTACTCAGCCATGTGTGAACACAAGCCAATGACACAGTCCACATTATCCTGTTTTTGAAGATTGAGAGGTTGCTCCCAGCCTTCCTTCACTAGACACAAAGGACTTCTTACTGAATGTCCCAATACAAGTACAAATGGGCTGTAGCCAACCCATTTCTGAGGAACCTCTCTGTAGGCAAAGAGAAGGCAGAGTAGTAAGACATACCATTTTCACCTAAGCTTTTCTGGGAGTCCCATAATCATACACTTTAGGGTCTTGTTGATATTTTCAACAAGCCCATTGCACTGTGGATCGTAGGGTGTGGTAAACTTGTAGTTTAGTACACACTCCACGTGGCAGTGATATAACTAGACATTAAGTTTGTACTTCTGTCTGTTAAGACCTCCTTAGGGAAGCCCACCCTGGAAGAGATTCCCAGGAGGGCCCTGGCCACTACAGGAGCTGTAGTGGTTCCAAGGGGAATGGCCTCTGGGTACCTAGTGGCATGGTCCACCACCGCTAGTATGTAACTGTGCCCAGATGCAGTTGGAGGGTGCAAGGGACCAATAATGTCAATACCTACCCTTTCAAAGGGAACTTGAAACATTGGAAGTTGGATTAAGGGGGCCTTTGTAGTGCCACCAGACTTACCACTGGCTTGAATAGTGACAAAGGTGAACTCCTTAGTGTCTTCAAACATATGGGCCCAGTGAAAGTGAGGGACAAGTCTGTCCCAAGTCTTGCTTTGTCCCAAGTGTCCTGATAGATCCTATGGGACCCACGGATATTCCCTGCTTCCTCAGCAGCAGCTTGCTCTCTGAGGTGTTCATGAGAGGAACAGGTCTGGACTCCAAACTCAAGTCTGCCCTGGAAGAGCTCACTGCTCCCAAGAACTCTGCCTGGTCAGGCCCACGTTCCTCCGGGTCAATTCCTTCACAGGGACTGAGATAATCTCCCTCAGGAGGATGATCATCACTGGGAGTTTGTTTTGTGAGGGAAATAAAGCTTTACCCTTCCTGCTCCTTCTCTTAGGAGGCACCTGGTCCATTTTACCAGGTTCCAGTGTTCCGTCAGTGCTGAGCTGTTTGGCCTAAGCCCTGGTGACAGCAAAGGCACTGACATAGATGCCCATCATCTCTGCAGGAGTCCTGAAATCTACTTCAGACCAGGCTAAAGTTTCTAGATCATTGCCCAACAGACAATCCACAGGTAGGTCTGGAGATGCCACAAACCTCTTCGGTCCAGTTATCCCTCCCAGCTGAGATTTTCAATTGCCAAGGAATGGTCAGTCCCGACATTGCTAGCGTTGGTGACTTGGTACATTTGTCCAAGTATGATGTAATCAGGGGACATAAGTTTCTCTGTCACCATGGTGACACTGGCTCCTGTGTCCCTGTGAGCCATTTACTCTTTACCATTGATCAAAGGCTGTGGCTGTTGTCCGTACTTGCCCAAGATAGTGAGACTTACCAGTAAGGTGGCAAGGTCTATGCCACCATCACAGACTACAACAGCCTGAGCTGGAGTTCTGACTAAGTAAGAACCCATCTCAGAACCCAAGGTTAACCCCACTAATCCCTTGGTTGTTGTACTATGCTTGTACTTGTGCTAGGCGAATCCGGTGACTTAGGGGCAGTGGTAGTAGAAGATTCCGTGGTCTTTGGACGATCAGCATTCCTTGTCCAATGGGTGTTTACTTTACAAATGTAGCACCAAGGTTTCTTTTTGCCCGTCATGGAATTTTGAAACTCGCCCCCAAATGCAGGTTTTTGGGGCCCTTGTGAATACTCTTTTTTTATCCTTACCCTTGTCCCCACCCTTATCCTGGGATTTAGAAGAATCTTGCTTCTTCTGGTCACCTCCATTACCATGGTTTTTCTGCTTAACCCTGGTGTGGACCCATTTGTGTGCCTTCTTTCCCAATTCTTGGGGACAGGGCAGATCAGAGTCCACCAGGTACTGGTGCTAAAGTTGGTTCTGACAGTTATTAAGGATGTGCTCCCTCATTATCAAATTGTACAATTCCTCATAGTCCTGTACCTTGCTTCCATGAAGCCAGCCTTCCAGAGCCTTAATAGCACGGTCTACAAAGTCTACCCAGTCATGGGTGTGTGCCTTCTGGGTGTCTCTGAACTTAATCCTTTACTCTTCAGTGGTCAAGTCAAACCCATCAATGAGTGCACTCTTCAGAACTGAATATTGTCGGCATCCTCTTCTATAAAAGTGAGGAGCTTATCTCACCTTTGTTAGCAAACGAGAGCCACAGGATGAGTGCCCACTGCCCTCGGGGGACCTTCTGAACTTTACAGACCCTCTCTAATGCAGTGATCCATTTCTGGATGTCATCCCCCTCCTGGTAAGGTGGGACTATCCTGGTCAGGTTCCTAGTATCAAAAGAGTTTTCCCTGACTCTAGGGACACTAGGGCTGCCACCATAGGACTCTAGTTCCAGCTTTTTCCTAGCTTTTTGGACTTCAAGGACATCCCTGTCAAGGGCCAACTGGTCTCAACTGAGTTGGAGTCCAACCGGCTCAAGCTTGATCAGGTGGTATTCCCTGCCCACGGAGTTCTCTCCCTGGCTAGAGATTGAGATCCCTATGGAATGTCCTGAAGCATTGGACTCAGCAGAGGAAGACCTAGATCTCCTCTGTCCGCTTTGAACCCTCCCAGGAAGAATAAAGGGGGACCTACTTGTAGGGGGACACACTGCGCAATCTACACTATTCCCTGGATCAGAAATCCCCAAGGTGGAGTCTTCAGACTCCTCTTGGTCGCGCTCAGAATTAGGACTACCCCTCCTGCGACATCTTCTGGGGAATCCCCACCCACTTTGTCCTGATCCCCTAACCTGCCAGGGTTCTGGAAATCATCTTGGATAACCCGCTCTAAGATATGTTTACTCGTTGGATTGCTACCGGTCTTCAACCTTCTAGCAGTACAAAGGGGTCTTAGTTCCTGGAACCTAAGACCACTGTATCTAGAAGACTGGGGTGCAATAGCATCCCAAACTAAAGACATGGTTACTAGGTGTAGTGTGGTGTTGCACCTACCTACCATAGTGGAAACTAAACTCTCAAACGTTGGAAAAAGGGTTGTGCTAGACCCTTAACTACCCAACCCTAAGTTCAGTAGAACTTACTTATTTAACTTCTATTATTTGTGGCTAACGTTAGTGATGGTTTTTCAATTATTCCACATCAAGATTAGCTGATAAAACAATGCAGGCTTGAATCCCAACCACTGCACACCAATGTAGGAGGCTGGATTAGTATATGGTCTTCACCTTTGTAAGTGTAGCACAAAATGTAGACAACCCTTATGGTGATTTTACTAGTCTTAGACAACCTTAGAAAGCTCTCTAAGTGGTAGCTGTGGAGAGCAGCCTTCAGGCTTAGTCCAGAAGGAGTGTAAAGCAGCTTGTATTACCAGAACACAATCTTATTGGTATAGATTAAGTGAAAAAGGACCACACAGTGTATTTATAATTATATGTATTTATTATAAGACACTCACTTACACATACAGATACCTCCTACCCGGAGATTTAGATAATACACACAATACTTTGTACAGAAAACAGGTAAGTAGTACAAATACACAGTGGTCGCCTGGAGGGGGGGCTAAACCAAAGCATATACTAAAATAGAGGTATGCGAACCACGACTCGAGTCAAGACTATTCCCAGGAGACATAGAAGTGCTGGGGACCCAAGGAACCACCTGAGGTAAGTAACCAGGAACCCCACGGAGGCCGTGTGCAGAGTGGGAAAACGATTGCAAGGTCGCGTTTGCAAATTTAAAGAAGGACCCTTCCCAGTAGACCCTGAACAAACCCCGTGGAAGACAGAAGGTTGGAGGGCCCCCCATGGATACCCTAGGAATCAGGATACCTACAACAGGGTAGCCTAGGTGCATAGGTGTCAAGTGGCGTCAGAAACCGCAGTCGAACTCAATGGAGGACTTAAGGAAGATGCCACTGGCAAAGAAGGTGAAAGTGTCCGGTGGAATCCAAGCCAGGATTCAAGAAAAGTAGAACCTGTAAGCAGAGGGGAGAGTGTCTAGGTCACTCAGGGGTGTCCAGGGGGCACGGGAGTCGTGTGCCCACCAATGTCGGCTGTTGCAGGAAAGTTGACAGTGCACTTGGTTCTGCAGCTACATGGACAAGGTGACACAGAGGACAACCAGCAATAGCGAACTAGTTGATCCACATCGGATGATAATATCTAGAGGGTCGGTGTCCAACAGGCCTTGGCAATACGTGGCAGAAGAGGAAAAGGTGCGGTGTCGGGACCAGAAAGGTCCAACAGACTCACTACGTGCAAGTGAACCAGAGTAGGCCCCGAGCGAGCAGCGGGGCCACTGGAGTTGAAGAAGACCTTCGACAGAGCCCGAGGATTACAGGAGACAAGAGTCGCCCAGCCTTAGCAACAGCCAGCCGACGCGGTGCACAGGGATGCGGTTCCGGTCGTGTCGACGAGAGATACCGGCTGCTGACTCGGTCTGAAGATAGTGCAGGCTTCAAGTAAAGCTGTAGGACAGTCACCTCATTTACCGACCCGGTGGAAGACCAGGATCAACAATCGGTCAGCTGTGCTGCGGTGCCTGTGGATGCAGGGGAGTGACTCCTTCACTCCAAGGGAGATTCCTTCGGGTGTCTTTGGATGTCAACAAGACCTGGAAGAGGCCTGTACGGAGAACAGATACTGACGGTTCAGCAGGATTGCAGAAAGTAGAGAACAGACGGAGTCATCCCAGTTGAAGTCTCGGTTCGAAAGGCGAAGTCCATTGGGGTCTGTCCGACCCGGTCTGCACAACTTGGTCACGAAGTCCAGACGGTTGAAGAGGATGCGAAGTTTGATTTGAATCGAAATCCATGACGAATCTAAGGACCCACCCTCAGGTAAGCCCTTAAGTACGCTAGGAAAGGGTTGGGACGATTTAGGGGTCCCTCCCAGAGGAGGGGCTGGACAATGGGGTGGATACTCCCATGTCCTTAGTTCAGTTTAGCGCCAGAGCTGGAAGCCAACGGCTCCCTGAACTGATTGAGCCGGAGTATGCAAGGAGGGCACCAAATGTGCCTCTCAAGCAGTCTGAGTGGCGCTGGCAAAGCCCCCACCCTGTCCCAATACATTAAACCGTGTCCGGGAGGTGATCAAACCTCCCTGTGACAGGATACCTATCGTTTTGCCTTCCCCTGCTTGAGTTTGGCTCAGCAGTCGGAGGGCAGAATCGTGTCTCAGGTCGGCAGCAACCCTAGCTTGCTGTCCGATTCTGGAAGGCTGGTACAAGGAGCACTGAAGCCCTGCCGGAGGAGCTATACAGTGCTTGGAATCATACCTCCCACTACTTTTTGGTGTGGGGGTATAATTCCAACATGTTTGATACCAAACATGACCGGGTTTGTTGCAGCCAGTTTAAAGATGGTCATCGCGTAATGGTCGTTACGTTATGTATCGTAATGGCTGATGCACTTACAACCCGGGAGAATGGACTCTGAAAGTTGTAGGGGTGTTCTGCTCATGCAGAGCAACCCTCACACTTAGAACTGAGCACCCTACCGTCAGGATTGAAAGGCCTGCCTTAAGGGTGACTAATAGGTTTTAAGTGCAGTGACCCCAGAAATAGGGAATCTTATATCTGTCCTAAGTGTTGCTAACACCAGCCTACACAGGCTGCAATGGCGGGCCTGTAGTCACACTTCGAGTGGTCTCCCATGGGTGGCATAACACATGCTTCAGGCCATGGGAAACCTCTGGTGTACCTATGTCCTGGGCATCACTGTGCCGTATACTAGAACTTATAAGGGTACACCAGTAACCAATCTGGGATAGCCCGAGTACTCACCATAACCAATTCAAGGGAGAGAGAACAGAGACTGAGGTCCTGATTAGCAGGATCCCGGTCAGACTAGTCAGAAACAGCTTAGCACCAGGAAAAAAGTGGGGGTAACTGTAGGAAAGTAGGATCTGCTTTTATAGTTACCCCACTTTTTCCCTGGTGCTATGCTGTTTCTGACTAGTCTGACTGGGATCAACCTAAGCAGAACCCCAGTCTCCATGCTTTCTCTCTTAAATTGACTATGGTGAGTACTTGGGTACATTCCAGATTGGGTACTGATGCACCAGTATAAGTCCCTAGTATATGGTACTAAAGTACCGTGGGCATAGGTACAACAGGGGTCTCCCATGGGCTGCAGCGTGTATTATGCCACCCATGAGAGACCACTCAAATTGTGACTACGGGCCTGCAATTGAGGCCTGTGTAAGATGGTGCTAGCACCACTTACAACAGATATAGAATCCCCTATTTCTGGGGTCACTGCACTTAAAACCTATAAGTCACCCATAAAACAGGCCTTTTCAATCCCGAAGGCAGGAAGCTCAGTTCTAAGTGTGAGGGTGCCTTTGCATGAGCACAACACCCCTACAAGCTTCGGAGTCCATTCTGCTGGGTTGTAAGTGCATCAGCCATTTAGGTAGATAGAGTGGCCATGCGTCATTACGCGATGACCATCTCTGAACTGGCTGTAACGAACCCGGTCATGTTTGGTATCAAACATGTTAGAATCATACCCCCACACTATAAACGGTGTGGGGGTATGATTACATGCACTGCAAACCTCCTTCGGGAGGCCTTCAGTGCTCCCTGTAGGAGTCTTCCAGAAACAAACAGCAAGCAAGGGCTGCGGGCGACCTGAGACATGGTTCTGCCCTCCTGCTGCTGAGCCAAGCTCGAGCAAGGGAAGGCAGGACAGTAGATATCCTGTCAAGGGGAGGTGTGACCACCTCCCAGACAGGGTTTAGTGTATTAGGGCGGGAGGGGAGCGCTTGCAAGCGCCAGGCAGTCTGCTTGAAAGGCACATTTGGTGCCCTCCTTGCATAGTCCAGTTCAAACCAGCCCAGCTCTGGCACGAAAGTGGACAACAGACATGGGAGTATCCTCCCCGCTGTCCGGCCCCTCCTCTGGGAGGAACCCAAGAAGCATCCAGAGCCTTTCCTTAGGGCACTTAAGGGCTTACCTGTAGGTGGTTCTCTAGATTCATCCTTGGATTTGATTCAGATCAAGATCCACATCTTCTTCACCTACCTGGACATCCTGACTGAGTTGTGTAGACCGTGTTGGACTGACCGCATCAGACTTCGCCTTGGGACAGACACTGCAACCAGGAAGACTCTGTCTCCCCCTGATCTCTTCGTACCGCAAGCCTGCTGCACAGTCAGTGTTCCATAGAGGCCCTTTCTAAGTCCTGTGGACATCCAAAGACATCCGAAGAAATCTCCCTTTAAGTGAAGGACTCGCTCCCCTGGATCCACAGGCACCGCAACACAGCTGACCAATTGCTGCTCCTGGTCTTTTACCGGGTCGTTAACACAGGTGACAGTCCTACAGCTTCCACGAGGCCAGCACTGTAGTCAGAATGAGTCTGCAGCTAGTATACCTAGTCAACACAACCGGAACAGCATGTTTATGCACTGCATCGGCTGGCTGTTGCTAAGGTGGGGTGACTCTTGTCTCCAGAGATCTTCTGGCCCGGTCGAAGGGTCTTCTTCAACTTCAGTGGGTTCCTCTGATTGCTTGGGGCCTAAGCCGATTCACTTGCACTTAGTGAATCTCCTGGACCTTGCTGGTCCCGAAACCGTACCTTGTCATCTTCTGCCACGTGTTGCCGTTGCCAAGGCCTGTTGGTGCTCCCGCCAGACACCGATCCTCTGAATATGGACATCCAATGTGGGACAGCTCGTTCTTCTGCGTCACCTGGGCCACGCCATTGCATAAACAAGGGCACAATCAACTCCCCTGCAACAGCAGACATTGGTGGGCACACAACTCCCGTGCCACGAGTGACCTAGACGCTGTCCTCTCCGCTTGCCGGTCCTCCTCTTCTTGAATCCAGGCTTGGATTGCACCGGGCACGTTCCACTTTTTCTCCAACCGCATCCACCCGAAGTCCTCCATTGACTTTGAATGCAGTTTCCGATGCCACATAGCTCCTATGCACCCGGCTTCCCTGGTGTAGGTATCCTGGTACCTAGGTTATCCATACTCTCCAACCTTCTGTCTTTCACAGGGTTCCTTCAGGGTCCATTGGGAAGGTTTCATCTTCTTTAAAAATTGCAACGGCGACTTACTCATTGCCTTGAGTTGAACACTCGGTCGTGTTCCTAATCTGCACACAGCCTCCGTGGGGCTCCTGGTTACTTACCTCAGGTGGTTCCTTGGGGCCCCAGCACTTCTAAGTCTTCTGGGTACAATCTTGGCTTGGGTTGTGGTTCACATACCTCTATTTTAGTATATGGTTTGTTCCCCCAGGTGACAACTCTGTATTCCATGCTACTTACCTGTTTTCTTCATAAAGTATTGTGCACATTTCGTATATCTCTGGGTAGGAGATATTTGTATGTTAGTGTCTTACAATGAATACATATTTTTATAAATACACTGTTTGGTTCTTTTTCACTTAATCTGTACAAATAAGATTAACCTCTGGTAAAACAAGCTGCCTTACACTCCTATTGGACTAAGCTTGAATACTTCTCTCCACAGCTACGACTTAGAGAGCTTTCTAAGGTTGTATAAGACTACTAAAATCACCATAAGGGTCGTCTGGATTAGTGCAGGGTGCTACACTTACACAAGTGAGCACCATATACTAAGCCAGCTTCTCACAGTGGTGGCAGCAGTGGTACTCAAGCTTGCATTGTTTTACCAGCTAATCTTGGTGTGGATTAATTGAGAAACCATCACTAATATTAGGCACATACAAGACAGCTTAGAATAAGTAAGTTCTACTGAACTTAGGGTTGGGTAGTTAAGGGTCTAGCACAACTGTTTCTCCTACCTTAAAGAGTTCAGTTTACACTAGGTTGGGTAGGTGCAAAAACCACACTACACCTAGTCACCATGTCTTTAGTTTGATATACTAGTGCACCCCAGTCTTCTAGATACAGTGGCCTCAAGTTCCAAGAACTAAGGACCACGTATACTGCTATAAAGTTGAAGACTGGTAGCAATCCAACAACCTAGATGATCTCCAGAACCCCGACAGGTTGGTGACTCAGGACAAAGTGGGTGGGGAGACGCCAGAAAATGGGACAGGAGGGGTAACACCCAGTGGCCCTAATTTTGAGCCTGATCTAGAGGCGTTTGAAGACTCCCCCTTGAATAACTCTGATCCAGGGAATAGTGCAGATGGCACAGAGGGTGTCCCTAGAAGTAGGTCCCCTTTTATTCCTCCTGGGAGGGTTCAAAGCAGACTGAGGAGATCTAGATCTACCTCTGCTGAGTCCAATGCTTCAGGACGTTCCATAGGAACCTCAATCTCTACCCAGAGTGAGAACTCCTTGGAAAGAAAACGCCACCTGATCAAGCATGAGGAGGTTAGACTCCAACTCAGGGGAGACCTGTTTGCCCTTGACAGGGAGGCCCTGGAAATCAAAAAAGCTAGGAAAAAGCTGGGACTAGAGTCCAATGGTGGCAGCCCTAGTGTCCTTAGTGTGAGGGTAAACTCTTTAGATGATAGGAACCTGAGCAGGATAGTCCCTCCTTACCAGGAGAGGGATGACATTCAGAAATGGATCACTGCATTAGAGAGGGCCTGTAATGTTCAGAAGGTCCTTCAAGGGCAGGGCAGCTATCCTGTGGCTCTCCTTTGCTAACCAAGGTAGAGATCAGCTCCTCACTGTTAGAGAGGAGGATGCTGATAATTATTCAGTTCTGAAGAGTGCACTCATTGATGGGTTTGGCTTAACAACTGAAAAGTATAGGATTCAGTTCAGAGACACCCAGAAGGCACACACCCAGGACTGGGTAGATTTCATTGACAGTGCTATTAACGCTCTGGAAGGCTGGCTTCATGGAAGCAAGGTACAGGACTATAAAGGATTGTACAATTTGAAAATGAGGGCGCACAGCCTTAACTGTCAGAACCACCTTTTGCACCAGTTACCTTTTTGACTCTGATCGGACCTCTCCCCAAAAATTGGGAAAGGACGCAGACAAATGGGTCCGCACCAGGGTTAAAGAGAAAATCCATGGTAGTAGAGGTGACCAGAAGAAGAAAGATTCTTCTAAACCCCAGGATAAGGGTGGGGACACTGGTAAAGATAAAAAAAAATAGTCTTCACAGGGACCCAAAAACCTGAATCTGGAGGTGAGTCCCAAAACTCCAAGAAAGGCAATAATAAACATTGGTGCTACATTTGTAAGGTATAAACCCATTGGACAAGGGATGCTGATTGTCCAAAGGCCAAGGAAATTGCTACTACCACTGCCCCTAAGGCACCTGCCCCCCTAGCAAAAGTACAAGTGGTAGTACAGCAACCAAGGGATTAGTGGGGTTAACCTTGGGTTCTGAGATGGGTTCTCACTTAGTCAGAACTCCAGCTCAGGCTGTTCAAGTCTGTGATTGTGTTATAGACCTTGCCACCTTACTGGAAAGTCCTACTACCTTGGGCAAGTACAGACAGCAGCCTTTGATCAATGGAAAAGAAGCAATGGCTTATAGGGACACAGGGGCCAGAGTCACTATGGTCACAGAGAAACTTGTGTCCCCTGAACAGATCATACTTGGACAAGTGTACCAAGTCACCAACGCTAGCAATGCCAGGACTGACCATTCCTTGGAAGTTGTGAATCTCAGCTGTGGAGGGGTAACTGGGCCTAAGAGGGTTGTGGTATTTCCAGACATACCTGTAGATTGTCTGTTGGGCAATGATCTAGAAACTTCAGCCTGGTCTGAAGTAGAGTTCAGGACTCATGCAGAGATGATGGGCATCTCTGCCACGGTCTTTGCTGTCACCAGGGCTCGGGGCAAACAGCTCAGCACTGAAAAGGCACTGGATCATGGAACAATGGACCAGGTGCCTCCCAAGAGAAGAAGCAGGAAGGGTAAGGCTTTATCCTCCTCATAAACTCCCAGTGAAGAGCAGCCTCCTGAGGGAGATGATCTCAGTCCTGTGAAAGTACTGTCCCAGAGGAACTTGGGCCTGACCAGGTAGGGGGCAGGAGGCCCATACAGGGCAGACTTGAGTTTGGAGCAGCAAACCTGCCCCTCTCTTGAACCCCTCAGACAGCAAGCTGCTGCTGCTGAGGAGGAAGCTGGGAATATCAGCGGGTCCAATATCTATTGGGAAGATGGGCTTCTGTACTCTGAAGGTAGAGACCCCAAGCCTGGTGCCACCAGGAGGTTGGTGACACCCTAAAGGTTTCCTCATCTCCCTAGCACATGATATTCCTCTTGCAGGACACTTAGGGCAAAGAAAGACTTGGGACAGGCTTGTCTTATTTTCACTGGCCCCATATGTCTGAAGGCACAAAGGAGGTTTGTTGCTCCTGTGCCACTTGCCAAGCCAGTGGTAAGTCAGGTGGCACCACAAAGGCCCCCTTAATTCCACTTCCAGTGGTTGGTGTCCCCTTTGAACGGTAGGGATTGACATTGTTGGTTCCCTGAACCCTCCAACAACATCTGGGCACAGTTACATACTAGTGGTGGTGGACCATGCCACTAGGTACCCAGAAAATATTCCCCTTAGAACCACTACATCTTCTGTACTGCACAGGGCCCTCCTGGGAATCTTTCTAGGGTGGGCGTCCCTAAAGAGGTCTTAACAGACCGAGGTACAAACTTCATGTCTTGTTATATCACTGCCATGTGGAAAGAGTGTGGAGTAAACTACAAGTTCACCACATCCTACCATCTACAGTGCAATGGGCTTGTTGAAAGTTTCAACAAGACCCTAAAGGGTATGATTATGAGACTCCCTGAAAAGCTCAGGCGAAAATGGGATCTCTTACTACCCTGGCTTCTCTTTGCCTACACAGAGGTTCCTCAGAAGGGGGTTGGCTACAGCCCATTTGAACCTCTGTTTCGACATCCAGTTAGGGGTCCATTGCGTCTAGTGAAGGAAGGCTGGGAGTAACCTTTAAAGCCTCCTAAACTGGAAATTGTTGACTATGTTCATGGCCTGCGTTCATGCATGGCTGAGTACACGAAGAAGGCCAGCCAGGAACTTCAAAAAGCTTGGCATGACCAAAAGGCTGTCCTAACTGTTTACAAGCCAGGACTGAAGGTGTGGGTTTTGGAGCAAGTGGCCCCAGCAGCTCTCCAAGACAAGTGGAGTGGCTCCCACACTATCCTTGAACAAAAAGGGGAGGTCACCTACCTGGTACTCCAAGAATACCCCATACACTACTTCATGTGAACAGCCTGTAACCTTTTGTGGACAGGGCTGACATGGGCTTGCTAATGGCAACTGATGAGGGACAGGTGATAGCCTGCCTGCCAAGAGTAAAATCTAATGACAGCCTGACCATGTCAGGGATTGCATCAGGACACCGGTCCAAAAGATGATGGAATTGGGGGTCATTGAGCCTTCAGATAGACCCTGGACTAGTCCAATAGTCCTTGTGCCAAAATCTTACACCAAGGGTGGAAAAAGAGATGAGGATTTGCGTGGACTACAGAGACCTCAATGCAGTCACTAGGACTGATGCCCATCCTATTCCAAGGGCAGATGAACTAATAGATACTTTGGCCTCAGCTAAGTTTCTGAGTACATTTGACCTGGCTACTGGCAAATCAGACTAGCTGAGGAAACCAAGCAAAAACAGCATTTTTAACCTCTAGCAGGCATCATCAATTTATTTTAATGTCGTTTGGTCTGACAAATGCACCTGCCACATTTCCGAGGTTGGTGAACAAAGTTCTCACATGCCTGGAAGACTATAGTGCAGCATATCTAGATGATATAGCTGTCTTTAGCTCCACCTGGGAGGATTTCCTGGTCCACCTCAGAAATGTTCTGGAGGCCCTGCAAAAAAGCTGGCCTCACTATCAAGGCTACCAAGTGCCAAATAGGTCAGAGCAAGGTTGTGCACTTGGCCACCTGGTAGATGGAGGCCAGGATCAACCACTGGAGAGCAAGATCCAGACTATAGTGGACTGGGTTGCTCCCACTACCCAGGCTCAGGTCAGAGCTTTCTTGGACCTGACTGGGTACTACAGAAGATCGGTCAAGGGATATAGGGCCATAGTAATTCCCCTGAATGATCTTGCATCAAAGAAAATGCCAAAGAAAATTCAGTGGACAGTAAGATGTCAAAAGACATTTGATGACCTAAAGCAGGCAATGTTACATGCTACCATTCTGCAAAGTCCGGACTACTCTAAAACTTTCATTGTCCAGACACATGCATTTGAGATAGGGGTAGGGACTGTGTTATCACAACTGAATGCAGAGGGCCAGGATCAACCAGTAGCTTTTATAAGCAGAAGGTTGACCCCCAGAGAGAAACACTGGTCAGTCATTGAGAGGGAAGCCTTTGTTGTGATCTGGGCCTTGAAGAAGCGGAGTCCATACCGGTTTGGCACACACTTCATTGTTCAGACAGACCACAAAGCCCCTCTTATGGTTTAAATAGAAGGGTGAAAACCCCAAAATTCTGAGGTGGTCTATTTCCCTACAGGGGATGGGCTATACAGTGGAACATAGACCTGGGAGTAACCATGCCAATGAAGATGGAGTCTCCAAATATTTCCACTTAGAAAATGAAGACTCAAATGGGAAAGGTTAGTCTCATCTCCTTTCGTTTCAGGGGGGGGGGGGGAGGGGTAGGAAGGTAGGATCTCCTTTTATGGTTACCCCCACTTTTTGCCTGGTGCTATGCGGTTTCTGACTAGTCTGACTGGGATCCTGCTAACCAGGACCCCAGTCTCTGTGCTTTCTCCCTTAAAATGATTATGGTGAGTACTTGGGTACATTCCAGATTGGCTACTTGTGTATCATTATAAGTCTCTAGTACATGGTACTGAAGTACCCAGGTCATAGGTACACCAGAGGTCTCACATGGGCTGCAGCATGTATTATGCCACCCATTAGAGACCACTCAAATTTCGACTACGGGCCTGCCATTGCAGCCTGTGTAAGCTGGTGCTGGCACCACTTACGACAGATATAGGATTCTCTATATTTGGGGTCACTGCACTTAAAACCTATAAGTCACCCCTAAAGCAGGCCTTTTCAATCCTGAAGGCAGGGAGCTCAGTTCGAAGTGTGAGTGTGCCTCTGCATGAGCACAACATCCCTACAACCTTGGGAGTCCATTCTATCGGGCTGTAAGTACATCAGCCATTTAGATACATAGAGTGGCCATGCATCATTACGCGATGACCATCTCTAAACTGGCTGTAACAAACCCTGTCATGTTTGGTATCAAACATGTTGGAATCATACCCCCACATGGGAGGTATGTGCTCCCCGTACCAGTCTCTCAGAACCGGAATAGCAAGCTAGGGCTGCTGACGACCTAAGACATGGTTCTGCCCTCCTGCTGCTGAGCCAAGCTGGAGCAGGGGAAGGCAAGACAATAGATATCCTGTCACAGGGAGGTGTTTAGTGTATTGGGGCAGGGTGGAAGCGCTTGCCATCGCCAGTCAGTCTGCTTGAAGGGCACATTTGGTGCCCTCCTTGCATAGTCCAGTTCAAACCAGCTCAGGGTGCCGTTGGCTCCCGCTCTGGCACGAAACTGGACTAAGGACATGAGAGTATCCTCCCCACTGCCCGGCCCCTCCTCTGGGAGGGATCCCTGAAGTGTCCCAACCCTTTCTTTAGGGTACTTAAGGGCTTACCTGTAGGTGGGTCCCTAGATTCGTCATGCGATTAGATTCAGATCAAGCTCCACATCGTCTTCTACCGTTTGAACATTCCGACTCATTTGTGCATACCATGTCAGACTGACCACAGCAGACTTTGTCTTGGGACCAAGACTGCAACCGTAAAGACTCTATCTCCCCCTTATCTCTTTGTTCCGCAAGCCTGCTGCACTGTCAATGTCCATGCCCCATACAGTCCCTTTCCAGGTCCTGTGGACATCCAAGGACACCCAAAGGAGTCTCCCTTGGAGTGAAGCAGTCACTTCCCTGCAGCCACAGGCACCGCAACACAGCTGACCGATTGCTGCTCCTGGTCTTTCACCGGGTCGGTAACACAGGTGACGGTCCTAGAGCTTCCTCGAGGGCGGCACTGTATTCAGAATGAGTCTACAGCTAGTATACCTTGTCGACACGACCAGAACAGCATCCTTATGCACCACGTCAGCTGGCCATTGCTTAGGCTGGGCAACTCCTGTCTCCAGAGACCTTCGGGCCCGGTTGTAGGGTCTTCATCTACCTCAGTGGGCTCCCCCGATTGCTCGGGGCCTGAGCCGATTCACTTAATAAGTCTCCTGGACCTTGCTGGTGCCGACACTGTACCTTGTCATCTTTTGCCACATGTTGCCGTTGCCAAGGCCTGTTGGTGCACCTCTGGATATCGACATCCAAAGTGGGACAGCTCGTTCACTGTTCCTGGTTGTCTTCAGCGTCACCTGGTCCACGCAGCTGCTACCCCTGAGTGACCTAGACTCTGTCACCCTCCCCCCCCCCCCCCCCCATTGCAGGTTCTCCTCTTCTCGAATCCAGGCTTGGATTCCACCGGACATTTTCCACTTCTTCGCCAGCTGCATCTACCTGAAGCCCTCCATGGACTCCAACTGCGGTTTTTGACGCCACTTCGCACCTATGCCCCCGGCTTCCCGGGTGTAGGTATCCTGGTCCCTAGGGTATCCATGGGAGGATGGCTCTCCAACCTTCTGTCTTTCACAGGGTTCCCAGGGTTCACTGGGAAGGGTCCATATTTTTTAACAATTGCAACCGCAACTTACCCATTGACTCGAGTTGAACACACTGTTCCCAATCTTCCCAAGGCTTCCGTGGGGTTCCTGGTTACTTACCATGGGGGGTTCCCCGGGCGATGGCGATGGGCAATCGTCCTTTCCACAGGAGCCCCTGTGCTGGGCTTTGACCAGGTTCCCAGGAGGACATCAGTGAAGGCTTTGTTGACGGGCAGAAGGGGTTCAGAGGAGGATGCAGCAGGCTGAAGCACATCAGTAAGGAGGTTAGTCCTGACTGCCACTGAAGGGTGCTCAAGGCCCAAGACCTCGGCTGCCCTTCGCACAACCACAGTGTAGTACACTCCCCCCTCGGTAGCCACAGCAGGGGGAAAAAGCACGCCAACGTTTGGAGAAGTGTCCAGACCACTGGCGTCACCCTGGTCCTCTCTCCAGTCCAGTTCTTCCAGCTGGTCTGCTAAAGGGTCCAAAGACCCCTCCCAGTCCTCATCACCACCTTCTGGGTGGCAGGGAACAGCAGGGATGAGGACTGGGGAACAAAAAGACCCTCAGATGTCGACTGACATCAGTCCAGGTCAGGTTCCATCTCGGGGATGAGGATGGGACCGGTGCTGGCCGGAGGCACGACCGCTGCCCAGGGCATCCTCACCAGAGAAGGTCGAGTAGGGTCGACCAGCGTCGATCCAGATGCAGGCCTGGATCCACGGGAGGCCCTCTGGCACCGGATCCACTGACATCGAAGGCCCAGGCCCCCCACCGGTTCTGCTGGGCCCGAAGGTGCGGTCGCGGAGTCGGGCTGCCAAAAGACAAGGTGGAGGGCCTCATAAAACATACAAAGTTGGCCAGCTCCCTGAAACGGGAGGAGGCGCAGTCGTTCCTGAAGTAGGCACCAGAGGGGAGCCTTAGAGCGACAACGCTCAGAGTCCTGCATCACATCAGCCGCCAACGGGGAGAAGGCGAAGAGCGCCAGTGCTTCTTCACCTTCTTGAACTTACCCGAAGACCTCGAAGAATTGGAGTGCGACGAGGTGTGGGGGCTCCGCGAGCAGTCTCAAGACCTTCCCCTCGAACCAGACCGGGAGCGATGCGGAGCCAACCGTCAAGCTCCAATAGCTTTCGTAACTGCTCCCGCAAAGACTTTGGATTCATAGCCCGGCAGTCGGAGCACGACTTCGAGTCGTGGTCGTGCTCCAAACACCATAGACACACAAGGTGCGGATCTGTCACAGACATCAGCTTGTGACAGGAGTCGCAAGGCTTGAACCGGTCCGGCGTTGGGACTTCCCTAGCACACCAGGATTCAATAGACTCAAAAAGAAGTCGATGTAGGAGAGTAGGGTCTGCTTTCTATGGTCCCCCCCACTTTTTGCTTTTGCTTCACTGGTTTTCGACTTAGATGTGGCTGTGGGCCTGCTAATCAGACCCACAGCCCAGCTGTTCTCTCTCTAAATTCATACTATGTACTTTAGGTACATAACCCAATTGGTAAGGATCACCTTCTAGGGCCCTGTACGGTACCCAGGGCATAGGTGTACCCTAGGCCTCCCAGGGGCTGCAGCATGTATTATGCCACCCCTGGCTGGCCTCCCATCATGACACAACTGGCTGATCGCTCAGCTGGGGCAAGGTCGTGTAATCACCCCTTGCTTAGGTGTAGTATTCCTATACCTACCTTATATATAGACACATGGGTAACCTTTCAGTCACTCCTATGGCAGGCCTTAACCATCCTGAAGGCAGAGTGCTTGGTAACATGTGAGATGGTGCTCTAGCATGAGCTGAGCCTGTCTGCAGCTTTCGGAACCATGACCTTATAGCTGTTCTATGATATCGCCTACCATATACTCTTAAAGTGCCTTATAATCCTCGCGGTTATGGTAACTATGGTTTGGCTTTATCAAAACATGTCGTGTAAGGTGTCTAACACTTTGGAATACTACCCCCACACCATTTCTGGCGATTAGGATAGTATTCCTCCCTTCTAGAGGGAGAAGACATGTTGAAGACCTACTACCCGGTTAAAGTTAACCAGAGCCCCAGCTTCACAAAATGGATGCTGCTGCCACAGACACAAGTCTGACCTCCTGCTGCTGGGAGTCCTTCCAGCGAGGGAGGCTTGGACAATAGGTTTCCTGCCTTGGGAGGTGCTAGCACCACCCTAGACAGGACTTAGTGTATTGGGGCAGGGAGGGATGAAACAAACGAGACACTGCCTGGGGCACACAAGGTGTCCCATGCATAGTCCGGTTCAAACCGGTGCTGGGGCACTCCAGTCCCAGTCCTGGCGTGAAACTGGACAAATGGAAGGGGTGTAAGCACCCCCCTCCCTGGTCCCACCCATAGGAGGGACCTAGCAGGTAACCCAGCCCCCCAGATTAGTATAAGAGTGGGAGCGGAGTCCCTAGGACTTTAGATTATCCTGAAAAACTGCAACTTGAACAGAAACTCTGGACCTTCGACATTCGACTACGGAAGAAGACTGAAGAATCTCCCTTGTGGCCAAGGAGTGGCTACCCTGTGCAAACAGGCACCATCAAGTGACCTGCCGTTTGCTTTGCCCAAGTTCTACGAGGAACAGACTCAAGAGCCCGACCAGCGCCTTGACTTCCAGACTTCTCCGACCCTGATCCACATCCACAGCAAAGCTGAGATCCGTGGAGGCGACGAGAGACGTGGGACCGGCTACCTGGGAAAATTGGCTACTAGCTTCCAGCGCAGCTTCTGAGGCATCCTCAAAGTTGTGCTCTGGGGATTGAGAAGCCCCAACCCCGAGCACCATCTGCACCGAAGATCAGCCCTCCCACACTCCACGAGTTCTGCATGGGGCCCTTCTGCATTTTCCTGCTCGACGCGTCCGTCCGGTTACTTGCCCGTTGGCTAGTAGCCTCAGTGACGACGAACCCTTAACCTTCCACCACTGGTTTGGCTCCTCCAGACTGGCCCTTGCTTCCCTGCGAAAGAGAAGCACCTCAGACCTTCCTGGTTAGCAACAGAAGCGAATCCTTCATCTTGCGTGGGTTGCGCTTGCCAAGGCTAGTTGGGTCGGAACTCGACATCGACGCCGCCAACAGCAAGAGCCTTCGTGGGGCAGCTCGGCCCCTGGTTCTGGTCGTCCTCGACGCCTCCTGGTACCAGTGGATGCTGCGACAAGATTCACCTCTTCACCTGCATCTTCACGACATCGCCTGGTTCCTTCCCGGCTCCTGGCTGGTGACCTAGACTCTGCCCCCTCTGCTTGCAGGTATCCTTCTTGATTCCAACCTTGGAATCCACCGGACACTCTTCACTGACTGCCTGTCAGCATCTTTTCTTCAGGCATCCATAGGAGTCGACGACGAAACCCGACGCAAGTTCACACCTATGCACCCGCAGCCCGTGGGCTAGGTAAACTGAGTACTCCGGTGCTCACAAGGGTATTGACTATCCTAGGGTCTAGTTTCCAAGTCTCTAACTCCTAGCTCCTTCCGAAGTGTCCTAAAACTCTTTAATTCCAAACACTACTATTTCTAACGACTTTAACGCATTACGCGTGAGTGTTTCCACTCTGCACCTGAATCCCGTGGGCCTCCCACTTTCTAGCAATTGGTAGTATAGTGTAGCCCCAGCGATTCCCTAGGCCTAGGCCTAACCTGTGTTCGTGACAGTGGTCCTTATACCACTTACTTAGTATATGGTTTGCGTGGCCCCTAGGGCCTAACTGTATTACTTACCTGTGTGACTTATGTATGCTTAAATAAGACTGTTGTACTTACCTCGAATCTCAAAGAGTGCTGAGGGTATTTTGACTAGAATAAATACATTCTATTTTCATATATCTGTTGTGGTGTCCTTTCATTGGGTATTCAAGGGATTGCAAATGGTAGAACAGCTGGCTTCACATGCCATACAGAGTTTAGCCTAAGCCTGCTCTTGTCCATGCTACCACTAGGATAGCTGGTCTATAAGGTTGACCTTACAACCAATCACCATAAGGGTTGTTTGGACTGATACAAGGTGTACACTAGAACTAGTGACATCATATATCAGGCCAACTTCTCACAGTCGACAAAACGCTGAAAAAAGTTGGGCCAAAAGTGACTAAGGGGTAGCTCTTTCAGGAACTGCACAAGGCTGGCACGGAAAAAAAAGAACTGAAGCCAGTGCGCAGGGGCAGCGTCTATGTAGACACCACAACATCATCCTGGCGACCACGACGACGGACGCGGAGTTGACCAACGTCACCAACCAACATGCAGGCGTGATGCTAAGAAAAGATTCTCCGGATCCAGTATGACACCTGGGGCTAACTCTAAGGTAAGGAATCTATAATGAACAGTCTCTTTCAGATTAAAGAAGTTTGTCTGAAGAACTGGCAAGTAGGCACCACTTCCACACACCACCAGACTCATCCCCGGAACCCCACGACACGAGCACATGGCCCCGCACCTACGACACCTCCACGGGCTCCCCATTGAGAAGAGAGTAACCTTTAAGCTACTCACCCACACCTACAAATCCCTCCATAACACTGGACCCAAATTCCTCAAAAAAAGAGTCTCCTTCCAAGTACCCAAAAGGAACCTCTGCTTCGCTGACCTCGCCCTGGCAGAGACCCTACGCATCCATAGAACCAGAGCAGGCGGAAAAGCCTTCTCCTACGTCGCAGCAAAGACGTGGAACAAGCTCTCCGTCAACATCAGACGCTACCCCCACTCTGAACACCTTCAGGAAGAGCCTCAAGACCTGGCTCTACGACTGACCCGGAGCTGCACCCCTCCCCCCCAGCGTCTTGAAACCCTCATGGGTGACTAGAGCGCTTTATAAACCCCTGATTGATTGAATTTCCTATTAAGTTATTTCAGGAAAACGTTGGGGGAGGTAGTGCCACAGTGCAGCAATCTAGATCAGTGGATAGTCCCCTCTCAGTCCTCTAATGACTTTCATGTAATTGTCCTGTCTAAATATGTCAGATTTGAATTGGACTTCAATGATTGTATACCACCCTAAGAAAGGGTGATTTTAACATCTCAGATGCATTTTGCAACTCTTCTAACAAGTGAGCTAATAGAAATAATAAAATATCCTGGCACATGAGAATTCTCACTCCAGAAGTTAAAGTTAATAGATGCTTTTCTAAATATTGTTACTTCTGGTCCATCTTATTCTTATTGGGTACTGCACTACTCACAAATTGAGAGTTGAAGCATCTGCTTGCCAACCCTTTGTGAACGATGGGCCATATTTGCAGTACTATATTTTAAAAGCTGAAAACAGGCATGTCCTTTTCTCTTTTATTTGACCCAGCAACATTCCACAATAGATTTTGCAACCATGACATTCTAGTATTCCTCTTCTCTTTTATTATTTTTACTCTTTGTTTCTCCTTGTGTTCTAAGATCAATTTTGTCGATCAACATTTAAATGTTAATTTCACACTTAAAAAGATATTCTTCCCACCCTTTTCAAGATAATGCATACCATTTTTGTGCATCCATTTTGGCGCAGTATAGTGACATAGATAAAGCCTGAGCAAAATATTTAAATTACTTCTTTTTTTACAAACTGTAAAAAGATGATTTTAGAGTTCTAAATGGTACCTATGTGCATCTGTTTATTATGTCACTGGACAAAACTGATTGTGTATCTCCATATTTTATACAAATAATTGCTAGACTCTGATGCTGATTTCATCCTACCACTGCCATCACTCTATTGAGGGAATGCAATGGAAAAGGACACAGACTGCTTTATAGTGTACTGCAGTGTGAAGCAAACCAACTACTGTCATGTAATCATGTAATGTGTTAAGGTTAGAGTGTTCCCAGGATTCAACCCTTACACTAACACTACAATGGCAGTGACCTTGTTGTTGCCACTGTCCCACATATTTCGGATGGGAATACAAAAATGGTTGGTGTGAAAGCCACCTAACTTAAAATCCAGAGAATTCTCTCTTTCGTACAATTGAGACTCATCTACATATAGATGGATGGTCACTAAACATCTCCTAAGATCAGAGTGCACAGAAGCTCCACCTAAGTTCTTTCCAAGTTGACACAGACTTGAGGCTTGCAAAATCAAAAAGGACAGGTGGGGACCTAGAATTATCAATTTGTAGGGTGACCACATTTTTGAGTGGGGATAATTCCAGATAGATGATGACAAGTCATGACTAGAGCACACAGGAAGAGGAGAGTGTTGTGTCCATCAGAGATGGAGGCAAGTGGGGAGAGTAATGCTCTTGGGGGAATCGAGGAAAACACATGATGGCAGATGGCACTGTAGACCACGTGCAGAAACAGGAGACCATACATGGAAAGGATAGATATTTGGATTGATCTTGTGTTGGATGATATGATTGCAGATTCCACAACTACACGATAGAGGTTTTCTTTACCTTGGACTCCCTGCCTAGTGTAGACACCATCTTCAAGCAATTCAGAGCAATGCTGCACTTCTTACGATTACGTTGTCTCCTAACCCTACCAATAGTCACCACCTTTCTGCTCTCAACTAACTTCCAGTTGCCAAGTGGTCCATCTTTAAGGCTTTGTGCATCCGTCACATTGCGCTCCAAAAAAGGGGGCTGTTTTACTTCATCAAATCTCTCCATATGTAGAGGCGCCATTGACACTATTGGTATCGCTTATATCACTGGCGTGAGGGGGTAGATGGACTTCACACAATTATCGGACGCTAACAGATGACCTACCGAGAATAATACCAAATGCCCGAAGAGGTAGAAGGAAGCCTTGGAGGAACCCCTACTTGCCCGGAAGTGGGAAAAGGTCCATGCTGGTGTTCAGACTGTGTTCAAAAACATGGTTAAAACTGATTCAATATAATTACAAACACCAGGTGTATCTCTCACCTAAAATCTTGCAAACTATTGAGAATACGTGGACAGACAGATGTGCCTGTTGTGGGAGCCCTGCAGCAGATTTTATGCATGTGGTGTGGCAGTGCCCATCTCGAACACAATACTGGGTCAGTATAGTAGAGAGCTTCAATAAGGCGACTGATTGGGACCTGCAACCCACACCCCCTAGTGTTCTATTGAGCCTGATACTGATGCCGGAGAGCAAGATACTAAGCAGGAAATTTCTTCTACTGGGATTCTTGCTTGCAAAACGCCGTATGTCAATTAAATTGATGGGGGCTACTCCCGCAAGGTACTCAAACTGACTCCGTGATACATCAGAATGGGCGGTGGCAGAATAAGTGCTGATGAAACATGTACAACGGGGTTAATAAATTGGAGAAGATCTGGCTGTATTGGTGGCGATGCTGGCTGACTTGCATGAAACCCCAGGACCTGGTGTGAATGCCGAGGGAACAGTGAGAGGAGAACAGGCACCTTAACCTAGAATGAGTTAGTTTGTGGACAGGTGAAGGAAGATGGCCAGTAGGAGACCCTGTTGGGGTTGAGCACAGCAGAAACTGGAGAATACATATATGCATAAACTAGTTAAGCATTGCGGCTCTCCTATTTGGGGTACCGAATGAACTGTTCACAGTTATGAGGGGACCACAGGGCTCAGAATATCTGTTCTGTTTCATTGACTATGGGTGACGTTTTATATTTTATCAGGGCATGACAGGAGAAGCAAAGGGGGTGGGAAGATGGGAAGTTGTTACTATTGATGGCTTTCTTTTTCTAATTTCAATAAATGTGGAAATGTTGATGCTCCAAATGTTGTTTTTTTTTTATCCTGTGAAAACCAATAAAGAGACTACAAAAAAAATAATCTCTCCATAGGTTTGTTCTAGAACCTTAGGCTCGAACCATCCTCCTCCAGGAGGGAAAGAATAGGAGGTCACGCCTTCCCATTTTGTGGCCGCTAATCTTTGAGAGATTCACCCACAAGACTTTCCAGATTGATTCCAACCTCGCATGCTTTCAGAGAAAAAACGTAAAACCTACCTGTTCCTTCACTAGCGCCAGCTGCTACCTCCTCTGGCTATCAGATTGTGCCAGGATGACCTGTTAGGGTAACAGAACTCTCCAAAACAGTTTCATGCACTGATTTATGATAATTAATGAGTTAACCTTCAGATCACATAATAATTGTTTTAATATGGTGCTTATGTGCATCAGTGAGTCCATAAATAGCGCGTATAACCACAAACCCACACCAATGTGCTTTTTAAAATTAATGTACTGCTTTTTAATTGCCAAGTCTTGAAAAAAGCTATGATTGTGGCCACTGAGACATCCCATTAGTCCTATGCAATTTTAAGTTCCCTGGCTTTTTTGTATTCCAGTTCTAGCGCGGTCATAAAAGATATAACTTCAGATTGAAAATCAAAAGTAGACTTCAAACAACTTTCACTTAGTCTCAATAAAGTTACATATGCACTTAGTATGACCAGTAGGTGTAGTTTAAATGTAAAAAATATATTTGACACCATCAATGTAATGTTCTGAACAGAAGTGCTATTTATAATTATTTTAAATAGTACATTTAGGATTAACATATATCACATGAATGAGTAGAAAAAGGTATTGATAGAAACCCTCCTTGTGAGATATAAAACATACTTTAACATAACATGAGTAAACAATAAAAAACCACTTTGGGATACATAACCATAATTTGAACCAGACAACGTTCCACATTTTCTAAATCATGCAACACCACATAATAATGTCATATTTTGGTTCATAATTTGATCTTACTTTACAGAGTCATGCATGGTCTTACAAACATGCAGTAGAGCGTTTAGTATGACAGGATCCTTGGTCAATTCTTGCTGATTTCTGTAAAATATAAAGCATGAATTATGCTTTCAGAGTAATATTTTATGCAAAAGAACTCATAACAACTTTTGCACTTGAAAACAGAGAATGAGGCGCAAAATACCAACTAATGATCGTACACTGAAAAATTAGAGCAATCGATATAAACATGCAAATTCTGCCAAAAACCTGTGGGATCAGTCAGACATTTCCTACCAATGACAAATATGTTTCTACATGGACAGTCCCTCTTGTAAGCAATAAAATGGACTAATTAAAAGTCTTTTCTTGCTCTTTTGAAAATTTCTGCCACATATAAGCAGGACTGCCGCAAGCACCTTGAAAACTTTTTGGAAGGACAACTGCCTTTTTTCTGTGGTTCTCTGTTCCAACTTTGGCTGGCCTTCTATACTAGTAATAATTACTCTTTACAAAGAAAAACAAACCCTGAGGTATTGGAGCAAAGCCTTGTGTGAATGCATTTGACCCACGGGGAAGAAAACTGCCTAGTTAGAGCTTCTTAAGAAAGAAGAGAAAACACTGCCCTCACAATTCAATCTTTTAACCAGTGGCAAGTCTAAGCAACCTCTACACGCTCCACTGCGACCATGCCTCGGATTACAACATGCTTGCCACTCTCTGTACAAACTGTGATATTATAGGGTGGACCTTTGTGGATGAACCATGGAAGCCTTTGGGAGGACACCGCCACATAATTTAACCAATTATGTAGCTAAACAATCTTTAGAAATCTGCCCAATTTTTGCAGGTGGCTGATACACACATATGGGGTGATTAAGATACCACTGTCCTCTATTTGTTAGGTATCTTTTGTAGCTTACTTTGTACCTCATGACTGTATCTCAAAGTTTAAGCATGCTGATGTGGATCCATCATTAAACTAAACTGTTATATACAACTTTATAAAGGCATGCAGCAAAGACTAATTAGGTTACACCTGGGACTTTCAAGTTCTTAATGAAAAACACTACAGAAGATAAATGAAAATGTCCTTTGGCCTTGCTAGCAGCAGAATTTTCCATCAAATTAATATTTCTTTACATGCCCTATAGCTGAAACTGTAATTGGTGACTGGGAATACATTCACAACTATGCAGTTACATCTCACTCAAAAATAATTTTACATTTTTCAAGCCTAAGCTACAAAGAATATCTTCCGAATGCCAAGGGGCACATGAAGCAGTATGCTAGTTTTCATCCAAAAACCTTCACTGGTAGGCTTTGATTTTCCAGGTAGCACTGCAATTCATTAGAATACATTATACTTGCCTGATGAAAGCTTCCATGATACATTTGCAGACCTCCACCCTCACAGTCTCCTTCTGGAACATGTCCAAGAAAGGTAAGAATTTCTCCTAAAAAAGGAGAAAAAAAATTTGTGTCAGGAAATAAATGAATTCTAAACACCATGCTTTACTGTGAGAGTAGGCCTTTGAAAAAGTGAAATGTGCAATAAGTAAACAAAAGCGTTCATGGATATTGTTCAGTTCAGGGGCCAAACTAGTCTGCCTGTTGTTGCTTTTAATTAATGCAAATGTAAATTCCCTATTCGAGGTGTGTGCTTCCCAACGTGCACTTCTGCAGGTGCGATACATATTTATGTATAGAGGCCTTCTTTCCCAAACTGAGCCCCGTCAACATTATTGTTTTTTCCTGCACGTATAACGGCCAGACTCATTGAAATGAGGGCTCCCGACGCAGTGGCATATCACAGATTTTCATAGGCCTTGGGCTGAATGGGGGCCACTGAAGGGTTGGATTTATCCCATACACAGCAGGGATTGCGGGAGCGTCCATTACACCCCTGCAAAACAACACAATAGTAGTGAGTAACATACTAACAAGGGATAAACTGATGTTTAAGCGAGGTGTGGGGTAATTCAGCATGCATTTGTATGTATGGCCCAGATATCAAATTATTTCTAGACATCTAAAGTATGCTAGTCATTGCGTTGCACTGCATTGATTTTGTATAATGCTTAAACCCGTGGGTATCCAAGCTCTTACTTCATGTTTCATTGGTACGTTTGGTCTTCCTGGACTGTTCATTCTTCATCATTATAGAGAGAACTAGTTTTAGGATTCTTTAAGTTTGGCGAGGGCTTGACTGTTTGCATGGCAAATGTTTGGGAGTTCTACAGCTTCTAGTTAGCTATGGGAAGTCTGTGTCCAATTCCCTCGCTCGTACAAATTAGGGTATCTTTGGGTTGCGCCTCCTTTAGGCTACGTTATGGAAAATCATTAAAGGAAGTTAAGATTGACTACGGTCTTGAAAGTATTGAGAAGTTTACTCAACCATGATGGTGCCTGTGGCTTTGAACCGGATTTGCAATTTCATGTTTAGCTATTAATTTTCCACGAGAATGTGAGTAGGGGAGGCAAATGTAGGGCTAATACCAGAGCGTTTTAGTATTTTAGCAATTGTTAGTTTTGCATTTAGACAAGGCTGAAACATAGAATGTACAAGTGGTTGTGTATATGTAGCTACTTTTTGTTTCAAATTATTTAATTGGCCCATGGGCTGGTGGCTGCATTGATTGTGAAACCCAAGACACAATTATAATGGTCCCAAATCAGACAGTTATTACTGAGAAGTTCCAACGAAACATTGGGCCCATCCAAGACATCAGGATGTGCTATATACTATCCAAAAGACCAGGATGTAAGCATAGATATAATTTAATAGGATGCCAGGGGATGGGGAGGGGGTAGCAAGTTATGACGGCCTGACAGCCGACTAATAAAAGAATGTTGGACAAGCTAGCTGCCTACACATTTATGGGTGCATTCTTGTTGTTAATCAAAGAAGAGAATTGCTTCAGACAGACCAAGGACAGGAGAACCAGAGCAAAGAACACTGAATACAAAAAGAGTGCAGGCGGGTACAGTAAATAAGATAAGGAGTTTGGTGAATATTATGACCCGCACACAAAGTAATGCAATAAAGATAAGAAGTCCAAATGTATTGACTAATTGAATGTAGAGGGTGACCTGAGAAGAAAGAGAGGAAAAAAGGAACTATTTAAAAGCAGAACAACACTGGAAATGGGAACAGAACAAAGGGTGAATGCCCACAATTTAATTTAATAGAAGCAATTCTAAGCTTAACAATGCACTGAAGGTACGAGTCAAAAGATGCCTTGAAGAGCAAGGTCCTTGCATATCCCCAGACTACAGGATGCACAGGTAGAATCAGACCACAAGATATAAAAATTATGTACATGGCATAGCTGGATGGGAAATGCACTTCTGGCAATAAGGATTGCTACATTGTACCTTCTGGAAACTGAAGAACTCCACAATTATCGGGGACCTGCACAGATCTTGATATTTATCAACCAAATACAAGATAGTGATCTATATGCAACAGTAGGCACAAGGTGCGGCAGTTTGCCTAATTGTTCCTCAATCTCACCTTGATCATGAAAAGAAATACAGAACCATTTAAAGGGCAACTGGGATAAAAAACGGAATAAAGGCAGTGTCACGAGGTGCCGAAACAGGAGGCAATGGAGCAGGAGACATACGCAGAAGCCTCTCCCCCTTATCTTTCTCCATATCCTCTCCTCTGTTTTCAGCCGGCATCCATGGTGCAAAACATGGACTGTGCCTTTATGGATCGTGGACTCTGGGACCCGTTCCCCGATCATGACCCAATGAGCTTGAAGCTCGACGACGCGGAAGACGTAAAGTGGAGTTCTACCCTAGGAGGCAGCGCAGATGGCTTCCGCCCGGAGAACTGGTTTGTAGACGACAGCCAGCCGGAGGAGAAGAAGGTCGGAAAGCCGCCAAGAGATGAGGAGATGCCGCAGCAAACGGAGTTCCAGAAGACAGTTACCAGAACGAGCCAAAAGAGGGAGCTGGACCCTGTTCGGCGCTGCGAAGAGTCAAGTTACGTTCCAGGAGGGACGTGGCTAAGCAAGGTATGAGAGCATGTGGGGGCTGCTAGGCGAAAGGGGACCAGAGCTGCAAAGTCGGGTAGAGAGGCGAGTGAGCTGCTCGTTCGGTGTCAGGCGTGATAAGCTGCGCGTAACATGGAGTGTAGTACATAAAGCCAAAAGCAACACTGTGGGTGGCACTCAGGTGAAGGTTCCCTTCACACCCTTCCCCTTATTAGCTTAAGGACCTCTGGATAACGTCTGTATGTTGCTCTTTGTTTTTATTGTCTCTCATTTTGGTCCTAAACCCTCCAGAGCCTTATAACAACGCGTCGAAGAGAGTGAAGACGCCAGTCTGTTTCTCTGAGTAAAAGAGACTATAAGACGACACCTCTCTCAACATTAATGAGTTGCCTGGATTATGGCAACTCCTTACTGGTGGGAATCAGGGAGGACCTCTTTTCTAAATTGCAGGTAGTGCAAAATACCGCTGCCCGCCTTGCTCTTGATAAGCCTGCGCGAACTCCCTCTCTGCTGCTTCTACGCCAACTACATTGGCTGCCAGTAAGGAAACGGGCCACGTTTAAAATGATGTGTCTGGTCTTCAGGTCCCTGCATGGAGTGGGGCCGGTTTATCTTATGGAGAAACTTAAATGGTATCAGCCTACAAGACAGCTTAGATCTAGTAATCGCAAAACATTGTGTGATCATAAAATTAGGAAGGTAAGGATGGGGGGGTCGTGCCTTTTCTTACTTGGCCCCCAAGCTATGGAACAGCCTTCCTGAATCAATCCTCCAATGTTCAAACTTGGCATTATTTTTTAAAAAAATGCTTAAAACTTGGCTTTTCTAATTGCTCTTCCCCTTTTTGACCGCTGATCTCTTTTTTTCCAGCGCCGAGAGATCCCCTTGGGGATGATTCGTGCGCGATATAAGTGACCAAAACATATAAATAAACATTCCCCAGAAAAAACAAGCTTACTTTCTGTAGTTAAAAATGAAGCCACCAAGCCCTTAACCCAGTCTCTGTCTTGCTTCTTCACCGCGCCAAACCCACCATGTTTCTTTACTGGCTGAGTGTATCCCTGATCCTCTACCCTTCCTCAGTTTTCCCTCCCCTCTTGAAAATAGGTCCCCATTTAGCAACATACGATATGGAGCACTCAATTATCAAAGACTGCCTCCCAAACTCTTTGTGATCCTCTCAAGAGTAAGGGAAAAAGGGCAATGAACCTCTGAGAGGATATAATCCTAATGACACAGTAACCGACTGATAGTCTTATAGGTCCTGTTGGGGAAAAGGTCGTCAACATTTCCAAATATATAGTATTTTCCCCTTCCCTTGACTATGCCTCTTTTTCATTCTGACCTTGATTGACCTGCTTGCACTTTCTCAGTTCCCCATCCTTTCCAAACTTAGCTTTTAATCCATCAACAGTTCCTTCATGCGTATTGGGAAATACGTCCGGTGACCGAATGCAAAGGAAAAACTCAAAAACTATTCGTCTTAGTTTTCTACCAAGAAAAATGAGATGGCTTCAGGAAAACTGAATAGTCTTCGGCCACCATGCAAAAGCCTGTGGCCATCTTACGCTGCAATGAATACTAATTTCTCTCTGCAGGTTTCATCGTTATTTGATCTTGAAATATCCAACATTCCTCTAACTCCAATTCTGAAGTACAAGTGAGGTACAGCTTTGATTTCCAAGGACAGGTCCACCTACAGCCAGCCTTTTTTTCTTAATAAAACTGCCAATCATCAGTACAGTCAAGGAGGAAGTGGTCTGGTCTGCCAACAGTTAAATTCGCTTGGATCAACTAAAGCCATTAGTCATAAACATTCAGGTCCCGGTCTCATTTATGGGAAAGATTAACACTTCTGGATATTAGAGAATGTTTGCTCAGGACAAATGTTGGAGGACAACGGTCCTCAACTTCCTGGAAAAAGATAGACCTAGCCAGTTTGTCTCTCTGCTGCAGCCTCGTGTGACTGCATCACTGCAGAAGGATGCTAGCTTCCCCGATGGCTTGGATTATCAAGTTGTTAACACTGCAGTTCAATATACATGCTAATGATACAGAGATGGTGATGTAACTGAAGAAAAAGAACAGAAACGAGGTCTAGATATGCTTACTGCAATTCTGCAAATGAAAAAGTTTAAGTGCTGGCTTAAATCTATGCTAAAATGGAGATCTTCATTAACGAGGCATCGGTCCAAACTCCACCTCCAGTCAACTGGGCGGTTGGCTTGGGGCATGCCCCTATGATGGCCCCAGAGGTTAAGACCGGAGGGGTCTGGACTGAAAAGTGCATGGGAGGCACATTTTTGAATCTGTCATATTTTGTAATTATCACCCAAAGTTAGCAAAAACTGTGCCGCCTTCATAGGATATTTACGGTTTCATCTTAGCATCCATGTTGTCAATTTGCTTATTCCGGTTCACTGTACTGTGCAGCAGGAGCCGGCTCAGACGCAAGAATATAGTGCAAGTAAAATTACATAGAAAGAGCTGTCCTCATCTTAAACATGATGGTTCAAGAGGTGATTTCATTTTCCCTGAAGCAATGTAGAGCCATGGGCCTTGTACACCACCAAAAGACACTGTCCAGATATAGGCCAAAGCACTCATTCACAAGCCTGGCTCTTCAGATGCCAAGATTTAAGCACACAGCAAGAGGAGGTCAAATTGTAGCAGCTACCAGATGACACCTTTAAAATGTTATTCATTTATATTGAAAAATGACAACTAAGCATATTTGATTAGTTATTAAAGCCCAAATTGTTCTTTAGAGTACAAAAAAATGCAGGTAGTTTCAATATGCATCCCTTTCACTTTTCACTATTATTTTAGTAATTTGACAGCTAATAAGATCCATAGATCTGCGTATTCCCACTAGGCATGATTAGACAAAACTTAGTTTGTATGTACATGGACACCACACTAACATAACACTGTCACCAACGATTACTCTAGAGTACTGGCCTCTTTCAGCCCCAGTTATAATGGCTGAGGAAGATTTTTATATGACATTTGTGTTCTACCCAAGGTCATCAAAACTGAAAGACCGGCATTTCACTCTTTCTTAAATTCCATTCATTATACTTCACCTCCCTTTTCCTGCCCCATGAGGAATGTACACTTAACAATTAGATTTCAATTCTCTTTCTGTCAATCTTTTTTAAATAATTGCCCAGAATTGTGTACCTTACATTCCAGTTCAGACAAAGGTCTCAAAACAAACTGTGGTGCATTTTGCAGTGCAAAAGAAGTATACACTTATGTTTCCTAATTCCATAATTGTTTTATGAATATCCCTGCTGCCTCTTGTTAGCAAACTTCTGAAGAATCTATAAAATGTGTACTAGCAAAGCCTTTTTAATGTGGGGCGCAGGAAGGTCTACAAAGAAGACGAGGTTCTCCTAACATCACTTGCACTTCAGATTTGCCCACTGCCGGATGGGCTCGCAAACTCAAAACCTTAGAGCACGTTTCAGAAAATCATTTGGAGTCAAGATGAATTAGCAATGGGGCTCCTAGTTTGTTGAGCTACAAGGCCACGTGCATCACTTGATCTGGAGAGTCTCATCCACTTCCTGCAATCAGCCTTTGTGTCCAGGAACTGGGACCTACACGGACCCTGGAGAAATACTGAATATTCCCGAGAAGGAGCTCCAAAAGGGTCACAAACTCCTTCAGCCAAGTCAACAAAAGCAAGCTGATCTGTGGCACTCCCAAATATGGATGCAGATGGGAAGCCCAGGAAAAGGACAGAAATTAGGCTGCAAGTCTGCCTAGTCTTCTAAGTCACAAGAGAGCAGAGTAAAGATGGCAGGCTCGCGGAGAACACACTCCAGGAAGGGCAGAAAATAAGCAGAATGATGTTGCATTTTCAGGAGCAAAATAGCTCTGTTGAATCAATTTATCCTTGGAGGGGCTGGGAGGGTGAGAAATGGCACTGGAATGAGGGGGGAGAAAAGGCACTGGAATGGGGGGGGGGGGGGGGGGGAGAACAGGCACTGGAATGGGGATATCGTTTCGGAAGATCTCTATTTACTGGAGATTCGAGGAGTCGGGTGACTAGGGGATGGAGAGGTAAAGAATACAAGTATAGGAGAGCACAACAGGAGAGTCTGAGACATCAAGATATTGGAACTGCTATGACTTAATTCATCAGTGTTGCATGTAGAGGAATGAAATATGGAACATTTCAGAAACCATGAGACTTGTGCAAATGCACTGATCTAAAATCCAACTTACCACAGAGAAAAGAACTGCAAAGTCTTGGAAGTGGGCAATCACTTTTTCAATTACAGACTTCAGCTGGAAAAAAGAATGTTGGATATATAAATATTACATATTCGCCTGTCCTTTACATAAGCGGGAGTGGGTATCAGTCATACTGGAAGACTAACAATCGCAGCATGTGCATTAGTACAAATAGTTAACCTGTGGAAGAAAATGAGGCATCACGTGGAAAACAACCGTTCACATGCCGATCCAAATCTGTGGTTCATTACAGAGAAGCGGTGAAGAGGCAAAGGTGAGACTTTGAACAGGTTCCGGACCATGAGAACAGCACATACAAAGTGGACCATGTGCCTGTACCAAATTTAAAGTCTACTTCTTGCATGAAATCAGATAAAATACACTGCATCACTTGAAACCCTGTTACCTACAGACAGTTCAGGGATCTTTAATATACAGAACGGTATTGCTGTTTTTTTTCCTTCTTTTATTTTTTTAGTTGGGCTCTTGTCCTGATCTGTTTCACTGTTGATCTTTAACAAGATCTAGTAAGCTTGACTATAAGAGTGTCACCTCTAAACGCAATCCAGAGAGGGGTGTGGGGGGGGGGGGGGGGGGATTGTTGGTAACCTGGATGAAGGAAAATGAAGCAGCAAATAAAATCATTGTTTCTTGATTTGTTTTGTCAGATATTAAAGAGATAACAGTGACATTTACACCCTGATAAAATGGCGGACGGGCATGCTATTGCCAAAATGAACTCAGCATAGGTACTGCTTGTACCCTAACACCATTCCCTCTACTGATCCTCCCCTCAATAGTGCTTAGGTCTCTATCCTCGACAGGGTACTGCCTTTATCTCCTCCATCAGTCCCCTGGTTTTAATAACAAAGTGTCATTCTATTCTACACTCTGGTATAAGTGTATTATCTATCACTCCTCTGTATCTATTAGGCTAAGGTTTAATTCTATCCTCCCATTGGTTTAAAGACATTTTCTTATTCATTAGTGCAGGAACTCTCTCCCCTTTTGCTTCTTGTTAATGCTGGAACTCTTATTCCACTTCTTCCCATTAGTACAGCAGAGTATTTTCCTCCAACCTGTGCTCCCCACGAGTGCAGGATATTGCCTGCTGCTTTCTCTTTAGTGTAACCAATATCTCCAACCACCTCTCACATAATTCAGAAGCACTCACCGCCCTGTTCTTCGTGCAGAGGTACTCTCAACAACATCATCCACTCTTTATCCACTGAAGGCACTGTGAGGCAGAAGCACTTCTATTACTGTTCTTTACATCTGGAGGTAAGCATGAGGCCGCTGTGGCCTATCCGAAACGGCCAGTGTTGTTGATCTATGCAGCCATCACCTTCCACCATGTGGCAGGCTGCTTTGGCATGACTTGATAAGACACTTGAGCCATCTCAGTGCACGGTGACAGCAGGTTACAAAGGCAATTGTCTCCACCGCTCACCAGTGCTTTCCCTGCATGAAGCCTAGGCTCACCTCTGCATTACGGTCTCTCGTTTCTGCATTTATTGAGGAGTTATTTTTGTTTGGTTTCCTCTATCGAGCCTAGGTGTCCGAGTACGTTTGAAATAGAAGAAATACAAATACATTTTCGATAAAGGCTCCAAATCATCCTCAGCATCTTGAATCAAGACGAAAACAGTTTTGTTCCTGGGCTAGAATAATAGGTCATCTAGAACAGCCAAAATTGTCTACTCTGACCAGGTTTCTCTTGCCTTCTGTCTCTGAAGGAGATGCCAACTCAACAGACCAGACAAATCACGCTCAAAGGGAAACCTAAGAGGCTTGCATGCAGATTTTAGCCCAGTAATGAAGTGTTTGCTACCTGATAGACCCTCTGTGGATAAGCAATAAAGAGAAGTTCAGACTAATTTTAACTAACATTGAGATGCCCGCACACTATATCACTGGCTCTCCTTTGCCCACTACAAACATTAAGTGCAGAAATGTGGCTGGGAAAATACAGGCAGAGAAAAGTAAAGGAAATATGAATGTGACTATTTTTTCCTCGTCTTTAACATTTGGAGAACAGCAGAGTTCACAGAGAAAAACCCACACCTCCTAAACACCAATGCCCCACGAGCAGCAGAAATCACCTTCTGGAAGGCAGGGTGAGTGCAGCAGCAATGCACCAACCCAAAACGTAGGCAAGACGGGTATGTTAGACCGAGGTAATAATCCCAATTGTTACATTCTGCATAAGACAATAACTGAAGTGTATGTGCAACTAAATAACAGTAGTCAACAAGTTGAACGTTAAAACAAAGTCTTCGAAATCAAAGGCATTAATAGCTTCCAGAAAGTTTTTTTCACAAAAGATGTTATTTCCAAGGAAAGGAAAATTCAAAGGAAAGTAAAACTGTAATTTACATAGCCTTTCAAAGCAGGAGCTAAAAGGCTTATAAACATAGAAGCAGACCAATAGCAAATGCGAGCAAGCCTCATGAGAGCCGAACTGTCCCAAAAGAGGGTTTTAAATTGCTCCAGAACTTCAGCGCCTAGCTAGCTGTTAAGAGGTTTGAGAATTCACACAATACTCTAAACCTGATTTCAAGTAACCGTCAAAATACACATACAGTACAGTATTGTATTATAATACTCATGTAGGGCTTACTGCCAGGGGAGCTGAAGCGCCTGTCCACAAGGAAAGCATACTACACTGTGTGGGTGTGATAGTTTTTGCTTTGAGTTTACATGGGAAGTATTTCCATTTGTGCATGATGACCACTGAGATGAAATTATCTTCTTATGGGCCGCAGAGCTTGGTGATGGGATTTATAAGGAAGTGTAAGATTTATGCATATTTTTTACAACATGTGTTAAGCTGGCAGCTTTGATTAACTCTGCATGCCCCTTAATTGTGTAGGTAATTTATCTTTTTAGATTCCTATTCTGATTTGCTATGTCGGCAGTGAAAAGAGGTCCACTCTTATCTTGTGAGTCCATAAGACAGGGGTCAATAAAGAGTAAGGGGGGAATCCGAGATCTGCAGGGACAGCCTGTGTTACAGTCTGTGTTACAGTCCTCCCTTACATGACTGCCATTATAAGATATCAATTTAAGGAGAATTGGCAAAACTGACTACATGGTCATCCTTCATTTCATTATATTGCCCCCCCCCCCTGAGTTTTACAACTTGTTCCAGATTAGATTGCTACGTTTTGGGAAAGGGTCTACAACCAGATAATTACAGGAGCATTACCTCAAATCTGGGAAGAGGCAGTAGTTATCCCCCTAAAAAGAAGCTGAATGGGGATCCAGATAACCTAAAAAGCCTGTGCCCCATCTCACTTCTGCCTGCACCGGCCAAAATCTTTGAAAAGTACACTAACCAGGTATTGACCAAGTTTATGACCACTCAGGACCTTCTGGACTTTTCACAGAGTGGTTTCCGAAGTGGTCATAGTACTGAATCACCCTGGTTGCGGTGGCAGATTAGATCTATTGCCAGGGGGACCAGGGTGGCACAGCCATCCTGGTTATGCTGAATTCGCCAGTGGCATTTTATATGGTATCCCCATCCCACTTGGTGCAAAGACTGCATCAGGCAGGGGTGAGGGATACCGCTCTGGCGGGTTCCTTTCTTACCAACAGGACCCAGACCATCAGCAGTGGCGACTTCAGGGCAGAACCTTTTCAGTTCCCCTGTGGGGGTGCCGCAGGGGACTTCCCTCAGCCCCACCCTGTTTAATCTTTATGTGGCCCCACTAGCAAAACTGGTGTGGTCATTCAGTTTCTAGGTCATCTCTTATGCAGATGACACCCAGATCATCGTCTCAATTTCTGACGACATGCAATCACTGGCAGAGAAATGTAAACTTTGTATGATGGATATTGGTATCAGGATGAAGGGAAACTGTCAAATTGAAGGCCAAAAAGATGGCGATCCTGGTCTTTAGCAAAAACAACAGTTGATGGACAGAATGCAGAGCAATGTCATACATTCACCCCAGTACAGAGATCTGGGTCTAAATCCATCGTTTGTTTGCTCACCATGCCGTTCCAGTTTGAACCCAGTCATATGCAAATCAGTCTTGAGCCTGTGCCTCATGGGAACAGTCCAGCCCGAACTGCCAAGCCAGGTCCTGGTCTTTAGGGCACAGCATTCAGTGAGGTCAGAGCTGTGTTGGCCAGAGACATGTGGCCCCTTACCTACTCCAGTAGTTTCCGATAATACGCTCACCTTTGATACCCAGGTCAATAGGACCTTAAGTTCATGTTTTCATATCGTCAAAATCTTTAAAAATATTTTTCCTCTGATACAAGTGGAGTTCAGAACAGCAGTAGCTATTGCACTCATTACGTCTCGCCTTAACTACTGCAGTGCACTATACTTAAACATTAATAAGTCATTGCTCAATAAACTTCAGGCCATTCAAAATGTAGCAGCCCGCCTGGTATTGAATGTACCTAAATGCCTATTAGCTAGGAAAGGCTTCCACTCTCTGCACTGGCTTCCTGTCATGAAGCGGTGACCTTTAAAGCACTCGGCATGGTCCATCAGGTGTACCTCCAGGGCCCGTTACCCCTGAGGTCCGTATTTCCACGGGTACTCTCCTAAGGGACAACTGAGATCTTCCACTGTGAGTAAGGTGATCATGCCTAGATTCCGGAAGAATACATTGGGTGGTCGAACCTCTCTGGTAGAAGTGGCAAATTGTGGAAACACTGCCGATCCACATTGCCAATGTAGTATCTCACATGGCCTTATGTAAGCAACTAAAAACTAATGTATTCTCCCTTCCATAAGGCTATCCTCTTTGGCAGCTTCTTTTTTGATGGTAGCACTTTGACGCCTATTGGCATAATGCGCTTTATAAACTTAATTACACATGTCCGTATCAGAGCAAGCAAATATTTGCGACCTGCAGAACGAACTAGGTTAGATTACTCTGTTGAGCAGCATCTTGGAGCAGACATCTTTAATCTTGGCATGCCTGTATGATTAGTAGGGAGTGATTATTGAAGCATGTACATTTAGCCAGTATATGAGCCATTAAGTTACCAGCAAGGTTCCAGAGGCCTTTTTATATCTGATACGACTATACCATCGATGACTAGGGATAAGGTAATGAATCAGTAATATTTCAAAAGTTGTCCTTAGTGCAGTGTTCTTTAAGAACAATGTAACGAAAAATAAGTAGTTCATGGTAGGTACACAGTCAAAAAATGTACTCAGAGGTGACTGGGTACACAAATAATTCCACTGTGCACTATACTCATTCCTTAGCCCAAGCTGTAAGGATGTCCTAAATCTAAGTAGGTGTTATGGGAGCAAGGGCTACCACACAGACAAATCTGTGCATACCTGATCAATGACTAACATCCTCACCCTTATTCACTCTAGACTGAATGGTTTTCAGATAAACTTCGGTAGTTCTAGTTTCCGAACCCCCTGAGGTTGGGGGTCATGATGCTTGTGGAGAACCTGGTGTACCAACATTCAGATTGGAAAAGAAAAGCCAGAATAAGGAATCAAAGCTATTGCCTGCAAACCCAGGCAACATCTATTTAGTTCGCCCTACAGGGAGAGCAAATGCATACACTTTGCTACACTAAGACATCAAACCAGACATGCTAGAAATTGGGCAAGCACTCGAGGACAGAAAATCAAATGATAAGGCTGTCCTCCATTTCTGTCATCCATGTAGACACACAGACAGACTATTTGAAGGAACAGAACCACAACAAGCTCACAAGTATGCTACAGTCTGCACAAAAGCACGGCTTTGCATTATATATTTTTTTATAATGCACACACAACGTCGGAAAGAGGGAAGCTTCAGGGAGCCCAGAACAATGGGGATTCCAAACTCCAGAAAAACCCCTGCCCAAAGGCATTTGAGGACCACAAACAAAACGGTAACATAAGATTCATGTGTATTTTATACAATAAACGTTTTCTAAATTGTTTTATACCATAATTCACAGATTGTCTTCAGAACCAAAGAACAGAAAAGTTACCTGTGGATAGGCATCTTCAAAAGCACGGTCTGGAGTCATATGTTTGATAACATCAGCCAAAATAGTGTTAACTTCACGTTTCTAAAATGTAAAATGCAGAATTGCATCAGGAAAGATAAACCTGTACTACAAAATATATCAACATAATGAATTAATGCATGCACCTCACCCCGTTCATTGAACAGGTTGTTTCTTAACTGTTAAAAGGTCTGGATCTATGGAGAGGTTCCTGGTTTACAATCCTATGTGCACTATGGTTTGGATTAGTTTCTTCCAGGGATATTTCTGATCAAGTTACAATTGTTCTTAAGATAGACGTCCCTGGTCAAGGAGGAGCCTAGCGCGCAACCAAGATGGCCGCGTAGGTGCGAGGCTCCCGAGGACCTCCGCGACCTCCTGAATTAATCCTGGCGATATCCTGTCCTTGTTGAGGGGACTGTGTCGGTGAACCCGAGCTGAGGCGCCACCCGTTCTTTGGGCTCGAATCGGACCCCGAACACCGGTGGGAGCATCGATTGAAGGTTGCGGCCTTCTCCTCGCCGGCCCCCCGGATTGGAGTAGTGGGGCGATCCGGGGACGAAGTGAATAACAGCGGCGAGCGGGGCTGGGCGACTCGCGTACCCCGCACTTTCACTTTCGCTTTTGCGCCCTCCTTGCCTCAGGCGGGGTCGGGCTGCGGAGCGGGGTGCGGTGGTGTTGCCTTGTCCAGGTGCCCGGCTGACCCGCCGGCGGTGGGTTGACCCGCGGCCCGGTGGTCGCCCCCGCCCCCCCCCCTGACACCCGTGATTTGGTGTGGCGGCCCGTTTGGAGATCTTGGCACGACGGTGGAAGGGCCAGCATGTCCACCAAACAAGATGGCGACCGGGCGAAGATGAAGACAACCCGCCGTGGCACGGCGCACCAGGCCAATAGTATGGATCGCTATACGCTCCAGAAGGGTTCTCCGGAGACATCGCGGTCATCCCTGGTGGGCCCGACGGAGGCGCCTGCCCAACCGATGGATCTGACCCTCCGGGACGTCATGGGCGCCATCGCAGAGATGAAGGCCTCAGTGGACCAGCGTTTCGATACCTTGGCGCAAAAAATTGACTCGGTCCTGGTGGATGTGGGCCTTGTGAGGGCAGACTTGTCAAAAACGAACGACCGAGTTGACTCCCTGGCCCACACCACAACGAGCCTCACTACGGACGTGGTGGCCCTCCAGAAGGAGGTGCGCCGGCTTGGCCAGGCGAGCGCCCTGATGGACCGGCGACTGGAGGATTCCGAGGGTCGGGCCCGGAGGAACAATGTTCGCATTATTGGTGTGCCGGAGGGCCGAGAGGCGGAGGCGGCAGATCTCTTCGTGGAAGAACTGATCCTGACCCATCTCCAGCCCCGGGGGCTGAGTAAGCTTTTTGCGGTGGAGCGTGCCCACCGGGTCCCTGGGGGCCGCCCTAAGACCGGTGCACCGCCGCGGCCTATTATTGCCCGGATTTTTAATTTCCGGGACAGAGACGCCATCCTCCAGACCTCCAGGCAACAGGGACCGGTCAGGCTGGACAACATGGATGTAAACTTCTACCCAGACTTTACTCCGGCGGTCCAGAAGCAGCGACAGAGCTTTTTTGGTATTAAACGTCGCCTAAGGGACCTAAACCTCAAGTACTCAATGCTCTTTCCGGCTAAGCTGAGGGTGGAGGTGGATGGCCGTACGCACTTCTTCGACCGGCCCGAGGTGGCTGGGGACTGGTTAGATACTTTGCCTGGAGATCGGGGTGGGGGGGGCGCGGCTGGCGGGGAGGGCCCGCCGGATCAGAATTGAGGGGTGACTGTATAGGCCTTGCTCTGGATATTGTTCCTTTACCATATATTGCTTTCGTATGTTCCCCTCCCAGGGAGGTCGGGTGGGGTCTGCTGGGGGCTTCCCTCCTCCTCGGGGGGACTAGTTAGTACTTAGCTATGGGGCGACAGGCACACTGCACTTTGGGGGGGCTGTCTGGGCTCATGCAGGGGTGCAGGGAGGGGGGAGTTCTGTTGGGACCGGGGGGTGGGGGGGGTGTGTTGTTTGTTAGCACCGCAAGGCAAACCCGCAACTGTTTTGTTGTTTTTAAGATGCTCGGTGGGGGGCGACCGATTGTTTTGACGTATGATGGGGGGTAGGGATTTGATTGTGTTGTCATGGAATGTTAACGGCCTGGGGGATAGGATTAAGCGTGGTGTGGTCCTGCAGTATTTAAAACGTATTTCTCCAGATGTTGTCTTCCTGCAGGAGACACACCTTATAGGTAACACCTTTCATGCAATGAATCGGCGGGGATATCGTTTGGCGGCCCACTCCGGCTTCACTTCGGGCTCGCGGGGGGTGGGTATTATGGTCAAGAACTCGCTCCCGTTGGAGATTGATGAGGTGCGCCATGATGAGAGGGGACGTTACACTGTTCTGGTGGGACGAATGGAGGGTAGAGTGTTTATCTTTATATCAGTGTACGTCCCGCCTGGGTTACAAGCCACTACATTTGCGGACCTGGGGCGCCTCCTTCTGGACCTTCCGGGTGGCCTGTTGGTGGTTGGAGGGGACTTTAACGCGGTTGCCTCTGGGTCTATGGATCGCCATCCCCCTAGGGACCTCCCCCGGGCACAGGCGTGGCTGCCCGGCCTTTTAGACACGCTGGGCCTGGTGGATTGCTGGCGCTTAAAGCATCCCGTATTGCAACAGTACACCTTCCACTCGGGGGCCCATGGTAGCCTCTCGCGGCTTGATTACATCCTTGTCCCGGCGGCCCAGGCAGGGAGGGTGGGGGAGGTGCGCCATTTGGCACGGGGTATCTCAGACCACTCCCCATTGTTGGTGCATTTCGATGTCTTCCCGAGGGGGGATGGCAGGGTGGCCCCGATCAATGCATGGTATTTGCGCGACCCCACCATTCGTGCCGACTTGATCAAATCCTTACAGCGCTATTTCGATGAGAATGTGGGGTCGGTCCCGTCTGCCATCTCCCTGTGGGAGGCTTTCAAGGTGGTTCTTAGAGGGGAGGCCCTCTCCTTTATTTCCAATGCCCGGCGGCGCGAGCGGGAGGAGGTGACCCGGGTTGAGGCCGAGATTGCAGAACTGGAGGGTGACCTGGGGAGCGGGGTAACAGACGCCAAGTTGCATGTTTTGCACTTAAAGCAGGCGGCCTATCGGGCCCTCGTTACGGAGGCGGCCAGGGGCCTCAGTAGAGAGCAGCAGGGGCGATTGTATGATGTGGGTGACAAGGCTGGCAAATTGATTGCGTGGTTGGACAAGAGGGAAAGAGCGAGCCGCGTGGTGCCTTTGATTGAGAGCGTGGATGGTGTGTGCGTCACTGAGCCGGAAGCCATTGTCTCCTGCTTCGCGGATTATTTCCGCGAAGTCTACTCCCCGGTTTCTCCCGGCTCGGAGGAAGATTCCCATGCCTTGCTTCGGGACATCGCACTGCCCTCCCTTACGGTGGAGGACAGGGATTCGCTGGATGCCCCGCCCACCTCGGACGAAATTGCCTCGGCTATTCGCTCGGTTGCATCCGGCAAGGCCATGGGCCCCAATGGTATTCCCATTGAGCTATACAAGCTACGCCCGGATGTGTTGGCGCCCCACCTGCGCGCGATGTTCCTTGCGGCCCACTCGCAGGGCTCCCTCCCGCCGGACCAGCGTCTGGCTACAATTGTGGTGATCCATAAGGAGGGGAAGCCCCGTGAGCGGGTCACATCCTATAGGCCGATTTCGCTTCTGAACGCGGAGCCCAAAATCCTCGCCAAGGTGTTGGCCAACCGGTTGGTTGGTGTGGTGGGCGATTTGGTCCACCAAGACCAATCGGGCTTTATACCACACCGCAACACGGCGCTTAATCTGCGGCGCTTACACGGGGTGCTCGCGCGTGTCCCATTTGTGCGGGAGCCGGCCATCTTGGCGTCCTTGGACGCCACCATGGCGTTTGATACGCTCGAATGGCCATATATTTGGGCGATGCTGGCGAAGTTTGGGTTCGGCCCGGGTTTCGTCAGCTGGGTCAAATTGCTATATTCGGGCCCGTTGGCGCAGGTGGTGGTGAATGGGCGAGTATCTGCCCCATTCGCGCTGGGGCGGGGCACGCGACAGGGATGTCCCCTGTCGCCTCTCCTGTTCGCCCTGGCCATGGAGCCCCTGGCGGAGTGGTTGCGGTGGCACCCTTCTATCCGTGGTCTCCGCTGGACCCCCGAGCATGAGGACCGCGTGTCCCTCTATGCTGACGATATCCTTTTGTATCTCGCCTCCCCGCGCAAGTCACTGATCGTCCTGGTTGATGTTTTGCGCTCCTTCGGTCGCAACTCAGGCCTGGTCATCAACTGGGCGAAATCCTGTGTCTATGTGCTCTCCGGGGAGGCCCCGGTCTTGCCACGGGACTGTCCGATCCAGATTGCCTCCCAGGGTTTCCGGTACCTGGGTATATATATCACTCTTGACCCGGAGGCCCGCTATGAGCGGAACTTGCTGCCCCCCCTCCAGCGTCTGAGGGAGGACGTGGTGCGCTGGCGGCGTCTGCCGCTCTCGCCGCTCGGCCGAGCGGCCTTATTTAAAATGATGTCCCTGCCGCGCTTCCTCTACGCCCTCCAGAATACCATGGACCTGGTCCCGGCACGCTACTTTCGCGAGGTGGAGGGCCTCCAGCGGCGCCTGTTCTGGGACGGGAGGCCGCGTATTGCTCTGGCTAAATTGACGCTCCCGTGGTACGATGGAGGGGTCGCCCTCCCGGACATCAAACGGTACTACTGGGCCTCCCAACTAGCTGCAATTAATCATGGCCTTTACGGGCCCGCCTTGAACCCGGCATTTGAGATGGACAGGACGCTTCTGCCCGGTGGCGATTATAATCGAGCGCTCTACTCTGGCGCGCCAGACTCCCGTTTGACGGGACCGACGCGTGTCATGGTGCGTGTCTGGCACGCGGCTAATGCAGCTATGGGGTGGAAGGACCGTTTGACCCGAGCGTCTCCGCTGTATGCATCTGAGAGGTTGGGCTCCCTGTGGACGTCGAAGGGCTTCGAGAAGTGGGACACGATCGGAATCAGCACGGTGGGAGATCTCTGGACGAGGGGGGGATTCAAAACTTTTGAGACGCTGCAGGCGGAGTTTCAGCTGCAGGGCAGTGAGTACTTTCGGTACCTACAGGTCCGCCATGCGCTGGGCTCCGTCTTCCCGGATGTTGCATCCATTCCGGAGTCTTCCCCCCTGGAGGACAGAGTGCTAGATGGCCATGTCCCGGACAGCACGATCTCCCTCATATACAAAAAATTGATTAACGATAGATCGTGTCTGCTGACTAGTCTCCGCGAGGCTTGGGTTGCCGACGGGCTGGAGCTGGACGACGAGGATTGGATCTCCGCGGTGGCCTCTCCGAAAGAGGTGGCCATCCCGGCTCGCCTTCGTTTCGTCCAGCTCAAGATCCTTCACCGGGTCTACGTGACGGGGCCAAGGCTTTTACGTATGGGTTTTGCCGGTGATGGAATGTGTAAGCGTGGCTGTGGTGCGTTGGCGACTTTCATGCATATACTGTGGGAGTGCCCGAAGGTGGAGCGATTCTGGCGTGGTGTGCATGAGGTTCAACGAATGGTTACGCGTGTCGCGCTGCTGCCTGAAGCGAGGAGATGCTTGCTGAATGTCTGGGAACCAAATGACTACTCGGTCCCGCAGGCGCGGTGGGTGACTCTGGGATACATGATAGCCAAGCGTGATATTGCCCAATTGTGGGGATCCCAGAGGCCCCCTGCGGTGTCGGCCTGGAAAGAGCATATGGATTGGTGTATGTTTCGTGAAAAGGTGGTGTATGTGGCGAGGGGTAAGCCTGGGGCGTGGATGAAACTCTGGGGCCCCTGGAACGCCTACCGCGGGGGTATTTGTGAGCCGCCGCTGCTACCGGCGGCCTCGCCGGCTCCGTCTCCCTAGATGGCGCCCCTCCCTTGGCCGCGGGCGCGCGGTCCCCCAGTCCCTGATCTACTCCCGTCCCCCTCTTCAGAATTTTGCTGCTGGTTTGGATCCCCCACTTATGGAGCACGTGTTGTCACTTTGGATCGAGGGTTGCCTTGCGGTTGTGGTTTGTTTACGTTGTTTTGCGTTAAGAAAATGGAACCGTACTGTGGGCATGGAGCTGTGAGGCCTGCACCATTGATCACTCCTGTCTTTCTACTGTGCACCGCTGAGAAAGCTTTTTGCTGTATGTATGTAATATGCTTATGATGCTCTAGCGGCCGGCCGTGTGGTTGTAGGCCCATACCTGTAACTTCTATAAACTGCAATAAACGGTTTCAAAAAAAAAAAAAAAAAAAAAAAAAAAAAAGATAGACGTCCCTCAGACCACAATCTCGAGCAAGGTATTATTAAGTCAAGCTTAAAGGTTGTTAATGAATTCACACATGCCCCACGGCTCCTTATCAATCCTTCAAAACATTCTCCCAGGAATACTGCAGCTCTCTCTAACAACTAACTGGGACATGGCTCTGGATCCATTTTCGTACTGAGATTGCATATATTAGTGGCCCCTTAAGTTCGACGGTCCCAGTAATGGAAAGTACCAAGCCCATCGGAATCATGAGTTCTGGTGTTCCACGGGGATATTTTGGCTACTGACAGCTTTGTTTCCTTTGTGTAGGAAGCCGTTCCTCAGACAAGCAAAGGGAAGTTACAAAGGCAAGAAAGGACACATGGGACTCAAGAGGTGAAGATTTTCTTTGACCATTGGTAGGAGTCATTGGGCCAGCCCTGGGAGTGTTTACCGGACAGTAGTGCTGAGGACCAAGAATCTGCTGCCAAATGCTTTTCTGCAGTGAAAGGGGATCTTGGGTAGGTAGGTTTTACCAGAAAGCATATTCCATAAATAGGAATAGAGTCATTTTTCTGAAAAATTTGAAGGTGAATGCTATCCGTTTTGAAATGCATATAGACCAACCAGGCATTGAACTTCTGCAGGTTGATCACCGGTCAGTATTCTTTCTGATTTTTTTTTTTTTTTTACAAGAAAAAAAAGTCCTAGAGAACCAAGTATTCAAACTCAATGGGCAGAAGGAAGAGAGAGGGCTGACATGAAGAAGTGCATCACACGGAGGCCAGCACTTCTACTAACACTCTCAGCCCCGTGGGGACTGCCGGCTACAGCATCTGCACAAAGCCTCACACCCACTGCCAAAGACAGGAGGGAAGCTGCCGAGTTTAGCCACCATGTGAAGCAGCAATAGAGAGATTACAGCCCCAGGAGCAAAAACTCAAGGCTCAATCTTAAATGAAAAAGAAGCATGAGCATCTATCTGCACTGCAGTAAGAAAAGAGGAAGACATCGAGCAGGAGTGAGGAATCTTGTGGCTCAACAGAAAAGGATAGGATGGCTGTTGTGGGTATGAAAGGGACTGGCCTCGGAGGTCTTGTAGTTATTTTCTTGATGTGTTTTTGCTTCTTCTGAATGGATTTGTGTCTCAATTGTTTTGATATAGTTCACTTGGTACACTGCTGAGTATGGAGAAATAAAGAGTTTTAAGCATAGCCTTGTCCTCCGTGTCCTTAACAGAGCAGAAACATTTTGTCATGTTCACTAGGAAATTTTCATTATCTTACACCATTATTACGGTAAGATTGCCCAGCTTTGGAATAGCCGCATCTATCCATTATAATGGATTTGAGGATAAGGACCAAAAAGATATCACTTCCTGTGCATTCATCACGTTCAAATTGCAAATGATTGTTACTACTACCGTTACGATTATGGTAAATTGATGTCATTGGGTAGCATCTCTTAGAGTCTGTCCAACCTTTGACTCAAGCAAACATTAGCAAATACGCTCCTGGCTCAGGTTTTTATCTTTTAATCAACAGTACAATTTGTTTCTTATTCAAAGGCAAACTTTTGTGATATATAAGAATATTTAAATGTTGAGAGCTCCTTTGAGGACAATGGAGCAGTAGTGGCCTATAAAAGCTGCTTTTAGCCCGCTGCTCCACAGCCTTTGCCTCTCTCTTTCCCTGCCTCTCCGGGATATATGGATTGGGCAGGGGAAAGAGTGAGGAGGCGGATGTGGACCAGGGCACCCAGGACCCTCCCCCCACCCTCCTTCTACCTGTAGCTCACAGTGTCACTGGAGCAGGAAAAAGGGGAAATCTGCTCTGCTGCTGGGTCTCACTGGCACAGCTTAACGAGGAAAAGCAGTGTAGCCAAGCCCAGGGAGAAACAGGGTGGACTTCAGGCTCCTTTCAAAGCTGTATATTCAACAGTCAATAGTTTTGGTACTACGTGTGGCTGTAATTATTGAACAATCACAGCAAGAGCTGTGAAAATAGGCTTTGGAGCCGCAGAGGGTTTCAAATCTCTCTGTCTCCCGGGAGGCTCTTGTTTTTTATTTAGGACATAGTGTCCTCATATGGCGGAGTGTTGTAATAGCATAATAACCAGTCGAAGTGGCAGGCTATACTGGTCATTATAGGCCCGGTCCCTTGTTATAGGCCCTAAATGTTGGCACAGGAAATACAATGCTGGAACGGGCCTTTAATGTCCAGTATAGCCCACTACAGAGAACCACAAGGCTATATTAGAAGTAGTGGATTCAGCAAATAGGTTGCATTCTACAGATAATGCCAAAGATTTTCTAAATATTTGTGTAATCCCCACATTAGCTGTTATAAGATTAGCAGCACACAAAAATGAAAGCAAAGTAACACATACCGTGAAGTGTCTGCATGTATACTCTACCCACACTTCAGCACAGTTGATATAATCCTAGGAAAAGATATAGTCTGATAAGCAAAGGTTTACAGAACATTTAGTAAAATTAACAGCTCTGAAATGCTATATCAGCAAAGGTGAAATATTTAAGGGAAAAAAAAAAAAGGAGTTAGGCGAAGCAGTTTAAAAAATGTACATAGAATTGACTGTCATTCCTTTTCTCTAATCTGCCATTATTTTAGCATGCAATCGTCAAGGAGAACCAACGGAACAACAGTAAGTTCAAACACTGAAGAGGAGTCTTAGTTCACTCAGTCAGAACTGTCATGTTGGGTACATTCTTTATCACAATGACCAAATGAATATGGCCTGCACCATACATTATTTTCAGATCCAAAGCATTACATTAGTCACTAGAATTTTATATAAAAGTTACAAACATTTTCAGAAATGAGCAGGACACAACCCGTACAAACGTAACAAATTGTGAGGATGTTAAATGTACATAACAATGTTGGACACAGAAGAATGATATTAAGATTGGAAACATAAAAATGGTGCTAAAGTGGTGAAAAGAATTTTAGCAACAGCAAATATCTGAATCTCTCCCCATGAGTGAATTTCTTTATTATTGTCAGTCTTTATCTTTTTAAATACAGCAATGCATATCAAGATATGCATCGCTGCATACAACATGGATATAAAGAATTGAAATCAAAAGCCGTCTCTCCAGGATCTTGTTTTTCCAATAGTTGCTACTTATGCTCATGCAGTGCACTCTGTAGCAGGGTATGGTAAAAAGGTTGGAGTAAGGGGAAAATCTGCAAAGAATACCAGAGCAACAGAAAAGCCCTAATAAGGGTGCTAGGGAATCCATGCAGCATGTATATCTCCTATTCACCTAAGACAAGCCTACCTCTCATTGTAATTACTCAGTGCATACCAATAACTTACTTAACCCCAGTTTTACATATACTGATGCCCGATACAGATTTATTGTTTTACGATATTAAAGCGGCTGCCCTCTGTTTTGATTTGTTAGGTAAACAATTCCCAATAAAAGCTTCGAAAACTATACTTTTGGCAATCAGAAAATGTTTAGCATCTAACAGGGCAACATTAAAGTTTCAAATGTTCGCCTATGTTTTCCAAATGTTCACATAACTAATGTTATAGGGTTCCATAGCTGAGAAGCATGAAGCAACATGGCTCACACCTACCTATAGGGACCCCAGGCCTAGTCCGACACAAACAGGTAAAACGTTTTCTTGTACATAATCATAGGAAACAGAAGGGAGTGTAACAGGTTTGAGCTATTAACACATTTGGGGGCTTATCAATGAATAGTCTTTACAAAGGTGACTGCAGCAGATGCTAGTAACTTAGGTACAGCGTCACAAACAAGTATGAGGTGTTCTCACTATATTCCTTTAGTGTGGAATTGAATTGTGGTGTTCAGCACAATCTGAATTCCACGTCAGACAACTGACTAGAGTATAAGCCGTTGCTATGGTCCAAACATGAGAAGAAAAACAGACAGACACTAAAGACAGATTTAACATGTGGGACCAAAGAAGTGTGGGCAGTTCTAGTAGGAAGCCCGGATTCTTTAATTTAATAGTCGGAACAGGAAAATGCCTCATAGTAGCAGGTAGGAAATCACATGCCACCCAATACCCAGAGCTTCTTACAGGACAGATCATCATCAATGACTTGAGTAACACAAAGCTTTCCATTATATAATTGATACTGACAGTTGGCATGAAACAGATAGATAGCTTTCTGATAACTTACTAGTGGGTTTTTTAGTTTAGTGATGACTTTCCAGGCTTCATTCAGTATATGGAGTCTGTCATTTTCAGGAGGGTCTGCCAAGGCTAAATTTAATCCTAGTGATCGGAAGAGAAGATGCTGGAAGAAAATAAGATTGAACACAACTATGATTTGAGAAGTACAATTAAACCCAAATTTATTGCTGATGGCACAATCCCAAATCCGGCAGTAGGGGCCTCGCCTTCAAATCATGGTCTACTTATTCTACGGAAGCACAGCTTTGGTGGAGACATCATAACCTTTACATCCTGGATCGCTTGGTTTAATTCACACAATAATGTTATTTTTGGATTTCATAGACACATTGCACTTTTAAGTCCATGTAAGTCTATAATTTTAGTCAAAAGACGCTTATACCTGTTATTTCAGGTTCAATATTCTTATGAAATGTTTGTTGAAGCTCAAGGACACAAGTTGCATGGAGATATGGAGCTTTTACTCAATAGGCTGCCTGAATAATAGGGGGAACACACACCTCCTACCTCCTGGTTCCCCATGTATGATGGAACCTAAGCTTTGTCACTGCTTGAGACCCCAAAATAAGCGAAGACACGAAATCCTTATCCTTCACCCTTTGAATTTGATGAAGGTAATAAATAATTACCTTATGGATGCCTTTCTTTAATAAATATCTTAATACACTACAAATTGAGGGGGTGAGATTTCTACATCATGATGTCTCACCTACTCTTACTCCCTTTATTGCCAGATCAGCGGTCCCATTATACTTTGACTCTGTGAGGTACCGTGTGGGATTGTGATGAGGATAGTTATTCCAGACCAGGACTGGATTAAGACCTTCAGAAGCCCCAAGCACATAAAAGATTTTGGTGCCTCCATATATATCTAGTTCAAAATATAAACAATAATAAATCATAAAATAACATTTTATTTTTTATTTTTCTAAATGAAACAAAACTTACAGTAAGATAGAAAATAAGGTTTATATTTGTATCCTTCCACTTTATTTTTTAAAGACATCTTTTTATTGTGATTTTATAATTCGATACAGAAGGGGAAAAAAAGGCTTGGATAAGAAACATTACATTCAATGACAATTAGATCATGTCCTGTAGTATTACAGATTGTTCTCTTTTAGGCAGTACAAACAATTCTCAATGTAAGTGTTTCCTCAGAGCAATTACCTTCTGTCGGTTAGCATTTGCACGACCTAGTATGTTTATTTACATAAGCCTAATAACATACTAACATCTTCAGTTAGTGACCATTTTGTCTAGTACTTGCTTCACTGAAATCAGTTTACGATGAATTCTAGATTGTCGTTTTCCAACATCGATCCTATGTATATGCATACCACTCGTAACCGTTTAACTACTAATCTTATTTTCGAAATCCGAACTATTTAACGAGAAAAAGGAAACAAAATGAATAAGGAGATAAAACCTGTGCATGGGAGTGAAGTAGGTGATGTCTGTCCGTATAACCTGTGGGAGGGGTCATGTTATGAATGCATCACTGGTGAGTCGGGCAAGGTGGGGTAAGGACTTCCCATTATAACAATGCATCCCTCACCTGATCAACAGCACACCAGCTGGCAGTATCCCATGCCCGTCTATCACTTGAGTCAACACTAAGGACTCACTGGAGACCGCCCTGGACCGTCATCGCCGTCACCTTCCTGGCGGGCCCCCGGTCCCAAACCTGCCCCCTCACTCTCAGGAGCTTCAGGTTTCTCCCATTCCACCAGCATCTCTCTCCAATGTTCGGCTATTGGGAGCTTCCTCATTCCCTTGGACTCTTCCCAGCTGAGCGTTCTACCTTCTGCCCCAGCCCACATGTTGACATCCCTATTCCAAGTCTCGAACTGATGCCCCCTCAGACTTCGATTCCATCGCTATTCTGCGCTTAGCGAGTCACAAGGCAAGATCTATCAGCCTATTCCCGCTTCGGCGGTCTAGGAAAAAGACCCAATAAACAAGTCTGTATTGTGGAGGACAGCACCCAGCCCAACACCACTTTAAGCTTACCCAGCACTGCCTCCCAGAAGGGACATAAGCTTGGGCAGTTCAAAGTCATGTGGCCGAAGTCTGCATCGGGATGTGTGCATCTGGGACAGTGTCGGATCGCACCCCCCATAGGTCACGTTAAGGCGGTGGGGTGTCATGTCGGACATATGTGTGTAATTGAATAGTATATATTTTAGACGTGTATTACGAGAAATCTTTTAGGACAATGTAGGACATTGCGCCACTCTGAGACTGCAAGTTCTCTGCCTCCGACTCTGTCCCAACTTGCATGCAGCCCATCCAAAGGACCCACTGATGCCGTTTGCAGTGTAACATATAACCATTTCACTAGATGTCCTGCTGTACCCAAGGTGAAAAGGGCATGAAAAACTGGATGGGTTTCAGGTTCTTCCCTCCCTTTGCTCCGTAATTTCGCAAATATGCGCTGTCAAGGCCTCGTATTGCAGGGACTGACCCGGGGAGTCCACAGTCCTCAATCAACTCTTCCAATGGAATCAGAACGTTGTCCTGGTAACAGTCCCCAACATTGTCTAGCCCTACAGCTGACCAACAAGCCAATTGTTCACTCGTAAATATAACTTGGGGATCACCGTGTAGTAACCCCACCAAGGGTAACACGGGAGTGTACTTGGAGGATCGCTGCTCTTTGCTCTGACACCCTCTCCAGGTCTGGAAGGCTGTGTGTTGCAACAGTGAGCAAAAGGGGGTAGGTGTTGCTGGTATTAATATCTTTACCATCACAAGGCTGGGACAGGACTCCGGGTGTGATAAATACTTGCCCTCCTCGTTAACTCCCTCCACCCATTGCGCTACCCACTGTAGGTGAGCAGCGAGCATATGCACTTTAAAGTTCGGTACCCCTAGCCCACCCTCCGACATAGGGCATTGCAGGGTTTTGAGGGACTCCCTGGGGTGCCCGTCTCCCCCATACCAGATCACGTAATAGGGCATTCAAGGGACGGAACCAACTGCTTGGCACAAGGACGAGGAGGTTCACAAAGAAATACAATAGCCGGGTCAGCATAACCATTTTAGGGCCATAATTTGTAGTTGCAATGTGCGCCAGAAGTGCACGCCGGAGTGCAGCGAGCGCAACGCACTGTCCAGGTTCCCTACCTTCAAATCATCCAAGGAGTGGAAGATATGTATACCAAGGTATTTAAACGTACCCTGAGCCCAGAGTATGTCAGCCGTCAAAGCCGCAGGCCTCTGCAAAAGTCCTGCTACTGGGAACAACTATGACTTGGTTTTGTTGACCGATAGGCCCGAGAGCAGCGCCAATTCATCTAGGATTTGTATGGCCGTAGAGGTGTCAATGACTGCCTCTGTCAAATATATCAGCAGGTCGTCTGCGTATAACATAACATAACATCACAGGTGTATTTGTAAAGCGCACGATTACCCGTAGGTGTCCTGGCGCTGAATAACAGATGTTTATTGTTACCCAACTCAATGGTACTCATTTTATCGACCTCAGATGGATGAAAGGCTGAGGGGACCTGCCGGGATTTGAACCTGTGACCATGAGGTCAATCACAGGCCCCTGCAGTGGCTGCTTTAGTCCACTGAGCCACCAGACCCGGCTGTAGTGAGACGTGATGCATCTGCCCTCCAATAGACAAACCGATCCCATCACCTCCCTGGCGAAGCCTCTCTGCAAGAGGCTCATTTGCCATGGCAAACAGGAGGGGAGAAAGGGGGCATCCCTGTCTAGTCCCGCAGGGCATCTTATACTGTCTGGAAATTGCGCTACCCGTTTTAACCCTAGCTGTAGGTGAAGCATAAAGATGTCGCACCCAGTCCTCCCCCAGGCCCATACGCAGCATCACCCGTATACTTCCACTTTATTTATAGGTTCAGCTGCACCATTTGCAGTTTTGCACCAAATGGTCCATGGTATATCCGTCAATGGAAAATTTCTGTGGTGCACCCCTTCCCTTGATGCCCTAAGTACATGCTTACTTTGCTTAATGGTTAATCCAGCCCTGTACCAGACCAAGGTTTGACACATAAAACGTACAGTGTAGAGTTGCATTACTATTGGTGGCATAACGCTGGCTCGATAGATTCCTTGTTCAATATTGACACAAGGTGAGATTTTTAACTACAGGTGTCCCATATTTGATGGGATACCTGCTCTGTCAGTACATTGGATCCCTAAGTGTGATACATATATTTTACTTCACAATCTGGTGTCACAGGACTGATACAGTGACAATATTGAAACTTTTTCTAATAAGCAAGATTTGATGAAGGAATACACTCGTATTCCCTGTAGTTCAAGACTCGAGGGCTGTATGATGAACAATTAATTTCTTGATGTCCCAAGTGTGTTGAAGACATTATGTACAGGTCGTACACAGCTGACATACCAGGTTCAACAGATAGATGCTTTTTAATACACAGTATCCTAATTTGAAATCACACATTAGGCTTTTGTTCTTTCGAAATGCATAACTTACCTTAGGGAATCCAGACTCATCACACTCCTTAATCATGGCAATAAAATCCATGGACCTTGCTGCAATAAATTCAGCTCTAAAGGCAGACATCACGGAATTCAGAAGCAGGGCACTAGAAGGAAGATTCAAAGAAGTACATAAGCATGTCAAGCTGAAATTGAGCTCTCATTTTGGGCTTTCAAAATCTAAGCTAGTAACCAACTAAGGCTCAAAATATATACACTGTAAAATCCAGAGACTAGATTTTACTTCAAGGTACAGAATAGGTCATCTCTTCAAAAAGTGCTGAAGTAAATTAGGCTTAGGAGTACTAGGGGCAGTGATGTAACCAATGTGCAAAAGGAAGTTTCAGATTGAGTGCTGACTATGTAACAATATCTGATAACTGTAAATGATGTACCTTAAATTGTGTACACTAACAAATGATGAATGGACTAACAATGAAATTGAACACCTTCCTCTGGCTATGAAATATGTCCTACTTCTGTCTATCTCTAAAGTTAGGCCCTTAGGGAAAACCTGTCCAATTCCTACTCAAGTCAAATTGATCACATTCTGACATGTAATATACAGAAGCCCAAAAAACCCAGCACAAACTGCTTTTTTGTTTTGATTTAGCATGGGAGTTTCACAACATTTGCAGGTATATTTACAAATGAAGCAAATGTCCTGGCTACTCAGAAGTCACTGAAGGTTGGTAATGATCGTTATACAGTCATCTGCACTAGAACTTTCCAGTCAACAGAGATAATGGAGAACAGTGTTGGAAGAAAGGAGGATGGCGGATGAAAGAAGACATTTAGAAAGTCTTAAGAAATATCCTAGAGTTTTCACAAGAGATGGTTTTTAAAACCTACTTGTTTCCCAGTTTCTTGCATCTCTCCATCATCTCAGTAAGCAAAGCCTGTAATTGAATATCACACTAATTAACGTTTAAAATAAAAAAATAAAAAATAGCAAACTTTAAACAGCGTCTGTTAAGTGTCTTTAAATGCTAACAAAACGTGTTGTGGAAGTTGACAAATGCAGCTCTGAGTGTGGCCACATTTATCATCAATGCTGCTTCACCAGGCCCAGTTCTTTACACAGGCTACCACCATTAGAGTGCCCCATATAATCTGCATGAAATTTGCTAACTTCGTAAGAAGAGCAACCTCATTGACATGTACCATCATTCAGCCTACCATGTCAGCAACAAAGAACAATAACTGCGGCCTTGTCCTCAATCATTGCACGCCCGGACCTTCATGACGCACACATAGACTGCTCAATCTATCAAAATACAAGAATGCTCTGGAAGTTATCAAGAAAAGGATTGATAGTCCCATTTGTGCTGCATAGTAACCTTGTACTCAACCTTATCCTTACTCGAACATTATCAAACCCCAAGTTAATTCTGACAGTAACCTTTAGTCTATCATTAAACCTGACACACTGGGATGAAAGGACCAAATACTTTAGCACCGGTGGTTAAAAGCACACCAGAGCCTAAAATGTTACTATTGCACCAATTACTCACTAGCAATCCTAATTTTGTAGAATCAATAAATGATTTTTGAATCATACAGTCAAGATTTGACTTCAGAATTACCCCAGAGAGACAGGATTTGACTTCAGAACTTCAACTCTCAGAAATCACATTAATCACTAACCTACCCTCAATACAAATGGATAATGAAAATCAGAGACAAATAAATCAGAGTAATAAAAAAAGAAAACAATTCTACTTTTTCCACTTAGAATTAAACATTTACCTCAGGAGCTCGATATGAGATGCACTGCAAAATCCAATCTATAGCTGGAGAGTAGAGCGTGAGGTACAGTGGAATCTCCACACACTGGACCACAAGCAGGTTCTGGACCGTGTCCCCATGAATCTAAACAGGAATAACAAGAGTTTAATTTCTCTGCTGGACAGATGTGGTGTCTACAATTCACTGATCACAGTGCCATGCCATTCAAAGTGTAAGATGATGATAGCAATTTATTACGTGCACCGCTACTCCAAAGAGTGCCCCGGTGCAAAAGCATGGAAAACATCTCAAAGATAGAAAATATGAACACAGAGATGCCAGAGTGCATGAAAGCATGAAAGCACAATTTGTGAAAGCACAATTTGTGAAAACACAAATGCTTAAGGAAGGTAATAGGACTTCTTACTTGTTTAAAGGTCAGAAGAAAGTCAAAAAAGTTCTTGTTCAAACTTTCCTTCATATGAGGGGCAACTGCCATGCCAACCTGCATGCAAACAGAAGAGAGAGGTTAGAAAGTTTTGATTTCATCTGAATGCAACTTCTAAGAAAACAAAGTATGTGAGCCCACAAATACACAGGTTTCTGATCATCTGTAACAACAGTAGTATCATTTGCTGAACTATAAATATCACTGGGCAAATAAATACAAACATATTGCTGGTGACATTTTAATACTTTAATGTTAGAGAAAATCTTGACAATACAACTCGATTTACACAAAACAATCTTGGTGCACACTGACAGGGTCCTGACTACAGATGAGATTTTGAAGATTACCCATACTGAGTAGAAAGACCGATTGACAGTGTACCCTAGCACCTGATCTGTTATCCCTAATTAATATATGTTAGATGGGAGTTCCTCCCAAGTTCATGTGTGCACACTGTTAATACACCCACTGCCACGGTGCAATCCAATAGCGGATTAGAACAGATTACAAAAAAGCAAAGGTGCACCACTAGACATATAAGAAGAGGAATAATTGGTCTATATCCATAAAGCTTTTCTTTAGTATCTTCTTATATTCACAAAAAATGATTGTTTAAAAGAACACAGCCAACGCGTTTCGTCCAGTAAAGGACTTCTTCAGGGCATGAAGTTTGGAATATGAGTACTCTCAACGAGGATCAGTGATGGAGTGCACTTGATGGATAGATATTAAAAGTAGCTGATTTCAGCAGAAGTTAGTATTTTGAAGACCATCCGCACCTCGCAGAAAGTGCTTTTGCTGATCTGACCCGGTAGCCATATTACAGCTGATCGGGTGAAATTTACCGATAACCGTGGCACACCAACTGTAGTGTGGCCAACATAATGGATTAACAGAGTATTATTACATCTCTGAGTGTCTAAGCTTACATTGGAGAAGCACTTTCTTAAAAATACTAACTTCTGCTGAAATCACCTACTTTTTATCTATCCATAAAGTGTACTCCATTGCTGATCCTCGTCAAGAGTACCCATATTCCAAACTTCATGCTCTGAAGAAGTCCTTTACTGGACGAAACGCGTTGGCTGTGTTCTATTAAACTATTTTTTGTGAATAAAAGATACTAAAAAAGCTTTATGGGTACAGACAAATTATTTCTCTTCCTTTATGTCTAGTGGTGCACCTTTGCTTTTTTGTAATCTGAGATTACCTTAATCTACTCCTAACCTCCTAACTATTAAAGAAAATCCTATAGAGTACAAAAATGTAATTCTCAAACCAGAGGGGATTATTTTAAGAAAGTACAATAGCTAAAATATAGCAGCATATGGTTTCAGAACTTTCCTTCAGCACTACAGCATGCCTCTTGAGTTAGGCACACATCTGCATAACATTATTCCACAGTCTAATACAGTTCATGTGATAAGGTAGGGGACTGTGCCACATAGTCATTGCGCAAAGCTTACGTGTTCTATTTTCACTCTCTTAATCATGGACAACCTCTCTATGCACATTTCTTTCATTTTTTTATTCATCATCAAATGTGTAGTTGATAACTTTACAGCTTGAGTGGTGTTGCTCATTCTCCGTCTATCATCGATTTTGGTGCTAATTACACACAATGTTTGTGAATTGTAATCAGGTATAAATAGCAACATAAATAATAAAGTGGTGGATGAGTCCTTAGCTTTATTTCCATGTCAGGCAGTCAATATGGGTGTTGTACTTTGCTTCTGAAATGAAGACCGTCAGTTGCCTCAAGATCTAATGGGGCCTTTGAAAAGGGCAGATTGGAAGACAATGCTTACATTTTAAAGACCTCTCAAAGTGTTTTAGTCTGTGAAGTGATAGTTTCTGTACCAGACCCTTGAGCAAATTGGTACTGGCTTGGGTTGCATTCCTGGCGATTCTAATTTATGTAGAGCTTGCAGCAGCAGTTAGAGTCAGGGTTTCCCCATTGTTCATGCTGTATAAGCAGACAAGGCATGGATTATCCCCTTTCCTGCTTCTCTTTGACTTGCAGATTGAGCCAATGGCACGCTGGGTGAGGACGGCATCACTAGTATGGGCTGGGGGCGGGTTTGGAAGAGGGAGAGATAGAAAATAAAATCTAGCAGATTTCAGTGATTACTGAGTTTATATGGGAACAATTGGTCCAAGTCCGCTGCATTGGCCATTAATGACTTGGAGGAGACTGTGCATGAGATCCAGAGAAGAATCTGCACAAATTATGAGGGATTTAGATACTTGGGAACAGATATTATCCAAAGAAAAGACACCTTTTTAAATGGAACCATGAACAGCATAACAGCGGGATTTCAAGAGGTCTTGAAGCACAGAAGGAAGCCGCAGATTTTGTCACTGGAAGAACAGACGTTTTTCAAATGATTTAATTGCCCCAGTTTAGTGCAAAACATGATTTCGCAAATCAGCCCCTCCGAGATCCCAGACGTTTTTAAATGACTGCAGGGGAAACTGAGGAACCTACTGTTGGATCGGATAACACCCCACATGGCGCTGACCTTGGTCTATTCGACATCCTGTCATGGAGATACAGGGCCACCAAACCTGCAACATTATTACTGTGCTTCTCAGCTTCAGGTGATAAATGACTGGATCCATCTGCCACATACAAAAGCATCAATTAAACTAGATTGACTAGGCATTGAGAGCTCTCTTATTTATACAGCATAAGTGGTCTTGGAGGGGAGGTGAGGCTGCCAAAATGCAATGAAGGCAGAGATGCCGGTGTGGAAATCAGCCACAGAGTTGCTACGGGGGAGATATAAAGTCACAAAGAAAATCCCATTATGGAAGCAGAAACTGCTGGGAGAGCAAGTGGCATCTCCAATCTCTCTGACATAGAAGAAATAAATTATGTTCCTTGAGCTGCCTTAAGTCACGGTAAGTTTGGACCCAAATTATTTATCTAGCAAATTAATATAGTTTAAAATCACTGATATTTTAATTGGATGTTCTTCTACACAAATCACATTGCCTAACATCCAATAAAGGGAACAACACGTACACTGATAATAATAATAATTCTTTATTGTTTGGTTTAAAAAAAACATTTACAACTGAACATGCTAAAAATTGAATAATCAAGTTAACTATTATAAAAGTTTTAAAACAATTAATCAATAAGATAAAATTCAGTAATCATAAAAGTCTGGTAATTTCCAATACAATACATCACCCTGGATTTCATGTAGTTTCTGATTTAGATAAGTCGACTTTTAGTTCAGAATCACTACTCTGGCTAGATTGAAAGTTTGGCTTCAAGGAATCTTGACGCTTTATGAACAAATTTCGCAAGCCCAATATTTAGCTTGATGTTAGCAGGGTTGAGGGCAGCCATTATTGCTTGGCGGCAGGAGCGTACACCCAACATAATACATTGGCCTCTCAGTAACTGCCATCTGGCTTGAAGTAATGCTGGGCATGCACAAACAATATGTTCCATTGATTCAATATGATAACCGCACAGCCTGCATGCAATGCTACTGCCCGACCGGCGCCATACCGGGAGATTCTTCAAAAAGGGCCATTCTCCCATCCTCAAGGCTAAAAACGTAAGTTTCCAATAAAGTGCATATGTGCTAGACAGGTAGGGCAACTGGACACCCACTTCGTAGTTGGCAATTACCGCCCCGGCCTTTTCTCCTCTTTGATAGTGTTGCCCTGTCTGAATGGAAGGACCACAACCTAACAGATTTCTTTATAACAGATTTTAACACCGATTGAGAGGGATTTGAGTCCCATAGATCCTTTACTCCTAACAGCTGTAAACTGTAATCCAAGAGTTGTCGGTGCTTTTGGCTTGTAGGCTTTTTCTGTATTTCCTGCCAGAGTCGGGCCTCCAATGAACCCACCCTGGCCTGGCGCAGTCTATGACACAATTTAACAAAAGCACCTGCCTCCACGCCGAGATGATCTTGGAGTCCCAGTTCTAGTCTCACCTGGGCTGGCGATGCAGATTTTGGCAGCCGGAAGGCTCGTTTAAAGATTTTTGTGATTAATTTATTTATTAATGTACTGGTTGTGCCCTTGGTGATCTCGTGACCATATGTCAGTGAGTTAATTACTTTGGCTTTCATTACTTTCAGCATAGGTGTAAGGCTGGGACCTAATAGCTGGTTTGTCAGTTTTGCGGCGGCCACCTCTAATGAAAGTGCTTTTATTTGTAATGCTTCCTTATGCTTACCAAAGGAGCCACTTGCCTCCAAAAAGATACTCAGATATTTATAACTGGGAGTTGAGTCCAGCTTTGTTTTATTAAAATACCACCTTTCTGTTGTCCTTTTTTGCTTCCCAAAGGAAATTGTTTTGGTTTTTGACAAGTTAAGTTCTAGATGGTTTTTTGTCGAGTATGACAACAGTTCGTCCAATAACCTCTGTAGACCCACTTTTGTGTGGCTTAGTAGCACCAGGTCGTCGGCATAAAGTAAGTTGGTAATGCGGGTCCCATCAAGTTTAGGAGGATGACAGTTTACACTATCAAGTGCTGGGGAAAGGTCCGATATGAATAGGTTAAATAGGAGTGGAGCCAATACACATCACTGTTTAACACCGGTTACAGTTTTGATCTTCCTGGAAACAGGGCGGCCTTCACCCAGCTTGATTTTGATCCATGTTTCAGTATGGAGCTGAATTATTGCCTGTAGAAGAGACTGTGGTATTCCCCATGATTTTAATTTCTGCCATAACAGGCTTCTGGGCACACGGTTGAATGCTGCTTTGAAGTCTACGAAGCAGCAGTGCAGCTGTATGTGTTGGCATGCTGCTTTATCCATCAAAACTGTTAATGTTAGCAGATTGGTTATTGTCCCGGAGTTGGTTACGAAGCCAGTCTGATTGAAGGGGAAACGTGCAGTTGTTTTAGCCCAGGCCTGTAGCTCCTCTAGTAAGATGTTTGCAAAATACTTGGACTCCACGTCAAGAAGTGCAATCATTCGATAATTTTTTGGCTCATTTCTCTTTCTGCCTTTGTAGATCGGGTGAATGATTGCTCCTCGCCAAGATTCTGGGACCGTGTTGTTTAGTCTGCAATAATAGAACAGCGGGGTCAAATACTCTGACCATAAATTAATGTCAGATTTAAAAATTGCTTGGGGGAGGCCGTTCGGACCCGGGGCTCCATCAGCTCTTGCTTTCCTTATGTAATTTGAGATCTTATTTTTTAATGCTGCTGGCAACACCGTAGGCTCTGGTAGGATGTCATTCCGTTCCATAGGGTCCTTTTTTGTCGGGTCTTCTAATGGGGTGTTTTCGGGCCAAGCCCTCCTCTGGCTCTCTGGACCCGAGTAAAGGGACTTGAAGCTTACTGGGCTGGCGGAATCGAGACCAACTTTGTTGTCATGAGAGTCTCCAAAATGAAGAGATAAAAACTTGCTCCAGTCTGCTTCACTGATGTTTGCACTGCCATGCCCAGTTACACTTTGATTACTCCTATTCACAAGGGACCAGAATTGCTTCGGATTAGGATTTTTACTTTCATGGATGAGCTTCAGCCAGAATTGATCCGAGGCCTTTAATTTTTCTTTTTGAATGGTGCTTCTGAAAGAAACTTGCGTTTGCTTGTAATTATTAAAGTAGGTTTTGTTACTAGGGAACTTTCTTGAAAGACGGACTGCTCGGTTCCTCTCAGTTCTTAATTTCCTTGTGGCTTTTGAGATGAAAAATTGAGAGGTTTGGTTTCTCGGGCCCCTCTTTATAGAAAATTCATTGAGAAGAAGATTTATGAGAGAGGCCCAACCACTGACCACATGGGTATCTGAATCTCGAGATTGATGTAACAAGGCTCTACTTTTTTCAATCAAAGATGGAGCCATGGAATCTGACCACTTTAACCGCTTAAGGTCCTCTGAATGGCTACCCAAATGCGTGTGAGCCAATTCCTGATGATATGAGTCGCCAGTGGATAATGTTATTATTTGAGCCCGATGATCACTATCTCCCTGTTGGGCAATTTGATAGCTCTTAATCCAAGGCAGTAATTCTCTGCTCCCTAATGTAAAGTTCAAAAACGAATGGGATCTGCCATTTGACCAGGTCCAAGCAGGCGGGATATCAAAAGAAAAACGCCCATTCAATAAAGTATATCCCAAGTTGTTGAACTGTGTTCCCACGTATTCCCCCAATGTTGATGATTTATTCCCAACGGGGATTACCTGAGGTAGAAAATGTGAGGGGGTTCTTGGAGGATCCGGACATGTGTCATCTACATGGTTGGAAAATAGATTAGTGTTGAAATCACCCGAGATGATGCTTGGTGTACTTCCGTACTTGCTGATTAGGTCGCAAATGGAATTGATCAGACTATCCATTTTAGATTTTTTCTTAGTAGTGCCGGGGGGAATATAGACATTAAGAATCAACAACTGAGGATCGATGGTCGAGCTTCCCAGAGTTATTCCAGAAAGCCATTCCTCTGCGAATTCGATCTGTTTAACACTTGTTAATATTTTGGTTGATACATAAATCGTGAGACCGCCCTTGAGACGACCGAACTTGGACTGCCTGGAGGCGGGTGTCATAAACTCCAAAAAACCCACTATTGGGATACTTTCTCCTGCCCATGTTTCCTGTAAAAGGAGAACGTCATATTCTTTTAGAAAGTCCATTGTAGCTGGTGATTGTTTTTCCGGGCCAAATCCATTAATATTCCAAGAACATATTGTCAAGTTGTGATTAATAATGGGTCAATCAGTCTGATTTCGAGATAAAACCCCCGGTAGCCATGACCAGTCTGCGATGCCACTATTTCACTGGTTATGTGCCGGCTCAGGGTTGCCTGTTGGCGAGCTACCTCTGGCTGACCTCAATACTGAATAGGGAGCTAAGATGGAACTTACAATGCATGCCTGATTCGTTTAAAATATTAAGGGGTAACAGGGAACACTCGGGGTTGTTATTATTATACACCATGTTTTGAATTGGTCGATTTTAGTCAACACTAGATCCCGAATTGCGGACGTTGACAGCGTTATTTGAGTGGCTTCGCCTGTATTGGATCCAGTACATGGAATAAATTCTATCGCAATTATATCCCTCGATTGAAGATGATTTAAATCTGAGAATGATTGGAAGAGTTTTAATATACACTGGTCACTGCACTAGACATATTAATTAGCCATAGAAAAGTCATGAAACAAGGAAAAACAGGACCACTGGGAAGGACCGCTCTAGTGATCAGCTAAAGAAGAAATGGTTTTAAAGAAGTTCTGCCTGCCACCCAGAGAAAAGGTAATATTGACAAATTGTCACACAAAGAGCTGTTGCTTTGGTTGTATGTGTTAAGATATCCTGGAGCAAGGTAAGTCCCTAAGTAGAAGAAGGGAAATGGCCCTAAGGGGCGGAAATAGTTAGGCGGTATCTAAAAATCAAATTGAAAAAAAAAAGTGTGATTTAATGTGACATTGTTGCAGATCTGACATGTTGCCCTGTCGCTCTGTGTGTCTACCCCCCGCTCTAGTTATGATAGAAGAGGCACTCCATGGCTTTCAAGGAGTGCTACGAAATATCGGTCAGCTGAAATCAGCTGCCCGCAATTTCTAGCCGTTCATCGATAACTCAAACAAGTGAACCGAGGATATGGGGAAACATTTTGTATATTGAAGAGGGTTGACGCAAAGACAAGGCAGTTCGTAGTAAATTAAGAACACATATGAATATAACAAGAGAAAGAGAAATGGAAGCATTCAGCATTCTAAACAGGCTACAAATATTCACTGGGTGTGATTGACCCAAATAAAATTTCCTACAAGGAAAAAAGTCTTTAAAAATAAACGAATCTGGCATAAGTGAAACTTATACAGTTTATAAGCTCTACAAGCTAAAGGAAAATAAACACATTTTTAGGTCTGGTGTAAGAGATTAATCTGCCTTGACAAATATTTTGAAAAGAAGAATAATAGGGATAGTAATACAAGTAACGATTATAAAATACAGAAAGGAGCTCCGCATCAACCCACTTCAGCCACTGCTTCCTGGAAGTGTCATTCGCATGTTGGTTCAGCTCATTTAGCATACATAGAGCAGAGCAATGGGACAGCCCCGCCCCAACGCAACCCCTGGATTAATGCCAGTGTAGTTAATTTGAAATAGGTCCTTGCGACTGCCCTTTGGCATTTAAGGTATCTGACAGTTAGCTGTTTACAACAGCGTACTTTTTATTTGTCTGTAATAGTGCAAGTTCTCCCAGGAAAGATGCCTAAACAGTGTTTCAACTGCAGTTCATTGATACTTGAAAACAACCGTTTGATTGTTTTTAAGTATATTCCCAGTTGTTGGTAAAGACATTGCAATATATTAGTTGCTGGCCTGTGGAAGCTGCACAAGGTACTTTAAACGAAGATACACTTAACAGCACGCTCACAGAATCAAGGGAGGGGGAAACTGACAGAAAATTAAGAGATGCAGATGGGCAAGTAAGAGCACAATACTCATTTTAGGGCATCTACAGGAATTACACTCTTTTCTGATTGTGGGGAGAAAAGGCAAAAGAAAATTGATTGGGATGAGTAATTAATAAGTTCCTTAAAATTAGCACAAAGGAGATCGATTGAAATGTTATGACTAAAAATACTGCCAGAGTCAGCCACTGTTGAATGTTTACCTTCTTTGTCAGCTAGCCTCTGTTAATAGTATAGCAGCAGGCTTGCATCACACCTTTAAGTACTGATATGATCTCGTATATATCACATGGTTGAAGAGACAGGGTCTGCTCATGATAGAATGTCTGGCCTTTCCATTCATGTGAGGTTAAGTGTATATTTCCTGCAAAGTTCTTAACCTCTTCAGTGCCCCGCCCTTTCCACGCCCTGTGCCGGGCGTTTTATTAGCGGGCGGGGTTCATGACGAGATAGTCTCGTCATGGGCACAGCGCAACCGCGCTCCATGACGAGACTATCTCGTCATGGGCACTGAAGGGGTTAAAAGGACAATGTAGGTAAAATAAGATTATTTCTACTACAGAGCTGGTGTATGAGAGACGGGCGTATGCACTTTATCATAAACCATCACGTACAATGTAACAATATTTGCATATGGTGTTTCCATGAAGGTTCGTGAAGTGGAGAGAGTGGACATAACTGCCCCGTCCCCCGCCAGAGTCCTATATGAGATGAGATTTCTCCTGAGGAAGAGGTTGTTTGTGCAGTGGTGCTGGAACAATTTTCAGGGCAGGGGTGGTGCCATCAGTGTTAGATCGCTGAATTCATAGTGATTGTGAAAAATCTTGGAATCACACAAAGAACAAGTATAGCAAATGAGCCACACCCATTTAAAGGAGAGTGGTAAAACAGAGGTGTATATAGCCGGCAGCGCACTTTGGAGTTCACTTCCATACATCGGTCATTAAAGCATGGTGTGGTAGCACATTGTCATTTACAGACAGCACATTTTCCATTGAAATGGCCACAAAATTCGTACGGACATGCAGTTTTCTGTGGAAATCAGGTTTCAGCAAATATTTATCATTTGCACATCACCAAGTGTCTCAATTTGTTTTGATCATATTAAAATCTTTGTTTGCATTACACTTTAGAATTACAAAAAAATGTGCTTCCTTTGTACTTTCCTCACTGGTGATATATTTGTAAAGGTAGTTTCCAGGGACCAGTAATTTTCAGGTTCTTAAATGTTGCTGTGTGTTAGAAAAAACTGACATCCTACACCCTTTTCTTTCAAACTACCAGTACTCCCGCAAGATTGTCAGATAGCGCCCTTTACGACATTTTATAACTTTGCAGTAGGAAAAAGAAAAGTAAACATCAATCTCCATGTTAAAATAATAAGCAGAAATTTGTCAAAAGACCTTGCCTTGCATTTGACCTCGGTCTTTAAAGATGTAGCAAATGTGACAGGATAAAAACAAAATGTAAATGCATCCTTATTACTCATTCACCTTCTCAAACCCAGGTAATTATTATGGGGTGCTACCGCACCCCCAGCACCTTCACTTCCAGCTAATATAGGTGTGTACCATGAACAATATGTGTAAATACATGTCAATGTCTACAAACAAAACCTCATCTCAATGAGACTACCCAGTGAGCAACTCTCCTTGAAGAACATCTACCTCTCTCATGTATAGAACCTCCTTCTATACATATTCTTTAAATCATAATGTACAATATGTTCCTTCCAACTCCCTGCTTTTGCAGTCCATGACAATACTGTACATGCAGCAAGATGAAATAATGCAACTGTTTACAGACATGTTCTGGCAGGGACTGCCTCAAAGAACACAAAAATGTGGACAGGTGGTGTTTTGCTGTAGATTAAATGAATGCCGATATGGAGTGATTCCTATGGCACCTAGCTGGGCCCCAGGACGTCAAACAGGCATGCGCGTAGGTAGGGGGGTGCGGTGGGGGCGGACCGCCCCAGGCGGCACTATATTTAGGGCGGCCCGCCCGGCACTGGTGGCCCGTTGCGGCTGCGGCGGCCTTTATAATTTATTTAGGGACACAGTGTGTCACAAAATAAATTATAAAGTCCGCCGCGGCCGCAATGGCGCGCGCGGCCGGGCGGCCCAGTTTTGAAGAATGTACTGTGCAAGCAGCGCGCTGCGCACTGCGCGCACCTCACCTACCTGGTTGTAGTACTGAGTGCGCCAGTGCGTCAGCGCCTGCTGCTGCATTGCAATCCGCACCATGCCGTTGATGCTACATTTTTTCCGGGCCCTCGCGATGAGAGCGTAGCGGTGACGCGTCACGCGCTTCACCACTACGCACTCTCGTGAGGGTTGATCGACGTTTTGCCTGGGTCGCGTCGGAGTCCTGGGCAGCAGGGTCCTGTGCATTGGAGTTCTGTGCGGAAACTGAAGACACTCAGCTGCATCGGCATACTTGCCCTTTTTGGAGGTTCCTGAATCGTGTCTGGGTTCCTGTGTGGCCGGAGGTTCCTGAATTGAGTGGGAGATCCCTGTGCGGCCGCAGGTTCCTGAACAACGCCGGAGTCCCTTGTATGGCGTTGGTATCGGGTGAGACAATTATATTTGTGCAATCTGCCTTTTTGTTGTTTCCGTCGTTTCCCTTGCTGCACACAATTTGATTGATTTGAAGTCAGGTAGGACCCTGTAGGCAGGTTCTCTTGTTGTGCATATTTAGTTCTTTTGCTCACCTGATTCTCTCCGCTCTTCGCTGGCGCCAGTAATTATGTTTTTTTTTGCTCTTATTTATGGTTTTGGTATTGGGTTATCTTTCTGTTCCTGTGGATTAACAGGCCTTACTGGGGCCCGTTTTTCTTTCGTGTTCTATTTTATTTTACAACCTTCATTATTTCAGAGAGATAAGGGGCACTGGTGGATGGTGGCAGTGAGGGAGTCCAAGGAGGAGGTCAGGAGGGGGAGGGCCTATGGCGAGATGAGGGGCACTTGTGGCCAGTGGCGTAGCTAGAGCTTGTGGCGCCCGGGGCTGTCCCTCAGATTTCCTAATTTGTGATTTGTGGTCTGTTGCTCTCCAGCATAGTTTGGGGTGAAAAGGAAAGCGCAGTATTGTCTCGAATAGGGGAGCTGCCTTTTGCAAGCTTCAGGACTGTCTCTTCCGCCCTGATCTAACACTATGCCTGATGGACTTTCCTTTTCATGGTGTTACGTTAGTGCGTTCTGCAGCTCAGGGCGCATTTGGATAGACAGACGGAGCACTTGTATATGACACGTGTTTTTACGGTACTCATTCGAAGTTGGAAATTACAAATGTGTTAACATATCTCGGAGTTTCGGGCAATTGGGCGCTTGTTTTATTTGTAATGTGTTTCATTAGCGTGGGTTATGTTTGAGAAGAACATGGCTGTCTTTGTAAACTCCTACCCGACACATATTATATATACACCATGTTTACTAAACCTCACTAGGTCTGGCGCGAGCCTTACCAAGACCGGGGCAGTTCTTTTATAATGCCTTTTGCCCCCCAAGGAATGTTGCCCCGGTACCGTTTACTGTTTAATGCGTGGTTTTACATATACCTTACAATGCACTCTAAATAAACCAGAATGCACACCTTCATTAAATACCAACACATTCTATAAAATATGTGCAAGTGCATTTCGTCGTTGTTTATTTGCGTGCACTTTTCACAGAGATTTATTTAATTTTAACAACGCTTATAACGTGCACAGATTTCTAGGTTATTATACGTACATACCAAACAGGAACAGTACGAAGACTTTAAATTTTAATTGTGCTGCATAGAAAATTTAGCGCCTTACGTAGACTTTATATTTTGATTGTGCTGCCGCCATTAATGTTAGCGCCAATTCATTGCACAGCACACCTCCCCCCTCCACCCACTGCCATAATGCTGAGTAATGGCAGGCTAGCCTGTATTTGTAATATGTTGTTTATTTCCGTGCACTTTTCACAGAAATTTATTTAATTTTAACAGCGCTTTTAACGTGCACAGATTTCAAGGTAATTATACGTACATACCAAATAGGAACAGTACCACTCTGCTTACATCTCTTTACCTCACAACATCACTCTCCCTCACTACAGCACTGTTTCACTACCTCACTCTCTAGCTCACTACATAACTCTCTCTACCTCACTACTCCACTCTCTCACTACCTCACTATCTCACAACTTCTCTCTCTCAAAACATCACTACCTCACTCTCTAGCTCACAACCTCACAACTTCACTCTCTCTCACTCACTACCTCAATCACTGTCTATCTCACTACCTCACTCTTTCTATCTCACTAACTCACTTTCACTCTCTTTCACTACCTCTCTCTCTATCTCACATCACAACATTCACTCTATACTTATATATCACTACCTCACAACATCCCTCTCCCTCACTACCTCACTCTTTCACTACCTCACTCTCTCCATCTCACTACCTCACTCTCTATCTATCTCACTCTCTATCTCACTACCTCACTCTCCATTTCAAAACCTCACTCTCTCTCTCTATCTCACTACCTCACTCTCTCTCTGCTAATGCAATAGGTATCACATATGCAAAAAAAAAGCTAATGCCAATAGAAATGACAATGCCATTTATTTAGGGATACAAAAATGATAAAAAAATAATGAGCAATACCAATAGCTCTACCTATAATATTGCCGAGACCATTGCATTGCAAATGCTTGTTTATTTAATTAGCAGTTGGGTCATAAGGGCTACTGTGGAACATACTTTAAAGTGTATGCTAATTATATTTACTGCTATATTCAATGTTTTAAGTTTGAAGGTGATTTTACTAATGTTTTTACCGGGAAAAAGCAAAGTTGAGCCCGATGGTGCCTGATATGGGGCTGGGGCCCAAGGTCAGCTGTGAGATAAGGTGCACTGGAGAGAGGAGTAGTGGATAATCAAGCCTCGTTGGGAGAGCGTTGCCGAGTCCGGGGTCAGGTGGAGGTAGTAATGAAGAGGGATTCTCCCTGAAGGCTCGCACAGAGGGAGCCTGTAAGGGAGTGCGTTGCAGAGTGCGGGGTCAGGTGGAGGTAGTAATGAAGAGGGATCCTCCATGAAGGCTCGAACAGATGGAGCCTGAGTAGTATCACTTGCCTGATACTCCCACCTCAGAAACCTCCTCTTCCCATCAAAGGAACATTACATGGAAAGTGATAATATTTAGAAAGAGATTTGGAAAAGAGTGAGTTTTACTGGTCCTATTTTTCTTGTTTCTTCTGAATATTCAAGGAGTGCCGCAGCGCCGGAACAGTTTTTCCCGGGTCTTGGATAGAGTTGAACAAGTTCCCATGGCCCCCACAACTGTGTTTAAGGATTGTGATCATAATGTGTCGCCCCTCCCTGTATTTTAGCTTTGGGCCCCCAGGCAGGCTGTGCACCATGTGTGTGCTGAGGCTGCTGTGAAGGAGAGATGCACTATTACAAGCTGGTTTTGGGTACCAAGAGCACATGTCTTTTCATTCCCAGGGAGTTGGTTGCTGCTGCTTGGAAGTAATGACAGTGAGCGACCCCTGGTTGTTGCCTTTGGGCCACCAGAGTGGGCTTTGTATCCGGTCTGTGTTGGCAAGGTGGAGCTGACTGACCCCTTTCTGCTGCGTTTAGTTTTAAGGGCACACAGTGAGTCATTCCCTGTGAATAATTAATTAGCTGTTTTTGAAAGATAAAGTATCACAGGCTTCGACACTGTTAAGTTGGTTTTGGGTCCACAGAGCACATCACGTTTGTGCAGGTCCCCACTGCTTTAATGGGGGGGACCATGATGTATGGTCATTTAATGTCAGCTGTAGATGAAGGTTACATGAACAGTGTCCTGTATGTGCATGTTTGCATTGTGTTGAGGGGATTACCAGGTAATTGTTCACGCAGCTCTCTGATGGATGTCACATGCGGTTTTTCTGAGTCCCCAGATAGATCATGCAGACTGTGTGTTCTCTTTTGTACTGCCAGTCACCGGTGTATTCAACTGTGTAGCCTTGGACCGTGTCATGTATGTGCATGTAACTTGCATGATCAAGGTAACTATTAGCGGCGATACTACGTGTCTCTCGGACCTCTTTGAAGTGAGGGGGGCGGCAATCTGAGGGATAGCCCGGGCGCCACAAGCTCTAGCTACGCCACTGAAAACAGGACACACCACAGGTGGACTACATCCATCTACAAATGCTGATCAAGTAGCCTTAAAGCACTTTTGAGTTAATAAAGATCACTCTACAGTGTAGAATTCTCACAAGAGTGTTAAAAATCAAAGACGGCAACAAAGCTTTTCAAGCAATCAAGAATCGGGATATATTTCGCGGTATATCACTTCTGTTTGTATATTTTGTTAAAGTGACTTTGCTTGTCATGCAGGCCTCAATAAACGCTGCTCATACTCGTCACATCCCCCTCTCTCTATAATAAATTTAGTAGCTCGTAGTAATAGCTAGTGTGAAATACACCTGTGGTATTACGACTTACCCTGCACAGATAAGCTCTGGCATAGACTGCAACCAGGGGGTCCCCAATACCTCTGATCATCGATGTCAGGCGCCGGAGGCACTCTGCAATTCCTCTGATAAAATGAACAGCAAAAACAGAATTACATGTGCATCATTTAGCCAAACAATGGTAGCAAGGAGAACACATGGCTACAGTGCAGCAGCGTTTCAAGCTTTAGATTTGCAGCCCTGTTTAAAGCCGTTAATACATCACAGCAAACGGTACTACATTGATGTGCAGTTTTTAATAATAAGCCTTTAAAGACAACATAATAACTATGTGCAGTATTTAAGCGAAAATCACTTGGGGAACACGATTGTCAGAACAAAAGACTAAAGTGAAAATTAAAAACAGGCCCATCCAGCACTGTACCCCTGGGCCCATCCAGCACTGAACCCCCCGGGCCCATCCAGCACTGTACCGCCGGGCCCATCCAGCACTGTACCCCCGGGCCCATCCAGCACTGTACCCCCGGGCCCATCCAGCACTGTACCCCCGGGCCCATCCAGCACTGTACCCCCGGGCCCATCCAGCACGGTACCGCCAGGCCCATCCAGCACTGTACCGCCAGGCCCATCCAGCACTGTACCGCCAGGCCCATCCAGCACTGTACCGCCAGGCCCATCCAGCACTGTACCGCCAGGCCCATCCAGCACTGTACCGCCAGGCCCATCCAGCACTGTACCGCCAGGCCCATCCAGCACTGTACCGCCAGGCCCATCCAGCACTGTACCGCCAGGCCCATCCAGCACTGTACCCCCAGGCCCATCCAGCACTGTACCCCCAGGCCCATCCAGCACTGTACCCCCAGGCCCATCCAGCATCCATTACTACTGTTTGTGAGGGTATCTCCTTGTGGAAGGGAATCCCCTGGAGGAGATTGCTTGGAGAACACCACCATCGGATGGACTGACGAGCCTGTTGCGACAGTTGAATCCTGTCTTTCCAGTCCCCCAGTGTCTGGTCCCACTGATCCCCCAGACATTCCACCAGGGGTCTCATATGGAGGCGTGCATTCGGAGTGAGGAAGATGCATGATGCCATCGAACCAAGGAGAAAAGATACTTTCCACACCGTTGGTGCGGGCATGATCATAACAGCTTGAGCCTTCCGAAGAATCGATAAGCGTCTCTCCTACGAAGGACACACGCTTGCCGTGCGTGTGTTGATAGTAGCTCCTAGCTACTGAAGACACTAAACAGGAGTTGAGACAGACAGAGGTTGATGTGAAGTCCCAAACGAAGTAAGAGATTGGAAGTCAGATTGAAATGCAGTTGCGCTTCCTGAAACGTAGCTGCCTTGATCAACCAATCGTCCAGATATGGATAGACGAATATTTTGTTCCTCCTCAGATGCGCAGCCACCACTGCCATACATTTGGAAAAAGTCAGAGGTTCTGACTTCAGGCCGAAGGGCACCACGGAGTATTGATAATGGTTGTTGCCCACTGTGAAACGCAGGAACTTGCGATGTTTCCTCGCTATGGGCAATGAAAGTACGCGTCCTGCAGATCTATTGCGCATAGCCAGTCTCCCTGATGAAGTTGAGGGTAGATCTGATGCAAGGACAACATTCAAAAATTTTCTCTTCGAACCCATTTGTTGGCTTGTCGTAAGACGAGAATGGGTCTGAACTTGTTCTTGCCTTTCTTGCGAACTAGAAAAAACCATGAATACAGCCCTGTTCCTTTCTGATTTAGAGGGACAGGTTCTACCGCCCTTTTCTCTAGGAGGGTGTTGGCCTCCTTCTGCAACTCACGCAGCACGTATCTTGATCGAGTTGGAGGGATTGATAGAGGAGGGCTTATAAAACGTATCGAGTATCCACTGCGAACGATATTCAGCACCCAATTTTCCCCAGTTATTCTCTGCCACTCTGCCAGATGATCTTGAATACTCCCCCCCCCCCCCCCCACCCCCACCGGAGTGGACAACGGACGAGGGGGAAGAAACCCTTCAGGGCTTCGGACCAGCAGGAGCCTTGTTCCCTTGTCCAGACTGCTGGTTACATCTTCCTCACTGTTGTCGTTTTTGAAACGGCTGAAAGGAGCGCTGGAACTGCTGCTGTTGGTTGGACTGACGATCCTCAGACCGTTGGAACCTCAGAGGAATAACGCCTCAGGAAAGGACGGAAGGTCTTACGTTGTTCTTTAGGTTTCTCCAAACCTACAGCCTTCAACGTCTCCATTTCGGTCTTCATGCGGGCCATATCGTTGTCCGCGTGGGAACCAAAGAGCGTTGTGCCAGAGAACGGGAGATTGGAGATTCGCTGCTGCGCCTCAGGCTTCAGTTATGTGAGACGAAGCCAAGCATGACGTCGTAGAGTGATACCATGGCAATACCCGTGGGTTGCAAGAAGTGAAGTTTCCGCTGCAGCGCTGATGACTTGGTTAGAAACCATCAGCCCCTCATTCACAATCTCCTGGAAGTCTTCCCTCTTGTCCCTGGGTATGAGATCCACAAATTGCTTAAGGGACTCCCACAATGATCTATCGTAACGGCCCAGCAAGGCTGTAGAGCTCACTGCCTTCATGGAAGTCGCCGCGGTGTTACAAGCCTTTCCGCCCACTGAATCCAGCTTACGGCTCTCTTTATCCGATGGCACCGTGGAAGTCGGAGCCATAGCATGCTGTTTCCGTGCAGCCACCACTATCACAGAGTCCGGAGCGGGGTCCAGCCGGAGGAAGGCAAGATCCGAATCAGGCGGACGATACTTCTTCTGCAACCTCGAGGGTGCAGACTTTATAGAAGACCGCGTTAGGAACAGTTCCATAGCTGGTTCCTCCAGACCCGGCACCAACAGACGCCATGTCTGTCTCTTCTGCAGGGTCTCAAATATCACAGAGGTCGGCTGCACAGGGGTAGACAGGGGAATGCGGAGTTTCGTAGCCCCTCTGACCGGAACCATCTGAAAGGTAGAAATGTCATCAACCGGTGACACCCTTTGCGGGGGAGAGTCCGTGAGAGTAAGGAGAGTACCTCCCTGTACTCGTGGAAGATGTATCCCTTGTATGCCAGGACCGAGACCTCTCATAATGGCGATGACGTGATCTTGTGGAAGACCGGTGGCATCTATGTGACCGATGTCTCGAACGAGACCGTGTTCTTGGCCGTCGAGGTTCCACAGGGCGTGTGGGCTGAGGAGCCATGGGCCCAGGTTGAGGCTGAGGAGGAGGCAGTGGTGGTGGAGGAATCGCTGGTGGAAGCGGAGGAGGAGTAGCTGGAGGCGGTGTTGGAGGAGGAGGACTTGGTGGTGGCTGTGGTATTCTTGGTGGGACCACCGGTGGAAGCGGAGCAGGAGGAGACCTAGTTGATGAGTCGGTACGTGAATACTCAGAATTGGGAGACAAGACCAACCACCTTTTACGAGTGGCCCATGAGGAATGGACCCTGGATGCTCCAACAGTCCCCCTCGACATTGATCCACTGCTCAACGTCGACGACGATAGGCTCACCACTGAGCGAGAACCGGAACGGGACTTAGACGGCGAACGCCGGTATCGACGTCGACCTTCTCCTGGATTCTCTCCTCGATGTCAACTTTCTTGTAGAAGATTGCCTCCTTGACGTCGATCTTCGCGTTGACGTCGATGGTGATCGGAGACAACGCTTCGGCGGCGACCGCCGCTTGTGAGTCCCAGATCGACATTGATGATGTCTCGACGGCGATGTTCGATGTGTCGACGTCAAATGGGGAGGAACCCCTCAACGGTGATCTTGCCGTTCTTCTCCTCGACATTGATCGTCGACGTCGCTTCGACCCAGAGCCCTGGGTCGACGGAGAGCATATCGTAGTCATACCTGCTCTCGAAGTCGTCGTCGCCGTCCTCACCGTCGACCAGGAACGGTGTCGTTTTTCTGCCATTTTTCCACTGGGGAGCCCCCCAGAGGTCGAAGCATGGAACTTGGTAGAGGACTTACCCTCTCCTTTCCCAGAGGCTGAAGAAGCTGCCTTCCGTCTCCTTCACTCCATGCCTTGGAGCCGAATCTTCTCCCTGTCACGCAGGGTGTGCCTGGAGAAGGTCTTGCAAATGGCACAGGCGTCAGGAACGTGGGACACAGGCAAACACAGGATACAAACCCTGTGGGAATCCGACTTGGCCTTCTTCCTACCGCATTCAGGGTACTTGTCAAATAGAGATGGCATTTTGACAAGAAAACAGCAGAAATACTGCCAAAAAACTACAGCAGTAGTTAGCTAAAGGCCAAAGACGTCGAGTGAAACTGCTAAAGTCAAGAAATAATCACAAATTTTTATGAAATACCACAAAAGGTGGAGCTCAATGCTCCAGGGTCCTGCTAGCAGGAGGCGGAAAAAAGAACTGAAAGTAAATGCCTCTGGCTGTGCCTCATGGGATACCGGGGGTCTCTGGAGACTCTTAAAGGCACGGTACCCATTTCCAGACACATAATGACAGCCTATGGGGGCTTCTCTATCCATTCCTTTCATCACTATGATGAAAAAGGAGTTTTGTGAAGGAGAGTTTTCTATGTGTAAAACTCAGTAAATTACTAAACTTAAAGTTAAACTGGCTATCTTTTTCACTTCAAGATGAAGTAATGGCCAGTGTAGCCTAATTTCTTAGGCTGCATTATTGTCTTTTTATCTCTTAAGGGTCCATACAGGCCTTCCTGAAGAAAGGCAGAAGATGACAACTTTAGAAGATATATCTAATAAAGTGCTCCGGGGTCCACGCACATGGGCGGGACTATTCACAGGATTATGACTATCACGGAAATCTCCTACAAGAGAAGTATGCGGCGATCTTCCACTGGAACCAAACTGCATGTGACTTCCTGATCTTATCCTTGACTGGAAATATGCTCCTAACAGATGTGTTGGGAGGGCAGGAAAAGTTAGAATGTGGCGGAGTGCTCACTTTGGACCTATCCGAATTTCTCTCTCCGGAAGAGTCTGGACTTATCTCTGGAGCAGCAAACATCACTTCTAAATTTGCCCGTTGTGAATGCAGGAGCTATAATCCCCTTGTACTCAATGCAGAACTGGGGCCAAAATGGATGAAGTGACCCTATTTCCAGTATCCTAAAAGCTGCAAACCCAGGGACATGACCCAGTCACCTCCTCAGAAGATAACACATTTATGATGATAGGGTGGGTGTAGAAGGCTCTCAAATGCTGGAGCTGGGTATGGACAAATTTGCAATCAATCAGTTAACAGAAAGTGGAAGAGAGGCATCAGAAGAGTAGGTTGGATACAACGTTCAGACTTGGCAGACAGACGCTCCACAAACCAAACCACCGATGGCAACAACCAACTTAACAGGTACAAGAAGTAACTGAGAAGCAAGGTGAAAAGCAAATTGAAAAAGAAGAAAATCCCCATTGTGAATAAAAAGAGTTTACAAAAGAAACCTATTATTCCACTACCACTCAAGAAAAATGGGAACAAGGTGATGCCCATAGAGGCTGTTGGGACAAGGAGATGCCTTGTCCATGGACACCCCAGAGTGAGAGTGTGGAAAACTCTGTCTGTGTTTGGGAGGTGGTGTTGTGTTTGTTTTTTAACATTTGAAAATGTGACTATATTTGCGATAATGATTAAGAGTTGCATGAACAATTCAACTTAGAATGCACTTCTCATTTTCAACAGTTTCGCTAATATAGGCGCATTGCAAACAATATTCTGAGAGTGTTAACTTGATGTATTCAATACCACACATCAGCATAGTGTACATTTTTTATGCAAGTAGATTTTTTGTTGAGGGAACCAAAAAACATGAATATGAGTAATGAAAAAGATGCCCAGAAAAACAGGGTTGTAAATTAATGTGGAAATAAATATTAAAAATATGTATATTACAATTTTTACACGACAAGGCCTTCGATTTTAGACACATTGTCAGCACTCAATAAAAGTAAAACTAAGTAATATGGCTGAATGATATACGGAGACAACAATGAAGACCGCCCACTAATACTTTTGATGCAACAACAAACGTGTGGTATAGGGAGAGAGTGTTTTGTCTAGGACAGTGCTGGTGAGTTAAAGTCCAAGTGAAGGGTGGGAAGCCAGAATCCTTCATATTTTCCACAGTCCTTCTACTGTCCTATCATGTCATCCTGCCCTCTGCATGCTGAAAGGAAATACATTGTCACAATATAGCATACATTTCCACCACACCAATTCTCCTATTGGTACAACGAGGAACAGTTTGACAGATGGGGTTACATTAACTATTTGTGGGACCCGCTTTCACAATATATCCGCTCCAGAATAGCTGTTAACATTAGGGAGCGGCAATACAAAGAACCAGTCTAGTTATCAGCTTAACTACACAAGTGTCAAATCTTACCCTGTAGACAGAAATTTGTTGCATTTCAGTATTGCTGCTTCTACGTAACTGAATGAAGGAAAACAGTTAAGGATAAATGCATTTCAAACAGTACAAGATCCTGGAAGTCTAAGTAGCATAAAAATATTAAATCTAGGTGCATTCTAATGTATGGTAGATGGAAATATTGCAAATGACCTTTCATTGCTGATTTAATAACAGTAAATGAATTCTTCAATTGCAGTTAACATTCATTCATTCAATAACCTTTATTTCGGTTAAACTCAACCATTATATATATATATATATATATATATATATATATATATATATATATATATATATATATATCCAAATATAGGTACATTTCTTTTATGAAATAGACATCCAGCACTCCAAGGTCAAATCTGGGCACTCGGTCTTTATTCTGATGAACGAGGTGTAACATCTACGCGTTTAAGCAGACTCACGCTGCCTTGTCCACGATGTTTGTGCGCCATTTTTTTGTCAATAAAATACACATCAATAGGTGAACGACATCAAAGAGGGACTCAACATATTACACTTTTTGCATTTTGGCCGCCATTTCTTAACATGTTAATTCTTATTTCTTTCACATGTTTTTTATTGGACATTATATATATTTTCCTCTCCTCCCTTAATATTTTCTCCACAATCATATTAGAGTATATTACTTCGCTATATATTAAAAAAAGGAAGGGTGAAAAAAAGGAGAGAAGGGGTATTTTTCAATGACCCAATACTTAAAACTATTCTTTATACAACAGGAATTTTTACCTTTCCTTGCATATATTCTTAATAGTTAATTATGGTCGGATATGTCCACAAAGTGCAAGTGCAAATGTTATTCGTTCTTAGCGGTCATATTCGGCAAGTGCCTTTTTCATTTTGGTACAAAACTTGGCAATTTAAAGTGCTAGTGCTTATTGTGCAAATTACGCGAAAGATCCCCATTCTACTATGTACAAATAATTGATATATATAGCATATTAAGGTTTTCTACTATTAAGACAAAACCAAAAAACATTTTTTTATACATTCTGTAGAAAAAGTTAAATAAACAAAACAATTTCTCCTAATTATAAATATCATGAGAGATTTAAAGTGCAAGTGCTTATGTAAACTTAGGCAATTATCAAATAAAATGCCCATTTACTTCCTTCAACCCAACACACTTAAATAAAACAAAATAGGGACTATTACCACATGCACATACATATTTGCAAATATTAAGACCAAAAGGTAAGGTACTTTTTTCAGCAGAGCGGTTGATTATGTCGAATTCACCTGTACATTGATAAATATTCACCATTAAAAACAAAAAGGGCAAGAAAAACCATATCATCAATGGTTTATCATGTGTGCAGTTTCCTACTCTCTATTCCTCTGAGTATTTCAAGACAGACAAGTATAGAGATCCTCATCCACATTTAACCCCTGTGGTTCTTTATAATTGAATTCTAGGATAAAATATGTTTCCAATCTCCTTAATTCCTTTTCCCTGTCCCCTCCCCTCTTTTTCTTCGGGACTTCAGCTATACAGGAATATTGTAAGAATACCGGGTTACTCTGATGATGGGTCTCAAAGTGTCGAGCTATGGGATATGTTCTGTCTTGGTTTACGATTGCCCTCCTATGCTGTAGAATTCGTTTATATACAGGAAGGGTTGTACTCCATATATATATTCTCGGACAGGGGCATCGTAACAAGTAAACAACAAAACTAGATTTACAGGTCAAAAAGCTCTTAATAACTATGGTTTTATTAAAAAATGTTTTCAAGTCAGTGCAATTTACGCCATGCTGGCACGCTTTGCATTTTGGGCATTTTTTAAAACCTGGTTTCTGATGTAACCAGGTGGTAACTCGCCCTTTCACTTCCTGATATTCGCTCCTTACAACCAAGTCTTTCAATGATTTTGATCTTTTATAGGTAATGTCAGGGTGTTTCTTCATTTTGGGACCTAACACAGGATCATTCCTTACTAGATGCCAATGTTTATTTAAAATAGATCTTATTTCTTTATGTTTTTCATTGAACGTTGTTATGAATCTAGAATTGACTTGATTTTTATTCTCCTCTCTAAGCCTCTTCCTTTGTTTAGTTCTCGAGGGTTCAAACTGAATTTTCTGTCTGACTAGGTTCCTTGCCTTCAATGAGGCCCCCTTTATTACAGTTGGGGAGTAACCTCTTTGGATGAACCTACAGGTCATCTCACTCTCAATTTTGTCATACTCCTCCTGATTACTGCATGCTCTCCTCACTCTAAAGAACTCCCCAAAGGGGATGCTCCTAATTAATGCAGATGGATGGGCACTTCCCGCATGGAGCACTGTATTTCCGGCAGTGGCCTTACGGAACACTGAGGTCTCCAGCTTCCCTCCTACCGGTTTGACCCGGATATCCAAAAAGTCTATAGTAACTTTACTGTGGTGACCTACAAACTCTAAATTGATTGAATTTTGGTTGAGGTCTTTGATGAATAATTCTACATCTGTCTCCGTGCCCTGCCACAGCACGAAGACGTCATCGATAAATCTGACCCACAGTAATATGTGTTCCGACCAGTGTTCCAGTGGACTGCCTCTAAGCACCTGTTCCTCCCACCAGCCAAGATGTACATTCGCATAACTGGGGGCGAAACAGGTGCCCATCGCAGTCCCTTGTTCCTGCTGGAAGAGTTCCTCATTAAACAAAAAAATGTTCTTTGTTAAACACCATTCCATTAATTCCAAAATCATTTTGTTATGTTCCAGGAGTCGAATTGGTCTTCTATTTAAGAAATATTCAGTTGCCTTCAAACCATCTGTGTGTCTTATACTGGTGTACAATGTTGCAATGTCAAATGTTAATAACAACATGGTTTCTGCATCCCATTGTATGTCAAAGATACACCTTCAAAAATCCGTTGAGTCTTTAATATATGAAGACAATGATTTTACAATTGGATTTAAAAAGTAATCTATATAGCGTGATGCGTTTTCAAATAAGCTCCCACAAGATGAAATAATTGGTCTTCCTGGTGGACTGGTGAGACTCTTGTGCACCTTGGGGAGCATATAAAACACCAGGATCGTTGGTTTCTCTCTTTTGATAAACTTATATTCATCCCAGCTCAATAAACCTTTATCCTTCCACACATCCAGCCTTATGAAGAATAGTTCTTTCATTTTTTCATATTCCTTCATATTAATTCGGATGTAACAGTTATTATTGTTCAATTGATTGAGGGCCTCTTTTTTGTACAGTTCCCTGCCCCATAAGACAATGTTCCCTCCTTTATCCGAGGGTTTAATCAATACTCCATCTTCTATCTGGAGTTTGTTCACTGTCTTGTGGAAAAGTGTTTTTTTTGGACACATTTTCTTTTTCTTTTGGTTTACCACAACATATAGTTGTTTCATATCCTTGGTTACATTTTTCCCAAAAATATTGAGATGGTCTCTTATAGATTGGGGTAAAAATCTAGATGGTGGTTCAAATGGAGTATGATCCTCTTTATTCATCCCTACAGTAAACAGCATTGATTGTTCCTCATTTCCTGGTGAGCTATCCTCACTAGCCAGTGAGATTATATCCGTCAAGGTGGGTATGTCATTTATATTCAGGGAGGCTTCATCATTAGAGGGTTCTAGTGCTCTCTCCTGTGGTGCTCGATTGGCATTGCGTTGGTTCAGATGCATTTTCGACAATTTGAGCTTTCTAATGAAGCGATATAGGTCCATTCTGTTATTAGGGTAATTGTATTCATTTCTACTACAGAAGGACATACCTAATTTTAGAATCGATTCTTCGTCTTCCGTTAGCTCCATATTACTCAAATTGATAACCGTTGTATTGTCCATTACTTCTTGTTTTGTTTCCTCGTATTGGAACGCAGCGATCTTTTTGCTTGCCAATCTTGTACACCTCCTATATCCCTCGCCTCCTCTTCTTTGTTTCCTCTTCCTTGGCCTTTTCCTCTCCCGCGTCCTTTTCCCATGCGATGGTCTGTCTGTTGTTCCAAAAGCATAAAACGGAATTCCTCAGTTACAGCCAATCTCACATCTCTCACCCCTCTATTACTCTGCTCCTCTGGTTCTTGTTCAGAGCCAGTGTCTGAGCTGACTTCACTTTGCACATTGTCCTGATGGTCTACTTGGCCACTGTGGATCTTCTGTCGCCTCTCCAGGTCGAATTTTATGGCGAGTGTATAGATCCGTCCTGATTCGTAATCTATACGATCTCTCAAGAATTTCGTGGCTTTCCTATCTTTGATACGCCTTTCGTACTTTTCCAGCCTTCTTTTTAAATCACTTTTAAACTTACTCACTTTGGCCTTATCATCGTTTTTCTCCAAGATATCGTTTAATTCCTTTAATTTAGTGACCACTTCCAGACGCTCTTTTTCCGCATATTTCACTAAAATACGAATCATATTGCTTGAGCTGGCTGCACTGTTGTCCGCCCATTCACTGAGCATTTCTACCTGAGGATTTTCATACGTCGGGGTGATTATGCGCAGTCCACGGGGCACCCGTCCCACCTGTAGATACTGTTGCAGGGATGCCACTTCCCACCACCGTGAGATCTCCCTTTTCTTCAGTTTTTCATATTCCTGTAATTGTCTAGCTATGTCGCTGCTCACTTTGGGTGCCGCTGCTCCCCTCATATTTTGTGTCGGTAGAGCATTCTCCTCAAAGATTTTCAGAGCTTCTTGCTCCCTTACTGCACATTCCTCATCACTCATTTTAATTACCGGTGCCTATTTCTCCTGCTGGGGCGTTCTCCTTTCTTCTCCCCCGGGGCTGAGTTCACAGCTTCGGGTTTACGTGTATACTCTTTCTTTTTCCCCCAGTCCGACTCCCGTGGCTGCCTCTGGTCCCTCCCTTTATTTAAGAGTTTGGCCGCAATTACTCACCGCGGTTTCCGTGATCCTCCGATCTCCGGCTTCCCGCTACGAGTTTGCGGCTCCTTCACTCCAAACAGATTCCGCGAGTTTTTTCGATTGCAGCTTGCACGGGGGGCACGCGTGTCTCCTTTCCTCTCTCGCTGTGGCGATTTGTACTGGCGTGCTTCCTAACCGCCAGTGGTGCTGGTTCAAAGACGTTTCTCGCCGCGTCTTGCAAATATCCAAATATAGGTATATATAATCTACATGAAGGTGGGTCCATTTGCCTTAGTCATACTGTAAGCTAAATGTAAACACCAGTCTCTTAAAGTGCTGTGCGCAAAATGATGCAAAAAAGTATCTTGTGCAAATATAAACATGAATATCATAAAAATGCCTTCAGCAAAATGCACATAATCAAGAGTTAAAAAATTTACACCACATGCCCCCAGTTAATATTTTACTTCCTTACAATATTCCTTAAGCGAACAGCAACAGAAATACATTTATAGACCATCAGACAACTGTATTCGGACTGTAAAAGCTGTAAATAAAACAGAGCAGGTCTGCACCTTCTAATATTCAGTGTCTGCAGCAAGGGTATAGTAAAACGTTTCCTCGGTAAAATATACAATTTACAAAAAAAGATCAAATATATAACATTGACTGGCTGGACGTTGACTCACAGGGACATTGTTCAAGTGAAACCAGGAGATAGGCTATACCAAACCTAAATCTAATCAAATAAAAACGCTGTGAATAAGAAAATTGATATTTTAGGTAAGGTTCTTTGGAATCAGTAGTAACAAGTGGTTTCTGATCTCCTGGAATTGCCTTTGTTGTTTGCAGACAGACAAAAAATCTTGTGCTAATTGGTTTTTAGTGATGGAGGCTATTGTCTGAGGATCCTGATAGCAATCCGCTCTCCCTAGCATAATGCGTTGCTCCTTAACGTAGCTCAACTAGGTGATACTCATTGCATTGTCTTGGTGCATACAATCATTAATTATAGCCCGGTTGAGAACAGTTTCTTTTTTGGCCCAAATTGCTCTCCAAATCACATGGGGAGATAATTTAATGCAATCCTCCACAATCACCATAGCTAGCTCCATATGATGAAGAGATATCAGAAGACCGTTCGTCACCGACAGGGGCCTTCTCAAAAACAGATTCTAAGCAACCTGCAAAATGATTGCGTCGGACTATCCCCACACCCCCGCACCATATTTGACCGTAGCGGAACATTGTGCGGTACAGATATTAATCTTAACATCCATAGGTTTTGAGCCCAATTTGCTAGCAAATCCAAACAAGACCTCAGTGGTCTGAGAAAACCGCACCTTCCTAGTCTTCATCAGACGAGTCCATGTGCCTTTTTGATAAAACGATACCCCAAGATAGCAGAAGTTCAAAACAAAGAAGTTTATCTCCATTAATATATTGGGGTTTCAGGACTGAACAGGGCTTACCTACGACCAGAACATGCACATTTTGTAGTGTTCGTTTTTAAGCCCAAGTCACTCATGTAAAGGAAAAATCTATTTAATAATTTTTGAAGACCTACCCCCGTTCTTGATATCAAGACACAATCGCCTGTGTAGAGTAGGGCAGGCAGTTTCCTAGAGCCCACCATCGGATTATCTCATCTACCTCCTCCATATTAAGCTATTTCTCCAGGTTGTTGATGTAGAAGCAGAATAAGAAAGGAGCCAATACACATCCTTGCCTTACTGCACATTTCATATCAATTGGATCAGGGAGTTCTCCATTTGGTTCATACCTTATTCACCCGGTAACAGCCTTGTGCATCTGAGCCAGAAAATTTACTAGAGAGGAGTCTATACCCATAGAAAGTTGAGTTTATGTCCATAAAACCTAAATGCAGAGTGCCACTCTTTACCAGAGTGTATTTGGATATGATCAAATGTAGGCACTGTCAGAACCCATATTGGATATCAGAGAAGCATCCTAAGTCTACCACCCATGCCTCCAGCCTATCCAGCAGGATCCTACTCAGGATTGTACATGTAGTGTCAAAGAAACAGTCAGTAGCATCGGGGGTCTTCTCTATTGCTTTTTTTTCAAAATATGGGTACTATGTTGGCGTATGCCATAATTTCAGAGGTCCTTCGATAGGAACCCTTCTCAAAACATTTGTATGTAAAAGGTGGCCACATATCAAACTTCTCCAGACAGAGATCCGCTGGTACTCTGTCTGCACCTGGTGCCTTATTTCTTGCATTACATTTCAGTGTATGACTAACCTCTTCACAGTCGACATTTTGGCTGTAAACCCTGGTGAAGTGCTCAACCCAATCAGTTAGGATCAATTTGCCATCATACTCATTGCATTGAAGATTAGTTTGCGTGTGCAGCTCAGAAATTACAATTAAAATCATTAGAAAACTTGTTGAAATAAAACATTTTATAAAGTTCAGTTATTGATTATATGTGTTTAGGTGCATATATTTACTAATTTATAAAAAATATTGTCTGGCCCACACTTTATTCATAGTTTCATAGTAACATCTAAATATCAATCTGAAAAAGGATACAATCTAGGAACCAGCTCTCTGATGGAGGCAATCTTGAAGAACCAGTTCAGACAGGTCTCCTTGGCAGTGTCGTTCACGTTCTCTAGGGTGAAATTATCTGAAATGTAAAACAGTACATCAATAAACAGGTCAGGCGAAATCCAATTAATATTTATATAAAACTATGTTATCACACCACTTATTGTACTTTTGATAAGGGTTCTAATCAAATACGCACTGAATACATCTGGATGGCATATCCATAAATATGGAGTAAGTGATGTGCAATACAACATTAAGGTGGTTGAGTGTTTATGCAAATAACGTATATACAGAATGTTTAGTCTCTAGAGGGATGCAAATGGGCATATTCTGTATGTTCTTTGTGATGTTGGCATGAGCTGTGGAAATGAGGGTGGGGGTGATTGATGTTGCCAAGAGGCTGCCCCTCGCCCTTCTTGCCCAACAGAAAGTTGCAGGCTTTGGGAAAAGAATTGCAAATATGGACACCACGCTACCCTCACCCGCCCCCTCCCAAAATGAAGTAAACTTATACATTCCAGGCATGGAATGTCAAGGGGATGAGTACTTTCATTAAATGTTATAATAACATGGATTTATTGGTTAAAGGGTGTGGGTAGTATTTCTACAAGAGACATCTTACCCAATTGTAAGGTAGAAGGTTGCAAATGAGCTGAAGGCTGTAATTTTACACTTATTTACACTTATTTCGGTAGACACCGTGAGCCTTTTAGCCGATCTCAACATCTGTAGACAAGGAGGGTTGTTTATGGCAGACTAAAAGGACGGGAAGTATTTCTGGCCAGTATCTACAGTCAACTGCAGAACAAGTGGGCTATCATGATTCATGGACAGGTCACATCAGTCACTCCCAACCTCTATGGTGGTGGGACCAGACCGTATGCTTAGGGATCATCATGGCAGTTGGGAATGGTAGATTCAATACAATGCAAGTGCCTGAACTGTACAGAATACTAATTTTACTCCCCAGCCCATGATTTGCCAGTCAGACTGGATAGTTACTTGCTTAACAAGCCTGCAGTCAAGATAAATTGCTGCTGAATACTTGTGCAGAGTGATCTCATCACAACCCAGTACTGCTGACTTTCCGGGGGGATGGGGGGGGGGTGGAGGAGGGGGGGGGGGAGCTTCGACAGCCACTCCCACAGGGAGGTGCAAGTGAGTGCGCTTAAGAACACTGCATTTCAGGGTACAATCGAGAATATTTTTTTGTTTCCAGAGAGAATGATCGGATGGCTTTTGACTCTTTGATAAACTGTCAAACGTTGTGATCTGGGGACACGTCATAAAAACTCTCAGGAATATGTCGGGTCTCGGTATAAGATATTTATGAGGTGGAGAAGAAATTAAGAGAAAGGGAGCAAGATGGTTATGATCCCTGTGTTTTGCTAGACATGTAAGTAAAACAAAGCGAGGCATGCGCACCCAATTAGAATGGTGGCGAGGTTTGGAATATAAGGAATACTCAATTAGATCTTGTATGGAAGGGGTCAAAACGGGCAAATTGTTGGCTTGACTGTCTAAGCTAGGTGGAAAGGAAAGCTCCATTAGTAGCCTTCTGACTGTGAGTGGAGATATGTTTGCCATACACACGAAGATAAATAAGGTATTGGAGATATTTTACCCCATCACAATATGGAGCTATAGAGGGTATGTGCCAAGCCGCCCTCCTCTCAACATTCATTAAACCAACAAAGGCTTGGCAGCAAGAGGATTCACAATTTTACTTAGGACCTACACTTAAGTGGGGAAAAGTTCTCTCCCTTCAATTTCTGGTATTATATCCAAAATGGTGTAGTCCTAGACCTCTAATTTAAATAAAAACCACTATAACAGCCCTGCCTTGGCCTGACAATCACTCCTCCACAGTGAATAAATCAAGAAAAAGTGTGTGAAAATGAGAGGGCACCTCACGTACGCAACACCAGGAAGGTTACTAGCCGGTTCTCACCAGTATGCCCACGTTTTATCATCATCGGTTGCTCACTCAAAAAAGTCAGGAAATTCGTGTCCAGTGAAAAAGAAAAGGGAACAGATCAAGAGAGGAAATTTACTGTCCCCATCAGAGGAAAAAAGAAAGAAAGAAGCCCGTGTATTGCAAAGAACCAGATGTTCAAAGCAATTATTAAGATTGAGTTATAGACTCATTTAAAGTAACCCTCTTTATTCAAACTAGTGAGTCCACTCAAAGTAAAAGCACTCAATGTTGCTAACCTTTATAAGGAAGGCCAACATGTTTCATTGCCACTTGACATTGTTCTGGCAAATTCATCAGGGCATGGGGTTTCAAACATTTGCCTCACCGGACAAATATTTTAGTATTTGCGCAAGGGCATGTAGAGGCCGAGGGCATTCGTACCAGCCTCCACTACACCCAACGGGGTTGTATTGAATACTCTTCCCCCGGTTATTTAGAACAGCACTATCGCTAATTCGTGTTCCACCGCAACCAATTGCTTCGTGGGCCGTCTCTCGAAGCGGGGACGAGAGACGGCCCACGAAGCAATTGGTTGCGGTGGAACACGAATTAGCGATAGTGCTGTTCTAAATAACCGGGGGAAGAGTATTCAATACAACCCCAATAATACAACAATACAACAATGAAACATGTTGGCCTTCCTTATAAAGGTTAGCAACATTGAGTGCTTTTACTTTGAGTGGACTCACTAGTTTGAATAAAGAGGGTTACTTTAAATGAGTCTATAACTCAATCTTAATAATTGCTTTGAACATCTGGTTCTTTGCAATACACTGGGTTCTTTCTTTCTTTTTTCCTCTGATGGGGACAGTAAATTTCCTCTCTTGATCTGTTCCCTTTTCTTTTTCACTGGACACGAATTTCCTGACTTTTTTGAGTGGGCAACCGATGATGATAAAACGTGGGCATACTGGCAAGAACCGGCTAGTAACCTTCCTGGTGTTGCGTACGTGAGGTGCCCTCTCATTTTCACACACTTTTTCTTGATTTATTCACTGTGGAGGAGTGATTGTCAGGCCAAGGCAGGGCTGTTATAGTGGTTTTTATTTAAATTAGAGGTCTAGGACTACACCATTTTGGATATAATACCAGAAATTGAAGGGAGAGAACTTTTCCCCACTTAAGTGTAGGTCCTAAGTAAAATTGTGAATCCTTTTGCTGCCAAGCCTTTGTTGGTTTATTGGAGATTTTTACACTTTGAAACTTTAAGCAATAACTGTGAGCAATTTTCAAAGAGCTAATTGATCTGAAGGTTCTCGTTTCCTGTTGTGAAAGGGATAACCTACGTCTTTCCCCAAAAGGTACTGTATGGTGGGAAGGAGTTGTACAGAACGTCATTATTTTCAGGCATAGGCACCTTTTTCCCTCGACACCTTTGTGCAGCCATCATCCTGGGAGGACTCCGAAGAGTTTCCAAACCTACTTTTACAGCTGCTGACTTTTAGGATGAAAGGACCACTGTAGTTGATGAGGTCACTTTGCTGCAGGATATGCTTTTATCCATCAAAATTGGGACTGTAGTTATTGATGTAGAAGGGCACCAATGGTTTTCGGGTCTCCAAATCTTTATTTTTATCAGCATTAAATCAACCTGGGCTACACAAACTTTTTTCACCAAATGGTAAGGCTGGTAAGGTGTTGCTAGACTTCTGGACGGAAGCCTAAGGTTTACAGTCCAGCATGCTGTTTCAGTGTATGCTTGTATTACAATATTTATCTGCTTGAAGGAAGTGTCCATTGCATCCCAAAAACATTTAATGACTGCACTGGTGATGATTTTTTCCTCCAGCACAATTTGTTACGCCCATTTGCTATGGGAGTGAGGCAGATATTCCAAAAGGACTGCTATCTCTTCCCACTGGTGTCTAGCATATCAGGCTAGTCGTTCCAGAGAGTAATGTATATGAACCCAAAATGGGGTATGATCCAGTAAGGCCTAGACTGTAAAGGGGGGGGGTGAGTTAAAAAAAAAAAAACTCTGCACACTTTTTGAAAGCATGTATGGTGACACATTAAATACGTAATCTGGTGGCTTCTTCCCCATCGCGTCTTTTTTGCCACAATAGCATCGTCGTATTGGGCTGTAAAGTTGTATATATTTACTATAGTCTAATTCACTACACATACACGTATGTTCTTGGGGCTGCGCTCGGTGAATAACCGACTGAGCCTTATTATAATGCGGAATTTTTTGTTTTTTACATCTAGACTGAACCAGTTTTTCCTCTTTGCCCCGATGATGACCTCCTAAAAGACTTGTACATACCCCTACACTTCATGAGGTTGAAAAGCGTTGTTTTGATTGTACCAGATGGATATGATTATCATAAAAATGACAAGTACTAAAAAGAATATATGTGAAGGGAGATAAATACTCAAATATGCAAGACTAATGTTTACGTAGTGTTCCTTGAATTAATGATTGATTAATGGCCATGTGGGGGCTTTAGAGAATTCTAGAGTTAGCAATATGCCACCGAGTTGAAGTGTCGACTGCCACCAGTTTACCAGTAGCATCTACAGTCTTAATCTCCTTATCAGGAAGCAGAAGTCACCTTTGCCCTGCATGAAAGGGCTTTCACATTGTGTGGCCCACAAATGAGTTTGGGGCACCGGTGCAAGAATAAACACAAGATCGTGTGATGCAGGTTTCCATTTCTTTCTTACCCATCCTTGTTTTCAGCAGTTATGAATGTAAAGTTTGGTGTCTGAGGAACTAGAATTTAAAACCCTCTTTAAAGATAAAATCGGATTTAAAATCCCTATTCTGAAAATGCCCCTTTCAGAAAGTTGAAAAACAAGACAAAATACACACAGCTGGAATGCACTCGCTTCAACAAATTATAAATCAACATAATCACTATTACAAACACTAATGAGAATCGAGTGTGCACCTAGTAGGGGGCTCTGCCAGCCACCTGATCCAAAAGGAAAAAAGAAACCAGGAAGTATATCCTGGGGGCTAAGTGCACTACTATAATGTACTATGAAAGTATACACTTTATTGGAAATACAATGTGAGACGGTTTTTTCAAAGTCAATCAGTTCATGAAAAAAATAAACTACAGATGAATCTCTGCTTCCAATTATCCATCCAAGCAATGAAGCATTGCATGTAGCTCAATCTGCTTTATTTCCATAAATTGAAGATGATGTAAAGTTCATTGAAATAGTCAAAGAACATAATAACAAAGATGCTGAAGTATCAACGGTTTCTCCCAATGCATTTCGGGCTTTGCGGTGGCCCTTCGTCAGGGGAATCTGAAAACATCAATATCATAAATTGAGCTATGCCATTTTCTTATTCACACATTACTTGGAAAAGAGAATATTAAAATAAATTGGCACAAATGGGGCCAGGGCATTGGACCAAGACATTGCTGTAAGGTAGAACTTTACTGCATAACCAAAGTGCATGTAGGGAAATGAGAAGAGACTCAACTCAATCACAAAAGTGCACGGTGATAAGTGTGTCTAAAGACTCCGTCAATGTGCTAAAAGAGCCTTACCAAACGTCTGGACTTCACTCTTCTGCATTGACAGTCCGCAGTGACCACCAGCATGAATCTCCACCAACGACAGTCTGCGACCCCCCCCCCCCTCCCCAACAGGAAATACGAGTTATGCTCTTCCTGCTCCTCGCTGCCCCATTCACATCAAAGGTAACATTTTCAGTGGGGCTAACCTGGTTCCTTTATCCGGCCTACACTCCATCGAGGTCGGACGAAACTTGTGACTTTTACCTGGTCTCGCACAACCAGATTACCGCGAGTGGGGTTTGTGCTTTTAGGCACTTTACTTTCCTTAAATCTTTTAAATTGCATATCTCCAGCTGTACAGATTGGATCTTTGTTGCTGTGGTGTCAAATACTTTATTAAAAATGTACTTTGTCGGGGGCGTGGTTTGGACGCCGGGGAAGATGGCGGCTTAGCGCACTGCTCCTCCCGTGGTCGTGTAATCGGAAGCAGCTGACGGAGTCAAAAGCGAGTCATGCGAGCGGAAAACGATTGATTTGGCGATCGGAGTTCGACGCCCGACTCTGGCTCAAGTTTGAGACGCCTGGGCAGTCCCGTTGGAGAGTTATCACCGAAGCCCCTGAAGGCGGCTGCCGAGCGATACATGAGGTCGTGAGATCCTGCTGGCCACCGGACGGATGTTAACGCTACAGATATCGCTGCAACACTGGAAGGTCTGCTGTGGAAGGTCGTAAGGTCTACATGATACAATACGACTGAGGGGGCACTTCCAGGTTGGAATGAGGTGGCGTTCCCCGACAGGAGAGGTAACGCGGACGCGCAAGATGGCGGCGATGGGAATCCCTGGAGTCCCGGTCTCGGAGAGCGAATCGACGTTCCCGAAGTTCGAATGAGGAAGGTCAGTGTGAGAACGCTGTTAGATCGCTGGTAGCGCACACGCACACGAACGGGGAGCACCTTGGGAGATGTGGCTTTCACCGCCAACGGGCTGGGTCAGCCGTGATTCACTGATGTACTGAGGCACGGACGGTCATAAAATGGCGGCGGCGGCGACGGCAGGGTTCCCCGGAGCACCAGCGAATTCCTGAAGCTGAGAGGAGTATTGTGTACGGACGAGGTTAATGTGGAGCACAGATGCAATCTGGATGCAAACTGGATGCAAACTGGATGGCTGAAGTAAGGCAAACTCGATGGAGGAAGTAAGGCTGCGCATGGCGCATGAGAGTGCATAAGAAGTGCAGTTAAGATTCAGTCAGCTGCGCAGGTGTAACATGAATGAACATAAATGAACATAAATGAAACTTAAGGAGCTTAACGGAGGCAATGAACCTGAGCATGGAAGATGGAAGATGAATGGAAGATGAATGCCGACTTAAGGAGCACGATGAAAAATGATAAGTTCTAATGAAGGCTGTGAGTACTGAGGATGCTGGGGGCTTCCTGGTTACATATGCACCGACTGTGTAGCTAATGCCTGAGTAGCGCATGGAAGAAGAAGTCAGCTAAACAAAAGTGTGACTGACTTGGATTTGCTGCGGGTTGCCGCTCCATCAATGCGTTGGCTGGCCCACAAGGCACGCTGTTGTATGCTGTTATATGCGGAGATATGCTCTGAGATTTTGGTTCCTGCCCACGCTGTTTTCTGGGAAAGAGACCACATTGAGGAACCCTTGCCGGGGTGATTGTCTTTGGGATTTGTAATTGTGCTTGACAGCCTCTACGTGCGTTCCCAAGATGGGGGACAAAGAAACAAACAAAGAAACAAAGAATTTAAAAAGACTCAAAGCAGAGCCACCCAATCCGATCTCACCGGTCAAGGGTAAAAAGGATGTGACGGACACGATGGACATGATATTAAATAGATTAGAAGAGGTGAGAGAGATTGCGAAATCTACAAAAGAAGAAATCGTAGCAATTCGCAAAGACATCAGGGACACTAATGCCAGATTGACGGAGTCGGAATCGAGAATCAGCCGCCTCGAGGATATGGAATCCAAAACGTGTAGCTCGTTGAAACAAATACATATTTCCACGGAGCAGATGTCACGGAAGCTGTCGGAATTGGAAGACAGAAATCGGAGGGGGAACCTACGCATTTTTGGGATTCCGGAGGGGTCAGAAGAATCGTACGGGTCCTGTGTCTCATTTCTAGAAACATGGTTCTCGCAGGCCACTAATCTTAGCTTTCATCACCCACTGGAATTTGATAGAGCTCATAGAGTTCCGGGCAGGGTCTTGCCGGGACAGAGAGGTCCGCGACCAATTGTTTGCAAACCATTGCGATACCAACATGTGGAACAGATATTATCATTTGTGCGCAAAAATAACCATGTGCTCTGGAAATCTAGTAAAGTGTTTATATCACAGGACTACAGTAAGGAGACTGTTGACACGAGGAAGGCTTTTCTTGCTTTGCGACCACAGCTGAAGTCGCTGGGACACCAATTTGGTTTTGTGGGTCCAGCAAAGTTCCGCGTCTTTATCAAAGGATCCCCGCAGGTTTTCACGGACCCGGTGAAACTCAGGCAATGTATTGAGGGAGGTGATGAGCTACATATGGACACGTCAACGGCGGCTTCCACTTCATCATCTAAGTAGAACTCTCTGGTTTCATAGCAGATTATCATTTCGCTGGTCATTTAGGGCCATGCAATGCTGGTTTCTGATGTTTTGTTATACTGTTGTACTGCTGCAGTGGTGGGTTATATCCATGGAATAGAGGGGGAGGAGAATCTTCTCTTCTGTGCTCTTGGGCGACTTGTGCTCTGTTCGAGTGTTGGTTACTAGCCATGATCCGCTCATATCTATCTATTATTTGCTCACTGTTCTGCCCGGATGTGCCTTTTGTTAGAATGGGTTAAGGTCAGTGAGGGTGGGTATTTCAGATTATTACTATTGATGTATACTGATAATTCAGGTTAATTGGTGCCTGGATAGGCTCGGTTGCTTAATGAGCGCTCAGGTTTGAGCTGTTTAGATATTGGGTCAATTTCCGAATTGCCTGCATGAATGCGATTTGTGACCATGGGAGGAACACTAGTCTTTCCGTGTCACCATGCCTACTAGTTTAACTCAGGGTGGAGGGATGGGAGAGGGTGTTCGGGAGGGTGAGGGGGAGGTGGGAGGATGGGAGAGGGAGAGTGGGGGGTATGTGTATTTGTTTTTAGTGTTAATTTGTACTTATGTTATTGCTTATGTTATTGCCTATGTCATGTTCCAGCGCGTATCAGGTCCCTTTTATTGCCAATGCCTATGTCGATTACATTGCCGCGATCCTACCTATGCTTCTGTCATATTCCACTGCACTTCAGACTCAGACTCTTCATACTGCCAACATCCACGCTGGGGTGGCTGTCACGATCCTGATAGTGTTTATGTCCAGTCGCAATACACTCCTGACCTAGTATTATTCACTTGTTGTTGCCCTTGCGGATTGTACTTCTATCCTCATGCTAGTGAAGTGAAGGTTGGGGCGTCCCCGGCGAGTGTGAGGGAGGACCGAGTAGACACTGTTGAGAGCAGTTTGTTCTCAATCCACCATGTTGGCTTTGATTAGTTATGTCATTACCCGCTATTGATACGCCTATAGGCGTGACGAGAATGAATAACTTGAAAATGCTCTCTCTCAATGTCAAGGGCCTAAATCAGCCAGTTAAGCGCCAAAAGATTCTGGAATATTTACGTAGGCAAAAGGGTGACATTGTGATGTTGCAGGAAACTAAGCTTGAGGCCTCACAATTTCATACTCTTAGGAATAAATTCTTTGTTGAGGTCGCAGGGTCGGAGGCGATAGGAAAGAAAAATGGGGTCCTGACATTGATTGCGAAAAAATCTAACGTAGATTTGCTTTCCTTTGACTCGGACTCAAAAGGGCGGTGGGTTACGACCAAGTTGTCTAAAGACGATACTGAATTTTATGTGACAAATGTTTATGCCCCTAATACCTGTGAACTATCCTTCTGGTCTGATCTGGCTAAACAACTAGAGACTATCCCGGATTCAGCCATTCACATTATGGCAGGGGACTTTAACCTCCCATTTGACCCTGTGTTGGACAGGGACTCCAGATGCTCCTTCTGTAGCAATAAATCTCATAAGGCCTTCACTAATCTGTGCACTCGATTCCAACTGGTAGATACATGGAGGTTACAGAACCCTGATGGGAGGGACTATACCTTTTACTCTCCACCACATGACTCATTCTCCAGGATCGATTATCTATTTATAACAAAGAATGGCACTCCCAGAATGGAAGAAACATCTATAGAGCCAAGGGTCTTATCCGATCACTCATGTATCTCCTTGTCCATTTCCAATGTTAAGTCTTCTGCCAGACAATCAATCTGGAGGTTTAATGAGGAGGTCCTCGATAAAGAACAATATAGGGTGGAGATAGAGTCCGCGATTGGTGACTACTTAGAACACAATGGCAGGGGGGACACTTCGGATCTGATTCGGTGGGAGGCGCTAAAGAGTACAATAAGAGGGGTAGTTATTAAAATAAAATCTGTTATCAATAAGGAACACAATAAAGCTCTGGAGGTCTTGGAAAGAGAAATTGCAGCATTGGAAAAGAAGCACCTGTCAGATAGGAAAGAGGACACAATGAATAAACTAGCTAATAAAAAGTATGAATATAACAAAATAGTCAGTGAGAGAGCAGGGATTTGGTTGACTAAGAGGAAGAAATTCAAACTCTGTGCGTCCAACAAGGCAGGGAAAAGCCTCGCGGCATACCTCAAGTTTAAAGTTCAAAAGAATACGATAATTTCCATCAAAGACCAGGGGGGAACAGCACACTCTGACCCGGTGGAGATAGCGGAAGTATTCAAACAATTTTATGAGCAACATTATGCCAAGAACAAGGAGGTAGTTGATTCCAAAATAGACGGTTACTTGGATGATTGCAAGCTCCCCTCCCTGTCCACTGTAGATCGTGATGGCCTTAACGGTCCCATCACTCTTCAGGAAGTAGAGACAGTCATTAAAGCGTTAAAATGCGGTAAGGCACCCGGACCGGACGGGTTCACCGCTAGATTTTACAAGAGTTTTTCCCCACTACTATCACAACCACTCTTACACCTATTCCAAGAAATCAGTACTGTGGGGGAGGTGAGGGGAACGTTGTCGGAAGCCATCATTGCGGTACTGCCGAAAGAAGGGAAAGACCCGGCGCTACCAAAGAATTATAGGCCTATCTCCCTCATTAATCTCGACTGTAAACTTCTAGCCATGATTTTGGCCAATCGGCTTCAAAAGGTCCTGCCCAAATTGATACATGCCTCGCAGGCGGGGTTTTTAAAGCATAGACTGTCGAGCGATAATACCAGAATACTGGCGCATGTACTTGAAAGGGCAAGACTGTTACCTACACCCACGGTTGCAATCACGCTTGATGCAGAGAAGGCGTTCGATAGGGTCGATTGGAACTATTTGAAGGCAGTCCTAAATAAGTTCAACCTGGGTCAAACTTTTACAAAGATGGTGATGTCTTTATACTCCTGTCCCTCGGCGAGGGTTAGGAATGGCGGATCATTTTCCTCCTCGTTTAATTTACACCAAGGCACCAGACAGGGTTGTCCTCTCTCACCCTCACTGTTTCTATTGGCCATTGAACCCTTTCTCTATCGATTGAGAAATAACGATGGTATTGCTGGTATCCCATTTGAAGAATGTACAATAAAGTTGACTGCATATGCGGATGATGTTTTAATAGTCTCAGAAAGGGCGGAAGAAGCTATACCGGCTCTTCTTTCTACCATTGCCGATTTCTCCAGGGTGTCAGGATACAAGCTGAATAAAGATAAAACAGAGGTTAAATTGTTGAATAATTTTGGTAATAAAGTGATCATGGGGGACTCAGGCTTGACGTGGCAGCCAGGCTGCTTTAAATACTTGGGATTGGAATTTGATAAGGATCTAGTCACAACTTTGGGGGTGAACGAAACCTTGATTCTGAAGAAAATATCTAAATTATTAGAGGGATGGTCTCCGAAATTCCTGTCATGGTGGGGCAGGGTGGAAACCCTAAAGATGATGGTGACACCATTGGTAAATTATCTGGCGTGCATGTTACCGATGACGTTCTCGGAGGCCTTCTTGACAAAGGTGGATGGGCTGTTTGGGGGGTTCCTGTGGCAGGGGAAGAAACCCAGGATATATATGAAGAAGCTACAGCTATCAAAAGGAAAAGGCGGCCTGGGTCTGCCTAGCTTTAGGAATTACCAGACGGCCTTTCTGTGTAAGCAGGGGGCGCAGTGGTTGTGTGAGGATGCGGAATACACCCCGTTGTGGATTGAGATTGAAAAATCTCTGGCTGGTAATGCCCCCCTAGCAGCATTTCTTTCAATGGATCTATCCCATCTGCCCCATTCCAAGTACATATTACTGAATACGAGAAGAGCGCTTCTGAGACTAGATCAGACTCATAAAGCAGGTTTGTTATGGAGGAAGTCTACTATGGGATCGTTATGGCATAATCCGTCGTTTAAAATGGAAGGGAAGCCTCTGCAGTGGAGGGATTGGTCTAAGAAAGGCATTAATCTGGTTAAGGACTTATTTGAGGAAGGACAACCATTACCATTCTCCTCGCTTCAGGCTAGCCACAACCTGTCACCAATGGATTTTTATGACTTTTTGAAACTCAAGGTCGTTTTGTCTACTCGCTCGCTCAACTCTAGCGACCCTTGGCTTAAGACCCAGGTTCCACGACTCATGAGGTCGGGTCACTTTGTCTCTAAAATCTATAAATTACTCCTCCCCGCCCCAAGGAAGGCATACAAGAAGAATGAATCCAGGTGGGAATCTGAGCCTAACTCTACTGGTTTGGTATTTGACTGGGACTTGATACATGCTGCTGCCCTGACGAATAAGATCTCCCCAATTCTGGCCCAAACTAAATACATGCTCCTTAACAGGACATACTGGACGCCAGAAAAACTCCATCGGCTGCATCTGAGGGATAGCCCCCTATGTTGGAATTGTAATTCAGCGGTGGGTGACTTGGCTCATATGCTTTTTGGGTGCTCTGCACTAGGTCTGTTTTGGGGGAAAGTGTTCGACTGCATAGACCATACTTTTAAGATCAAATCCAAGAGGGAGTTTGTCTATGTTCTGTTGGGGGTGCTGGATCACGAGCTTCCTAGTGGCAATGACCGTCAGTTGTTAGACATTATGCTTACTCTAGCATGCAAGGTGGTACTATGTAAATGGAAGAGCGCCTCTGAGGTCTCATTCAGGGTTTGGCAGGAATGGCTCTCGTTCCTAAGAGGAGCTGATAATCCAGCGCTACACTCATCCCCGTGGCGCGCTCCCAATAGGAGGCTCTGGAAATCCCTGGACAGTTCATCGTTCTCATTTGACCCGCCCTGAGGGGAAGGGAAGAACTATGTCTACTAGATTATAGAGGACAGGGTGTGGCGGATTCTGAAGGAACCACATGATATAAGGCATAGGCTGATATATGACGCTCACTTACCATAATGCAAGCGGAGTATGGGGACTGATATGGAATTCATGGCATAGCTTGGTCTGAACCAATCTCATTCAATTAAATTCATTTCGTTTCTTTCGTTTATTTAATTATTTATTTCATTTATTTCATTTATTTATTTCATTTCATTTAATTCATTTAATTCATTTAATTAATCTCATCTCATTCATTTAATTCATTTAATTCATTTAGCCCCAGTTTCAGTATTTCCAATTTCAGTTTCATTACAAGTTTCACTATAAGGTTGCTCATGATATTCGGATGCAAGGTCAGAATTATAGTCCTGATGATAGTTCTGATGTACGGATCTTATTGCTATGTATTTAGGACTATGAATGCATCTTTGTCTGTGGTGGGGGCGACTCCCCTAGTGACTCGCCAGTTTGATTTGCCAGTTCTCAGGGGCTCTGGGATTGCATATGTCATTTATTGTCATTTATTGTCATTTATCGTCATTGTCTTTTTTTTTTTGTATGTCCTTGATTTCTTTCTCAATAAAAAAGATTTGAAATTAAAAAAAAAAAGTACTTTGTCTAAATTGGTGAGGGGGTTTTTCTTGTTTTGTGTTTTTACTTTATTGCTGTTTAAGTGCAGCATAAATACTTTACACAGTGCCTCGAAACTAAGCCTGCCTGCTTTTGTGCCAAGCTACACAGGTTGACAAAAGACTGTGAATGTTGCTTTAGGAGCAGTTCAGTATCGCACATGGTTTTTTAAATCACAGAGGTCAACACACAAAGTGGTGCTAGCCTTTTTATACTCTCCTCATACTATCTACTAAATTAATTTTACACAGCCTCCCTCATACTAATAGGCATATTTCTTAATTTCTGTATCACTGGCACTGTCCCTTGTAAAATCCTTACCCGATGTACTAAGGCATTCAAATGTCGTTATCACAGAAGCCCTTTTTTCTCATTCCCCTTCACATTGCCGCACCCAAGGCTCACTATTTGGACCCAGTCTGAACCACAGACCTAGCTGATAAATTCACTCCACCAATTAATTGTCTTTTTTTTTGCACAATTAAAGCCTAGATTGGGCCGTCTTTCCTACTAACACAAGTCTATTTCAAAATACCCACTCAATTGTTGATTTTTACATTCTCAAACAGCAATGTAATTTAAACTGACCTTGCAATGTAAGAAGTCATCTTGAGAAAAAAAAAAGGGTTCATTTTTACTTTTGGAAACCCAATGGTGGTGGGGTATTGCGGCAACATATTTTTTAAACATATATTTTAATATAAGTTGAGGAAGCAAGAACAATGCTGCAGACAATATATAGTCTGTGCATCAACAGTAGACAGGTAGAATTTGAATAGAATTCTGGTGCTAAATTTTATCAAATGGCCATTTAATCTAGTAGGTTGACATACATGGCTCTTGCTGCTTGGCTTCAAATTTGCTGATGTTTCTTCAGTGGGCAAGTAGGCATACAGATGTAGAATTCCTGCTGTATGTTCTGAAGAGGGCAGTGGCTGCCTTAGGACAGGTAACCGCCTTTACAACAAGGTTTTTACCATGTTGTACACCTTTACCACACATTTTTTTACCACATATGGTTTTAGAAAGCATATGCTTTTACAACGTATGCCTTTACCACGCATTTAAGGTAAGTTCAGGGGTTTGGGGGGGGGGGGGGTCACCCCCACAAATACTATATATATACATATATATCAAACCGCAAAAGTTTGTCCACAAGAGAAGAACCACACGACAGGTAAGTATGATCTCAGCGTTTTACTGGGAAAAGCTGCAGCACACCAGTGGGGGCACCCATCAAAATCAAGAGTCAATATGCCGACGCGTTTCGTGCGCTGCGCGCACTTCTTCATGGGCTGACAGGAGTGAGAGCGCCAAGCAAACCAGAAGCACCTGAAATACTCGTGACGTTGGCCCATGTGGGCGGAAACAGCCGAACTGCTTGCTGGTCTACGTAGTGTCTGGTTGTATTATTCAAGTGAACTTGCTTGCACGCTATCACCAATAGTCCAAATAAATCCCAAGTGGGTCGATGCGAACTCACAGCATGGGGGCTGCACCATCTGACTTTTCTCTCGCCCTTTCCTGCTCCTCAATGCTAACGCCGGTTGGCGCCAGCACGGACCGTGAGGCACGGCGGGGCTCTTCTCGCGGCAGGACTGGCCGCTAAACATCAAACCGCAAAAGTTTGTCCACAAGAGAAGAACCACACGACAGGTAAGTATGATCTCAGCGTTTTACTGGGAAAAGCTGCAGCACACCAGTGGGGGCACCCATCAAAATCAAGAGTCAATATGCCGACGCGTTTCGTGCGCTGCGCGCACTTCTTCATGGGCTGACAAGAGTGAGAGCGCCAAGCAAACCAGAAGCACTTGAAATACTCGTAACGTTGGCCCATGTGGGCGGAAACAGCCGAACTGCTTGCTGGTCTACGTAGTGTCTGGTTGTATTATTCAAGTGAACTTGCTTGCACGCTATCACCAATAGTCCAAATAAATCCCAAGTGGGTCGATGCGAACTCACAGCATGGGGGCTGCACCATCTGACTTTTCTCTCGCCCTTTCCTGCTCCTCAATGCTAACGCCGGTTGGCGCCAGCACGGACCGTGAGGCACGGCGGGGCTCTTCTCGCGGCAGGACTGGCCGCTAAACATCAAACCGCAAAAGTTTGTCCACAAGAGAAGAACCACACGACAGGTAAGTATGATCTCAGCGTTTTACCGGGAAAAGCTGCAGCACACCAGTGGGGGCACCCATCAAAATCAAGAGTCAATATGCCGACGCGTTTCGTGCGCTGCGCGCACTTCTTCATGGGCTGACAGGAGTGAGAGCGCCAAGCAAACCAGAAGCACCTGAAATACTCGTAACGTTGGCCCATGTGGGCGGAAACAGCCGAACTGCTTGCTGGTCTACGTAGTGTCTGGTTGTATTATTCAAGTGAACTTGCTTGCACGCTATCACCAATAGTCCAAATAAATCCCAAGTGGGTCGATGCGAACTCACAGCATGGGGACTGCACCATCTGACTTTTCTCTCGCCCTTTCCTGCTCCTCAATGCTAACGCCGGTTGGCGCCAGCACGGACCATGAGGCACGGCGGGGCTCTTCTCGCGGCAGGACTGGCCGCTAAACATCAAACCGCAAAAGTTTGTCCACAAGAGAAGAACCACACGACAGGTAAGTATGATCTCAGCATTTTACTGGGAAAAGCTGCAGCACACCAGTGGGGGCACCCATCAAAATCAAGAGTCAATATGCCGACGCGTTTCGTGCGCTGCGCGCACTTCTTCATGGGCTGACAGGAGTGAGAGCGCCAAGCAAACCAGAAGCACCTGAAATACTCGTGACGTTGGCCCATGTGGGCGGAAACAGCCGAACTGCTTGCTGGTCTACGTAGTGTCTGGTTGTATTATTCAAGTAAACTTGCTTGCACGCTATCTTCTCGCGGCAGGACTGGCCGCTAAACATCAAACCGCAAAAGTTTGTCCACAAGAGAAGAACCACACGACAGGTAAGTATGATTTCAGCGTTTTACTGGGAAAAGCTGCAGCACACCAGTGGGGGCACCCATCAAAATCAAGAGTCAATATGCCGACGCGTTTCGTGCGCTGCGCGCACTTCTTCATGGGCTGACAGGAGTGAGAGCGCCAAGCAAACCAGAAACACCTGAAATACTCGTGACGTTGGCCCATGTGGGCGGAAACAGCCGAACTGCTTGCTGGTCTACGTAGTGTCTGGTTGTATTATTCAAGTGAAACTTTTGCGGTTTGATGTTTAGCGGCCAGTCCTGCCGCGAGAAGAGCCCCGCCGTGCCTCACGGTCCGTGCTGGCGCCAACCGGCGTTAGCATTGAGGAGCAGGAAAGGGCGAGAGAAAAGTCAGATGGTGCAGCCCCCATGCTGTGAGTTCGCATCGACCCACTTGGGATTTATTTGGACTATTGGTGATAGCGTGCAAGCAAGTTCACTTGAATAATACAACCAGACACTACGTAGACCAGCAAGCAGTTTGGCTGTTTCCGCCCACATGGGCCAACGTCACGAGTATTTCAGGTGCTTCTGGTTTGCTTGGCGCTCTCACTCCTGTCAGCCCATGAAGAAGTGCGCGCAGCGCACGAAACGCGTCGGCATATTGACTCTTGATTTTGATGGGTGCCCCCACTGGTGTGCTGCAGCTTTTCCCAGTAAAACGCTGAAATCATACTTACCTGTCGTGTGGTTCTTCTCTTGTGGACAAACTTTTGCGGTTTGATATACATATATATATATATATATTTATTGGTAAAAAACATATATGCGTTCTAAAAAAGCGTGGTGAAAAATGCATGGTAAAGGCATGCAGAGTATTTCCCTGCATCGTTCTGTCATACATTCCCTTAGGACTGAGCTTAAAATGACGATTTTGGTGGTGGAATGATTTGTCAAGTAAAGTGACCTTGGGATCCAAGGCAGTTTGTGATAGAACAGCATGCCCAAGTTGAAAACCATTTTAGTAGTTTTTATCATGGGGCAAATGATGCTAGTAAATGGAAATTTATTTGGAAAGTAGCAAAAACTTCCATGACAAACATTTTTGTCCATTGAGTCAGCCCGCTGCTAGACTTTCTACTATATAGTGGGAAGGTGTTTGCGTGTGAGATTTGACAGATTGTCAACACTGCACTTGTGTCTGAGTGGACTGACAGCAAGTTACATCTGAAAGATAGGTTACAGAAGCTGATGACATCAGCCAAAGTCAAGTAAATATTGACAGTATTGGGGACAGTTCTACCTGCAAATTTGAGGAGGCTGACAGGAAACAAATGGATCTTCTCAAGGAGTCGTTACAAAGCAGGACTATGGGCAGTCTTTTTGGTCCTAATGCTCTAGGAGGATATCATTCTATGGTTTGGAGGCTACCAACATTTACAACAAGATGGGGCTTGTCTGTTTTCCTAACCTATCGCAGCTCAGTGAGTGAGATGTGAAAGTATTTTCCTGTGCTTGCCTTATGGAGCCGGGTCATAGGGCAGTCGCAGAAGCCGGAAGACTAGATGTCCTGGGTGGAAAGAATGAAGAGGGAACTGCCATGCAAGGCAAGACAATGAAGCGAACTGATGAGAAATCAATTATAGCCGATTTAAGGGGTTTAGACTATTTAACATTTTCCATTCAAAAAGATTTCCGAAATGTGCTTACCCAAACTGCTCTCAAATCCACAGAGCAGTACTAATTCAATATTTACAGAGGTTTCCCTTTCCAGTTTGTTAATGCAGCCTTTGATTTTATTATAGCCTGGGATCAAACAGTTCTTTCACTGCTTAGGTCGCTTCACAGGATGCTTTGTTTGATTTCCCAAATAACTGGCGTAAGGGTACAACAAGCCATGGCAATGAACGATTCAGAAAAAAAAAAACTTCAAAGGAACAAACCTCTTTTTCTCTGAGCTCGAATTAAAATGCGCTGCGGCACTGACTGTTATTTTATTTGGACACAAACAGTGTTTTGTTAAGAACGCATGCTTCTCGCATGCCCATCCACACAGCCAGAAATCTGAAGAACTGAGGAGGGCTGATACATCACAGATGATAGTACTGCAACAGCCAAACACCACTTGTTTCAGTGACACTAAACAAACGCTCAGCGCTTACTTACCTTTAGGTAGGGTCTAGGTAGGCTCTAGCTAGTTAGCAGGCTAGTAGGCTCTAGGTAGCTCTAGTTCGAGCTGGGCCAATGGCCTTACATTTCAGTCCATCGCTGCGATTTGACAGCACTCAAAGTGGACTTTCCATTTTCACTGAAAATCATACACATCGACTACATTTTTCTATGGCCTCAAACTGGCATGCCATCTGTTGCTTCCACCGATATATTGACTTTGCTCTTGTCCGAAGCACACGTTTGAACGTTGACACTTTTTCCTGAATCTCAGAAGAATGAACAACAGATAACAATACCAGCCCCTTTGGGGTTCACTGCATCACAGGTAAAAGGAGCAAAAAGGAAAGAAATGAACGACCGGATGTGCCCAAGTGAGCAATGTCAGTCAATGTACACACACATTCTACTGGTTTATTTTTACTGCTAGGCAGTTTTGTAACTGACATCAGTTTGCGTAACTAGTCAGTAGGCTACAAAAACAATGTAAGAGAACAGCCAATTACACATTTGGGGGCATCGATGGGGCAGGCAAGTGATTTGGCAAAACCAACTCAAGAGTCTGGACATTCACATTCTGAGCTTTGCAATATCCATTTGGAGAACAAAGACCTAACCTGCACCTCCTGACTCTATGAGCTTGTTACCAAACCTTTCCAGGAAACGAGGCATAGAGCATATCAGAAGATATGTGCAAAATGTGCACTTCTCAAAAACAACTTTGAATCACAGCACATATAAAATACTGGTTTAACCAACAGATTGTACCATTAACTGATTGGTGCAATTCCGGTGGATCAGACTCAGCCCTTCTCAGGTTGATGAATGCGCCACCATTGAGTTGGGTAACAGTAAATTCTGTTATTTAGAGCAGCACAGAATAGTACATCTGAGACAAAGCAGAATATGAAAGGAAGATGTTAATAACAAGTTATTGAAACTGAGGGAAAGATAAGAACTTGGGCGTTCGTTTAGAGTTTTAGAGGTGAATCTATAACACTGGGTCCAGTAAGAGACAGCTCTTCATACCTGGTAACAGACCTTCAGGGGTACTGCCACCACACACATTCACACATCATCAACCACGGCAGCAACATTTTCCTGCATTATTATGGATTTACTGCACTTTCCATATAATCCAACATCTGCTCATAGTATGCAGATGCGCTTCTGGCATAAATAAATTAAAGGTTGCTACGATAAAATAGCATCACATGCATTGCCATGCAGTAGCAGTCCTTCAGGTGTTAAACCGATAGTAACGAAGAGAAACATATGCTCTGACAGTTTTAACATCCTGTAAAATCAAATAATGGAGAACTATTAGGCCCACAAAAGGTGCAACGCTATGCCGCATAATTTAATTAACCCTGCCACATAATTCACGGTCACTGATGTAAGAATATAGCATGTACCTCCTGATCTGATAATATATAAAAGAAATCCAGACATGCAGGCGTGGGCTTTACCTTAAGAAAAATGGCTCTCCTTTTGTTAAGTGATGTAAATTCATATTTTTGATGGAACAAAAAGCACTTTTTTAGACTGACGCTGAAGAAGAGATCTCTTCGCACAGTGATACTAAAGGGCAAAACTACACAATGATGATGGAGGACATAATATCTCTTACCTGCTAATGTGCTACGCTCTGCACACATGGACGAAATGCGCTCATACACAAGCTTCCCTGAAACAAAACAAAAAAATCAGATCCTTCTCACAAACAATAATATCTGAAATTACAAAATAAATCACTAGACAGGTTTATTCTTACAAACACATTCATAAATGTTTACGTTTAGTGTAGATGAGCCAACACCATATAATCTGTAGAAACTCTGCTACTGAACTCATTTAAGCGCGTCTATGACTACCACTACATCTAAAACTAAGTCCACTAAATTAACACAGATGTGTTTTTTAAGTACTAACACTCTAGATTTCTGAGCAAACACTATATATGGTACTCCAATCGAATGAGAAACACCCCACATGGACATTCGAAATTGGTTTGGACATTACAAAGACTCTTTACATCCATAGGGATTTTCGAGGATATTAACGCTAATAAATGAATTGCTACTTATAAATGTAAACTTACCGAATGTGTCAAGTATATCAGTGATCAGGACAAACTTGCTCGGATAAAACTGGATCACTGCAGTATCTGACAAAAGCTTTGAGCACTGACACAAGAAAAGCCAAAACAAAAATACAAACTTGTAAGTTCTTTTAAGGTCAAAAAAATGTAAGTCAAAACACTGAGAGAATGAGCTCCTGACCTCTAAGTGGAAGTCTGCTGGACAATGTTTGTGCAGCAAATAAGTCACATACTATATGTCAGCATATATCAAATACATCATCTAGCACTGCCGCCTTGATAAGTTGAGCTAGGGAGGTATGACAATAGAGAACACTAGATGAGCAAAACAAGGAGGCTTTAAAGAAGAAAGTCCCTTGATATTGAACAAAATGTATAAAATCCGAGTGGGAAATGCAACACCAGCGCCTCTAACACAATATATATTTTCACAGTGTTTGTGGTGGATATTTCAATCATATTTTTTAAACTATTTTTATCCTATTTTAAAGGCGGAATATACAATACATAGCAACACACAAATATACAACACTATTTATAATAACCATCGTCTTTAGTCTTTGAGAATATTGTATAACAATTTTATGAATAAGAAAATAAGCTATTTACCTGTAACTGTAGTTCTCCGGTATTGGAATCTTTTATAGATTCACGTGCTTGAATCATTCCCAATCGAGGAGATGGGAGTCCCCGGTACCATACAATAGTAATACAATGTTAAAGATAGTGCATGAAGGACCCAGGCCCTTTAATTTTGCAACCTATCATAGTCTATTTAAAAAATGAGACCAAACCTATACTTTAGCCAATTAGACTGCCCTGCCCTCGAGAACACTCCTGAGAGAGTTCCATTCCCTCAGATTTTCCATAGCACCAGTGCCAGAGAACCAGTTAAATGAGGGAAAGGCAAGCCTCTCGGGGGAGGAGGGTTGGTCCAAGTGAATCTATGAAAAATTTCAAAACTGGAGAACTATAGTTACAGGTAAGTAACTTATTTTCGTACTACAGTATTGGAACTTTCATAGATTCACATGCTTGAATCAGAGTAGAAAGCAGTAGTGAGGCACATTGAACTGTGAGTTGCCAGGGATACAATTGCGTAGAGATATACCTTTGCCAAAGAATAAATGAAGACATAGCTATGAACGTATCTTATAATATTTTGTTCAACATTTGAAAACATTTCAGTATACTGTAAAGACAGAAAACACATTATGTTACAGGAAATGTGCAGAACTAGTAAAGGGTTGGTGGGAAGCAAGCAATAGCTCAACTTTACCGGAAACAATGGCTTTGAACCACATGTCATAATGCTACAACCCAATTGAGAAGTAGAATCAAGGCAGTAGTTTTGCGTAAAAGTAGGCATATTCTTCCAGGTAGCTGCTCTGCAAATATCCTGGGGTGGCACACCCGTAAACAGTGCCATGGAGGTTAAAATAGTTCTTGTAGAGTAAGCATGCACAGAAGTTTGTAACAATTTTCCTGCTGCTTGGTGACAGAAATGAATTGAAGCAGATATACAACAACTAGGGCCCTGAAGGGAAACGTCCCTGACACTTACAACCAATTCCGCCGATCATGTCTATACCAGATAAGGCGTTACCGAAGGTAAGTAACTTGTCCATCTGATAGAGACATCTAGCATATTCCTTACCTTTGAACAGATACCCAAGCTATCCCATTCCCGGAGGAGGGACTTCGGAACGGCTTAGGCCAGGAAATCCTGCAAAACAGAAACCAAACGGGCCTTCTCTGCAAACCTAGGAATCCAGGCAGTAGTGTCTGGCGAACATGTGCGAGATGCCCACGTGGCAGCTTTGCAGATATCGGAAATAGGAACACCACAGTGAAGAGCCGGTGTGCCGCTTTTGCCCTGGTGGAATGGGCCCCAAGGGGCTAAGGCGTAACAAGTTTTTATACAGAGGATAACCCATCGGGATATAGTCCTCTTCTGGACAGCACATCCTCTCTTTGCACCCACGTATCCTATAAAGAGTTGTTCAAACACCCAGAACTCTTTGGTTCGATCAAGGTAGAACAACAATGCACATTTTGGGTCCAGAAGGTGGAGACGTTACTCCTCCTTGGAAGGATGCAGAGGCGCATAGAAGGTGGCCAGGGTAACTGACTGTCCCAGAGGGAAGGGTGTTACCACATTAGAAAGGAAAGATGCCCTAGTTCGTGGTACTACCTTATCCGGAAAGGTCAGGTAAGGAGCCTTTGAGGATAGCACTTGCAGTTTGCGGACTCTCCTGGCAGAGGTTATTGCCACCAAAAAAGCTGTCTTGATGGTGAGCAACTGCAAAGGACAGTTATTCAGCAGCTCAAACGTTGCACACATCAAAAAAGTGAGCACCAAATTTAGGTCCCACTATGGCATGATGAAAGGTGAAGGAGGAAACAAATGGGTTAGACCCTTCTAAAATCTTCACTATAGGAGATTTGAATGAGGATGGCTGATCAGGCAGCCCAAGAAAAGAAGAAAGGGCCGAAAGGTAGGCCTTCAAATTGCCCAGAGCAGAGCCCTGCTAAGCCAAAGAAAGTATGAAGAAAGGGACTTCAGATAAGGGAGCAGATAAAGGGTCAACAGACTGGTCTATACAATATTTACAAAACTTGTTCCATCAGCAGCCATATACTGACTTTGTAGAGGGCCGCCTGGCCACCAAGATTACCTCATAGACTTCAGAAGGAAGGTCAAACGCTGTCAACTGTCACCGCTCAATCTCCACGCAAGGAGACAGAAAGTGGACAGGTTCGGGAGGAGGACCCTCCCCTGCTGCTGTGACAGAAGATCCTCCCGAAGAGGCAGCCTGCCAGAGGATTGATGCTTATCTTTATAAGCTCGGGATAACAAACTCTCCGTGCCCATTCTGGAGCCACAAGAATAACCTGTGCCCGATTGCTCCTGATCTTCTTGAGCACTCTGGGCAGACGTGGTATTGGCAAAAAGGCATATAGGAGGCCTGAGCTCCACTCGTGATGAAGAGTCGCCGATCGAGTGCCGACTTGGAAACTGCAACGCGCAGAACAGCTGACATTGCACGTTCTCTATGGAGGCGAACAGATCTAACCAAGGCTCTCCCCACCGTTGAAAGAGACCTTGTACCACCTCCAGAAGGAGGCGCCATTCGTACTCTGCAAGGCAACTTCGCTGAGCTCGTCTGCCTTGGTGTTCAGAGAGCCGGCCAGGTGTTGAACCACCAGGGAAATGCCCAGATGTTCCAGCCAAATCCAGAGATGCAGGGCCTCTTGACAAAGGGTCCAGAACCCCACACCACCTTTTTTGTTGCGGTACCACATGGCGGTAGTGTTGTCTGCAAACACTTGATCAAGCCTTCCCTTTGACGGCAAAAAGGCTTTTAGTACCAGTCGAAGTGCCCGAAGCTCCAGCAGGTTGACATGGAGCTTGGCTTATGCCGGAGACCAGAGTCCTCTAATCTCCACCTCTCCCAGATGGCCATCCCACCACAGATGGGAAGGCGCCCGTCACTACCGTGAGATCTGGGTGGGGAAGGGAGAGGGGTCTGCCGGTGAACCATTCGCGGTCCTTCAGACACCATTGCAGATCTTTCGCAGTGCCCTCTGAAATCTGAACCTGGTCAGTGAGATTTCCTCGATATTGTGCCCACTGGAACTTCTCATCTCGCTGCAGAGCCCGCATGTGCCACCGTGCATGGGTCACTAACAGGATGCAGAAGGCCATGAGGCGCAACAGCCTCAGAGTCAGTCTCACCGAAATCCAGGATGGAGGCTGAAACATCAGTATCATAGCCTGAATATCCTGGACTCGCCGTAAGGGAAGATAGTCCTGAAACTGCACCGTTTCCAGCACTGCCCCAATGAAGGGAAGCGACTGAGAGGGAGTCAGGTGTGAACACCTGCGAATGCAGGAGGTTCGCCGTCATCTTGAGGTGGGAGACAACTGTTTGGGCCGAGCCCGCCTTCACCAACCAGTCGTCAAGATAGGGGTAGACTGGAACCCCAGATCTCTGCAGATGAGCTGCAACCACCGCCGTCACCTTTTTGAACACCCGAGGGGTACTGGTGAGGCCAAATGGGAGCACCGCAAACTGAGTGCTCATGGCCCACAGTGAACAGCAGGCAGCGCCGATGGGGAGGCAGGATGGGAATATGGAAGTAGGCATCCTGCAAGTCCAGTGCTACCATCCAGTTTCCTGGATCCTAGGCAGACAGGACCTGAGCAAGAGTGAACACCTGCGAATGCAGGAGGTTCGCCGTCATCTTGAGGTGGGGACAACTGTTTGGTCCGAGCCCGCCTTCACCAACCAGTCGTCAAGATAGGGGTAGACTAGAACCCCAGATCTCTGCAGATGAGCTGCAACCACCACCGTCACCTTTTTGACCACCCGAGGGGTACTGGTGAGACCAAATGGGAGCACCGCAAACTGAGTGCTCATGGCCCACAGTGAACAGCAGGCAGCGCCGATGGGGAGGCAGGATGGGAATATGGAAGTAGGCATCCTGCAAGTCCAGTGCTACCATCCAGTTTCCTGGATCCTAGGCAGACAGGACCTGAGCAAGAGTGAGAATCTTGAACTTCTCCTTTTTGAGGAAGAGATTGAGGTCTAGGATAGGACGAAGGCCTCAGTCCTTCTTGGAAGTAGGGGAATAGCAACTGCCTACTTCGGGCCCAGGGACCCTCTCTATAGCTCCCTTGGTCAAGAGAGCATTGACTACCTTGCGGAGCAAGGCAAATTGATCCTCTGCCAGCGGATCGTATGCTAGAGGCATAGAAGAAGGGGTAGGCTCGAAGAGGAGGAAGTAGCTGCTTTGGACTATTTGCAGCACCCACCTGCCTGATGTGATGGTTCGCCAGTGGTGAAGATGATAGCGTATTCTGCCACCAACTGGCTGAGAATGATCCTGGGGGATCGGACTAGAAAGGTTTTGCAGCGGAGGAAGGGATGGTGGCTTGACTGGACTTCTGGTTCTCAGACCAACAAGGCCGGGGTGAGCCGTGACCATGGCCCCGCAGGGGTTGCTGAACTTGTGGAGCCTTCCGGCCGGAATAGGGTTGGCATGGCTGGTAGCCCCGTAAGTAGCCACGAAAGGAGCGAAAAGTAGATGCAGCCCGGGGGGCAGTGGTGAGGCCCAAGGACTTGGCCGAGGCAAGGGAGTCTTTAAAGAACTCAAGGGCAGCATCCGCCTGGTCTCTGAAGAGACGAGAGCCATCAAATTGCATATCTATGAGGTTAGTTTGGAAATCCCCTGAAAAACCAGATGTTCTCAGCCAAGCGTGGCAATGAACTGCTACCGTTGTGGAAATCGCTCTATGTAGCGAGTCCGTCGTGTCCAAGCCACATCTGATGGCGAACGTAGCTGCCACCCTCCCATCTGATATAGCTTGGGAGAGTAGAGCCCAGTCCTCCTCCGAGACTCTGGACAGCACCTGCGCTACCGTATCCCACATAGAATGGGAGTAACGGCCCAAGAGACATGCGGTGTTCACTGACCGCATCGCTAGGCAGGCGAAAGAGAATAATTTCTTCCTGACGCTTTCTAGCCTCTTGGATTCCATGTCCGGGGGTGCGGAAGGAAATGCACATCGAGATGTGTAAGCTTGGACCACCAAGCTTTGGGGGGTGGAGTGGGTGATGAGGAAAAGTGTGTTCCCCGATGCGTGGCGATGGCGATCATCCTATTCACAGGAGCCCCTTGTGCTGGGTTTGGACCATGTCCCCAGAAGGACGTCTGTCAAGGTCTCATTGAAGGGCAGTAGGGGTTCCGAACTCGAGACCCCAGGCTGCAGGACCTCTGTGAAGACGTTGCCAGTGTAGGAAGCAACAGGTCGTGGACCTCGGCAGCCCTACATACCACCATGGCAAAAGATGCTCCCTTCTCCGTAGCCAGAGTAGGAGGGAAAAGCATGCAAGAGTCTGGGGAGGTATCCAGACTATTGGCGTTTCCCAATTCCTCTTACCAGTCCAGGTCTTGTTGTTGCGGGATCCTGCTCCCCCCTCCCAATCCTCGTCCTCCATCCCTAACCCTTCAGAATAGACAGAGAGACCGGTATGGAGCCGGACGGCTCTGTCAGCGCCAGTCTCAGCATCGGGGGACGCCCGAGCGGCTATGTGTCGTCGGGAATGAGGATCGGGGAGGTGCGGCCAATGGGCGCCAGCGACACCGAGGACCTCAGCACCAGACGCGATGCCGGGGAAGGTCGCTATGGAGGTGCGACGGGTGTCGGTCCGGGGATGGGTCCACTTAGAGGCCGTGGAGCCGGAGCCGCCGGCACGGGAACCACAGGGGCTTCTCCGTCCTCTGAGCCTGGGGGGCCCGAAGGCATGCTGGCAGGGTCAGGCCGCCCAGATATGATGGACATGGCATCATAAAATTCTTTGAGTTGGGCAGGGGTCGCTCCCGGCCCCGGAAAAGGAGGCAAACACGGACCTGACCCAGGTACCTGCTCTGCGGAGCAGGGCCTCGAGGTTCCTCCGCCACGTCACTAGATGGGCGAAGTCGATGTGCTTTTTGTGGTGCCATTTACCGGACTTCGAATCGCCGGAGCGGTGCTCGGACATTCCTCTCGACCGAGACCTGGACCGGGACTGACGAGGCGACCTCCGCAATGCTGGACGCCAGGCCCCTCAAAGCCTTTGGCATCATGGTCCAGCAGTCGGAACACGACTTGGAGTCGTGGTCGCGTTCCAGGCACCACAGAAAAACCAGATGGGGGGTCCCTTACAGACTGTCACCGCGCCATGTCGGTTACAGGCTCCCATCTGGTTTGTCTGGGGTGCCTGGAACGGGGCCCTCGACTCCAGGTCGTGTTCCAACTGCCGGGCCATGGCACCGTAGGCTTTGAGGGATAGGTCCCCAAAGCTTCTCGCGGCCCGGCGTCCAGCACCGCAGAGGTCGCCTAGTTGGTCTTAAACCCTGTCCAGGTCGCGGTCGAGAGGAAAGTCCGAGCACCACTCCGGCGATTTGAAATCCTTTTAGTCGAAGTCAGGTAAGAGGCACCACAAAAAGCACAAGCAGTCGAAGTGTGCTTCGACTTTGCCTCACCCATCTTGTGACGCGGTTGAAGAACCTCGGCACTCGAGGCCCCGCTCCGCGGAGCGGGTGCCTGGGTCAGCTCCATGTTTCCCTCCCTTTCCCGGGTCGGGAGCGACCCCCGCCCAACTCAAATAATTTTATGATGTCATGTGCGTCATATTTTGGCGACCTGACCCTGCCGGCGTTCCTTCGGGCCCCGCAGGGTCAAAGAACGGAGGAGCCCTGTGGTTCCATGGCCTCCGAGTGGACCTGTCCCCGGGTCCAGACCAATGCTGGTCGCACCTCCACAGTGACCTTCCCTGGCATTGCGTCCTGCGCCGAGGTCCGCGGCGCTACCGGCGCCCACCAGCAGCGACTCCTTGATCCTCATTCCAGACAATAATGAGCCGGTCGGGCATCCCCCCCGACGCCGAGACCGGCACCATACGGCTCCATGCCATTCTCTCTGCCCTATTCTGAAGGGTTAGGAATGGAGGAAAAGGATTGGGAGGGGGAGCAGGATCTCTTAGAAACCCCACAACAACAAGACCGGTACTGGTATGAGCAATTGGGTGAGGCCAATAGTCTTGACGCCTCCCCAGACTCTGGCATGCTTTCCCCTTCTACTTTGGCTACGGAGGAGGGAGCATCTTTTGCCATGGTGGTGCGTAGGGCTGTGGAGGTCCTCGACCTGCAGCTTCCTACACTGGCAGTCAAGACAGACATCTTGACAGAGTTCCTACAGCATGGAGTCTTGAGTTCAGAACCCCTTCTACCCTTGAATGAGGCCTTGACCGACGTCCTTCTGGGGACATGTTCCAAACCCAGCACAGGGGCTCCTGTGAATAGAATGATCACCCGCCACCATCGCACCGCACCGGGAGACCCACTTTCACTCACCACCCACCCCACCCCCCAAAGCTTGGTGGTCCAAGCTTCCACGTCCTGAGGTGGATTTACTTCCGCACCCCCGGACAGGGAATCCAAGAGGCTGGAAAACTTCAGGGAGAAAGTTTTCTCTTCCACCAGCCTAGCGCTGCAATCGGTGAACACCGCATGTCTCTTGGGCCGTTACTCCCATACTATATGGGATACAGTTGCGCAGGTGCTGCCCAGAGTCTGCGAGGAAGTCTGGGCTCTACTCTCCCAAGCTATATCAGATGGGAGGGACGCAGCTAAGTTCACCATCAGATGTGGATTGGACACAACGGACTTGCTAGGTAGAGCGATTTCAACGACGGTGGCAGTTCGTCGCCACGCCTGGCTGAGAACATCTGGTTTTTCTGGGGATGTCCAAGCTAATCTCATGGATATGCCCTTTAATGGCTCCCGTCTCTTCAGAGACAAGGCGGATGCTGCCCTTGAGCGCTTTAAAGACTCGCAGGCCATGACCAAGTCTTTGGGCCTTACTTCTGCCCCCCAGGCTGCATCCACTTTTCGCTACGGAAGGGGCTACCAGCCGCGCCAACCCTAATCCGGCCAGAAGGCTTCGCAAGTTCAGCAACCCCTGCAGGCCGTGGAATCGGCTCACCCCAGCCTTGTGGGTCGGGAAACCAGAAGCCGAGCCAAGTCACCATCCCCCTCCTCCGCTGCAAAACCTTCCAAGTCCGATCCCCCAGGATAACTCTAAGCCAGTTGGTGGCAGGATATGCCATCATCTCCACCACTGGCGAACCATCACATCGGACAGGTGGGTGCTGCAAATAGTCCGAAGGGGCAACTCCCTCCCCTTCAAGACTACCCCTGCTTCTATGCCTCCAGCATACGATCGTCTGACGAAGGAACACCTTGCCCTGTGAGGAAGGCAATGCTTTCTTGTCCAAGGGAGCTATAGAGAGGGTCCCTGGGCCCAAGGAGGCAGTGGTTGCTATTCCCCTACTTCCTGGTCCCCAAGAAGGACGGATGCCTTTGTCCTATCCTAGACCTCAGAACCCTCAATCTCTTCCTCAAAAAGGAGAAGTTCATGATGCTTACTCTTGCTCATGTCCTATCTGCCTTGGACCCAAGAGACTGGATGGTAGCACTGGACTTGCAGGGTGCCTACTTCCATATTCCCATCCTGCCTGTCCATCGGCGCTAGCTGTGGTTCACGGTGGGCCACAAGCACTTTGTTTGCGGTGCTCCCATTTGGCCTCACCAGTGCCCCTCGGGTGTTCACAAAGGTGATGGCAGTGTTCGCAGCTCATCTGCAGAGATCTGGGGTTCCAGTCTACCCCCAACTCGACGACTGGTTGTTGAAAGTGGGCTTGTCCCAAACAGTTGTCTTCCAGCCTCCAGACAACGGCGAACCTCTTGCATTCGCTGGGGTTCACTATCAACGTGCCAAAGTCACAACTGACTGCCTCTCAGTCGCTTCCCTTCATTGGGGCAGTGCTAGATACGATGCAGTTTCGTGCCTATCCTCCCGAACAGCGAGTCCAGGATATTCAGGCTATGATATGCATGTTTCAGCCTCTATCCTGGATTTCGGTGAGACGGACTCTGAGGCTGTTGGGCCTCATGGCCTCCTACATCCTGTTAGTGACCCATGCACGGTGACACATGCGGGTTCTGCAGTGGGTCCTGAAGTTCCAATGGGAACAGCATTGAGGAAATAGCAATGTCCTGGTTCAGATTTCAGAGGGTACTCCAGAAGATCTGCAGTGGTGGCTGACCGATGGCCATCTGGGAGAGGTGGAGATCAGAGGACTCTGGTCTCCCGGAAGAAACCAAGCTCCATATCAACCTGCAGGAGCTTCGGGCCATCCGACTGGCACTAAAATCTTTTTTACTGTCAATAAAGGGAAGGCTTGTTCAAGTGTTAACAGACAACACTACCGCCATGTGGGGTCTTGGACCCTTTGTCAAGAGGCCCTGCATCTCTGGACTTAGCTGGAACATCAGGGCATTTCCCTGGTGGTTTAACACCTGGTCGGTTTTCTGAACGCCAAGGTGAACAAGCTCAGCCGAAGGTGCCTTGCGGAACACGGATGGCGTCTGCTTACGGAGGTGGTACAAGGTCTCTTTCAGCAGTGGGGACAGCCTTGGTTTGATCTCTTCGCCTCCGAAGATAACATGCAATGTCAGCTGTTCTGCCCGTTGGAGTTTCCAAGCCGGCACTTTCTCGGCGACGCTTTTCGTCGTGAGTGGAGCTCAGGCCTCCTATACGCCTTTCCACCCATACCACTTCTATTCAGAATGCTTAAGCAGATCAGGAGCGATCGGGCACAGGTTATTCTTGTGGCTCCGGACTGGGCACGGAGAGTTTGGTATCCCGAGCTTATAGAGATGAACATCGATCCACCGGTCAGGCTGCCTCTTCGGGAGGATCTTCTGTCGCAGCAGCAGAAGGTCCTCCACCCGAACCTGTCCACTCTCCGCCTCCTTGCGTGGAGATTGAGCGGCAACAGTTGGCAGCTTTTGACCTTCCTCCTGAAGTCTGTGAGGTTATCTTGGTGGACAGGTGGCCCTCCACAAAGTCAGTATACGCCTGCCGATGGAACAAGTTTTGTAAATATTGTACAGACCGGTCTACTGACCCTTTATCTGCTGCCTTATCCGAAGTCCTTCTCTTCATAATTTCTTTGGCCCAGCATGGCTCTGCTCTGGGCACTTTTAAGGGCTACCTTTCAGCCCTTTCTTCAGCTGCCTGATCAGCCATCCTTATTCAAAGCTCCTACAATGCAGTGATTTTTAAATGGGCTAATCCATTTGTTTCTTCCTTCACCTTTCATCATGCCACAGTGAGACCTTAATTTGGTGCTCACATTTTCGATGTGTGCACCGTTTGAGCCGCTGCATAACTGTCCTCTGCAGTTGCTCACCATCAAGACAGCTTTTTGGGCTGCAATAACCTCTGCCAGGACAGTCCGTGAACTACAGGCGCTATCCTCAAAGCCTCCTTACCGGATGACCTTTCCGGGTAAGGTAGTACCCTGGACTAGGGCATCTTTCCTTCCTAAGGTGGCAACACCCTTCCATCTGGGACAGTCAGTTACACTGCCAACCTTCTATTCGCCTCCACATCCTTCCAAGGAGGAGGAACATCTCCACCGTCTAGACTAAAAAAAAGCATTTGCATTGTACCTTAACCAAACCAAAGAGTTCCGGGTGGATGACCAACTCTTTATAGGGTATGTGGGTGCAAAGAGAGGACGTGCTGTCCAGAAGAGGACTATATCCAATGGGTTATCCTCTGTATAAAAATGTGTTACTCCTTAGCGAAGAAGGATCCCCCTGAAGGGCTTAGGGCCCATTCCATCAGGGCAAAAGCGGCCACCAAGGCTCTTCAATGTGGTGTGCCCATTTCCAATATCTGCCAAGCTGCCACGTGGGCATCTTTGCACAAGTTCGCCAGACACTACTGCCAGGAATCCCCGGTTTGCAGAGAAGGCCTGTTTGATCTCTCTGTTTTGGTGGATTTTCTGGTCTAAGCTGTATCGCAGTCCCTCCTCCAGGGATGGTATTGCTTGGGTATCTGTTCAAAGGTAAGGAATCTGCGGCTAGATGTCTATCAGATGGACAATTTACTTACCTTCGGTAAAGTCTTATCTGGTAGAGACATGATCTAGCCGCAGGTTCCTTACCGACCCACCCATCCTTCCAGCACTGCGGAATTGGTTTTAAGTGTCAGGGACGTTCCGCTTCAGGGCCCTAGTTGTTCATTTTTCAACACATCAGGGTCACTCACTTAATGGTTCGTGCTTCTGGCGTGGAAAGTCGTGAAAAGTACCGACGTCAGCTCGCCGGAGTGGCGGTTATATTGACGACGCAGACGCCACGACGATAATGAATACAAGATCGACGCCACCTACCAGCACGCAGGGGTACTGCTGTGAAAAATCTTCTGGATCCAGCCTGATGCCTGGAAGTTCAAAGGTAAGGATTCTGCGGATAAATCATGTCTCTACCAGATAAGGCGTTACCAAAGGTAAATAACTTGTTCAATATGGGGTAGCTCTCCAACGGCTCGGCGCTGGCTGGCGCGGAAAGAGAGGAACCGACGTCAGCGCGCCGGAGTGGTTGTTATAGCGATACCGGCGCACTGGAATACTGCTGTGAAAATTTTTCAGAATCCAGCCTGAAGGCTGGAAGTTCAAAGGTAAGGAATCTGTGGCCTGATGTCTCTATCAGATTATGAGGAACTTGATACATCTCTTGATGTATAAAGAATGAAGAGCCCTTTGAGCCGGTGTTGAAGGGTTTGGAAAGAAGGTCTTCAAAATCAGTGGTTCACTGAGGTGGAAGTCCGAGTGGGACTTTAGGGATGAACTTTGGATTTATGTGTAGAACTACCCTGTCTTCTCTAAATTGCAGGAAGGGTTCCTGAATAGTGAGAGCTTGTATTTCATTGACCCTACTGGCAGACGTCAAGGCCACAAGGAGAGCAACCTTCCAGGACATGTGCTTTAAATGTGCTCTGTGAATGGGCTCAAAGGGGTGCCTGCCACCGCACACCGCGAGACACCACCGCTGACCTCCGTGGACACCAACACATCAGCACGCAACCTCCACTTATGGATCTCCGATTGCTCCAACACACTGGCACCCCTCAGGAAACCCTTCGGCAAACAGTCTGCCGACTGTTTGCCGGAGGGCCCGGCAGGTCCAAGGTCCAGGCGACTCGAGAGAAAATGGAGGAGCAGCAAACCTACACAGACTACGCAGCCTTCAAAACCGCCGTCACCACGCGCCACAAAGAAAAATGCCATACAAGAATTTACCAACGCCAAAGAACTCTTCACCATAATCAAAATTCACCAAACCCAGCACGGATTCCACTGACACCCCCCCCCTGTCAAGCCCTCTGCAACAACCTAGTCATCTTTCTCCACCACAAGATCACAGACCTCTACAACAGCTTTCAACGCAGGACCACCAACTCCACCCACAACCCCAGCACCCAAATGCTCCAGATCCCAGCCAACCCTGCTCAACTGGATGACCCTCATCGCCGACTACACCTTATGGATCATGAAGACCAGCCACTCTCGAGACCCCTCGGATCCCTGCCCACACCATCTTCAACTGAGCCAGAGCCACCATCGCCACCAAACTCTGCCGCACCATCAACTGCTCCATTAAATCCGCCACCTTCCTTGAAGATTGGAAAAACGCAGAGATCAACTCCTTGCTAAAAATCCCTCTGCTAAACCAACAGACCTCGAGCATTACAGACCCATCTCTCTGCTCCCCTTCCCAGCCAAACTCATCGAGAAAGCCACCAAAGACCCACTCACCAAATTCATCGAAACTAACCACATCTTGGACATCTCACAATCAGGCTTCAAAAGCAACCACGGCACCACGACTGTACTCCTCGCCACAACAAATGACATCTGCAATCACCTCGACTGAGGCAAAACCACAGCCGTTATCCACCGGGACGCCTCTGCAGCTTTCAACACCGTCTCCCACCACACTCTCTACGCAAGACTCAACGAAGTCGGCATTCCCGGGCAAAGCCTTAGGGTGGACCTTCTCCTTCCTCACCAGCTGAACCCAGAAGCCGCTCTCACCTTTCTCCTCAGAGCCTACAGAGATCAGCTGCGGAGTTCCTCTGGGCTCCTTCCTGAGCCTCACCCTCTTCAACATCTACATGGCCCCACTGGCAGCCATCGTCAAAAACCACGGACAAAACATTGTCTCCTACACCGACGACACCCAGCTGATTCTCTCCCTCACCGACAAACCTACAGAAGCAAAGAACAAATTCCACAATGGGATGAAGGCAGTCATCACCTGGATGAAGGACAGCTGCCTCAAACTCAACGAACAAAACCTGGGAAGCACCCCCTCTGCCTGGGACGACTCCTGGTGGCACACAGCGCTCGGTGCCCCCCCACACCCACCGACCACACACGTAGCCTCAGCATCATCCTCGACTCCTCGCTCTAAAAAAAAAAAACAAATCAATGCCTTCTCATCCTCCTGCTGCCGCACGCTCCACCTGCTTCAAAAGATTTTTAAGTTGATCTCCACCGAGTCCAGAAAAACGGTCACCCAGGCACTTCTCAGCAGCAGACTCGACTATGGCAATGCACTGTAGGCCGGCACCACCCAGAGGTTCTAAAAGAAATTGCAAAGAATCCAGAACGATGCCGCAAGACATATTCTGGACATCCCCCGCCACAGCTACATCACAAATCACCTGAGAAACCTCCACTGGCTGCAGATAAACACATGAATCACTTTCAATCTCCTCACGCACGCCTACAAGGCCCTCCACAACATCAGACCTGCATATCTCAACCACTGCCTCTCCTTCTACACTCCCACCAGACACCTCCACTCCATCAACCTGACCCTGGCCACTGTCCCACAGATCTGCAAGCCCATGGGCGGAGGAAGATCCTTCTACTACCTCACCGCAAAAACCTGGAACTTTCTTCCTCTACATCTCAGGCAATCACCCTCACTGTCTCAATTCAGGAAAGACCTCAAGACTTGGCTCTTCAACTGAACTGCAGAACTCACCCCCCGGTGCTTTGAGACCCTAACGGGTGATTAGCCATGCTCTATAAGAACCCTGATTGATTGCTTTATGAGCGGTGATAGCAGCATGTTCAGATGCCAAGACGGCAGAGGAGGTCTGACAGGCAGAAAGACCAGAAATAACCCTTTACGGGACTGTTGATGATCCTTGAGGACCATAATGAGGGCGTTCTGGATGATCGTCGAAATTGAGAAATGGCAGCCAGATGAACAGTGATGGATGCATGAACTAAACCTGAACGTGCCAATGGTAATATCTGTTCAGGAGGAGATGGGATGTATTAACACCATAAGCAAAACCACTTCCAGTTGTGAGAATAAGTTTGGTTAGTACTGTCTGCTCTGGCCCTGGAAAGTATCTCCCTACATTCAAGGGGATTTTTAGATGGGCAAACTCTGTGCTCAGGAGCCAGGCCGATAAGTGGGGAGACTCTGGATTTAGGTGCAGGACTTGACCCACTACCATTGTCAGGAGATAAGGTGAAACCTTTTAAAGCAATGTGAGATTTCTCCGGCAGCAGGATTAATTGTGTAAACCAATGTTGGCAAGGCCATGCTGGGGATGTTAATATTATTCTGCAAAGTTTGACCTTCATTTTAGTGACAACCTTTGGAATAAGGCAAATGGGCAGAAATGCGCAAGCAAAGATGCCAAACCATGCCATCGAAAATGCATTCCCACAGGATCCCGGATGGTGATGCCAGCTTGCAAAGAACCGTTATTTGGTGCTTCGTGGACTCGCAAAGAGATCGATATTGGGCTTTCCCCACTGTGAAAATATGTCCTGGTCAAGTTCTCACTTGTGGCAGGATGACCTTAGCCTGTTGAGGGTATCCGCTATTTCGTTTTGCTTTCCTGGGACATGTTCTGCTTGTAAATGCACTCCATTTTAGATAGCCCAGTTCCAGATGGCATGAGACGCTTGAGAAAGGAGAAGTGATCTTGTACCTCCCTGTTTGTTTATGTAGTGCATTGTTGTTGTATTTTCCATTCGTATGAGCAGGTCTGAGCTCTGTATCCTACTGGGGAGGAAAGCGTGCAGAGCTGTTCGTATTGCCTTCAGCATAAGCAGATTGATATGAAAAAGCTGATGAGGCTTATACCACATGCGCTGATCTGGAGGTCTTGAAGGTATGCTCCCCATCCTTCCAAGGAAGCGTCGGTGGTAATACCCAACGGAGAGGGTCCACCAAGCTAGGGCTTTGACCATGACCGGAGTGACTCTGATGATGTCGAACAGACCTGTTGCCTGTCCCCACTGGAGGTCAGGTTTTTCCTGTAGGGGTTGCATCCTTAGCCTGCAGAATGGAATTCGAGGAATGCATGATGACATCATCCCCAATAATAGTGTGTAGAGACGTACTGTTTAGGAATGATGGTGGGTTGTGAGGGAATTCTAGGATGTGTCCAAATTGAACAAGGTCTAGGACCCATTGGTCTGATGTTCTCTATTGCCAACGTTGGATGAAATGGGATATTCTAGTCTGAAAGGTATGGAGGGAGGGGTAGGTGGAGCCTGCAACAGGTCATTGGCGACGACCAACGTCCTTTCTCTGACAAGCAGGTCTTCTTCTAGGAGGAGGCCTATTGTAGGCCGCTTGAGGTGGTTGCCTCTGGTCATATTGTGGACGAAACGGATGGGAGGTAGACGTGTAAGAGGGATGCCAGTATTGCTGGTAGCCTCCCCTATATGAAGGCATGCCTCCTCCTATGGTGCCTGAAAAGGGCATCTTTTAATTGGAGAGTGACCAGAGATTTAGCTGTCTCTGTCAGTCTTTACTGCCTGTAGGGCTTGGTTAACATGCTTTCAGAATTAGGCCTCTCCGTCAAAGGGAAGATCTAAGATTTTATTCTGTACCTTCGGCCTAAAAGAGGTAGCTTTGAGCCAGCCTGATCTTCTGAGCACCGCAGAGCCTGCAAGCTGCCAATACGCAGTAGTGGCAATATCCATGGCACAGTCTATGATCTCAGCCAATGTGCACTCCCCTCTCCTGCAAGATCTTTTTTGCTTCAGTTTTCACCTCTTTTGGAAGCTGATCTATATATGGGGCAATGTCAGCCCAAAGCTGGCGATCATACATCCCCAAAATAGCCAGTGAATTTGTCACTCTGTCAGCCGTGACATAGATGAAAAACATTTGCCGATATTATCCAAGTGTCAGCCCTCCTTGTCCGGAGGCGCAGTGACTGGAGTGGAAGGGTTCTTTGATCTTCTCTGGGCTACCTGCATAATTACTGAATCCAGCTTTGGCTGGGCCGTCACGCCAGCCAGGGCATATTCAGAGTATTTATATTTCTTGTCGAGGCGTGGAAGACACGCTGTTTCTGTAGCCGGATTTTGTATGACTTTCAAGCCCTCTACCCAAATACAGCATACAATGGGCATATGGGCCTTACGCTTTTTTGGACAGCGCCTTAAAATCATATAAAAGACGTCCACCTGCTTGGTAGGCATGGGGAGAGCAAATCTCTTAGCTGCCCTTTCTAACAAATAATGAAACCCACCAATGTCTTCCGGTGGAAACTACACTGGGGTGGGTAACGGAGATGACGGTGTAAAGATAAGATAGTCATCCCATTCCGTCTGGGCATCGCTGAGCTCTCCTTCCTTTTGCTCATCATCAGAGTTATCTGGATCATGGAGCAGGATTGTCTGTGGTGTATGCCTTACTGGGAGAGGCAATGACGTGGGTCTCTGTGCTGGAGTGGATGGTTGAGCAGTGGGTGATTTGGCTGGGGTGGATGGCTGCGGCGCACCTGCTTTAGAAGGTGGAAACCGTTTTCTATAATCCGCCATCATGAACTGCAAATCAGAAACCAGGCAAACAAACCATCTCCTCCTGGTATGGGTGCTGGTACTGGACATGGGATGAATAATAATGATGTTCATATCCTCTTCTTCTTGGCATTTGACAAGCAATTTAGAGGGACTGCGCGTGACCTCAATAGGCCAGTCATCCTTCAATTCTTCCTCCTCCAAGAGACGAGCTAGTATCAGTAGTGTCACTTTACTCAGAGAGGTGTGCTCATGGGTTATCAACCATGTTTTATGCTGTTTTTCAATTTTTCCTTTCGTCGACGAGGTCATTGACGGTGTCAATCAATCTGCTATCTGCCATTAGTGGTGTAGTCGTGGATGGTATCACCACAGTCGGCGAGGTGATCAATGCCGACGGAGCCTTCGTCAATGCAATCAAGGAAATCTTCAACGTTGACGGTCTAGTCAGAGACGTCATCGACAATATCATCAAAAAGAAGGAGGTGGTGGATAGCATAGTTATTGTAGCTGTAGTCGTCGATGATGATGCCGCCGTATACGTCTTGGTCATCGACGGTGCCGACAACGCTGTTCTCGTCGATGATGCGTCCGTCGGTGGAGCGGTAGAGAAAGGTTTTTTAAAAGTGTGACTGGACTTAGGAGGTGGTGTAGGCGACAGAGAGGATGCCCCCTTAGTCTTATCTGAGGATGCAGAAGGGCTTATTTTGTCCTTTTTCAAAGATGATTATTTACTCTGTGATGAGATTTTGAAGGACTGCAGCCTTTAAAAGACCCACAAGTGGTCTTTTTTTAGGCTAGTCTTGGCTGCTCAGAGGAGGATCGAGAATGGGATGATCCCTCTCCCTCTTATGAGATCTTTTGGAGGACGAAGAGTCGTCCCCACTATCGGAGTCTGACACTGGCTCTTTTCTAGTTTTGCGCTTTTGAAGCCAGATTAGCAGCCTTCCTTCTCTGTCCTATAAATTTTGGGATGAAAAGGTACAACATACCGTACAGTCCTTGGCAGAATAATACGGGGAGGGGCACTAAATGCCATCTTGGTGCGGGTCTTCAGAGTGAAGTCTCTTTTTACCGCAGGTATTGCAGGACCTGAAGAGACTTTTCTTCTTGTCTGACATGATGTTAAAATAAAGAAGGTCAGACCTGTATGGTGGAAACTCTGTTGGTAACAGGGAAATCTCCCACAGCACCAAAATATGGAAATATTCAGAGAAAGTATCCAAATAGGAAAAGAATTAGCAGAGCTCAGCAGAGACTCCCTAGCACGGTGTGCAATATAAAGTCTGAGGGAATGGAATTCTCTCAAGAGTGTTCTAGAGGGCAGGTCAGCCTGATTGGCTGAAGCATAAGTTTGGTCTCTTTTTTAAATAGACTATAATAGGTTGCAAAATTGAAGGGCCTTTATGCACTATCTTTAACATTGTATTACTATTTTATGGCACCGGGGACTACCATCTTTACGACGGGGAATAATTCAAGCATGTGAATCTATGAAAGTTTCAACACTGGAGTAACTGAACAAACAGGAAGGTCATACTAACAACCTCAGTTTTTAAACTTAAACTCTGCAGTTTCATTTAGATTATTTTTCGAGACTACAGACTTTAAACTTCTGTGTTTTATCATCAATCTAGCTGTACGAGCTTACACTACAGACTTCCCAATTCACTTCCTGCAGACCATAAAAAGGGAGCACACACTATGAAACCACACACGTGATCAGTGGTTGTATATGTAGGTTTAATTGGGTGATTGCTCATGTTTGAGTCCTCGCTCCAGGAAGGTCACCCAAATTCCATTCAAACAACAGAAACGTATTCACTTTCTGGCTTCAACAGTTGTTGTGGTTCAGTAATTGGTAGCTAACAATGGAAATAAATATATGAAAGTGTCACATAGATTTTTGGGAGGGGCTGTAAAAATTCCATCAGTTGGCCCTTTCATTTCTATGAAACAATTCAATCAATCAAGCTTTATTCGACAGTTGAGTCATAAAAGCACATTACAATCATAACACAAATAACTTATAAATTACCTAAAATTTTTAAAACTAGATTTAAATTCCTTATACAACCATCGCAAAAGCTAAAAACAATCTAAAACTCCTGCGAATGTTCACAAAATAAAACACGTTGTTAAAATTACTGTTTCTAAAAAATGCCATCGTATCTCAAGGCTTTGGTACGTATGCCCCAAGCCCACCCTAAGAACTTAGCCACTGCTATACAGATCAAAGGAGCAGTGTCAGTGCTCAAAATGCGAAGGGCTGTGCGGTAGTCTCTAATACCCAGTAATTTACAGACGGGTTTTATCCAGGTTTTCCGGGGTAGCATATACATTGGACAGAAAAATAACAAGTGTTCTACAGATTCGCGTTCCTCTGGGCATCGATAACACTTGTCACTTTTATTTTGGGGACCCCCCCAGCCAGCAGTGAATTCTGCGACCGGTAGGGTACCCACCCGTAGCTGGAAATACAACTTACGGTCAGAAGTCCTCTCTATTATGTCCCAGTACCTCTCAAGCAGTGAACTAGCTTTTAGGTCGAGAAAGCGACCTGTTAGGTGAGTAGAGAGTCCTTGCGTAATTTCTATCATAAAAACCCATTCCCAGTATATAGCTTTCAGCTTATCCTTTGAAGGGAAGGTAGCATTTAATGGGTCGTTCCATAGTTCAGTCAATCCTATGCTACCCAAGAGGGACTTAATACTACGCAGCCAGTGCATATTATGTGATAAATCGGATTTTAATATGTCACTGAAGCCACTCCTGTAGTGTACAAGTTCGTCTGTGCACCAGAGCCGGCGCCAATAAAGTAGTGGACGAAGCTTCACAAGGTGGACTAGTGGTTTGATCCCAAGATCTAACAATAAAGGGCGCAGTGGTGTGCTAGCAGGAAGGCTTGTAATTTTGCGTAAAAATGCATTTTCAAGCGTCGTCAGTTTATTCAAATTACTAAAGCCCCAGAGCTCCGACCCATATAAGCAAGTACTCAATACCATTGTCCCATATACTTCAAGGACTGGTGAGATTGGTTTTGTGTGTGAGCTTTTAAATCTGGTTAGGAGAGCACCTGATTTTTTTTTATGTGATAATACCGCTCGATTCAATTGGGAATCCCAGCGCATATCCTTCTGTATTGTGATACCCAAATATGTGAAGGAGGTTACCTCCTCCAAGGGCAGATCATTCATAAGGATTTTCCCTCTAAAGGATTTGTGTGCGTTAAAAGACATAAACTTGGTTTTTTCAGTGTTGACTATCAATCCCCTCATTTTGCAGAACTCTTCAAAGCGACCAAGTGCCTTCTGTAGACCACTTGGGGTCTTGGAAATAATTAGCGTGTCATCCGCGAACATGAGGATTGGAACGCGTGATCCAGCCAAGACAGGTGCATCAGTGGGGGTCTGCGAGAGAAAGTCGACCACCCCATTGACAAAGAGCGAGAACAGGGTTGGCGCCAAGACACACCCCTGCCTCACTCCCCTGCCAACGGGGAAGTCTTCCGTCACCTCTCCTACAGCCCCCCAGCGGACCCGAGCTACATTACCCTCATGCAAGCGAATGACTACAGAAAGAAGTTCTGGTGCCAGTCCCATCTCCCGCATAACTTCCCAAAGTTTAGTTCGTGGGACCAAATCAAATGCCGCTTTTAGGTCCACGAATACTGCGTATAATGCGCCCTTACCCAAGATTACCGTCTTCCAATATAAGATGACAAAGCGGAAGATTTGGTCAATTGTGCTTATCCGCCTGCGGAAGCCTGCTTGCACAGGGCTTAGGATATCCTGCTCTTCAGTCCATAATAAAATCTTGTGTAGAAATAAGCGGGCCACAATCTTCTGAATCAAGTCTATTAGGCTAATTGGCCTATAATTGGCCGCAATAGACTTGTCCCCCTTTTTAAATACAGGGACTATTTCTGCACCCTTCCACGAATCAGGGATATCAGCGCCCTGGGCGATTGCATTTGCAAGGCGCATGATATACCTGCGCCATAGGTGTCTATCGCCAATAAACACATCCGCAGGGATTCCATCCATACCGGGAGCTTTTCCCTTAATCACTTTGTCTAAAGCCTGTTCTACATCTTTTAAAAGAAATATTGCTTCTTCATAATACACATGGCAGTAGGTAGCACCGGAATTTGCATCATCAATAGGGGCTGCATACTGTGGTTTGAAGTGATCAACCCACGCATCCTTGGCCACATTATTTTGGGGGCGTTCTGGTAACCCCCCCCCCCGTCCCATTTATATGTGTCCCAGAATTGCTTGCTATTGCTACACCTGCAAGCATCAAGGAGATCTTTCCACTTTTAATTTTCCCACGTTCCTTTTGCTTCTTTCATTGTCCTCCTATAGTGCAACCTGGCCAACCTTACCGAAGGTACATCTTTCGTCCTTAGGGCGCTACCAAGTTCAGCTCGAGCTTTTTTGCAGTCAATGTTATACCAACCCACAGTATTGCAATGCTTAGAACGTCTTTTGGGAGTGGTTTTAACAAAATACTTCTTCAGACCCTCAAAGAGTTTATTGTGTGCTACCACCACAAACTGGTGAGAGCTCGTGTCTTCTACCACTGTTCCAAGGGGTTGTAGAGCTTCAATTACTTCTTTATTTATTGCAATCAATGCTGTTGGATCTTCTATAACCCTGTCCCATTTTAAATGACGCAGGTTGTGGGACAAAAATTGGTCCGACGCAAAGTTCACTTGCCGAGCCGGTTGTCCACCTTGTAGAGGTAGATCAAACAGTGCTACAAGTGGATTATGGTCGCTCTCAATTCGATTAATAACATCCATATCAATGAGATATGCCCATAGCCTTACATGGACAAGTAGGTAGTCTATGCGACTCACCCTACGACCATTGTCAAAAGTATTCTTTGCCTGTTTGTCTGACTTACTTCTACCATTTGCAGCCCTCAGATGATGACCGAGGCACAAACCTTTTAACTGGATTGCTGCCTCTGTCCATCTTTTTATGGGGGCTTTCTCTAAGGGAGGAATTCCCCAGCTAGAGTCTTCTTCTATAGTGAACTGTGATATGTCGTAGCCAAGGGGTTCGAAGGAGGTGTTAAAATCACCTGCTACTAAAGGTAATATATTAGATGGCAGGAGCTCCAGAGTGTCTTCAAGCTCTTGTGTGACTGGAGACTTTTTGCCCCCCGGAAGACCACGTGCATATACGTTAAAAATTACCACTTTAAGTCCAGACTGCAAAGTTATTTGTATTGATAATATATCATTGCAGAGTCTCGGGCCTACTTTTATATGGCTTCCCATGTCCTGCTTTACCCATATAGTTAGGCCACCAGAAGAACGGCCTCTTATACTTTTTAGTGCAGGAACATAAAAATGAAGGTAGCCATTGCAATGTATAGGGTCAATTGACCAAGTCTCTTGGAAGAGACAAACATCATGTTTAGTCAAAAAACCCATCCAATCTGGATTATCAGTTTTAGAACCTAATCCAGCGATATTCCACAATAAAATTGACAGGGTACCCTTCTCACTGCTTTCCCCCGTGTTAATGACTGGGCTCCCTAGTGGGATGTTGGTGCTACCTCTCTCAGAGTGGTCCAAGCTGTCTTTCGTACTGGCACCCATATTAGATTTGTGGCTCTCTATAACAACTCTTCCTAAGCCATTTACACTGCTAGGGGGATATGACAGACTCCCCATTTTTTCCCCTATGGATTTTTCGCGTGCCACCCCCGTCTGGTTCATATCTGTTAATAATAGTCCAATTTGCAGGTATGAATCATTACCAGAACAACCATCTGTATCATTTACATTTATGTCTGTGTGATTATATCTGATGTCTTTCTTAGGGGGAACTTGGCCTAGCTTAGGTGGCTTTTTCCCGGCCCCAGGTCGTCGTCAGTCACAGTCCTCTAAACCAGAGGACCTAACTGACCCACACTGTACATTCGAATGACTATAGGACCTATCTTCGTTATCTAGAACAGTTTGGCCACACGCAGCTAGGGTAGACTGTGGGTAGCCACAGTAAAAGAAGGACAGGGGTAATGAAAAGATAGGTGTATTGGAGTTTGGCCTCTGCCAATTGCAAATATAATCGACTGCCCTCTTGTCTCTAAAGTTAATTACAATGCAATCTCCCTTAATCGTTTTGCTCTTAGGGCCTACTTAGTCCACTCTTCTAGCAAAAAGTATCTCCGTTGAAACGTTCTGGGGTAGGGAGCGATTTAAGTTGAGCCAATAGATACATTTATTTTTCAATTCCCAATAGTCTTCCCCTTTGTCTCCTCCTAATGGTTTAACCCCAGCCAAGATCACTACATAGGGAGTAGACTCTGGAGGAAGGTATAATTTGGTGTTTTTTTTTTTACTATCTTACTTGGTAAGTCCCTCCTTTCAAGCGTTTCAACAGAGCTTTTGTTGGTTACTGTCCCCCTTACATTCATCGGTTTACAGGTAATGTCCCTATTAAGATCTCGAGCTCCCTGCCCTGGTGTTAATGGAGTGGGATTAGTTGGAGTTGGGGTGGGGATAGAAACAATATTCTCTGTAGTAGAACGTCTAGTTGGCATATTACCAGGCACAATAGCAGACTCTTGACAGTTACTAGCATTTTTTTTCTTAGGCAATGCTGAGGCATAAGACAACTCTAAACAAGCCAGTCTGTTTTCAATAGCATCCAGTCTATCATAAACTGGGAGACACGTTTTATAGAAAATGGATTCGATCTTCCCCCAAAAGTCAGCATCTCGATCTTGCGGCAATTGTAAGGATGGGGTCAAGGGAGAGTGTGCTATTCCTCCAACTTCTGTATCAGGAATAGATTTTCCGGTAGGGGCTTGGCTCTCCCTTCGACAATAGTCGGTGATTGTCCGCCTGGTTTTGGCTTTTTGCCCGCCATTTGGCGGATCGCTGCATTTTCTTTTGGGTCTCTGGTTCTTGTTGGTTCCCCTTTTGGTTGGCATTGAGATTATGTCTTTGGACTTCTTAGCAGAACGGGTCTTAACACAAGGGGGGGCACTATCATTTTTGCTGAAGTTGACTTGTCCTGCTCTTGGTCTTGAATTTAAGTCTAGCCCTTCAGAATAAGGTAAGCAGCGAGAAGGCTCTTCGCCACAAACATAGTTATTTGTAATCTCACATGGCTCCGAGGTGACCTCGTTTCCCGGTCCCGCTCTTGTAATAGGTACCGGGGATTTGACGTTAATTAAATGACCCAGGGAAGAGCGTTTTTCAGCCAAAGTCCCCAGAGATAGTCGTTTTTCAGTCTGGTCGAATTCTTTTTCAAGGATTGAAGATACTCTTACCAGAAATTGGTCGAGCCTTCCCACAATTGATTTTGTAGCCGCCATTATCGAGCACGATGTTAATATGGTTGCAAAAAGTTAACAACAGCCACGAGCAGGTCACTGTAGCAAGTATTCAAACACACAACAATGTTACAATGTCACTGACCTTTATGTTGTGGTTAGGGGGGTGTCCCATCCCAGCCTCGTCCGGCCTCTAACGGGCACAAACGGGCCCGCCCTTGGCCCGGGCTTCGCCCGCGCGCGTCCCGCGCTGCGGGGCACCAGCGACGATAAAATAGGAGCCAGGCGCTGCCTGATGACTGCAGCGGCAAGCGCCTGGCGCAGAGACTTCTGGGGGGTGTAGTTCCCTTCACGGCGGCGCCGATGGAATATTCGGCGGATTTAGCCCTGTTCACCCGCACTGGCCGTTCCCCTCACAGCTCTAGGGTGCTTCTGGCAGGTTCTCCACTCTGCAGGCTCCTACGATAAGCGCGTCCGCTTAACTCTTGTGGACAAATTTCAGACAAGGGAAACTCAAATGTTCTCAGGAATTATGGTTCTCCTGACCCTTTTGGTCCCCTTTCATTTCTATCTGTTGGAAACACTTCTGGCAACTAGTGGGTGTATTGGAAACTGTAAACAGTCTCTGATACATGTAAATGAAGGGCGCCTGCTCATCTTCTCAGAGTGTTTCTTCCCATCACCTAGAGAGTGGTCTGCTAGATAGCTGGTATATAAAGTCCATAGCAGGAAGACGAGAAATAGTGCTTGAATAAGGATTCTAACAATTATAGTGTTAGAGAAAGTATTAACTGAGCAACGTTTTCTTGCTTTTCCATCTGTCTCTCTCGTGCTTTCAACTCTTAGGAACAAAGAGGATGTTATAGGCAGTTAAGGCTGAAATACACACCTTGTATGTAAGGTTGTTTTACAGGAGTGAATACTAAATTGTGGGATGTGCACTAAAGCTTGTAGCCTAAAATTAGTCTCTGCATAATGCAGGGAGTTGACCTCTGATCCCTAAATTTGCTGTGGTGGAGTGGACATGATACCATACCAGACAGCTAGCTACTTACACATCACAGCAAACAATTATGCAGAACATAATTGTCGCTACCGCACCTACAACATCTGATAAAACTGCTATGGTTGTATGTTTTGCGTTTGCCATTTTTATAGCACTACTCCCACTAGTGTGTCCATTTTGCTGCAACCTTGGGCTTGCAAGCATGTTTAGAAGTGTATGTTTGGCATTTGGCATAGATGGGCATGGTTAGGTGTTAATTGTGACCTAATGTTTTGTGGTAGCAAGAATGAGCTTCCCTAGAGTGAGGCATGCAATACTGACACCATTTGTGAAAAGTGATCCGATATCTCTCTCTCAGGTTTTATGTTTTTGCTATATGAAGCTGAAGGCACTACACACTCCTGCCCCACCAACTTCAATAGTTGCATCTTCTTCCACCAACCACCTCCACTAAGCAGGGCTCCTTCTAGCACACATCCCACGCATACAGAGTACCTGAACAGGAGAATGAGTGCTCTCTCACATTACTACAAAAGCATAGAAACACTTCAAATTAGAGCCTCCTCCTTTCCTCTTGAATTCCGCAAGAAAAAGAAGATCTGGCTTTTCAATTAACCAACCTACCATAGGCAGGCTAGGCACACACACCTGGTCAGCGCCAGAATACTCTCACGGGTGATAGTGTGCTTCACAAATAAACATAAAATAACATTACATACCAATACTGATAATTACACATTTATTAGCGATATTCCCACCAAATTAAGTAATGCCACGGGGGCCACTGTTTAAGGATATAACAAGATTTAATATCCATTACATTCAAAAGACTTTAGTTCAGTCATGGGGACCATAAAAGTGCATTGCCATGAAAAACACATGGAGTATGTACAATTAAATACAGACCGATACATAATCTTACAATAATTCAGCTGTGGATATTGACACAAAACTGTACAAAAAGCATCGGACCGATATAAAGTGCATTACTTGGCCTGCTCTGGCCTGGTCCTAGTTCGAAAATATAATACAATACATTTGTGTGTGTATGGGCAGGAGCCACTTTACAGAGCAGTATACATAATGAATTATAAAATTGGTATAAAAGGATAAAATAAGGTTAAAAGTAATGCAAGCATGAGTGTTATCTTAAATAGGTTTGCCGTACATGCCACATTGAATTTTAAAAAACAGGATGCGGCGAAGACAATGGGAGGATGGGTATCATACTTTAGTATTCTTAATGCCTCTGCGTAATGGACAAAGCCTAGGTTCCTGCATAGCTGAATAAGCCAGCGGTGCCGAGGTATTTTATAAGCGGGGCAAAAGAAAAGAACATGCAGTTCTGTTTCTTCCTTGCAGTTACAAGCAGGACATCCATGGGAGCGGGTGTTAGACCAGTTGTTTGTAAATACATGGAGTGGTAGGGTCCCCAGTCTGAACTGCACATACAGTTTTCTGGCCAGGTTTGGTTGAGTGTCATCCAGGAAAGGTTCCAGGCTATACTTGTCTTTAATCTGCAAGAAGTCGGCTGTCAAACGGCCACAGGACGAACTTTCCTGGGTGACAAAGTTTGTATGATCTGTAGCATCTCACCAATTCCACCAGCGAAATCAGGGGACATGAGTCTTCAGGGGAGGTCCACATCTCAGTTTTGCCCAGCTTGATACAGAGGTCCCCGATATGCTTAAGCCAGGGTATGTTCGCAATGCCCGGTAGGTTCAGGAGATCTCCGAGTCCTGTTCGATAAGTGATCAACTCCGGGGTTGCCCACATCCACCGCCAGAAGGTTACAGGACTGAGGGTGATCTCCTCACTAATTGGCCTCATGCCCAGATCCAGACGTAATAGGGTGAGGGGGGTGCTGGGGGGGGGTATGTGGGGGGAGGCCTAAGAGTTGCCTTTGAAAGTTGTTCTCAATTTTGCTCAAACTAGTGGTCGGGCAGTGCCCCCACAATTCTGCCCCATACAGTGGCGCACCCCTTGCTTGGATTTTGTAAATTTCAGTTATTGGGCCTGCTGGTTTAAATTTGGACAATCTATATAGTTTTGTGATGCCTCCCACTGTCTGGGCTAGCTTAAGACGCGCCTAGGTGATCTGCGGACCCCATTCGAGATGTTCTGACAAGGTGACACCCAAATAGTCAAAGACCGATACTCATTCGAGCGGGATGCCATTCAGGGATGGATTTGGGTGAGACTTGATAGCGGGATTGAAGACCACGTATTTGGTCTTCATTGTGTTGATCTCCAAGCCCCTGATCTTCCAAAAAAGTTCAAAGTTTTTAAGAATGCGTTGAATTCCCATTGGCGTCTTTGAGAGTAAAAGGGTATCATCAGCGAACATCATCGTGGGAACCCTGCCAGAGGCAAGCCTAGGGGCATCGCTCTCCTTTACCTTTGAGGTAGGCTAGGCACACACACCTGGTCAGCGCCAGAATACTCTCACAGGTCATAGTGTGCTTCACAAATACACATAAAATAACATTACATACCAATACTGATAATTACACATTTATTAGCGATATTCCCACCAAATTAAGTAATGCCCACGGAGGCCACTTTTTAAGGATATAACAAGATTTAATATCAGCTAGAGATATTAGATTTGAAACAATGGTTGACAGTGGCTAAAGTTCAGAATAAGTAAGGCAGAGATTATGCATTTTATTTTACCAAGGTAATCATAGGGACCACAGAATAGTTATAAATGTATCATTGTAACTACAGATGCTAGTTTATTACAACAATTCTGCATGCCTTTCTCTCTTCTGGAAAATGTGATGTCTTATTTAGAAGTTCCCTAAAACCAATCTTTGGAAAAACAGCATAAAAAGTCAATGAGAATTTAAACTGATAGACTGCTATTTTTGGAGTCTGATATAATTACTTCAATCAACTTGTCCAGACTATGACCTTCTATTAGCTCTAGTTACAGACAGCTTTAACTGCCTGTCAGAGATCATGTCATTAACACACACAAATAAGACTGGACGGAGTTCGTGGAGTGCAAAGAAACCTCTGCTGCACTATGCGGAGCTACGCAAGCGGCAGAGTGCGTGAGAAATGCAGTTTGCAGTTATTTTCAGTGCCAGATGCTTGTCTGCACTGTGTAATCATCGCAAACGACACCATGCACAGCGCAAGAGGGTGCTGCTTCCTTTCTGCCGCTCGAGCAGATTTTTACTCGAGTGGCAGCTTTCTCCATGCGAACAGACAGTTTCTCAATGCAAGCGACGTGAGCATGTGCGACCACTCACAATGAGAAATCTGACTGCCCGCAATGAGAAATCTCGCTGGGAGGTTAATTTTCCACACTCGCCAACTTGATGTTGACGATCGCGATTGAGGAAAAATCTTACCCGGAGGTGGATTTTCCTCGCTTGCGCTCACCAACTTGATGTTGACAAACTCAAATGAGGGAAAAAAAAATCCACTCCACAGAGCTTTGAGGAACTCCGCAAGGTCTGCATAACGCGGAAAAATCCTCAGTTCACTGCCCAGACTTACACACAAATACACACAATGGACTGTAAGTCAGCCTCCTTCAGATAATTGTTTGTTTTGGTGAGCCCTTCAGCGATTATTTGCTTTGCATGTTATTCACATTTTTTATCAGTTTTGTGCAGTTATAAGTTTTCCTATGGTGATTTTTAGGTCTAGCCTACCATACTGCATAGTTGTCAGTTTGTAACAGACCTATTGTCAGCTTACCAGGTCTTACAATGGACTTAAAGCCTGCCATTGTTTACCAGTGGTTGGTATTATTGTCACTCATTTGCTTATTTCTTTTTTTGTTTAATAAAATAATTTTTTGAATTTTTAACACAAAACAGTGCAACGAACAGCATCATTTGCTTCTGGAGCCCATAATAAAGGTTACACTATATCAACATCTCTCTTATGATGAGTTTCAGTGAAAGCCTGAGGTCCAATTGGCCCATTATGAATCCGATCCACTTGTTTCATAGTACCCACAAATACGTTCATGTTTCTGGTGGCATCATATTAAGTCAGAGACTTAGTATTCTTATATCCGGCAGTGGTCCAAGTCTCTACTTTGAATGTAGAGGAGATGTTGCAGCCTTCCAAATCTGGACTGTGCCTTTTGGCCAAGAGGTCCCCCACCCTGACAAAATAGCCTCATGTAGTTGTTAGTTTTTTACGTCATATTGGATATTTAACTTGGCCATCTGAGATTACACTTAATAGCAGCCCCCATTATTTCAGCCAGTGTCCTGGCCATTTTATTCCCATATGGGCTTCAGGTGAGAAAATCCCTCAATGAGAGTAGTACATTTCCATGACTCACCTGAAATACTTTGCCACTGGATTCAAGCTAACCTGGCTGAAGAGGGCTGTAAGCCCGAAACCGGTCCCAGGATGCTTGTTTCCGGTCCAGGGAAGACATGACTTGGTAGTTCAGGCTGGACTGTTCCCATGAGGCACAGGGTCAGACTGATTTGCATATAGCTGTGTCTGAACTGGGGTGGCAAAGCGAGCTAAAGAATGATGATGGATTCAACCCAAATCTGTGACTGGGGGTGAGTGTTTGAAAAGTTTCAGCACTTCGTCCATCATCTCCTTGTATTTCCTTTGTTCACCCGGAATATCAAACAATGGAGAAGGACTCTCTTCCCATTTCACACAGTCTGTCCCTCGTTTAGTACATGCAGTGTAAATATTTGAATTGGAAAAGTCTGTAGCACACTACCATCGCTATGTTCCTCTGGCCCACTAGGGATTGTCCTGTGACCCCATGTTGGTTTCTCAGCTAGACCCTAGAGCCTGAAAGGATTAGGATGTGTGGATAACCAACATTTTATCTATTCTGGAGATTTTCTTAAAGGGTAGGGAGAGCATAGAGACCTACATCTCTAATGGGCTAATTTGAGGTCTGTCTTCTACCCCGGCCAGGTACTCGGTCAGGGCTTGCTGAAGCTAAAGGAACCTTTAGAACTGGGTATTTAGTAACCCAAATTCCTGCAGAGGCTCTGAGAAGGCCCTGAGAGCATTGATTAAGAGCACTTCCACCATTGTGGAGACTCCAAGTTTGGCCCAGTCTCTGCAACCGCTCCAGGGAAGCCAATTGTGCCACAGTCATTCCCACTTGTGGAGAGGTCTGTTGCGTCAGTATCCTGAGCCCCCTGATGTGCCTTGCCATGTCTCTCAAAATACTGATAACAGTTCTAGAAGCTGGTGGGACCTTTGGAGGCAGGAAGCCCTCATACAAAAAGTGTAGTCTGTCAGCATAGCCCTGAGCCTGCCTTTCACTATTGTTAGATAGGCTCCTTGGTTCATGAATACAGTCATTGATTACTGCCAAATGTGCCAATCAATAGTAAGTGAGAAGGTAAGCAGTCATCAGTCAAATGTGGCCATACAATACTTGACCATACTGACCCTGGGCACCCATTGTTCCACAGGAAACATTACAAGCCTGATGAATTTTTTTTAGGGACTTTATGTAGAACATGTTTCACAACATATAATATCCTAGATCAATCCAGCATTTTAGTGAGGGCCATCCAACTTAATAGTGATATGGGAAGGCTAGTCTGGAGCTACACGTTTCTTTTAATCGGATCCATCAAGAGAAAGGTATTATTGGCCCAGTATTGAGCACGGTCATCACACACCTGCGTATCAAAGTATTCTATTCCTATAGGTACTACACGGAGTTGTACTTGTGTGGCCCAGTCAGTTCTCTGTTGCCCTGCACCCACCAAGTCGTGATTAGATGTGTCCCAGTGGACCCTGAGCCCACAACTGGCTCGGAACTTGCCAAGGTGATTTACAGCCATGGGTACAGATCTATTGGAGTGTTTTTTTGGTAAATAATTAGGTCATCCACATATCTATAACCTTGAGAAACCAGTCAAAGCCCTCCTCCCTCCCTGTCCGCCCTGAGCAAAGTCGCCTTTGGGTTCATTGCAATTGCAAACAAAAGCGGCGACAGTGTGTCCCTCTGGTGATCACGAAATATGGATGAGGACACCATTAACAAGAACCCCAGCTATCAGGTCTGAGTACATCTACTTGCTTCTTTTTCTATGGCTTGCCTATCTTGTGATTTTCCTCCACTGCAAAACCAAAGGGGATGTTGGACGGAGTGTTGAACAATGCAATCACTCGCCTCCAGTCAACTGATCTGGGTTTAATCCATCATCATTCTTTAGCTCAAACCGCCACCCCAGTTCAGACATGGCCATGTGCAAATCAGTCTGACCCTGTGCCTCATGAGGCACAGGGTCAAGACTGATTTGCATATGGCTGGGTTCAAACTGGAATGGCATGGAGAGCAAGAAAACGATGGATTTAGGCCCAGATCTCTGTACTGGGGTGAATGTATGACATTGTTCTGCATTCTGTTCATCGACTATTGTTTTTGCATTTGTCACCCCGAATGGGACAGGTATGCCCAGACGTGGGTCCCGTGCTCTCCATGCCACTGGAATCAAGCTATCCTGGCTGAAGAGGGGGTGAAACCCCAAAACCGGTCCTAGGATGCTTATTTCTAGTCCAGGGAGGACCTGGCTTGGCAGTTCGGGCTGGACTGTTCCCATGAGGCACAGGGTCAAGACTGATTTGCATATGGCTGGGTTCAAACTGGAATGGCATGGCGAGCAAAAAAATGATGGATTTAGGCCCAGTTCTCTGTACTGGGGTGAATGTATGACATTGTTTTGCAGTCTGTCCATCAACTGTTGTTTTTGCATTTTCCTCCACTGGAGCATAGCCATTTTACTTGTGTTCCTCCGTTACTCACCTTTAGGGAACTACTTTATTATTTTTGCTTAAGCACTCCACAAGAGTGGATGTGTTTTCTAGCGCTCTCCTTTGCATGCTTCTCTAACACCACCAGTGCACCTGTTGCTCTTTCTCTCTCATGTGCTTCTCCCCCAACACATTGCTTTCATTCGCCCGTCTGCTTCTTTCCCACAGCTCCTCATTGCACTCTCTCAACCAGTTGCTTCTATATCCCATGATCTTGCCCATGTTCTCCCCTGCCCTCTGTGTTGCTTTCCCCACTCCCAGTGTTGCTTCACACACCTTTCATGTTTATCTGTTCAGCTGCTGACTCATCATCACATTCACCCTATTGCTCAATAACACAGACCGGCAAACTCGCTGCTTAATATTAACTATCTTTTATCAACAGACTCATGACTAGTAAGAGTTTAATGTTCATAAGTGAAAAAAGTAAGCATATGGTTGGCTAGACTGACCTGGATAACTATTTTTAGAGCTTTCACTTTTTGATCAGAGGCCCAGGAGTCCTTCAGTGACTGGTTCAGTTCCTCAATTCGATTCACGTAATCCTGCTGGGTCAAGTTCAGAAGTTCTTTCTGGGATCCCTAACAAAAAAAAATGTCAATAGTTTTCAAAGGCTAAAGTAAAATCTATGGACCAATGATGAGAAGTGTTAGGGACTGTGGCAAATACATTGTGACTATCTAAAGGATTTTATAAGTAACTTCCACAGCATTTTACAAAGAAATACAAAGAGTAGGCTCAAACATGAAGCATTGTTTGCTGACCAAAATGTATTCAGGGGCAGGGTCTGAAACACAAAAAATTAAAACACAAGAAAAACAGTGTTTTTGCATTTCTAAAATATTGAACAATTTACTTAGCTAGACAAGTCAGATGATGAATCTTGACAACATTAAAAAGTAGGCGTTGGCAGTAAGAGAGCAAAGAAATGGCCTGTAGCACCTAGGTAATCAAATAGTTGATAAAACATTGAAATACAAATATCTAGGTTCAGTGAGAGAGGCAGGCATCCACAGCACCTAAACTCACGGAAACCAAAGGGGTCATTAATATGTTTCACCTTAAATGCTTCTCTGAGATCCGCCAAAGATCCTACATTAACTCTCATTCTTTAAAGTAACAAAAACGAAATTAGTTTCCACACTAGCATAGAGTGCAGCAGAGGTCTTCCCTGGAAAACTTTTGAATGTATCACAATGCAACATTTATAGGCCAGTATTTATGCTCCCACTGAGTTAATCACATTTACAGCTAAGAATGGAGTGGAGCCTGTTGGGCCAGCATGTCACTGAAATCCACTTTCCTGAAATATTGCTTAAAAGTAAAACGAGCACAAATACCCCGGTTTTGGAGACTCCAACGTAAAAAAAAAAACTTCTGGTACTTATACCTAAATTAGCCCTAATGTCCCATAAGGCTCATGCCCTGTGGTAGTCCGAAATTTCATTTTCTTCTTTCAAATATGCAATAACCAAAATCAGAAAAAGAAGTTCAGTCTTTGCAGATAGGTCTACGTTTCAAAAAAGTTAACATTTTTGGTTAGTAATAAACAGTTATATTTAGCAAATACTTACTCAGCACATTATAAATTACAATTAATGCAGCTCTGCTTTGCATTATCTGCTGTTCTAAAGAATAACAGCCACAAGTGGAGGTCATATTTATAGAATTTATAACTAGGTGAAAGCCCTTTTAGCCAAATCAAATTAGTATGAGACACGTCTGCCTTGCCGTAGAAACATTATTTGTTATAAGACCTCATGAGGGCATACATGGACTATTCACGGTGCAATGACACCTTATAATGCTGTGCCATGCCCATAATTTTAAGAACATTTGCTAAAGGCACGTTCTACACTTTGTCTCTTTACAAGCGTTGAAGTCTGCTTATATAGTGTACTCGTTACTGCCATTTAGAAGATTGAAACCGCCCTAAACGTAATCAACTGAGCACTTTTATTCTGAAAATTGTGTTTAATTGTTGACGTCATATCTGTGTTTTTAAGGTGTTTCATCTTTTTGGCTTAAGACTACTTAGGATGACTTAAGGTATATCGATCCACTAATTTATACATACTCTGTTAATGATGTCATGTGTTCTAATTATCACTTTCTAAAGGTTTTAATTATCAAAATAAATTGTGATGTAATGTACCAAACCTTTTACAAAATCGGACATGGCTGAATATACTTGGGTGCAAAGAGATGTAATATTTCTGCAAAGGTGATCATTCTGCCAGAGAATTTGAAACTATGACGAAGCAAGCAATCCAGATATTGAAATCTTCTGCACGTCCTTTCCCTCCATGGCTATGGTGTTGTGAGGGAAATGGAATTGCTGATGGCCACGAGTTCCCGAACAAGACCAATTTGATAAGGGTCGCAGGACATTCAGTCACGTCCTGCAGCTTAACATTAGAAGCCGCAGTTTCTTAAGTTGAAGAGCCCTTGTCTACAGTGTTTACTAGAAATAATGGCGCTGAAGGAGGCTAGGTGGGTACCAGGAGCAACAGGAGTCACTAGCAGGCACAGAACAATAATGACAATTACTTTGCTGTGAGAGGTGCGTCACCAGATTTCACCACACCCCTGTGCCGAGATATATTTTATTTAAGGGAGGCCATGAGAAGAATACCTCTGCAGTCATGTACACCATGCTGAAAAGGGAAGTGAGTAATTAGCATGTACACACTACCCACATGCAAATGTTATTTAGGCGACCCACTAAACAGGAAATGTCATAGAAACATAAAAGGAAGAATGGTTCGTAGACAGAGATTTTAAAGGCCTTGGGGGCAGACTCCGAGGAGTTCATAGTGGGAAGAGGTTTGGAGGAAGCTGATAAAGTCTGTAAGCTCTCTAAGTGAAAGGGCATTCCTGAAGTAAATATCTTCTAAAGTGGTGGCAGGCAATAAAAGAGAAGAACAGGCAGATTAAAAATATGAACCTTTGCAGCAGTTCTTCCTGCAAAACATAGCCAGTGAGAGGACATTTCACCACAGCATTACTGAACTAGATTTCTTCAAGTTCATGAATCGGTGAGGAATACGTTCCTGACAACACGTGTGATTTTTGTATTATTGGTTTAGCCAGCAGAATCAGGCATTCACTGTCCTGTTATTCCTAGAGATGATCGTGGTGGCCCTATTATCCCAAGATTGGTGGCCTAAAAGATTGGTGGCTCTTAACAGGAGTGCTGTGTGGAAAATGGACAGGACGCCTATAATGAGAAGGAACCATCACAAAGGACGAGCAGGAAAACATGGCAAAATACCAGGGGGGCTGAAATACAAAACACATGTCATAACTACCGATTTAAGATACCCCTGTCATGTATGATGAATTCCAAAGTAATGGCAGTCCTCGGGAAATACATACATTATACATTAAAAACATCTGTAAGAACTATGTCCTCACCTCTTCCAAGTCATCAAGCTCTTCAAGGCGAGTTCTAACTTTTTCAGAGACAGCTGAACCAGGAGTCGAAGCCTTACCTATAGGAGACACTTTGTCACTTGAAGTTTCAAAAACATTCACACTAAGAAAGATCTCTCTTAGACATCATGGTGCAGTGAATCACAATGACTTCTTCAATTCTGCATCATTAAAGTACAAATATTTTAAATGCAAAATGAATACACGAGCCTTAATAAATGATTACAAGGTAATTACAAACATAACTAGTAAGTATTGTTTACTGATGCGATATTCAAGAAACCTAGTTTCTCGAACATTCATGCGAGCAGAAATTCCTTGAAACACAGGAAAGGATATTTGGTTTTTCAAATCCTTTGCACTTGACTTCTTACAAGTTAATAGCTAATTGTACTGTGTTGTAATTGCATTGCACACTGCCTCCTACGGTACCCCTGGGGTCCCTGAAGTGCTTGCTGGTGCACTGGTAGGAAGTTGCTCCATTTTGTGTGCTTGGTCGGAAGAATGAGGATTTGGGATGCAGCCTGTGGGGAAAGCATGAGGATGCTGCGACTGAGGACCAGAGGGGTGCTCCTATCATGTCATACAGACCATGTAGCTGTGCCTAAGCATGAGATGGAGAATTGTATCACTCTCAGACTAGAGAGGCCCAGCAGTCAGAGGCTTACTCGGATGAGGTGCCTGGGTACAGACTCAGAACCCTGCCAGGCAACAGGCAACATGCAGTAAATCGCTGCCTAGTCAGTGCTTTTCCTTTTTAAAAGGGAAAGAAAACGTGTTTTATTACAAACAAAACTAAATACCGAGCAGACATTAACTATATATTATATATAATATTAGATGGAAAGACTTAAAGGGTCACACAATCTGGAGTGGGGGTGCAAATAAAGAACGGTCATAATGATCAAGTAACCCCCTGAATGCACCCTAGTCCTTCTATGCTCGAGGCCCCTCTAATACTCTGTGCACAAGCAGGACCTAAACTCAAACATACCCTTCCCTTTGTGTCTAAAATACCAGTGGGGGATGCATTATTAAAACATCAATGGACCAGCTTTATCATGTTGTCACCATATTGAAAAAATGCAGAATATCATTAGCTCTTCCCTTACGAGTTTCAATTACTTAACAACACAGGTGTTACTAAAAGTATACACTTAATACAATTTTCATCAGTATCAGTAATATGCAGTGAACCACTCTCCTCCTGCCTGGGCTATCTTCCCTCTATCCTTCTATCTATTATTTCCTTTCTTTCCTCTAATAAAACCATACGATCAGCAGCTTCTTGTGATGGCCACCTACCAGTCAGTTCCTCGTAATCCTCTGTACAAACATCATTAAAACGCACATTTCCACAACATACTGTCTACAACTACACACACTATCTACAGTACACACAGTTTCTTCCCACTGTAAACTATTGTAATGGCTTTTACTGCCTTTTAGGTTACCCTCACGGGAATCAATCAATCAGAACATTTGTAATGCGCACTACTCACCCGTGCGGGTCTCAAGGTGCTGGGGGGGGTAGGGATGATGCTACTGCTCGAATAGCCAGATCTTGAGTAGTCGCCTGAAGATTAGTAGGTCCTGCGTCTGCCGTAGGAGGGTGGGGAGGGTGTTCCAGGTCTTCACGGCGAGGTGGGAGAATGATCTGCCGCCGGAGGTCGCTCTTCGGATGCAGGGGGGCGGCAGCGAGGTCAGCGGAGCGGAGCTGGCGGTTGGGGGTGTAGAATGTGAGTCGTCTGTTGAGGTATGCTGGTCCGGTGTTGTGGAGTGCCTTGTGTGCGTGGGTGAGGAGCTTGAAGGTGAACCTCTTGCTGAAGGGGAAGCCAGTGCAGGTCCCTCAGGTGGGGTGTGATGTGGCTGCGGTGGGGGATGTCGAGGATCAGGCGTGCAGAGGTGTTCTGCTGACGAGGGCCTGGGTGACCGTTCTTCTTGTTTCGGTGGGGATCCACCTGTAGATCTTGCGGAGCATGCGGAGGGTATTGAAGCAGGAGGACGAGACGGTGTTGACATACTTGGTCATGGAGAGTGTTGAGTCGTGGGTGAACCCCAGGTTGTGTGCGTAGTCGGTGGGTGTTGGTGCTGCTCCCAGTGTGGACGGCCACCAGCAGGAGTCGCCTAGGCCGGAGGGGTGGAGCCGAGGATAAGGACTTCCGTCTTGTCCGAGTTCAGTTTCAGACGGTTGTTCTTCATCCATTCGGCAACAGCTTCCATTCCTTCGTGAAGGTTGGTTTTGGCGGGGAGGGGGTCCTTGGTGATGGAGAGGATCAGTTGGGTGTGGTCAGCGTAAGAGAGGATGTTGAGGTTGTGAAGTTGGGCGACGTGTTTTTTCTTTCCTCTTTATATATTTATCTATACTTTACTCTTGTAAAACCCTTATAAAATAAATCTAAAATTTAAAAGAAATATGTAGTGAAATTAACTTTTGTTTTGCACATACTATTTAATAAACAATTCAAACTGTGATCATTTCAGTGTCAGAGTCCTAGTTCCACATTGAAACGGTTACCTAGTAATCACAGGGGACCTATCAATAAAGGCCCATGCATTCACAAACAACGTGAGAATAAGTCCCACCTCCAGGACTGCTTGAATCTGGTGTACATCTCTCCAGGGGTCTCACTGTGACCCAGAAGACTTGGGCTGAGTTGATTTTCTAAATAATGCAGGAAACTCGTACAGGCCACTCACTCTCCTGGCAGCCACCAGTGATGTTGAAGGCTTCTAGAGTGCCCCTTGTCATCCTAAGGCAGTATGGAAACCTGCATGCAAATTCCTTCCTTGGCCCTAATGGCTCACAGGGCTTGCCTTACAGCCCAGGAAATTCCTTTGTTGTTGATCTTTTATCTTTTCCCGTTTTATTCTTGGCTTTCCTTTTTAAACCATCTGCTCAGCTAAAGGTGGGTTACCCCGCCACCTTCAGGGTACCCACTACCAAGACCCTGATTCACAAAGACAAACCAACTCCTGGCCTGTCCTGGTAGCCTTCTTCCAGTGCTGGGCGGGTGAGCTCCTTTAACCCCTTGCGCACACACACCTTCCTGCATTCGGGCACTAGAGAGGAGAAGTGAGGGCAGCTCAATCTGGCAGCCTAGGAAGTTTCTGTCTTTAGAGGGCCAACAGGGACTGGCCAGAGAACTCCCCAGGCAGGGATGCTTTGCTGGCAGTTCTCCCACCTATACTACACAGGGACACAGTATCCCCACTGTTAGATGACACTGTGTGCTACATCGTGATGTAGACACTACTCACGATCTGTCAGACTTGCTCAGTTTGTTTACTCTGGCATTCAGGGATCCTGCTAGGTGACTCATGATCAGAAAGGTGCATGACGCTCCAACCTCCTCCGTAAGCGCAGTGCCTCGTGACGCAGGACCCTATTCCACCCTGCTTGTTGCCATATCACGTGGCTGTGGTGATGCCTGCGGTAACCTGTACCAGCCTCACCTTGATGAACAGCAGGAAGGCCTTCAGAGCCAGACAAACAGTTTGGAACTGCAGAAGACTAATGTGGAGCTGGTGTTCTCCACAGCCCAGCAGATGCACCAGCTTTACCACCATCAGCTCTGGGTGGAGGAGGGAGGGGTGCCTGCCACCGGACCAGTTGCGTTCAAGCAGCCACCACTGCAAATCTAGAGCCATCCCTTTCAAGACCTGGATGGCATCGGCCAGAGTGCCATGATGTTGGCCCTCTGGAACTTTAAATTCCATTGCAAAGTTGTGTGCGCCACTTGGCACGGTTGATGAGGGGAATGCACATAGGTGAGGCCAAAAAGCTCGATGCTGCTGTCTCACTGCGATGCAGGACTGAGCCTGAAACATTAGGATCATAGCCCGTATATCCCGGACTAGATGCAGCAGACGAAAAGCCCTGAGCTCCACTATTTTCATGATTGCTCAAATGAATGAAAGCCTCTGCGAGGGTATCAGGTGGGACTTCGGCATACTAGGAGTCTGCTGACCTCTAGAGGTGGTCCATGACTGACTGGGGCAAGTCTGCTCTAATCAGTCCGTCATTGAGGTATGGGAATACTGGTATTCCGGACTTCTGAAGATGCACTGCACCCACTACTATCACTTACTTTAACATCCGATGGGAGAAAGTGAGGCTCGCACAAAGCAGAGATCCAAAGAGCACTCAGTTCAAAATTCACACATTTGGAGGTGGGGGATTAAACAGGTCAGAACCCACTTCCTAATACATGACCCAACGAGCTAAGACTAGTTGAAGAATCTAGCCATTGCCTTAGTTGTTCCTCTCTAGCAAGCTGTCACAGCTAGGAATGGGCTATGGTTATACATATCACTTGCCATTTGTATGCAGCCACAGGTATCCCAACCAGAACTCCTAACACCAAGGAGCACACGCCACAGCTAACTGTACGGACACTCGTCCCCATGCAAATCTAAACTACACTAAGAACCCACATTGTTCTACGTCAGATTTATACAGGACTCTCAGCGCCTTCACATGCCAACCAGGCCAAGGCACATCCTTACCACTGATCGTGCAAATCAGTTGTGATCAAGCCTCTTCTGGCACGGGCTCAGATCCTGAGCACTGATACTGTCATGTATTACGGCTGTTAAATATGTCATAAGGATCACTGCCTGTTCTCACTCTGGGGAATGCACAATCACAGCACCATCATTAGTATCTATGTTCCTCCTCTGGGAGAGCAATAGGGCACCTTCAAATTCTTCAGATTCTAACCAGACCCTGTAGTTCACACACTACCACTTCGAGTTCCAATGTGGTGTCATTACACAAAGCAGCAGACAAGCTAAGTTAATTTCTTCCCTAGTTTCCACTGACACAGTCTCAGAAGTCATGCAGGAAAGGTTCTTTCAGGGACCCTTCACCATCAGGTGCGGGAGTCCAGCCACTCCCACCTCCTCATTATCGGAGTCAATGCAGCCTAAATTTCCAGTTCCATGCCAACTACCGGATCACAGACCCTCCTCCTCCGCACACAGACTGGGATCTCTTGTTGTCACCACGCTAGTGCTCCCCTCCATGAATAACCACCCACACATTTTGTGAGGTACTGCAGACACAGACAAACCCTGGGCTCTTGGCGTGGTTCACCTGGGAGACAGCAAAGTCTAACACTTCGACCTCAAATGTCACCCACCATCACAGTGGCTTCTATGGGCCTTTGGGCAAGGTTAAGTGGCTTGAAAGAGGAGTGTCTTGGATTACATAACAAATGTTTGTAATGAAGGGCTGAGGTGTAATCATCAAGTAAATGTAGTAGCACTTTGGCTCCTGCCTTTTGTTTTCTTAATAGTGTTTATAATAGGCTGAGTAGTTTTCAAGGCAAAGCAATAGCATTAGGGCAATAGTGGCCACCAAAACAATGAAAATGGTGTCACATAGTTCACCTGATGAAGCAGGTACTTATGGCAACTTCATTTACGCGTGGCTCAAAGGACAGGTTCATAATCACAAAGTAGTTTCTTACTTCAGCGGATTGCAACTGAGGTGGCCCACAGATGGTTGCAGGGTGTTAATGCTCATATTTTTCACAGATGAGGACCTCGGTTTTAGATTATCTAAGATTCAGGCAGTTGATTAATGTTCACTGGCCCACTGCTCGTAGTCATGTCTTTAGGCCAGAGGAATGCAACTCTTTAGAATTTTCTTGCTTGAGGAATATCCAAGTGATGTGTGCACTGATGTAGCAGGTTAAGTTAAAGGAATTCCTGAGGTCTGGTAATGAGCTGAAATAACTGGCGAACAAGAACAGAGAGATGATAGAACCTTGCGACACACTGGAGACAGAATAGCACAATGTTAAATAGTATGATGGGAGTGAAATAATGCTCAAGTAGTCATGTTGGAGAATATCCAATTGAGGACGGTTCTTTGAACGAAGAGAACTTCTGGCTTCAATAGTGGGGTTGACTATTGGAATATATCAAATATGAGAGAGAGGATCCAATGTAATAACGTAGCAATTCAATTTCAATTCATTCTGCAGGTCATCCCCAGAGGAGATTAAGGCAGATTTGTTTCCGCTAGCAGGATTGATCCCAGTATTCTTCCAGCCAGAGACAGATATGAATGAAGGCTGCTCATTCTTTCAGTTTACAAAGAATGACTCACTTGAGATTGGTCAACAACTGGCCAGGTCTACTGGATCAAGGATAAGCTTCTTCTATTATCAACAAGACCAAGAATGTCTTGAGGTCCCAAGGAAAAATCACCATGGCTATGGAGTTAATATGGTTTCTGGGACAGATGGCAGCGGTGGTGGTGGGCAGGAAATTCTTGAAAGCTAGAGTAGATCAATGGTGCACAAGGGATCCAACTGGATGAGTGATATTTTGGAGCTCTGTGGATTGTGTGGGAGTATTGTATAAAAAAAGGTCAGATTCTATGGTCTACCAGCTGACAGTTTCTTTGGTTTAGAAGTCTGTGGAGGGAGACTGCTGGATGAATTGCTCTATCGAAAGTTATTCAGGATTTTGCATTTCATGAAGAGGCGTTTGTAAGAGCAACAAAGAGGGCATCAAAGCGGGTCTGAGAGTTAGGGATCTTGTGAACAGGGAGTCCAGGTTACAAACTTCTGAGAGAATTTTGTGAAGGTCCTTTAATGAGGGTTTTTTCCTTTGGAGAACTAACAAGAAACCAGAGTTGTTTTCATTTTTAATGGTTAATGTAAATTCATCTGTGTCACTGTAAGTGGAGATCAGCATTGGTGTGATTAGTTTCCCTTCATTGATATTTTAGAGTTCTATTTTCTGTCTGCAGTGTCTTTATACTTCAGTTCAGCCATGGCATATTTGCTCAAGAGTACAGATCTGAGGAGGTCCTATAGAGTTATCAATCTTCTGAAGTCCTCACTTACCAGAATTGTTTCAGTGGCTAGGTAGCAAAGTGGCAGTCAGAGTGGATTGTGATGTAGAGCTTGCTCCAACATAAGAGGTCTTGTTAGTCTTTGTTTTTGTAATAGTGAGATTGGTGGGTAGGTTGAGGTTGAAACAGACGAGGCAGGGTGGTTCTAGAAGATGGAAGATTTCTAGTCACTGTGATGAGTTCTGGTGGGTAAAATATTGCTTTCACGGTGTCTCCTGCTGCGTGTGCCAGACAGACAACAACTTGAAAGAAGTTAAAAACCTCTTGTTTTGACAGAAGGATCTTGTTTGGCTGAGTTTTGGTAGGGCAAACTATAAGTTAAAATGTCTCAAGATGCAAAGGTTGTTTCTCAGGACAATTGCTGGTGAAGAATGTGGATTGAGGGGGTGGACCTCAGGAATGATGGTTGCTGTGTCATCACCTAGTCAGGTTTAATCAGTGAAAAGAAAGTCCAGGTTGGAGTCACAGAACCATATGGGAGTGCTTAGATTGTCCTTGATCATTGATGTGGGTTGCTGATGATGCAGCATAGTCAAGGGGAGTGATTGGCAATAGACAGTGTGAAGGGATAAAAGAGGAGAGATGTTTGGAAGGCCTGTACTTGAACTCCAAAAGATGTGGCTGGGAGATTAGAGAGAGGGAGGATCATGTGCTTGATTAGTAAGAGAAAAGAGATGGGAAATGTTAGGAGAGTAAAAAGAAGGGACAAGGATGGGAGGATGGTGGGGGGAGGAGAAAGAGGATAGGGGTGAGTGGTGCAAGTAAAGCCAAGTGATAGAAAAAGATTCAGGAAGGAACCTTTGTCCCTTGGGTCAGTGTGGTAGTGACAAGATGTGGATTATAGGGGGGGGATGTGGGAGTGTAGTGGAAATTATTAATTTTCTAATGGAGATTGAGGTGATGCAGGAGTGAGTAGGAGAAGACGAGATGAGAATGAGTATGACAGAGAGAATGGATGGGAAATAGGTAGGGGTTAGAGGATAAGGGTTTGGGCTGCTGGGGTCGGAGGTAGGGAGTAAGGAAAGAAACAGATAAGGAGAAGACAGGCAAGTATAGGGCTTGACAGGGGGTGGGGTGAGATGTTACATGGGGGTCAGGAAACCAGGCGGGGTCTGGTGGTTAGGGATGAGCGGTAAAGGGGAAGGTAGGAAAAGGAGTAGAAGATGGGCAGAGATGGACATTACCTCTCCAAGAAACAAAAGGGAATGTTGAAAGGATGGTAAGAGCTTTTTTAGTCAGTAAACGTTGGAGAGTCAAGATTTTTACTAATACCACAAATTATTGACATTCATTTGACCTAGTCTAGATGTGTGAATAGGGGATTTGAACTGGTCCAGATTACAACATACACTAGCCAGGCAACATCAAAAAGATCCTCCGCATTTATATAAAATGGAATGAGTCATATCTCTTGTACCGATAGGTGACAAAAAACTCTGTTTAAAGGTAGATGTGTGGTTGGGAGGGGAGGAGAAAGTTAATATTGTGCTATTTATTGCTGACACTATGGAACCGTATAGGGTCTTCTCCACTCACACACATATGAGAACCATAGATATATTTAACAAGGCCATACATTAACTTTCCATTTTTAAACGGTCAAATAAATCTTTAATTTTGAACAGAAAACTGTCCCTACCTTTATCTGATCCCATGAAAAGATTCTGTGGAAACAAAAAGTAGTTTGTATTTAGTAAACAAAGTCAACACTTTTTGTTGCATTGTCATTAGCCTTCACTGGAAAACTTGCACTTTTCACCTACAATAGAGAGCTTTTCGGTCGTGGTGTAGCGGGCAAGGATTTCACTTCGCTTGCTTGACCACGGCTGGAAGTCACTTCCAACAACATCTTCTTTGTCACGTTTCTTCTTTCCATTATCCTAAATGAAAAGATAAAGAAGGAATCTGTACCTCTATTACATATACTACAGCACCCACATAACAATGCACAAAGTATTAAATATGGTATTCCAGTAACTCTGCAAACATAATAATGACAGTGAAATGTTATTATCATTAGTATTACTGTTATAAAAACAGAAATGGCAACAGTTATTTATAACAGGCTACTGCAGTGCACTGATATGGTGCACTCACATAGTGAACAAAGTACTTCCAAGCTGTTACTCCACTAAATAAACACAGTGTGTGGGTTTTTACTGGTAACTAATTATTGTTTAATAAATCTTTTTATTTTAAAGTTTAAAAACAACATTGTGATGACAGCAAGTATCGTAGTACATAGCATTCAGAAATAGTACAACACTGACCAATTACCACATGCTTTCAGACTCTCATTATATTCCGTCCTCCCCGGCAATTTAGCATTTTTCAGCCAAATGATATATGTTTTTTTTAATTCAGCTCAATAGGATTAACTCGGTTAATAGGTGCACATAACATCCCCCTATATTCATCCCAATTTCCCCAAATTTTTATCCATTTATTTGAGCAGCCTCTGTTTTCATATACCACTTTTCCTGCCTCCATGCACCTCTATACGTCTATTTTCCAAACCTTTAGGGATGGAGTGGATGCCGCCCTCCACATCTAGCTATGTTACATTTGGCCACCATAAAGCCCAGCATCACCCAGAGTGGACCCTTACTGTTCAGGTCTGTTTCAGCCCCAATATTTAACAGGCACCATTTAGTAGACACTGACATTGCACCCCGCACACATTCATAAGACAGGTCGTCACTGCCCCCAATAATTCTGGAACGCCAGGCAGCCCATATCATATGGATAAATGTGCCCTCCCAGCCACAATCTCTGGGGCACTCCACCGACTCACCCCTGCCAATTTTAACCATTGTTGTGCAGACATAATAGGACCTGTGTAAAATGTATTGTAGTACGAGTCGAAATCCTGAGCACACAGCTACCTCCCTTGGGGATGCAATTGCCTCCTGCCATTCATCATCTTCGAAACTCCTCACAACCCACCCAGTTTTCTCGGAGTCGAGTCAAGTGTTCCGGGGAGTTATATAACAGTTTGTGGTAGGTTAGTGAGATCGTTTTTCTCACCATATAATCATCCAGCAGCCTGTCTTCCAGTGGGGAGAACTCTGGAAGCTCCTCTCCCTTTGGCAGTGCCTTGTGTAGGGTATGACTAATCTGTAGATAGCGATATGCCTCTGTGTGTGCCAACAGGTAGTCCTTTTGTGGTTCTGCAAAGGATATCATCTCCCCATGTGCCTACAAATCCCACACTCTTGACAGGCCTATTAGGTCCCATTTGTTGAAGCCCCACTGTCTGGCTAATGTACCAAGTTTCGCCACGTCCCACAGCGGGGTAGCACGGGTGATCTTACCCTGCCAACCTAGTGCCGTTCGTGCTGTGTGCCATACTTGAAGTGTAACTGAAGTCGTGGTTGAGAACGAATTGAGGCGCCTCCCCCAGTATATCGCTCTCAGTTAGCCCCCAGGTTGAATGTTTCCCCTGTCTATTCTAAAAGCGGGTTCATCCCCAGGAAGATGTACCCAATGATTGGCGGCTGGAAGATGGGCCATCCAGTAGCATTTCTGAAGGGCTGGAAGTGCTAATCCGCTGTGGGGGAGCGTTTTTAAATACATAATTTGTTTTTTAGAGCGTGACGTAGACCACAGAAACAGAAGACAGACATTAAATAGTAATATGATTTGTGTTGCTGTCAGTGTGATGTTCATAAAAGTTTGATACTGTTGGTACTGTTGATACTATTGGCTTTGATATTGTTATTTGGCTGCCTTGTGGCTGAAATTATTAATTTGCTGCATTTGCTATTTACAGTGGAAAATGCTACATCAACATGTGTCATGGCTTGTTGCTGTACACACCGGCCAGTGACCTCTTTTCTGTGTAGCGGAAGATGCCCGGAACCAAGCACTTCAAAGCTTGCCTTCTTTAATGTCCACTCAGCAATACGTTGATGTTCCTACAGAGGGGCGTGTTTACTTGTAGGCAGTAAACAACTGCTAGCAACAGTGATGGATATAAAGCAATGGGGTAGCCCGGTCTACTGCAGAACCTGGGGATTACTAATATACGTGAAACAGTGGTTCTGCCACTCTTAAAAATCTAAAGAACATTTTCACAAGTATGTCTCTCCAAATGGATGAGAACAACCAACAAATGAAAGAAAAAGACCTTTTGTCCAAACCAAACAGCGCAAAACTCGCGTCTTGTATTCAACGATATATTTTTATGTTTTTTTTAAAAAATCAGTGTGAACGCATTACGTTACATATATTTACATACACACAGATTAGTTCTTTTGAACTAACATTTAGGACTACAAAGTGCACACACATTGAAATATTTACATGTCACAAAACATTCCACAGAATACATGAACATATAATACATAGAAAAATTATATTTAAACCGTGCGAAATGAAGAAAAAAGAAAATATCAACCCAGTAAGCGATTAATCAAATAAATGGTTTAGTATCCTGGGTGATTCTCAAAACTTGATATTAAAGCGTCGACGTTTCGACCCCTGAAAAAACGCAATATTTTAAACGTCTTAGTGGGGTCTTCCTCGGGACTAACTGGAAAGTCTGTGTGTAGTCTTTGGGGGCGGTTTTCACCCTTAGTGGCACTGCAGTCTCATTCACGTGCCGTTAATGATATGCTTACTTCAAGGATAAATTGGATATACCATTCCTCCGGCGTCAAGTGCACGGGAATCCATGTGGATCTCTGGTTAAAACTCAGATGGTGGGTCCCGGGGGATTCCAGTCTCTTCCCCAGGCCTTTCTATTCACTTCAAAGGCTCATAAGTCGCCTTTGGAAACTGGGAAATTAAAGTTTCTTTTCTAAAACAGAGCGACGGGCAACCGTCGTCCTCTGTGATCTGTTGGTAAACGTTGACGGTTTAATATCAAGTGTTGAGAATCACCCAGGATACTAAACCATTTATTTGATTAATCACTTACTGGGTTGATATTTTCTTTTTTCTTCATTTCGCACTGTGTTGAAATATAATTTTTCTATGTAGTATATGTTCATGTATTCTGTGGAAAATATTTAAAGATCATGTCGAGTCTGGAGGTTTATTTATCTGTATGTATTTATATAGTATTTCTGTATAGTATTTATATAGTATCACCAAAAAAGGCGGCAGTAAGCAGCACAGGGTCAAAGGCTCAATGACTGATTGAAGGAGCAGCTGGGTTCTGAGACCGGGAGTGGACTGTTACTCCTTCGTGAAAAAGAAATTCCCTAAAAAGGTGTGTTTTCAGCTGTTTGCAAAACTGGAATAGGGTTAGATCAATCTCTTCATCTCCAGTCTGATAGTGTCCTGGCTGTAGGCGAGTCGAGAGAACCAAAATAAACTACTAAACTGTTAAACTACAATGTACGCCCTAAAAAAGAAAATCCACGTATAGATTAAAGGCGTAGGTACAATTAATAGACTAGAAAGTTAAAAACAATTGTATTAAAAAAAATAAGTTCATTGGGAATATGAATACTAATAGGCTTTGGAATTTGGGTTAACAGAGTATAATTTATTTTTTCGGTGGAGTTTTACGTAACTAGCATCAGTAACACAAAGAGCGGATCTGCATTACCATGTGAGTTGCAGCAGTGATGGGTTCAGCTGTAGCTGCAAATATTGAGAGAGGATCTGTTCCATCCAGCACAGTACTCAAAGGGTCTGCCACTGAGGAGGAGGAGGAAGACGATGTAGACGAAGTGCTTCCTTTACGTCCTAATTTCTTGGTCTTGGAATCCGTCACCTGGGAAGACAACAAAATACAATGATCCAGCTCCTACTTCTTAGCTTTTCCAAGACAGAACCAGCACCAACATACAAGCTTGTCCTTAGATTCAAAGTGTGACATGTATTTCAGAAACCTGCAGTTGCGGGTACCATTCTGGGGCTCATTAAGGGTACTTAGTGAAGTACACATTTAAAATGGTGACTTTATTTGAGACATTTTATGGCCGTTATAGCACAGACTGTTTCAGGGAGCATTAAAACCAAGATAACAAATGATAAAAGGCATCATCACACTAGGACTCTTTCCAGTTGGACAATATTTGAATATGCATGACCTCTGCTTCAACATTACAAGGCGGCCTAACCCACATATACAGACTATGTTTTCAACCAAAAACAGATACAGAGAAACCAAAGCATACCTTTTGCCCCTGGTCATGCCCACTCTAATCCCCTTCAATGTTTCAATTTAAAGAACCAAACCTCTTACGGCTTGATGCGGAAGTCCATGTAGCAGGATGGGTTTGGGGCTGCGATACCACACACACAGTTTACAAAGTTTATGATTTTGACCAAAATAAAATGTTTTTTTTCCTGAACTGCAGAGAGAATCCCAGTGCTCCAATCCTATGCCCCCTTTAGAAAAAGGGCCTTGATGAAGAAGTTGGGTTCCAGATAAAGGTATTAAAACCTTATCCAAACCTAAATATCGTATAGGCCACAATGATGGGAGGGTTGTCTCATTTGTGCACGTATTTAACCACATAGGGCCAAACGGAGGAGGGGTACCTCCTGACCTCAACAGGCCAGCCTAAACTCAAAATGTCCATTTGAAAAGTGGCCGGCTGATCATCCCAGTAGGTGGACTTCAGACCTTGCTTGCATAAGAAATATTTTTTCTCGATGGACACAGACCAGACACAGGGAAGAGGTATGTATTGTAGGGGACTAGTAGAAGCAAGAAGCAAATGGTGCCATAAAAGATTTACAAGGTACATGGGGAATGCAGAAAGTAATGCATTATTACAGTACACAAAAATAAGTGCATTCTGGAGAGTTACATGCAAGACCATTCCACAAAGTTATCGTTTTATTTACACCAACACATAATGTGAGCCTGACTGCAAAGAACCGATGATACATCACATTTTATCAAAGAAAAAAGATCAGTGAGTCACCATATTGTCCAAATAGTAACACTCTGCTTAAAAAGCAATATATGTCTCGGACTCTGGGCCATTACAACCCACTCCGCCCTCAAATTCTGAAATGAAAGCCAGCCACCTTAGAGATTGCACCCCTTGGATAAGATCCAGGCCCCATCCCACAATCATAGAGCACATTTCCTATCACCCCTTGCACTCTGGCTGGATCCATAGGCATAGCATAACTTGAGAATTGCAGGCCCTTACCATTATTTCCTTTACTACCATACAGTTTCATTGACACACTCACAGATGCCCATCTAACAACCTTTAAGTTTCAATTAAATGAAAAATGAAAATGTACCCCCGACACAGCCACCATGATTAGGGTTTATGTTCTCAAGTTTACAGGATGGACTGGGCAATTTAGTGTTTGCCTTCCTTGTGCTCCCAAGTGGCATTCAACATGATGGGCAATGACACATTCGTCGTAACTTTGGAATACAGAGCCATTAAAAGATTGTCTTATTTTCTATCCACATTTGTGTAAGTGATGCTGAGTCTTAAATACGCGTTCTATCACAAATGTTATTTCATCCATTTTTTTTAATGAGTGGAATGCCCACGAGAGTGGATCGCAGTGAACAGCATCTTTCGCTAGCACGTAGGCAATACTAAATTTCCTTAAGAGTGCATTCCACCAATGATGCTGTGGTGCCAAATGAAAGTCTGGCAGTATTTAGAGTTGGAAGGCAACACAACCTCAATCTATCTGTAAGAGAGCTGCAGACTGTCCTGTCACACAAATTGCAGGTGGATCTCGCTTGAATCTGAAATGTGCATTGTTACTTATGCAGCTTACATAGTGCACTACCAGGAACTGTTTGGCACTAAAAGCTCTAAAAAAAGACATGAAAAAATCTCAAACTCCATAGATGAGTATAAAAAAACAGCAGTTCATGCAGCAGCACTTATAAACAAAAGGTTTATTTAATGCAATAGTGACTACGCTTCACCTTGTTGACAATACATAGAAAATTATTTTTCCTTCTCCAAGACATAAATATATATATTTTTCCCCTTTCTTCGCTGGTAGCATTTTTCACCACTCGTTTTTTTCCGGAATAACTAAAGCATCCGAAATGATAAACACCAATTATTCTCACCCTACTGTACTACTTGAAAAGCCCCCCCTCCCCCACCCCAAAATAAATAGAGCAATCAGGAATTCCCTGAATGATGGTTATCAAATGGGAGTTTCCACCACCCATCCAAGCTATGTTTGTTTACAAATACCTTTAAAGTATATCCGGCAGTTATGAGAGGAAAGTTCCTATTAGAAATCCTGGCGAGCCAAAGCCCCCCCACCCCTGTTGTCCGCCCCAATAGCAGAAAGTGAAGAAAAAAAAAGCAAAGAGAGAACGAAAAAGAGGAGGGGACCAACATATACTAAACAAGCATTTGCAATGCAATAGGTCTCGCATTTACGCAAGTTTGACCTATTGGCATTGTAAATGACAATGGCTTTTATTTATGTTTCAAAAACCAAAACATAAATAAAAGGCAATGTCATTTACAATAAAAATAGCTCAAACTCTCGACCTATTGCATTGCAAATGCTTGTTTTGGTAGGTCATTGAACAGAATAGCTCTTAATACAGAAAAGGTTGGAGGCCCCTGGTCTACTGGATCGTTTAACTTTTTGCACTGACAGGGAGCTAGAATTGAACATCAAAAATACAAAATGTAGGTTTTTTAATCCTTACAAATTAGTGAAGTGTGGTATAGGGGCACAGAATTAAATGATTTACTAAGTCTAAGATTTTGACTATTTAGGAGTTAGACTAACAAGTTGTCTTGGTCCATGCAAATTTAAAAGAGTGTACTTAAACTTAAGAAGGAATCTAGGGCCATTTTGCAGCTGGTAAAGAAGACTAAGACCTGGTCTCTCTCTCTCTAGCAGTGGAAATATACAACGTTAAAGCCAAATGGTCTGCTCTCCACGGCTCAGAGCGATGGGGTCATGCTAAAGTGAAGAGACTCAGAGTGGCAGAAAATAAACTTGTCAGGTCCCTATTAAAGATTCTACAGAGCACCTCTTGTCTGCAGCAGTTACTTGACGTGGGTGTATACTCGATTAGTAAGTACATTTAGACCTCTATTGTATTGGCATAGACTGTAGTCCAGTGATGAACTAGCTCAATAGGGGCTCTTTCTTACAGACAATATGTGCTCAAAAGGTTCCCTGAAAAATCCCCTAGTTAGTGTATGTTAAGGAAATAATATATAGGCTTCATCTTGCTGTTCTTTGGAAATCCCCTGCTGATGCTGCCCTTATCTGTAGATCTGTGATAAAAGAAAATCTAAAGGTTCTCTTATGGGATGAGAAACTACATGAATGTAAGCTGGACAGCTTGACAGATGGTTTCTTAGATTGTAAAGCAGTCCGGTCATTCAAACCATTCCTCGATAAGATCACATGTCCCCTAGCTAAACAAATGTATACTAGATGATATGGAATTTTCCCAATTAACAGTTCTGCGTTCCCTGGGGAGTGAAGTACTGTGCCAGTACTCTGTGTCTGTTATGTAATCTGGGGACTGAAACCTCGCACTATTTCCTCTTTTTCTGGCAATTCTTACACACTTCCCTGGAAGAAGGGGAATACGCCAGTCTATATTCTCCTAGGAATTAGATAGTATGCGTTTGTTCTGATAATTCTAGGATCTGACACAAATGAAATGATTTTTATTAGTTCCGCTAAATTTTTATCTTCTGCATGGATTATATTATAAAGTCCAAGGCTGATCATTCATGTAATGTGATGTGATCACTATATAGCTGCAGGTTTTAACTTTATTGTATAGGCTTGCATTTTATTGTGTACCCCTCTGTAGCAGTACAACTATTCATGTGTAATATTACTGCTGCTTTTGTGATGTATACACAGGTTACGTTTCTTCTAATGTGACATTTACATTGAGAGAGTTCCTTTATTAATAGTAATAGCCCACAGTTAGTGTAATTCATGTCTTGGCAATTTTTCACAATACAGTGATAACTCCATGGTTATCCTGTTGTTGTGTATAAGGACATATAGTGCTACTCTATGGGCTACTATGCTGTGTTTATTATATTGTATAGTTGTATGTTTTAGTCCCTCTTATCTTGGTACTGGAGTTGTTACAGCACGTGGTCCTGATGTTTTTATGTTGTTTTTAAGGATCTTTGAATCCGAAATAAACTATTTTGCTTGATTGGTACACACTTTCTGAATAAATGATAAACTATTAAAATCCATGCCAAGATTATTTGAAATGAGATTCAGGGACAACTTACTAGGGTAACTATGCTGGAAAATTCAATGCGTCGCTTCATTAAATAAAGTTTTCTTGAGAAGGGGTATGACATAACTTAAGAGGGGTGGGCTGTCTCTGCATGCCAAGAGTAGTTTGGTATTTGGCTGCAAAACCCAGGGTTTTCCAGTTCAAATGCTGTAAAATGCAACATTCCGCCACATGTTTTCAAAATGTTCTATGGGAGGAAACCCCCACAGGCCTAAGAGGGTGGTTGGTCTCGATCGGCTTACTTGCCCATTCCTGCTATTTTGCCAGGGTATTTACACTCAATTGGTATGCAAAGTTCATGGTCACCCAATGTGAATCACTTACTACTGCTTATTTCATCAACAGTATGGCTCAGAATGTTCAACTCATGCACTAAATTCGTTTTACGTCACTTACCTCCTCAACAGATTAGCAACATTTGTGATGTGAAAATGAAGATGGGTTTTTCCCAACCCTTGTCAAATCACAAACATTTCATACCACCATCATTAGCTTTCTCACATCCCCCAAGCCATTCAGAGAATTTGTTTGAAACAGGCTTGGGCATGTGAACGTATCAACCAACAGTGAACAAGCAGGTTAAGCTGCAAAAGACCATCAATAACAGACATTCTCTGGAAAAGACAAATAAACTCACGGACTAGAAACTCCCCAGTTCATCAATGGTTTGGAGACAGAGTACGGGATTGGTACGACTGAATAAAATATCAGACTTTTTCAAGAAAATGCGTGGGAAAATCAGTGGTACTCGCGCAGAATTATCCACTCCAGGAGAAAAACAGCAGGTGTATGTATTCTAGCTTGGTGTTTCTTGAAATGGGTGCAAATTTTTAAGCGGGGGAATGCATTTAAGGCAATATTAATTTCAACACTAGTTTTGAATTCTTCTTGTACTTTAATCCACACTAGCTGGTGCAGCTAAGAACAGTAGTGTTGCTGCATCATTAGGATTGCTCCTCCCTCAGCAAACCCAAACAGCATTTTTGAAGGATGATTCACTCAATATTTGCTTAAGCTAGTAGTTCAGAACAACCAAACAATTCACGGCAACTGAAACAAGCATCGCGGCACCGACGCTTTACTTTTAATGTTAAAAGTAAAGCGCGGGTGCCGCGATTATACCAAAAGTAAAGAAATAGATGTTTTTTTCTATTTCTTTACTTATGGTATCATCGCGGCACCCGCGCTTTACTTATAACATCAAAAGTAAAGCTCGGGTGCCGCGATTATACCAAAAGTAAAGAAAATAAGCAGCACTGAAAGCAATTGCGACAGCAAGGCGAACCCGCGCTACTGCGCGTGCTAGCCACTGTCGGGAATGGGCGTAGCAAAGGCGGGACATGCGCCCGCCTTTGCCCAATCGCGTGCCTTTTTTTGTAAAAAAAAATAAACACACGAAAGCCAATGCCTGACGGCGAAAGCTGATCACACGCACGAGCGTGTGGTCAGCTTTCAAAACCCCATACATAAGGGCTCTCGCTGCGCACTGCAACGTAGGCGCGAGCCCTACAAATGCTAGTCGTTACCGACTAAAGTGCTGACTAGCTATTACCCTTTCTAGCCTTGAATTCCCCAAGGAACTCCTCTGACTTAATATCGGACAGAAAGATGCAAGAAGATCCATTCAAGATAACCTTAAGTCTAGCCGGGTTAATTAAGAAAACCTGGGCACCCTGCTGTTGAATAGGGGCAATTAGCTGACATAAACGCCACCTCTGCTCCCCTGTGGCATGGCAAATATCAGGTTTAGCGAAGAACAACACCCCATTAGAACCCTTCTGGGAATTGGGATGAGCCTGATCATAGACCAACTGCCTAAGCAAAAAGTTCCCAAAAAACACAAGAAAGGCGCTATACTTATTTCCGCTGTAGCTGCTGCCATCATGTCGCTTCTTTAAATTGAAGGGAAAGCGGTGTGCCCGCTGGATCTCGTGTTCCCAGTTCCAGTTAGAGTGTTCCGGGAAAGCGTCTCGCAGGAGTTTAACAATAAAGCGGATCATCCCCCTCCGCCCCTTCAGGAATCCCTAAATGGCGGAGGTTATTCCGGCGCGGTCTGTTCTCCTGCTCCTCCATCTTTGTCATTAAGGCTGTTAAACAGGCAGCTTGAGAAGATCCTTGTTCTTTTAAGGCAGTTACTTCAGTTTCTAAGCTTTCTGTATGGCCTTCCACCATGGTAACCCTATACCCAATGTCAGTACAGATTTTACTTAGCTTTATCATGCCCCCTTGCAGCTTTTTAGCGGCCCCCTTGGCGAGGAGGCTGTCCGAGCCAACCTCTTCCTGGAACTGCTTTAGAGAGACCAAAATGGAAGTTAAAGAGGGCTCATCCGTAGATTGAAGTGTTGTTCCTGTGTTCCCCTTGTATAAGGGTTTCAAAGTCTCCTCTTCATGAGAAAAAGAAAGCTGGGAATCTGAATAATCCCACTTCAGCTGGCTACGTCTTTTTATCTTATTGTGTGCCCTCTTCTGGCGCTGAACAGTCCCTGTGTCTCTAGAGAGAATGCTATCATTGTTGTCAGAGACATCGTCGTCACTTGCACTAGTCAAGCAATCCTCTATGACGGATTCAGAGCCATCAGATAGGGAAAAAAAGTGTTCTCTAGTTAATTCAGGAGTCTGGGGAGCCAGCAACTCCAGGTTGTTTTCTGTAATTTGAGAGACCAGTTCTTTACACCTGGAAACTAGGGTGTGGGCTTCAGAGACGGGGGCAGACAAGGTCGTGAGACTCAAACTGTTATTCAAGGTGGCCAAGGGGGGGGGGCCTGCCGGTTTAATGGTATCAACGGCGCCGATAAAGCACTCTGCACCCGGGGTAGGATTTTCTTTTAAATGTTCACCCAGTTGCAGTGAATTTAAGATCCCTTTTTCTGTCGCCAGCGTATCTACTTGCTCATCCCCTGTAGTCAGTGTGGTTTCAGTGGTAGGAGACGGTAATTTGTTGATTGTTAAATGTTTAACATTAGAGGGCTGAGAGCTCTCCTTAGGCACTACTCCTCCCCAGAGTCTCCCCGCTGTCTTTTTGGCACCCCCTGTCTCTCTTTTACCTTTCACTGTGGTGTCTGACGCCTCGGCATCTCCCTGGCCGGTATTAATGGCTGTGGTCTTGGATTTAGAGCCTCTCGCTCCCCGGTTCGACATGTTCCACCTCCGCTCCCGCTGAGCACTGGAAACCGTCACGATGCGAACCAGGAGCACGATAACCAGCCGGCAGGTAGATGCGTCCCGAGACTTTACCGGGAAATTCAAAACACTCGCATCTGGCAGTCGCATCTCCCGAAATGAATTGGCAGCTGAGCCGGGTTTCACGATGCGTTCCTGGTGTCTTCCGACACAGCATCCTCCATCTAGGAAACGTAGCCGACTGCAGATACGCTCCTACACGGCGAGGGCGGCTGAGCGGCTGGAAATCACACTGTCGCCATCTTGCTCCGCAATACCTCTTGCTCCGCAATACTGGGTAATTTTCAATGGGGATAAAGGGGATGTATCATGCAAACATTCTAATTTATTGTATAAATATTTTTATTACTGATTGGTAACACGCACAGAGTCCACCAACATAACCGACTGGGCTAGCGGAGTTCCGGGCTAGCGGATGAACTCCAGAAAAATCAAAATTGTAAATAAAATTTAAAAAATTAAAAAGGGGGAAGAAAAACCCAGAAGAGTATGCACTCACTAAGCATTCTGGTTCCCAAAAATAGCAAAGGGATCCAGGGAAAAAAGGAGGGAATGGGGAATACATTAAAATCCTACTATCCATATAGCAGCCCCGAAATGAGGAGACAACTTGTCAGGCATATAAACAATTTCAGAAGGGAGACAAACATTAAATAGCACCATAACACCAACTTTGGTATTTACAGCAAAATAGTGCTACTGCAGTGGTATCCCAGCTATTTCAGCATCCTCTTTGTTGCGTGACCCTAAAAATTCACAAACAACCTCCACTTGGAACGAGAAATAAACCTGCCCTCTGGCATTACCTTGAGCCTTCCCAGTACCAATAATGAGGTGCCATAACCTCGGGAAATCGCACCATTTTAATCGCCTTTATAGCTCCTGTCTCCCTGCAGGGTCACCCGATTTAAATCCGAAAATACGCCAGACTTCTGTCCCTGCAGGTGGAGGTTGGGTTTTCAAGTGCAGCTCTGGTAGCTCAGCCAGGGTTGCACTTCCGTCCAAACTTTTATCAGATGTGTCCTTTGTAGGGAGTTCGCGAAAGTGCATACTGTGACATGACATTGGGCGGCCATCGAAGCATCTCTGATTGAGAAATCTTTATTTTATATTTGGTGGCTCCTCGCTTTCTGTTAGATGGGCGCTAACCTCAGTCTCCTGAGGAAAACACCTAGTAGTGTATTTTCCTGTGATTCCACTTTCATTTCTAGTTGTGTGAGAAAGAAACCAACATGATGCTCAAAGGTATTCTGGGTCTGGTAACCTTGTGCCTTCTTTCTGTACCTCTCCTTTACAGCCACTCAAACATCCTTAAGGCTTTCTATGCATGTTTTCCACACTTGTCCAACTACTAGTTTCATTTAATCTTGTAGGCAATTGAGTCAGCCTTGCCGCAAGACAGCATGCTCCAACAGGTTGAACTGGTATTAGGTGGTGGTTTGATTATCGAGACCTGGGTGGGAAATATCGCCACTTTATTTTCTGAATTTATTCAGACAACAGGTAGATAAACATTTATTTACCCTTCCTAACCTTGTACATCATCATCTTCTCCTTACATAAGAGGTTTCTCATTTCTGCATCTTGGGAACAAAATTTACTGAAGGCTCTCATGACCTACTTTCTTTTGCACAGTAATTCTACAAGGTTTTTGACCTTTTTGTTTACTCAATTACCTAAGCTCAGGTCTGATTGCTTTGCCAAAGGCAACTATTTTTTAGCTATTAAGAGCCTTGTATAATCAAGAAGGGCTGTTGGAACAGCTTACATTTTTTTTTTTGTGCGACATTGTCCTCAGAGACAAGGAAAATCAGTTGTGGTGGCTCATGGGTTATAGCCTTCTCAATGCACGTTATAACCAATCCTAACTGTTGGACATGTGAACCCTAGAGTGGTCTCCTACTGTTTCCCTCCATTTGTTGCTGAAATTCGTTTTGCTAGCCTTAGGAATCTGTGCATTTAAACATTGCTACCAGTGCTAAAGTGCTTGTGCTCACTCCCCTACATATGGTAAAATTGTCCTATACCTAATTGGCACATTTAATTTACTTATAGGTCCCTTGTTGAGTGGTATACCATATACTCAGGGCCCGTAAATTAAATACTGCTAGTGGGCCTACAGCCCTTATTGTACCACCCATTTAAGTGGCCCCTTAAAACGTGTCCAAGGCCTGCCACTCCAGCCTGACTGCAGTTTTAAACTGCTCATTCGACTTAGCAATATCACCCTCTTGCCAAGCCTTTAACTCTCCTTCAATTGCATATATGTTGCCCATAAGGTAGGCCCTAAGTAGCCCATATGGCAGGGTGCATCGTATTTAAAATGCTGGAAATGTACTGGTAGAGAAAAAAAGAAACCTAAATTAATTTTTCACTACTGTGAGGCTAACTGTCCCATAGGATAACATTTTGTTGCGTCATTATATTTAATAAGTACTAACTTTTGACTGAAGACAAATAGAGATTTCATGTTTGTTATCTATGCAATTGTGATTAAAAATACTCTTTAATAGCAAAGTTGGATTTCAAATTGCAATTATGAAAACGCCACTTTAAGTAAAAAAAAAAAAAAAAAAGAACAGATGATAGACGGAATGCTGAATCAATCGAACATCCACCCCAGTCACAGATTTGGGTTAAATCTGCTTTTTTGCACACCACACCGATCCAGTATAGACCCAGCCATATGCAAATCAGGCTTGACTCTGTTCCCCATGGAAACAGTCCAGCCCGAACTGCCACGCCAGGACCTCCCGGGACCAGAAACAAGCATCCTAGGTATTGTTTCGGCCTCATCAGCCAGGATAGCTTGAATCTGGTGGCATAGTGAGCACAGTACCCACGTCTTGGCATACCCTTCCCACTTAGGCCAACAAATGCAAAAAGAACAAATGATGGAAAGAATGCTGAATCATCATTTACCCCCAGTCACAGATCTGGTTGCTGCTACACTTTTAGAGAGTTGGCATGTTCCTGCCCTTGCTATTTGGTGTCTGCAGCTTGTCACAGGTCACATGACTGGGTGTAGTTGGCAGTTGGACTTTGTTTATTTCTCCCAGATAGGGACACATTAGAAGGATTAGGTGTGCCTGAATGGGCCGTCAACTAGCAGTCAGGGGGAGAAGCTGGGCACATCCCCACTTGCATCTTAATAGGCTGTGCCCTGCCTTCACACACACGACTGGTCACCACAGCATTGTTCAAGCATCTTGCTTGAAACCAGGGCGGGTAAGTCAGGAATTCCCAAGGACTTCAAAGGGAATCCTCTAGAAACTTCTCCTACTTAAATGAAGGCACCATGTTTAAAAAAAAGGAACTCTCAGACTCACTCTTCAGTTTACTTTATGGACCTGCAGTAGGACTCTCAGGGGACTTCCTGCTTCTGTGCCGTGCCGTGTACTCCACAAGACTATTTTGCTGCACCTGGAAGGATTGCCTTGCTGCCTGGAGGCTCCCTCAAACCTTCAGAAGCCTTCCCTACTGTTTGAGCCCTGCTTCTTCACCTGAACCCAGGACTACCAGAGTGACTCCAAGGGCTACTTTGTTGGACTCCTGTTCAAAGCCACAGAGACAAAATAGGCGTCCAACACCTTGCACCCTCGCCTGAACCCAGCCTGAGTAAATCCTAACCCCCAAGGCGGTGCCCATGCAGTCCTGGACCCTTGGTGGTGATGTTAAAATGCTCAGGTAATCAAATTCCAAAACTTGGGAGTTAGAAAAATGTTGGCTTGAAACTGCTCTGAGAGCCAAGGGAAGACAGGGACCATCCTGCTTCTCTATCTAACCAAGGTGCATCGCCGGTTATCCGGACTACGCAGCAGTTCCCTCTTATGTTCTTCTCCACAGCTGCAAATCGTCCTTCAAAATTTCATCTAAGTCCGAAAATAAGCGCCAATCATGCCCAATCAACTCCTTGTATCCAATCCGCGCTCCATCACTGTGGCCATATTTTAAGACTTTCCATCCAGTCTCGTGTAACTAGACGTCCATGTTTTGTACATTGATCTTTTAGAAGCTAGTTTTTACTAAAAACCTCAATAATTCATGACTCTGGTTTTACCGATTTGAATTTTGTCATTTTGGTGTCAAATAATTTAGAATTTACTCTTTTTTTCTAAATTGGTGGGGTATTTTTCTTGTGTTGTAATTTCACTTAATTACTGTTTGTGCGATGCACACATACTTTACACATTACCTCTAAGTTAAAGCTGACAGCTTTTTGTGCCAAGCTACTCAGAGTTAGGCACAGGTTAATTTGGTGACTTTTTGTGGTTCACCCGGTCAGGGATTGTGGCGGTTGCTTAATCAGGGCTCACATCCTAGTCAACCAACATCCCAATTTCTCACACTAACCATAACTTCACTTGAACTGTAGTTTTTTTTTTCAGTGAATAGGTTTTGGAGATGACATACTAAATGTAACTTATTTGCAATTACTTCCTTTTCCCCAGGCCCTGTGCCCAATGCACAGCTAGTTTCCAACTCCCCTCACCCCTTGTTCAACACCTGTGGGCAGCCAAGCCAAGACTGGCCTACTTTATTCTTTTAATTTTTGGGAGGTTGGGGGGCTGGGGGGGAGGAGTGAGTTCGTAGACCACATTTTGGTTTTAAGAACTGACACGAAACAAGGTTGTGGGTCTAGGTTGGACCACCCAAGTGTCTGCGGACCCAGCATCAGGTATGCAAACCATGTGGAAGGTACAAAATGCATCCACTGTGACTGCAGCCTTTTTCTTCAAGTTGCAGTCAGACACTCAGAGACATTTGCGTCTTTATGCTCGATTTTGTGTCAGCAGACTAGAATTGGAGATGGCAGAGAAATCTCCTCCATCCAATCAGGTTGGAGTATTTCGTTTCTTTTAAATGAGGACCCCTATCCTACAGTATCAGAGATTTCTCTAACTTGACAGGCAAGTCACATGAATTTCATGCATTCTCAAGACACCTTCATAACACTAACTTCTCAAAAACGACTAAACAGATTTACATAAAATCAAGCAAAGGGACTTCCAGGAGTGAAGCTATACTTTTGCCTAGTCTGGTGGGATTCTCTTCAGCTGTTTTTTTTTTTACTACAAAAGGGTGTAAAGATACCTATTGGAGTTAAAATAGGAAATGCCACTTTGTTACATATTATGTGAATTACCTCTTGTAGCAGACACACCTCCATGAAATACTTTCTACATGGATCTATAAAACATATTTTGAAAACCTTTGCAGTGGCTGTAATGGCTTATAAAATTAACTTGCATCTAAAAATCAATACTGCATAAGACATATTTAATAAATGCAATATTTAACATTATGTAATCGTAGAAGGATATAGTATTTTGCTAATGTGACACTAGCTATATCAAATGTAATAAAACACATATTCAAAAGGCATAGATGATAGCACAATTTAGGTGGCAGTGTAATTACCATGATCTCAGCACTATTCCAAAAGCGTCAGTGAAAAAGAATTTGGCAACAGAGGGATCCGGTGCCACTTGCACTGGCAAAAAAAAAGGATTTATGACAAAAAACACAATGCAGATGGAGCCAGGAAAGTACAACAGAGATCTTACTGTGATGAGCTTCAATGGATGATAGTCCCCATAGTCCACAGCAACTCTCTCTGGTCTGCATGACTCCAGTTCTGCAACATAGTTCCTGAACCGTGAATGCCTGCAAGAAGGAGAAACAAAATCAAAACATTTATAACGCTTAAAGTTCACTATGACTCCCTTGTCATTAATTCTACTAAAACATTCTCAAATGATATACAGGCAAGACATTCTATGCAAGGGCATTTGTTTTTTGTTTTGCTCATTAACTTCTAAGGCCCTGCATTTCTCAAAGTAGGTTATATGTCGGAACAACGCCTACCTTTACAACGTCGTCTCTACAACGACTGCGTCTTAAGCACGCTTTCCTTTACCACGCTTTCCTTTACCACGAATTTTCGTGGAAATGGCATGCATGGTAAATGGCTATCCGTGGCTAATGTTACCACCGCCCTCCCTCTCCCCCCCGACCCCTAAAAACACCCCCAACCTCCTAAAAACTACCCGGAACACACCCCTACCCTCTAAAAACTACCCCAAACGCCCCACCCTGGACAAACTACCCTGAACACACCCCACCCCTTAAAAACTACCGCAAACCCCCTCACCCTCTAAAAATTAACCCAAACCATCCCCACCCCTTAAAAACTACTCTGAACCCCTCCCCCCTCTAAAAACTACCCCGAACCCCCTAAAAACTACCCCAAACCCCTTCTCACCCCTAATAACTACCCCGAACCCCCCACACCCTAAAACTACCCCAAACTCTCCCAACCCATAAAAACTTATCCAAACTCCTCTCACCTGTCCTGTTCGCTTTCCGATGCTCCTCTCTCCCTGCCCATCCCGAACACTAGACTGACTTTGCCTTAGCCACACATGCGTGGTTAAGGCAATGTCGTTATTCAGTTTGCGGGCTTCCGGAACTCGTGGCTCTTGCCTCGTTGTTCCGGATGTTTCCCCTCAAGGTTATATGTCGGAACAACGAGTTCCTCAACAACGCCTACCTTTACAACGCAGTCTCTACAACGACTGCGTCTTAACCGCGCTTTCCTTTACCACGCTTTCCTCTACCACACATTTTCGTGGTAAAGGCATGCATGGTAAACGGCTATCCATGGCTAATGTTACCACCACCCTCCCTTTCCCCCTGACCCCTAAATACACCCCCAACCTCCTAACAACTACCCGGAACACACCCCTACCCTCTAAAAACTACCCCAAACGCCCCACCCCCGACAAACTACCCTGAACACACCCCACCCCTTAAAAACTACCGCAAACCCCCTCACCCTGTCCTGCATACATGACTTTGGATCATTTTGCTCCTTTGGAGAGCTATGATACTTTGAAATTGTTGAATGGCATTAAATCCGGCGCACCGAGTGATCCTTGTCCAGTGTGGATTATTAAACAGATTGCTGATACTATTTGTACGGCACTCACTACTCTGCTTAATGACTTATTTTCATCTGGAATTTTTCCAAAACTTTGGAAAAAAGCGTCGGTTTTTCCTCTACGGAAAAAGCAGTCTTTGGATCCTACGGATCCAAACAATTATCGACCAATTTCTAGACTTCCATTGCCAGCCAAAGTGTTGGAAAAAGCAACTCAGTGACTTTCTTCATCTTAACAATTCTTTAGATCCCTGACAATATGGGTTCAGAGCCCTTGATAGCACTGAGTTGGCGCTATTAAAATCGACTGAGGAAATCAGAGAGGACAGGGGAGGGAATGCGATGCTGATCCTCCTAGACCTGACCGCGGCCTTTGACACGGTTCACCATAAGGTACTACTGAACCGGTTGTCTGAAATAGGGATAAGTGGTTTGGCCTGGCAACTGCTAAAATCATTTTTGACAGACAGATCACAAACAGTAGATCTAGATGGTAACGTCTACGAACCCTTTTCATTGCCATGTGGGGTGCCTCAGGGCTCAGCTCTTAGCCCCACACTTTTTAACATCTATGTGGCACCCCTGACAGGCATCATTAGATCCTATGGGTTCCAGCTGACCTCCTACGCCGACGACACACAAATTGTGCTGTCGGTGATGGAGGGAGCAGAAAAGGAAGCAGGTGCACGCTTCCATGACTGTATGGGATCCATCTCAATGTGGATGTCTGCCAACTGTTTAAAACTCAACTCAGCCAAGACTGAGGTTCTGAGATTTGGCAACAATCCTCGGATGGTGGCCTGAGAATCTGGGTCTTTGTCCCACACCATCCAGAAAAGCTATGAACCTAGGTATGGTGGTAGATAATAAACTCACCATGGGGGACCATGTAAGCATGGTGACCTCCGCATGCTTCATGGTACTCAGAATAATTAGGAAAATCAGGTTCTATCTGTCTGAAGGGAGCTTGAGGACAGTGGTGACGGCACTTATAATGTCGCGTCTTGACTACTGCAACAGTCTATATCTTAATGTCCAAAAACAACATCTGAATAGGCTGCAGGTGGTCCAGAATGCAGCAGCCAGACTGCTGACCGGGACACCTAGGTTTGTCTCAGTTAAGAAAGAATTCAAGAAATTGCATTGGCTCCCAATCCATCTGAGATCTCGCTTCAAGGCGCTGTGTATTGTTTTTAAGGCTGTGAATGGAATAGGTCCCGAGTTTCTTAAAACTAAGTTCTCATGGTATATTCCAAGTAGAAATCTAAGGTCTACAGGTTCCAAACAAGTGAAAACTCCCTCTTTTAAGAAAACAAATCGGGGAGGTAGAAGCTTTGTCTATTGTGCCTCTAAAGCTTGGAATGAATTGCCTTTCACCTTGAGAAACGCCTCTGATCTCATTTCTTTCAGGAAACATCTTAAGACATGGTTCTTTTCCCACTTTTAGATCTTTGCGTCACAGGTAATCCGTGCTTAGCACCAGGACACCTTAGGGTAATCGTGCTCTCTACAAGCTTTAATAACATAACACCCTCTAAAAATTAACCCAAACCATCCCCACCACTTAAAAACTACTCTGAACCCCTCCCCCCTCTAAAAACTACCCCAAACCCCCTAAAAACTACCCCGATCCCCTCTCACCCCTAATTACCCCGAACCCCCCCACACCCTAAAACTACCCCGAACTCTCCCACCCCATAAAAACTTCTCCAAACTCCTCTCACCTGTCCTGTTCGCTTTCCGACGCTCCTCTCTCCCTGCCCATCCCGAACACTAGACTGACTTTGCCTTAGCCACACACATGCGTGGTTAAGGCAAAGTGGTTATTCAGCTATGGATCTTTTGAGCAACTGTCACATCTTCAATCTAAGCTTATACAGCATCAATATATTCAATGGCTATGAACATATCAGCATATACACAGTATGGAGATACAATCAAGGCACGTTGAATCACATACTTTTTTTTCACACCAAGGAAACAAATTACATTAATGCCCAGAATTAATAGAGATGTTTGATTTTTAGTACTGGATTAAAATCTATAGGCACTCAGGGCCACCTCAGAAATGCAACTGAACTCATACTAATGTATCAGAGTAGCAAAGCTGTTCAGCCGGGCGAGAAGGGAGCTCAGACTGCATGCCTTTGGACAAAAAGACCTCTAGCTAGATTTTGTCAACAGGGGTGCCAATTTTCTGAACAAATTTGGAAATGTAGTGATTTTGCCTTCAAACATGAGCTAGTCAGTTGCTGAAACCGTACACATCAAATACAAGCTTTGCTTTTTGGATAAACAAACTCGGGTCCATCAAAATTTTTAAACAAAACACGCACTATTTTTGCCTGGAAATTGCAGTTTTCATTTTTATTACACACACATTTGGTCGCCAAATGAACAGTTTTATCATTTTCATGAGAGTGGATGCTTGCAGCGACCTTTCACCATGTTACTAGAGGACCATGCTGCCCTATTGGGACTGTTGAAATCAGGTGCGCTTTACCCCATTTTGTCTCGCTTTCCAAACTATTCCCCGTATGCTTACCGCTGCTGCACTTTATTCTCTAATCACGGTTACAGATACACTAAAGCGGTAGGAGACAATGAATACTGGCTGTGATCACAACTCCCTGATGTGTCCCAGTGCAAGAGCAATCCTGTTTTAGAGGCTGTGACACTGCGACAAAGTACAATGAGTTTTCCTATTTGGTAGTATTAGCCAAGTAATACCCCTTTTAATCCTCCTCACATCATCTTCCCTACGGGGATATAAATCTGACTTCAGTGCTTAATTTGTAAAAATAAAAGTGCTAGAGATCTCGTCAGGAGTCCACTGTAGCTTGCACCACACACAGCCCTCGTCACGCTGCCAATGATAGCAACACTACAACTACTAACCATTGCAGTCCTACAAGTGGGACAATTCGGACTATTTCAGGCTCTCAAAATTATAAGAATGGCTTGAGAGGCAGGTAGTAGTCATTTATATTGTATATTGAATTAATAATCAACTATTGTTGTGGTCATCTCTAAAGTAGCCAGACAGCACCACCTCGTGGCAGACTGTCACAAGCGCCCGTGTTGACAATTAAGTGCCGGTGTAGAGCACCGCAAACCACCGGTTCAAATTAAGCACCGAGTGACTTACAACCAACTGTGCTACAAAATAAGGGCATTCATGAATGGTGTGTCTGAGACGTTCCTGGCGGGTGGTGAGCATGCTGCAGCGTGAGGGGCAGAGTTTGTAGTGATAGATGGTGCAAGTCAAAGCTGGATTCACTGAGAGTATAGTAGTGTGTGACACTGTATGCTGGAGATGAAAATGTTTTCCAAGTAGCATGCGTGGAGCTGTTGTGGGGTGCATCCTTATAAATCATATTCCAGCTATCCAGCCCTGGTTAGGGAATGGTAGGGGATGTTGTCCTCCGAGAAGCCCCTAGCACAGGTCGGAGATGCCTGAAGGTGAGAAATTACTCCTGTAGGACTATTGGTGGGTCAGGCCAGTACGAGGCTAACTCGAGCTATGTGAGGGCAGATTTTCCCCGAGGAACCCAACATTTTTGCAGTCTCTGCAGCTTGTGAAATCTAACTAGAGTACTGAACTGAAGCAAGTCGGACTCATCAGTCTCCCGTTATAACAATAAGTGAGAGGGGGAATAAAGGTCACCACTGTATGGCCTCCAACCCAAAAGGGTGAGGATTGGCAAAGTAGGCTTCCACACCATTGTCCAGAAAGAGGACGGCGTCAGAACTAGTGTAAAGATTGTACTTATGAATGATTTCACCACAGGAAGCTGAGGCAAAGCAACTGGTGAATTCATGAAGTACCGAGAGATCGTTAATCCCTTTCCCAGCTCAGACTTAGCTTGGCTCGTCACATTTGTGTCGTCTTTTGTCACTCACACAAAGGAAGATGAAAGATTGCCCCCAAGGATTCAAAGGATGTAAAAAAATAGATTATTTCAGGAAGAAACCCATAAAACCATGCAATTAGGGGGAGGAGCCAAGATGGCGACCGGGATGGCAGCGTAGGCTCCCGGCTCCGTGAACCTCCGCACCCCGCACAGATATCCTGCACGAGATCCTCAGCCTGCGCTATCCGCCCGTGTTGGTGAACGCGAGCGGCAACCGATCGTGTGACCCCGAAGTTTCTGGCAGCGGTACCGTCGGAGAAATGTCCGTCTGAAGTTTGCGGCCTGTGCAGCCCTGGAGCCGGGACCTCGAGTGGACGCCGTGGCCGGGCGGCAGTGCAACAACAGCGGCCTTCGGTGACTGGGTGGGGTCGGACTGCCGGAGTGGTGCGAATGTCGGCCTGAGTTTCGCCGTGGTCGTTCCTACCACTAAGCGTAGCGGAACGAGTGCGTGCCCGAGGTGGCAACTCCAAGACTCTCCGGTGATTGCCTCGGCCTTCGCTGGTGAGCTGCCCGGACGCCGCCCGAGACTCGCCCCGATTCTCGCGGGCTCCTCCCGGATTTTTGCGGGCGCTGGTCTGTGGTGGGGACGACTGTGGCCCGTGACCACACACCGGACACATCATTTGCCTGCCCCCGGAACCCTGTTTCCAGCGCCATGGACCCCGAGGCGCTTGGGCCTGAGTCCCGGTCCCGATCTGGGTTGGATCTACCCAGCGGCCATTTTGTTAGGACAGTGTCCAACATCCTGTACACTGGCTTGCAGCAGGATTGGGAGGGTGCGACTCTGAGGAGCGTAGCGGAGCGAGCGCCGGGAGCTGTACTGGGGTACGGTGACCTTCTCGAGGCTCTCGGTGCCCTCCATTCCACCTTGGTTCAAGGCGCCTGGATGTTGGGGAGCAAGCTCGATGGAGTGACATCAGCGTTGGAACAGTTGCCGCCTGCCTATCCCCAGGTACACTGGGACTTCTTACACCGCGCACGGGGGGACGGTGTCGTGGCCGCCCCTGTGAATAGTGCACGCCTGGACTCTCCGGACAGTATATTAACGTGCGATCAGCTGGCTGTGGATCTGGTCTGTTCCGGAGGTTTCGGACCTGAGTGGGGGGTGGTGGCCTTGTCCCGTGCGCGGCCTCCGACGACTCAGGCAATATCCAAGCAACGGTCGCCTGCTCTGCCTGATTCCGCCTTCCTGGGCCTGGTGTGCAGTGTAAATCCTGGCTCAGCACTGGGAAAGACGACCCTCCATAGAGCTGATTGTGTCGATCCTCAGGGCCCTCTACCCTACCTGTGTGTGTCGTTTCCTGATCTTTATTGGACGCTTCTCTTCCTGGTAACATTGGACATGGCACTGGGACGAGGGGTATGCATGGGTGGGTTTGCAAAGAGTGGCCAAGGATGAGGCTGACCCTTCAGAGGTGGTCATCTACTAGGCGGGCGGGCTCGGGAGTTGTGTGCTCTCACGGCATAACTATTAGTGTACCAAGTGTGTAATGCTCCTTACTTCACTTTGACAGGGTCGATTTCGTGTTCTGTATTGTATGCTTTGCGGGAAAACGTATGGTGCGGGAGGGAGAAGCCGGGGGCGTGTTTTACAGGCCCTCCTCCAGTTTATTAATACTCTTTCTACCCCCCCGTCTGGTGGGGGCTCTTTTTCTACTCTTTTTCTCTGTTTCTTCTATATTTCGGGTCTGGTTCAGGGGCGACAGGCACACTGCTGGGGGGGGGGGGCGTACTCATCTGCAGAGGTGCAGGGTGGGGGGTTGGGGGGGGGGATTCTTTAGTCTTTAACCTCTTTTTTCTATGGCCTCCTTTTCTTCTCTTATTCTTCTTTGTCTTTTTCTGGGATCAGCATGGTAGAACTCCTTTGTTGTTAATCACTGCTGTTTCCGGAGTGCCATAATTTCCGTGGAGTTTCCTGGGTCTTGGAGCAGGGGGGTTGCAGGCGCAAATGGCCGTGTCATTCCTTCACATCCTGAACTTCCTGTTTCAGCGCCATTGCCTAGATAGACTGCTGTTTATTGTTTACGTTCATCATTCTGCCTGCCATTTTTCGCTGCTGGGAAACTGTTTGGCACCTGATCCTTCCATCCTCTTCTATTATAAAATGTAAACCTTTATTATCCTGGTCTCCTACTTGGGCTGTTCAGAGACTGAGAGTATGCTAGCGTCGAGATTTTGCACCCCGAGGTGCTGACTGTGATATACTTGCTTTCTGTTATTCTGACTGTTTAGCGGCCGGCCCCGGGGGTTGTAGGCCCATACGTGTAATTGATTGAAATATCAATAAAGGTTTTCAAAAAAAAAACAAAAAAAAAAAAAAACCATGCAATTAAAACAAAGCACATTGAACAAAAGCAGATTTAATAACCTTTTAATCACCTTAGAATTTTGAAACATTGAAAGATATTAATTTTAAAAAAATCAACACATTTATCTAATGAAACATGTTAAGCATAAAACAACTAGAAATAAGGTGTCAGAACCCCTTTTACAGAGCCACCGGCAAGCTTGAGCTACTCGGCCCAACCATGGGGTAGCTGAAGCCTTTCACTCCTGATGTCCAGGCGTCTGACCTACTATGGGATCTGAGCAACTGGACCAAGATCCAGCCCTTCAGCACTTGACTTGGTGGTAGCGTGGGTCGAGCTGTCCAAGGGGGGGGGGGGGGGTGGAGAGGGGTGTAGGTGCAAGGAGTACACAGGCTCACGATTAAAAAACACGCTCAGCAACCCAAATAAATGAAGGTTCAGCCAGATAATTGCTTTTATGATAAAGTAGTATTTTTGTATGAACCCAGAGTGAAATACAGTTTAAAACACACGCTCTTTGAAAGGCTGGCATGCTAGTTTTGTCCGGGTACGTTTTTGAGTCCCACTTCCCTGTCTAATGACGGTGGTTATATCCCGTTCATGTGAAGCAACTTTCAGGTTTAGACCTGCTAGTGAGTACAAGTATTAGAAGTTCCACAATGGCTTTTAAAAGTCACAGTGATGTAGCACATCAGTCAGAACAAGTTCCCCTAGATGCTCGAGGACCCAGTAAACAGTTTTACCTGCTATCGCTGGAATTGCAATACGGAAGGTCTGGGCAGGAGTCAGCTGTCGGGTGGTGAGCAAAAGTCTGGATGCTGCGGGTAAGGTGGCAGGTGTTGACAGTGCTCCGCTGGTGGCAGGTCTCTGTGCTTCTGGGTTTGGGTGGCTGAGTCGTTGCTCTGCTTTCATGGGTTGCAACCCGCTACACTTCACTTACACATGCTGATCCAGGGCGGTAGCCTTAATCTTAATCCACCTGGCATACAGGGGTCACTAACAGCAGCACACGGGGCAACAGGCCCACCCCTGGACACAGAACGAAGCTCTTCATCATCAGGTCTCATTCTGATCCCTATAAACCAGGATGGGATCAACCATGTTCCAGGGACCACTAAGAATAATGTCAGATGGAAGGTTCTAGAATAAAAATACCTTAGGGCCAACCCAGTTTCCCTTTATTATTGGGTGTCCTCGGTAAGGTTAAAAAATGAGACACTGTGGGTGCTTAAGGGTATTAATGTCCTGCATTAATACCCTTATGCAACCACATTGTCTGATTTCTAGACACCACGTCAGACATAATCCTAAATGCTTCCATTAACATGGTGGATAATATTGACGAACATTCCGCAATTTACCCCAAAGTCAATCGAATCTTGGGAGTCCCAAAGAAATAAGACCCTCTGTTGGCTTGGGTCTAAAACCGGCCTAACAGATGCCTTATTTAGGGAGTTTAAAATGGTAAGAAGAGTGGGATGGGTGGGAAAAAGAGAAAAAACGCTTTCTGGAGATTGTGTTGTCCTCCTATTCAGAACGCCAAGTTTAACACATGAGATTTTGCGTAGACAAGGCTCGAATCACGTGACCAATTATGGAATTAATGTATTGCCTTTGGACTTCTTTTACCCTCCAATAAACTATACTCCCTATGTAACACAGCAGAGCTTTTCTCACCCTTCGAACCATCCCCAATTCATTTTACCTTTGTGTAATAGATTTGATATGCTTTCTTCTCTGGAGGATTTTGATTGACTTGCAAGTGGAAGTAGCCATGTGGTCCAAACACAAATTCCCAGAATTAATTTACCTGGTCAAATGTTACAAATTACAGTGTCCCTGATTGATGTTCAACAAGTTGATGCCGAGGCCGGAGATGCTCATGTAGGTCTTAACACTGAGAATGGGAAATCCCAATAAATTCTAAACACCTCTTACGTATGTTCACCTAATAGTCATGGTCATCATTTTAATGTTTCCATTGTTGACTCTCCCCACAATGATTGTGCATCTCAGTGTGTGTCTAGGACCAATCAAATGGAAATTCTCTTTTGGAATGTGGCGGGCCTTATGACTAAATAGACCAACCCTGCCTGGCTTGAATTTATTCACAAATGTGATATTATTTGTATTCAAGAAACCTGGGTACATCAAACACAACATATTAATGGGTACAAAACTTTTTTTTACCCCAGCGGTTCCATCTAGCCAGGGGAGGAAAAAGGGTTGTTTATGTACATATATCTCCTATAGGTTTAATGCATGTAAGATAGATTTTGTGGAGCCCAAAACTTATTACCAGGTGCTTAAAATATGCATAGATAATTCTCATTGTACAGTATTAATACATTTTTATAATACTATACCTGTTCGGGACATCGATCAAATTCTGAAGCATTTACAGAAAGATCTGGATAATATCCAAAAGATCAGTAATAAAGATCTTTGTATAATTTGGGGAGGGGATTTTAACGCTGGACCATGTCTATACGCTCTGCAGGAGATATCTGTGGTATAGCACTAGATGATGATAATGATTTGCCCCATTTCCTGCATTCTGCTCTTGGCGACTACCTAAATCTGCTTAAATATAGTTTGGATTTGGGTTTTGTAAATGATCTTTGCCTACCACCAATCCCGTTTAGCAGTACTTTAAATGGCCGTGGTCTGTCTTCAGTTATAGACTACATATTCGTATCAAATATATATATGCAGACAGAATACATCATTTTGAAATACATCCTGTTGCTTTTAGTGACCATTATCCTATTAGTGTCTTTATAGATCTTCCTGCTAAGGTATTAACCAGTAAAAGCCTGGATATTCAACCTGCGGAAGACATCGTTATAAACAGAATGAATGGTTATACAGTTAAGTGGGTGGGCGTCGACTCGTTACAACTATGTAAGTCACTTTTAAGTAGCTGTAAAGATGACTTCTTGGTTTGTCTCAATCAAACTACCGGCAAGTCTGAAGTTCTTAGTTCTTTTAGAAATGTATCACAGTTTATACAGAACAAATTATTATCAAAAGGCAAAGACCGGGCAGATAGTAAGAAAGGTTGGTTCGACTCCAAATGCTCAAAATGACATGCAGCCTTGCTAACCGCCTTGCATAAGCCCATGAGAGACGCAGGAGCAATAAAAAGGGCAAGAGTAGCATATAAGCTATCCCTTAAAGAACGTAAAATTGCCATAAGATCGGAATTATGGCAAAATCTTAAGCAAGCCTCAGAACTGAAAGATACGAAAGACTTTTGGAAGGCGGTGAATCCACCATTTCTTGCCTCTATGAAATTACCTAGTATTGAAATCACACTGGGGAGGATCAATGGGTGACTCATTTCTCTAGTCTCTATTCTAATCTGGTAGAACCCCAAAATGAAGAGGTTCTGAGAATAAACCCCCCAAGCTATCTGCCAATTGATATTGATTTCAATGTTAATGAGGTGATTTTAGCTATAGATGCGAGTAAGGGAGGCAAAGCCCCGGATCCGGATAGTATACACGTGGATCTATTTAAATCTTGCCCCGCGCTTTGGGGCCCACTATTAACTATGGTCCTGAGGGCTTGCTGTACCCAGGGATTTACAGCAACTTGGACGGAGTCCATACTTGTCCCCCTTTATAAGAAAGGCAACCGTAATAACCCGGCCTGCTACAGACCCATATCACACTTGGATTCTCTTGTAAAGGTGGCCGGGAGATCGCAGCTTTGGGTGGAGGAAAACGATATAATTTCAGAATTACAGTATGGATTTCGTCAAGGCCTCGGTACTGTTGAACAGAGCCTGAACTTGAATCTCCTGATGGGAAAATATATACAGGCCAAAAAGGGGGGAGTTTATATTTGTGTTTTGTCGATCTGAACTCGACTTTTGATTGCGTCAATCACCAAAAGCTATGGAGTATATTAGAGACCATGGGGGTGGATCTGCCAATTCTACATTTTTTAAAGCAGTCTTACTTAGACGCTAGGGCCCGGGTTCGATACGGGAGAAATGGAAAACTCAGCCACAGTTTCCCTGTTAAGAAGGGGGTGCACAGAACCATTGGCTCAAGTTGTAGTAAACAAACTTTGAGGTGTTCACCCTTGGCAGGGGAACATGACAGGGTTGTCCCCTCTCGCCCCTACTCTTCACCCTGTCCCTCGAGCCATTAGCGGCCTGGATACGACAAGACCCCTCCATTAGGGGACTCAAGTGGGCGGGAGGATCGAATTTCCCTCTATGCAGACGACATCCTCCTATATCTTGCGTCTCCCCGGAAGTCGATGCGAGTTGTTCTAGATATCTTCACAAATTTTGGGAGAAACACTGGCTATAGAATCAATTGGAGCAAGTCGCTGTTATATGTTCGGCAAGGAGATCCCCCCCCCCTCCCCCCCCCCCCCACAAAGGGACTGCCCCATCCTGACAGCAACCAACGGATTTAAATACCTGGGTATTTACATCACTACCGACGTTAAACTCCGCTATGAGCGTAACCTGCTCCCCCCCTCTACAGAGGTTGAAACGAGACACCGCGACCTGGAAGACGCTGCCACTGTCACTATTGGGACGAGCAGTGCTCTTTAAAATGATGACATTACCGCGTTTCCTCTATGCCCTCCAGAACTTCCCAGATCTAGTTCCGCCTAAATTCTTCAGAGACATCGAAAGCACCCAAAGAGATCTACTATGGGATGGTAGACCGCGCATAGCGCTTCACAAGCTCACGCTCGGATGGTATGACGGAGGCATAGGGCTCCCCGACATTAAAAATTATTACTGGGCGGTCCACCTCGCAGCCGTAAATCACTGCACTTACCGCGTTGGTGATGACCCGGGTTACAGAATGGACAAATGGATACTCCCAGGAGGCAGCTTCACAAGGGCGCTCTATTCCAGGCCCTACAAATACTCATTAACAGGACCTACACAGCACTCAGTCCAACTCTGGCATATGGTCAATCGCAGCCTAGGCTGGGCCAAAAAGCCCACGCTAGCCACTCCACTGTGGGATTCTTAGTGTTTGGGTACCCTGGGGCGGACAAGGGGCTTTGATAAATGGGATCTAATTGGGCTCTCCCGCATTGGAGATCTTTGGGGAGCGAACGGGTGGTCTCATTCGCCTCACTCCAACGGACAGACGACCTAGCTGACACGGAATATTTTAGATACATACAAATCAGGCACTCCCTCCAGACTAACATCCCCACCGGGTCCTCCCCTCCAGAGTCCTCTCCTCTTGAGGATAGATTGCTGGATGGGTATTTGCCGGACAAAGCCAACTCCCTCACGTACAAAAAGCTCATTAACAACACCCCGGACCCCTTAATATCACTGAGGGAAAGATGGGGGCGGGACGGCCTCAAGTTGGATGATGAAGAATGGCAGGAAGCACTGTCCTCTCCTAGGGAGGTTGCTATCTCCTCCAAACTGCAGCTTGTCCAGTTGAAACTTTTACACCGAATCTACATCTCCGGCCCTAGGCTGGTGCTGATGGGTAGGGTTGACGAAGGATTGTGTAAGAGACAATATGGAGTAGAGGGCTACTTTATGCATATTATTTGGGAGTGTGCGCTGATTCAAGACTACTGGGGAAAAGTACACGAATGTATGAGTGCAGTCTGGGGAGTGGTAATCTGGCCTGAAGCCAAGAGATGCCTCCTAAATGTGTGGGAGCCCACGGACCTTAACACCAAGGGCAAACTTTGGGCGACTCTTGGTCAAATGGTGGTTAAACTAAACATTGCCCGTCTGTGGGGAGCAGCCGCACCGCCAACGGTAAATGCCTGGAAGGCAGATATGGACTGGTGTATGGTAAAAGAAAAGACTGTATATGTAGCACGTGGCAGCCCCCGCAAATGGAAAGCAATTTGGTCTAATTGGAATGTGTATCGTGAAAATATCTGTGAACCCCCACTTGTCCCCGCCCTAGACGAACCGTTATTGCCTTGACATGCATGATCAGTGAGCCTCTTATCCTGCCATATGTATCATTAAATGCTATGTATGTACTTGATTTTCAAAATATGTGATACTGCTGCAACCAATGATTAATTGTAAGCGATGACCAAAACCTTTTGTTTAATAAAAAACAGTTTATAAAAAAAAAAAAAAGGGGGGGTGCGGCAGGGGTGTGTTCTAGCCCCCCTTCTGTTTACACTCTATATTAACAGGTTGGGAGCAACTTTGAGAAGTGAATGCCAGAACCTACCACGTATTGGTAATCGGCCAATTGGAGCATTGCTGTATGTGGATGATGCTGTCCTCTTGGCCCGCACCCCCTTGGCCTACAGAAAGTTGTCTCTAGCTTTTCTGCCTATATGTTAGATCTTGATCTTAAAGTAAACATTAATAAAACGTTCACAATGAAATGTTGTAAGCCCAATGTTAAGTGCCGCGATTTCAATATTGATAATAGGAAACTCGACTTCACTAATCACTTTTCTTATTTGGGCATTGTATTTGAAAGAAGGGGCCTATGGGCAAAAGCTATTGACTCCAGAAAATTGTTATTTTGCAAAGCCATAGGTGTATTGATAAATTTTTCTAGAAAGCTAGGGAAGCATCCAATTGCTGATCTATTAACAATCTATAAAGCCAAATGCATACCTATGGCCATGTATGGAGCTGGCATCTGGGGCTATGTTAACGTTGCGTCTTTACAGTTGATAGAAAATTGATTCCTAAGATACCTTTTTGCACCGAGTAGCACTGCTATTTTCATCTGTCATGCTGAGTTGGGGCTGCCATACTTGTCCGACTTGATTAAAATGCAGCCTATCCTATTATGGCATAAGGTTTGGACAGGCATTTCAACTACCTTAAATCGGGATGTGAGTAACGACTGTCTCTTCATGGGGTAGACCGTATTCCCTGGATCACATATGTTAAGAAATTCGTAAATGATCTAGGACACCCCAGAGAATTTTGTTAATCCTGACAGTTTGAATAATGTCACCAGGAATGAATTAAAGTTGTTATGCATTGATCATCCGAATACTAGATTGTCCACAAACATAATGAAGCCTTCAGATAGAGCAAATCAATTGCTTTTGACCCAATCAGGAACGCAGCCCTATCTGATAAACACCGTAGGAATTTATGATAGGTTGCTATTGACCCTTTTACGCCTAGGAAGTCTTCACATTAGAGTTACTTTTCCAAATATAAACGACTGGTCTCGTTCCTTATGCTTATGCCCCTGTGATAATACGTCTGTACAGTCCAGAATTCAGGTTATGTTTTTTTGTAAATTTTATACTCTGCTTAGGAAAAAAGATGGATTTTACCTATTTTATAAGTGTATGGCTTGAGACAATGCCGACCTGCTTTTTAGGTCTCGCCTACGCAGTGCACATGCACTGCATAGGAGACCTTTAGTAATCGATTCAGTTTTGGCCCCAAAAACGTGCACGCGTTGCATTGCTTTCAATGGCAACACGTGCACGTTTGGCGATTTCCTTGTAGGAGCGAGTTTTGAAACCATCTGTTTGTAATTAAAAGCACGCTCCCGCAAGGGAAACAGGCGCAGGCCCCCGCCTCTCTCCCCTCCCCCTGCTGCCTCCTCCTCTCCTCGTCAGCGCAAGGCGCGCGTGTTTATTTTTTTCTTTACGCAGAGAGAGATTAAATGATCTGTCCCGAGTCAAAGGATGTTGTAGTTCCTCAGTTCCAAAGTCGGTAGCTCAGGACGGAGGCCATTTCTCCTCCGTGTGAACTACAGATTAAACACAGATCTGTGCAACGCGTTCATTAACCCATTTAACTATTTTCCTTTTCACGGACAAGTGGTTAGAAGCTATTTGTTCATGACAACTGCATTAATAAAAGGCACACATTGCCATTGCCCACTGCCCTACGTCATTAATGCCACCTCCACCCATCTAGGCTTGTACGTATGGACTACACGGCTACGGCTTATCGTGTGGGTGGTGATAGGTGCTCAGACTAGGTCTGGGTGAAGGCGACCCTTCTGTCCAATAGCTGGTGCTACACTGCAACTGTCCCTTTAAGTCTGCTGCGTTTCTTGCAGTTTTGGGAGCTGCTCTATCTCCTCACTCGCTTCTATGAGACATTTTTGGAGGCTCTTTTGTTGTGACCAAACACCCTCCCTACATTTTAGTCTCCTTCTCGGACAGGCGTTAAAAATTGGATTAAAAAGTCTCGCAAAGAAGCACTTTAAGTTCACACAGCAGTTTCCCTTCTGCCTGCAATCCCTCTCCCAGATTTCCAGGGCAGAGCCACGAAATCTGCTCTGCCAAAAATACCAGGCTTCAAAAGCAGAGAAAACAAGCATTTGCAATGCAATCGGTCTCGCATTGTGAGTTTTTGGCATTGTAAATTATTTTGTTTCTTATTTATGTTTTTTTTTTTTGCAGTGGAGTAGATGTATGTTTGTTGTGGAAATATGTGCTTTGAATTCGAATCAGATATGGAATTTTGTGGTGTGTAGTGTATGTGTATAGTAAATATGGGGTATAGTGATTGGATGGGGTGAGAGGTGCATACATTAGAAAGTAAGAATGAGAGGGATAGGTAGTTTGTGTATGAAGTGGTAAATGAACTGAAGACAACCCATTATAAATAGTGTGTGAGAAAGAGAGATAGAAGGGGATATAATGTTATACATACATAAAGAGGCTGTGGTTGTGTAAGTAGAAGATAGTGAAAGAAGAGGAGGAGAGTGTGTGTTTGGTTATTATTTGAAAGGTATGGTATTGATAGTGTGTGGAAAGATATGAAGGGAACTAATGGTATAAATGCTGGATTTGTATGTGAGAGAACGAGATAGTGATGTAGTGAGTATGAGAGAGAGAGAGAGTTGTGTGCAATATATGGGTTACAATACTTTTTTTTTTAACCAAAGAAACAAAGAAAATGAAATTTGAAAGGCTTACGATATGAATATATGTGGATCAAAATAATAGAAGTTGTAAAAAATTAATAAAGCATCACAGGAGATGAGCGAAAATTTGAAACAACCATTAAATACATGTTTTGATTTATACCACAATGGGTGTCACTGGGCATTCATATTTCAGAGGTACAGATATCGGAAGCATTTTCCAACTTGTACAATGTATTGTACAAGTGTTAAAATTCAGTCCACTTTGATATTCGCAATGGCAATTGCCAGCCCATACCTTTTTATTTGCTATGCCACAAATATCTACTGGATTTGTTTTGGATTTTTGTTATTTACAACGGCACTTGGGCGGAAAGCAGTATAACTTCACAGACTTAACGGTGCAGAGGACACACTTGGCATGAATGTGCAAAAACACTAAAGGAATTCCTGCCAGCAAAAGGAGCTTGGGTTGCTCTCTAGCTGACACATTTAAGTAGCAGTGAATGGCGCCCTGCCACTGAATGTAATTGCTCTTCTGGGGCAAGTGGAGACTGTGGCCGTGAAGGGTCTCTCTTATACCTAACTAAAGGGGCAATGAAGCAAAGTATTCTCCGGACAAAGCTTGGTGTCGTCACAATTAACAATATAAACGAGAGCAACGTTCGTTTTCATGCTCTTCTCACCCCTTCTTGTTTGAAGCACAAGTTCTCATGCAGTTTTATATAGCGCTAAATGATCTGAAGGGATTGCAGCACTTTACATGAGCACCACTTACATTACACAAGAACAATTCTTTTTTTTTACCTGCATCTCCCTTATTATTTCCTTCCCAAATGCTCTCTGCGATGATGCAAAGAATGTGGAGGCTGCAGGCTTAGTAAATAAAATTAAAAGTTTAATACTCTGCTGTAAATTCCATATCACCAGCTACCAGTAGTATCTCCGAAAAGAAGGTGCCCAGCATAATAGTAGAAGAAGCAGCGCGGCTGCAAACTAATACAATTAAAAATAAACACAACGGAGTATGCATGCAAGGAAAAAATTATTACTGAAAGCGACGGAATGTGCAGTATGCCATTGACTAAATCAGGGCCTACCTTGATGTTATCACGCGCTGTATTTGTGTGGGGGGGATAGCAGAAGCAGTGATGCGCGCACTCTGTTTAAAGGAAATGCTGTATTTGTGTCAAAGGACAGAAGCAATTTAAACAAGACAAGCCGGGCGGAGCGGGCGCGCGCGCTTGGCGGGGGCGGGGGAGCGCATTCCAGGCGGGGGAGCGGACCCTTTGAAGTAGGATGCCAAACAGATTGCATGGTGGCACGATGCACGTGATTGTGCGCGTGCTCGCCATGCAATCCACTTTTGGGAGCACGTTTGGGAGCCCCTTTACTAGAGTCTCGCTGAGCGATCGCTTATGCGATAGCCAGCGAGACCTAAAAAAACACAGGAGGGCCAATTTAACTTCACAGATAGGAGGAAAGCGAAATTAAACTTTCCCTTCCGCGAAGCAGCCTGTGAGGGGCGGGCCTTCCCTTAACCAGCCATTTCTCATCCATTGAAGTGAATGAAAACCCGAAACCCCTTAACAGTGTTACGTACCATGTCGGACATCAAAGGAGTGATTATAGAGCACAATCCACTTGTATCTTTTTTGCTTCATTATGCCCCCCCTTAACCCCTGGCTTTGATGCAGCGCTCCCACCCTCTCCTTTCTTCCCTAAACTATCATATTTGCTTTATTTTTTAGTGATTTGAAAATGGCTGGCGGCTGTTTGAGAGCGCTGTGACAGGAAGCGGCGCCCCTCCCCTCGCCGTGGGACCCTTTAAAAGGGATCACACCTTTTATTCGGCATCTGCCCCGTTTATGACGATTCTTCTTAAATTCCTGAGTCCGGCCACAGATAAAAGGATCACGACTTCAAAGGGAAGTGCTCAGAGTTTAACCCCGCAGCTAGGAAGAGTGAACAGCAACTGGTAATTGAGGGTAATAGCCCGTGCAGGCCTCGCTTTGAAAGGGAGACGCAGCACTCAGATGGCTGTACTTTTATTATTAACGTTTTGTGGAGGGGGTGGGGGCTCTGGGGACTAGAGATAGGTGACACTCCAAATGTGCAACAAAAAACTTGTGACAGGCAGAATTGCCTTTCAGTCTCGAGGGCCTTGTGGGGCACCACTGACTTGCAAAGGCAGATTACTATTTTTAAATAGCCTGTTTTATTATTATGTGGGGTTACATCAAGTGTGACACTGCGAATTACATCGCCTGCAGCCTATGGAACAGACAAGTATTATAATACCAGCAGCCATTACCCTAAGAGCAAGAGGCTATACAAAATAAATGCAATAAAAGAATACATAGAAAGACCACGTCTACTGTAAAAATGTTCACAGGCAGTTGAATCGCTCGCATCACGTGCTGAAGTGGCACTTATCTTTCCAGCGTCATTGTTATGGCCACCGGTACTTCAGTTGACACCAGAGTCAGCTGTTCGATCCCAAGATCTGCACATCACACAGCAAAGCTTTTCAGCAGGAACTGCACCCACTGGGCTACCCCTCAGCTGCTTTGGATTCAGAGGCACGGCCTGTCCTGTGCCCCCAGCTGTCTCCCTTCTGGGGTGGATGAAATGAGTGCCGTAGTCGTACCAGCTGTAGGAAGGTGGATATCTGACTATGGTTACCCCCAAATTTTTTGCCTAGTGTCTAGCTCGTTTTTCGACTTAGTTGGCCTGAGATCCTGCCATTCAGGGTCTCAGGCTGTCTGCTCTCTCTTTAAAATGGACTCCATGTACCCTAGGTACATACCCAATTGGTAAGGATCACCTTATTGGACCCTGTACAGTGTACCCTAGGTACCCAGGGCATAGGTGTACCCTAGGCCTCCCAGGGGCTGCAGCATGCATTATGCCACCCCTGGACTGGCCTTCCAATCAGACACAACTGGCTGATCCCTCAGCTGGGGCAAGGTCGTGTAACCACCCCTTGCTTAGATATAGTATACCTATATCTACCCTTAAAATAGACACATGTGTACCTGTGAGCCACTCCTATGGCAGGCCTTAACAATCCTGGAGGCAGAGTGCTTGGTAACTTGTGAGATGGTGCTCTAGCATGAGCTGAGCCTGTCTGCAGCTTTCGGAACCATGTCCTTATAGCTGTTCTATGATATAGCCTACCATATACTCTTAAAGTACCTTATAATCTTAAACGGTTATGGTAACTATGGTTTGGCTTTAGCAAAACATGTCGTGTAAGGTGTCTAACACTTTGGAATAATACCCCCATACCATTTCTGGCAATGAGGATATTATTCCTCCCTTCTAGAGAGAGAAGACATGTTGAAACCTACTTACCCGGTTAAAGTTAACCAGAGCCCCAGCATCACAAAATGGATGCCGCTGCCACAGACACAAGCCTGACCTCCTGCTGCTGGGAGTCCTTCCAGCGAGGGAGGCTTGGACAATAGGTTTCCTGCCTTGGGAGGTGCGAGCACCACCCCAGACAGGAGTTAGTGTATTGGGGCAAGGAGGGATGAAAGAAACTAGACACTGCCTGGGGCACCTTGTGCCCCATACATAGTCCAGTTCAAACCGGCGCTGGGGCACTCCAGCCCCAGCTCTGGCGCGAAACTAGACAAAGGAAAGGGGGTGTAGCCACTCACCTTCCTGGTCCCACCCATAGGAGGGACCTTGCAGGTAGCCCAGCCCACTAGCCCAGTATATCAGTAGGTAGCTGAGCCCTGCTAGATTAGATTAACCTGAATCTGCAACTTGTACAGAAACTCTGGACCTTCGACATTCGACCTCAGGAAGAAGACTGAAGAAATCTCCCTTGTGGCCAAGGAGTGACCACCCTGGGCAACCGGACACCATCCAGCGACCGCTGCTTGCTTTGCGACTGATCCTACGAGGGACGACTGCAGAGACTGACCAGCGCCGAGACTTCCAGTCACCTCTGACCCAGATCCACATCTACAGCGAAGCGGAGACCCGTGGAGGCGACGTGGGACCGGCGACTTGGGAAAAGTGGCTAGTACCCGACTAGCGCGACTTCCGAGGCTCCCTCGAGGCTGTGCTTGGGGAATTGTTAAGCCCCCATCCCGAGCACCATCTGCAAAGAAGACCAGCTCCCCACACTTCACGTGTTCTGCGTGGGGCCCTTCTGCACCTGAGTTGCTCGACGTGTTGTCCGGTTGCTGGCCCGTTGGCTAGTGACCTCTGCGACGATGAACCTTTGTTTTCATCTTGCTGGTCCGGCTCCTCCAGACTGGCACCCGCCCCTCTGTGAAAGAGAAGCACCCCAGACCTTCCTGGTCTGCACCAGAAGCAAGTCCTCCATCCTGCGTTGGTTCCGCTTGCCAAGGCTTGTTGGGTCCTGACTCGACTTCGACGACGCCGACAGCAAGAGCCTTCGTGGGACAGCTCACCTCCTGGTCCTGGTCGTCCGACGCCTCCTGGTACCCGTGGCTGCTGCGACAAGCTTCACCTCTTCACCTGCATCTTCACAACATCGCCTGGTTCCTTCCTGGTTCCTTCCCGGCTTTTCGCTGGTGACCTAGACTCTGTCCCTTCTGCTTGCAGGTATCCTTCCTTCTTGATCCCATCCTTGGGATCCACCGGACACTCTTCACTGACTGCCTGTCAGCAACTTTCCTTCAGGCATCCATAGGAGTCAACGACGAAACCCGATGCAAGTTCACACCTATGCACCCGCAGCCCGTGGGCTAGGTAACTTGAGTACTTCGGTGCTCACAAGGGTATTGACTATCCAAGGGTCTAGTTTCCGAGTCTCGACTTCCTAGCTATACCAGAAGTGTCCTAAAACTGTTAATTTCTAACAACTTCCATTTCTATCGACTTTTACGCGTGAGTGTTTCCACTCTGCACCTGAATCCCGTGGGCCTCCCACTTCCTAACCTTTGGTAGTATAGTGTAGCCCCAGCGATTCCCTAGGCCTAGGCCTATCCTGTGTTCGTGACAGTGGTCCTTATACCACTTACTTAGTATATGGTTTGCGTGGCCCCTAGGGCCTAACTGTATTACTTACCTGTGTGACTTAATGTATGCTTAAATAAGACTGTTGTACTTACCTCGAATCTCATAAAGAGTGCTGAGGGTTTGACTAGAATAAATACATTCTATTTTTATATATATCTGTTGTGGTGTCCTTTCATTTTGTATTCAAGGGCTTACATATGGTATAACAGCTGGCTTCACATGCCATTCAGAGTTTAGCCTAAGACTGCTCTTGTCCATGCTACCACTAGGATAGCTGGTCTACAAGGTTGACTTTACAACCAATCACCATAAGGGTTGTTTGGACTGATACAAGGTGTACACTAGAATTAGTGACATCATATATCAGGCCAACTTCTCACACCAGCGTCTTCTTGTTGGGAGTTAGGAGCTGATGAAGTCACGGCAGAAGCACCAATTGTTAAACCGGTGTGAAGTCGGAGTCGAGGGGTGCACATTTTACTGCTCCTCTGTTTTTGGGTGGTGGGTCGACTTCTAAGCATTTGAAGAATGAAAGACTGAACTAGTTATTTTCTCATTCGAGCCTGTGGCTCAAAAGGCAGCACCTGCCTCAGTCGCGAATGTTTAACCTGCTGAGCTATCTTGCTTGTTTGGCAAGAATATTTGATTTGAGAGCCAGTCAGTCAGTCAAAGAAATGTTTATTTAGAAAAGTCTTTAAACAACACAATTAAGTTTTATTTGAGAGTACTGCTTTTCTTTTCCCTATAGCGCCCATACATTGAACGACTGCCAGACACGGTCCGGAGCTGCGCATCGTGGTTCGCGTTCGCCTGAAGCCTGGCTCCAGCGGGAGGGGGCCCCTCTGCTGTTTAAAGTGCCAGACTGCTCACGGGCCTGGGGTGTCGGGGTGCTAGGGCACACCCTGGGCATGGATCTTGGGCGCTGTGATGGCTGGGACGCATGCAGTGGGGAGAGCCACAAGGGGTTTACGGAGCAGCACAGTGAAACCAGTAGCGAAGCACACTTACCCCTCCCTCACCAATTTCAACATCCAATATTTTCCAGGCAGCATTTAGACTCTTTTACCCTCTATCTATCTATCTATTCTGTCTGGTCTGTCTGGTCTGTCTGGTCTGTCTGGTCTGTCTGGTCTGTCTGGTCTGTCTGGTCTGTCTGGTCTGTCTGGTCTGTCTGGTCTGTCTGGTCTGTCTGGTCTGTCTGGTCTGTCTGGTCTGTCTGGTCTGTCTGGTCTGTCTGGTCTGTCTATCTATCTATCTATATCGTTCGGCATGCCTCCCTGTCTGTCTGTTCCTCTATTTAAAAACATTTTAGTAAAATCGAAAGGTATTAGCTAAGGACAGGGGTATGTATACAGCACTATATAAATACAATGACAAAATAACAAATGATCTCCATTGACTGTAGTGGGTGATCCTTCAACGAGCGGACATCAGCCATACAACAATACCCCCACCCGCCAATGGGCTTTAGTGCGTTATCAGTATCCCAATTATCCCAGCAGAGGGGCATCGCCCATCCAGATATCTGACCCCACCTTCGACGGGAGAGTGGCGGATAAAGAGCTGTGACGCAGAGGGCCCGCTTTCCCCTGTGCGAGGCGTATTGAAGGAGCTAGTGCCCGCACCACTGCATGGACTGAATGCCTCTTTGTAGCGCCGCCTGCTGGCTGGGCCTCATTGAAGCACACACAGTGCTTTTTTCGGCCACCTATTTGAGGTTATTTGAGGTTATTAGGTCGACATTGGAGTGCTTTTCAATTTGGTAGAGAAAACAACAATTGTGAAAAACTCAAACCAAGTGCATTGGGTGACAGAAACCGGTATTTGGAATACCCTGGACTTTATGATGAGATCTGAGCAGGGTGCATTTAAACAGAGGCAGCGGGACCAGGTCGAATGCTGGTCAGGGGGTGGGGCTGGGAGATTTACTCATCACGTCTGTAGCGTGAGGAGAGAGATAGGCATCTCCTGGTATAACAAGCAGTCAGAGTCCGTTTATGGGGGTTCACAGGGTTGGATTGAAATCAAAAATAGGACCATGCACCCTAAAAAAAACCAAGCATTGGCATAGCCAATAGGTCTCGCTTTTGGGACCTTGTAAGTATTTAGTTATGCAGCATCCTATCCTTGGTGCAACAATATCAACTGTTGCATGGTTAAACACTTATAAGGTCCCAAAGGCGAGACCCATCACACATATTCCATCCATTAAATGTCACATAAGCGTAATGAAAACCTGGAAATGTCACGCGCATACAAACTGAAAACTTGGCAGCTATGACATGCCAGGAATGTGTCTCAGGTGTGCTATTTGTCAGACAAAGGGTTGAATCCCAGCTAGGATATCTCAATAGTTTATCCTTCCAGAATTCATAAAATTTGCATATCTCCAGTGGGAGGGGCAGTCTCGAGAACCAAAAGTTAATGGGGCTGGCATCTGAATTTTTTCCCTGAAATTGTTTCTTCGCACAAAAATGATATACTTCCCAAGAGCCATTATGTCACGAAAGTTAGATTGACTGTAGGGCGTAGAAAGCATGGCTCCGCATTTTCAATGCATTACAGACACAGCGCACGACAATGACGCTGCCACGCCATGCGCAGCTGCGAAGTGCGCTGCTTTGGGGCTCCAGCTGAGATGCGCGCGCTCGCCTCACTTACATTTACTGTCCGGAAGGTGCTTCGTCTTGTTGCGCGGCGGCAGACTGCAGCAGGATTAGGGGAGTCTGTAGAAGGAGGACGGGGCTGTGTAAAGGGGCAGCAGGCTGAGGAGTGAGTGCTTAAGCTCTACGCCACTCCCAGGCGCACATCATAAAGGTGGTTCTGTGACACACAAGAGCCCGTAGAGGTCTCTGAGAGGGTCAGTGACGTCTGTGTCAGAGTTGGTTTTGTGATACGCACCCTTCGGCATGGAGAGTTCTGTTTTTTTATGCAGTGAGTTACTCAGTAAAAGTAGAGCCGTCCAAATAGCGTCAAATGGGCCTAGTGACCAGTACTTTCCAGAGGTGTCCGAATTGAAATATTTTGGAAAGTTTGTGAATGAGAAACCAACACAATGAAATAAAACAAATTAGCATCATGCCTTGCAGACAAGATTGTCGAACCATGTACCCCTTTGTCTGTTTCTAAGAAAGAAATTAAGGCAGCAGACAATCCCCAAAACTGTGATTTGTTTATGTGGAATACTTGTGTTCAGGCCTAACCCTTACAATTTTTTTGTTTAAATGTAAACAAAACATATTGCATTATTGAAAAGTTGACATCCTTGATATTGCATTTTCATTAGGCACTAGCAAGTCACAGGTTTCCTGGCTACTTTGCAGTAGATGTCAAAGCAATTTAGCACACATAGAAGTGGGAGCCTAAATCTTCAAAAGCCAATCCTTTTTTACATCAAGCTACAGAACTGATCGGGAAAAGATGGGGTTACGCTTTTATGTGTCAATTGATTACACAAAATAGGATCAACATTGCAGACCGATGAAAGACACTATACTTGTCTGAAGAATAACACGCAAATTGGTATTGAAGGGAAAATTAAACCAGCCGCGAAAGGGAAAGTGAACGGACGGAGGTAGAGGGGTAAGCACGGGGAAAAAAAGCACACGAGTGGTGCGCGCGCAGCAGCGATTCCCTTGAGGGAGCGAGCAGCAAGGCGCGATAATTGATAACATATGACGCCAGCTGCTCGCTCCCGCAAGTGAATCGCCAGACGTCCACGCGTTGCCATTGGAAGCAATGCAACGCGTGCACGTTTTTGACGGGAAAGCTGTGCCGATTACCAAAGGTCTCTTTCCTATGCAACGCATGCGCGCTGCGTAGGCGAGACCTAAAAAGTGCCCCACATTTACAGATTGCACATTTTCGCAAAACACTGCATCAGTGTTTTAAGTATTATGAAAAGAAGGAGAGAGGTTCCTCTAAAAGAGGCAGGTTTTCTGAACTTCACTAAGATAAAACAAGCATTGGCATAGCCAATATGTCTCGCTTTTGGGACCTTATAAGTATTTAGTTATGCAACACAATATCCTTGGTGCAACAACATCAACTGTTGCATCATGGCTAAACACTTATAAGGTCCCAAAGGCGAGACCTATTGGCTATGCCAATGCTTGTTTAAAGTTGCAACTTTTAAATGATGGAACTGTGACTGATCACATAGCTAAATATTTGAAAGGGGTGGTTAGACATAGGAAGTCAATGGATGGCCCCTCTTTCCTCCAAATCGCTTGTGATTCTTCTTTTATTTAAATTGTTATGATGTAATTTATGTTTTAAGTGCATTGTGCTTTTATGGTTTAATATGTCTTAAATCGAATAAAGCGTATTCTCTCTGTCTTATTAACTAGGGAGACTGTATCTAGTATTCTTATATAAAGTTATCTCTCGCCTTTCCAGACATAGTTAGGTAGATATGTGACAACAGTTGATTCGTTTAAAATTAATGGCCACACGCCCTTTAATGCTGATGCCCAACCTTGGGTCTCCAACCAGGGGCCGATTTAAAAGAAGCGGTACACAGTTAAATGAAACGTATACCACAGATGTTTTCAGTATTCACACTATGTAATATCGAATAGCAGGGCAATTTCTGAGGCACGCGACTGGCAAAAATGTACCACAACAACAGCCGTTAACTGGCGGCATGTGGTCGTTTACAAAATAACCGATTTATATATATATATATGGGCACACACCTGGAGTGCCCCAACCTCCTTCCCCAAAAATATTTTGGCGATATAGACGTTCCGACCGGATGGTATTGTTTGAAACATCAATTGCGTAGTTTTTAGAGCTATACCAATCCACTAAGGGAACATCCAAGACACTTCTAATGCTCTAGTAAAATGCATAATTATGACGTGGAATATTTAACATTTGTATCACCGCGTGGTAAATTAGGTGAACAAATAACTGGACTAGATTCGGAAAGTAGGGTTAACTAAAATAAAAGCCTGCTTATTTTAACAAACCTATAACTTCTATTACTGTAAGCAGCCATTGAGATGCCAGGTTCTCTTTCACGGTGGAGCAACAATGACACCAAGTGGCTACTCAAATGTATGGCAGACTAGCAGGACAAAATGGCAACGGATTTCCAAATCCATTTCCCACTCTCTCAACAAACAACGACAAATACCGAGACAAGAAGGGACAGAGAGCGCACAGTGGGGGGAGGAAGGTGTGCTAACACGCGGGTTAGACAGTATACGGCAGAAGGGAAGCAAAATCACAGCAAAGGTGGGCAGCAAATTACAATATGTATATATGTACAGCAACAGTGTTCCCGAAAGGGGGGCAGCTAGCGTTCCTCCCAGAAGGGTCAGAAAGAGAGCCCCGAGAAGAGCACACACAGTAAGTGTGCCGCCAAGAGGGGCACTGAGAATGCAGCGGGGAAGTAAGAGCGGGCAGTGACAGCACTGCCGAAGAGGGTGGGCTTTACTTACATGGGAGAGTGTGAAGGTTTATATGAGCCCGTATCTTATTGCTTATATATAGTTTACATGAAAAATGATAAGAGAGTGGAGGTTATCATGCATTACTTATTTGGGATGTTGATGCTATCCACTTCTGATAATGTTGGATAGAACTATTAAACTAATCAACTATTCTTGCAAATAGTTTTGTGTCATAATGAATGTGTTTTAATTGCGCAGAAGGTGGTGGAGTTAGAATGGCATAACAGACACTGGTAGAAAGAGTCTGCGAAAGTGATCATATAACCTTTTAATTATGCCTTTGCATACTGGCTAATAAAACGTAATTTTCTTGAATTGGATGACATTTTTAACAAGATATTATAGACTGTTTTTACATCCAGTCATTGATATTTGTTTTAAGTTTTATGCCCATTTTAACACAACAGATATATGCACTTTGTATAGACATAGGAAGGAAGGACACCTCAACCAGGTCGGTAGAGTGACTCAATAGCATCAGGACCACATTTAGTGATTAGCCACAAAGGATGTAGGATGCACATAAAAGAAAACGAGAGGTGATTTACTATAAGCACTCGTGAACTGGTGGTCCTTTAAGACAAAATTCCCTCAAGATAATTACTGACTGTGGGTAAAAATGCCAGGGATCCTAATATTGGCCCATACGAGAAGCTCTGAGGATCCTCTGTCTGTTTTTCCATCTAACCCGTTCCAGAGCCCACTGTAAGGCCACCCTTATAGGTATTTCGATGAGCAAAACAATCTTTAATTCCACAACACAACTGCTGTGCACTGGAATATCATTTGGCCTATTTGACTTTCCCTAGAAATTCATAGTAGATGGTGTCTACAATATGCCCGTGGTATTGAAGGTTAAAAGTCATGTGTGGGCTGGAGCTGGTACTGGTACACCATTCACATATATGACAGAACTATATTCCTGACAGGATTTGATTTCCATTCATAAAATTAAATCCTATGTCATATCTGAAGCTTATGTACAGCAAACACAAGATTCAGGAGTTAATATTCTCAAAATCTAATGGCTCAGATTCCAAAGTGAGGGTCCAATGTACAGTGCGTACCCAATTCTGGGTCAATGCCACAGTTTTAGCATCCTCAGATGAGGTGGCACCATTGTATTGCAGGTGCCTAGGCCCAGCTCCACTCCACTTACTAGGGATTGGTCTTCCAACCAGTCTAGGCCCTTTCAGACCAGCCTAATGTGTCGAGACTCCCGCCTCGCTTCCTCGGCTGCATCAGCTCTCATACTCTCCCACATGCTTCTTGCTACTTCTCTGCCCACTCTAGTTGGGACCTTTTCCTCTACCTCTTTTTTGGCCCTTAGCCCGTCACTCTGATCTCAGAGGATTCCTCCGTGTGTGCCTTTTCCTCTTTTCACACTTTTCAGCCTCTTTCTTTCCTGCCACTTTTCATACTTTTAATTCTCTTTTTCAGCCTCTTTCTGTTTCATCAGAATTGGTTTGCCCTCTTTGTGCTCTCTGTGTGCCATGCTCTAATTTTCACCCTTTCTCAGCCTTTTTTACCTCTTTACTGTTGTCTCCTTGTTCTCTTTATGCCTATTTTGGTCTCGGTTTGCTGCCTTTCATACTCCCTCATCCCCCACTCCCCTCCCATGCTTTTCCCCAATACTCCTCCGTTTCTTACCTGCTTCTGCATCTTCTTCCTGTGACTTGTCAGTCACTCCATTGAAAGTCTTTTTCCAGCCCTCAGTAGCCCCGCCCACCGACCCTACACTCCTGCACCCCCTCCCAGGATCTATTAAATGGCAGATGCCAAGTGTCCACGCCACTGGGGCACAAAAGACAAGCAAGTCCACACCAAACACAGACACCCAACACCATAACCCCTGGCCTTATCAACCCCCGGCGTTACTCAGCTACTGCTGGAGCGGGTAAAATACAATTATTTGGTATACCCAATCCATTTATATATGTTTATATTAAAAGGACTAAACGATAAATCTTAATGATTAAACTGTGTGCTGTGATAAACTAATCAACCTTATTAATCAAGAGAACATACGTGGGAACGCATTTGCATGGCTAAATTAATAGGTGAACTAAGATTGTACGCATATTAAAATTATATGTTTAGTTTAAGCAATGTTTATGTGATTTGCGCTTAAATAAACCCGCATTAACGGCTTTAGTTGTCGCATAAGGCTAGATAAATGCATACACATAAGGGTATTAGCAAGGGAATAACATTGTTTTATTCATTTCCATGTATTAATTACGTTTTGTGTTTCTTTACCTTAAGTTGACTATTTCGGCCTGCTAAAAGATGGCCGCCAACTGAATCCACAATAAAGTACATGACTTCATGCAATTGACAGCAGAGGAAGGCGTCTGCACTGACTCCGCAGCAACCTCTCCTTGAACCCCTGTACCAGGTCCATGAAGACTACTCTGGGCGAGATGCCAATGTCCCTGAACACGGATGAAAATGTTGCAAAATGGGAACCAAAAGCCACCTTTCCACAATAGACTGATACTTTCCTGACCTGGGAGCGATTTTCCCATACGCCTGGTTGAATACATCATTCAAATGTGAACATTGAATATGTTACTTAAATTCTTGGGACGGGGCTGAATTCGGCCAATGAAATGACTAGAAACTATGAAATGTTTCTTTTATATGCAAAATTTTAGTATAAATATTAGTAGTCCAGTGAGGGAAATATCGCCGGTTACCACCCTATGATCTTGAGACGCACCCTGATCGATGCTATTCACGACGCTGACAGCAGAGGACGGGACGTTAGACTCTTTGATGATTTTCTGAGGACCCGATTCTGACTTCGAGAACGACAATTAGCCAGAATAGGTAATTATGACTCAAGATTATTGCACTTGTTAGGATTTTAACATGGAAAATTTAAATTAGATAAAGAAATTGATTGTTTGAAGAACTGTGTCGGGTGGTTATTTCTTGAAATGTATATTTTATTAGCATAAGTATTGAAGTGTTTATTATCACCTCCCTAGCCAACTAGATGATCCAATTGACCTCCGGATGGAGGAATTGTCAGGATAAATAAATAAATGTGGTTTCCTCCATCCAAGGGAAATAAATCTGTAGTTCAGAAGGGAATTTGAAGACCCCTCTCTCTCCCCTGTAGGCACGGATAGATTGATGAAAATGAATGTTGGTGTTATGGGCCCCACCAGCGTGTGATGTGTGTATGTGCGTGCGACTGTGAAATCATTCCGTCCGTGGAAGCAGGAGGAGATTTTGTGTTCTGAACTGCACCAGTTTTCTTGGTAGCAAGATTATGGTTTTTATTGTCTAGGATTGATGAGATATATATATATATATATATATATATATTTAACAGTATCCTGGGTAGCTAGAGAGAAATTTGTTGTTCTGATTGATGATTTTGGCATGTATATATAGCTTATTGATTATCAAGTGATGTTGATATATGTATTAACACTATATGTTGAAGTCGTATAGAGTTCTATGTAGTCTGTACGGCTTCTGGGATGTAAGAAGTCGGTGACAATTCCATAGTAGGACAGAGGTAAGCGCTGTTCTCGGGAAAGACGGGATTGTGGTTGCCCGTAGGTACATGGGAAAAACGCGTAAAAATTGAAGTTGCGCGTCGCATTGTCTGGGTTCGATTCGGTGACATCGCTGTGTGTCGCCATTAGAGACAATTTCTGTGCGAGAGAAGTGTATATGATAGCAAAGAGTTATTTGTGAAATTTCAGTCTAAAGTACCAGGAAACCAGTAGGTATGCCGATAACGCTTTTTACTGAAAAGGTAGCAGGTGTTCTCTGAGCTTGTTAGAAGGACAGAGTAGAGGTAAGCGCTGCTTTGTTAACAAATGTTATAATTCTGTAGTAGGACAGACTGTACGCTGTTCTCGGGAAAGCAGGATTCTGTGTGAATGAACAGTACTTCTTTGTGTGAAAGTGCGTGAATGAAATAGCATTTGAATTAATTGCGGAACTCTGGTGTTACTTCTCAGGAGCATTACGTTTCCAACTAAGTGTTTTAATTCCGTGGAGAACAGTTAATTAATGCGTGATAGAAGGGTGAAGTAGAGGGATGTGCTACTTTGCCAACGGACGTAATAATTCTGTAGTAGGGCAGAGGTAAGCGCTGCTCTCGGGAAAACAGGATTCTCGTGGGAAAGGTCTTTTTGCTATTCTGTGGTTAGCGGAGCAGACAATGGAGATGTTTGTACGTTGTAACTAACCAGTATTGTAAATTTGAAACAAAGTCTACCGAGTAGTTTTGTAAAGGAGGGGTAGACGGAGGACAGGAGTCAGGAGTAGAAGCCGCTGCAGCGACTGTAGACGTCAGAAGGACCGCGCTGGGATTGGACAGCTAGTCAGTGACGCAGACGCTCCAGGATTGGTGCGTTGGTGTGAGTCGCGCAGGGATTGGAAGTTGTGACAACGACGTAGACGCTCCAGGATTGGTGCGTTAGTGTGAGTCGCACAGGGATTGGAGGTTGTGACAGTGACGTAGACGCGCCAGGATTGGTGCATGAGTAAGAGTCGCGCTACTATTGGATTAAAGATCAAACCGAGGTATAGAAGACTAAAAGAGTTCACAGAAGACGGGAAAATGTATTATCATTCACCCGAGAGAAAGAAAAAGTCTGTGTTTAGTAAATTGAAAAATATATTTGTAAAGGACAAGAAAATTGTGACGAGGGAAGGACAGTTACTTCCTCCGGCAAAGACCCCCGCATCCTTTATGGTTGCGAAATATGGGTATCATACCTGTATTTGGTTAGACAATTGGGCAAAATATACAAGGGAAGACGGAGTTCTAGCGTTTCCTGAGGATGGGTCTTTTAATTTGGCCATATTAAGGAATTTACGAGAAAGGATGATGAGTTTAGATCCGCGACCTAGGCCTACGCAGTTTGAGGCATTGACAGAGTGGGAAGATGAGATGCATGAGCGAGAGAAGCAGAGAAATGGATCCAGGTACCGGTACATGTTCGGGCGGCCGAACGATCGAGAAACTCATAGCGATAGAATGAGGCGGTGGCGAGATGCCAGTATGACAGAAGGATTATTTCCTCTTAGAACGGAAGGAGAAAGTGGAGGAAGAAAATGTCTAGAAAAAAGAAATCATGTAGAAACCCGGAGGTATGAGGCTAGTGATACAGATGACGATGTTTTAGATGATATGTTTTACAAGAGCCCGCCACCATACAGACAGGAACCAGAAACACCTACTACAGGAACACCAGTAAGGGAGACCCTGAGAATCATTAAAACAGAAGTTATGACCCCAGAAGTAAAACGGGGAAATTCACTAAAAGAAAAAGAAACTAAGGCTGAGAATGAAAATTCTAGAGAACTAGCGGAAACCACTTTAGAATTGACTGAGAAAATAAGGGAACTAACGAAAAATCTAGAAGCCGTTACAGTTCCTGTGACCATAGGTCCGGTTATGCCTATTTTTGAGAAGCAGAAAAACAGTGAGCAGGGACTAACAGTTCCGTATGTGAACCAAAGACAGGCAGAACAGTCCCTGATGAAAACAAAAGAAAGTTCCTGGGGACATGCTATGGGTAAAGGTGAACTTCCTGTGTCAAAGAATCCATTTTATTGTTCTGATACTGCTGAAAGAGGCCGAAGGGTAGAGGGATCAATATTAGAACCACAGAGACTGACAGAACCAGGGAATACAGAGAAGTCAGTGAGCATAACTACTGAAGATTTGAATGACTGGCTAAAAGGTTTGCAGGATAAAGAAAAAGAATCACATACCATTGATGTTGCAAAGCTGAGAATGGTGTTAGAAGAACTAATAGTAGGGACAATTCCCACAGAAAAGCTGAAAAACTACCAAGATGAGGAACTACTGTTCCTCTGCAAAAGCATCACCTGGAGAGCGAAGAATTTACATGACAGACTAGCAGAAATAGCGAGTGAAATGGGAATCGACATGGACAAGGTAAAGGCATTACAAAAGCCCTACCGAGTGGATTTTACAGAAAAAGACATTGAGAATCTGAACGCTGCAGGACGAATAGGGCAGATTAGGGACATAATCACAGTATTAAGAAAATGGGGAGATGTGGATAAGTGGAAGAGCAGGTGGTATAGAAAGCGAGATGACATCTCAGACAGAACATTCCCAGCGTTTCCTGTAAGGGAAAAGGAAAAAGTGGTAATGGAGTTACCTATGAGAGAGATTCCAGGAGGAGGATATGTGCATGTCCCATGGACCAGACAGGACATTTTGTCATTTACCAATGATTTCCCTCGATTACGGGAAAAGCCGGTCGAGTGGTACAGACAGGTAGACAGATTTGTGAAATTGTCAAAAGTGTTGTGGATTGATCTAAATAGCCTGTTTGATATAATAGTGCCAGCAGACTTGTGGACAGAATGTAAGATAGTCATAGATTGGCCTACTAAAGAATACCCGAGAGATCCCAAAACAGGAGCTCCAGACCCAGAGGTCATGAAGAAGTATGAACAGGTCATGGCCTTCTTGAAGAATAAAGTGCCCCCAAAAGAAAGAGATTGGGTTAAAATAGATCGAACACATCAAGAAGGGAAAGAGTCAGTCCATGCATATTATGAGAGGCTAATTCTGGCGTTCAAACAGTTTAGTGGGGATGACAGCCTGGGAGAAAAAGACCCGAGTCATTTTGTGTACCGATTTGTGTATGGTCTGCGTCCTGAGATTGGGGACATGATCAGGCAGCACACCGTGGACTGGCAGAGTAAGAAAATAGATGAGATTCTGAGACATGCTAAATACTTTGGTGATGAAATTCAGGCAAAACAGCGGAAATTAAAAGAGAAGGCAATGTGGGCTCAAGTAAAAGTTGCAGAGAGACAGGAAGCTCAGCTAATAGAACAGGCCAATAATCCAGGTATAAAATCGAAGTTTGGTCCAGGAAAGGGAAAGGGTAACATGGAGGAAGCCAAGAAGAAGTTCCCTTATCACAACTGTGGCAGGCTAGGGCATTGGAAATCCAAGTGTAAAAATCCACCTCTTGCTAATGATGAAAATCCGTCATTAAATCCACAGGTGCAGTGTGAAGGGAGTGGCCCATCGCCGCAACAGCAGAAGGCTGTCGGTCAACAGAATCAAGTGCCAAAACCACCCTTACCACAGAGCCGAAGTATACAAAGGTATAGCAAGGAAACGGGATTCTACAATGAAGAACAGGTAAACAAACCGCAACGCGCGAGCGCTGTGTCACAGTATTGGATGCACAATGATGAAAGTGAGCCAGAAGAAATCTATTGACGGTGCCGAAAAGAGGAAGCAGAGTGCGTACTTGGCGCATCTCTAGAAATAGATCAGACAGGACCATTTGTAGATGGGAAAGTTAATGATGAAAACATTACTTTCTTAGTAGACACTGGAGCTACACAATCCACTGTCAGATCAGCAGATGTGAAAAAGCTTCCTCTTTCGGATGAAACAATCCAAGTAGTTGGTGTGTCGAACATCCAGATAAAAACGTACCTTACTGATCCTGTAAAGGTCAGAATAGGGAAATTCTCAGACATGCATAGATTCATGGTATGTGACACCAGTCCTGTGAATCTATTAGGGAGGGATTTGTTGTGCAAAATGAATTGCACCATATTCTGTACACCTGACGGAATAGCCTTTGAAACACCAGATGAGGATGTCCTGTATAAAATGACCATAGCCAATCGAGAGTGTGAGGTTGCTGGAACCTATGCTGTATTCAATCCAGATGAATTGCCCCCAGAATTGAAACAGACAGTGAAAGCAGCGGTCTGGGACTTCACTGGGGAAGATGTAGGCCTGATGAGAAATGTAGACCCAGTGAGAATAGCTGTAAAAGAGGGAGCTGTTTACCCCAACATTCCACAGTACAGACTGACTCCAGAAATAATAGCCGGGGTAACCCCATTAATTGAGAAGATGATCCAGCAAGGAGTGCTGAGGGAAATAATGAGCAGTCCATGTAATTCGCCTATCATGGGACTGAAAAAGCCAAGTGGGAAATTCAGGATTGTACAAGATTTGAGAAAGGTTAACAAAATTGTCGTTTCCTGTTGTCCAATTGTTCCAAATCCTTCAGTAATTTTGTATCAGATCCCACATGATGCAGAATGGTATACAGTAATTGATTTCTGTCATGCTTTCTTTTCCATACCTTTGCATCATGACAGCCAGCCACTTTTTGCATTCAGGTTTGGAAACCGTATTTTGGCATGGTGCCGAATCCCACAGGGGTACACAGAAAGCCCTTCCATTTTCAATCAGCTGTTAAAGAAATCTCTGGAAAGCCTTACCATGCCTGAAAATTCAGTTTTGGTCCAGTATATTGACGACCTATTGGTGGCGTCGAAGACACGAGAAGCTTGTGAAACAGACACCATAGCTTTGCTAAATCACCTGGCAGATGGAGGACTTAAGGTATCTCCAGCAAAACTGCAGTACTGTAAGAAGGAAGTGACATACTTGGGTCATAATATTGAGAAAGGCCTGAGGAAAGTGACCATAGACAGAATCCGAATCATTAGAGGAATGAGAGCTCCAATGACCCGAAGAGAAGTAAGAATGTTCCTAGGAATGGTTGGGTACTGTCGTCAGTGGATAAGTAACTTCTCACTGATTGCCAAGCCATTGGTGAAATTGACAAAAGGTGAGGTGAAAGACCCCCTTGAACTGAACAAAGAAGAATTGGCAGCATTCAAACAACTGAAAAACAGACTTTGTGAAGCACCTGCACTAGGTATGCCAGACTATGAAAAGGAGTTTGAGCTATACTGTAGTGAGAGAAATGGGTGTGCACTTTCAGTGTTGATACAGAAACATGGAAGACAAAGAAGGCCAATAGCCTATTTCTCATCAATGTTAGATCCAGTGACAATAGGTCTGCCAGGATGTCTGAAAGCGGTAGCGGCTACATGCCGAAGCCTGGAACAGAGTGAGGGAATTTTGATGGGGTATCCAGTAAAAGTGTTTGTACCCCATAGTGTGGCGATCCTATTGACAAGGAGTCGAACACAGTTCATGTCACATAGTCGGCTGACTAAGTATGAAAAAGTCATTCTAGGTGCGAACAATGTGAGTCTGGAAAGGTGTGTGAATGTGAATCCAGCTACACTTTTGCCTGATGCAGAAAGAGTACAGATAAGAGAATAAGCTGATCATGATTGTCTGGATGTGCTTGATTATTGCACAAAACCTCGTCCTGATATAAAAGACTTACCACTGCCAGAAAGTGATCATGTGTTTTTTGTGGATGGATCCTGTCTGAGAACGGAAGAGGGAGTGTTGAGTGCAGCCTATGCAGTGTGTACAGTTGCAGCAGTTGTAGAGGCATCACCCTTGAAAGGAGTTAGATCCGCTCAAGTAGCAGAAATAGTGGCATTAACCAAAGCATGTAAGATTGGGAGAAATGCAAGAGTGACTGTGATGACTGACAGCCAGTATGGCTTCGGAGTTATCCACGATTTTGGCCAACTATGGCTGCAATGAGGTTTCCTGACCTCAAGTGGAACTCCCATAAGGAATGCAGAAGTGGTGGGAAAATTGCTTGAGGCAATACAGATGCCCAAAGAATTGGCTGTGGTGAAATGTGCTGCTCATGGACAGGGTAGTGATTACATCACTACTGGAAACCGGTTTGCAAATGACATGGCCCAGTATTGTGCCCGAAACAAATATTCAATCAATCGGTCTAAGGAAAAGGAAATGTCTTCTTGCTCCATAATGTTTACTAACGTTGTGGGAACTTGGGAAGAAGTGAGGCAACTGCAGGATGAAGCAGGGGATGAGGAAATGAGACAGTGGGTAAAAGCAGGATGTGCCCCCAGAGAAAAAGATCATGTGTGGGTATATCGAGATGGAAGACCAGTAATGCCTGATAGCATGATGTCAACCATGGCACGGATGTATCATGGCCAAGGACATCTGGGAAGGGATGCCATGATAAGAGCCTTTAAACAGACCTGGTATAATCCAAAATTCAGGCTAATTGCAGAAAGTCTCTGTCAAAGATGTTTGACATGTCAACAGTACAATCCAGGAAGGAAAACAATGGTGAGTCTGGGTACCATAGGTCGGGAAGGAGGACCTTTCACTAGAATGCAAGTAGATTTTATTGAAATGCCCCCTTACAACAAACTGAGGTATGTTTTAGTGGTAGTTTGTCTGTTCTCTAGGTGGGTGGAGGCATACCCGACCAGAAGAAATGATGGAATCACAGTGGCCAAGCTGTTGTTGAGGGAATTCATCCCAAGGTACGGGTTCCCAATAACCATTGAATCAGACAGAGGAGGACATTTCTACAATGAGATCATGAAACTAATTTGTGAAGCATTGGGTGTACAACAGAAACTGCATTGTGCCTACCGACCAGAAGCTTCTGGTGTGGTCGAGCAAATGAATGGTACCATCAAAAATAGAATTGGAAAAATGGGTTTGGCCACAGGTTTGAAATGGCCTGATGACCATTAGGTCTACTCCAGATAGAACCACAGGTTTGAGTCCACATGAGATCATCATGGGACGTGCCATGAGACATGTGTTTGTGCCAGTCAACAAGCTGAGGACTATAACTGATGACATGATTTTGGATTACTGTAAAGGCCTGGCTGACGCAGTTCATTCTGTGTTTCACCAGGTTGGAGCGGATGCCACCACTCTTGAAAGAAAACCAGCCCATGATTTGAGCCCAGGGGACTGGGTAAGGATAAAAGGTACACAGAAGAAGAAACTGCCTGGTTCCAAGGTGGGGAAGGCCCAGACAGGTCATTCTGACTACAACAACTGCTGTGAAGTGTGCAGGACTGAAGAACTGGATACATGCTAGTCACACTCTGAGAGTTCCAAATCCAGCAGACAGCATTGGAAAAGAATACTTTGACGAATCAGAATCAAGTGATGAGTCAAGCAGTGAAAGCACAAAAACAAAAGAAAACCCTGAAAGGGGGGAAAATGAGCCAAGACTAGTTCAGACCCCCAGAGAGGAAATTCTAAGGAAAAGATTGCAGATTTCAGACACTTCAGATTCTGGAGACAAGCAAAACGCAAGTGGTGAACACAGAAAGAAGAAAAGGAAAGAAAAGAACATTCAGTCAGAAGTAACATTTACACCAAATGAGAGAGTAGAAGAAATTCCACCTGAGAAAATATTGGAAGATGAAGAAGAAGGGACAGTTGTAGAAAGAGAGGGATAGATTGCGGAAGATCCCCGAGGAGGTGTAGGGAACTGCAACATCCAGACAGGTGAAGGGACAATAAGTCAGCAAGAAGATTGCGTGCCGGAGATCCGAGGAGGAACAGAAGTAGGGCCAACCCAAGAGGTGGAAAAAGAGACTTCTGAAAAGGAAAAATCAAATGAAACAGAATCTGAGGACAGCGAAACAGAGATACCAGAAGGTCGGGTTCTGAGAAAAAGAACTTGGATTGAGGAGAGAAACGGCAAAGACGGCAAAACAAGAAGGAACGCCAAAGGAGATATTTGGCCAAATAAAATTAAGAAATTAAGATACAGATTGACACGAGCTAAACCCTCAGAGGCTGAACAAGTGAATGAAGTAACTATTCAGCATCCAGAGAAAGAGGGAGAAGCAGAAGTGTCAGAAGCAAACAAACGAGCAAGGAAGCCAAATCAGAAATAAATGTCACCTGAATGGACGTACGTGGCACTGCATGAACAAGGAGAAGAGGCAGATAGTCAAGGAAATCCAGAGGAGACTTGGCTGAAACTGATAAAAGAAGAAGAGACTGGGGAAATCCTGAGAGTTATCTTATCCGATATCGGAGAAGAAGCGGAAGATCAGGAAATCCTGCATGTGGATGACGAGACAGAAGTGAAAAACGACGAAAGGCCAAGCTGAGTAATTTAGGCGATCCTTGTAGGAATACAGAGGATTGAATAAGAAAATTACAATATTTGAACAAATCTTTAAAGTTTGGCTTCAAAAGCTAAAGGAGGCGGAGTAAAGAGGCTAAAGACACGGTTAGATCTAACAAGATGGCTAACATAGATGATAACAAGAGTAGATGTACCTTCATGAGAAGATGGTGCAAGACATGTTGCTGTTGTACAGGACTATTAATGCTTCTTTGGAGCGTACTCGCTCTTTTGATCTCTTTCAAAGTAACTTTAGATACATTAGCAGGACATACTGGGAACATGACTAATATAGTGAAAAACTCACAAAAAGTAATACCGGTTAGAACAAGCACGGAGCATGTGCATCAAGATAGATCAATCAATGATTTCTCTAGCAATGTGTTTTCGAAACTGTTGTATGAATATGTTAAAACAATGGGAGTAAGGGATTGCTACATCTGCATGCAATTACCTGCATCTGTTTCAGAAGGGGTGACTTATCATCACCTCCCAGCAACTTATGGAATAACATGTAGCGTTTTAACTAGTATATTTTATCAAGTACGAAAATTAGAGTACAATTTGTCTAACATAGATAATATTCTTGGACGATTGCCCATGAATAAAGAATTAAATCCAGCTAAAGATGCTAATACCTTAGGAGAAATTTTCATAGAAACTAAAGGACTAACCCTAGAATATATTTTTAAAAACAATTTAACTTGCAGTTTGAAACCAGAAGAGAAAACATTCTTGGATATGGTTGAGGAGAGAATATTGAAAATACACAAGAATGCAGAAGGACATAAAGAAGGGGAAAACATTTGGGCAATAGATGGGAACAAGGAAACACAAGGTGATGTTAGACCAACAATAGCTATAGATTCACCACAGAAAGGCAAATTATGCATCATGAGAGAAAGATCCCAGTATGATTACCTATACATAGGGACAAGTGAGTGTCATGATACATACTTCATTGCATCTGGATGGGGATTTAGAGGTGGAGAAGACACAGTTTTCCCTGGATTGTATTATATTTGTGGGAACAAGGCGTATTACAGGTTGCCTGACCATTGGTATGGCACATGTTATGTAGGCCTGGTCTTTCCAAAGATCTTTCACATGGATAGAGTAGAAAATAGTGGACCAAATAACCTACTAATGCGAAGCAGAAGAGAAACTTGGTTAGAAATTGTAGGTGATATTTTTGGAGCCTTGATACCAGCAATGGGAATATCTTTGAATGCAAATTATATTCGGAAACTGTCCACTATTGTGGATCGACTGTCAACAAGCACAGCTGGAGGATTTCTATTGGTGAATACTGAATTGGTTGCCATGCGTGCTATGATTATGCAAAATCGACTTGCCCTTGATATTCTATTGGCAAAAGAGGGTGGAGTCTGTGGAATGCTGAAAGTTCAACATTGTTGCACTTACATTCCTGACGAAAGCAGAGATCTAAAAGTCTATATCAAAAATATTACAGAATTGCATGACGAAATAAAACCACTGGAGGTTGAAAGTATCTGGACTAGAATTAGTAATAAGATGGCTGCTATAAAAACTTTCTTAGGTAAATTAGGTAGTACTAGAATAGGGAAAATATTATTCCCATTAACCTGTGTGATTCTTGTATTATTAGTACTTAGATTAGGATGTATGTGTTGTAGATATAGGAGAAATAAAAAGAAGGTTAAAAGAGAAATTTACAAAAAGAGAGAAAAGAAACCAGAAAAAGATCTCAATTAAATAAAAATGGAAGAATGGAAGGAGAGCATGTATGATAGAACCCAGAGAGAAGATGAAAGGGAAACTGAATTTTAATTAAGCAAAAAGACATTTCACATTTCTGCAAAAGGGAAAACCAAATTGAAATTTGTGGGTTGTTTGGTGGTGATAAAATCACCAAAGGGGGGATTGCTGGAGCGGGTAAAATAAAATTATTTGGTATACCCAATCCATTTATATATGTTTATATTAAAAGGACTAAACGATAAATCTTAATGATTAAACTGTGTGCTGTGATAAACTAATCAACCTTATTAATCAAGAGAACATACGTGGGAACGCATTTGCATGGCTAAATTAATAGGTGAACTAAGATTGTACGCATATTAAAATTATATGTTTAGTTTAAGCAATGTTTATGTGATTTGCGCTTAAATAAACCCGCATTAACGGCTTTAGTTGTCGCATAAGGCTAGATAAATGCATACACATAAGGGTATTAGCAAGGGAATAACATTGTTTTATTCATTTCCATGTATTAATTACGTTTTGTGTTTCTTTACCTTAAGTTGACTATTTCGGCCTGCTAAAAGATGGCCGCCAACTGAATCCACAATAAAGTACATGACTTCATGCAATTGACAGCAGAGGAAGGCGTCTGCACTGACTCCGCAGCAACCTCTCCTTGAACCCCTGTACCAGGTCCATGAAGACTACTCTGGGCGAGATGCCAATGTCCCTGAACACGGATGAAAATGTTGCAAAATGGGAACCAAAAGCCACCTTTCCACAATAGACTGATACTTTCCTGACCTGGGAACGATTTTCCCATACGCCTGGTTGAATACATCATTCAAATGTGAACATTGAATATGTTACTTAAATTCTTGGGACGGGGCTGAATTCGGCCAATGAAATGACTAGAAACTATGAAATGTTTCTTTTATATGCAAAATTTTAGTATAAATATTAGTAGTCCAGTGAGGGAAATATCGCCGGTTACCACCCTATGATCTTGAGACGCACCCTGATCGATGCTATTCACGACGCTGACAGCAGAGGACGGGACGTTAGACTCTTTGATGATTTTCTGAGGACCCGATTCTGACTTCGAGAACGACAATTAGCCAGAATAGGTAATTATGACTCAAGATTATTGCACTTGTTAGGATTTTAACATGGAAAATGTAAATTAGATAAAGAAATTGATTGTTTGAAGAACTGTGTCGGGTGGTTATTTCTTGAAATGTATATTTTATTAGCATAAGTATTGAAGTGTTTATCATCACCTCCCTAGCCAACTAGATGATCCAATTGACTTCCGGATGGAGGAATTGTCAGGATAAATAAATAAATGTGGTTTCCTCCATCCAAGGGAAATAAAGCTGTAGTTCAGAAGGGAATTTGAAGACCCCTCTCTCTCCCCTGTAGGCACGGATAGATTGATGAAAATGAATGTTAGTGTTATGGGCCCCACCAGCGTGTGATGTGTGTATGTGCGTGTGACTGTGAAATCCTTCCATCCGTGGAAGCAGGAGGAGATTTTGTGTTCTGAACTGCACCACTACTACTCTTCACTAGCTAGACCCATAATGCCAAAGCACCACACAGTGGAAAATACCCCACTGCCATTCACCAGCAACTATACGCCCTTATGATCAACCCAAACTCATACTCCCATGTGACCCTCCCTGACAACTATCCCACTACATGCCACAACAGACGTTCTGCAAACTCTCACAAACATGCGAAACATCTGCTCACTCAGCAAACACACAATCGAAATCTGGAACCTCTGCAACAGTGGCGTACTGGACCTCCTCTTCCTAATGGAAACCTGGATGAACCCCACTTCTTCTCTAGATATCGTTGTGGCCAGCCCGATGGGATTCAAGATTGCACACCAAGACCACCTTGACAAACCTGGAGGTGGACTAGCCATCATATACCATCAAAAGCGCAACTACCACAAACTCAGACACTCCCTTCATGGAACACATGCACTTCAACCTACAAAATAACGACAACGCCTGAAGGGCATCTTAGCATACAGTTCACCTCGTCCGCAGACCAACTTCAGCAACCTCAACTCAGACTTCATCTCCCCCCTCACCATCAACTCCAAGGACTTTATACTTCTCAGCAACTTCAATTTCCACCTTGAAGACCCCCACCAACCTCTCCTCCAGTCTCCTCCATGTAAGTTTTCCAAACTTCAGTTATTCCCAGACCGTCGCAGACCTCAAACACATCACAGAACACACTCTAGACGCAACACTCACATGGACCTATCACTCCTTCAACAGCTTCACAATCTCCACCTCGCAAGTCAAAGCACCCACCTCCATCAAACAACCCCGCTGGAATTGGAATAGAGTAACAGAAAATGACAGGAGTAGCAAACTCCAAGCATAATAACCCAGCACCTTTGACAACCTATTCGAGGATATCACCAACTTCAACCAGTGGATCGCGAACTGTGCAGACACACTCGCACTCATCAAAATTCACACACACAGCAGAATGAACAGACAAGCCACTTGGTACACCGACGAACTCCAGAACTACGAGAGATACTGCAAGCAGATGGACAGGAAATGGAGATCCAACCGTGAAACGGACACGAGATCTACTTACAAGGTCGCACTCCAGGACTACCACCATCTTCTGAGAGACACCAAGAGAATATCCCTCACTGATCAGATTGAAGCTAGCTCCTACAACCACAAAGAGATATTTTCCATCATCATGGAGTTCACCACCATAGAAGTCAAAGTCAACTTCATCACTCCTTCCTAGGGCTCTGCAACAACCCTTCAAAGGTCTTCCACACCAAAATCAAAAAGATATACAACAACTTCGAAAACCAACCCAAACCCCACTTGAAAACGTGTCAATAAAGAAGACTTGATCACACAAACAAAGACAATCTTATTTTTGCACAAGCTCTAGCACCTGTATATGGACTGTGGCAATTTACACTGGTATGATGATTATTGCACTGGCCACTACCCCTACACTGCTGAGCACTGATGGAGCAAGGATTCGTAAAAAAAAGACTTGCTCGGAGGAATCCTCTCATTTAACTCGTAACCTTGTACTAATTATGTATTGTGTAAATTAATACGCATCACACTTGATATACAATAGAAAGAGAAGCTTGCCTATGTGTCTTACTAATAAGTAACTCGAGTGAAGTTCTAAAATGGCCACTAACAGGGAATCTGAATTGCGCATGCGTCAACTACATCTACGTAGTAATGACGATCTGTCGCTTGGAGGGAATTTCTTGCGCTTGCGCACATGCTCTAAAAATGGCCGCTTGAAAGCTCACATGCTCAGCATCTGCTCAGCCAAGACTAAACTAAACTGTTTTACTAAATGCTAATGCGGGGAAAGCTTTTATAAGTAAACTGGGTTAGAGTAGAGATAGGTGGTATACAGTGGAACCATTTTATTTTGAAATTAATATTTTGTCTTTCTGACTTTTTATTATTATACATTTGGGCCTCGTATGTGAATCCAGAGTCTATAACCCATGTGATCACCACACATGCGTGGTATGAATGAGTCTGAAGAAATGATGCGACTCGAACACAGTCAAAGGGCGAAAAGGATACATACCCTGGGAACCAGTACCAACGTCCGCTGAAGACGACTGGGAATGCATTAAAGTTTTACTTTTGTGGCAAATATATGTGTTTGCGGGTGGGAATAAAAAATGTATGAATAAAAATTAAGGGGTGGGATCTTTAAACAATGAACTGAAAGATTAAATGGGAAAATAAGCAAGGTGTGATGATCATTCCTCCCTTGCCTGTCCAATCAGAGTTAGTATTTTTCCCAACATTGAAACATTAATGGGTGGTACATGGTTATAGAAAGGTATAATTGAAGTAGTCTTAGTTAGAAAGACGGAGATTTGCTGAATGCTGCAGAGCTCGGGATGCTGTCGGATTGACGAGGGAATGCTGATGAAGAATCGATTGCATAATTATCTACTTAAACTAAATTAATTTAGAAGAAGATCGCGGAAGAATCTCGAGAAGGAAATGTGTCAGAGAGGGGTGCTACGCAAGCGTTGGTGTTAGAGAGGTCATCTATCCTGTCCCGATTCCTGTCCTAAAGCCTTTGTTGCCTGATCTTTCCCTGGGGACCCTTCCCAGCTCCTTGGCGAGGGGGCTGATTTTCACACCATCCTAGGTAATTATACTTTCATGAATGTGCAGATGTCCTTTTCTCTCTATCCTCTCCTTTCTGAGCAACGTCATTGCCAAGTACGATGATTGTCTGATTGATTGAATAATTGAATCTTCCTTCCTGAGAGTGACCGAGACTGTATTGTGATTTGAAATTGGTTCACATAAAATAATTAGATAAAACGCATACAATTCTCCCGCCCGCCCTCCCCCCAAAAGATTAGTAAGGATTAATAGTTAACTAATCTTGAAGTAAGAAACAACACAAAAACCTTGATTCCAGCGGATTTACGGGCTTGTGTGTAAATGTGTTTTATGGGCCCAGGTGAGTATATGGTAGTGGAGTATCTGTTGCTGGTTCACGGCTGGATCAGCATTGCAAGTAAACTTGGACAATTGAAACTTGTCAGCATTTGGATTCCGAGTATGCCAGCGTTAACTTTCCCATCAACACACTTGCTCCTTCTCTACCTTTTCCGGTCAGAGAATCAGTTGGGTTGAAAGCGAAGTACTGCCACTCACTGACTACAGTGCTAGGCTTACAGTAGAGAAACTGGGCTGCAACTGGTGAGCCTCACAATTAAAATACACTAAAATATTACTAAACAGGAGGACAGATAATATGGTTGAGTACAACATTTGGCTTCTGATTGGGGGAAAAAAAAAAGAGATCACAACTTTTTTACGGTGGTCATTTCTGCACCTATTCTTATGGGGTGTGGAAATGTGGATTTCCCTGATCAGTTATGTCCCCTATCTTGGACCCCAACGGTTCTATGTGCATGTTACAAATACATGTATGTTCCCTTCAGTTCCAGTTTCGAAGACGCAAACACATGTGCGTCCACCGTTAACATGTCCTCTGTCAGATCCGCCATGAATGGGCTGGATATTCGATTCCTAAGTATGAAAGGCCACCGACTTTATATGGCTAAGTTACTCCATTTTTACAGTTCAGGCAAGTAGGCCCGATTCTGTCCTCAAAGCCTTTCCCTGCTCTCTGCCTCTGACAGCTTCAGCTTGAGCTTGCATCTGTGACCATGAACTTTGTCTCATTCTCTGCGCGGCTCACGAAGCCTGACATCAGCCTATTCTCTGCCAAGAGCTGTATTTCACCTTCGAATTATCTGCTTCCCCCTCAGCCGATGCATTCCTGCCTAGTAGCTTAAGTAAACATTCCTCCAGTTACCAAGCAAAAGGCCCGGTTTCTCTGCCCTCATGCAAGTAATTCATAGCCCTGTCACCATGGAATATTCCCATCCCCTTGCATCTCATATAGACACTTAGACGCTTGTACACGCACACACAGTCAGTATAGAATAGATTCTGTCCGAGAGCCCTTCCCTTGTGGATAACACAGTTCTTTAAACATAGGATATTAGATATGATTTGGGATTAGGTTGACATAACCCCAGACTTTTGTCTCCACATGTAGAGCTAAATGTCAAGTCCCCTTCACCCTCTAGTTGCACGTCTATCACACGTCATGCTGCTGCGCGCGCATCTCTGCCAAGTATTTCTGCTGACATTGCGAAATCATCTCCAGGTATCCACCCACACATGACAATTTACCCCTTATCATCAAGTGGACGCCCACATGGACGCCCACCTTCACGCCTACTTACACGCCCACATGCTCTTATCTCATTCTCTCTTGCTCTCTTGCTTACGTACAATTGAGAAATGTATATATACTGTACTCTGTGAATAATGTTTTGAGAATATCGAGAATACTTTTCAGCCCCGTCCAGATCCTTTTTGGTGATGGAGATATTCTCCCTTTGACTCGAGTTATTGGAATAAAGCCCTTTATGAATCTGATACCACAGACTCAGCCTCTTGCTTTATGCATGATCTTATTGATATCTGAAAAATTATGACAGCGTGATATTTTATTTACCACAGAATGGCGCCCGAACAGTTTAATCTCTTTCCCCACACGCCGGAGATGAAGGTCCTGTTTTGCCCCCTTCCATAGCCGTGATGGACTTCAAGCGTGCACGTCGCGGGTTTTTCCCGCCAACTCCCTCAGGCCACCGAAGGGGACAGACTGCGACAAGGCATCCATACGAGGCGGTGAGGAACGCAGATTGTCTACCCAGAGCCCACCTGCGAGAGAGCTGCGTCTGAGGTATACAGAGGCCCACCAGGTTTTCAAAGTCCCGATGTCCAGAGGGTCCGATGTCCGCAGTCGTCGAGTCCAGTCCATTCTCTGAGGCCTTCCGTTTCAAGGAGCTACTCGGTGAGTACCATCGCCGGGGAGGCGTGTTGACGCGCACATAGGTTGTGCCGGTCAAGACGGATTTGGGTACACAAATCCGGTCTGCACTGTTTAGCAGTGTATATGTACTGTTTAGCAGTATATCAAGTATTCCGAAGTATTCAGTTATTGTCAAGAATTCAGCGTGGTGATTAGTTAGGCAGACTGTCATCATTGTCGGTCGTTGTTAAAATGTTTAATGTTTAATGTTTAAAGTGTTCAAATATTGTGGTATGAATGATTGTTCATTGTTCACTGTTCATTATTGTGTTTTTTTCGTATTAAGTGAGTTCAAGAGTAAGTATCAGATCAGTTGTCAATATGCCGCTCTTCTCGAAGTTAAGACAGATTACTACCAGAAAAGGGGTGCTTGAAGAAGCAGTTCCTATTCCTCCTAGGGACACTACAGGACATTTTATTTTTCACAAGCATGGCTTAGACGCCATATTATTCCTTGATCTATGGGTGGACTACACCAAAGAGTTACCAGAAAGTCAGAGATGGCCCGTAGCTGGGACCTGGGATGCCGAATGTATCATGAAAGTCGAAGAAGAGTTGTGGAAGAGGAAAGCTAGACAGTCACAGAAAGACGCTGTTGAATTATGGCGTAAAGAATAGCATAGACGCACAGAGTAAGCGCTCAGAAAAGAAGAGAAAAGTATGGAGGATTCAGACAAAGCCCGAGAAAACGTGTTAGTTGAGGAAGGTATCTGAGTAAAAGCAGAACAAGTAGATGGACAACGAAACACTCTTATGAAAGAGAAAATGTAGACCAGCTTGGAAGGATGCCATTGAGTTTTTGGCGCAAGGCGTCACATAGAAGGTCAGAGTAAGTGTTTCACGAAGCAGAGAGGAGTGGACTGGAGTCTGGAAAAGCCAAGGATGAGATGTTACAGGAGGAATTTGAGCTGGTAAAATGAGCGCAGGCTGACAGAAAAAGAAATACTGACGTTGCTGGTATTTATCCCGTCCTTTCAGAGGACCTAGCAAGAGTGGCCCCAGTAAAAAGACCAGTTATAATACATATATTAATTACATAGTAGCCCAAAGGTTCTTGAGCCCCCCACCAAATGAACAGCGCATAGCTGGTGTTTACATGGTCCAACATTTGACTACATTGTCAATAGGAAATTGAGAGGGGTGCAGCTAGAGAAGGAGCAACTCCTGTGATTTGATGACACCCCTAATGTACAAAGTGTTAACGAAAAATAATTAGTGACAAGTTTAGCTTGGAAAAAGAATTGTGGGTATTTCGAATTTGCAAATTTTTCATGAATACAGGTTTGTGTTCTTGATGGTCCAGTGAGCCAATGTGCTGGGTCAAGTCGGTAAGATTATGACCCCCTGAGTGCAAATTGTATGTAAAAATAATTTTTCAATTGAGCGAATTATTGCAGTTTTTATGGAATTGAGTAGTCTTTTTGTCTTTGACAGCTTCAGAGTGAGGAGAAGGTGGGGGCCGTGTAGAGCAGAATGTGATACAGAAATCGGAGACAGATTCTGACCTTGTAGCCAGTGTAGGTGGGGGCCGATGAGAGGAGCAGAACAGGGCACTGCTTAGAAGGCTTCTCTGACATCGCATCTGTGTAATGCCTGCAGCTGGAGAGCCTTGGGGCCAGGAGTAGGAAAAACAAACAAAAGATGGCTGGCAGCCCAGGCTCAGGCCGCGCTGAGGGGCTATTTTTAACTTCTCTGATAAGACAGGGCAGCTGAGAAATGTAAGTCGAGAAAGATTCCCTTGTTCTATTCTGTGCAAAACAAGTGCCCCGAGGAAATGTCTATGGAGAAGATTTGTTTTATTTTTTAGCAATTGTTATATTGCTTCTGGTCAGAAAGTAAAATGTTGCTCTTGCTTGGAATTTTAAGGGCTATGTGCCTATATAAAAACGATTTTCAAATTCAGACATTTTTGAATTGTGGCCACAAGCTGCCACCAGTTGCATTGGATAAATGATCCAGTGGTTACGGGTCTGTGAGGAAAGATGTGAGATGCATCTTCGACTAGGACATGAGGGTACATTGTGTACAAAGAAGCATAGCACATTTTTATAAAAAAAAAAAAAAAAAAAAAAAAAAAAAAAAGAGACAGGTTCGTGTGTTCGTCATTTTTTGATTATTGTTGCTGATCCTGTGTGTCAGACTTGACGCGGTCATCATTGGGATGACCCACTGCCAGATGGGGTTGTATAGGGCAGGTAAATAAGTTATTGATTATAAGCCTGACAAATTAAGCAGGCCAGAATGTTCGCATCTGAGCTGTAGGTACTGTAATTACGCATCGCTGCTCATTTATATATGTTAGTGTAATTATCCATGCTTTCTGTGCCCGGTATACTGATGGCTTGGCACAATTACTAAATTTCACAGACATGATATTACCATTATCATGCTGTCAAAATAGCAGACAACACGTTATCAGTGTATGTCTAATTGGTGTTGGAGATGAATGAAACAAAAGAAAAAGGCTATGCAAGACTAAAATATTTTTCACATAACTGCCTTTCTCTTATAGACAGGCAGCCTCGGTCATATGTTTCCAGATTGGACATTAAGGAACAATTATGATCTGTGCACTCGCATTTTAACTCTTGAAAGGCCTGTTTTAAATAGGGACTGCCACCACAGAGGGACATATGAGGCCCGGTATTTAGGGTAATGAGAAAATATCTGACAGGATTTCCTTTTTAAAGTTTGCTTTAGTAAGCTCATTCTTGTGAGTGGTGGCCCCAAAAGTTGACTTGTTTTTGAATTAGGCTATTTATTGTATAGGTGGAAATTATTGCACATTGACTGATTTCTTTAGCAGATAAATTATTAATTATCAACATTAACAACTGTTCTTAAACTTGGTTTTCCGAATATTTAGGTAATTTAGCATTCCTATTAGGGCCTCCTAGCATTAATATTGACTTCAGGTTGGTGTAGGTTCATGTAATAGGGACATTTGCATATGAGATGTCATTTGGCTAGCTTATGAGCTAACACAATGAGGTTTGTACATTAATTTGAAGGATTTCTCGCCGTTTCACATACGCTGTGTATCTCCTATAATTTTGCTTACGCCCAGTAGCTACACACAGGGATTAATAGTATTGTCAAGACACAGGGTGGCCCCTGAGGAGGTTCGCTTCCCGCTAGCCCCTTAAGAAATTAAGCCCCTTAGAAATTAGCCCCCTTAGAAATTAAGCCAAGGAAATAGGTATGGTGTTTTCCCCTTTTTCTCATGTTTTATTGTGATCTTTCAGGGGAATTAGTCCAAGCCCCTAATACAGCTTCTACTAAAGTCCTCCCTTGGACACAAGAACACACTGTGGCATTTGAAGAATTAAAGAGAGCTTTATGTCAAGCACCAGTTTTAGCAAACCCTGATTACAACAAATCGTTTATGTTTTTGTGACAGAGCGGGATGGAACAGCACTATCTGTCCTAACACAAGATCATGCAGGAAAACACGAGCCCTGTGCTTATCTTTCTAGTACATTAGACCCAGTAGCACAGGCTTTGCCTGCGTGCCTAAATCAGTTGCAGTAACGGCCTTAGCCATAAGACAAAGTGACTCGATAGTGCTGGGCCACCCTCTGACAGTACAAGTACCACACGCAGTAGAGGTTCTCTTGAACCGGACACAAACACAACACCTGACTGTAGCTAGACTGACGGATTATGAGCTGACGTTATTTCAACCACACATAGAGATCAGACGATGCAACATACTGAATCCCGCTACCCTTTTGCCCTCCAGTACAGAAAGCGTTTCACCACACAACTATGTTGAAGTAATACATACCGTGACTAAACCAAGACAAGACTTGACAGATGTTGCACTCCCAGACCCCGACCTAACACTATATGTTGACGGCTCATGCATGAGGACAGGGGCGGGAGAATTAGTGGCAGCATATGCAGTGACTGCTGATACTGTAATAATAGAGACTAAAAGAATAGACATATTGTCAGCACAAGCAGCAGAGCTCATCGCCCTGACACAAGCGTGCATAAGAGCTAAGCACCTGAGAGTAAACATTTACACCGATTTTGTGGAGAGAAAGAGGTTTCTTGACCTCTCATGGGGCCAAGATACAGCATGGCCCCCTTATTCAAGCCCTACTGGAAGCAATACATTTACCAACAGCCATAGCTATCCTAAAATGTAAAGCACATACTAGAGCCACAGATACCATTTCCCAAGGCAATGATCTGGCAGACCGAACTGCTAAACAGACAGCTCAGACCCCACTAGACATGACAAAATCACAGATACTATCACTGTCCAAAGCCATGACAGTTAGGGATCCTTCCAAGGATGTACAAGACATACAGACACATGCTACTATGGACGAATTAAAGAAATGGTCGGAACAAGGAGGGGTACTGACTGATCAGGGTTGGATGAATAAGGGCAAATTCGATGGTACAAGTGATTATAAATACCGCACATAGTCCTGCACACTTAGGAGAGAAAGCAATGATAGATAGCTTACAGAATATATGGTTCAACAAGCACCTGCGTGCAGCAGCGAAACAAAAGGTCAGAACATGTATGATCTGTTGCCAATTCAATGCAGGTAAAGGCATTCCGATGGAACAAGGTGGATTCCATCCACCTGACCACCCTTTTGAAGTGCTCCAAATGGATTATATCCAAATAAACAGATGTAGAGGTTACAAATATGTCCTGGTACTAATGAAGCAGGTGTCCCTTCTGTTAGGGTATACCTGGAAATTCCATTGTGTGCGACATCCTGAAGCAGCAGGCCTTGTAGAAAGACATAATCAGACATTAAAATTTGCGCAGACAAAGGTATAGATTGGATGGTAGCCCTGCCGGTTGCCCTCTTTTACATGCGAATAGTAGCTCATTCTAGAACAGGCTTATCTCCCTATGAAGTGGTCTTTGGTAGACCACCAAAATATGTGGGCACTACAATGCCTAAAAGATTACTTATGTTGACAGTAACATGCTGACAGATTACCTGGCTTCCTTGATGTCTGCACTACTCTCTTGTTGTTCGCAGGTTGCTGCCGCCTTCCCTGACAACACCCAGGTCAAAGAATACTCCATCGCTCCTGGATGACAGGCGCCGAAGTCAGTGCTCTGGACCACGGGGACGGCCGTTAAAGTCAAAGTGCACCTTCACCACTCTTTTACAAAGGAAAAAAAACTTTGAACTTGGATTTTGAACAACATTTTCTAGAGGAGAATGCCCAGAAGTTTCCACAAAGCTAAACCTTGATTCAAAAAGTCAGAACCCGTTTGATCAATTAAGTCCACTAGGTGGTGAAGCGGTTGAACATGTATTCTGGCTCGCATAAGATCTTGGACAATAACATAAAGCAAAAATAAGAGAGTTAGATAAGAAGCAAATAGATGTATAGTGACTGTAATTTTTCAATATCTTAAGAGCATCACGATAATATGTATCAGCTTAATACTACATGCTATTTTTCCTCCTATTGCCTCACTTTTACACTCCTCCACTAATGATACCATAAAGCACACATTTAGTGATCTGCCATCCTATGAGCTATCATATCGACTTGCCTTACGCAACAATACCTTTATTCAGATGCTGCACCATTCACATCAGACTAGCAATGCTACAGACTGCTGGGTCTGTGGCCGACTCCCCCCCTATCAGAACTATAAGGGAGTTTTTGCCCCTTTTTCTCTATCCGTTCACACACAATGGCTCCTGTGGAGCATGGTTTAGTTTGATTAATTCCCTAGATTCGAATTCCGCAGTTTATCAAGACAACTGGGTATGGGGAAACCTGAATTTAGTTTTTGCTTAAAGTCTGCTACCCTAACAAGGAGGGACTTCCCAAAAGAACAGGAACTGATCTAAGAAATGAAGTATATGGATTAGGTAATTTTACACTTAACCTCATGATCCTGAACGTTGAATCTGAAGCTACACCAATCTTGCCCGCCATGTCCGTATTCCCAGTAAAAGAGGAATTATGTATAAGAAAGAATGGCTCCATACACATGGGCCATAGTAAATGCACCACTGTAATAAAATTCAGTGATCAAGGCAAGTCTACATTTAGAGCTTCTCGTCATTCCTACTTTATATGTGGCCAGACCGCATATATACGCCTACCTCTAGATTGGGATGGTACCTGTTACATAGCATTCCTCCTACCACCTGTTACATAGCATTCCTCCTACCACCTGTTTTCCTAGCTCCTCCTGATTATCATAGAAATACTCATTTAGTACACAATAGACAGCAGAGAGATCTCCCAATTGTCGATTACACTGAAACAGCTTGGGAAAAATACACAGATTTCAATAAAGGTTTCTTTCCCTATATAGGTACAGTTACCAATAGTAAGCTGATACGTAGATTAACCAGAACCCTTGAAGCAGTAGTGAACGAAACTATTTCCGCCTTAGGCAATTTAACAGAAGAGCAGTCTGCTATGCGGATTGTTGTGCTTCAAAATAGTCTTGTCCTTGACGTTATCCTGGCCGATAGGGGCGGAGCTTGTAGGGTCATCGGATCAAGCCATTGCATTTTTCATACCAGAAAATTTGCCATCTGTATATAAAGCCATAACTCGCCTTCATAAGATTGTAAGCCAGATACACCAGAATCCAGGCACCTGGACTTGGTCCGGTTGGTTTTGGAGTGTATTATCCACCTTTGGATGGAGGGTCCTATCCTTCCTAGGTATTGGCCTTCTCATACTATTCAGTTGCTGTCTATGCCTGCAATGTGGACCAGCGATTTGTGGTCTGTGTGCCACATCGTGTATTCCACATCAAGGTTTTCGCTCAAGATCCCGGAAGAAGAAAGAAGAAGAAATGATGCTCCATGAGCAAATCGATGGATTAATGAAGATTGATGTTTCTTGACGGGCAAGTAGGGGACAAGGAGGGAATGTGGAAATGTGGATTTCCCTGATCAGTTATGTCCCCTATCTTGGACCCCAACGGTTCTATGTGCATGTTACAAATACATGTATGTTCCCTTCAGTTCCAGTTTCGAAGACGCAAACACATGTGCGTCCACCGTTAACATGTCCTCTGTCAGATCCGCCATGAATGGGCTGGATATTCGATTCCTAAGTATGAAAGGCCACCGACTTTATATGGCTAAGTTACTCCATTTTTACAGTTCAGGCAAGTAGGCCCGATTCTGTCCTCAAAGCCTTTCCCTGCTCTCTGCCTCTGACAGCTTCAGCTTGAGCTTGCATCTGTGACCATGAACTTTGTCTCATTCTCTGCGCGGCTCACGAAGCCTGACATCAGCCTATTCTCTGCCAAGAGCTGTATTTCACCTTCGAATTATCTGCTTCCCCCTCAGCCGATGCATTCCTGCCTAGTAGCTTAAGTAAACATTCCTCCAGTTACCAAGCAAAAGGCCCGGTTTCTCTGCCCTCATGCAAGTAATTCATAGCCCTGTCACCATGGAATATTCCCATCCCCTTGCATCTCATATAGACACTTAGACGCTTGTACACGCACACACAGTCAGTATAGAATAGATTCTGTCCGAGAGCCCTTCCCTTGTGGATAACACAGTTCTTTAAACATAGGATATTAGATATGATTTGGGATTAGGTTGACATAACCCCAGACTTTTGTCTCCACATGTAGAGCTAAATGTCAAGTCCCCTTCACCCTCTAGTTGCACGTCTATCACACGTCATGCTGCTGCGCGCGCATCTCTGCCAAGTATTTCTGCTGACATTGCGAAATCATCTCCAGGTATCCACCCACACATGACAATTTACCCCTTATCATCAAGTGGACGCCCACATGGACGCCCACCTTCACGCCTACTTACACGCCCACATGCTCTTATCTCATTCTCTCTTGCTCTCTTGCTTACGTACAATTGAGAAATGTATATATACTGTACTCTGTGAATAATGTTTTGAGAATATCGAGAATACTTTTCAGCCCCGTCCAGATCCTTTTTGGTGATGGAGATATTCTCCCTTTGACTCGAGTTATTGGAATAAAGCCCTTTATGAATCTGATACCACAGACTCAGCCTCTTGCTTTATGCATGATCTTATTGATATCTGAAAAATTATGACAGCGTGATATTTTATTTACCACAGGGGGAGGGTAAAATTTATAAAAATCATCGTTGCCCTAAAATATAATGAACTACTGGGCTTGCTACTCCACCAAATACCTTCCAAGATAATAAGATTACAGGTCACAGGTATTAATAAACATAAGATGGGCAGGGTAGGAGGGAGAAAACCAAGGCTACATCCTTCCAAATGAATATTAAAGGGAGACTCTTTCAGGACCTATGTTATTTTATTTGAGACTTCAAAAAGTTCTCACCTGCCAACATAACACGGGAAATTAAACAAAGAAATCTGTTTATTTACTAACAATTTTTATTTATATTTTTTTAAATTTTTGTAAGCACTCATTGAGAAGTTTTCTCCATTGTTTTCTTAACTTATCACATATATATTCATTTAGTAGTATCCAAAAACCTAAAGCATAACCCCGTGGCTAATCATATAAAAGACAATTCATACTCTCACGCATACATCAGTCATACTCATATTTAAAATATAACACTAAACATTTAGTGGTTTGGCATAGTCTCCAGGACAAGGAAGTAACAGTGAATACAGTTATTTCAGATAGTATTGAGTCTCTGGAGACCTCTCCTCTAGATGGAAAGGGGCCTACGCGCGTTTCGGTGACAAGACACCTTCTTCAGGGCCACCAACAGGAGGGGCAACAAGCCCTAGATGATGTGGGGGAATCTGTAGAGGGTTAAATATAATAGTTATAAATAAGGCAGGTAATGTATTTTAACAAAATTTATAGACTTCATACTACTTATGTGGATCTGGGATCACTCAGATATTTTACAAAAAACCAGCATGTTTTCACTCTGTATGTATATAGCTTACATCTTTAGAAGTGACTACAAGGATAGCCCTTACACCAAAAAGATAAGTGAAATCAGATAGTAAGAATTCAAAAAGAAAAGGAAAAAAAATTATATAAACAACAAAGTACCTTGATAACTAGATGCCTCAGTAATGTATCAATCAAAAAAACAGATAAAAGCAATCTTGTCCAGTCAGTGCTTTTCAGGAACTTCTGCGTCTGTGCAGAAAAAGTGTTTATAGTTGTTATACTGACTAACTCTAGGTAAGCGTAGTATTATACATTCTCTACGTGTAGGGAAATACCTACCTTTACATTAATGCGATACTCATTTCTTCGCTATTGCCAGAGACATGTGAAGGTGCGGGTAATTTACTACCGTTTCTGCCGTGGGGTAGCGTCCCAATGAGTCCAAGATGTAAATGTAGCTTATTTGGTTCTATGAAAAATGTCAAAAATAAGATAGGTTGTACTATATAAATTGTCAGCCTGATGTCTTACATAGCAACGCTGTAGTTAAAACGGATTATTCAGCTGTGCTCGATGGCTTACCTTTATGTGGGCTTCATACGTCCCAAATAAAAGTTTTTTAGTGGGTCCTTATGACGTATGTCGCTGCGGAACACTGTTGCCGTTCAGTCGGTTAGCTCTTGCTACTAACCCTGATGTCTCTAGGAAAATGAACACGTATGTTTGTTACTGCCTATTTATCCTTTCGTTTCTAGTTGTTGACAATCTATTTTGTGGATGGTAGATCGTCATAGGAAAGATGGCTCTATTATTTAGTTTAGACTACTAAAAACTGATTTATACGTATATTCCGAAGGGGCATTACCGTGGCGGGCGCGAGATTTTGCATGCGAGAAATGCATTCCTATTTTTGGCACTAAGATGTTAACAAAGAGGTACGACATGGTGTCGGTAAATCTCATTCACCACGAGTCAGTAGTAACAAGAGATAGAATTCTTTACAGCACTGATGGTTATCGCAAAGGTATAATGCTAAATGTTTGATGTATCTTATTAACGAGGTACGTCTTTCTTGTGTGCGTAATAAAAGCTTACACTTGGCACTAGGTATCAAACAATAGAGGCATTTGACAACGCTTGCCCGGTAGTCACAGAGTAACGACCTCGCTAGTGTATCTACATACTTATGGGTCTTATTGACGAAATACGTCTTTATAGTATGTGGGGTAGGGGTTGACGCTTAGCACTAAGTATAAAGCAATAAGGACATTTCACAACGCTTACCCGGTAACCGCAGAGTGTAGACCTCGCTGGTGCATCAACTTCCGAGGATCAATCGGGGTGTGTGATGTTTGCGCGAGTTTTGAATATGATACTGGATGGCGATAGGTCAGGAGGTGAGTCACGTGATCCTAAAGACTAAAGCTGGTAATGATTGGTCTAACGGGAGGTCACATAGTATGTTGCGCGATCGCAGCAGAAACACTTGCAATCCAATACGGAATCTAGGTTGTTGGCGGAGCCATATTGTAATGTGAGGCTGGCTATGGTATAAATACATCTTATTACTAACTTTTGACGGATATAATGATTATAGAATCTTTAAGGGTGCCGAGAAACGGTAACCCAGCTGTTACAAGTATTAATAAAAAGACCAAACAAATTTGGTTATTTGGTGAAGCATTTCATGATTCTAGATTTAAATATAAATGCAGACTCATAGCAGATATACCGTTGGTAAACTCAAGCTTTTTAAGAGGGTGTAGGCGTCCCAGTATGTATACTGAGCTCCCCACATAGGCAATATATGTAGGCAGATACATATATGGGTATATATGATGTAGTTTATTGGGTCATCGCAGCTAGTCGGCCATAGGTCATAGGACTATTCAGATGATATATGAATAAGGTGAGAAGCATATCATACACGGTCGTTAGGGCTGAGTTAGATAGACAGGTACAGTAGTACTAATGTGAGTTTGATTAATGGCTTAGCCGTATGTCTAGTGAGCAAACTAGGTGACTAGCCATACAATTTCTTCATTAAGCCCATGACGTACTGTGTCGAAATAGAAAATCCAAAAGGATTCTCGTTCTTTCCTTATCTTCTCTGTGTCACGTACCGCTTTTGGAGTGATTTTCTCTAATATCAGCCACCGAAGATCTGTCTCAGTGTGGTGCTGGTCCAAGAAATGGTTAACCATTGGGGCTTGTCTTTTTCCCGTTTTAATTGCAGATTTGTGTTCGGACAGTCTGGTTCTGAACTCTCTGCCTGTCTCTCCTATGTAACCTAATCCACAGGGACACAATATCAAGTAGACTAGGTTACTGCTTCTGCAGTTGGTATGGCTTTTCAGTTTAGCTGTTTTGGAGCCATAGTTGCAGATTTGGGTGGTAATCGCTGAGGGGCACGCATGGCAGTTACCACATTTGTGGTTGCCTAAGATGGGAGGGAGTCCATCGATAGTCATCTGCTGTCCTTTACGTAGCTGTGGCCTACTGTGAACCAATTTGTCTCTTAGGTTTGAATTTCTCCTGAAAGCTACGATAGGGGGAGCTAGAGCACTGTCTTCTTCGCAGACATTCAGGATTTTCCAATTCCTGTGTAGTACCTTCTGGATCTTGTTATTCAAACTGGAATGGTTAATTACGCAGACAATTTTGTCCAGTGATGGTTTTTGTCTACCAGAGATTAGTGCGTCTCTGTTGTAATACTTAGCGCGTTTCAGGGAGTGCCTCACTAGTCGTCTGGGGTATCCTCTAAGGAGGAGTCTCTTTTGGAGTTCTTCTGCATGAATATTGAACTCACTTATGTTGGTACAATTACGCCTGATCCTTAAAAATTCTCCAAAAGGAATGGAGTCCTTTTGACAACTGGGGTGGAAGCTGCTGTGTTGTAGAATGGTGTTTTTCGCAGTCGGTTTTCTAAAGAGGCTAACTGCAATTTTGCCTCCACAATCCATAATCCAAATGTCTAGGAACTCCACTTTTTCTGTGGAGTATTTGGCCGTAAATTTAAGGTTAACGTCGCTAAGGTTAAGCCATTCAATATATTCTAGAAGATCTTGTTCATTCCCTGTCCAGATGAAGAAAATATCATCTATAAATCTATGCCATACCTGTATGTTCTCGTAGAAAGGGGCCACTTCATTAAAAATGTGTTTAAGTTCGAACTCGCCCATATATATATTCGCTACACTGGGAGCACACGAAGCTCCCATGCTGGTGCCTTTGATCTGGTGGAAAAGGGCCTCTCCGAATTCAAAAAAATTGTTATGGAGTACTATGTCAAGGCATTCCAAGATGAATCCGTTTGGTCTGTCACCCGGAGTTCTAGATAGAAGTGCCGCCACCGCCTCTAAAGCTAGATCTTGGGGGATGTTTGTATACAGAGACTCAATATCTAGTGTAACTAAATATTGAGTCTTATGATTAAACGGTAAGTGCTCTATGCTCGTAATCATGTGTCCTGTGTCTTTAATATAGGAGGCATACAGCTTGGTAAGTGGGCAGAGGAATGTGTCTACATATTTCGAGAGTGGCTCTGTACAGGAATTGATAGAAGAGACAATCGGTCTCATGGGTGGGTTCTCTGCATTTTTGTGCGTTTTGGGTACTCCGTATAGAGCAGGGACAACTGTATATGTCCGATTTAGAAAGTCTAGCTCTTTTTGACATATAAAGCCATCTCTGAAAGCTTTGGTTGTGCAATTCTCAATAAGTCTTTTTAGTTCTGGCAAAACAGATCTATTGACCTTGCGATAGTGATCTGAATTCGATAGCATGGATTTCATTTTGTCATTATAGGTGTCACTGTCCATGACGACTATGCCACCTGCTTTATCACAGGGTTTAATGGTGATAGAGTCGTTATTTTGACACCTATAATGACAAAATGAAATCCATGCTATCGAATTCAGATCACTATCGCAAGGTCAATAGATCTGTTTTGCCAGAACTAAAAAGACTTATTGAGAATTGCACAACCAAAGCTTTCAGAGATGGCTTTATATGTCAAAAAGAGCTAGACTTTCTAAATCGGACATATACAGTTGTCCCTGCTCTATACGGAGTACCCAAAACGCACAAAAATGCAGAGAACCCACCCATGAGACCGATTGTCTCTTCTATCAATTCCTGTACAGAGCCACTCTCGAAATATGTAGACACATTCCTCTGCCCACTTACCAAGCTGTATGCCTCCTATATTAAAGACACAGGACACATGATTACGACCATAGAGCACTTACCGTTTAATCATAAGACTCAATATTTAGTTACACTAGATATTGAGTCTCTGTATACAAACATCCCCCAAGATCTAGCTTTAGAGGCGGTGGCGGCACTTCTATCTAGAACTCCGGGTGACAGACCAAACGGATTCATCTTGGAATGCCTTGACATAGTACTCCATAACAATTATTTTGAATTCGGAGAGGCCCTTTTCCACCAGATCAAAGGCACCAGCATGGGAGCTTCGTGTGCTCCCAGTGTAGCGAATATATATATGGGCGAGTTCGAACTTAAACACATTTTTAATGAAGTGGCCCCTTTCTACGAGAACATACAGGTATGGCATAGATTTATAGATGATATTTTCTTCATCTGGACAGGGAATGAACAAGATCTTCTAGAATATATTGAATGGCTTAACCTTAGCGACGTTAACCTTAAATTTACGGCCAAATACTCCACAGAAAAAGTGGAGTTCCTAGACATTTGGATTATGGATTGTGGAGGCAAAATTGCAGTTAGCCTCTTTAGAAAACCGACTGCGAAAAACACCATTCTACAACACAGCAGCTTCCACCCCAGTTGTCAAAAGGACTCCATTCCTTTTGGAGAATTTTTAAGGATCAGGCGTAATTGTACCAACATAAGTGAGTTCAATATTCATGCAGAAGAACTCCAAAAGAGACTCCTCCTTAGAGGATACCCCAGACGACTAGTGAGGCACTCCCTGAAACGCGCTAAGTATTACAACAGAGACGCACTAATCTCTGGTAGACAAAAACCATCACTGGACAAAATTGTCTGCGTAATTAACCATTCCAGTTTGAATAACAAGATCCAGAAGGTACTACACAGGAATTGGAAAATCCTGAATGTCTGCGAAGAAGACAGTGCTCTAGCTCCCCCTATCGTAGCTTTCAGGAGAAATTCAAACCTAAGAGACAAATTGGTTCACAGTAGGCCACAGCTACGTAAAGGACAGCAGATGACTATCGATGGACTCCCTCCCATCTTAGGCAACCACAAATGTGGTAACTGCCATGCGTGCCCCTCAGCGATTACCACCCAAATCTGCAACTATGGCTCCAAAACAGCTAAACTGAAAAGCCATACCAACTGCAGAAGCAGTAACCTAGTCTACTTGATATTGTGTCCCTGTGGATTAGGTTACATAGGAGAGACAGGCAGAGAGTTCAGAACCAGACTGTCCGAACACAAATCTGCAATTAAAACGGGAAAAAGACAAGCCCCAATGGTTAACCATTTCTTGGACCAGCACCACACTGAGACAGATCTTCGGTGGCTGATATTAGAGAAAATCACTCCAAAAGCGGGACGTGACACAGAGAAGATAAGGAAAGAACGAGAATCCTTTTGGATTTTCTATTTCGACACAGTACGTCATGGGCTTAATGAAGAAATTGTATGGCTAGTCACCTAGTTTGCTCACTAGACATACGGCTAAGCCATTAATCAAACTCACATTAGTACTACTGTACCTGTCTATCTAACTCAGCCCTAACGACCGTGTATGATATGCTTCTCACCTTATTCATATATCATCTGAATAGTCCTATGACCTATGGCCCACTAGCTGCGATGACCCAATAAACTACATCATATATACCCATATATGTATCTGCCTACATATATTGCCTATGTGGGGAGCTCAGTATACATACTGGGACGCCTACACCCTCTTAAAAAGCTTGAGTTTACCAACGGTATATCTGCTATGAGTCTGCATTTATATTTAAATCTAGAATCATGAAATGTTTCACCAAATAACCAAATTTGTTTGGTCTTTTTATTAATACTTGTAACAGCTGGGTTACCGTTTCTCGGCACCCTTAAAGATTCTATAATCATTATATCCGTCAAAAGTTAGTAATAAGATGTATTTATACCATAGCCAGCCTCACATTACAATATGGCTCCGCCAACAACCTAGATTCCGTATTGGATTGTAAGTGTTTCTGCTGCGATCGCGCAACATACTATGTGACCTCCCGTTAGACCAATCATTACCAGCTTTAGTCTTTAGGATCACGTGACTCACCTCCTGACCTATCGCCATCCAGTATCATATTCAAAACTCGCGCAAACATCACACACCCCGATTGATCCTCGGAAGTTGATGCACCAGCGAGGTCTACACTCTGCGGTTACCGGGTAAGCGTTGTGAAATGTCCTTATTGCTTTATACTTAGTGCTAAGCGTCAACCCCTACCCCACATACTATAAAGACGTATTTCGTCAATAAGACCCATAAGTATGTAGATACACTAGCGAGGTCGTTACTCTGTGACTACCGGGCAAGCGTTGTCAAATGCCTCTATTGTTTGATACCTAGTGCCAAGTGTAAGCTTTTATTTCGCACACAAGAAAGACGTACCTCGTTAATAAGATACATCAAACATTTAGCATTATACCTTTGCGATAACCATCAGCGCTGTAAAGAATTCTATCTCTTGTTACTACTGACTCGTGGTGAATGAGATTTACCGACACCATGTCGTACCTCTTTGTTAACATCTTAGTGCCAAAAATAGGAATGCATTTCTCGCATGCAAAATCTCGCGCCCGCCACGGTAATGCCCCTTCGGAATATACGTATAAATCAGTTTTTAGTAGTCTAAACTAAATAATAGAGCCATCTTTCCTATGACGATCTACCATCCACAAAATAGATTGTCAACAACTAGAAACGAAAGGATAAATAGGCAGTAACAAACATACGTGTTCATTTTCCTAGAGACATCAGGGTTAGTAGCAAGAGCTAACCGACTGAAAGGCAACAGTGTTCCGCAGCGACATACGTCATAAGGACCCACTAAAAAACTTTTATTTGGGACGTATGAAGCCCACATAAAGGTAAGCCATCGAGCACAGCTGAATAATCCGTTTTAACTACAGCGTTGCTATGTAAGACATCAGGCTGACAATTTATATAGTACAACCTATCTTATTTTTGACATTTTTCATAGAACCAAATAAGCTACATTTACATCTTGGACTCATTGGGACGCTACCCCACGGCAGAAACGGTAGTAAATTACCCGCACCTTCACATGTCTCTGGCAATAGCGAAGAAATGAGTATCGCATTAATGTAAAGGTAGGTATTTCCCTACACGTAGAGAATGTATAATACTACGCTTACCTAGAGTTAGTCAGTATAACAACTATAAACACTATTTCTGCACAGACGCAGAAGTTCCTGAAAAGCACTGACTGGACAAGATTGCTTTTATCTGTTTTTTTGATTGATACATTACTGAGGCATCTAGTTATCAAGGTACTTTGTTGTTTATATAATTTTTTTTCCTTTTCTTTTTGAATTCTTACTATCTGATTTCACTTATCTTTTTGGTGTAAGGGCTATCCTTGTAGTCACTTCTAAAGATGTAAGCTATATACATACAGAGTGAAAACATGCTGGTTTTTTGTAAAATATCTGAGTGATCCCAGATCCACATAAGTAGTATGAAGTCTATAAATTTTGTTAAAATACATTACCTGCCTTATTTATAACTATTATATTTAACCCTCTACAGATTCCCCCACATCATCTAGGGCTTGTTGCCCCTCCTGTTGGTGGCCCTGAAGAAGGTGTCTTGTCACCGAAACGCGCGTAGGCCTCTTTCCATCTAGAGGAGAGGTCTCCAGAGACTCAATACTATCTGAAATAACTGTATTCACTGTTACTTCCTTGTCCTGGAGACTATGCCAAACCACTAAATGTTTAGTGTTATATTTTAAATATGAGTATGACTGATGTATGCGTGAGAGTATGAATTGTCTTTTATATGATTAGCCACGGGGTTATGCTTTAGGTTTTTGGATACTACTAAATGAATATATATGTGATAAGTTAAGAAAACAATGGAGAAAACTTCTCAATGAGTGCTTACAAAAATTTAAAAAAATATAAATAAAAATTGTTAGTAAATAAACAGATTTCTTTGTTTAATTTTCCGTGTTATGTTGGCAGGTGAGAACTTTTTGAAGTCTCAAATAAAATAACATAGGTCCTGAAAGAGTCTCCCTTTAATATTCATTGTTTTTTCCCCCCTCCTCTTGGACCTCAAATTACCTTAGGGGGGGCCTTTCGCTTAGATTTATTACATCCTTCCAAATTACATGCAGCCACCATGTCAGGAGCTCTGAGGCTACCAGACATGTTTTTGTACCACCTGGTGCACGAACTGTTCCAAATACTACCATTGTTAGAAATAGGATTCCTGGTTGGCTGAGATGTGCGGCCAGGCAGGAACCACCACTCTATTCAGGGTAAGCTAGATAACATGTGTTCAACCTCTGGTAGCTTGTATTTATTTTTGCATTTGGATGGTTCCTGTTTCCAGGTGAGTCGCTATGAGCAGCGATAACGTTCAGGGATTTGTGGAGGGTTGGATTGGGAGTCTGCTATTCCTTGGCTCAGACAGTCTTGAACATATATGCGGCTCTTCCAAATTCTAAACTGTGTATATCTATATAATGTGATCTTTGCAACACACTTCAGTTTAGTATATTGAATTATAACATTGTATTGTGTGACAATTGCTTCATGTGGCAGAATGTAATCACGTGCTTAGAAACATTGATGCCTCACCACCACTACCCTGACAACAATGCTATAAGAGAAGTCTGCAGTCTTTTGCCCTGAGTTGTGGCTCAGGTGCTACAGAAGATGGAGTAATATTATAGTATTTTGCAGCGCACAGCCCGAACTGATGTAGTTAAAGGTGCCCTTGTGATGAAGAAAAAGGGGACACTGAAAAACATTAATTACCACACTATGGTCAAGTGGAAGCCGGTATAGATGCAATGTTTCCTGGTTTCTTGTACAATTCAGCCACTACATAGTTATCTCACTCTCTCTCCCATTTTAGACCAAAGCTTTGTGTTTATTTCTGTGAGGAGCTAAATTAGTGATCGGTGTTTGCTACATTCAGGCTGTGTGTGTTTCATAAGGTTTGGTGGTAAGTGTTTCTGGAGAGTAATATTTTATTGTGAGAGCTAAAATGTAAACCAGAGCACCCACCTCGGGTCAACTCATCGAGGCTATTTGCTACATGTAGCTAGCAGCTTTCATTCTTAAATTAATTAATGCACCACTCTCCACCAACCAACTATTTATTCACTGAGCCGCACAGTCCTGTTTCCAATCTCCATCCATCCGGTTGCAATTTGTTTTCAAAATATTTATTGAGAAGGGACTACTCAACCCCCCCTTGCAGTGGCCAGGCTCGCTCAGTCCATGCAGTATGGAGCTTTTCGGATACAATTTGCCAGGGCTGCTTTTGGTTACCAGACCAGTCCTGGAGACTCGAAACGGTAAATGAGCGCTTTAAGCTTTGCAAGGGGTATAGAAAACGCTATATAATCAACTCAACTGTGCCTGCATAGGTTATTTGGACGCACTCCAAGGATGGTGGCTTTTAGGAAGATACGGCAGCAGAAAATGAGTCTGGACCACGAGACTTTCTCTTTCCGCCTTCTACTTTCAGCCCTGTCAATGGTTCAGGGTTCGAAGAGGAAGCTGGAAAGCCTCCTAGCACAGACACCATAGCCTACAACATATAGGAGAATGATATATGAACACAACTCACCACATATTCGTATGCAGCGTGTCAATGGCACACAATCAAAGATGCTCTCCTCCCTTGTCATTCACTGTACACACACTTTATGTGTCTGATTTGACACCATCCCGCTTCCGCGAACCTGCGGCCGGGCCTGACACACCTGAAAACAAATGCAAAACGCAGAGAGCAACGAAAACCACCCGGTCTCTACACTGTGTCACGAGTGCACCGCCTCCTGACTGGGCGTCAACAGGACGTCACGTAACGGTAAGGGTGCTAAGAGGCCAATCGTCCAACAGTACATACTGCGCCTGCGCGAGGCTCAGACTGTACGAGTACAACTAAGAAAATGAGAGAAAACTTGTATTCATGGTTTCTTGTGTTTCTGTTACTTTGGTAATTGTGTGCTCGGATAGGACTCCTATCCTATAATCCTTTCCTGCCAGTTACTAATTACCACGGAAAAATGATTTTATATTTTTTGCCTTCTGGTTCGTTACTACCGCTACATAGGAAGGGTGTTAGGGTCAGAGCTGCCTACTTTTGATCTAGAGAACCAGGTTAGCGTCGCCTCAACATCCTGTGATTCTCCGTGCGTTAAAAAAAACCAAGCATTGGCATAGCCAATAGGTCTCGCCTTTGGGACCTTATAAGTATATAGTTATGCAGCACAATATCCTTACTGCAACAACATCAACTGTTGCATGACTAAACACTTATAAGGTCCCAAAGGCGAGACCTATTGGCTATTTATTTAGGCTATCTGATAGATCTGCATGTATATAGGATAGATAGATAGATTAGATTGATTGTGAAGAACGCCGCATAGAGCCCTTGTAGCAGAAAAAAAGAGGGGTACATTTTCCACTCTATCTGTACAGTAGAAAGAGATATATAAAAAGCGCGAACCCCACATGTAGTGACAGTTATTACAGCAGAAAAAAACACATTGCTGAGATGAACGACAAAATCAGCCACATATTACAAGAGCACTAAGTAAGAAGGTGTAACCGAACCAATCCATGTTTACGTTTTATGTTCTCTCAGCTCAACACAAAAACCTAAAGGGTTTTGGAGCATTAACAAATGTTTTCCTCACACGTAGGTCTGACCTCGCACGCCAGGCTTTTATTGCATTTGCTGTGACTAGCTGCTTTCCTATTTTTTCGTCATAGAATGCCAAATCCACAAACCCAGAAATATAAATAGCCGTTGCCTTGGAGACAAGAGGGTATTCTCATTTTTCTCGGTACTGACCCCAGCGTGATATTTTGGTTAGTGCGACGTGAAGTCGTTGCATGGGAATGCTGTTCGACTGCTCAGGAATATTTCTGCGGTTTGTTTTGGTTCTGGCTGGCAGCGCTTCAGCCATAAATGAAAGATAAAGGGAGAGACTGCGGCATGGAGTGCGAGGCAGAGGTGGGCTTGTAGAGGGGAGAGAGCGCGCGACGGGGGGGGGGCAGACAGTCAAAGAGAGAGACCGGCAGCAGACTCAGAGGAGAGAGAGAGCGCACGGGAGGGGTAGAGAGAGAGAGAGAGAGAGACAGTCAAAGAGAGAGAAGCTGAGACAGGCAGTCAAAGAGAGGGAGAGAGGCAATCACAGAGAGAGGCAAGCCAGGCAGTGGTTAGTGAGAGAGGCAGAGACAGGCAGTGGAGTGAGATAGAAGCATAAAGAGAGAGAGAGGAGCGAGGCAAGTAGAAAAGACAGGCAGACAGAAAGTCAACGGAAGAGAAAGAGAGGCAGGCAGTCAAAGAAAGAAAGCAAGAGACATTCAGCGGAAGAAAAAAATGAAACGGGCAGAGAGAGCAAGTCAAAAAGAGAGAGCGGGGCAGAGATAGACCGTGGAAGAGTGAGACCGGCAAGGTAGAAAAGAGAGACAGCGGAACAGAAAGAGAGACAGGCAGTCAGAGAGAGAATCTGGGACAGACAGTGGAAGAGAGAGACAGAGACAGGCAGGGGAAGAGAGAAAGGGGCAGAGACCGACACATTGAAAAAGAAAGGGAAGCAGCAGAGGCAGAGAGCGGATCAGAGAGGGAGGGAAATACAGGGGAAATGATAGAGTGGTGGTGACAGAAACAGTCCAATGCACAGAGACAGGGAGACTGATACACAGAACGAGGCAGAGTCGGACTGTGGAAAGATAGACAAGGAGACAGACACAATGGAAAAGATAGAGACATTCAGGGGTAAGACAGAAGCGGAGAATGACAGTGGGAAAGAGAGGGGCGCAGACTGAAGCACAGAGAGGCAGAGACAGGCTCACTGGAAAAGATAGAGAAGTAGAGGCACAGAGAGAGACCGCGATAGACAGTGGAAAAGAGGGCACGAGAGAGAAAGATATATTAGAGGAGAAAGAGCGGCGAAAGAGAAAGAAAGAGGAGGAGAGACAGGAACAGTGGAAGATAGAGAGACTGAGAGACAGAGGGAGGACTAGAGAGACGGGCGGAGGGGCGGTGCAGAAGGATTAAAGCAGAGATAAGAAGTAGGCACTTTAAGAGAAACAGAAAAGGCGAGACAAAAAAAGAAGATAGAGCAGAAACACGCGAGAAACAGAGCAGGGACAGGCAGAATCACATAAATGACACAAAACATGAAGAGAAAAAAATGTCCAATAAAGAAAGAAAGTTAAAGAGCAGAGAATAAATGTGGAATATATGGGAGAAGGGGGAGAAGGCAAGTAAGAGCCAGCGCTCAGAAATCTGCAGTGCACATTGTAGGGTCACTGCCTGGAGACGCTCACACCACAAGTTAAATGAACAAGCAGTGGGTACGCGGCCGTAAAAGTAAGACCGCGCGGTCGTGAAAGCGAAAGTGATCGCGATGACGCGCTCTGTGCTAAACACGCAAGGGATGCACGCACAGCAGTGATTGGAGAGGCAGAGCGTGGCGCGCACGCATGGGCGCATAATCGCAAGCTGGTGGCCATCAAAAGCCTTTGGTAGCACTTCGAAAAGCCACTGACTAAATGTCTCGGAGAGACAGCACATGCGCTAGCTCAGCGAGACCTAAATAAAAAGCAGTGTTAAAAAACCCATAGGTCTCGCTCTGTGAGCTTAAGAGCTATTGGTGTTGTAAATGGCAATGTGTTATGGAGTGATTGTATGTGGTTTCGAGCGGAATTATGTGGGTTGTATTGGATTTGTTGTGGAATTATGTGGCATGGTGTGCAGTGGAATTATGTGAATAGCAATGTGGTTTTGTGTGTACTGGAAATATGTGGAGTGGATTGTGTGTCATGGAGTGTAATTATGTGGAATTTCTTTTGTGGACTGGTATGTGATGGAGTTTAATTATGTTGTCAGGCTCCTCCTTCCAGAATCCTCGGGATTGCGCTGAAGCTCAAAGGGGTTCCACCTCTCGACGGCCCCAAGTCTGGAATGTGCACACACAGACTATTGAGGTAGTCAAGTGAGGGAAGGACAGGGAAGGAACAGCAGGGAGGGAGATCTGGACAAGGGAAACAATGAAACACAAGATTAATACAAGGTCGGATTCCTGTAACACCTACCCCCCCTCAAACGTCCGTTATAGTATGAGCACCTAAACTCACATATATCCTACCTGTAAAGGAATAAAAGGTTAGCTTTGGATGCCAGAAGAGAGTAGGGTGAAGGCACGGAGTCCACATTGGCTAGTAAACAAAGGGAGACACTATGAGGATTACACTTAACAGGAACAACATACAGTTATATTGATATACTGTTCTCGCTCTCTCTCTCTCGCTCACCTACCTAAGCCCTTCTGTGGTAGCTCCCGTACTTGTGTGCCAAAACAGTAGATACACCCTCGCTTTTGACTCTCTCCTGGGATAGGAAGCAAAGAACAACCAGTAGCAATTACAGGCACAAAGTAGGCGCGGTTAATGTCAGTCTTAACATTGCCCCAATATTATGTAGAAAAACTGCCAGCGTTACTCTCACTAGGCTTATTCACTCATAAGTTCCAACGTCAGTGGGACCAAGGCTTGCTTCGGTTTTCCTTATGGCACTGTAAGGCTTTTACTGTGGTTTTCTCACCTAATATCGTCTTAGGTGCTACAAACAAGGTGAAGGGGAGAGGGAAATGTCGATCTCTCCTGAGTTATTTGGAGGTGCTTCAAGCACAGCCAGTGATTTAAATCGGAAAACACCTCCCCCGCAAAGAGGTGGCGAACTGCCAGCCTCGACCAACGGGAGAGATTGAGCTCACTTCGTAATTAGGGACCAGCAGTAGCGAGTATAGCAACAGCAGGCTCAGCACAGAAAAGCCTCTCCCGCATGAGACTGCACAGTGCAAGCCTCGACCAACGGGAGAAACGAGCCCGCTTTCACCGGGCTGATGACAAGGTGTTCGAAACACTCCCCACAAGAGACCCTAGTCTACGGTCTCAACCAACAGGGAAGCAAATGGCCAAAAATCCCTCTGGCCCAGTCAAAGATCCTTTCTAGGGACCCTATCGACATAAACAGTGGACCCCCCACTCTTACCGCCGTAATAGTAGCCAGCAGACACTGAAGATGAAGACTGGAAACGCTGCTACAGAATAATCGGCAGCGTTTGAGGGCTCCGCTTGTCTTTTACGTGTTCTGTACGTACTGTTCTGAGCACGTACAGCGTGCTTCTCAGGGCATGCCGGGACTTGTAGTTCATTCCGGCGTATATCGCGCGTGTGACAGTCAGCTCTTTACCGGGTCTTACAGATCCTGACAGTACATCCCCGTCTTGAAGGATGTTGACTGGCAGACGGTTTGTCAGGGTGCAGCCTATGAAACCTAGACACCAATCGAGGAGCGTGACCCGCCTTTGCCGGTTCCCACGAGTCCTCCTCAGGCCCATAACCCTTCCAGGAGAGCAAGTACCACAGCTGTCCCCGCACTAACTTGACATCGCGTATCTCTTTGACCTCATACTCCTGCTCATGGCGTACCCATACGGGCACTGGGGCGCGCTTTATTGGGCTGTGGGAAGGTTTCAAGAGGGAGACGTGAAACACGGGGTGGATTCGGAAGTTGGATGGTAGGCGTACCTTTACTGCAACAGGGTTAATAAGCTTAAGCACCCGATAGGGGCCTATGAACCTAGGATTAAATATGCTGTGTTTCTTAAAACGGATGTGTTTCGTCGACAGCCAAACCAAATCCCCCTTTTTATACAAAGGCCCTGGTCTGCGGTGTTTGTCTGCCTGTGTCTTGTATCTTTTTTTGGCTTGAAGCAGATTGCTCCGTGTAACGACTAATGTCTTGTGTACATGGGACAATCGCTTCCTGAGGTCAGGAAGTCTGGCGTTGGTACTAGGAAAGAGTAATGGGTGGAATCTAGGGTGAAACCCATAGGTACTGAAAAATGGGGTAAGTTGGGTGGAGGCGTGTTTAGCGCTGATGTATGCGATCTCGGCCACCCACAACCAGTTCACCCAGGCATCGGTATTGCTATCAACATAACACCAAAGGTATTGTTTAAGGGTTTGATTTAGTCTTTCTGTTTGGCCATCCGTCTGCGGGTGGAAACTCGTGGACAAGGAAGAGGATATCCGGAGCTCGGCACACCAGGTTTTCCAAAAGCGAGCAGTGAATTGGGCTTCTCTAACGGACACTATGATTTTCGGAAGGCCATGAAGACGGACTACATTCGTGAACAAGAGATGAGCCAACTGACTTGCTGTGGGTGCTTGGTTACATGCAATAAAATGCCCCATCGTTTTTTTTTTTTTTTTTTTGTGAAACCTTTATTACAAATTTCAATAAATATACAAGTATGGGCCTACAACCTTCAGGCCGGCCGCTAGTAAACAATAAGACCATAAAACATATGTATAAACACAAGCGGCAAGCAGTAAAAGTCCCACAGGTCAGAAATATCATGTGCGGCTACAATGCCTGAACATCCCAAATAACGGTTTCATTTTAAATGAAAAAACGAGAAACAAACCCACAAGGCGGCAAAAGTCTAGGCAACATTATGTGCTCCCATCGGGAGGGCCCTACCAACCTACAAGAATAGGAGGGGGGGAATGGCAGGGGGCGGAAACAAAGTAATCACGGTAACACAGAATCAAGGGAATGCGCAGACTAGGGAGACTGGGCCGTAGCCGAGTCGCGCGTCAGTGGCGGGGTACAAATCCCGCCGCGATAGGAGTTCCAGGGGCCCCACACCTTTACCCATTTCCCAGGCTTGCCTCTCGCCACATACACAACCTTTTCTCGGAACATACACCAATCCATGTTTTCCTTCCATACCGAGATCGTGGGTGACCTCTGGGAGCCCCACAGTTGTGCTATGTCACGCTTGGCCACCATATATCCCAATGTCACCCACCACGTTTGCGTCACCGTATAATCCGTCGGCTCCCAAACATTCAACAAACACCTCCTCGCCTCGGGGAACAGCGCAACATGCGTCACCGCATGCACACCGCGCCAGAATCGAGTCACCCCCGGACATTCCCACAAAATATGGAAGAAGATCCCTAACATACCACACCCACGCTTACACATCCCATCCACCGCATACCCCATACGCATCAGGCCCGGTCCCGTAACATAGACCCTGTGGAGTATCTTGAGCTGGACGAAACGAAGGCGGGCCGGTATGGCCACCTCTTTCGGGGAGGCCACCGCAGACACCCAATCCTCGTCGTCCAGCTCCAATCCATCAGCGACCCATGCCTCACGAAGGGCGGCCAGCAGTCCCGATCGATCGTTGATGAGCTTTTTATAAATCAATGAGATAGTGCCATCCGGTACATACCCGTCTAGCACTCTATCTTCCAATGGGGAGCACTCCGGGATGGACGCGACCTCCGGGAATACGGAACACAACGCGTGACGAACCTGCACATACCGGAAGTACTCCCTGTCATGCAACTGGTATTCCGCTTTCAGCACATCAAACGTTTTAAATCCCCCTTTCGTCCAAAGATCCCCCACCCTGCTGATGCCAATCGTGTCCCACTTCTCAAAGCCTTTCGTCGTCCACAAACCACCCAGTCGCTCAGAAGCATACAATGGCGTTGCCCGGGTCAACCGATCCTTCCACCCCATCGCCGAGTTTGCCGCATGCCACACCCGTACCGCGACCCGTGTCGGACCCGTCAAACGTGCGTCGAGCGATCTAGAGTAGAGCGCACGATTGTAGTCGCCACCCGGCAACAACAATTTGTCCATTTCAAAGGCCGGATTAAGGGCGGGCCCATAAAGCCCGTGGTTTATCGCCGCCAGCTGGGAGGCCCAGTAATAACGTTTGATGTCGGGGAGGGCGACCCCCCCATCGTACCACGGGAGCGTCAGCTTCGCGAGGGCGATCCGCGGCCTCCCATCCCAAAACAGTTGGCGCTGCAGACCCTCCACCTCCCGAAAGTAACTAGCCGCAACGACATCCATCGTGTTTTGTAAGGCATATAAAAACCGTGGCAACGACATCATCTTAAACAGCACCGCCCGGCCGAGCGGCGAGAGCGGCAAACGCCGCCAACGCGCCACATCCGCCTTCAAACGTTGGAGGGGAGGGAATAGGTTCTGTGTGTATCGGGCCGCAGAGTCCAGGGTAATAAAAATTCCCAGATACTTAAATCCCTGTTGAGCAACCTGGATAGGACAACCCCGCGGGAGGATAGGAGCCTCCCCTGAAAGGACATATACACAGGACTTAGCCCAGTTGATGACTAGGCCTGAGTTACGGCCAAAGGAATACAGTACATCCACCAACACAATCAACGATTCACGCGGGGAAGCAAGATACAAAAGAATATCGTCCGCGTAGAGAGAGACGCGATCCTCATATTCAGGAGTCCATCGGAGACCACGAATCGAAGGGTGCCACCGCAGCCACTCCGCCAGGGGCTCCAAGGCGAGCGCAAAGAGGAGAGGCGACAGTGGGCAACCCTGTCGCGTGCCCCTGCCCAATTCAAAGGGAGCCGACACTCTACCATTCACCACCACCTGCGCCAGTGGTCCGGAATACAACAATTTCACCCAGCCAATGAATCCCGGGCCAAACCCAAACTTCTCCAGCGTCGCCCAGATATATGGCCACTCAAGCGTGCTGAACGCCATGGTGGCGTCCAGGGACGCCAAAATGGCTGGCTCACGTATGAACGGAACCCTCGAGAGCACCCCATGCAAACGCCGCAGGTTAAGCGCGGTGTTGCGATGAGGAATAAAACCGGACTGGTCCTGATGGATCAGATCGCACACCACGCTGACCAGCCGATTAGCCAGCACCTTGGCCAGAATTTTCGGTTCCGCATTCAAAAGCGAAATGGGCCTGTAAGACGTGACCCGATCACGCGGCCTCCCCTCCTTATGAATAACCACAATAGTGGCTAGACGCTGGTCCCGCGGGAGGGAACCCGCCGCCCGGGCCGCGAGGAACATGTTACGAAGATGCGGCGCCAAGGTATCCGGCCGCAATTTGTACAATTCAATGGGAAGGCCATTAGGACCCATGGCCTTGCCAGATGCGACTGAGCGTATGGCCAGGGCGATCTCCTCAGATGTCGGAGTCGCGTCCATCAACGATTTATCCCCCACCGAAAGGGAAGGCAACGCAATATCTTTAAGCAGGCCGCGGGAATCCTCTTCCGAGCGAGAAGAGACCGGGGAATACACCCCACGGAAATACTCTGCGAAGCAATCAACAATTTCCACAGGATCAGTAACACACACACCATCCTCTCTCTCAACCAGCGGGACAACTCGACTCGCTCTCTCCTTTTTATCCAGCCACGCAATCAGTTTTCCAGCCTTATCACCCATATCATACAGTCGCCCCTGTTGCTCCCTACTCAGGCCCCTGGCCGCTTCGGTGACCAGGGCCTTGTAGTCCGCTTGTTTGAGTCTGAGAGCATGCAATTTGTCTTCCGTGACACCACTATCGAGGTCGCCCTCCAACTCAATTATCTCAGACTCGATACGGGTCACCTCCTCCCGCTCGCACCTCTTGGAATGGGAAATGAGGGACAGGGCTTCCCCCCGGAGTACCGTTTTGAACGCCTCCCACAGAGAAACAGCAGACGACACCGATCCCACATTATCTCCAAAATATTGCTCAAGGGATTTAATCAAATCTGCGCGAATTGCGGGATTACGCAGATACCAGGAGTTGATCGGGACCACCCTCCCCTCCACCCCCAGGACAATATCGAAATGTAACAAGAGCGGGGAGTGGTCTGAAATACCCCGAGCAAGATGTCGCACCTCCCCGATCCTCCCCGCCTGTGCCGCTGGCATCAGAACATAATCAAGTCTCGAAAGACTACCATGAGCCCCGGAATGAAAGGTGTATTGTGCCTGCGCAGGGTGTTTTAGCCGCCAACAATCCACCAATCCCAGGGTATCCAAGAGGCCAGACAGCCAAGTTTGGGCCCGGGGGAGATCCCTGGGTGGGTAACGATCCTCAGCTCCAGAGACCACAGCGTTAAAATCCCCTCCAACCACTAGAATCCCCTCCGGCAGTCCAAGAAGAAGGTGCCCCAAATCAGCAAAAGTAGTCGTCTGCAACCCCGGCGGGACATAAACAGAAACCAGGACAACCACTTTACCCTCCCATCTACCCACCAGAGCCGTATAGCGCCCTCTGTCATCATGGAGCACCTCGTCAACCTCCAATGGGAACGAGGTTTTAACCATAATGCCCACACCCCTCGAACCAGAGGTGAAGCCCGAATGAGCCACAAGGCGATAGCCCCGCCTGTTCATAGCACAGAAGGAATTACCAATAAGGTGTGTTTCCTGCAAGAACACGATGTCAGGTGAAATCCGTTTTAAAAACTGCAGGACCACCCCCCGTTTTATCCTGTCCCAAAATGCCCCATCTTGGTTAGATAATCAATGACCACGATTATAGCGGTTTTTCCTTGATCCTTGGGCAGTCCTACAATGAAGTCCACTGAGAACATTTCCCACGGTACATAGGGCGTGGGCATTGGTTGTAGGAGTCCTTGGGCTTGACGGTGGTCCGTCTTCATTCGAGCGCATGTGGAGCATTCTTTTACCCATTTCCGGATATCAGGACGAACTGTCGGCCACCAGAATTGTCATAATACTTTTTCTAGCGTTTTCTCGCCCCCCCCATGTGACCGGCACACGGAAGATCATGACACCAGGTAAACACAGTTTTACACAGAACCTTATTCGGGACCAATACCTGGGAACCCCTCATAGGGAGATCTTGTCATATCATCCACTCCCGGTTATGTCGGAGCCATGTTCTCCAGAGACATGTTTGTTCCCCTTTACGGATACCCCGCAGGAAACCGCGTGTTTGGGTAACGCACAGGACTTTACAGGGTTCTATGATCGCTCGTTCCGGGGTGATGGCATGCATCGTGGGATTTTCTTGCCGGGTGAGGGCATCCGCTTTTTTGTTGTCCACTCCTGGACGAAAGATTACGATAAAATGGTACTCCTCAAAAAACTGCATCCAACGGAGTTGTCGCGGGGTTAGATGTCTTGCGGCTCGCATGAACTGTAGGTTGCGATGATCGGTGTACACCGTCACTTGATGTACCGCTCCCATCAGCCAATGTCGCCATTCCAGAAACGCATCCTTGATAGCCAACAGTTCCTTCTCGGCTATCGTATAGTTTTGCTCTGCCGCGTTTAGCTTCCGGGACATGAAGGCAATAGGATGGAGATACCCAGTGGTTTCATGCCTTTGGGATAAGACGGCTACTAATGCCACTTCCGATGTGTCGGCTTCAACGATAAAAGGCAGTTTGGGATTGGCATGGGTAAGAACTGGAGCCGTGATAAACGCCTTTTTTAGACGGTCGAACACCTCCTGAGTTTCTTCAAACCATAAGAAGACAGACTTTTTTCTGGTCAAACGGGTTAATGGTGCCACCAGGTCGGAGAACTGATGAATAAACCGCCTGTAGAAGTTTGCAAATCCCAACAGGCTTTGTATATCCTTGATGTTGCACGGACGAGGCCACTCAGCTACAGCCTTGACCTTCCTCTCTGCCATCACTTGACCCGACGGGGTAAGCATGACCCCCAAGAACTCCACCGTCGTCACATGAAAATCGCACTTTGAGATTTTGCAGAAGAGGCTATGTTTGCGTAGAGCCTTCAGGACTAAGCTCACGTGGATCACATGTTCTTCTTCATTAGCCGAGTATATCAGAATGTCGTCTATATAGACCACTACGAAGCGGTCTAGGAACTCTCTGAGCACTTCATTCAAGAAAAATTGGAACGCAGTGGGGGCGTTGCACAGCCCGAAGGGCATTACTAGGTATTCGAAAAGCCCGTACTGCGTCTTGAAGGCCGTTTTCCACTCGTCCCCATGGCGGATCCGGACGAGATGATACGCCCCCCTCAGGTCCAGTTTGGTATAGATACCTGCCGCTCTGACTTGCTCCAACAGGACCGGAATTAACGGCAGTGGATATTGATCCCTTACGGTGATGGCATTCAGGGCCCTGAAATTGATGCAACACCTCAAATCCCCATTGGCTTTTGGGATAAAAAAACGAGGAGATGCTGCGGGAGATCTAGAGGGTCGTATGAACCCCAGAGCTAGATATTTATACAAATAGGATCGTAGATACTCGTTCTCTGGTACCGTTAGGGCGTATAGCCGGCCACACGGAATCACTGCTCCGGGAACCAGGTCTATTCGGCAGTCGTATTCTATGTGCGGCGGGAGCACTTCTGCTTAGGTGTCGCTGAAGACATCAACGTACGCTTTATATACTCGGGGTAGCGTCACTGCTTTCTCTGCGGCCGTAGCGATGTGATGTTTAGATGCCAATGCTTGCGAAGGTCTGGTAAGCGCTGGAGTGCAATGTCTTCGACAATAAGGGGATGTCAATCGCAAGGTTTTGGTGGACCACATTATGAGGGGTTCATGTTTTTGCAGCCATGGGAGCCCTAATATGACTCCGTACTGTGGGGCTTGGATGATGTTGAACGATAGTCATTCTCGATGGTATCCCTCATACGTTAGCTCGTATTCCGGGATGTTGTATGTTATGGGTCCGGATTCTAGCTCTTTACCGTCCACAGCATACACCATTTCAGGCTGTGACTTGCTTAGCATACGAGTCCCCAATCATATGGCTTCTTGTTGATCCATAAAGCATCCAGTGGCTCCTGAATCTACCATGGCTCTGACGAGTTTTTGTTCTGGACCGATCTTAATGTACAATGAAATGAAGAAATGGTCTGATTCTTTGACCATACACGGCGTGACAGAAGGGATAGAATATCTGCTTGAGGGTTTCCCTTCCATGCCCCTCAAGCATTGTAGTTTTCCGCACCCTTTTCTGCTGCCACAGTGGCTACTTGACCTTGCCGGGGCCTGCCGTATTTAGGTTTTACAGGACACTCCCAGAGGAAGTGTCCTTTCTTCCCGCAATACAGGCACAATCCCTGTTTGCGTCGATGGTCTCTCTCGCTGAGGGTCAATGAGGCCCTTACTGCCCCCTATCTTCATAGGCTCCCCTTTTTGTGGTGATTTCCTCCCAGGGATCAGACGTTCGTAAGGTACGTGTTTTTCTTTCTTCTTGTGCTTCCCCTTTCGCTCTCTGATTCTATGATCCAAATGCAGTGTAAGTTCAATGAGGGCTGCGCACGTATTTGGTTGCGGATCTATTTGCGCAAGGACGTCCTTTAGTTCCTAGGTGAGTCCCTGATAAAAATGTCAGACATTGTGGTCTCCAGCCAGTCGGTTTCTGCAACTAATCTTCGGAAGTGGTTGAGGTACGTGACTAAGTCCGACGTGCCCTGTCTCAGCTCTAGCAGATCTCTATCAGCAGAGAAGGTCTCTGCCCTTCGATACAATGTCTTCTCGAATTCTTTTTTTTTTTTTTAAACATTTTTATTGAATTTCATTTTATAACAACAAAGTTACCCCTCCTCCCTCCCCCCTCCCCACCATTTCGAACAAGGTACAAAATTCAGAGTTTCCCAAAACACAAAAAGCAAATAAGACTGTGGAGAGTGTTAATGCATACATTTGGTAAAAAAGAAGAAAGAAAAAACAATAGCTCCAATTTGTTTGACCTTTCCCTTTGGAAGAGAAAAAAATACATATATATATATATATATATATATAATCCTAAATAAAATTGGACAACCATTGCATCAATGGATCCCATATCAACATACCTCTTTTACACTTATTACGGCCTTTTCTTTTATATATGGCTACCTCTAGATTGCATGTTGCTAGTAGGCGAGCCCTCCATTGCTGAAACGTCGGAGGGTTTGGATCCAGCCAAGCTGAGGCTATACAAAGCTTAAGGATAGCCATAGCTACAAAGATCAACCCGCATACGCTTTTAGGACGAGCACAATCTGTTATACCCAGCAATATTTCCTCTGTAGATATATAGATATCTGTTCCAGATACTTCTGAAAAAAACTCGGAAATCTCCCTTATTAGATTTGACAGGACATTGCAGGAGGAAAACATATGGACACTATCAGCCTCAAACAGTGAACAGCGTGGACATGAAGTACCTTTCCCGGTCCCCCACTTGGCAATTTTCTTCGGAGTATAATACAATTAAAAGAATGTTTTATAATACTGAGCTTGTAGTTTAGCTGACATAAAGCTGGATTGTGACATTTCAAAGGATCGAGCAGGGGTTTGGGGTGATACAGTTAGTTTTGTCTGCCATGTCTCGAACTGTTTTTCCATATCGTCGGAACCCAAGGAGTTCAGAGATTCGTAAATCTCACCTATAGTTAGAGAGGATCTTTTACAAATCCGGTCTATAATTTGCGTAGGGTGAAATTTCTCCCTAGCCCCCCCCTTTATTAACAAAAAATCTCTAACCTGCAGGTATTTAAAAAAATCTCTATGACAAAGGTCATAGTCTCTGCGTAAATCTTCAAAGGTCTTCAAACCTGCTTTATTAAAAAAACAGCCAAGCTGTAGTATCCCTAATTAAATCCACCGATTCATACACCTGTCGTCAAATATCTCGGGAAGATCATTATTTTTGGAGATAGGGGTGTAGAATGAGAATCGTCCTAAGCCTAGCAATTTGCGCAAACAGCCCCATACCTTATAAATACCATAAATACTCTTGAATTTTATTTTCTTGAAGTAATTATCATTCATATGACGCCACAAGCATCCTTCAGAGCCTCTACCTAATATGAGTGTTTGTGGACTAGGTATACTATCGCCTATGGGCTCTACGGAAATAAGAGCAGAGCAGTATCTCAAAACCGTGGCCCAATAGTACAATTTAAAATTAGGCATTGCCATCCCCCCTCTATCCTTTGGGAGAGTGATGTATTTTAAAGCCCGGCGTGGATTTTTATAGCCCCACAGGAATTTGGAAAATAAAGAATCAATAGACCGGAACAGTTGGGGTGGAAATTCTAAACAAATGGCCCTAAAGAAATATAAAAATCTGGGGAGATACAACATTTTAATCACATTAGATCTTCCTCCTAACGTTAAATGAAGGTTATTAAGACGTAACAGATCTTTCTTTGTACGTTGCATCAGAGGCTCTACATTGTCCTTAACTATATTATCCACGTCTGCCGATATGCTAACGCCAAGATATATAGCTTTGTTAATAACTCTAACATCGTTCATCGTTATCTTGTCATTAAGAATAATCTGCGGGGGAGGAGCCAAGATGGCGACTGAGACGGCAGCGTAGATTCCCGGCTCCGCGAGCCTCCGTACCCCGCACGGATATCCTGCAAGAGATCCTTCTTCTGCACCACGAGAATGCGTTCGTAAGTGAACGTGGCAACCGACCGCGTGACTCCGAGGTCTCTGACTGCCACACACCCGGAGAAATCAGCGATCGAACTTTGCGGCCCGTGCGGTCCCGAAGCCGGGACCTCGAGTGGGCACCTTGGCCGGGTGGCAGTTGAACAACAGCGGCCGTGGTGCCTGGGTGGAGCCGGTCCACCGGAGTGGAGCCCCCATCGGCCTGCATTTTGCCGTGGCCGCTCCCCTCTACTGAGCGCTGCGGATTGAGGACATGCCCGGGTGTACGATTTCCGGATTCTGTGGCGTTTGCCCCTGCCTTTGTTGGTGAGCTGCCTGGGCGCCGTCCCTGGCCCGCCTTGATCCTTGCGGACTGCTCCCGGCTTTTTGCGGGAGATGGTCCGTGGCGGAGGCGACAGTTGCCTGTGACTGCGCAACGGCTGGATCGATGCCTGTCCCGTGATCTCTGTCTCCAGCGACGTGGCCCTCGAGGCGTTGCTCCCTTGGTCCTGGCCCCTATATGAGTCGGGCCTTCCCAGCGGCCATCTTGTCATTATGCAGCCGGCCATCCTGTCCGCTGGGACGCAGCGGGACTGGGGGTGTGTGACTTTCGGGAGTGTGGCGGAGCGACCGGAGGGAGCCGCTCTGGGATATGGCGACCTCCTGGAGGCCCTGGGTGCCCTTCATTACTCCTTCGCTCATGGCGCCGGGGTCCTGGGGGGGAAGCTAGATGATGTGGTAACAGCGTTGGGACAGTGGCGGCATACTGATCCACGGATGCGCAGTGGCTTTCCACACTGCCCACAAGAGAAAGATGTTGTGGCCCCCCCCGCGCGTAGTGTACAGCCGGACACTTCGGATTATATCCTACCGTGTGATCGGCCAACGGTGAACTTGATCTGCTCCGGAGGTATTGGACCTGCACGGAAGATGGTGGCCTTGTCCCGTGCGCGGTCTCTGGAGGCCCAGGGACACTTTCAGCACCGTGTATTTCATTTGGCTGCTCCGGCCTCTCAGGTCCTTGTGGGCAGTGCAGATCCTTGGGTAATACTGGAAAAGATGCCCCTCCATGAAGCGGTCTGTTCGGATGCCAAGAGACTTCCACCCCACCTGTGTGCGGCGTTTCCCAACTGTTTTTGGTCACTTCTATACCTTGGGACATTGGACATGGTGCTGGGTCAAGGGGCAGGTATGGGCAGAATCGCAAAAAGTGGTCAAGGCTGAGGCTGATCCTTCGAGGGGGATCACTTCATAGATAGGCGGACTCATGGTTGTGCGCTCCCGGGGTCATTCGAACAGTTGGTGTGTAATGCCTCCCATCCCCCCCCCCTCCCCTATTTTTGTTGATATAATCGGCTTGGTGCCGCTGCTTGTTTGTCGGGGGGAGACCTCACCGTGCGGGAGGGAGAAGCCGGGAATATGTTTTGATGGCCCTCCTCCAACTTATTATGTTCTCTCCGCCCACCCGTCTGGGTGGGCTCTTTCTCACTCTCTTTTTCCCTGTCTCTTCTATATTTCGGGTCTAGTTCCAGGGCGACAGGCACACTGCTGGGGGGTGGGGCCATACTCATTTGCAGAGGTGCAGGGTGGGGGGATGGGGGAGGGGACTCTTTCGTCTTTATCTTCTTTTCCATGGCCTCCTTTTTCTTCACTGTCTCTTTTTGCCCTTTTTTTCTGGGATCAGTGCGATACACCACCCTGCTTGTGAATCGTTTGCTCTTCATGTGTGCCACAGTTTTTGGGGGGTCCGCTGGGCTTTCGGTACGGTGACCAGTAGGCGCAACTCTCTTTGATGTCTTTCCCTATCCGTACTTTCTCGCGCCGGCACCATCGCCTAACTGTATTGCTGCTAATTGTTTGTCTCTTCTCCTGGCCCTTCTCACTGTTGGTAAATTGTCTGGCACCTGATCCTATTCTTTTGTTTCATCATAAAATGAAAAACCTTCTCTTTCCTGGTGCCCTGCCTGCGCGGCTTATTGGCCGGACTATACTGAACTTAAGACTTCGCTCTCCGAGGTGCCGCCTGTGTTGACATTCGCTTTTTATTATCCTGATTATTTAGCGGCCGGCCCCGGGGGGTTGTAGGCCCATACATGTAAATGATTGAAACATCAATAAAGGTTTTTCAAAAAAAAAAACAAAAAAAAAAAAAAAGAATAATCTGCGTTTTGGTCTGATTTAATTTATAGCCAGAGACTGATCCAAAAAATAGGGCCTCTTTCTCTATCTCAGCAATTGCTTTACTTGGATTGCTAGTGACTATGGCAATGTCGTCTGCGAAGGCTAGGGTTTTAGTCTCAAATTCATGTACGCATATTGAAGGGATTAATAAATTTTGCTCTAGCCTCCGAATAAACGGATCAATATATATCGCAAAAAGAAGGGGAGAACATGGACACCCCTGCCTTGTCCCCCGTGTGATGGTTACTTTGTCTGATAACATCCCATTTATTGCCACCCTAGCGATAGGTTCAACATAAAGCATTTGTGTTGCCTTAATGAATCGTTGACCAATCCCATAGTGTAACATTGCGCGCCAGAGATATTCCCAGGAGACCCTATCAAAGGCTTTTTCGGCGTCAAGTAATATGAGGGCCATAGGGTCTCCTGTCACCTGGGTAGAGTCAAAGAGAGATATTACCCTTTGGACATGGTCAATTGTGGATTTCCCGGGAATAAACCCATGTTGACGTTCCGATACAATCTTATATATGATGGGTGCTAGTCGGTTAGCTAAAAGTTTAGAATATATTTTCGAATCGCCGTTTATCAATGTAATAGGACGGTAGGACCCAGGTTCTAAAGAATTTTTTTTTTTTTTTTAAAAACAATGATTTTAGCGGAGGACCATGAAGCTGGTGGTTTTCCACCCTCGAAAATATGGATAAAGAGTTCCTGCATAATATCTTTCAATTGTAGTGAGAATTTGACATAGAATTCTGTTGGAATACCATCCATGCCAGCGGCTTTCCCTGCAGTGAGGCTGGTCATAGATAAGAAAATTTCCTCCCAAGATGGAATACTATCCAAGCTATCCTGATCCTCTTTTTCCAAACCTGTTGATGCATTTAAGTTTAGATATGTCTCCGCGCTATTTGTTTGATTCTCAGTAGTTTCATAGAGATTCTGATAAAATTTTTGAAATACCTTTCTAATCTCGGAAGATTCAGTTTTAAGGCCAGATTCTGGATCTAAAATCTCTTTAACAAGATTAGCGGTATATTCTTCTCTAGTGCGTATCGCCAGCTGATGGCCAACCTGTTCGCTCCACTCATAAATTTTCTCTTTGTGGGCTGAGGCTTTAGCAACTGCCTTATCTGTCAAAACATCGATAATCTGGTTTTTGACGGCAGCAACCTGTTTTAATTTATTCTCAGATGAATCCCTATTTTGGATAGCCTTGGTCAGCTCCTCTTCCGCTCTAGCCAACTTACCCTGGAGTGTTGTCATTTTTATTCTGGCCTCCTTATTGGAGCGGAAAGAGAACTGCATTGTCTCTCCTCTAATTCCAGCTTTTAGGGCATCCCAGACCACATCGATTGTTGTACTACCAACATTAACCTCTAGAAAGCCTGCTATCCATTCTGTCATGTGTTGATAAAGTTTCTCATTCCCTAAGAACGCTCTCTCGAAGGTCCATGTCTTCGGCTTGTTTAACCCCTTATTCAAGCTTAATACAAGAGGATTGTGATCCGATAAAATTCTAGGTGTTTTTACAATTGTACTACCAGACCACAAAGTACTAGACATAAGTATATAATCTAGCCGGACAAGTCGAGAGTGTGGGTATGAATAGTATGTAAATCCCGGGTCCCCAGGGTGACCGTTAGGCCAACAATCAACTAAGCCATGCAAAACACACACATTTTTTAAGGCCTGGTAAACTTTTGGTTTCCGCCCTGTATATCTAAAATCTGGGTCTGACAACCACTCCCCTGGTAGATGTATATTAAGATCACCACAGACGATTAGGGGAAGAGGCCACTGAGATAATTCATTAGTCATCAGAAACAACACATCAGGGTCGTCACTAACGCTTCCATAGATAGTACACAGTGTCACTTTACTTCTTCCAGAGTCGTAATGACACTCTGTGATAGCCCACCAACCAAATTTGTCCGCCAATGTCCGTATAAATTGGAGATCCCCCCCTTTAGCCAAGATTGCCACCCCCCTTGTTCGTGCCCCTTGTGATGAGGCTGTAATCAATTGGTACCCTAGAGTTTTGAGCAAATAATGTTGTGATCCTTCGACATGTGTCTCTTGAAGGCATAGGATATTAGCGCCAATCCCCTGTAGCCCTACCGTTACTCTCTGCCTTTTCTTGATATCGTTGAGGCCGCAAATATTTATAGTGGCAATTTTTAATTTAGCCATATGATTAATTGATCAAATGATCTGTACAGAAAGGAAACGATGCTCTCCCCACATGTATGCCTCATAAACAAAAACTTTTAAGTCTGTCCTTATCTTGCCACCTACACTCTCAATCATCACATAGTCATTGTGTTTGGAACCCCCCCTCTCCCTCTCTCCCCCCCGTACTGATACCCCCACCGAGCCCCCCCCCCCACCCTCCCACCAAAATTTAGGCAACCAGGCTCAATCCTGAGCCTGTGTGATAGCGTCTGAACAGACCTCACCCACCTTCCACACAGCCCCCATCACCAGACCATCCATACCTAGAGCAAACTCTTATCTCTTCCCTACACCACCACTGCCCCTCTTACCCTCTTTATCGCTCTCTGCACAACATCCTCATCATCATCCCATCCCATCCCTCACCTTATCACTAGTATAAAGAAAAAAAATAATAGAAGGATGGACAAGTATAAAGAAATTGATCATCAATAGATCTATGAATCTAGACGAAGCATCAGATCATAGACAAATTTAAGTGCCCCCCGAGGGAGCTTTGCCAGTTGTTATCTCCTTAAGTAATTGTTCAGCTTGAATCTCCGAGGTAAAAAACCAGGTCCGACCTTGCGAAATAACCTTCAATTTGGCAGGATTTTGGAGGAAAACAGCAGCACCCACTTTTTGGAATGGTGTAATCAGTTGCCGGAGTCTCCAACGTCTTTCTACAGTTGCATGTGCAAAGTCTGGCTTGGCAAAGAACGAGAAATTCTCCCAAGTCCGCTTTTTATTAGGTCTGGCCAGATCGTAAATTGCTTGACGAAGCAAGAAATTTCCAAAATAGATTAGAATGACTCTGGGAAAGGACTGGTTGTTCTGTGGGTGTTTAGGAACGGACATTGGGAATCTATGCACCCTCTGGATCTCCTTTTCCCAGACCCAGTGTGCTAGTTCCGGAAACGCATTTTTAAACAGGTTGATAACAAATGTACGAATATCACTTCCCTCGCAGTTCTCTGGGATCCCTAGGATCCTAAGGTTGTTCCGTCGTTGGCGATTTTCCGCCTCCTCAAGCTTCCACATAATGTCTTTTATCGCCTCTTCTTGAGATGTTACCTGAGTTTTCAGCAAATCGACGGTAGACTCCAGTACCTCCGTCCGATTTTCCACCAAAGACATTCTTTCGGCTATTTCGGTACAAGTTTTCCCGATTTTGCGAACTGACCCCTGCAATTTTTTCCCAGCCATTCGAGCATGGCGATTTTCGGCTTTGACCTCATTTTGAAATGTATTTAGTTTTTGCAGGATCGTAGTTAGAATAGGCTCAGCGGCAGACTCAGGGGTTCTAGGAGCCTCCAAACCTCCGGGAGTTGCCCCATGTATTAGTGCAATAGAACGAATGTTTGCATCTGAATAGTCCCATTTAAGTTCTTTCCCATCATCCATCCTGTCTTTGATGTGGGTAGTTTTCTTGCCTTCAGAGAGTCTCTTAGTTTTCCTGTAGGTTCTTTGGCTTTCCTGCTGGCTACAATGACTCGTAGAGGTATCTGCGCAACCATCATCTCCACTACTACTCTGAGACTCGACGGAGTCCGAATTAACAGATTCCTCATTTAAGGAGAAAAAATTCTCCGTGGGGTCCCAGTCTGTGTCTTCCGCGAGGTGACCCCCCCCCACAGTGGTTTCAGGAATGTCGTGTGCATCATGTGCAAGAAGTTTTTTGTTTCCATTAGCATTAGCTTTAGCTTCTGTTCTAACAAGAGGGGTGGAAACTCCCACACAGTCTACATAGTCCGCACAATCTACCGTCTCTGGCTGAATCGTTATAGGGGAGTTAACCACAGCCATGTCCAGCAAGGTATTCTCGTTGTTATCCCAGGAGGCTCGCTTATCTCTCAGCGAATCTTCGTCTAACAGGGCTCCCTCTACCCTCTCAGCGCTATCAACGATATTATCAGTGTCATCCTTGGGTATTTTATTGCTTTGCTCACCCTCTTTGCTAATGATTTTTTTTGTAAACATACTACTGATTGCCGGTTGATTTCTCTCTAGTCCGCCGGCCGAAGTACTATTTTCTGTGAGAAGGCTTTTCCCGCTTTTAGACCTACTATTTTGGAGGCTCTTACCCGTGCCAGGCTTCTTGGGTCCAACATCTGGTTTCATCTCGATAGCCTGGTTCCCCCTGAGAACACTAGCAGGGATTGAGGAGCGCGTCTTGTTGCGGGCCCCTCGCGCCGTCGCCATTCCTTCGTTCTCCCTTCTTCGGTGTACAGCCGTAGCTCCTGCGTTGCTAGGCAACCCTAGCAGGCATCCTACGGAATTCCAGCCCGATACCGCTGACAGAAGCAGCCGCGCGAGTGCTTCCCAACGTGAAGTTCAGGTACGGCACAACGATTAACCGCTCCCGCGTTTCACCCTCGGGCCACGCAGACTTCTTACTCCAAACAAATAGTCATCGCATCCAGGACGCATCTTGGGCCGAATCCGTCATTGCAGCCACACCATGAGCAGGACGAACTTGATGGAGCGATGGAGAGAGGTGGAGGTGAGTTCAGAGACCTCTCACTCAGCAGCCATCTTGCCTCCGTCGTCTTCTCGAATTCTGTTTTGAATCCGTCCCAATCATAGAGAAGGGGGTCATCCCTTCGGACTACAGGCACCGCCCATTGTGCTGCCTCACCTCCCAAGTAAGAGATCAGAAAGGCTACTCGGGCTTGATTGGTGGCGAACATCTTAGGTTTGCATGTGAAGTGCAACAGTACTTGAGTCATAAAAACCTGTACCTTTTTAATATCGCCATAGTATCTGTCGGGGGGAGCTAGTGGTATTTGTGCTGGCATTTCTACTACCACTGGAAGAGGATGTGGGGTTCCCCCTGCATCAAACGGGTTTCTTTGGATTCTATCTATTCTGTTCTGTAACTGTGCTGTCTCCAACCGAGACGCGGCTAGCTCTTGGTGTGAAGCCGCCAGCTCTGTTTGTACCAACGCCAGGGCTGCCATTACGACCTCCAGGTTGGCCATCCCCACACTCCAACGTCATCAGGAAGAAAAGAAATCGTGGGCCGATTATTCTGTCAGGCTCCTCCTTCCAGAATCCTCGGGATTGCGGTGAAGCTCAAGGGGGTTCCACCTCTCGACGGCCCCAAGTCTGGAATGTGCACACACAGACTATTGAGGTAGTCAAGTGAGGGAAGGAAAGGGAAGGAACAGCAGGGAGGGAGATCTGGACAAGGGAAACAATGAAACACAAGATTAATACAAGGTCGGATTCCTGTAACACCTCCCCCCCTCAAACGTACGTTATAGTATGTGCACCTAAACTCACATATATCCTACCTGTAAAGGAATAAAAGGTTAGCTTTGGATGCCAGAAGAGAGTAGGGTGAAGGCACGGAGTCCACATTGGCTAATAAACAAAGGGAGACACTATGAGGATTACACTTAACAGGAACAACATACAGTTATAGTGATATACTGTTCTCGCTCTCTCTCTCTCGCTCACCTACCTAAGCCCTTCTGTGGTAGCTCCCGTACTTGTGTGCCAAAACAGTAGATACACCCTCGCTTTTGACTCTCTCCTGGGATAGGAAGCAAAGAACAACCAGTAGCAATTACAGGCACAAAGTAGGCGCGGTTAATGTCAGTCTTAACATTGCCCCAATACTATGTAGAAAAACTGCCAGCGTTACTCTCACTAGGCTTATTCACTCATAAGTTCCAACGTCAGTGGGACCAAGGCTTGCTTCGGTTTTCCTTATGGCACTGTAAGGCTTTTACTGTGGTTTTCTCACCTAATATCGTCTTAGGTGCTACAAACAAGGAGAAGGGGAGAGGGAAATGTCGATCTTTCCTGAGTTATTTGGGTGTGCTTCAAGCACAGCCAGTGATTTCAATCGGAAAACACCTCCCCCAGCAAAGAGGTGGCGGACCGCCAGCTTCGACCAGGGACCAGCAGTAGCGAGTATAGCAACAGCAGGCTCAGCACAGAAAAGCCTCTCTTGCATGAGACTGCACAGTGCAAGCCTCGACCAACGGGAGAAACGAGCCCGCTTCCACCGGGCTGATGACAAGGAGTTCGAAACACTCCCCGCAAGAGACCCTAGTCTACGGTCTCAACCAACGGGGAAGCAATGGCCCAGTCAAAGTGTCTTTCTAGGGACCCTAACAACATAAACAGTGGGCCCCCCATGCTTACCGCCGTAATAGTAGCCAGCAGACACTGAAGACGAAGACTGGAAACGCTGCTACCAAATAATCGGCACCGTTTGAGGCCTCCGCTTGTCTTTTACGTGTTTCGTGCGTACTGTTCTGAGCACGTACAGCGTGCTTCTCAGGGCATGCCGGGACTTGTAGTTCATTCCGGCGTATATCGCGCATGTGACAGTCAGCTCTTTACCGGGTCTTACAGATCCTGATATATGTGGTGTGCTGAACAATTTTGTGGCATGTGTGGAATAAGTGGTGTAGATTGGATGTATGTGGTGTGTTGTGTTGAATTATGTGATGTGGAATGGAAATATGTGGAGTTGAATTGTGTGACGTGGAACCGGTATAATAACAGTGTGAGTCATATGAGTATTACATTTGAACCACACCTAAAACCACTCAATACTGGTCCTGTTGGCCTATCACACTATGGGACTGAAACATCCCAAAGCCCCCACCCGTACCCCCACAATGGTGAGCGGCACCAAAATATATCCACACCACAGGAGCCAAACCCTTGGAACAAGGCCACGTTCTAGCAGTTAGCTTGCCTAGGCAGAGCAATTTATGACAAGCACACAATTAAACATGTTTTACTTATTGATCCAATAATTGATTTCTCAGCTGGTGCACTACATTATAGCTTTAAATGGCAAACACCATCACTTTATTTTATATCCCAGTGGTTTTGTGATATTCCTATAATGTCTGCTTGAGTACCGAGATGCTGTTAAACAAACTAGTTCTCTCGGTGGCATTTTCTGAGATCACTCAGTTTCAAACATGAGCAAGTAATTTATGACCGAGAGCCTTGAGTAAAAACAGAACACTGAGCCAGCTCATCTTATTGATCTGCTAAAGTCCAATCTGATGCCACATTCCACATATCATTTACTCCTGGATTGTTTTTTGCAGTTTTATATAGCGCAAACTCGACCCAAAGGTATTGGAGTGCTTTACATGAGCAGCAGCTACATTACACAAAGACATTTATTGTTTGTAGGAACGGGGTACGCTCTATCCACATGTTTGATGGCCCTTAGATGTTGAAGTATTCTCTTATGAACTGGAAGAATTGTGCTGCCCACATATTGAAAATTACATGGGCAGCTCAGTACATACTTCAACATCTAAGGGCCATAAAACATGTGGATAGAGCGTACCCAGTGGCACGGCACTTTGCAGCCTGCCATGACAGTGATGTGACTGGCTTATCGTACTTTGTCATTGATGCGATCCCACCCAATGTGAGGGGTGGAGATAGGCAGAAAGATTTAAGAAAATTGGAATCACGGTACATCGTGGAATTAAACGGTAAAGCACCTATGGACGTTAATATTGAAGAAGATCTGTATACACATCTTTAGGGTCTTTATTGAACTTAAATCACTCTTTCTGGAGTTTCCGTTTTTAACACAAATGTAGAATATAATTTTTTATAAAAAAAAATTTTTATTCATTTTTGTTTTGTCAATTAGTTGTAGATGGGTTGATTAAAATCACGTTATTTTTCACAAAATGTGAGGTACTGCGTCATAGGATAAGCAAGGTATAATGGTTATGCCCACTGGGGCAGAATTAGAATAACCGATTAAAGTCTTGCTAATGTTTGGGGCTATTCAAGCCAATATGAACATGTCAATGTAATCACGAGTAGACGTACAAAAAAGAGACCGTACTTGATCAAGTGATGTTATTATACAATTGTAATATGGAGATTTGCCAATGTGGTCTGCACTGTATTGTACTATGCTCTAATTGCGTTACATTCACTCTGATCTCGATCTAATTGGTCGTTGCAAGCAAAAACTACGAGTCTTTTTTCGCATACAACTGTTTGTGTAGTCCTCATGTGACTGTATCACATGCACAGCATAAATGGTGGATTTGTTTGACAAAACTTTGTTGGTGAACAAGCCTGCTGGTTCAGGCGAAACGCGTCCGACATAGCCTTTGATTAAACCCTGGCTGTATTTGTCAAAGACACTGCGTCGTGTCCTTTTGTTTCAAGAGGAGTGTGTGTTCGTATTTAGCGGACCAAGCCTGGAGGTTCGCCTTTCGACGCACCCGCTGTTCTGGAGTTTGCGGTGGCTGTTTCCAAGCAAGTGGTAAAGGAATTTGATGCCGCCGCCACCCCCCCTTACGCAAGCAACGAATGAAAAATTTCTCGGCGAAAGCAACCAGAGTGAGTCACGGTGGTCCGGTTGAGTCGGAGGACCCGTGGAAACGCCGTCTCTCAGGTGAGCTGTATCGAGTGTGCGGCAGGGGAAGCGGGGAAGCCAGCATTTATTAGCAAGATCAGCTTCCAGTGAGGAAAGCAGCAGTTGGCGGTTCTTTGACGAGATAAATTACAGGGTTTAAGGTGTCGGCTGCGGAAATGAAAGAAAGGGAAGAAGCAGCTTTATCGATCTTTGACGACAACAAGCAAGTCGTGAAGAAAGGTGCAGGGAATGCAACGATTCTAACACCCAATGACAAGGTATCGGATGTGCTAGTCAGATTAAAAAGATTGGAGAAGTTGAAACGAAGCGAACGCTCTAAGTGGTGGGAAGCGAAATCTCTACAACGGTACCTGGAGGTTAAAAGAATCCCTAGGGGCTTGAGAATCCTGGTAGCCCCCACATACGAGGATCCTAACCCTAATATGCTATGTGAATGGGCCGAGAACAACCAAGAATACTCAAGGAGAATGCTCGCAATCCTGATCAAGTACGCAGATATTGATAGGACCAAGATAATGGAAGAAATTGGACAAATAACGGAAATGTTGGAGAAGGAAGTGGATCAAGCATTGATCAGCAAATTCAAAAAAGATATGACAGAACGCCTGCACAAATTAGAGGTCTCAATTAAAGAGAGGAAAGCAATTAAATTTATGCGCGACAAGGGCGATTACGAACGAGGACAAATATACACATTTGCCAAGAAATTCGAAAATGTCCGGCGACAAAAAATTAACCCCGGGATGAAAACAACAGGTGCAGCCCAGTCAGAACTTGGCAGTCTATTAAGCTCTGAAATTGAGACATCTGCGGATGAAGGACCTAGTGGCCCCACAAGTAATCAAATTCCTTCAGTCTTGGATGAATTTAGTTTTTTACAAGAAGAACGGAGGTTCAACCTCCGCCCCAGAACTGCAACCAACTATGCAGGACCCGGAAGGGGAAGAGGCAGAGGCAACAAAGGCGCAAAGGGGCCAGACAGCGGCACCGGCAGTGGGAAGAACAAGAAAAAGTAAATGATACAACTTTATCCGAGAGTCCCATGGCAGTCATCAATCTAACATCAATCCCGTTATCAATCAAAGAAGAAAAAATACTCCAGCTTGGTCTATCGTTTTGTCCCCCTGCGGAATTTAACTATGTCTCTACCAGAATTGATACATTCAAATACACCAGAATGTTAAAATTGAAAAAACATTTCGCAATGAATCCTGGCAAATACAAGGTACCCGTAGTCCAAGGTGGTACTGTAATACAAAACGACCTACGAAATCTGCAGGTCAATGACATGAACTTAATACTGGAATTGGGACGAATGGGTAATGAACAGGAGAACGATCACCTAGATGATGGAGAAGCTGTATTACAGCATGCAGAGGAAACTGCATTAGAACAGGGTGTTGTGATTGGGGAAAGTGTGTCCACAGATTTTAGGCCTCGCTCAAGATTTATCCCCTCAACTGCGAGGGATTCAGTAGACATATTTGATGAATTGGTGATTAATGATTTAAAGAATCTGGAGAAATGCACAGGGTCTATACATAAAAAATGGTCACAGCAACAAAAAAATTGTATGGATCTTATTAAGAAATTGTCTTCAAATAACGATTGTATTGTTCAGAATGCTGACAAGGGTGGGAACATAGTTTTATGGGGCAGACAGAAATATTTGGATGAAGCATACAAACAACTTAATAACATAAATAACTATGTAAGAGTCCCCCCTGTTTTGATGTCAAACAGCAATTCTTTATTCAATACTAAATTACAGCAGTGGTACGATCAGGGTTTGTTATCACATGATGAATTTCGCTATTTAGAGATAAAAAATCTGGTAACTCCAGTCTTTTATGTTATACCAAAAGTCCATAAAGATCTAAACAATCCCCCAGGGAGGCCAATCATCTCGGCTATTGGGAGTGGTTTGGAGAACACTTCCAGGTTTGTTGATTCATTTCTGTGTCTGTTGGTTAAGTTATTGCCCTCATACATTCAAGATACAGGCGATTTTTTAAAAAGCATTTATGACATACCATGGGAAGAGGATATGTTGTTAATGACTATTGATGTCACGACGCTTTACACGAGTATCAAACACCAAGATGGCCTCAATGCCATCAAACATTTTTTGGGGACAAGACCAATTTCTTTATGGGCTCATACTCAAATGTTATGTTCCATGGTAGAGTGTTGTCTTAAGAATAATTTTTTCCTTTTCAATGGGGAAATGTTCCATCAACTCCGTGGCACTGCGATGGGCACCTGCTTCGCCCCCAGCTATGCGAATTTGCATATGGGCTGGTGAGAGGAGCAGGTGGTCCGCCAGCAGTGCCAGGAAGAATGGGAAAATAACATCCTCCATTGGAGTCGTTTTATTGACTACTTGTTTGTCATATGGAGAGGAACAGAAATATCAGCCAATGATTTTGTTAACAACCTTCAGATTAATAATCTTAATCTGAAGTTTACAAGTACTGTGAGTAAGAATGAAGTTAATTTTTTAGATCTTACGGTATACGTTAAGAATGGCCACTTGCATACTCAAATATTTCGTAAACCGACAGCAGGAAACACGTTGCTACACGCAACAAGTTTCCATCCCAGCAACCTCATTAGAAGCATCCCTTATGGGGAATGTTTAAGAACAGTACGAAATTGTAGTGAAGCTGCCACTAGAGAAATAGAACTTCAGACCTTACGCTCCCGTTTTAAATCAAGAGGATATGGAGATGAATGCATCCAGAGTGCAATTCATAAGGTAAATCTGAAAACAAGAGAAGAAATTCTATTTCAACCATCAAAAACTAGTAAACGCAGACTGAAACAACTTCAGGATTCAAATGAGTGTGGACTGGTGACCTCATTCAATAAACAACATGGGCAGGTGCGCAGTATTTTAATGAAACATTGGCATTTGATACGAAATGACCCCATTTTGGGTCAAATTGTTTCAAATAAACCTCTAATAACGTTTAGAAGAGCCAAATCATTCAAACAAATGTGGTCAGCAATATGGCACCTAAATCTGGCAAGCAGCCCCTCAAAACAGCGTGGTTAAAACGTCAGGATGGATTCATCAAATGTGTGAAGTGTAAAGCTTGCCAGCACGGCAAAAATACAAAAATGTTTACAACAGGCTGCTCTAAGGGCCATCAAACATGTGGATAGAGCGTACCCAGTGGCACGGCACTTTGCAGCCTGCCATGACAGTGATGTGACTGGCTTATCGTACTTTGTCATTGATGCGATCCCACCCAATGTGAGGGGTGGAGATAGGCAGAAAGATTTAAAAATATTGGAATCACGGTACATCGTGGAATTAAACAGTAAAGCACCTATGGGCCTTAATATTGAAGAAGATCTGTATACACATACACGCTCTATCCACATGTTTGTTGGCCCTTAGATGTTGAAGTATGTACTGAGCTGCCCATGTAATTTTCAATATGTGGGCAGCACAATTCTTCCAGTTCATAAGAGAATACTTCAACATCTAAGGGCCATCAAACATGTGGATAGAGCGTACCCAGTGGCACGGCACTTTAAATAGTAAAGAACCTATGGGCCTTAATATTGAAGAAGATCTGTATACACATCTTTAGGGTCTTTATTGAGCTTAAATCACTCTTTCTGGAGTTTCCGTTTTTAACACAAATGTAGAATATAATTTTTTATAAAAAAAAATTTTTATTCATTTTTGTTTTGTCAATTAGTTGTAGATGGGTTGATTAAAATCACGTTATTTTTCACAAAATGTGAGGTACTGCGTCATAGGATAAGCAAGGTATAATGGTTATGACCACTGGGGCAGAATTAGAATAACCGATTAAAGTCTTGCTAATGTTTGGGGCTATTCAAGCCAATATGAACATGTCAATGTAATCACGAGTAGACGTACAAAAAAGAGACCGTACTTGATCAAGTGATGTTATTATACAATTGTAATATGGAGATTTGCCAATGTGGTCTGCACTGTATTGTACTATGCTCTAATTGCGTTACATTCACTCTGATCTCGATCTAATTGATCGTTGCAAGCAAAAACTACGAGTCTTTTTTCGCATACAACTGTTTGTGTAGTCCTCATGTGACTGTATCACATGCACAGCATAAATGGTGGATTTGTTTGACAAAACTTTGTTGGTGAACAAGCCTGCTGGTTCAGGCGAAACGCGTCCGACATAGCCTTTGATTAAACCCTGGCTGTATTTGTCAAAGACACTGCGTCGTGTCCTTTTGTTTCAAGAGGAGTGTGTGTTCATATATATATATATATATATATATATATATATATATATATATATATATACGTTATAGTTAGTTGGCCATTTGACTCATATAAAACCAGAGAAATTCGTCTGTTGTAGTTAGTTGAGCTAACTTTAACTCGCGCGCCTGCAATGCACTGCTGATGACGTCACATATTACATCACTCATGACATGGTCAGTGACATCACTCATGACATCACTGATGACATCTCAAATGACATCACTGATGTCCAACTAACTATAACGTCCCTGAAACCTATGTTTTTTTCAGTGAATTTTAAAGGTTTTTTAAATGTTAATTTCATATTTATAAAACCTATCTTTTTTCAAATTGTTTTTTAATATTTTGCAACTCTATCATCCTTTTTTTAAACTTTACAAATTATGTAATCTTTTATATCTTCCCCACAAAATATGTATATATATTTTTTTTTTGGGGAGAAAACTACAGTCCCGTACCGGTAGTCTACCAAGCTCGATCAACACGCGAATCCTATCCCCCACATTTAAATGATGCGCATTTGGTATCCGACGGGTTTGTGGCACCGCGTCCCACGTAACAACATGTACATATGAGGTTGCGCCAGCTGCTACTTTGGTATGCGACGGATACACACTACCAAGCCGCGCATTACTTCATGTACGTATAGGGTCGTGCCCGCTGCGTGTTGCGTATGCGAGGAGTGCACGCTGCCATGCCCTGTGTTACATCATAGTTGTACGATGTCGCGCTGCATACGCCATTCTCTCATTTATTTATTTTTGTCTCAAAACTTTATCTAAAAAACTTTAAAGTGTATATGAGCACAAGCGATAATTAAATATATTTTAAACAGTTATACATTTCTAACTCTAATAAACTTATATTATAATAAATATATTTTCTCAAAATCACATCGGATGCGGTCTCATTGCGCACTGGCTGCGCGATTGCCATGTAACCATAAAAAAAAAGCATTTAATTAGTTCATAACATTTCCCATTGTAACAGTTCGAAAACACCACCCATTTTAGTCAATATCTGTACTGCATTTCATGAGACGTACCTCTTTTGCTTAGAGAGCTTTGTTCATAACTTTTTGCAATATACACATATCTTACACTACACACAACATGCAACCATCATTTTCATCAATATTCATGCTCTGTAAAGTAGCCTTCCACCTATGATACCCATACACCTAAAAGTTACATTACTGAAAATGTCTCCAATACCACAGGTAACATGGTTGCGTATGCTGTCCACAACACAACGTAATATAGTACGGCCCAGAGACAGTATCATGCATAAATAATGAACACACGGACACAGATATTGGAAGTGGATACGGGCACGTACGCTCGACTCCTTTTTATTACCATGGTGTCATATCCAGTGACATCTGTGCTGGATGTGTGTGCGGTAAGTCTACACCAGCCTTCAGACAATGGTTGCTGCTAACATCAACTACAACAGTAGATTCAATATTCAATATTAAAAGAATCAATACTTTATGCTGCAGTAAGGTAGGGACAGTAGATGTGAAATAATACAGAAATAATTCCGTCGTAAAAGAACAACAACTTGTGGTATACTGACACACAATCAATAAATCTGAAATAATACACAAAAAGATTATATCATAAATGCTCCATCAGTTCTAGTGCACTCACATAACCACATCAAAAGCATTCAGCATGTGCACAGCCACTGATAATGCGTGCTGTAGACAGGCCGTACTAGGAGCAATATCTGTTGCCATCAACACTGCATCATCTGCAATACCGACTCAATCTGAATTATGAACACTGCTGTCTGCAGTGTAGGCCATAGAGAGCAGTCACAAAGGACCCACAGATACGTAAAGTGACTTCACCTACCCAGTTTGTTGTCAGCGAAGCAACAAAAAAGAGTGTGCAAAGCCTGCAATGATACATATGCATGGTGCAGACAGTACACACTGGAGCAATGTCTTTTCCTACAGGACTACCTCATCTACAATAGGGCCTTAATCTCGATTGTGAACACTGCTGTCTGCAGTGTAGGCCAGAGTGAGCGGTCACAAGGGCCCACAGCCACATGGCATTCACTTGAGCTCTACAGTTAGCAATATACAAACTAAAAAAAACGTGTGCAGAGCCTGCAATGATGCATATGAGTGGTGCAGACAGAGCGCACTGGAGCAATATCTTTTCCTACAGGACTGCATCATCTACAATACCGACTCAATGTCAAATGTGGACACAGAAGTCTGCAGTATAGGCCAGAGAGAGCATTCAGCAAGGGCACACAGCTACGTGGCATTGACTTGACCTCTACAGTTTGCAATACACAAAGCAAAAAATACGTGTACAGAGCCTACAATGATGGATATGAGTGCTGCAGACAGAGCACACTGGAGCAATGTCTTTTCCTACAGGACTACCTAATCTATAATAGCGACTCCATCTGAATTGTGAACACTGCTGTCTGTAGTGTAGGCCAGAGAGAGCAGTCAGCAAGAGCCCACAGCCACCTGGCATTCACTTGAGCTCTACAGTTGGCAATACACGAAGAAAAAAAACGTGTGCAGATCCTGCAATGATGCATATCAGTGGTGCAGACAGAGCGCACTGGAGCAATGTCTTTTTCTATAGGACTGCACCATCTATAATACCGACTCAATGTCAAATGTGGACACTGAAGTCTGCAGTATAGGCCAGAGAGAGCGTTCAGCAAGGGCCCACAGCCACGTGGCATTGACTTGAACTCTATGATTTGCAATACACGAAGCTTAAAAAACGTGTGCAGAGCCCGCAATGATGCATATGAGTAGTGCAGACAGAGCACACTGGAGCAATGTCTTTTCCTACAGGACTGCATCATCTACAATACCGACTCAATGTCAAATGTGAACACTGAAGTCTGCAGTATAGGCCAGCGAGAGCGTTCAGCAAGGGCCCACAGTCTCGTGGCATTGACTTGAGCTCTACAGTTTGCAATACACAAAGCAAAGAAAACATCTGTGGAGCCTGCAATGATGCGTATGAGTGGTGTAGACAGAGCACACTACAGCAATCTCTTCTCTTACAGGACTGCATCATCTACAATAGCAACTCGATCTGAATTGTGAACACTACTGTCTGCATTGTTAATTAAAAGCAGTACTCACACACACAATCATCAATACTTTTTCTCACTCCCTCTTCACAAAATAAAAACAACATAAATTACAGAGAACTCTACAATGAATAAATCAAAACAATTCAAATTGGGATTTCATCTCTCCACAGTCTACACTATTCACTGTTCCTTTGGACTTCCAAGATAAATTTGGTAATTTCACTAAACCTATGACTGATATAAAAAAACTTCTTGAAGCAAGTATACTAAAACAATATTGTGTATGTTTCAATAGACGTTCTAATTACTTAACTACTGGATTCTGTAATTAAACAATCACCACGCAATCTAAATTGTGAACCCTGCGAACTGCAGTCTACACCAAATCCAGTGGTCATTCACAACTCACAGCCACATACCGCTGGATTCGGAAGCACGGAGTTAGTTGCACCTGATCAGAGGGGGTACACAAAAATCATCACAACCTTAACTTATGGCATCCTCAATCATAGAATCAAGACCCCATTTCACTGTTTACACCTGCTGTACCACAGTATACTTTACCGACTACTGTCAACCAAGCCCAATAATCATGTGCAGCTCTTAGCTATGGAATCACAGACTGTGATGCACCTCAACACACAAACTTCTGAAAAAAGCAAGCAGCAGGTAATATTGGACATCATCCATTGTGGGATCAAGACACCGTTCCACAGTTGGGACCTAAAGTTGGATGAACCTGATCGAAGAGAGTACCTTCATCTCCACTCTCAAATGCAGTTCTAATATCGTCCATTGTGGAGTCAACACACCGTTCTACTATTGGAACCTAGAGTTGGTTGCAGTTGGTAGAAGGGAATACCCCCATCTCCGCTCTCAGATACAGTTCTAACATCATCCATTGTTGGATCAACACACCATTCCACTGTTGGGACCTACAGTTGATTGCACCTCATTGGAGGGGGTACACAGAAATCATCACAAACTGTAACTTCTAACATCCTCAATCATCTAATTAAGACCCCATTTCACTGTTTGGACATGCTCTACCACGGTGTATTTCAGCAACACCAGTCAACTAAGCCCAATAACCTGTTGCAGGGATTCTGCTCATGCACAGAACTATGCGCAGGAAACCAGGACCTCAGTGAATTGTGGTGTACCAAAAACTCACCTCAGTACCCAGAACCCTAATCCGACTAGCATCAGTGTCCCATTCGTTATCCGTATTCTCTCGGAGGTCCCAATGTATAGACAACCCAGAACAAACGACTTAGAGTACTCTCAGGAATGGTGGGAATCAGAAATACCTGTTTGTTATTATTCCCATATCAGTCCACAACAAGAGTAATCTGAGACACGGTTAAGTTTAAAATGTTTATTTTATAAACTACGTGTCCTAAGATGCAGTACTTTGGCTAACATAAGCAGACAAATGATTAAAATGAAAACCATCAGCATTGTTACAATACCATAGAAAATGAAGGGAGAAATCATATTACAAATGACCATGGAATACAACCACCCTCCCTTCACTAGTAAGCTAGTATTATTATACTAATACAAGGTCTCTAGGCTTGAATGGGGAACCCCATACCGTAAAGATCAGCTTAGGTGAATCACATCACAGGATCAGCTTTGCTCTGCGCCTGGAAAAGTTCTTCTCCAGAATGTGTGTCTAATGCATGCAAACTGCAATATTAAAGGCTCTCGACTTTCAGATATTTGCAGCTGTGTGCGTGTTATGGCTAGAGCGTGGGCCGATCAACCTGAACTCAAAAGCATACATTGTTTGGTGGCTCAGACTGTTTCTGCACACAATGTTCAGACCAAGGTCGCAGTGCACGTCTAGGGATGTGAACAACAGACAGTTCTCATGTGAAGGAAAGGCAAGCAAGCAGTTTTCAAACAATAACATGTATCTGCAGTGTCGTGTGCAAAAGCAACAAAAAGTGGCAAGATGGCGTTTCTAACGTCTAAGGTGCTTATGCTAACACAGCAATGTATGTATCTAAAACGCTGCCTTCACTAATCCCTCCCTTGATCGGACCACAAACTATTAGGGATACAATTAAAAGAACGCAGAGTTCAAGTTCGACAGAGCGGAACCAAGTGCATGTATTGGGAATCCAAACAAAGGGGAGTGAAAGTTCGAAGAAAAAAAACGTTTAAAAAAAACAACATAAAGGGTAAAAGAAATGGAAAATCTTAATATCTGCGAGCCGAAATGTTGAAGCAGAAGAAGAGAAAAATAAATAATGTGTGGGTTGTACAAGGAAAGCTGGATGACATCCAAGTTCATCCATCAACGTGTAGGCACAGTAAGTAGCGGCAGCTTCCAAGAGGAAGTCATTGGAATGTTCTATAAAAGTTTCCGCCATCCAGTCTAACAAGGTAAACGAACATACATGTTCCTCGACAACTGGGCCCTCTAGCACAATCAGAGGACAACTGGTGTGTTCTTCAAGATAACTTCTTGCCAGGAAGTCATACGCTGCCATACAGATGTCCCAATTCCCTAAGACTCCATGTGCCGCTCCACAGGCCATAATCCTAACACCAGAACAGTCCAACTCATGAGCCACTAAGGGACTCATCAGTCGATCATAATCCGGGGCAGGAGACACCGAGTTTGACAAGCACAAATCCAGAGCCCATTCGAATGGACAATCTAGGCAATGAAAAACAGGTTGTACGCAAGTAAAGTAGGAAAACCGGAAGGACAATCCATAGGCTATGCTCAGGGTTGCCAGTGGTAATGTTCCATAATATTCAAGCATCCGGTTACGAAGATGGAGCAGCCGGGACAGGCTGTTTTGTGGCACAAATTGTGCAGCCATTGCGCAGTAAGCAGACCAACAACAGCACACCTGCCGTGAGGGCGAGAATCAACGGGAGCCCACCAAAGACGCTGGAAAAAATAGAATGAAAAAATGCCGGTATCACACCAAAAATAGTTTGGAAAGAGGTCACGAGGCCGGAACCCACAATTAAAAAAATGCGCCAAGCGAGTTGTGGACGAGGCTTTAAATATAGTTTGAATCAGGGCACAGAAATGCAGTGGGTGATCAGTATTTAAAAGCGCATGCACCTCTGTGCGGGTGTTTGCTACGTGAAGGACAAATGTTTCCCGGGAGGAAGTCAGGGCGACTACTTTTTGAGACAATAGAGCCCTTATTCTGCTCATCTTGTTGAACTCTGCTTTGAAGGTTGGAATGGAAGTCCAGATGGATACATCCAGCCACCCATGAAGGGATGGGAAAAGGACATTTTTACAGCAGACTACTCTCTGTGAAACAATCACAATGTAGGGAATTCCCACTAGCATCCCGCAGCAAGCCTCGTTATTCAAAAGCAAATAACTACCGTTAGCTAGCAAAGTGAAAGACGGTGTAATAGCTGGTACTGGAATCCCTTTCAGGACGCATGCTAAATTAGGTGCATGGACATTGCACGCGCCATGTAATTGGATGTGCCTACAGACTACAGAGTGATCAGGTGTGGAAGTGCATTCCTCACCCTTCAAATAAACTTCTTTACCTTCTCACATGCACCTATATGTAAATGGGAGTGACCAAACTTCATGCAGGAAAGCAGTACCCAATGGTTCATATCTGCCTAGGGCATAATGTTTCATGCACAAACTGAATTTAAACAAAGGAAATGGTAATGTGATTAACCCGTGGATAAGCCACACAGCGGAGTTCAATTCGGCCACAGAGAAAGGTAAAGGTTCTAACTTTTTAATATGCAGTAATGAGTATGTGGCATCTTTCATGGACATGAATTGTTGTTTCGCAGTTAGATTAAAGGGAAGGAATAAAGATGAAGTATTCATGTAGGCCCAGGGGACCTTCCCAGCCTTTAACGTTTGCAAAGTCCATGCAAACTGCATTATAGAACGTAATTGATTTTGACCATGATACAAAACAGACATATCATCCTGTACAATATCAACAACAGATGAAACAATATTATCTAATGTGTAAATTGTGGAAGAAAGGGTGTTAATGCTGTTATCAATAACAGCTAGTACTTTTTCCAAATTGGCTTGATCAATGGCTCTCAATCTGGAAGCCGCTTCAATTTGAGATAATTTCCAAACTTCGTTATAAACAGCATACACCCATCTTTTGGACCTGCCACCCACAGGACCCTTAACAAAATCATTCAAATCTATTTTGTCATTTAATTTAGATAAATGAAGTTTAACAGATGCCAAAGTGGAATGTTGCAGCCAGTTCTGACATAACTTCCCTACAGAGTAGGTAGTAACTGAGTGGGAAGATTCAAAGCGGGGGTCTATGCGAACCTGCGTATACCCCGGATGCAGACCCAGAAAACCATGCGGACAGGAATCTGAGCTCGTCTGCCACGTTAACCATCCTTCTGGATCTAATTTGGAAATATTGAAGGATGTATTAGTGATGTATGACTGCAACGCATCAAGGGACAGATCTGTATGATTGAGTGTCCATTTACAAGAAGAAAAAATACCACCACAAATCCAACGGACATAAACAAAAAAATACAAATGAGCACCAGCCAAATGTAAGTCCAAGGGGGAATTAAAAAATGTCTTTTAAACCAAACAGAAAAAATAGAAACTTTCGATGGAGTACAGGAAGTCATAGAATCAGTGTCAAAGGAGGAATTTGACTGGTTAACTGCTGTAGATTGTAAAACAGGCAATGTAACCTCTGTGGGATAAGCATACTCAGTATCTTCAGGTGGACCACCAGCCGGTGGTGTCAACAAAGGATCAGCAACTGTATGCATTTTGATGGCAACATCAGGCAAGGTGGTAGGAGCCGGAGCCAAAACAGAATTTCTCAGCATCGCCGGGCAAGAAACCCCTGGAGTCTTACTAAGAAGAATCGGCCACTCGCTGTAGTTTGACATTGTCAATGGAGATGTACCTGTTATCCTAGCGACCAGGAAGTGGAGGTAAAATGACTGTTCTTGTACCCTGCCCGCCAAGCACTGGAACCGGAGCAAGATAAGAGGGGCTGAACTCCTTCTTGTTCTCCACCTTCTCATGGACCAGGTCTCCAACTCGAGGTAGCCAGCCGACTACCGGAATCTGAAGCACAGCATCAGATGTGGAGGGCAAGTGTTCTTTTGCGAGACTGTCTCGGGTCTCTTACAGCACAGTGATCATCTACGTCAAAGGGTGCAGCTGACGCCGCCATGTCTAGACCATCAAGGTCCGGGACAAACATTTTTATGCCAAAGAGCATCATGTATGGGGTCTGCCCACCCAGAGACCTTCTAGGGAGATTATTAAGTGCACGTTGTACGTTATACAGATGGGATAACCAATTCCGGCCAGTGCCTAAAACCCTGGCTGTCAAGGATTGCTTTAAGTCACGGTTCATTCGCTCCACTACACTATTACCCTCAGGACGGTATGGAGACGAAAATTTGACTTGGGCCCCCAAAGATTTCATGGCTTCTTTATACGCCTTATAGGCGAACGCAGGGCCCTGATCAGAGTGGAGGGTACCACACGCAAAAATTCTCACAAAGACACGCAAATCCCTTATGACGGTACGAGCATCAGCACTCCTTTGAGGCCACACCCAAAGAAAACGTGTGCACGAATCCACTGCAACTAAGATGTACTTGTACGCAGTATCAGAGGAGAAAGGACCGCAGTGATCTAAATAAACGCACCCAAGTGGTTTATTAGATATGAACAACTGAGTTTGTGGAGGGCGTGCAGCAGTTGAAGGTTTTATCTGCTAGCAAATGTCACAATCAAGAACATAAGTGCGAGTTTGTTTATACAACCCGTGCCACCAGTAACGCTGTTGTAATTGAGTAACAGTAGCTGACACGCCGGCATGGGCAGAGGCCATACCCTCGTGAGCCGCTGTTATCAAAGAGGGTCTGCAGTCCGCGTTGGGAATCAATCTGTCACCAACGCCGTTAATTCTCACATACGGGACTTTATCAGGACTTAAGTGATAAGAGTACCGAGAAGGGAAACCTCTTGGGTAATTACTTCCCTTCTCTGTAGCAGCAATAGCGGCCAAGATGTCAGCATCAATCTTACTTTTGGATCTTGTAACTGCTGCTACTAAATATGTCGCCACTGCTGTTTTCGCTGCCTTGTCAGCTAAGCTGTTGCCGACAGCGTGGACACCAACTCGCAGGTGACCAAGAGTGTGAATTACATTCACGAGAGGCAGATGCTGTTTAAGTTCTGCCACTTGAACCCAAACCATTTTATGCTTAATTGTGCTACCTTTGGAATCGCGATATTCATTCTGAGACCAAAAGAATAGATTGTCGTTAAAAGACTGTACACAGTAAAACGAGTCACTCACTATAAGAGTAGTAACCCGAGGATCAGCAAACTCCAGTGCAAGCACCAGAGCACGGAGCTCTGCCAATTGTGCGGTACAATCACCCAATGACTGCGTATGCACGACATCAGACTTGAATTCTCCATTCACGAAAGTACCCGCTACAATTGCGCAGGCCGCTGAATAGGCATGCTTCGATTCCGTCGCTGGTTGCGCCGAACCGTCAGTGTAAATGACACAATGGTAATCTTCAAGCGGGCGCAAAGACACAGGAGCTGGATGAACGAATACATACTGCAAGTACTCCTGAGTCTGCAATGAGGCATCAAAGATATAGGTGACATCTAGCGATGTCAAGGAAGTTGCCCATTGTATCCAACGTGGATGCAAAGCTTTAGAATTAGGTACACTGGCTTTCGTCACTGCCTCTAGAGCAGGATATGGTATAACCACCAACATGCGTTTTCCTTGCGACAGCACTCGTTCTTTAAGAATCGCCATCTGTACTGCAGTCAAAACTTTTTCAACTGTGGAAAAGCGCAGTTCAGCCAAAGTGTACAGGTGTGATTTGTAGGCAATGGGGACGGTGTCGCCCTCATTGAACGTTAAGTACGTGAAACCCACTGCGCCCGGCACTATTCTTATTACCAGGTTAGTGTGGTTAGCACATGTCAGTAAGTATTTCGAAGCAAGAAGATCAGCTTGCAAAGATTGCAAAATAGCTGAATGCTCTGGCAGCCAGCTCGATTTGGAAAAAGTAGGTTGTACCAAGGTATATAGCGGCTTGATACGCTGAGCTTAATCGGGAATATACGTACGACCGAAATTCAGAAAGCCCAGCAAAGACTGTAATTTTTTCAGTGTTGTGGGAGCACGCAAGCATGCGCACTTCTCCAGAAAGTGGGGAGCTAATCCACGACCTTCATTGTTGAGCTCGTAGCCCAAAAACAACACCGTATACTCTGCAATGTGAGACTTCGCAAAGTTGAATTTGTAACCGAAGTCTGCAAACATAACAATGATGCGATCAACGCGACACAGATGCGGCCACAACTCGTCGTCTGTGAGATAGATATCATCAACATACGAGTACGCATCAGGGTCAATGCTCTCTAATAGAGAGACAACACGTGCGGCAAAGACGCCAGGGCTGTTTTTATAGCCCATGGCTCATCTCTTAAACTGTTTTTGTTTGCCGCCGGAAGTAAACGCTGTCCACTGACTACTAATAGAGGACAGGTTATGGTTATAAAAGCCATTGGATATGTCAAGTGTGGTCTTAAACCTTTTTCTTACGAAACTATCAACAAGGGCAGAACTGTGGGTATTCTGTGCAGCACATGTCCGACAATGAGAGTTGAAATGCCGGTAATCCAAAACTAGGCGGTACGACCCATCAGGCTTCGTTACAGTGAATAAAGGATTATTAATTGGTGACACACAGGTTTCAATAACACCCTGATATTCTAATTGCTCAAGGATTTCTGAGACGTGAGATCTAGAGTACGGTACAACGCCGGAGCAAGCACCTGAGCCCACTCTTCGGCAAACCTTTCAGCGTGCTCCTTTGGCACTGTGTGCGCAAAGGATGGGAGGATTACCTCCTCCCCTCTAGGAGCATCCAAAATGAAAGCCGGGGGCCAGTCCGCCTCCAATAAGAGTATATCATATGAAGAGGTTAGATTATCCCAAAAAATCCCTTGTATTGTACGTTGTATGTCACCTTCAATTAAGAGGACTATGTCATATAGTCTGTCAGGGGGAGCCACTCTAGTGTCAGCAGTTTCTACAGTAATGAACATGTCAGTTGCTGTCACCTCCAGATATGGACGCAGTGCTTGCCCCACTACTGTAACCTCCGCTGCGCTGTCGAGCAGCGTTAGTGCCCATGTCAGGTTCCGAAGCTGCGTCCGCACTATCTGTGGCATACCTCGCTGTTAATGCAGTAAATTTCTTCTTCTGAAATGGGGGACGTTGATGTGCAAACTCGTCCTGCTTGCCTTTACCGTCAGGCTGACGGGGTTGCTCACGTCCTTGTTGGGCACCCCGACCCTTGCCACGTTCTCCGCCACCGGACTGTGAGACCGATGTTTCCTGTGAAGAGCGAGGAGAACGTTGTTCAGTAACCTGAAATCTATCAGGTGACCTAATACTAGTGCGATCGCGCAAATCGTATGTACGTTCACCAGTCGCCTGTACTGGAGACGCAGGACGAGACCCCTGTTTCTGCTGCTGCTTTCCCTGCTTCTTTGTTCGCCAATTTTGTTTAGGAAAAGTTGGACGATCGTCTTTGACAGACGAACTCACCTTAGTTTGCTGTATCAAGTCTGGAATGACAATAGTTGGCTTAATCCCTAAACTACTGCGGCCAATAGTTCTATAAGCTTCCGCAATAATTTTAGGCAACTCTCGGGGCTTATCGAGCTCATCGACGCGGGCTAAGCCATTAGCCACTTGAAATTGTACAGCATCTCCCTTAAGATTACCAAGGACGAGAGTGGCAACTACGTCGAATACACCGACAAGCCGCATTCCCAACTCAACTGCCGCCTCCGGACTGTGTTGATCTTGAACACGTTTAATGACGGAGGGAAGCACGGCCATAGACGGGGTGCCGAAGCACTTCGAGAAGACCGCTGCAAAAACCTTACCCCAGTTGTCACAAGCGGACACCTCCGGGACTAAGTCTTTCTGCAAACTAATGGTGAGGATCCTGTGTTTCTCCACAGGAGTAGAGTGCGGAAATACTGCTTCCAGCTTGTCAAATTTCTCAGCAAGCCAATAAGGCAAATCGTCCTTATTTTGGGGGCGCTTGCCCATAACCGAATTAACCATGACGGGACTAATAACAACCCCGGCCTGGCCAGCTGGCTGTCCCGCAACAGCAGGTGCCACCACCTGCATGTTGCGTGAAACGTATTGCACTAAAGCCCTATATACAGTAATCAGGGCTGTATGGAGGACACGCAACTCATCCACCGCAACATTCAAATAACGAGGATGAGGCGTAAATCCGGCCAGCACCTGCCAAGTGGCCCTTGGAATTGACAAAGGGCCCATTCTAACCGGTGTAACCGCATGGGGAAGGGCACCATTAAACCAAATGCGATGCTGCCAAGCCAAAATAGGAATTTCTTGCGTCCTATATGGCGTATAGTTTGCTGGGAGCCGCGTGGGAGTATAGGAGTGAAACGTATCATCCTCCGCATTTACTGCCGGCATCGTCACCCAAGAGTAAAACAACTCATAGGGGTAGGACGGATCGGCGCTCACCACAAAAATAACAGCCATCCCATCGTCCGGCACCCCAAACTGCATCAAATGACGTTGCAGAGGTGTCTGGCTATGCGCTGCAATATCGACCGCCATAGGGACACAGAGAAGAACACCAATGGATATTACAGTAGCACAAGGGTTCAGAACTAAAAAAAACTTTTTAATTATCAAGCTTGAGGGAACCTATCACACAAACAGGTAGGTTAAAAACAGCTATCCGGAAACAAGAGTGTGGCCCTCGTGGACTAATATAAGCACTACTAAGGCATTTCAAATCAGAAGACCAAACGTTAGGTGCGCCATGTTGCAGGGATTCTGCTCATGCACAGAACTATGCACAGGAAACCAGGACCTCAGTGAATTGTGGTGTACCAAAAACTCACCTCAGTACCCAGAACCCTAATCCGACTAGCATCAGTGTCCCATTCGTTATCCGTATTCTCTCGGAGGTCCCAATGTATAGACAACCCAGAACAAGCGACTTAGAGTACTCTCAGGAATGGTGGGAATCAGAAATACCTGTTCGTTATTATTCTCATATCAGTCCACAACAAGAGTAATCAGAGACACGGTAAAGTTTAAAATGTTTATTTTATAAACGACGTGTCCTAAGATGCAGTACTTTGGCTAACATAAGCAGACAAATGATTAAAATGAAAACCATCAGCATTGTTACAATACCATAGAAAATGAAGGGAGAAATCATATTACAAATGACCGTGGAATACAACCACCCTCCCCTCACTAGTGAGCTAGTATTATTATACTAATAGAAGGTCTCTAGGCTTGAATGGGGAGCCCCATACCGTAAAGATCAGCTTAGGTGAATCACATCACAGGATCAGCTTTGCTCTGCGCCTGGAAAAGTTCTTCTCCAGAATGTGTGTCTAATGCATGCAAACTGTAATATTAAAGGCTCTTGACTTTCAGATATTTGCAGCTGTGTGCGTGTTATGGCTAGAGCGTGGGCCGATCAACCTGAACTCAAAAACATACATTGTTTGGTGGCTCAGACTGTTTATGCACACAATGTTCAGACCAAGGTCGCAGTGCACGTCTAGGGATGTGAACAACAGACAGTTCTCATGTGAAGAAAAGGCAAGCAAGCAGTTTTCAAACAATAACATGTATCTGCAGTGTCGTGTGCAAAAGCAGCAAAAAGTGGTAAGATGGCGTTTCTAACGTCTAAGGCGCTCATGCTAACACAGCAATGTATGTATCTAAAACGCTGCCTTCCCTACAAACCATGTGCAGCACTTAACTACAGAAGCACAGAATCTGATGCACCTCAACAGACTGAGTTCTGTGAAAAACCAGCAACAGGTAATATCTGACATCGTCCATTGTGTGATCAAGACACCATTCCACTGTTGGCACCTAGAGTTGGTTGCGCCTCATCAGAAGCTATACACAAAAATCATCACACACTTTAATTTCTGACATCCTCAATCATAGAATTAAGTCCTCGTTTCACTGTTCGAACATGCTGTACCACTGTGTACTCCAGCAACTGCAATAAACCATGACTAATAATCATGTGCAGCAGGTAACTACAGAAGCAGAGAGTCTAATCCCCCCTCAACGGAAGGAGTTCTGTAAAAACTTAAGCAGAATGTAATATCGGACATCTTCCATTGTGGAATCAAGACAATGGTCCACTGTTGCAATCTAGAGTTGGTTCCACCTGGTCAAAGGGAGTACCTTCATCTCCACTCTCAGATGCAGTTCTAACATCATCCATTATGGCATCAAGACACCGTTCCACTGTTGGGACCCAGAGTTGGTTGCATCTGGTCAAAGTGAGTACCTCCATCTCCACTCGCAGATGCAGTTCTAACATCGTCCATTGTGGGATCAAGACACCGTTCCACTGTTCGGACCTAGAGTTGGTTGCACCTGATCAGAGGGGGTACACCGAAATCATCACAGACTTTAACTTCTGACATCCTCAATCATAGAATCAAGACCCCGTTTCATTGTTCGGACCTGCTGTACCGCGCTATAGTCCAGCAACTACAGTCAACAAAGCCCAATAATACTGTTCAGTAGTTAGCTACGGAAACACAGAGTGTGATGCACCTCAACTGAGGGATTCTGTGAAAAGCAAGCAGCAGGTATTATCGGGCATCATCCATTATGGGATCAAGACACCGTTCCACTGTTGGGACCTAGAGTTAGTTGCACCTGGTCGCAGGGAGAACCTTCATCTCCACTCTCAGATACAGTTCTAACATCGTCCACTATGGTATCAAAACACCGTTCCTCTGTTGGTACCTGTCGGACTACTGTGTTACTATTATACAGAGCACTCCACGCTCCTGGGCCTCAGGCTGGGCTCTGTGTGCCTGGGTCGTGGTAGCCAGCGTTAATCTCAGGAGGCTTCCGAGCTCGCAGACCTCGGCCCAGGACCTTCCGCCGGCACGTGGACGGCCCTCTTTCACATACAGCGGTGTCGAAAGGTGAACTGTGGGGCATATATGCGTCACAGCGGCCATGACGGTTTCTGAGTACCAGCAGGCTGAGAGCATTAGTCCCGCAGCCACCTTCACTCACAGCGTCAGCCTCGTGGTGGTGTAAGCTGCGCAGACCTGGCAGACCCGTTCGCCAATCCGGAAGAGAACCACACCCAAAGAAACATGCCTTTTATTCATACCCCTACGCTAGCCTTGCGTACGGCGAGCCAGCCCACTTCCCTAAACATTTGGGGGGGGAGGCACGTATGCGCTACCATTCCGTAATCTTCCCTACTGACTGTACTATCATGGTTGCGTCCACTGTCCACTTCACTCAATAGACCATCAGTATATGTTGAAATGTGCATGTCTGTGCTCTGCATACTCAAGTCTGTCCGGCACATCCCCTCAAGACTTTGCATTGTATACTTTTATAATCGAGAATTACTTGCCACCTTCGCACATACTTTGCTCTCATCTCTCCCCGCATTCTGCATAGTTAGGCAGAGGAGCCATGCCATGTTTAGTTTGAATACATGGCTAGCCACGGTTCCCACAGTATATAGTGTCATTGAGTCTGCTACGTGCACATGTTGTTTGTCATGTTGAATGTCATTATATAAGGTAGCTTGTTTATTCACGAGCAGTGGCTTATTCCATTTACATATCGCTGTCTTGAAGAGCATACAAAAGTTTTTCTCACAGGTGAATAGTGCGACCACAATTCATTACTATCCAAGAATGTCCAACTACACGGCGCTTCTAAGCTTACAGCCACCAATCTTGCGTCCTTTCTTAAAAGGACGCCAACTTCCACAATCACATCAACATTCACACAGCTTTCTAACGACAGTCATCTGCTGCTCAATAACATACACTCCTACGGAATATGAGCTGGCATACCTGTTTGAAACACATTAACTTCCTGTGGCAATATCTATTCCCACCCACACAAACTAACTCCCAAACTTCAACTTGGCCTTCAATTCCTAGTTTGAAAACACATTTCAAGAAACAAACCAAACGAAAAGCACCTTTGTTCAGAACAGAAGACTCCCTCACTTCTGCAAAATAAATTTATCGAATGCAGATACCACAAACTTCAAATAAAATACACTCCCTTTTAAATACGAACCGCCAATTACACTTTGTGAATTGTTACACAATTTTCAACACATGTCACACTCAAGGTCTGGCACACTTTTTTAACACCGTCTCCTACAGCCTTCTAACACACTTTCAAACTGTTCTTCTTTTAATACCAGACTACATTCAGACATTCTTTCGATCATCTCTGGAGAAACAGGAACAGCGCCCATAATTCTCACCCTCATTGCGGCCATCCTACTACTAATTCTACTTCTAGAAATGGCTACGCTCTCTATGGTAACAACTATGTCCGACAGAATACGCCTCTATGCCAAGCTACAACAATACTGTAAAAAAACGGAAAAACTTTTCGGCTGCCTGCCTCTATCTATTCTCGGAGCTAGCTACAAAATAACATTTATCTACACTTATGCAATATGTGTACAACCATCATTTGATTGCAAAACTTGCCCATTCGACTGGCGAATGGATGTATGCCTTGCCAACATCTCAACAATCGCTCCAGATATCCAGCAGGTAATGGAGTATCTTGAAAACCATGAACGTGATGGTTCTGGCAGCGGAGCAATGGCGAATGCAATGCAAAAAGGAATCGCAGCTTAATGGGATTTCTGCGCAGCCGCGAAAGATCTCCTGCAACGTGCGACCTTTCACAACATCCATTCAAATTACCGCTCCAACATTCGAGGAACATTACTGTCCCTTCGAGGATATAAATTGGATCGCTTTGCTCTTCTCACATGATGGCAACAATAGCCTCTTGGAACATTACGCACCTCAAGCAGCTGAAGAACTTCTGGACTCCAAGACTTGTAAGAAACTCACATTATTCTTGAATGGATTTATTTCCATCTTTTTTGACTTTTTCCTTTACATTTTTATATAATACACTTCAATACGACTACTTTGATATAATAACTTTCTAAGTATACTCAGACATTTGAACTCTATCCTCATTATTCCCCCTTACGTCTCCAGTCTAACCAGGAATCAGTGATGTATGGCCTATGCAAATACGCTATTTATTTCCAAAATTAACCTAAACCCGACACCCATTTAGAAACCACGTCTATTCTTTGTGCACACACCTCTCCGCCTGCCTGTTATTCACAAAGCCCTTTCACACAATTTTACTCAAAGTCAGCCTCTACTCAGAACCTCACGATAAAAATTTAAAAAGACGACTTTGTTTAGGAACTGGTTGGCACAGTGTGGTAATCGTAAACTACCTTTATTTTCATTATACAATGTATTTATTCATGTCTAATAGCTATTCTGTAGGTCACATAGAACTGTAACATATAATGTGCAATTCACTGATGCGGGAGCTTCGATTTGACTACAGCAGAAGCAATTGGAGTTTGTCTAAGCTCGATGCCTTAGCTCTCTACACAAGAATGTTTTTTTGAAACAGCTGAAGACGATAATGTACGGTTTGACTACAAAGGTACCGAATGTGCTTCTTAGAAGCAAAATGTTTGTATTCATCCTCAAAGTTCCAATGTGGGTAGAACTAGTACCAATTCTGACACGCACCACATTGAATCTACTGTACAACAGATTGCTAACTATTCTACTGTTGTTAATTTTCTGTTACAGAAAAGCACTGCCAAGGTACATAAAAAGTTTGATGACTACATTTTACAATTTCTTTTTTATTTCTTTCTTTTCTTAAACGATACATGTGGTAATCGTATCATACCTTTATTTTCTTTATAGAATGTAGAGTCATTCAAGTGTAATAGCTATTGTTTATTTCACATGCAACTGTAACATGTAATATACAATTCACCGATGCCGGAGCTTACGTTTGAATACAGCAGAAGTGGTTCAACTTTGCATCAGCTGGATACCCTAGCTCCTGCACCAGTGGGTCCAATTATAGCACTTAAATAAAGACACTTTCTATATAATTTTCAAACTCCATCCCTTTATTACACACAACCACTTTCTTAGACACAACTCATTTTACCATTTTCCTTCTCTGGCATTGCAACATTCTGCATTATATTCTTCACGATTATTCCTTTATTCCTGCTTCCTAAAACACTACATTCGACTCTTCAGATCAATAGGGATGAGTAGTTCATTTTACACTCCCTGTATAGAATGAACGCACACTAACACTACTTACACAAGTATGCTACAGCGGCCAGTATCCTACAGCACCCACAGCACATCACTTCACAGCAATAAACTCACAGTTTCATTCCCGAGTCTTCATACCGATACCACTAAGTACTTTGCTTTCCACTCCCTCTATACTCTAAACGCATACTAACACCACCTGCACAGATATGCTACAGCGCCCAGAGCACATCACTTTACAGCACTCAGCTCACAGTTTAGACGCACAGTTTCATCCCAGAGTGTACCGGCACCTCAACTCAGCACCATCTCACAGTGGGCAAAACAGCACTTTCACACCAGTAGGGATAAATAATTAGCTTCACACTCCCTCTATAGCACACCCTACCCACCCTACAAACCTCACAGCGGTCCTACCCTCCTCTTTCCCACTTTTTTCTCCCTTTTTTCCCCTTACTCACTTCAACGGAATCACAAAATGGTGGCCAACACTTCCTAGTTGCAACAGCTCGCACCGCTCACAGCCAATCACCAGCAAGCTCGTGCTCGTAACGCCTCAGCCAATCAGATGGCAGAATTCCCAAATATCGATATCTGTAAATTTCGATATTTCTCAAAAACTACTGAACGGATTTACACCAAATAAACAAAAGCGTGCTTTCTAGACCAAGACCCTTCTCCCTTCCAAATTTGGGGTAATTCCGTTCACCCGTTCGACCTAAAGCCTTGTCTAAAGTTTCCTATGGAAATTAACATTGAAAAAAAAGGTTTTGGACCCCCCTTTTTTCTCGGCCACCCCATCATGAATCACCCCCAAACTTTCAACATAGGAGCTGATCTCAACAAAGAATTAGTTTTGAAAATTTCGCGAAGATTCGTCATTCGGCGCCAAAGTTATTGGGAATAAAATGTTGCCATTTTCCTATGGTAACTAGGTCCTAACTATAATATATATATATATATATATATATATATATATATATATATTTCCCAAGGTGCAACAGAAAATGGAGACTCTCTCAAAGGGCGCACCGGAAGCCATAAATTCGAAAGGCACACGTGGGAAAATGCAGCAGCAGTGATAATGGACCTTTGACACGGCACCTGAAGAAGAAGTGAAGAGGCTTTGAAACGCGTAGGGCCAAAGACGACAAACGGGATGAGAAGCTGTATGCCTTGAATCAATAAAGTGTGTCACTTACCTGATGCGGAGTGCGGCTTCATCTCTGGGCAAAGTTAGGTAGAAATATATATATATATAATTGTTTTTAAATTTACCAATATATATATATATCGTGCACAACGAACGATTGCAAACAAACACGCTGTTATGGCAACCACAGCGGATGAGCTACGGGACCGAGAGGCCGTAGCTGATGCCTTATTCTCCAATTTACCGGACACGAATGAAACAAGCCCTGATAATGATGCCAATTTAGGGAACAATAATGACGTTAAAACTATGTTGAAAAAACTAGAGCAGCTGCTACGCACAGAACTAACTAAGTGGTGGGAGAGAAAATCGTTAGAAAAGTACAAAGAAGCAGGAAGAGTGCCTCAGGGGTTGCGGGTACTTATTGCGCCATCTTTTGAGAACCCCAACCCCCTCATGCTAAGAGAATGGGCAAGAATAATTTAGAGGCATCCATGAACATGGTTTCAATACTCATTAAATATGCTGAGATCGACAGAATTGACATCTTAAAGCAAATTGAAATGCTTAATCAGCAATTGGATGCTTCTGATCAACAGGACCTGATTAAAAAAACTAGAGGAGAAATCAAAGCACGCCTTAACAAACATGAGGAGGTGATTAAAACCCGCAAAATATTCAAATTTGCTTGTGACAAGAAAGATTACGAGACGGGAAGGGTCTTTATGTTCTCTAAAAAGTTTGACACAGTTAAAAGACAAGCATTGGGCACTAAGCAACCCGAAACCTCTCTCTCCAATTCTATTCATATTCCTTCATCGGACATAGATATAAGCTCATTGGCAAGCAGCACAGATTCAGACACTGAAGGATTGTCAGTACAACAGGCACAGGCAATGGCAAACTTTACTCCATCAGAAGAGTTGGGGTTTATAATAGAAGATCGGCGCCACACACTGCGACTGAGACAGCAGAAGAAAAACGACGCAGGAGAAATGAGCATCGCAAACAAAGGCGGAAAAGGAAGAGGCAGCATCAGAGGCAGGAGAGGTCGATGGAAACAGTGGTCCCAACAATAACAGAGACACCATCCTGTACCAATACTGTGATTAACCTTACTGAAATCGACCTGAATAAAGCGGAAACACAATTGCTACCATTAGGCCTGTCTTTCTGTCCAAATAATGGGTTTAAATATGTACAGGCACGAATTGATGTTTTTAAGTTTATACGGAAACTAAAAAAACAATTTAGAATGGCAAAGGTTGAAGAAAGGGCTACAACCATCATTACTTCAAACCAACCAAGCAAATCTCTCCAAGCCTCTGACTTTACAACATTGAGATCTATGAATGCATTGGCTGGTAATATTGACATTACTAGCACTCAAGAAGAAATGCATGAAATGTGCATTGTTAGTATAGGTGCAGGCAGCAGTCCTTTCCGCCCTCCTTCTACGTTCATTCCCCTAATGCCTAAGGACGCTATAGATATGTTTAGCGATATGGTTATAGATTACCTTAAGAAATTAAATTTCAATGTGATGCACCAACAAAAAAGAAGAAGTTATTCTGAAATACAATATTCTAAACTCATGAAAAAGATCAATAGCAATGGTAATATAATCGTTAACAAGGCAGACAAAGGAGGGAACATTGTTCTTTGGCCACGTGATTCATATATGAAGTAAGCAGAAAAGCACTTAAATGATCAGCAATGTTACAGAAAAACCTCATTTCAAGAGCTAAGAGCTATCAAAGACATGGTTTTTAAAGAACTAGCCAATTGGAAAATGGATGGGCTATTGAGCAAATGTGAATATGAATTTCTTAGAAATGATTTCCCTATTACCCCAACCTCATACTTTATCCCTAAAGTACATAAAAAGTTAAATCCAATACCAGGGAGACCAATCATTTCTGCTCAAAAAAGTTTATTTGAAGCCATGTCCAAGTATGTGGATTTTTTTCTACACAAATTTGTGGAAAACCTTTCTTCATATATTAAAGATACGGGCCACTTCCTTACCAAAATACAGGAAGTTACTTGGAAAGAGGACTATCTTTTTATAGTAATGGACATTTGTTCTCTCTATACTAGTATACATCACACAGACGGGCTTAATGCTGTTAAGTACTTTTTAGCCAAGAGAAATATTCAATTTTTCAGACAGAATGCTATGTTGCTGAAAATGATTGAGATGTGTTTAATGAACAATTTCTTTTTATTTAACAAAGAAATATATCAACAGTTACGTGGGGTAGCTATGGGGGCATGCTTCTCTCCCAGCTACGCGTGTTTGCATGTGGGCTGGTGGGAGGAGCATGTCCTCAAGCACACTTACAAGGAAGCGTTTGACAATCATGTGGTAAAATGGTGGCGATTTATTGACGACGTATGTGTAATTTGGAAAGGAACTAAAGAATCAGTTCTAGAGTTTGTCAATAACATCAATAAGAATGACATAAATTTAGAGTGTACTGCCACCATTAGCAAGGAAAGAGTTGAGTTTCTTGTTGTGGAGTTATATATTGATAATACAAGTATTCAAACAAAACTTCACAGAAAAAGTACAGCAGGGAACTCAATACTGCATGCTACTACAGCTGTCACCCCCGACACCTGATAAAAAGTATTCCGTATGGGGAATTTTTAAGGATTAAGAGAATCTGCAATTCTGATATTGATCTTGAGCAATGCCAAGCAGACTCACTACAAAGATTTTTAGTGCGAGGATACAAACTTAAGGAGCTACAAACTGCATTGTACAAGGCCAACAACTCTAGCAATATGCTTGATGTGACCAGTGTTGATGCTATTACTAAACCCTCTACATTGGGCTATAAGGACAATGAACAAAAGAGTGAAGAGGTAGTCAGATTAATAACTACATATAGTCGACATGAAAAACAAGTCAGAAGTATTATCAACAAAAACTGGCCAATACGTTAAAACTGACATCACTCTTTCTCCTCGATTACCTGAAATGCCCTCTTTTACTTTTAGGAGGGCACCATCCATGAGGGACGCACTAATTAAGACTAGTCCTGAAGTTTTAACATCTACACACTGGCTCTCCAACAGAAAAGGGTTTTTTAAGTGCAGCTCTTGCAGAGCTTGCAAGTTTGGGGTAAATAAAATGGAGTTTACTAATGCCATTGCAAATATTCCATTTAAGATCAATGGAATGTTTACTTGTAAAACTGAATTTGCAGTCTACGTATTGGAATGTTCTTGTTATCTACAGTACGTAGGCAGTACTAAGCTGCAAGTATACACACGTATATTACAACATCTACAAGCAATAGTAAACTCCAACCCCAGCTACCCTGTTGCTAGGCATTTTAAACTTGTACATAAGAACAATGTAAATGATATCAGCTATTTTGTAATTGATGCAGTACCGAGGTCAATAAGAGGAGGCAATAGGGAGAAGAAATTAAGGCAACTAGAAACACAATATATTTTACAATTGGATACTAAGATGCCTAACGGCTTGAATACAGGGGAAGATTTGCATAATCTTTTATATTAATAGTTTTAATGAATTTGCATCGACTCCCCTTTTTATGTATTCACGCATGGTACTAAATCCATTACCTGTCTCCTACAAGTAAAAAGCGAAAACAGTGACCAATATAGAACCACTAATATATCTTTCTGATAATTATAATACTTTGTTTGATTGATTTTAGTCTGGTTGTTATCCCTGATTTTACCTTGTTTTTTCCAGATTTTTATCGGTTTTAACTTGGTGTCTAAAGGGGTTTTTAATGTTGGACTGTTGTTAGGCAGTGCAAAATTTCTAGTTAAGTTGTATTAATTCTTGAATTTCACTTACAGCATTTTTTGCACCTCGCTAGCATCTGGTATAGACTCAATCATTGACCAGATATTACTGCTCATTTGCACTATTGCGTACTTGCACATTTCTCTGAAAGTTTTTGTATTATATGTGATTTCTGCATTCTGTATTTGCACTATCAAATATGTCAAGGTTGCATTACTTGATCTATTGGAAATTAAATCCCTAAAGAATTATGTTTTTTTCATGGATCATAGAATCTGTACTGTATATTGATGAGAAAGCAGTTCGGTAAATATATATTTATGCATATGATATGTTGATGAAAGATTGTATTATACATCAAGTTGAAATAGGCTCAGCACGACCGATCAATAATGTTTACATATTCACATTGACAATAATATGTAACTATTCAATAATAGTATATATATTATTGTCAAATCACTTTGATTGCACTAGCACTTTATTTACGATTTTTTGCACAGTCACTGGTAGACGCTCTGTTAGCACCTTCGACATACTTATTCTATGTGGTGAGAATCTTGTGGGTTTTTGACACACAAGTAATTATTTTGTAGGCATTAGCCGATACTCTTACTTAGCAGGATGCAACACTATTAAGATGTACCATGGAAAAGTATTAACTTCGAAATAATTTCCTTTAAAAAATATAATTACTGTTTTTATAGAACTGTTTTTACATTGAATAGTAATTATTGTCAGCAAAAGGGATCCATTTAGAAGTAAGACTACATACATAGTCTGTTGTTGAGCTTTATTGAGCAAGGGGAGGGATCACTCTCTCAGGAAGTGACTATTCACATTTTGGGTCCTGGCAAGTCATGTGATCAAGACTGGGGTGACCTAGTCGAACCGCGCATCATGCTGTGGAATATTGCAATAAAGCACGAATAATTCAACGATACGCTGTGGTCTGTACCTGCTTTGCAAGACATATTTGCTTCAGGACTGTGGTTTCTTATATATATATATATATATATATATATATATATATATATATATACAAATTTAAAACAATTATAAAAATGTAATACAAGTTAAAATGACTATTTAAAGTTTTATTTTCAAATAAGTTTACATTATTTATGTGTACACAAACATACACACTTCGATATATATATGTGTTTTGTTTAAATTAGTAAATATGTATATATTTTTTAAATCTTATTTAAACATTTAATTTAAATTATACTAATGTTATATGTTCAAATATGTAAATTTTACTCAAACTACATATATAGTAAAACAATATTTTTGTAAATATTTTTTGCTATTAGTGTAAAACGATATTATTTTCCCGATATTTTTATACTTACCATTATATGTATAGAAAACCAATATTTTTGTGATCGATATTTTTGACACAATATTTTGGTATCACAATAATTATGGTTTCGAGATTGTGTCAGTCAATCGCTTTAATGCCAAGGTTAAGTTGTGTTGTTTCTGTACACCCATTCCCACACACCATGAATTATTGTACAACGGTTCATATTTAGTACTAACTAATGTTACTTGCTGTTGCTTGAAACCAGGCCAAGTATATGTGATAACTGTTAGATCTGGCATCCTTGGCGTAGTTCCCCCCGAACTTCTGTCTCCAGTTTTTACTGACTTTAGGACTCTGCACACTTTACCATTGATAACCCGTGCAAAAGCAATTGTGCTCTCTCCTTAAAACGTGGTAGAATTCGTCTACACCCAATTGGCCTATTTAATATACTTGTTAATCCTTAGTAAAGTGGTACTTCCTGTACTCAGAGCCTGTAAATTAAATGCTATCAGTGGGGCTTCAGCACTGATTGTGCCCCCCACTCTAGTGGCCCTTTATACATGTCTCAAGCCTGCAATTGCAGCCTCTGTGTGCAGTTTTAAACTGCCATTTTGACTTTGCAAAGTAAACCTTTTGCCAGACCCAAAACTTCCTTTTTAAAACATATAAGTCCCCCGAGGGTAAGCCCTGAACAGCCAAGAGGGCTGGGTCCAGTGTATTTAAAAAGTAGTGTCCCAGTCTACTCACCTGACTTCCAGGCTCTAAGGAAGCGAAGTAGATCCGCCCAAACACCCGTTGGCCAACCCCTAACGCTCCAGTGTGATACTACAAGCACCAGCGGTTAATCCCCAGGGGAAAAAGGGTTTGAAATGACAGAGGGAAAGTTCTACAATGCTGTTTGACTCAAGTCTTACGTAGTGCTCAGGGATGACTGGTCTTCACAGGGTATGGCTCAAGTAGATGAGTGTCTTCAACTCAAAATATAATGTAGACCGTAGGCACGGAAAGACGCAGAGGACACTGTTTTAGCAATGGGCAATACCTTTAACCATACCCCATGAGAGTTAACAAGTGGGTGCAATATATTATCAATGATTTACTAATTACCTTAGTGAAAAGTTAGTAATCACTGGAATTGAATAGCCTTGCAGACGCTGTTGATTTGAAGCAGTTCTTGTGGTAATGAAGTTGAAGAACCCAAGGTCTAAACAAGAGGAGTTCTGGTTGAGAGCAACTCAAAACAAAAGAAAACAATGTAAAGTCCAATCCATTCATGCAGGGTTCTCTGTTGACATCACAGAAATAAGGTTCAGTGAACTGACCTCAATATGTTGCCTTCAAAGTTCGATGTTAGTATCCTCTTGATTCTTTTGTTATTTTTAATACATGAGCTAGTGTCAGAAATGTACATGTACAAAAAAAAAAGAATGTTTGCATGCCCTTGGTTTACTGAACACGGTAAAGCTCAGAGCAAGCAGCCCGAGAGGTGGACACCAGCGGTAATAGGAGCTAGAGAAATGGGAAATGGGGGTTGCTGTGCGGGGCTCAGAGAGCTTTGCACGGGGACCTCTTTCTCTGGAGGAATCTCAAAGCCAAGCAGACTCTGGCAGGATGGGGATGGTACCTATAGACCACACCGTATCCAAGATGGCCACCAGGGTCTGAAGTCTATCGGGATCTCACTCTGTATCGGCTAGCGAGAGATAGGAAGGAGGCTATTTTAAAAGATAGCTAAAGGGACTAAAAGGGTCTGATAACCCAGGGAGCATGAGAGCCAGTAAGGAGGTGAAAGGGAAGATGCCAACCTAGATCGGGAAGCAGTATATCATTAACAAGGAATCATGCAGAGGGCTTCAGTAGTGTTTGGCAGACGGCACAGGAGGATCCAGGTGTTACAGTAGGATATGTACTTTTAAGTTTTGCATCCTGGTAGTGAAAAAACTCTTAATTATTTTTTTTTCACTTCTACAAGGCCTACTTCTACCATAAGATAACAATGGAGTTCCTTATTACATTTTTAAAGCTGTAACTTCCAATTGGGAACATTTAGACAGGTGGAGTTTGGTGTCAAAGAATTGTTATAAAAAACTCTTTTTAATGGTAAAGTCGGATTTTTAGTCACAATTCTGAAATTGCCACCTTTAGAAAGTGTGCTGGATATGCCCAAACGTGGGTTCCAGGTTCACTGTGCCACTAGAACCAAGCTATACTTGCCTGAAGAGCCCTTAGTTAGGGAGAAACTGGTCCTGGGTTGGTTGTGTTCTGGTGTAGGGAGGGCCTGGCCTGGCAGTTCGGGCTGGACCTGTTCAAATGAGGAACAGGGTCAAGACTGATTTGCATGGGAGGGGGATCTTGATTTAATCGAAGATGATGATTGGATGGAGCTAATCCAAAACCCAAGGGAAGTGGCTATCCGCACTTGCTTCCATTTAATACAACTAAGATAACTACATAGATCATATTACTCCAGATCCCTCCTACACTGAATGGGGAGATGCAATACAGCATTGTGCATCAGGGATTGTAGCATGGTGGGTTCCTTCTTCCACATATTGTGGGAATGTCCCAAAATCCAGCCATACTGGAGTGGAGTGACGCAAGTTATGACTTGAGTCACACGCTGCACTGTGCAGACAGAGGCTAAATGGTTTCTCCTACACATAATGGGTGTGCCCCAAATATCTGAAATTATGGCTCATGTTGGCAGCTGGAGTGGTCAAAAGAAATATAGCAAGGGCCTAGGGAACAAGTAGACCGCTGAGTGTGGTGGACTGGGAAACTGACCTGGACTGGTGCCAACAAGCAGAGGAGGTAATATATCAAAGTCGGGGCTGCCCCAGGAAATAGGGGTAGGCGTGGGAGCACTGGTGCGAATACAGACTATGAAATGTGGTTTCCACACGAGGGCAAAAGTAACACAATTATTTGGACACATGATATATGCTAACCTGGATTGTATGATGATTGATACGCACGCAGATGTCACAGGCCTCTATCATCTTCCTTTAGTTATTTTACTAGTGCAAAGGCTTCTCTCTGTGATCCTTATCTTGTCATTGATTGCTCTACTGTATTATGTACCTAGCAATTGTTTAATAAAAAGACTTTAGAAAAAAGATTGATTTGCATATGGCTGGGTCCAAAATTAGGTGGCATGGTGGGTGAAAAAATGGTGGATTGGGATGCTGCCCAAACGATTGTCAGTGGCTAAGATTAATTTAAGCATTACGTCCATCACCTAGTTGTTTTTGCATTTGAATCCCTAAGTGTCCCGGGTATGCCCAGATGTGGGTCGCGGGCTCACTGTGCCACTAAAATCAAGCAATACCTAGCTGAAGAGCCCATAATAAGGGCAAAACCGATCCTGGGTTGCTTGTGTTCCTGGAGGACCTGGACTGGCAGTTCAGGCTGGTCTGTTCCCATGAGGAACAGGGTCAAGACTAAATTGCATATGGTTGGGTCCAAACTGAGGTGGCATGTGGGAGAAAAATGATGGCTTGGGATGTAGCCCTTAGCGATTGCCAGTGACTGATATTAATTAAAATATTCCATCCATCAACTTGTTGTTTTCACCTTTAGAAAGTTGCTAGTTTCTTGTCCTAACCATTTGATACCTGCAGCCTGTTCCTGGGTCACATAACTAGGCCTAGCTGGCCCTCGTGGATTGCTCCCAGACAGTGAAACAAAGGGAATGTAGGTGTTGGCAGGATTGGCCACTCTGAGTAAATGAGAGGGAGGAGCTGTCACCTACCACACTTGTACATCACAAAGGCTCTGTCTGGACACTCTCACAAAGGGTTGATGCTAGTCTACTTTGACCCCAGGCAAGGTAGGGCCAAGACATGGAGGAAGAGGATGCCTGACACCTCAGTGAGGTGGAAACCTCTAGAAGCTTCTCAAACTTCAAAGTGGGCACCAGGTATACATTTTGGACCCAAGACCCCCAACTCTTCAGTACACTTCTGGACCTATGGAAGACTCTGTCAGGAAGAAGGACTGCAGTGCTGCTACAAGGACTGCCACTCTGAAGGACGGCCTGCTCTGCTGACCTGATGCCCTCTTGCCTGATTGAGAAGGGCTGGACCTGCAACCGGTACCCAGGAACACCAGAGTGACTCCAAGGGCCAAGTCTTTTTTAAACTGCACCTGGACTCCGAGTCCTGCCCTACCAAGTAGTGCCACACCAGTCATGGGCCCTTGGCAGTAGGCCTGAAGGATGTCTGCCAGCCCAAAGTGATGCCAAGTAACGCAAAGACTTGCTGCACAGCTGCCAGCTCCATCGGAACAGACGCAAAGCCCCACTAAGCTTTGCTGCAGTGCTCACTGGAACCAATGCAGAGCCTTGCCGCACAGCTTCACCGGAACCAATGCCTGATGATGCGAATCATCACTCAAGCGATGCAGGGTAGACCACACACCAGGATTTAAGGTACTTTATTCAGCAGGCCTCACTGGGTCCCTGTAGCCGGCCTGAGCTCCACTGCTCTCAGCATAAACTTGTGACTTTGTTCCGGTATGGTGCAACCAGATAGCCACAGTTGGCGCCTTGTGCTTTTAGGTGCTATTTTCACTAAAATCTTTTAAATTACATATATCCGATTCTACTGATTGGATGTTTGCCTTGTTTTGTTCTTGATTTATTTATTAAAATTGAGTCTATTTTTCTTAATTGATGTAGGAATTGTTTTATGTTTTGGTTTCACTTTATTACTGTTTGAAGTGTTGAATAAATGTTTTATACATTGCCTCGGAGTTAAACCTGACTGCTCTGTGCCAAGATACCAAAGGGTTGATCACGGGTTAATTTAGGGTTGGCTTGTGCCTCACCCAGACAAGAATTGTGGGGCTGCTTCAGAAGGGTTTCAGCCCCCTCAACCAGTAACCCAATTTCTTATAATAAAGGTTTGTAAAACAGTACAGTTTTGTGGATTGACCGTACACACACTGCCTCAACATGTAATAAAAAAAAGTCGTTTTGCCTATTATTGATATGAGAGGCATGCATTTTGATGAAATTAGAAAATGAATCACAGTGTGACTTCTGCAGTACAAACATATGACTTGAAAATTGCCAGAACAGTTTTGGAGATTCAGTGGCTGTTACAGATTCACTTTGCTGATATTGTGCATACCATTTAAAATTTGCCTACAACTGGCATTGTGCATCTTTTTAAGAACATTGGATCTGGTCTGGTAACTGGATTTAAAGGAGTATTAGGACTGATACCATCATTGTTCTATTCCTTGTTCTCCAGTCATTTTGGGGAATTTCAGACCATTCTACTGCTCATCTGGTAGTGTTATCTTTCTCCTGTTCTGGTGAGGAAATGAACAACATGGAGTACATCCTATCCAGCTGAGCAAAGATGCAGAGAGACCCTAGTGCGTTATCTGGGACATGATTGGTTTTCTAAACTTAATGAAAGTTGGATGCTAACTTTTCAAAACAGGCCATGTACACATGAAACCAGTGTTCTGATGTATAAACTGCCCAGCTGAAATCTTGGATTTACTTCTAGAGCAACCTCCAGTGGCATTCCTCAATGTGAAAATGTTGTTACAACTGTTGCAATCACACCAGAGACAGTGCCAAGCAATGCATTTGTCCTTTCTACAAAACGCAAACTACGATGGATCAACTACAAATCTTGGATGAGTTGCTTGATGACTCGCTGTTAATATTCAAGCTGCCAAATCCAGTACCCTCACCACCGCTGAGTACTTTAAAACTGCAACCGATTGCTGGTCCATCTCATGTGTGAGCTAACAACAACGAGCATGCAGTAACTGGATTGCACAATGACCACACCTATGCTGTGTGTGCACAGGACGATGTGGCTATGTCTTCAGATGAGGATTAAAAGCAGAACTCTAGTTTATCACTGAGACTGTATTAAAAAATGAATGACTTTTTTCTAATTATTTTTTTTTCTATTTAATTTTAAAAGTTGCATATTTTTTTATTGGCATATTCAGTATCATGCTTGGTCCGTTTAGTCACCAACATGCATCCCTCTTAGCTAACATAAATGCTTCTTACGATTATAACATTTTATATTTTACTGCTTGAAACATGCAAAGCTTAAAGAAGCAAATTCCTGCTAAGCCTACTGCTTTTATTGTTCCTTTTTTATGTAAACATGTCTTTATGATATTACATTATTTATATATATTCATTTTATGCTTCATACACATTACATATAGTATAATATTAAGCTTATTATAGATTTATAGCTCAATGATCTGAGAGCACAGATTTCTCTAATAATTAGATAAAAACCCCAGTATCTCTCTGCCCCATGACGTCACAATTCATATGTGCAAGTCGGGGAAACCGAGGTTGCTGTGGGGCTACAAGAACATATCTCTCACATTCAAGTATGGTGCATTGAACTAAGTTCACTTGTGTCACCTGTGGGTGTGAAAGCAAACTTTGTAGAGCTGAGCCAGAGATTCCGTTCACACAACAATATATATTTTAACATGTTTCTAGAAGATGATTCCGTTCTTTAGGAGACTGATTTCAACAATTCTACAATTTGAAACAAATTTAAAAGTCAATAATCTGAAGCTAACCAAAGTAATCAGAGTTTCCATTCAATACAAAAATATTGCTCATCCTCTGTTTCTGTCTGTTCATTAAAGAGGTAAAAGCTATAAACGACCCAGCATGTCCGCTATGAGCTAATAGCTTCATCATTGCTATGTGTGCGTTCTGATGCATTGTGCCCATTGGCATTTAACTGTCACCATTAGTGTTACAAACTTTCCACCCATCTTTTCTGTTTCATACACTGTAATGGGCATTTTTAAGTGGTCACTAAGGTATTCTGGTATCTCTAGTTTCATTATATCCCCATAATTTGCATTTCTAAATATATAATCATTATCTCAATATTTAGCCTTCATAAAAAACTGGACCAGTGACGTTCTTCAGTAAGTCCATACATATCCAAAATGTAGTCTGCCATAGTTCTTGTCAGAGGAGCAAATGGTATAAATTACCACTAAGTAGTGGCTGCTTGACTAATCCAGTGGATTAGTTGTCTTCACCACTAGTACATACCTAGCTTTCTTGAAATCCAAACATCATCTCTCATTTGTAAAATTCAGAGCAAATTCAACAGAGAAATATTATCAAACTGAGCAAAATATTCTATGTTATTTGGAAAATATGTTTCTTCTTGCCTTTCCTGTGACCTGTAACATTCCTAAATAAATTGCACTATTACTGTCTTGCTGAGCGTCACTAAATTCCATGAAACATTACAAAGATAAAGTGCAGTCTTTCTCCTGGTGATTACTAAACTGGTCCATTGGGTTGTCTTAAGAGAATTTCAGTTTGACAACTGTCCAACTCCGGAAGCTCATAGGCCATATTCATACTGTAGGAATTTTAACTCTGCTCTAACCCACGTGAGGATAATGTTTTGCCGGTGACTGTAATATTTTGAGATATATCTGCACTGCGTCCTAGACCTTCAAAAACTGCTGGTGAAAGAACTGTGTAATGAAATGCACATTTAAGTGTGAACTAAGTATTTAATGCAAAAGTACATCAAAGTAAAAAACAGGAGCAACATAAAAGCCACATAAAACTCTCTCTCAACAACAGTAGCAGAGTGATTCTGACAAGAGGATCAGAAAATGTAAATGGGATGCTCTTGTGTTTCACTTGATATACTGACTGGTATTTATGTATAAGGCATATATTTCCAAGTATATGACGTGGTTGATGCTTTTGCAATAGGATTTTCTGTAGTGGGCCAAGTTATTTGTTCTTGAGGTGATTTATTGATGTTCTCCTGCAGCAAAATCACAATGCCATTATAGGAAATGTCTACCTTTTGTGTGGTGTACCCCTAGTTGTTTGCCTTTACTGTTTTTGCTAGCTGTAGAACTCTGTGCTGCACAGGTAAAGTGCCTGTGCTCCCTCTTTCAACGTGACAAAATTGGTATATTCCTGATTGGCATATTTCAGTTACCTATAAGTCCATAGTATATAGTACAAAGTGCATCCAGGGCCTGTATGATATAAGTCACCAGTAGATTGCGGCACCAATTGTGCCATCCACTTTATTGACAGTGTAAAACATGGCATCAGGCCTACCATGCTAGCCTGACTGTGGCAATTTAAATACTGCAATTCAACCTGTCAAAATATACCCCTTTTACAGGTCAAAACCTTCCTTTTAAAAATTGTTAAATCATCCTCATGTAGGCATTAAATAAATCAGGGAGCTTGGTATTTAAAAGTAGGATATGTAGAAATTTAATGAAAAAGCAACAAGTGCTATTTTCAATGTAGCAAGGCTGGCTGTTCCATAAATGAACAATGAGATCCATTTTAAAAATATATTTATAGTTTTTTTAATTTGAAAAAAACACCAATTTTGTGTAAATGGTTTGCTTTAATAGCACCATGTCAAGTGATACATTTATGTTGTTGGTAAGACAGTAGAATAATATCTATTTTAGGCATATTATGTACAGTGTTTATAAATGATCTACTAGCGGTTGTCAGTAGGTAATTATAGTTAGGACTATGTTTTCATTGAAAATATATTTTTGACTTGCCTATATCTTTGGCGCCGTTTGACGAATGTTCACAAAACTTTCCCCAAAAATGTGATATTGAGACTTGTTGAGCATGGAAAGTATTGGGGTGATCCGTCAAGCGGAAGCTGAGAAAAAGAGGTGTCAAAAAAAGTGTGTCTTCCCATGGTAATTCTCATAGGACCTTCGAACACATCTACAGCCTGAACTGCTGAACGGAATTACACCAAATATGGCAGAGAGAAGGTTTCGGTTAAGCGCTTTTCTTTATTTGGTGTAAATCCGTTCTGTAGTTGTAATTTAAGAAAATACAGTTAAAGATATCTGTGGCTGCAATGACTTCACATAGCTTAACAAGCTCGTGTAGGGAAATGCAGAGCTCTGATTGGCTGCTAACACTTCAACCAGGAAGTGTTGGCAGCCATCTTGGGACTCAGCTTGAGCCCAGTCCCAAATCAAAATGTAAAAAAAAAGAAAAGGGGGCAGGGCAGGACTACTCTGAACCCATAAAGTTGGTCCAGAGGCCACAGGGGGACCCCAATAGGCCAAAAAAGCATTTCTTTAAAAAACAAAATGCAGCAAAATCACGATATTTGCAAATTCGCAACAAAAGGTTTTTAAAAAGCAAGCGAAGGGCTCCAGAGCTTGCTATTAAATAAGCCCTGGGTGGGCCAGGGCATATCATAAAAATAGGCCTATGAAAGCCCCAGGGACTGCCACCTCCCCGGTGCACTTATTATGCCCACTGGGCCCGCCCGCAATCCTGGGGACCGCCACCTCCCCGGGACAAATGTAAGTGAATGTGGGTGGGCCTGCACGGCCCTCCCACTGCCCCGGGGACCGCCACCTCCCCTGGGCACTGTATAATATGTGTGTGGGTCAACCCACTTTCACTGCCAGCAGCCCCGGGGACCACCACCTCCTCAGGGCACTTTACATTCTGTGTGCAGGCGAGGCCACTGGGCCCAACCGCAGCCCCGGGGAACACCACCTCCCCTGGACATATGTAAATGAATGGGGGGCCCACATGGACACCCCCACAGCCCAGGCGTCCACCACATTCCCAGGGCACATCTTTGAAAAATTATTCTGGGGGCCCGAACGCCCCTCTGGAGACCTGGGGACCGCCACTAGCCCGGGGAAAATAGCCTTAAAATAATGCAGAGGGGCCGCATAGGCCCCTGCAGCCCCAGGGAGAGCCACCTCCCCAGGGCTGAACTTAAAAAGAATGCAGGGGGCTGTATTGCCTCCCACGCAGCCCCGGGGACCATCACCTCCCAGGGGCTAATTATCAAATGAATGCAGGGGGCCTGTGCAGGGCTGCACAGCCCAGAGGACCACCACCTCCCTGGGGCTATCTTGTATGTTGAAGGGGAGCCCCTCATGGAGCAATGGAAGACCCAGGGTCAGCTCCTGCTATGTCCCAAAGACGCCACCCCCGGGATATAGCAGTTTGCTTTTGCTTGGTGGGGGCTCCACCGAGCAAAATCAAACATACCTCCGCTTTCTGCAAGTCGGAGCCATCAAACAGCTCTGGCTTGCATAAAACAGAGTTTTCATCTGTTTCTCTGCATGTAAATATGTGTGCAGAGAAACAGATAAAAACATTGCTCATACCAACAGGATGCTGCCTTTCAGCAGCCCCCTATCTGTCAAAGCAATGCCAGCTTCTCCTGGAGGCGGGAAGCTGGCATGGACAGCGGGGGCCTAGATGGTCCCCTGCAGTCCACAACATAGGTCACTGGGTGCCCCTGGGGAATGAGGTCCCTGTGGCCACATAGTTCCCCTCCCTTATCTCTTAATTGGCCAGGCCCCAGGGGATGGGAGGGGGCCCGCGCAGCTCCCCGACTCGTAATATACAGTGTTTTAAAAAGGGTGGGACCCGGGAGATGGGGTCCCCGGGGCTGAAATCGGCCTAGAAGTGGGGCCACGCAGCCCTCCCTCCCCAATTGTAAAAAGGCCTGGTCCAAGGAATGGGGTACCCGGGCCCTCCCCTAAAAAAAAACAAATTAAAAAAGAAAAAAGTGAGCTGGCAAGTCGCGCAGGTCCCACCCCCTTTCTCCACACCTCCTGGCACAATACTGATTGGGGGATGAAGTACTCTTGGTTGCTGAGGGTCCTTGGGGGCCCAGAAGCCCACCTGTTATCTCCAGTAAGTACGACACAGCACGATTCCTCAGAGCTGTTCAGTGGCCCGCCACCTTTTTCACCACTCTGCAAACACAATTCCCAGTTTAAAAAACATAGAAATTCACTTTTAAAAAAAGCAAAGGTTACAGGGACGTTATAGTTAGGCTCAGATTTCACATGTACAAAACCATAGAAATTCAGCAGTTATAGTCACCTGAGCTAACTATAACTTACGCCCCCACAATGCACTGCAATGTAGTATGTAAGGTCATAAGCAGTGCATGGCGGGGGTGTAAGTTATAGTTAGCTCAGGTAACTAGAACTGCTGAATTTCTATGGTTTGGTACAAGTGAAATCTGAGCCTAACCATAACATCTCTGTAACCTTTGGTTTTTTTTCAGGAAAAAATATGTGTGTGTGTATATGTATGTATGTATATTACCTACTGGCGGTCGCCAGTAGGTAGTTATAGTTAGGACCCCTTTTCCATAGGAAATCCGCAACATTCTATTTTGAATAACTTTGGCGCCGGTCGACGAATCCTCGCGAATGTCTGAAAATAGGTGGGGCGCTACGCTCCGCTCCTACCCTGAAAGTCTCGGGAGGATTCGTCAAGCGGGGGCTGAGATAAAAGGGGGGTCCCAAAACACGTTTTTCCCATGCATTTTTCCATAGGACCTTTAGACAGGGCTACAGCCCGAACGGCTGAACAGAATTACTTGAAATTTGGCAGAGAGGTAGTCCTCAGGTCAAGGAAGTGCCTTTTGTAGGTTTGGTGTAAATCTGTTCAGTAGATTCTGAGAAAATAGCCTTTAAATCAATATATATATCTGAGCCAGCTTACGGTACGCTTACCGTAAGCTTACCGTACGCGTACGGTGGCGTGCGCGAGCGCGATTCTGATTGGCTCTTAGATCTTAGTAAACATTCGAATCGGCCGAAACCAGGAAGCGGCGGCCGCCATTTTCTCTCTCGCACTGAGAGTTAGGTTGTTAAATAAAACCAATACACATGTAAAGGAGCTGTTTTCACAGCTCACACACACATAGCCATGTTGAGGGAGTCCCCCAAGACCCCCCAAGGGCAAAAATGCCATTTTTATTTTTTCGCTAATTTCGCCGAGTACGCTTACCGTACGCGTACGGTAAAAAATGTAAAAAAAAAAACACTATCCACACTTTCCCCACCCCCTGTGCTTTTGGTGGCCGCAGGCCACCCAATGTACAGGGCTTATCAGTGGTGTGAAAAACCACAATATTTTTAACAAAAATAATAAAAGAAAAAATTATCCACACTCTCTCCACCCCGTGTGCAAATGGTGCCCGAAGGGCACCATTTGTGCATGGCTTATAAGCACCGTAAGCACAGTAAGCACCGCGTGCTTACTGTGCGCGCACGGTGCGCGAAGCGCACCGTGCGCGCACGGAACGAACTGCGTTAAGTGGGCGCGCACGCCACGAATGGCGTAAAGTAACTTAGCATTTAAAAAACCGTACAAATTCACTGAAAAAACCATAGGTTTCACACACGTTATAGTTAGGAATTAGCATTTAAAAAACCTTGCAAATTCACTGAAAAAACCATAGGTTTCACACATGTTATAGTTAGCGGAAATTTTACTGATAAAAAACCAGTGAAATTCCCCCGTTATAGTTAGTGCAGGCAACTATAACTCACGCGACCGCAATCTTCTGCTGATGACATATGTGTCTTTATGAAAAAAAAATATTTGTAATATATGTATAGCTAAAAATGTATGGAAGAAGACATGGGCAAATAAGTGTCTAAATACAGTATTAGCATCAGCAGAGGATTGCGGTCGCGTGAGTTATAGTTGCCTGCACTAACTATAACGGGGGAATTTCACTGGTTTTTTATCAGTAAAATTTCCGCTAACTATAACATGTGTGAAACCTATGGTTTTTTCAGTGAATTTGCAAGGTTTTTTAAATGCTAATTCCTAACTATAACGTGTGTGAAACCTATGGTTTTTTCAGTGAATATATATATATACATATATATATATAATAGTTATTTTATTCAACCAATTAATGATCATCCACAATGTAAACGTAAAAAAAAATACTTTCCATAAAAATATTCTAATTCTAAACATTTAATATAAGAGCACCTATAAAGACAATTCCATTAGATCCTAAAAGCCTATTAACCTTGTTAAAAAAATTCTATAACATGCAAGTTCTTATCCTAGTTCATCCAATATATATATGTGTGTGTGTTATAGTTAGGGTCATTAGGGTTATCAGAGATAGCGATTTGTTGAATTTTTGTCCCTTAATAACTTTGCATTCATTTGACTATTGTCCGCAAAACGTTGCTGAACTACTTCTCCCATTTCATTCTTGGAGTAGTGAATGTTTGCAGAGTTTGATTAAGAGGTTGCGAAAAAAAAAGCGTGGTCCCAAAATGGGTGTAAAATCCAATGCAGTTTACATAGATTTTTCTATTTTATGAGCGCGAAAACCAACAGTCGGCGTTTGATGAAATTTGGAAGGATTATATGTATGGTGCGCAAATAATTCTGTGGGGGTACTGCAGGTAAGTAGGCTAAGTATTTCAAATTAAGTGCTTTTATTTTAGCCATATCTGTGGCTGCGGTAGTATGACAGTATTCCCGAGAAACATAGCTATGGCAAGTCATTGACTGATTGGCTAATGACTGGCTTTACAAAAGTTAAAGTCAGTCATCTTGTTTTCACCTCGAGTTTCCTTGTGTTCTGCGTTAAGCCTTATAATGTTGATAAGTATAGGTTTGGTATTTTTCCAGTACCTATTACCACTTTATAAAATTAGTAATAGGTAGGGAAAATATTTCTAAATGTATCTTTTTTTTTTTTATTATGGAGTAACGCGGTACCAAAACAAACACAAAAAATATATATATATATTTTTTAAACTCTTTTTATTAAACAGTTGCTCAGATCACATTTGCATTTATCATACAAGAGATAGACATATGTCAACACTTTATACCCACCCTCTCCAGATCACCCTCATCTCTGATGATTCGCAAAACCCAATGGACCTTATTCTTATATACATAAACAGTCCCATCTCTCTATCCTCCCTCCCTTCCCGTTTAGTGGCCTCTATACTCTAGACTTCGCTCCATTTCTGTGTACATCCTCTACATTTATAGATTACTTTTTCTGCCCCAGAGCACCAATCCAAGTCGTCCTCCCATTCCCTTAGGTCAGGTATCTGGCTCACTCCCCATTTTTTTTAGCTATATTCCTTTTATGCCACCATTGCTGCTACTTTCAGCCATATTAGCCTATACTTTGGCCATAGAACACAATATATTGTGAACATAGTGTGCTAAAGTGTACTTTCCAATTTTAACACATTAAATTTGCTGAAAGAAGAGTGCAGAGTAGTGCGGTTAATGCCTACAAATTACCACGCTATGTAAAGTAAAACGCAGTTGCCTATAAAGTGCTGAAAAAGTATAGTAAAATCTAGAAAGAACAATGGTAGCCTTACAAAATAATTTTGTGGTACCTCGGTCGTCCTGCACAGTTCCCTATTTATACAAAAAATGTAAAGAAAGTTATAAATATTTTGCAAAACCTATTACCACTTTACTAAACTTTTGCCCTACCTATTAACACTTTACTAAAGTGTTAGTAGGTGGGGGCAAAAATACCAAACCAATTACTTACCTGTATCCGAACACAGGAAAAGTGTACTTAAAAACAACATGCCTGCCTTGAACTTCTGTATAGGCAGTCATTAGCCAATCAGCTAATGATTTGGTATTACTTAGTACGGTGGTAAAATACACCCATTTTTTGCAAACATACCGTGCAAACTGATGTCACAAACTTTAAATACATTAAAAGTTCTAAAATAGTTACACTACCTACCTACACTACCCAAAATAAGCATCTGCGCGCCATAATATTTAATCCAGCCAAGTTTTCACTAAATCTGAGTGATAGATTTTGTAGTACACTCATTGAAATAAATTAAGCAACATGCATTGAGTTTAGCCACCTTTTGGGAACCCCACAACACTTACGTATTAAAGTATATATTTTGGTGAAAAAACATTTCTATCTTTAGACACACTTTAACCCCTTCGCTGCTAGGCCTTTCCCCCCATGTTAAGCCTTTTTTGGGCTATTTGTGATAGTTCGCGCTTAGGTCCCTGTAACTTTATGTCCGCATAAGGTATACACGCCAAATTTGCACCCTTTTCTTCCAACATCTTCAAGATTCTAAAGGTACCCAGGCTTTGTGGATTCCCCTGGAGGGGACCAAGAAATTAGACAAAAGACAGCTAATTATTATTTTTTTAAATGGGAAAAACGTGCTGCAGATGTAGGCGTCTGTTATTTTCCCTGCAAATTGCATCAACAAAGGTTTTGTGGTGCTGAAATCACCATCTTTCTGCTTTCTGGGTCAAGCAGGTGTTTGCAAGAAAACCAACATTTTCTACCCAGTTTTGGCATTTTACTGGGACATAGCCTATTTTTGCTATTTCTTGTGCTTTCAACCTTCTTCTAGTTAGTGGTAGAAATGGGTGTGAAAGCAATAATGGATCCGGAAAGTTATACATTTCTAAAAAGTGGACAACATTCTGCATTCAGCAAGTGGTCATTTGTGTAGACCCTTCAAGGTTTTTTTTTTTTTTTAGAGAAACTAACAGTTGAAAATAAAAAATATTGAAATTGAGATGAAAAAAACAGCCATTTGTGCCAAGGTTTTCACCTGTAACTTCTTCTAAGTATGGCAGATTTAAAAAAATAAAGCAATATATTGTTACATCTGCTGGGCCCTTCTGGTTGCGGGATAAATAGGACTTTTAGGTTCACCAAGAACCCGAGGAACCCAGAGCCAATAAATGAGCTGCGTCTTGCAATGGTTTTTCATTGCGTACCGGGTATATAGCAATTCATTTGGTAAAATATGAAGAGTGAAAAATAGGTACCAAGGAAAACAATATATTTCAGAAATGGGCATGAAATATAGAATTGTGAAGCAGTGGTTATTTGCACATCTCCAAAATTGTAGGTACCTATACAAGCATGTGAATTAGAGGTCATTGTTTAAAATGACTTATTTTTCACAAATTGCCTTACATTTGGAAGGCAGAAATGCAAAGAAAGTCAATCGGTAATAACACTTGTTCTACTGTTCTGTGTTCCTCTAAGACTTTTGATAAAAATGATACCTCACTTGTGTGGGTAGGCCTAGTGCCTGCAACAGGAAATGTCCCAATACACAACGTGGACACATCATATTTTTCCAGGGAAAACTGACCCTTTTTTTGCAATGTGCTTAGCTTTGGATTTTGGACCCTTGCTCAGCAGGCATCTAGGGAAACCTAGCATACCTATACATTTTTGAAAAACTAGACATCCAGGGTCATCCAGGATGGGGTGACTTGTGAGGCTCTCATTAAGTTCTGTGACCCGTGATCCCTTGTAAACCTCAAACTTTGTAAAAAAAGACAAGTTTTCCTCACATTTGTGTGATGGAAAGTTCTGGAATCTGCGGGGAGCCACAAACTTCCTGCCACCCAGCGTTCCCCAAAGTCTTCCAATAAAAATGGTACCTCACTCGTGTGGGTAGGCCTAAGACCCGTAGCAGGAAATGGACCAAAACGCAATGTAGACACATCACATTTTTTCTCACCCTTTTTTCTCAATGTGCCTAGTTGTGAACTTTAGACCCTAGCTCTGCCTGAACCTAGGAAAACCTAGCAAACCCACACATTTTTGCCTAGCAGTGGGTTTTGGACCCTAGCTCTGCTGGCACCTAAGGAAACCTAGGAAACCTATACATTTTTGAAAACTAGACATCCAGGAAGATCTAGTGTGAGGTGACCTGTGTGGTTCTCACCAGGTCTATGAACCAGAATCCCTTGCAAACCTCAAACATTGTAAAATAAAAACAAATTTTCCTCACATTTCTGTGGTTGAAAGTTCTGGAATCTGCTTGGATCCAAAAACTTCCACCCACCCAGCATTCCCCCAATTCTCATGATAAAAATGGTACCTCACTTGTGTGGATAGGCTTAGTGCCCGTGACAGGAAATGGCCCAAAAAGCAATGTAGACGCATCACATTTTTCCACAGAAAACTGACCCTTTTTTTTGTAATGTGCCTAGAAGTGGATTTTGGGCTCTAGCTCAGCCGGTATTGAGGGAAACGTAGCAAACCTATATATTTTTTTAACACTAGACACCCTGGGGAATCCAGTATGGGGTGACTTGTGTAGCTCTCACTAGGTTCTGTTACCCAGAATCCTTTGCAAACCTCAAACTTTGGGAATAAAAACACATTTTCCTTACATTTCTGTGATGGAAAGTTCTGGAACCTAAAGGGAGCAACAAACTTCCACCAACTAAGCATTCCCCAAAGTCTCCTGATAAAAATGGTACCTCACTTATGTGGGTAGACCTAGTGCCCATGACAGGAAACGGCCCAAAATGTACTATGGAGACTTCAAAATTATCGATTACAAAAATACCTTGTTTTGCGAAGGAATCACCTGCATTTTTGATCTTGGGCTCGGCGGCTATCTAGGTAAAGTGGTGGGATCACCGAGCTGACACAAATTTCTTCCACCCCACGTTCCCCCAGGTCTCCTGATAAAGATGGTGCCTCACTTGTGTGGGTGGGACAGGTACCTGCGACAGGCAAGGGCCCAAAACTTTTTGCGGGAACTTCAAAATTATCTATCACAAAACGACCTGGTTTTGCAAGGGGGGCACCTGCTTTTTTGGTCCCAATCTCAGCGGCCATCTAGGGAAACCTATCAAACCCACACAATTCTGCCTTCTGGGGGGGGGGGAGAAGAAAGTCTGCAGCATTTTTTTGGGGGGGGGGGGGGGTGGAGGTATTACCATGCCCATTCTGGGCAGCCCTCACCACTGAATTTTGGAAAAAATAATCCCTGGTGCCTAGAGGGCGTTCGGCCCCCTTCAGGGAGTCAGATAAGGGGCTATTGCCCCCATCTGCCTTCCGAGGGGGGGGGGCAGTAAGGCTGTGGCAATTTTTTGGGGGGTGCGGGCATTGGCATGTCCATTCTGTGAGCAGCCCCCACCCCCTACGTATTAAAAAAATAAAATCTCTGGTGCCTAGTGGGCTTTCTGCCCCCGCTGGGGGTCCGATCAGGGGCTACTGCCCCATCTGCTTCCAGGGGGGGTGGTGAAGAAAGACTGTGGCATGGTATGCTATTCCACTAAATGCTATTCCACTATGGCCCACTTTATGGTACACTACTGGAGTGTACACTATTCCAGTCTCCGTTACTACACTCTACGGCATTGTATTGTACTGAAATGCACTATACGCTATAGCACTGTACAACAATCGACTGTATGCTATTGCACTTTTACATTATGTGCCACTCCACTAAAACACACTTTACTGTACGCAAACTACACTCTATGCTTTTATTATTAACCAGATTGAGTTAGACACCACTTTACTGTATGCTTACTCACTATATAGCACTCCACTCTACTTCTAAACAGTTAACGTGACTAAACTCAACTTTATTACACTTAACGCTACTACATTCTACAGTACTTCACTCTATCGCACTATAGTCTATGCTACTCCACTATAGACTATTGCACTGTAGTGTATTACACTGTACGCCACTGTAGTGAACAGTATACCGATCGGCACCACTGCACTGTTTGGCACTCTAATGGACACCACTCCATTTTACGCAATTTAACTTTACAACTGTACACTATACCACACTCCACTTTATGTAAACCCACTATATACCACTCAACTTTACCCCATACTGCTCTATAGCACTCCAGTAGACCCCACTCCTGTGTACACTATTTCAGTTTATGCCACTCCACGCCACTCCTCTGTATCCTATTTCAATGCATAATATTCCAGTATAGGCCCCAGAATTGTAAGACACTGCATTGTATAGCACTACACTCTATGCCACTACAGTATACTTGAATACACTCTACCATATTTACAGGACATCAGTCCACTTTACCATACTCCACTGTATGCTATCCCACTGCATAGCACACCACTACACTCTATACCATACCTAAATAAACACCACACTATTGTATCTGAGTTTACTATACACCACTCCACTTAATGGCATTCCACCATAGACTACTCCACTTCACTATACCACAATATACTTCTTGCATAGTACGCTTTAACACATTATCCACCACTATATTTTACCACACTCCACTTAATACCACTCCACTAAACTAAAATGGACAAAGTTGTTACTAATATTGTAAAACCATTTAAATTCACAATGTTACACGTCAATTATTTTTAGAAAAACTTTATTTAGGTTTGGCGTACAAACCCAAATTACGCTCCACAAACATTAGAAATTCTATAGTTATCTCTTGTTGATGATTTATGCACTACTTACACACTTATAGTTATCTTTTGAAATTATAATTTATGCCCACTTTCATATTACTATAAGTCATACTTGTAACTTATATTTATACTTATGCACCACCTTTCAATTAATATCACTTGCGCACTTCTGTACACAGTCTTGTTGCCTCATTCACCACAGTATACTAACTATAACTCACCATTGTACCATGCACTGCGTTCTGGCTAATATTATCATTTCTGATGTCATAGGTGTTTTATTTACTGCAAGAATTTCCTATGCTATAACTTAGGTAATATCCAAGGGTGCAGGTAGTACATGGCAAAGGGGCAAATTATAGTTAATGTATTGTGGGGAGTGATGTGACAAGGATGTGTACGGAAGTGTGCAAATGATATAAATTTAAAGGTGGTGCATAAGCATAAATGTGAGTTATAAGTATGGCTTAAAGTAATATGAAAAAGGTGTGCTTAAATGATCGTTTCAAAAGATAAATATTAGTTATGAACTATTTTCCTTGTGTAGTTTTGGGTGTTCTTGGCACAAATAATATAGAAATAAGTGAGTAAATAGTGCATAAATCATAAAATTGAAACATAACTGGAACTGTAGAATTTCTGATGTTTGTGGAGCTTAATTTGGATTTGTATACCAAACTTAAGTTTTTCGAATTATAACTGACGTGTAACCTTTGTTTTTTTGGGGTGAATATATATATATATATATATATATATATATATATATATTTATATATATATTTGTGTGTGTGTGTGTATTACAGAGTGGCAGTAGCCACTCTGTCGTTTAAGTTATGGTTGCCAGCGATGGGAATGCCTCAGATTTTTGCTCGCTAATATATTTGTTCCCTTTTGGCAGATCACCATGAAACGTTTGAGACCTTTTCCTTTTTCTACATTGGCGAACTATGCAAAGTTTTGCAGTGATTCATGAAGGGGGAGCAAAGAAAAAAGGGGATTCCAAAACAAGTTTTTATCCAATACATTTTCTGTGGATTCTTATGGTCTTTTTAGACAGATGTGGCACCAAAATGGCTGAATTGATTTTGCAGGAATATAGATTATGTTGTGGAGAGGATACTTTTTGGTATTTGAAGTGTATTGGTTCAATAGTTTTTCAGTTCTAAGGCACAAACCGTAGTAATATCTCAGACTGCGGTACATGGTGATGATAAAACACAATATGATTGGCTAATGAATGCCTTATCAATATGAAAAGGCAGCCATCTTGATTAGAGCACATTTATACTGTTTTGTGTGTTTGAATATAAGATGTAGTTAATTTCTGATGCACACCACAGGAATAAAGTAGCCACTTTAGAAAATTGTAGGGAAAATTGGTTTTGTACATTTACAGCGTTTTTTTTTTCTAACGAAGTACCACGGTAATATCTAGGAAGTACTGCATGACTTAAAATGAATGCCACTCCAATATACACCACTCCACCATAATTCAATCCACTCTACTCAACTCCAGTGTACGCTATGCCACTCTACACCACTGCACTCTATGCTATTCCACTGTACGCCAGTTCAATCTACCACACTCCTCTCTAAGCCACTGCACTCTACATCACTTCGCCGTTATTCCACTATAAAATGCTCTATTCTACCCTGCTTCAGTCTATGCCACTCCACTGTATCCCAATCCACTATATGAAACTCCACTCTACACTACTTCACTGTATGCCACTCCACTCTACTATACGCTATTCGACTGTATGCCACTCCACTCTATGCCACTCCAGTCTATTCTACATCTCTCTCCTATGTGACTCCACTCTACGCCACTTCACTGTATGCTATTCTACTATACCCAACTCCACTCTACTTCACTCTCTGCTATTCCACTCTTCACCACTCCACTCTACGCCATTTCACTATACGCTATTCCACTCTGCGCCACTCTACTGTACACTACTCCACTATATGCTATTCCACTGTATGCCACTCCACGCCACTGTACTCTATGCTATTTCACTGCACGCAACTCCACTCTATGCCATTCCAGTCTACCCCACTCCACTGTATGCCTCTTCCACTGTACGCCACTTCACTCTACTCTACTGTACACCACTTAACTCTACGCTATTCCACTGTATGCCACTCCACTCTATTGTGCAATACTCCACTCTATGCCAATCCACTCTGCTATTCCACTGTGCGCAACTCCACTCTCTTCCACTCCATTGTACGCCACTTCAGTCTGTTAATGTTAAGAGCCGTCCTCCTACCCGGCATGAACCCACATTCATCGTTGTGTACCAGGTACCCAATCATGTTCTTCAAACGCAAGGCAAACATCTTGCCCACGCTCTTATTATCTGTATTAACCAGTGAAAGTGGAACCCAAGGGGTCTTTCCCTAGCTGTAGTAAAACAACAATCAATGCCTTCCCCATAGAGCTCGGCTGGACATCTAGGTCTGTTGCTTCTTGGCATACTTGCAATAACCTGTCTTCCACTCTGACACTGTATGTCTGATGCCATTCTGTCTGGAGTCCTTCAGTTCCTGGAGGTTTGTTAGTGTTTAGTTCCATTTGGGGCTCAGAATATTCCTCTTCATGGTAATTGACATACACCCCAGCCCTGAATACCCCAACTGTACTGATGTCTGGATCTCTAATGCTGATTTTTTGTTGTCATGGGTGAACATTGATCATGCGTGTGCGCAATGACTTAGGCAATTAGACAGTTTGTAATTGGTGATGGGAAGGTTGTAAGCCCCCGGGAGCTAGCCACCCTATCCCACGCTAACAGTACTGGGTAGGTCACCTTAGAAAGGTATAAGTTCCGATGCCTGGCAGCTTGGGATAGGAAGGAGACTCCCCACAATGGTTGTCGGGCCAGGGACCTAACCATGATTAACCAGTGCTTCTCGGATTCCGGCGATACCATTCAACCAACACTCTCAACTGTACCGCCCACCAGTAAGCCTGTAGATTAGGTATACTCAAGCCACCTTCGACAGGGTCCCTATAGCTCAGTTCCCTACGCTGCCAGGGTCGCTGATCCCGCCATATGAAGCGATCTATGTCCCTTTGAAGTAAGAGGATGGCCCCCGACAGGGGAGCAAGTGGGAGTGTTTGAAACAAGTATATTATCTTAGGGAGAATGGTCATTTTTATTGCCGCTATTCGGCCCAGCCACAAAAGTGAGTAGGGCCTCCACTTCCGAAGGCAGTCCCGCACATGTCGCAGTGCCATCGTATAGTTTGTCGAATCAGTAGTCTGGATATCGGCTGAGAGCTGCAAACCCAGATAAGGAATCGTTCCTGATGCCCATTGAACACCATAGGACCGCTGCAACAGTGTCAAGGTGTCAGGGCGCAGAGATAAATTAAGGGCTTGTGACTTGTGCAAATTAATCTTGAATCCAGATGCTATAGCGAACCGGTGAAGCTCCGCCAGCAAGGCAGGGACAGATTCCCCAGGCTTCTCCAGTTGCCACCACATCATAGGCATATAGGCTGATCTTATGCCCCAACCCCCCAAATTGCACTTCCGTAATGTAGGGGTCATCCCTGACCCGTTGAGCCATAGGCTCCATATATAAGGCGAACAGAAGGGGTGACAGTGAGCACCCCTGTCGTGTTCCCTACCCTATAGGAAAGGACTTTGAGATGTGCCCGTTCACCCGCACCAAGGCAGTAGGATTAGAGTAGCTACTTAGAACCTACATGATAAAATGCTGTGGCAGGCCAAAGTGGGCTAAGGTCTCTGCGAGATATGGCCAGTGAACTCTATCAAACGCTTTCTCAGCGTCTACGGAAAAAATCATGTGTTCAGTGGGAACGCGTTCAGATCTATCTATTGGGTGCAGGAGACGTTTCGTATTATCAGAGCATTGACGCCCCGCGACTAAGCCGGACTGGTCCAGATCTATCAATCCGGGCAGATGGGGGGAAAGATGCTGAGCCAAGATCCCAGTAAAAATTTAAAGTCGACATTGAGGAGGGAAATTGGGCGGTAGGATGCACACAGCCGTTTATCCTTGCCGGGTTTGGGATCACTGTAACAAGCACTTCCAGCATCGAGGATGGGAGGGGGCTAGAAGCCCTAATTGAGCCATATACCCTTACCAGCAGCGGAGCCAGGATCTTGCAAAAGGTTTTTAAAAAGGCGGAGGAGAAGCCGTCTGGGCCTGGGGATTTATGTGGCTTTAATTTAGATATGGCCGAAATGACCTCCTCCAACTGGATAGGGGGTTTGAGCTCCTGAACCTGACTTGGGACTAACCTGGCTGTGGCCAACCCAGAAAGATATTGGGCTGGACCCTCCTCTGGTAGGCTCTGGGCCCCATATAACGTCACGTAAAATTGCCGAAAGGTTTCGGCTATCTCTGGATCAGTGGTCTGTTCCTGACCAAGTTGATCTATTACCCTGGAGATGTCCGATGCCTGTCTCTGTGCGTGTAATCTATTCGCCAAAAGCCTCCCACATCTGTCCCCCGTATTCGGCCCTATCCAAATCCAGTCCTGCTAACTGAGCTCTCGCTGCTTTGAGTTGTTTCCAGATCATGGGAGCACCTGTTCTCTGGTGGATATGCTCTAGTTTGATCTCTGCATTCGACAGTTGCTCCCTTTTCTCCCTCCTAAGTCTGTTGTCAGCAGCGGAGATTCCGAGGAACTCCCCTCTAACAACCGCCTTTAAGGCATCCCACTGGATCGCCATCGAGACATCAGGGGTATCGTTGATGGGCAAATAATCCATTATGATTTTGGTGACCTGCTGGACTACAAAGGGGCGCTGCAGCATCATTTCTCGAAGGCGCCAAAGACGGCAAGGGGATTGGCAATGGAGTAAAGACAAAGACACCCGCACCGCCGAGTGGTCAGACAGAGGGCAAGGGAGAATCTCTACGTTGTGCGCCTGTTGTGTGAGTTTGTCAGATGTCAAGATGTAGTCGATCCTGGCATATGTTTTGTGGGAATGAGAGTAGAAAGTGTATTCCCTAGACATCGGGTGGTGTAACCGCCAGATATCTGTGAGCCCTGCGTCTGTTAGCAAGCGCCTCCCCGTGCTAGTAAGGGCCCCAGTCTGTCCCGATTGCTGGGTGGACCTATCCATCTCGTTATCAATAAACAAAAGTAACGATCTGTCAGGGAGGCTAGTCAGCTCCTGGATTGCCTCCCGAATTAACCCTTCTTGCCAGTCGTTAGGAGCGTAGACTGAGGCCACCGTAAAGGCATGTTGCCCCAATGTGAAGGTGTAGGCTAGAAGTCAACCCTTAATCTCGGCTTGTTTGGGACCTATTCTGCCCTGGAACGCAGCAGCTATCAGTATCGCCACCCCCGCTGTTTTGGTAGACCGCGATGAGAACAGTTGGTGGGGAAATGCCCTAGACCGTAATCTATCGGTATCATGTGGGAGGAGGTGTGTTTCCTGTAGGAGACAAATATGTGTGGTAGAGTTTTCCAAGAAGGACAAGACTGCTTGCCTCTTAATAGGGCTATTAAGACCTTTGACGTTGAGTGAAAGGATTTTAATGTGAGCCATCGCTAAGGTGGATATCAAGATGCACGTGAAGAGCCCGGACACCCGGACCCGTCCCTACCCGAGTGCACGCCATGTCATGAACTGCCGGCAGACCCAAATGATCACTGCATCTGATAAGTTTTAAAAAAGCACCCATGTGTAGAAGGCCCCAATACCACGAACTCAAAACAAACGAAACTGAACTGGACTTGGTAAAGTCCATAAGTTTCCTGGGATTTCAACCCCATGGTGTGACATGAGATGTACAGCAGGAGTCTCCTGCCCCCCCCAAATGCCCAGCCTTAGAAACCCAGAAGAACCCCGCAATCAGCCCGCCCCAAATGTACCAATGAAGTGCATCCTTCAGTCTGCGGTGGCAGAGTCCTCAGCCAGGGATGCGATAACAGCCTTACGTTCTTTGGCCATAGTCTCGGAGTCAGGGCGAAGACGCAGTGGATACTTCGCCGCCCGTTGCCATTTGTCAGCACTACCTCGGCGAGTCCCAGCAGCCTCCCGCGCCAGAGTTCCCTCGTCTTCCTCTGGCAATTTGAGTAAGAGTATGGCTTCCTGCAAGGAATGAATTTGGCGGAGCTTGCCCGCCCATTTAAAGATAATTCTGAAGGGATGGGCCCAAGAGTAGGAAATGTGCTTAGAGCGGAGGAAAGCCGTAACTGATTTGAACTCTCACTTTTTTTGTAGAGTGGAGTGTGTGAAAGTCAATAGGGTGTTTTGCACGTGCTTCCCAGAGGATCCGTTCCTTAAGTTGAAAATTGTGGACACAGGTTAGGATATCCTGTGGGGGAGCAGTCGCCGCTCTCGTAAGTCCGATGCGGTGGTTCCAGTCCAGCTTAATCGGTTGTTCCTGGGGTGCATCCAAGATGTAACGGAAGAGATCCACCACGAAGGATTTGATGTCCTGCCCTTAAATGCCCTGAGGGACTGCTCGAATACGGATATTGTTACGGCGGGACCGGTTCTCGAGGTCCTCCGCGTGGGCCTGGAGGTCTATTTGCTGATCTTGAAGGCGGAGGACCTCCTGTTGGAGCTGGTTAATCTCCTCGTCCCTCGTCTGTGCCGGAATCTCCAAAGTATCTACTCGTTCACCAACCGAGTCTATGTCTTTTCGCATCTCCTGGAGTTCAAGGGAGACCTACTTTTTCATGGCGTGAAATTCCCCGGTCAGCGAAGCAAAGAGAGACTCAAGGAAACCCTGAGTGACCGGCGCGTCTTCGTCCCCTTGCTCGCGGTCTGTGGAATGACCCCCGGAAGATGGAGCCACCTCAGCCCCTCTGGCACCGGTTTTAAGGAGAAGATCCTTCACTGATTGCTCCTTCTTAGCTTTGGACGTCACCATGGATATGTGGATCCACCACCCCTCGTGCAGCCAGCTAACTGTGAATAATGAGGGTAAGGCCCGGATCGTCACGCCTGCGGAGTCCAGATGGGGGAGGTGGGGCAACGCGCGCTTTTGATCCCCAGGGACCGACCCCAGCTGTTCCAAGTGCGAATTCTCCAGGCCCGATGAACCAGGCAATTACTTTCAAGGCAGAGGCCCTCTCAGCTCGACAGCGCGCAGGCCTCTTGTGGTAACTTCAAGTAACGCAAAGGCTTTGTGCAATTCGCCCGAAGGGGAGAGCCACAAACGACCCCCGGGCGCTTTCAGCTGTGCAAGGCCCAAAGTCCAGGTTACCGCAACGCAGCACTATGCGGCAGCTGCACTGCCCAGTGTGGTGTTGCGGTCTAGTCGACGGCACGCTAGGCGTGACGTCACCGGACTTCCGGCGGCGGCCATCTTTGGGGCGATTAGCGCGCCGATTCGAATAGGATAAGGAGCTCCGTGCCGGCGCTCCTGCTGGAGTGTGTAGTACATGAATAAACCCTTCAAACCTTGCCAGCTGTCTTAGTCATCTGTGGTGGGGCATTGTACAGGAAGAAAGGGGCAACATTACAATGGCGACGAGGAGGTGAAACGGCCCAGCGCTGCCTCCAGGGTGAGTGTCTTGTGGTCTGCCAGCCATCGACGCCCACAGGCACCACCCCTGACCAGCAGGAGCGCGGCAGTGTCGCGGAGAGGAAAGGCGAAAGCGCTACATTCCTGACGGGCCCCCCTGAGCCGATTCCGGACCGCGACAACCCCACAGGTACCGCCCCAGGTAGAGTCCACGTGGAGAGGCGGTTGCACGCATCGTGGCGGGGGTCACAGGACGTACCGCGAGCGGCGGCACCACAGACCGCGACGGCGACCCGGACGCAGGGAGCCCCGACAGCACCCAGGGGTCGAGAAGCTCGAGTCCACGACCGCGGCGAACGGAGGCAAGGAGGAGGATGAGTGCCACTTCGACGGGACTGCCGAACCCGATACCCTTCCTCACGAAAGCTGGGGTTCCAGATATGCCATGGGAGGATTGGAAGCCGTACTTCTTGAATTTCCTGTTCGCCTTGGAAGAGGAAAGTGGCGCGGAGTTCTCGAGCTCGCGCAGGAAGAGGATGCTGCTACACCATTTGGGCCCTGCAGGTCAGAGGGTTTACGACGATCTGGTGAAGGTGGTCCGGCCCGCGGCGGATGACGATGTGTTTCAACACGCGATCGACGACATGGATGCTCATTACCGCCCGACAGTGTGTGTAGCCGTCGACAGGTACAACTTCTACCACAGAGCGCAACAGAAAGGAGAGACGATTGACCAGTACGTAGCGGCGTTACAGAAGCTGGCCCTAACGTGCAAGTTCGGAGCCTTCCAGGAAGAGTTGATTAGGGACCAAATAGTAATGCACGCAGCGAATGCGTCCATTCAAGATAAGCTGTGGGCCAACGGTGACGAACCCCTCAATACGGTGATAGCCATGGTGAAGAAGGCAGAAGTGTCCAAGAGATGTGCAGAGACAGCGAAGAAGGACCGCTACCCTGAACAAACTGTGTGCAGGATAGAAGACCGAAAAGGCCACGAGAGACAGACACCGACGGAGCAGCACAGCACGCGACAACACAGGAAGCCCATGACCCGGGGCGCGAAACAGCAGACGCAGGGACAAGGGAGCACCAACGGGTGCTACAGATGCGGCAGCGAAAGGCACGCCGCCAACGACAAAGGGTGCCCAGAGTTCCGGGCCAAATGCACGTACTGCGGGCTGATGGGGCACTATGAGAGAGTATGCCGAAGGAAGACGTCAAGGCAGCAGGTGAAGTACGTGGCGCAGGAGATGACCAAGGAGGAAGAGCAAGAAGGGCAGGAGGACGAAGAAGAGATCCTGATGATAGATGACCAGGTCTTGGGGATCGACGGCGCGGTCGACAAGAAACCGAGGTGCGCCATGACCATAGGGGGTGTAGGAGTCACCATGGTCGCAGATTCAGGGTCCCCCTACACGATCATAAAGAGGAAGATATGGGAGGATGACTTTGCACCTGTCACAACACACCGACTGCGCCCCACGGACATCCACCCGGTGACGTTCACAGGGGAACCCATACCCATGGTAGGGTATTGCCCTCTCACGTTCGAGTTCCAGGGCAGGACGTGCGAAGGAAAACTGTACGTGGCAGAAAAGGGACCATCAGTGTTGGGATGGAAAGATCAAGGGAAGCTGAAAATAAAGCTGAACCCAGGAGGCCGCATACAAGTACTCATGATGGAGGACGAACCCAAAGTGGGAGCAAGGCAGTGGAAGGAAGAGTTCCCCGAAGTCTTCAGAGACGACATAGGGAGGCTAACAAAGTTCACGCACAAAATAAATCTCAAAGAAGGAGCCTGACCAGTGTCCCACAAAGTGCGAAACATCCCGTTCCGCACCAGGGAGGCAGTACAAGAGGAACTGCAGAGGTTGGAGGACAACGGGATCATCGAAGCCATCGACAATGCGGAATGGTTGGCCCCCTTAGTCGTGGCGCAGAAGCCGAACGGGAAGGTGAGACTATGTGTGGACCTCAGGGAACTCAACAAGAACATTGTAGTGGACAAGTTCCCCCTTCCCCGCATCAATGAGATGTTAGCTAAGACCAAGGGCGCCAAGTGGTTCTCCACTGTGGATTTAACATCTGCGTATCACCAGATCGCACTCCACAAATCGTGCAACCACCTCACATCATTCATTACACCTTTCGGGTGCTACAAGTTCCTACGGATGCCGTTCGGGCTCGCCTCGGCAGCGGCGGTCTTCCAAAAATTGATGTACCGTCTGTTCCACAAGATGGAAGGTATTCAGTTCTTCCAGGACGATATCTTGGTGATGGGCGCCTCCACGGAAGAACATGACCGGAGGCTAGCGAATGTCTTGACAGTGCTGGAACAAAACGGGCTCACGGCCCAGTGGGACAAGTGCAAGTTCGGACTGGGAAAAGTCACATACCTGGGGCACGAAATCAGTCAGGAAGGCATAAAACCCAAGGCATCCAACGTAGCTGCCATCAGAGATGCACCCACGCCCACTAGCAAGGAGGAGGTACGGACATTCTTAGGGATGGCTGAGTTCTACAGCAAGTTCGTCTCCCACTTTGCATCAAAGACGCACCACCTGAGGTCGATCCTGAAGGAGAAAACGGCGTTCTCATGGAAGGAGGAACAAGGGAGAGAGTTCGAGGAAGTGAAGAGAGAAATCTGTGGCGCCATACCCATCCAAGGGTTTGACCCGACGGCTCCCACGACCCTGACTACAGACGCTAGCGACCAAGGCCTTGGAGCAGTGCTCACGCAACAGTCGGCGCGAGGAGTGACAGCGACAATCAGCTTCGCGTCCCGCACGCTAGCTGACAATGAACGCAAATTCAGCGTGATTGAAAAGGAAATGCTGGCGGTCGTGTGGGCAGTGGAAAGATTCCGGCAGTTCCTGTGGGGAGGACGGTTCCTCTTACGAACGGACCACAAACCCCTGATTAAAGTGCTCACGTCCAACGGCCACGAGCACGCTACCCCAAGAATTGCGAAGATGACACTGCGACTCCTCGACTACGTGTACGACGTAGAGTACATCCCAGGCACCAAGAACCGCGTGGCGGACTACCTGAGCAGGGCGGCGGCAAAGGAACCGGCAGAGGCGCAAGACACAGAGACTTGGGCCGAGTACGCAGTGGCGTTCATGAGCGATCACGAAAGAGCAATCAGCAAGCAGGAGTGGGAAGAAGAGTATGGGTCCGATGAGAAGGTGAAGGCGGTCAAAACGTACGTGACGCAGGGGTGGCCGGAGAAGAGGTTGCTGGGAGAAGAACTGAAACAGTACTGGGAAGTCAGGGAAGAATTGTCGCTGGGGGACAACCCGTGTTTTCTGTTCCGGGGCAACAAGGTAGTACCCCCGACGGCGCTGAGGCCCAGAGTGGTAGCCCTTGCTCACGAAGGACATTTGGGCATCGTGAAAACGAAGGGAAGAGTGAAGGAGGACTATTGGTGGCCGGGGTTGGACCTCGCGGTGGAAAGACACGTCAGAACGTGTGAGCAATGCAACAATGCAGACAAGACACAAAAAGTGCTGCGCCCACCGCTGGGACGCTTCGACTTCCCGGAAAATCCGTGGGAAGAGATCTCCATAGATGTTCTAGGTCCCATACAAGACGCCAGTGGCAACCAGAAGTACCTCACCGTGGTCGTGGACAGGTACTCGAAGTGGCCAGAAGTCCATGTGGATGACAACGCAGAGACAGATACCATCCTGGGATTCCTCACGGAGGTGTTCATCAGAGAAGGGATCCCCAAGGGAATCCTCAGTGACAACGGCCCACAGTTCACATCCACGAAGTGGGAGGCCTTCATGGACAGGAACGGGATAACTGTCAGGCGCACGCCGGTCTACCACCCTGCTGGGAACGGAGCAGTGGAGAGATTCAACAGGGTGATAATGGGGTCAGTGCAAGCGGCAATCGGCCAGGGAGCAAGCTGGGAGAAAGAACTCAAGCGTATGCTATGGGCGTACCGGATAACTCCCTCGTCCACAGGCTACAGCCCATTCCGCATTCTGAGAGGAAGAGAACCGTTCACCCGAGACAATGTAGCTTGGAAGAGGCTCACGGTGCAGAGTCATTGGTCACCGGCAGTGGTGCGCAGAAATTTGGAGAAAGCACAAGCCGTATACACGAACTACTACGACGCAAGGCACAACACCAAGGAAGCCGCCTTGGAGAGAGGAGAGTGGGTGAGGGTGAAACTGCCTACACCGGGAAGGAAAGGGGACAGCAAGTTCACGCCCCCCTTCCAAGTGGTAGAGCCCTATTCCACATCAGCCTTACTAAGTGACGGGAGGATTTGGGCACAAGATCGGATGGCAAGATGCACCAGAATCAATGAGACTGAACAGAACTTGGAGCTGGATGGCGAGGCAGGAGCTGGGGCCACACCGGCGGGGAAAGGCGAGAGTAGGAGACCAGAGGGGGAAGCAGGAAGCGTTCCCAAGGGATCCTGGAGTCCAAGAGGAGGAGAAGTCGAGACTCCGGGGCTTGGTGACCGAGGGACTGAGTTAGGTGGGGCTGAGCCCAAGAAGCGTGTGGGGAAGCGGATCCGAGTGGGGGGGGCAATACCCCGACCGCAGGCGCAGGAAGCAGGAGGACACGCTGCTCCCACGAAGGTTCGAGGAGTTCAACCTGGACCACAAGTAAGACTGTTCTATTGTGGAGAGGGACATTGCCTATTGTGTTGTAAAAGGGGGAGATGTGGTGTTGCGGTCTAGTCGACGGCACGCTAGGCGTGACGTCACCGGACTTCCGGCGGCGGCCATCTTAGGGGCGATTAGCACGCCGATTCGAATAGGATAAGGAGCTCCGTGCCGGCGCTCCTGCTGGAGTGTGTAGTACATGAATAAACCCTTCAAACCTTGCCAGCTGTCTTAGTCATCTGTGGTGGGGCATTGTACAGGAAGAAAGGGGCAACATTACACCCAGCCGTGTCTCCCAGAAGCACAGTCCTCTACGTTTCCTCTCTGGCCGCCGGCCGCTTGCCCCTGCAATCACGCACTACGCCGGCATGTGCCCCCTCAAAGTCTCAGCAGGTGCCGTGGAAGTCTCACCAGGGGTCAGAACCCCGGGGGGGGGGGGGGGGCATGGTCGTCCCTTCAATGTGGCTCACCTTTGTGTGCAGCGCTCCTTCACGAGCTGTCCTGCCGTCCATGTAGGCCCAATGCTGACTCCGTTGCTGCCGGGAGATATGAACCCACCACCGCGGCCCTGTCTGCCTGCCTTGCGTCGTGACCTGCTCACGGCCGCAGGCCACATGCCCCAGCGTCTGCTCCGATGCTTGCTCGATGCTCCTTGCAGGCCGCTGCCGACTGCGCTTCATTGCAGCTGGGAGCCAGAACGTTGGGGAGGCGAAGCCCCGTTAGCCCTGACAGATAGGCTCTCCTCAGGGTGCCGCTCTCATCCTCAGGCAATCCAACGGAGCATGTAGGCCCAGTGCCCGCTCCTGCGCCACCCGAATGCCACCAATCATCACCGGTGCTAGCTGGGCCCGATGCAACAGCCGCTTCCTGCCAGTCCGGTTCTTGGGGAGAGGGGGGTGCGCTGCAGTAGCGAGGCTTCCCTTCTCACAAGCTGGAGCCCGAAGACCCGATTCTTTACTGCCACCTAAAGGAGAGTGTCCGAAGCAGACTCAGATGCAGCAGGCCACGCCCGCCTGCTCTCGGACGGAGTCTCCCGGTCTGAGGGTGCAGAAACGGCGAGCACAGCACTTCCGCCCTTCCACAGCATGGCTGCAGTTCTCCAGCGGGCACCTACCACCAGTACTGTACCAGAGGGGGTTGTGACAGTAGCAGGCGCTATTTAGGGTCCGCTAGTTGAAGCTATAAGGCCGGGGCCCTGGTGAAGAACCAGAGCGGCGAGCGGGCATGTCCTACTCGGCCGCCATCTTGGCCACACTCCCCAATTCCTCACCTTTTGAATAGATACCATAGAAGTACCTATTTGGAGGCGGGTCTGTGAATGGACTGAAACCAGAAAGTCCTGCTCTTTGGCCAGTGCATGGCAGATCTTAATGCAGAGCATGATACAGCAGGTGATGGTTCCCTTCTGCACTGCCTTGCCCCCACAACTGGTGATTTGAACAAGGAGGGCTGAACTGGCAATTGTAAGAAGGCCGAAAGATAACCCTTAACAATGCTCAAAGCCAAGCCTTGTCAGGCAAGAGACAAAACAAATTATGGATCATATCATTTATCCTGGTTGAGGTCAATCTGGTGTTTGTCACAACAAAACACAAATTTGACGTCAGACGACAGATGTATACAGTTTTGTTTGAGGGATGCCTAGCTGCCAAGATGACATCAACCACCTTCAGAGGAAGGTCCAAGGTTTTCAGCATTAAAGTGGAGAGCACGAAGGCCCGGTTGCAGAACCTGGACCTCTTGCTGCGGTAGCAACCCTGATCGGAAGACGTTTGCTCAAGACAAGGAGTTCTGGATACCATACTTTCCATGCCCAATCTGTAGCCACTAGGATGGCTTGGAACCCAGTTGGTCCTGATCTTCTTGAGAAGTCGGAGCAGAAGTGACATTGGCGGAAAGGCATACAGGAATCGAGGTGGAACACATCTCTGAGTGAAAGACTCCTTGGAAACTCAAACATGCAGAAGCGCTCCCATTGTGCGTACTTGGCAGAGGCAAATAGATCGAGGCAAGATTCTCTACGCGGAGCCACCTGATGGCACACCGAGGTACTGCTGAACAGTGTCTGGATCCAGTCTGATGCCTGATACATGCAGAAGGTGAGGAATCTGCGGCTAGGAGTCTCTATCAGAAAATGTATCACTAAAAAATAACAGAGACAGCATTGACAGAGGTAAGCACTACCTTAAATGACACAATGTGAATAATATGCAAAGTCAGGATGCTGCATTGTGCTGCTAACTTGCACATTGTTGGCCAGCAGTGGATACTAATTGGCAATAGGAATGTAGCTTAGCAGGAGCTGCATTCATCGGAATGTTAATGAGACACCTATTGATCATAGAACATTTGAATCAAGTTTGATATTTTTTGGGGAAAGAACTAGCTCTGAACTTTTTCCATCAGAATGGTATTATGACGTAGAGTATCCATGTTATTGGGTAATGACAATTGCTGCCATTAAACTTACCACACAGTTTCAGACACTGCATGGAAAACAGTCACTCAGGCCCCCGTGGACCTCAACAGCTGCCTACACTTCCACCAACCCTCCAGGCACCTCTGCTCAGCTGGACTCTCACTAGCACACATACACCAAATCCACAAAAGCAGAGCCAGAGGTCCTGTCTTCTGTTGCATCGCCCCCAAAACATGGAACAACCTCCAACAGCACTTGAGAGCCTTCTCATCACTTCTTGAGTTCCGCAAGAAGCTGAAGACCTTGCTTTTAGAATAATCTCCTGCAAGACTACCGCCTACCCACTTTTCTTGATACCCTCATGGATAATAAGTTTGCTATGCAAATCCACATAACAAATGGACCAGTTTCTGGTCAGGAGCAGATTGATGACAGCTTCTTGTACTGCAGTGTTCTACTTAAACAGTAATCAAAGGTAAAATACTACACACTATAAAAACTCCTTGATAAATAAATAAGTAAATTCTAGTTATTTGAATAATGTGGACATTCTTGAATGTTCCAGCATATCTAGGGCCTCACTCTGAATGTCACTGTAATACTGATTTGATTTGAATGCAAAGGAGATCTAAGTTGAGCTAAGTAAAATCATGGGTTACAAAATGTTCTGTAGGGGATAGAACACTGGTTAGGTCCGAATTTACATTAAAAAAGTATTTTGGGTTTTCTTAATCTACAGAAAACTTTCAAACAAAAAACACATGCAAGTTTCATGCAGATCTGTTAAGCAAGGCCATAAATATCAAAAGTGACATTTTACATTGTACCTCCCATCATACACAGAAAAAAATCTCAGTGGAAAACAAAAACAGCTGAATAGAATTGCATCATTGGCATGTACGAAGCATTCACTCCGTACGTTGGTTTGGTTTAAATCTATGCAGTAGTTTTCAATACATTAGTGTTTAAAAAGTGTTCTGGTTTAGGCATTAAGAAGTTGCATTTTATAAAAACAACTTGAAAGGTACATTTTTGATTTGCCTATAACTTTAGCACGGTTTGACTAATTTGCACCAAATATGGCAGATGCTTCTTTAAAACTAGGAACCTTAAAAAAAGGGTGGGGGGGGGGTTGTTTACTAATACCTATTGCATCATTTGATGAATCCAGGTGAAATGTGGTGATCATTTAGCATGTTTAGGCTTTGGGGGTTTTGCTAGTGTTGTTCCGATCCATTAAGGGGGTGTTTCAAAGGGGGTTGAAAAAGCGATTTTATGTGCTAATAACTTGAGTGCTTTTTGATAAATCTGAGAAAGTAGGGGTAACGTAAAGTCGGTGGGGGGGGGGGGGTTAAAAAATAATTGATTTCCTAATATCCTTGGCTTAGTTTTATGTATCTGGACAACACTTGGCAGACACTTGCCATTTTTAGCTCACTCGTGATACTTTTCCAGTTTCATGTTGACCCATCAAAGGTGGGGGGGGGGTGGGGGGGGGGGGGGGCAAGGGGCACTTAATTGGATGGCCAAAAACCAGAATTTTCCATTTGAACTTCTGTAAGAATGAAACCCTGAACAGAATTATAGCAAATTCAACATGAAAATAAAACTTTTCTCAGGTAAGATCCATTAATCAGTTTGGTAAAGATACATTCTTTAGTTTTCAAGAAATTAGCATTACAGTAATGTTTGAGTGGCTTGAAAGGGTTACAAGTCAGAGATATCCAGATCTTTAGCCTGCGGAAGTCCTTGAATACAGGTTTGCAGATTACCCATGAACCTAGATTTAAAAATAAAAGTGCACCAATGGACAAGGAATCTTCTAGCTCCCGTTGTCCATTTTAATTACACAGTACTAAATGTCTGTCTGGGAACCCCTTAAAATATGGTCCAAAAATCCTTAAACATGATTTAAAAAGTTTTCTCACACTACAAACATGGTCTACAGCCACCCTGGAATCCACGTGTTTGTAGGACATGAGCACTGGAATTTGGCAACCTTTGGCAGGTTAACAAATTAGTAGCAAACTCACACTTTTTTGGTTCCCATGGACCTGCTACCGGTTGACAAATTTGCTGAAAAGTCATAGGCTAAGGATACCCTAAACATGCTTAGGGTTTGCCAATCTATGATGCAGCACCAACGAAATTAGCATGCAAAATAATTATTGATCCCCTTTTAACTTTGGCCCCTTTGTCAGGTCTGCCTGAAACCTGACATTTCTGCACAGAGCTTAACTTGCTAACAACCTGTCAAATAATATGCTGGTTTAGTAACCAGCATCAAATTTATTAGCAACTTAACACATTTTTGACCCAGGCTATTTACCTCTGCCTGCCCCTGATGGATTTCTTTGAAGCAAACTCAATTGATAAGGAATAAACTAAATATGATCAGGCTCTACCAAATTTCTGGCAGATCTGTCGTAAAGTGCCAATGTCATTAGCACTTCAAAACATTTTTGGTCCCCACATTAAAATGTGCTCCCCCTTGATTAATCTGCGTATAACGTGATACACCAACAGAAAACTAAGCATTCTAAAGGTGCACTTAGTTTAATGTAAATCCGTTCAGTAGTTTGAGATATACGCATTAAAAAATGTGGATTTGGCTTGAATAGTTTAACACTTTCGTATATCTGTGCCAAAGTTTTGATCTAGAGATGTATCACTCTTGACAGTTACTTTTGAAATTTTTGACAAATGTGATTCACCCATGAAGGGTTCTGTGGAATTTCCTTTTTTTCCCACCATTTAGAAAATTGCAAATCAATTCAGATTTAGGTTTTTTCTGCATGGTGGAAAACAAATTTCCACAGCACTGAGGGGGCAACCATGAGAGTTCTCCACCCTCTGTGGAGTGGTAGGAGATGCATGGAAAGTTGCATAAAACAGTGTGTTATTTGCAAAGCACATTTGCACAAGCAGCTATTTTAAGCAGCTGACTAGTCTGTCATTTTGTGAAAAAATGCATATCGGATTTGATTTACAACTCAAGAGTTTAAAAATGACTGAAAGGGGTTGAGGCAGAGAGATAGAGAAGAGTAAGATAGCAGTAGACAAAGAATGACCAAGAGTGGAAGACCAAAATTGCATAAACAACTTGGGTTTGGCACCAAGATGGGTTGGCTGCAGGCCCTGCGTCTAGCCCCTGCTGCTCATTGCCAAAGGCCATGCACAACAGGGGTTGCTCCCCCACGGCAGATTGGGTACAGGGCCAAGCGGCAGAGTTGGAAATAAAGTTATTATAAAAATAACGCTTGAAAGTAACGGAAAAAACATACAGTTGCTGAATGATAGTTCTGGTTCAGACACACAGAACCATAACTGACACACTTCAGTGATTTTCAGTGTGCACAGCGCATGCCATAATGTGCATCTCTTGCCATGGCCAAAATGCATATTTATCAATGGCACGGGGAGTAAAGTCAGTCTAACAAGAGTAAAACATGGCAAGAGACATCAGTTTTGGTGTTCGTTTTATGTGCTGAAGACCATAACTAGGGAATTTCAGTGGTTCTACACATTTTAGCCAGAAAACAAAGGAATCGAGACACAGGAGACTCCCAGCTTCAGAGGCCGGACCTACCCGTTTCAGGTGTCTCAAATGAGGTATATAGCAACAATAGGTTTCTGCTTGTATTTTGGAATGGAAATTAGGCCAGCCACCCGGAGCATCTTGTTACTCAAAAATGTATTGCCAGGTAGAGAAACTGTCTGGCAATAAACTTTGAAGCAAAAAGATGCTCTGATGTGGCTCGCCTCAATTACTTTCAACATATATATAAATTTCACACAAAAAAAAGAACAAAGGTTACAGGGATGTTATAGTTCGGCTCAGGTTTCACTCAAACAAAACCAGTAAAATTCAGCAGCTATAGCTAACTATAACTCGCACCCCCTCAATGCACAGCTTATGACCTCGCATATCACATCACTCATGATATTGTCAGTACCACTGATGACATCATCCACTGAATCGGACGCACAGACTCAGAGCCCCATATAACCTTTTTCATACACCCACTCCAACTTCCAGACTACCATTCTCAAACCCAATCACACCCATACCAGTACTTATACAGCTACTCACTGATTCATAAATAAACACACACATCCACTCACTCAACCGTACAGCCACTCACACACCCACTCACTCACTAATGCAGCCACTGACATATCCACGCATACAACCACAGTGCCACTCACACACTGAGTCAGTCACCCATAGAGTTACTCACACACCTACTCACTCACCCATTCAGTCAATCACACAGCCACTTACTCACTTATACAATTACACACATACACACTCAACTACACATACAGATTCTAATATGCACTCACTCACCTGTACAGACACTGACACAAGCACACTCTCGCCCATACAGCCACTCTCACATTTTCTTAGTCACCCATAGTTACTCACATATCCCATTGATCTAGCGGTGGTTTTCACGGTAATTTCACAATGCAAAGCCTCATTACCTCTAGTTTACCGCTTAAAGGAGATGGACCTTGGCCACTGTTTATCAACTTCAGGAGACTTTACATAAACATGAAAAAACCAAATGCAATGAATATTTAAGCCAATAAGGAGAGTTGTGAATTGTTTTAAAGGGTTTTATTTTCTAGTCAAAAGTTAAGTTTCTCTGATTCTTTATTCATTAATCAATTTTCAATCAGGTTACAGAATTGAAAATAGAATCAAGACAGAATATATTATAGATTGCATACAAAGCACTTCATAAAGGAAAGGGAATGAGGCATAACATGTCAGTCAGAACTCTTTAAAGAGTTCCAGGAAAAATATAATTCAAGAGTGAGGTTTGCAAGGCTAATCAATAATTAATAATTGGCAAAAATCTCCTATAAAGAGAAATAAATGCATAAGACAAATAAATCTTTTCAAAGGCAGTTGGTCAAAAGCATAAAACTTAAAGTTTTAGCATCAAAATCTGTCCTGATCTCTCAGCTGCTCTTTCTCTGCACTCGTCTGTTCATCTCTTCTCCTCTGTGTCTGACACAAGCTGCTCTTTGAATGGCCCTCCCTTCACAAGATCACAGAAGCTGTGATCTGCCAAAAAGCAAGGCCAGCCCACACCTCCCTAAAATATGTGAACAAGGCCTGCTCTTCCCTCTATGTCTCCTCGGACGCAATCTCCACCCAGTCTGCACCCGTGACATTCACGTACCTAACCCAAATGATGTCTGGTCAGATCTGCTCCAGACACACCCCCTAAGGGGTCATTATTTATACCCTAATTCTTGGCTGACTATACGAACAATATTGCAGTTTCAGTAGAAACTCACACTGTGATTGGTTGGCACAGGTGACATAGGGATCTTAGCATCCTGTTCTCATCGCAAGTCCAACCCATACCGGTTCTGACAAAAGGGGCTTAATGCTAAGAACAATATATATAACATGTATCAATAAGAACATCTCTAGCAACATCTTAAGCAACAAAATGTATCCATCCATTTCCTGTCTCTCTTTCACATCGCACACAGGGATGACACTTTCCCACAAACACTGGTACGTTGGCACGGTGACAGGAGTATACAGATCATTGTTGCCTTGACCTATGTGTCTTCACTTGAGGCACTTAGTAGTTCATGCAGCTGGCACATTCTTCTGTGCATGCGTCTCTCATTCAGCACACTGCTAGCAATTCTCAGCCATGCTGGATTCTTATGCAGCCATTTTATTGTGGCCCAAATGTATACTAAAGTAAAACAAGCACAAAAGAATATTAATTTATGAAGTAAAACCCATTATGTTCACCTCCCACCTTTCTAATCCCCTGAATTATTACTAGCGAAAGCTATTAATTTAAAGCAGCTTTTCTATTATTAGTGCACAACATGCAAAATGTGCAATGTACAACATAGCATAAACATGCACCAGTGCAAATTTTCAAAGCGCAAACAATTAATACATGATCATAGCAACATGCTCTAATGTTTTAGATAACTTTTCATGCAAATTGCGTTTGCCCCATGTGTAGTGTTAGTGCATGGTTGATTAATTAATACATATTATAAGAAATATGTGTTATGAACTGAATTTGCATTGTCTAAATATGCAACAAAGCCAAGGTCTCTTGAGACGGGAACAGAGGAACAAAGGTCTTTCATGGAGAGGAGACTGGAGGAAACATTCCATTCCTTATTTCAAGATTAGTGAACTGCTGCTAAAGCAAACTGAAGTCACATGCTTCTCTACACTGCAAAATGCCTGATATTTCAGCACAATTATGTGCTACTTTAAAAGTAAAAAAAAAACAAAACACATTCTCTAAATTAAATGTACATTCTATAGTGAGGTTAAATCTAAACTAAACACATTCTAACCACCCTGGATTAATTAATTGAGCATGGGTTTTAATTGAAAGCATTTCAGACTGAAAGCATTTTGACCATGTCTCATTTCATGTTTTCACTTGCCATGTGTTTTCACTTGCACCAAAACCTGCATGCCGTTTTTAGGTCTCGCGTAGGCAGCGCTTGCGCTGTCTCGTTGAGACATGCAGTATACACTATAGCAGGGAAGCTTCGTGGCAGCTCCGCCCACTCTGTACCCATTGGCTTGTGTCTTAAATGCTGCCTTCAGATTGGTTGTAGGCTTCTTTAGTCCCTCCTTATGATGGACATGTCTTCATTTGTGTCCTTCCACGGCTATTGGCCCCATTACTGCAGACTACTTTCTTCCTGTGCCTCTCCCCCCCTCCCTCTCCCCCCTCCGATGCCTGGTTTGCCTTTATCAACTAGGAGCAAACTTTTTTCTTAAGCACGAACAGAAGCTCCATCACGAGTGCCTGGTTTGCCTTTATTACCTCGGAGCAAACTTTTTTTTTGCAGAATTATGTTGCTCGAACGGTTGAGTTATTGGAGCGCTTTATAAGAGCACCAGTTACCATAATGCAAGGACATATTAATTATTTGGTAGGCGCGGGTCAGATTAAGTGATTTGCCCGGAATCACGTCACTTTGAGCCGACGTCGAGGCTCGAACTCAGTTCCCCGACGCCTCAGTTAGCAGTCTAGCTCTCCCCTCATTTGCCCAGAAGCACATGACGTTCAGCCGACGCTCCCCTTTCAAGTACTTTGAAGATACGAGGACTGCACCGGCCAGCGTGCAGCGGCGCCACACCACCATGTAACTTTAGGGAGTAGTTCTCATTTAATTGTGGCGTTGCTTGTTTTTATTATGAGCACTAATGCTTGTTACCTTCTTTACTGCTGCCGGCCGCGGTGAACCGAATACAGGTTTGAGGCAGACAGCAGCGTCTATACAGACCACCAAAGGCGTCTGCAGGGTTACGATAAAAACAATCTCCTAAAATGATTTACAGCTTAATTAATTATGTAGCTCGAACGGTTGAGTTATTGGAGTGCTTTATACAAGCACCAGTTACCATAATGCAAGGACATATTCATTATTTGGTAGGCGCGGGTCAGATTAAGTGATTTGCCCAGAATCACGTCACTTTGAGCCGAGGCTCGAACTCAGTTCCCCAGCGCCTCAGTTAGCAGTCTAGCTCTCCTCTCCTTTGCCCAGAATCTTGGGACGTTGAGCCGACGCTCCCCTTTCAAATACTTTGAAGATACGAGGACCGCACCAGCCAGCGTGCAGCGGCGCCACACCATCATGTAACTTTAGGGAGTAGTTGTCATTTAATTGTGGCGTTGCTTGTTTTAATTATGAGCACTAATGCTCGTTACCTTCTTTACTGCTGCTGGTCGCGGTGAACCGAATACAGGTCTGAGGCAGGCAGCAGGCTCTATACAAACCACCAAAGGCGTCTGCAGGGTTACGATAAAACAATCTCCTTAAATTATTTACAGCTTAATTAAAAACCCTGTGAAATCAAAATACATTCAGGTATGATTTTTAACATTCAAAACTAAGGTGTTACCGCTCGTTTCACATGACATATTAAGAGGGTGCAAATGTGTGTGTCGATATATATTTGAATTTAAAAACTGGACGACTGGGTGAAGCAGTGCGGTCCTGCTTGGCAAGGGCCAGACACTCCCTTTTTATCTTGCTGTGAAGGGATGTTCTCAGTACTACAAATACAGTAAGTACCTCTTTCCTTCAGCTGGGCGCTCCCGGTCTGGTGAGGAGGGCTGAGTGCTGACGGCAAGTCTCGTCTTTGCATTGCATCGCAGCGGTTACTCAAATGTGGCAAAAGACGTGAGTCATTTTTATGAGGACTGGTAATGAAAAAAAACATGGGTGCACTTTGTACCAGTGTATTTTTAGGACGTCTTTCTTTTTTCTTTCTTTGTTTATTTCTTTTAAGAGCTTCTAGTATTTAATTTAACTAGACTCAGGAAAGACGTTATGTGCTTCTTAAAGCAGAAATAGTGTAAGAGGGAATTGGGCAGCACAAATATGTTTAAATTAAAACTCAGATGTGTCTCCCCGGAGATAAGTAATACTATCACTTAGTTCTCTCGCTTCAATTTTAGCGCACCAATAAAAAACTAAGTAATACAGTGCAAAAGGCTAAATCAAAAACGGGCAAACCTCTGCTTTGACCTTCACAATAGGCAATCACATAGTTTTTAATTCCATCCATAAAGAATAGACATTTTAAGGTGCATACAATAAGACCTGATGCAGGGTTAAAAGTCTTAACGACGGTCCGGGAGGCGAATTAACAATACTACATGCGGTAATAGCACCCACCTAACCTACGGCGCTAAAAGTGTTTAAGCCCCGCTGCAGCACTGACTCATTTTACTTAATGTAAATATTTAGGACCATTTGTGCTTGAGTTGTATATAACACGTAGGCGTGAACAGTAACACTCCCTTGACAACAAACCCTTTCTGAATGGTTCAATAGACTTTAAAAAAAAAAAGATATATATGGAGTGTGAAAATATTGACCATATTGCATTACAGAAATGTAGCTTAAATTCACCCAGTCATGTCTAAACAAGTTTTGCTTCACAAAACCTGGGGTTTGATAGCAATGGCTTAAACTAAAAAGTGAGTGCAGGTGGTCCCATGGATAATATGGTGCATAGCTAAATACATATAAGGTCCCAAATGCGAGACCGTTGCATAACAAATGCTGGTTTTTAAATGCAATCTGTCTGAAACACAAAAACAAAGCAATGCCTGATTCTAGGTGAAATCTGAACTACATCACCATCACTCACCTATACTGCCTTTCACATACCCAGTTACTCATCCATATACCACTGGTACATGCACTCACTCACCAACACAGCCATATACTTATTTATTTTCTCTCTCTCGCTCTCTCTCATAGAGCCACTGATTCACCCACTCACTCATCCATGCAAGCAGTTACATACACCCTCACCTACCCACACAGACACTGAAATGACGATAGAGGTACTCAACCAATCACTCACCCATACAGAAACTCACTTACCAACTCACACACCCATACAACCACTTAGACACCAACTGACAGGCAGATACAGACATTCACACAACCAGTCACTTCCCCCATACATTCACTGAGACACCTATTCACTAATTTTTGCAGTTCGTCACACACTCACTGAATCATACAATCAGGCACACACACATCCACTGATTCACCAATACACCTTGGTATATATAGTTGACACTCAAACTTTTTTTTTAAACCACAGTCACTGGATGATGTCATCAGTGATGTCACTAATCATGTCATGAGTGATGTAATGTGTGAGGTCATAAGCAGTGCATTGTGGGGGTTCGAGCTATAGTTAGCTATAACTGCTGAATTTCACTGGTTTTGTACGAGTGAAATCTTAGCCCAACTATAACGTTCCTGTAAACTTTCTTTTTTTCAGTGAATTTCTAAGGTTTTTTTAAATTATATTTCCTAACTATAACATCCCTGTAGGACAAGTTTGTTCCCTTTGGTAACGCCTTATCTTATAGAGACATGATCTAGCCGCAGAATTCTTACCTTTGAACTTCCAGTCGTTCGGCTGGATCCAGAAGATTTTTTGATAGCAGTACCCCTGCACGGTGGTAGGTGGCATTAGTCAACTCCGCGTGACGTCGTAGGCATTATGTTTGTCATCGCCGTGACATCCGCATCGTCAATATAACCACCACTCCGGCGCACTGACGTCAGTAATTTTCACGACTTTCCACGCCAGAAGCACGGAGCCATGAAGTGACTGACCCTGGTGTGTTAAAAAAGGCAACTAGGGCCCTGAAAGGAAAAAACCCTCGACACTAGAACCAATCTGCAGTCCGAGGAGGATGGGTGGGTGGGATGGTAAGGAACCTACGGCTAGATCATGTGCCTAGATAAGGCGTTACCAAAGCTAAGTGACCTGTCCATCTGATAGAGACATCCAGCCGCAGATTCCTTACCTTTGAACAGATACCCAAGCAATACCATCCCCGGAGGAGGGACTTTGGGTAAGTTTAGACCAGGAAGTCCTGCAAGACAGAGCGACCAAACAGGCCTACTCTGCAAATCTGGGAGTCTAGGCATTAGTGTTTGGAAAACTTGTGCAGCAATGCCCACGTGGCTGCTTGCCAGATATCAGAAATGGGAACACCACACAGGAGGGACGTGGTGGCCGCTTTTGCCCTGGTGGAATGGGCTCTAAGACTTCAGGAGGATCTTTCTTTGCTAAGGCATAACAGACTTTGATACAGAGGATAACCCAGCTGGATATAGTCCTCTTTCAGACAGCACGCCCTTGCTTTGCACCCACGTACCCTATAAAGCGTTGGCCATCCACCCAGAACTCTTTGGTTCGATTGAGGTAGAACAATAACGCTCTTTTTGGGTCCAGACGATAGAGACGCTCCTCTTCCCTGGAAGGATGCGGAGGTGCATAGATAGTGGGTAGAGAAACCGAATACCCCATATGAGAGGGTGTTACCACCTTAGGTAGAAAAGATGCCCTTGTGCGGAGTACCACTTTATCCGGAAAGAGAGTCAGGTAAGGAGGTTGTGATGACAGTGCCAGCCTTTCGCTCACCCTCCTAGCAGAGGTTATTGCCACTAAGAGAGCTGTTTTGATGGGGAGCAGCCGTAGATGGCAGTTGTGCAGCAGCTCACACGGTGCATACATCGGAAAGGTAAGAACCAAATTAAAGTCCCACTGTGGCATAATAAACGGTGAAGGGGGGGGGGGAACAAGTGGGTTAGCCCCTTCAAGAATCTCTGCACCAGAGGAGATTTGAAAAGAGAAGGCTAATCAGGCAGCCAAAGAAAAGAGGAAAGGGTCGAAAGATAGCCCATCAAAGTACTCAGAGTAGAGCCCTGCTGGGCTAAGGAAAGTATGAACAGGAGGATATCAGATAAAGATGCATATAGAGGGTCAATAGACTGGTCTGTACAATATTTACAAAATTTGGACTTTGTGGAGGGATGCCTGCCTACCAGAATAACATTATACAACATAAAGATTCTACCGTAACTAGTTAGCATGGAGGAGTCTCGACCCCCAGCATACAACAATATTATTATATCACCTATTCAGGTGACATAGGGATCGTTCCTTTTTGGTCCTGAAGAAGAACCCAAGTGGATGACTTCTAAAACATGTCGACCCAGTATACAGTGACTCATTATAGTACACCATCTACACCTCCCCATTTTTATCATTTCCAGCTAGGGAAGGCAATAAAGTTATTTTTTCCACTAGCCAGGGAATTTTTAAACTATTTCTTACATCTTTTCACAACCCTTCCACCCCATGCACTACACATAATCACGAATCACGAATAAAAGTGCTCCCGCGTCTATGTAGGTCATAGCACTCCCCGTCCCATAGAGGGACGGGAAGACCGAAATGATGAAGCATGACACTGAATCAGGTTTCAGTTTGTGAGGGGTATTTTACAATTTTGTAAACATTCCCTATCGAATTCACAAAAGAGAAGGTACTTGTTTTTCACATTATCCTTCAATTCTTTGTTTAGAACCTAACCTAAATTGAAATAATTAAATTCACTATATCTTTTCAGAATAATGGTAGAATCTTAATGTTGTATAACAGTATTTAGAGGAGGAAGATTCTACCTCTTTCCTCTTAAACCCCCCCCCAACCCCCCCCCTTGGACTTCTTGAATACCAGAATAACCTCACAGACTTCGGGAGGAAGGTCAAAAACTGTCAGCTGTCGCCACTCAATATTCACGCAAGGAGGCGGAGAGTGGACAGTTTCAGGTGAAGAACCCTCCCCTGCTACTGTGACAGGAGATCTTCCCGAAGGGGCAGCCTGATCGGAGGATCGAGTCTCATTGCCGGAAGCTCAAGATACTAGACTCTCCATGCCCAGTGCAGAGCCACATGAATGAATTGTCCCCGGTCGCTCCTGATCTTTTTGAGCACTCTGGGTAGGAGTGGTATGGGTGGAAAGGCATACAGTAGGCCGGAGATCCACTCGTGACGAAAAGCATTGCCAAGCGAGAGCCGCCTTGGCAACTCCAGCGCACAAAAATGCTGACATTGCGCCTTCTCTGCGGAGGCGACAAGATCTAACCAAGGCTCTCCCTGAGAGTCCTTGTGCCATCTCCTGATGGAGACGCTACTCGTGATTGGCTAGGCACCTTCGGCTGAGTTCATCCGCTCCGACATTAAAAGAAACAGCCAGATGCTGAACCACCAGGGTAAGGCCCTGCTGTTCCAGCTAAGTCCAGAGATGCAAAACCTCTTGACACAGGGCCCATGACCCCACCCCACTTTGTTTGTTGCAGTACTACATGGTGGTCGTGTTGTCCGTGAACATCTGAACTAACCTCCCATTGATGGACTACAAGAAGGCTTTTAGTACCTGCCGGACCGCCTGAAGCTCCAACAGGTTTATATGGAGCCGGGCATCTGCCGGAGACCAAAGTCCACTGATCTCCACCTCTCCTAGATGACTGCCCCATCCCAGAAGGGACGCATCTGTCACTACTGTGAGGTCTAGGTGGGAGAGGGAGAGAGTCTGCCTCTGACCCAATCATGGTTTGATAGCCACCACTACAGGTCTTTCGCAGTGCCCTCAGAAATCTAGATCAGGTCGGTGAGATTTCCCTGATGCTGCACCCATTGAAACTTCAGGTCTCATTGCAGAGCCCGTATGTGCCATCCGGCATGGTCCACAAGAAGGATGCAAGAGGCCATGAAGCCCAGCAGCCTCAGAGTCATTCTCACCAAAATCCAGCATAGAGGCTGAAATATCAGTATCATAGCCTGAATATCCTGAACTCACCACTCGGGAGGATAAGCCTGAAACTGCACCATGTCCAGAACTGCTCTGAAGGACAGCGTCTGAGAGGGAGTCAGGTGTGACATCGGCACGTTGAAAGTGAACCCATAGTGAATGCAAGAGGTTTGCCGTAGTCTGGAGATGGGAGATAACTGCTTGAGACAAGCCCACCTTCAACAACCAGTCATTAACATAGGGGAAGACTGGAACCCCTGATCTCAGCAGATGAGCTGCAATCATCGGCATCACCTTTGTGAAGACCCGTGGGGCATTTGTGAGGCCAAAGGGGAGCACAGTAAACAAAGTGCTGCTGGCCCACTGTAAACCGCAGATAGCGACGATGGGCCGGAAAGACAGGAATGTGGGAAAAAAAGGCATCCTACAAGTCCAACAGTACCATCCAGTCTCCTGGGTCTAGGGCTGACAGTACCCGAGCCAGAGGGAGCATCTTGAATTTCTCCTTCTTGAGGAAGTAGTTGAGGGCTCTGAGGTCGAGGATAGGACGGAGGCCTCCACCCTTCTTTGGAACCAGGAAATAATGGAAAAGCAACCACAGCTTATTTCTGGTCCAGGAACCTTCTCCATAGTGCCCTTGGCCAAGAGAGCCTTGACTTCCTCGCAGAGTAGCGCAAGATTATCCTCCATCAGCTGATCATGAGTTGGAGGCATAGAGGGAGGGATAGTCTTGAAGGGGAGGGAGTACCCCCTTCAGACTATCTGCAACACCCACGTGTCTGAGGTGATGTTGTGTCAGTGGTGGAGGACGGGATTAAAAGTAGCCACGGCCAACAGAGGTTGCTGAACCCGCTGGCTGGAATAGGGTTGACGCAGTTGGAAGCCCCTTCTGTAGTCACGAAAGGAGCGAAAAACAGTTGCGGGTCGGGTTGTAGTATTGAGGCCCGAGGATTTGGCCGTAGCTCGCAAATCCTTGAAACGCTCAAGCGCTGTGTCAGCCTTGTCTCTGAAGAAATGTGAGCCATCAAAAGGCATGTTCATGAGGTTTGCCTGGACGTCCCCTGAAAAGCCAGACGTCCTCAGCCAGGTGTGGCGCCTGATGGCCACTCGCAAAGAAATTGCTCTGCCCAGCGAGTCTGTCGTGTCCAAGCCACAGCGATTGGAGAACTTTGCTGCATCTCTCCCTTCTGATATTGCTTGAGAGAGCAGGATCTGGTCCTCCTTCGAGACCCTAGGCAGCACCTGCGCAACCATATCCCATATAGAATGGGTATAATGGACCAAAAAGCATGCAGTGTTCACCGACCGCAATGCGAGGCTGGCGGTAGAGAACATTTTCTTCACGAAGGTCTCCAGCCATTTGGATTCCTTATCCGGAGGGGTGGAAGGCAATGAGCCACGGGACGTGGAAGCCTGGGTCACCAAGCTTGGGAGGAGGGGGCAGTGAGGAAAACTGAGTCGCTCAATGGCGGCGGGCAATCGTTCTATTCACAGGAGCCCCTGTGCTGGGTTTGGACCAGGGGCCCAGAAGAACGTCCATTAAGGCCTTGTTAAAGGGCTGCAGGGATTCCGAGGAGGAGACACTAGGCTGCATGACCTCCGTCAAGACATTCGTATTGACCGCCACTGTAGGAAACTGCAGTTCCAGGACCTCCGCAGCCCTACACACCACCACAGCAAACAACGCCCCGTCCTCCGTAGCCAGGTTAAGGGGAGACATCATGCCAGAATCTGGAGAGGTGTCCAGGCCACTGGCATCACCCAGCTCCTCATACCAGTCCATGTCCTGGGGCTGTAGGATTTCTAAGGGATCTTGCTTCCCCTTCAAATCCTCTTCCTCCAACCCGAGCCCTTCAGAAAGGGGCTGGTTAGACAGTATGAAGTGTTGGCGCTGGCCTCTGTGGATGCCAGACCGGCTCCATATCATCTGGAATGAGAATTGGTGGGTGCTGGTCACCTCCACGTGAGATGTGGCACCAGGGAAGATCGCTATGGAGGTGCAACCGGTGCCGGTCCTGACTTGGGAATGGGTCTGCCAAGAGACCGTGGCGCTGGGCCGGAGCCGAAAGCACGGGGTCCACGGGCTCTCCTTCACCTGGACCTGCGGGGTCGAAGTTGCGCCGGCAGGGTCAGGCCACCCAAACACGGCGCCAGGGCCGCATAAAATTTCTTACGTTGGGTGGGGGAGCTCCTGACCCTGGAAAGGGAGGGAGACACAGATTTGACCCAGGTGCCAGCTCTGCCGAACGGGGCCTAGAACGCAGAGGCTCCTCTATCTCGACGTGTGGCGGATGGGGCAAAGTCGAAGCACGCTTCGACTTCTTGTGGTGCAGCTTACCCGACAACTTCAACGAAGAGGACTTCAAGCCCATGGAACGATGCTTGGACCTTCCTCTCGACCGAGACCAGGACTGGGAGCGAGATCGACAAGGCAAACTCTGCGGTGCGTGCTGGCCCGCAAGCACCTTCAGAGATCGCTCCCTCAAAGCCTTCGGCGCCATGGCCCGGCAATCAGCGCATGACTTCATGTCATGGTCGCTATCCAGGCACCAGAGACACACGAGATGGGAGCCCGTTACAGACCTGGCACGGTGACAGGTGCTGCACAGCTTGAACCCCCAAGTCTTCCTACTGGACATTCCTAACACACCAAAAGGAGTCGACAAAAGGTTAAAAAAAAAAACTGTCAAAAGTGACAGGGGGTAGCTCTCAAAGGATCGGCGCTGGCTGTCATGGAAAGAAAAGAACTGACAGCAGCGTGCCGGAGTGGCAGTTATGTTGACGACGCAGACGTCACGACGACCGACTCCGCCTATTGGTGCGCAGGGGTACTGCTATCAAAAGCTTCCAAATCCAGCCTGACGCCTGGAAGTTCAAAGGTAAGGAATCTGCAGCTAGATGTCTCTATCAGATACCCCTGTTTTTTTCTGTTAATTTCCAAGTAAGATGCCCAATGCACAGTGAGGGCAGTTGAACACAGGGCATGGCCTGGCATTTTGCTGCCCTCCCCCCCCAGGTTCCTGCGGCTGCCCTCCCTCCTCCTTGCCATCCATTGTCCAAGTTCATGACCCTGCTCCCTCACTACAGCAGTGTGTGGCTATTGTTCTGCTACAGCCCTTCCAGCCTGCCCTAAAGTTAGCCTGCTGCCCCATCCACATCCTCTCTATTGTCCAAGTTAATGCACAAGCTCCGTCCTTTCTGCCCTGTATGGTCTGATGTGCTGCCACTGCGCTCCATTTTGCTTGATGTCCCTCCCTGCCCACATCCCCTGCTGCCCAATTATATGACCCATTATTGCCCTCCTGCTGGGCTTCTGTGCTTAGGTTGCTGCCCCTACTCTCCTTCCACTTGCCTTCTGATGTCTGTGTGCCTGCCTCTGCTCCCTCAGTTCTGCCCACCATATTCCATGGACCCGCCACACTCCTGTCTACTTTGAGTATTCGGTTAAACTGCCTAGCATGGTCAGATGGCTGCCGCCTGTCCCTGCCATCTCCATCCTGGCTGTCCAAGTTCTATGCCCCACCCCCTCTCTCCTGTCCTTCATGGTCCATCCATTTTGCCGCCACTCCCTTCTGCCATCCATGCTCTGTTTTGGTGAATCTGCTCCTCCTGCCTGCCCTGCATGGTCTGTTGTGAAGCCCCTTCCCCTGCCCTCTTTTGTCTTGTGTCCTGCTTCTACGCCTGCCTTCTGTCCTCTATGGTACTTTGTGCATGCCTCTGTCCCCTCCCTCTTGTTCACCATGGCTGTTGTGCTGCTACTAACCCTCCTGATTGCCATGCATGGTCTTCTGTGCAGCCACATCCCCTCCCACCTGCCCTGTGCAGTCAGCATGTTATCCCTGACCCCCTCCAATGTCTTTGTGTATGCCATTCTAGTCTCACTGTTTCCCTCCATGGTGTGATGTGCTTCCAGTGCCCATCCCTCCTGCCCGCCTTGGTCAGCTTGATGCTCCTGCCCTGCTCCCTTGCCCCCGGCCTCCGTTTTTCCATGTGCAGACCCCTATTCCCTCCCTCCTGCCTTACCTGGTCCTTTGTCGTGCTCCTGCACTTCATAGTTTGTTATGCTGCAACTGTCCCTCTTGTCTGTCCGGTATGGTCAGCTTGATGGCCCTTGCCTCTTTCCCTGGTTTTCTTCTTTGTCAATGTGCATGGCCCTGTACCCTCCCTATTGCTTTCCATGGTCCGTTGTGCCGTACTGCCGTCCCCCTTGCCCTGTGTGGTGTATTGTGCTGCTACAACTCCTTATACTTGCTCTGTAAGGTCACTTTGGCGCCCCTGCCCATCTTCCTCATGTGCTCTCTTATCCGAGTCCAAGTCCCTACCCCGTTCCTCCTGCCCTTCGTGATCCAATGTACCTATTTGCCAACATTTTGAACTGGGTAAGAGGGAGATTTAAAAAAAGAAAACATGGGGAATTGATTTTCCCCGTTGACTTACATTGAAAACGAAATGCTTTTAGGCAGGAGACAGATAAAATAAAGCCCTTTTGGTATTAAAAACATCGGGAGTCTCCTGTCTGAATCCGGTCTGTTGGCTTGCATGGTTGTACTGCCACTGGTTCTTCCTTCGGCCCTCAATGGTCTTTCATGTTGCCACAGCCTCTTTTGCCTGTTCTGCATGGTTGGTTTGCTGCGATTGCCTCCCTTTTCTCTGCCCTCTATGGTCTGTTGTGCTGCCACTGCCCCTCCCGCCTGACCAGTGCGGCAACTTATTGCCTCTGCACCCTCCTGTATGAGAAGGTCTTATTCCCTGAGAAATTAGGATTAATGCTCTAAACAACTAAAATGAGAACACATTTCCTCAAATACCAACAAAGCACTTTTAAATAATTTGCCATATTCATGTTTTTTTATCCAGTTGATCATTTGACTATTTGTTACACTTAAGGGAGAGGATGTGGCGTTATGGCCAGAGCTGCAGACTTTGCAAGTGGAGAACCAGGTTTGAGTTGTCATCAGCTCGACATTCTGTGATTCTGGACAAATTATTCAATCTTCCAATACCTAAAACAAAACTGTGTCCTTGAGTAATGATGAACAAGTTACTTAACTTCAGAAACGCATTATCTGGTAGAGACTCTATCTAGCTGCAGATTCCCTATCTTTGACTTTCCCCAGGTGTCAGGCTGGATCCGTAAACGTTTGTGCGCGCTATCGGGTGGCTCCATGCGACGTCGTTGGCTATGACGTCTAGATCACCTATATAGGCACGCGGACATCAGTACTTTTTCATTTTTCCATGCCAGAAGCGCAGAAGTAGTCGTGTACAAAACTAGAGCCCTGAAAAGGGGAGTAACCCTATTCCTAATAAAATCAGTCCGCAAAGCGGGGAGGCTGGTTGGGGCTTCAAGGAATCTGCAGCTAGATAGTATCTACCAGATGTGTTACCGAAGGTAAGTAACGTGTTCATCAGAAAGAGGCTTCTAGCTGCAGTTTCCTTACCTTTGATTTACCTCTCTATAGCTCCCTTGGCCAAGAGAGCTGTAACTTCCACCTGGAGCAATTTTAAATGATCCTCCGTCACCAGTTCCTGATTAGGCAGAATGGGAGGAGGAAAAGAAAGGAAAGGCAGAGAATAGCCCTCCTGAATGACCTGCAAGACCCACTTATCCGATGGTATGGACCTCCAGTGGGGGAGATGATGTTGGATTCTTCTGCCAACTGGAGTGGTGTGGCCTTGCAGAGTCATACCATCCCAGTGGTGGGTTGCGAACAAATTCCTTACTCTTGGAAGTCCTGCAGTACTGAATGGGCAAAAAGCCAGTTCCCGTGGACCAGACTGTCCCGGCAGTAATGTTTGGCCAACCTGTGCAAAGATGCCCTCGTTGCTGCCCGACAAGACTGGCACACCCAAAGACAAGGCCATAGTCGCAAATTTTCCCCTGGCCCTTAATCCCTCAGGGGGCTGCTTCTTGGCCAGGGCATAGAAGAACTTAATGCAGAGAATGACCCAGCGAGAGATGGACCTCTTCTGCACTGCCCATCACTTCTTAGCTCTCACGTACCCGACAAAGAGTGGATTGTCCACCTGGAACTCTTTTGTGCGGTCAAGGTAGAATGACAATGCTCTTTTTGGGTCCAGATGGTGGAGACCCTCTTCTTCCTTAGAGGGATGCGGGGGAGGAAAAAAGGTAGGCAGCATGAGGGACTGACCCAGGTGGAATGGGGTCACAACCTTTGGAAAAATGAAGCACGGGTGTGAAGCACCAATTTGGAGAAAACATCATGTAGGTAGGCGTGCAAGATAAAGCTGCAACTCACCCTCGGGGCAGATTTAATCACCACTAAAAAGGCTGTCTTGATAGTAAACAGCCGGAGGGTCCAGTTGTGTAAAAGCTCGAAGGGAGGACACATAAGAAAGGTGAGGACCAAATTAAGGTCCCACTGTGGCATATCAAAGGGCATGGATGGAAACAAGTGAGCCAGCCCCTTTAAAAACCTATTTAAAATCGGAGACCTAAAGAGAGAAGGTTGGTCTAGCAGCGGCAAAAAAAGCAGACAGAGCAGAAAGATAACCCTTGAGAGTCCCCAAAGCAGAGCCCTGTTGGGCAAGGGTTAGAATGAATAGAAGGCCAGTGGAAATAAAAGGAGAAAAAGGGTCAATAGACCTTTCTGTACAATATAATCAAAATGTCTGCCAACGGCAGGCGTATACCGTCTTAGTGGAGGGCTGCCTGGGAGTCAAAATAACGTTACATACTTCGGGAGGAAGTTCAAAAGTCATCAACTGCCTCCGCTCAATCTCCAGGCATGGAGGCGCAGAGTTGACAGGTTCGGGTGGAGGACCCTCCCCTGCTGCTGCAACAGAAGATCCTCCCAAGGGGGCAGCCTGATCGGAAGATCAATGCTCATTTTCAGAAGCTCTGGATATCAGACTCTCCTCACCCGGTCCGGAGCCAATAGAATGAATTGAGCCCAGTTGCTCTTGATCTTCAGAACCCTGGGCAGGAGTAGTATGGGCAGAAAGCCATACAGCAGGGCTGAGTTCCACTCGTGACGACAGGCGTCGCCGAGCGATAGCCACCTTGGACTCCAGTGTGCCGTATTGCTGACTCCCCATTCTCTTCAGAGGCAGACTGCTCTAACCAAGGATCTACCCACTGCTGAAAGAGACCTTGCACCACCTCTGACAGGAGACATCATTGGTGATCCGCTAGTCATCGGTGGCTGAGTTTGACCACCCTGGCTTTCAGAGAATCTGCCAGGTGTTGAACCACCAGGGTTATGCCCTGCTGTTCCAGCAATGTCCAGAGACACAGGGCGTCTCTACAAAGGGTCCACAAACCCACCCGCCCTGCTGGTTGCAGTACCACATGGCGGTGATGTTGTCTGAACACCTGCACTAACTCCGGCACCGCAGAACTGTGCCTTGAGGGTCGGTGCTCCTTACCTCTCATCGACGGAAGACAGCAGAGGCAAAAAAGAAGTCAGCTGGACTTCTTGTGCCTCTTCCGCAAGTGTCCCGAAAATCTTAATTGGGACGAAGAGGACTTTGGGCTCCAGGAGCGGTCACTCGACCTCCTCTTCTTTGATTGGGACCGGGACCTCCTATGAGTCTCGCTGGACGGTGTCGACTGCCAAGCCAGAAGAAGCTTCATAGCCCGCTCCCACAAGGCCGAACAATCTGAGCACAACTTCGAATCACGGTCACGCTGGAGACACCAGAGACAGAAGAGGTGGGGGTCGGTAACTGACATGCGGTGGCAGGCACTACACAGTTTGAACCCGGTCTTCCTCAAAGACTTCCTCGCACACGAAGCTGGAAAAAATTCCAAAGTCGAAAAAAAAGTTGAGAAAAGGCCTGTCAAAAAGCGACAGAGGGGTAGCTCTTCCCAGATCAGCACTTAACTGGTGCGGAACAAAAAGAACTGACGTCCACGTGCCTGGGTGGGGCCTATATAAGTGACCGCGAGGTCATAACAGACGCTCCCTATACCAGCGTCACACGGAGCCAAATGGTGCCACCCGATGGCGTGTGCAAGGAGTGTTGCTCAGCAAAAGTTTCTGGATCCAGCCTTATGCCTAGAAAATTAAATGTTAAGGAATCTGCAGCTAAAAGTCTCAATCAGATGCTCATGTAATGGACTCCAAAAACTTTGGGACAAGTCTGTGCTATATAAAACTGCAAAAAAACTAAACTTTTAAGTGTTTTGTCCACTTCTGACATTGGGCTACATGTGGGCTATAATTGTGCTCTTTGTTCTCTCATGGCCTTCCCGTGAGACAGATTTGTTATGAAACTCCCTAAATTCCTCATTTACTGCTTTGTCCTCAGTCGAATATGTTTTCAGTCTTCTACTTCAATTCTATCAAGATGGCGTTGAGGTGTGGCACACTTTGGCATAAATTCAGAATGTTAGCACTCTAGTTGCTCATTAAAAAACTGTTGTAAAGCTGCTGATCACCAGGGAGTTAACTGCCAGTCTGCTGCTCGTTTTGAGACTGCATATTTCAGTCTGCATGTCAGAATGTTTTAATGAAATAGAAGAGGAAGATATTGGAGAACTCACTTAAAATGTGTCCTCATTTTTCTTTCTAAACCACTAACCATAATTTTTATGACAAACTGAACCCCCCTTATTTTTTTTCCTTACTAAATTAAGAGCCCTATTACGCAAGTTTCCTCCGCCCGACAGTCTCGGTCATGGGACAGACTGACACCTGGTCGGCGGTCCCGACCGACTAATTAGGATGCGACCGAACACTGTTTGGTCGCATTCCTATACTTTACAATGGGGGCATGTATTCCAGACAGAATACATGCTCCCACTGTAAAATAGGAGGTGCAGTTCATCCCTGCACCCCCTGGCAGGCACTTCAAGGTGCAGGGATCAACAGAGGGGCACCATAGGTGACCCCTCGACCTCCAACTGGAGGCCGTGCACCCATGGGGTCCTGCTGGGGGCCCCGGAAGTTGAGTTCGGACAGCCTTTGTGTCAGAAAGGCCGGCACAGAAAGGCTACCAAAACCAGACAGTGTAATCCCTCGGGAAAGAAAGAGCCGCCTTTGGGATTACTGACAGCATTCTGACTTGCGGACAGGCTCTCTGAGCCTGTCGGAAGCCAGTCGGAATGACCGGTTGGATTCCTTTCTGACTGCCTCTATTGTAATGAGGCGGGCAGAAAGGAATCCGACTAGCACAGTATGATGCTGTCGGAAAGGCTCCGACTGACGGTGGGAGCATTTTCCAACAGCATCGTAAACTGCCCCTTAATGTTTTAACTTCCACAAGTTTGATTCAATCAAAATGGCTTCAAGTGTGTCATAGTTTTGTCATAAACAACACTGTTAGCGCTTTAGAACACTCTGGGAGGCTGCAGTAGAACACAAGGGAATCAACTGCTAGGCTGCTCCTGTTGGGAGTACACGATTTACTGAAAATGTCAGACTTCATTTTCATATGGCCGAGAAAGATAGTATGAATTTACAGAAAATATGCTCTGCATTTTTGCTTCTGGGGCACCTTCCATAACCTCTATGGGAAAACCTAGAAAAAACAGTTTTCTCTCAAACATGATTCATGAAATCCCAGCAGGAGGCTTTTTCGAAGTGTAAAATCACCCTAGAACATACCACTATTCTTAAAATTAGTATGGTACTATCACCAAATGATATATTTTGTAACAAATATCTGTTTATACGTCCTCCTTTTTGTCACCCTCAAAACCTGCCACTCACTACAATGCATTTCAATGGGGTCCTATTATGTTCTATTGGTCCCAAAATGGCTGTCAGCACTTCCTGGTTATAGTGTTGGCAGCCAATCAAATTTCAGTAGATTTTTGGGCTACCAAATATCTATATTTTTTAAACTTAAATATCTCTGAAACTACTCAACAGATTTAAATGAAATCACAAAAAGCACAGTGTTTTTACCAACATCTAGCGTTCTGCCAAATTTGGTGTAATTCCATTCAGCTGTTCGGGCTGTAGAAATGTTCAGAAAATAAAAAATCCACAGACTTAACATGGGGAAAACACATTTTGGTACCCCCCGTTTTCTTGGCCCCCGCTTGACGGATCACCTCGAAACTTTCAACACAGCAGCTGAACCGAAATGGGGAAGTGGTTTGAAATTTCGTGAAGATTCCTTAAGCGGCACCAAAGTTATTGGCAAAACAAAAAACTTTTATCCTATGGAAACTTTGGTCCTAACGATAACTACCTACTGGCGACTGCCAGTAGGGGATCTATCGAAAAAAACAAAAGGCTAAAGTAAAATTATAGTTAGGTGAAAATTTCAGTGCTAACGTAACGTTTGAACTTAAAAAACACTGAAAGATACCAGTTTCACTTATTTCTAGTAATTATAACTTGTGCCCTAAGGTAACTATTACTCGCGCCCTCGCCATGCAATGCTAATAATATCCCTCACAACATGCTCTATAACATAGCTGATAACATCACTGCAAAATTTGAAATGACATCATTTATAACACGGAGCATGGCGAGGGCACAAGTTATAGTTCCTGAATTTCAGTGTTTGAATTTACGTTGGCACTGAAATTTACACCCAACTATAATGTCACTTTAAACTTTGTTTTTTTCAGAGAAGTTCTAGGGAAACAGACGTGTGCTCCCATCCGGCAGGAACCTTTTCAAAGCTCCCGCTTGGGGGGAGCACACCTTCCTTGCCCGCACGCCTGCAAAATGTTAATGTTGTCACTGACATATTCACCTAACTATAAAGCTACTTTAAACTTTGTTTTTTTCCTGGAATTTCTAGTTTTTTTTTTTTTTTAACATACAGTAATATTTCATTACCATCCATAAAGCCAACCCCCACCTGTCATAGCCTTTGGCTGTGCATGGCAAAGGTTTGCTACAGGCACCAAATCTCCCACAGGGCCTTATGTTTTTTAAATGGGGGGCAGGGAGCAAAGAGGTCCCCCTCCCTGAGCCTCATTAAGCCCATAGACCTAGGGGACCTCAGGGCCTTATGGTTTTAAAAGGGGAGGGAAGCAAAGTACCCCCTCATCAAGCCTTATTAGGCCCTGGGGAGCCCATCCCCATGGCTTTTTTGTTTTTAAAAGGTGAATGGGCTAAAGTGCCGTTCCCTCCTGTCCCTGAGACTTATTGGGCCACGGGAACCCTATCCCCAGGGTGTATTTAGTTTCAAAAGAAGAGGGACCAGGTGGCTCCCTCTCGGAGCCTTATTAGGTCCTGCAGACTTCACCAACCAAGCCTCTTTTAAAAAAAAAAAAAAAAATGCTGTGGGTGCCATGTGACTTCCCCGTCCCAAGCCTTTAGAGGCACTGGGGAGTCAACCTCTGGGGCCAAAACGTACAAAAAAGGGGATGGGGCCTTCCCCAAGTCTCTTTAGGCGCTGGGGACCCCAATGCCCCGTGGCTACTTTTTTTCCAAATAAAGGGAAGGGGGCAGCGTTGCCTGCCTGCCCAAGCAGTGTTAGGCCCTGGGACCCCTTTCCCTAGGGCTGTTTTTTGTCAATTAAAGGGAAACGGGCCGCATAACTACCTATGCTGCTTCCTCTGGGCAAAGCAATATTTTTACCCATTTCCTTGCTTGCTTCAGTGCGAGCAGGGAAACAGATCAAAAAAGCTCCCACCTGCCAGAAGCAGACATTTTTTTTTTTTTGCTACTGTGCGGCTGCGGATTCAAAAATGCTTCAGCCAAGCGGGAGAACAGGTTTCCCTGCATGTGTCTGTGCAGGCAGGGTAACTGCTATGTCCCGGGTGGGTTCCACAAGACCGGGACCATAGAAGGCTCCGAGAGGGAACCTCGCTTCCCCTTACACTGTAAATAGCGGCACAGGGGTCCTTGGGGCCTCTGGAGGCTCGGCTGCGCAGCCCCCCTCCCTTCTGTGCAAAGTTTGACCTGGGGGGGTATGCCCCCTAGGGTCTTTAATGGCTGGGGGGGGTCGCACAGCCTCCCTCCCATTTTTTCATGATTTCAACCCTGGAGGTAGGCTCCCTGGAGTATAAAATTGAACAATGTGACCCGGCCGCAATTCAGGCCCCCCCCCAATCCTGCGGGTGTCTTGTGGGATTGTGCCAATTTTTGCCGATTTTGTTCTATATTTGCCCGGGACCCTCTAGTACCCTCCCCCCGCCCCAACAGGGCCTTGAGGGTCAGGGTATCTCTACCCTGCAAACTTATATTACTCTTGTGGACCCAGCTATCCAGATATACAATTATTTTTAAACATTCATTTGTAAAAGACGACAATGGATTTACACCAAATCACAAATAACACAATCAGTGGATCAAGATCAAGCTTCCTGCAAAATTTTGTGTCATTTCGTTCAGCAGTTTTTGCTGTAGCCATTCTTAAACAAGTCTACGGTAAATGCAAGGGGATTTTGCATTTTGGGGCCCCCTCTTTTCCTCATCCTCCGCTTGACAGATCGCCAAAAGTTTCTATGCACCAACTAGTCAAAAAGCAGCACCTTTTTGGAAAGTTTAGTGGAGATTAACAGACGGTGCCAAAGTTAGCAGCAACACAAAAAATACTTTTCCTATTGAACAGCTGACCTAACTGTAACTAGCCAGATATGCAGATAGAGCTATATTTGGCCTGGGTGAAATGTTATTTATGCTGGAGTAATTGGAATAATTTTGTCTAAGGAAATTTACGCAAAATTACTGAGGTTAGTTACACCATTATGCCACACTGCATAGTTTTGGGGACAATTTAATGGAGGAACTGAACTCTTGGGGGCAAAAAACCTACTCCACGCTCTCAGCAGAGTAGGAGGATTAAAGGTGAACTGGTCGAAATCTTGCCTGTTCCTGGCGCGTGGAATAGGGTAGGCCCGCAGCACACAGAGGGGATGAACCTTGAAGACAGATGTCTTCCCTATCTGGGCACACATATTTACCGCAAACAAGAGGACATTCTTGAGGGTAATATTGGGAAGGCCATCAGAGGGACAAAAGCCAACTTTGAATTCTGGGGATCCCTACCGCTGTCAGTAGCGGACCGGGTGGCCCTTTTAAAAATGATAACCCTCCCGAGGCTCTTATATTACTCTGGGACCCTACCAATCTGGATCCCAGCAACATATTTCAAGCATCTTCGTTCAATGGTCACAGCCTTCCTTTGGGGCAAGAACCACCAACTTCCATGGGCTGCCAATATGTAGTGTTGGCAGCAGGCACTTTTAAAGCAGTGACATGCCTCTATAGGCACATGACGCTGGAATCCCCCCCTGTCTTTCCTGAAGCTCAAATGGGAAGTTGATATGGGGGGGGGGGGGGGGGGGGGGTAACGACAACATTATCAGACCTCACTGATAAAGAGCTGGATCCAACCATGGCTCATTGTATTTTGCACTGGTTTCCCCACACGCCAAGAACAAAATTACTAGCAAATTTATAGACCTGGGTCTGCTCCTGGCCAAACAGATCACCACCACCCAATGGAAGGCAAAACAGGGCCCTAGTATAGCAAAGTGGAAAGCAGAATTCCTAAAGTGGGCCGAATGTGAGGGAGTAATTATGTTACAAATAGCGAAGCGAACCAAGAGTGAAAAAGCCATGGAACGGGCGAGAGCTTGGGAAGCACTCGTTGTAGCACTTAAATCTCCCGAAGCGGAGGGGGATCACGCATCTGTAGGCGACCCTGTGGCAGCTATGGACTAACGCATAAGCAGCTCGAAGACCACTTCGATCTGAAGACTCACGTTTAGTAGTGGTGCTTGCCAAGCAAGCCAGGAGACACTCAGGGGCAGAAGCTTCCTATACGAATTAGTCGCCCCACAGATATAACAGTTCTATTGGCTTATTACAGACTGCACTTAAGTGACACGCTTGGGGCGGTGGGGGGGGGAAGGGTGGGGGGGCTGGTTGGGGATGTGAAGTTTCATTGGTTGCAAATACTTGTCGCGATGACCGTATGCAATGCCAGAACAATTGATATGAACATCATATGGTGCTCCATTTATGCCATAAATAACCTGATTTGCACTGTGACTTTGCTACCTATCTGAGGTATGTAACTGAAACCCCCCTTGTTATTTTGGATAAATGGAAAATCAATAAAAATTGTTTTTAAAAAAATGGGAGGTCACCAAACATTTCAACTATGTGTTTTAGTCACAGGGGGAATATTTGGGTAAAGTTTGAGAGGAAAACTGCAAATCTAAACAAGAGTGGCAGTGTTTTTAACATTAGCAATCAGAAAGCAACTCAAAATTAAATTTTTGAGCTTACATTTTACCCAACCAGACAGTTAATTTTTTTAATCCATAGATGCATTTTGCATACTTATGTGTAATTACACAATAATTTTGTGTAATTACACTACACAAAATTACACTTGCCCTTTAAAAGCATAACATAATTGAATTTGAAAATATGTTATGTCATAGAAATCCTGAAAAGTCCTGCTGATGTTGAAAGATGCTGAAACCATTCTGAGTAATGAAGTTCAGAAAGATAACCGTAGTGTCTAAAAATGGTATACATTTGTAAAATACTTTTCATAGGTTCAAAAGAATTCACCTGATTGTAATTAAGAACTTGCTAGACCTTAGCCGGGAAACATAGAATGAATTGCGACCAGGTATCCTACAAGTTTGCAGTTCTGTTTAGCAGATTGAAAGCATTTGCCTTAAAAGCCCTTGAAATAACTTAATCTGTTGGATTATCAACTTTCTTGGAAATATAAAGAAGAAAGGAAAAATACACCAGGAACTGTTACTAACTTGAGTATGTGTCAAAAACTGAGGGACTCAAATATGAACAGTTTTTTTAAGCGCAGTACAAGAGATCAAATAGACTTCTTGACAATCTTCTTGGCCCAAAAATAAATATCTAGAGATATGATACACGACTTTCTGTTAAAAGAGGGATAATTCTAACATAATGAAAAGTCACGACAAACTATATAAAAAATAATAACCAATATGCCATGGGAGTCACTTAACATAATTAGTAAGGAAATCTTTTCAAGAATTTCTGGGGGAACCTATCTTGAGTCTCGTCACTAAGTACTCTACTTCTCTACGGGCCAATAATTAATACATTAATTTAAATGTACACTGGCTAATATTTAAGTTCAAGGACTTGTATTGGGTGCTTATTGTCACATAGTAACATGGTTATGATCAGGTTTTCTCTCTCCCTCCCTCTCTCTCTCTCTCTCTCTCAGCTCCAATGCAAATATTAACCTTTAAATTAGTAAGATACATGATTTACATGGAGAAATGATGATATGGAAGATGTTGCAAGGTTGCATGACTTTCCCTATCGGGAACTTTAATAATTCCAGAAACATAAATTATGTACATTCAGTCATATTCCTGCCCTCTTTCACTCTAATGGTAAGTCTGCAGGCCAACCATAGAAGTTTCATGCTGAACGGATGAAACACTGTTATTGTGACTCATTTATTTGCCAGCTATATTCAGCCACTTTGCGGTCTTGATTCAGAAACACTGATTAAAGTCAGCGGAGGCGTTGAAATGCACAATACTGAGTTATGGTAATGTAACCAATTATTGTCTCTGATGCAAAAAATACACATTTTGTTTATTTTTTTATTTTTGTTGGGCCGACATTTTTCATTGATAGTCTAATCAGACTGAATAAAAACCAGAATGTTTTAAGAGAAAAAAGTACATACCCTACAAATATATATATATAACTGCACTTTATTTTACAGCAAGCATAAGAAAATATGCAAAACAGTTGAAAATCAAATAATGAAATAGTAAAAAAATAAATATATTTTATGATAAATTGGTTGCTTTGAACTTAAAAAAATGGCACAACTGAAAGAAAATTAAAAACATTTACAAATAAATACAAAACAATGATTTGCTTTCTGGCACTTAAGAGGAAGGCATAGTAACAGCTTAATTGGTATGTAACCTTAAGTATAATACAACATCAAAACATATGAGAAAGAACATTAGGAAAAACAAAATGGAGTATTAAGTTTTCATTTTCAAACATTTACTTCCAAGCTACTTAGGTATGTTCAGTGCATTATAAGTACTGGTAATCCATTACCATAAATATACAATCTGGCTGTATTGTTAAATAGCAAGATCTAAATGTATGCTGTTTTCACTCCAAAGTATGTATGTTTTGGGGATTTAACCCAACATTTCTTACAATCTGTACATACGCATTGTCTTTATTAATTCATAAGTCCATAAAGAAGAACTATCTAGAGTGGTGTCACAGAAATAAAAGTAACAACTGTACCTCTTAAGGAAAAACAGGCCTTCACAAAGTGCCTGTAGTTGCAATATATTTGGTCCACATGCTCAATAACTATTGACAGTTCAAAAAAATGTTTCTTCTTGAAGACTACTAAAATTGACAACAAGACAGCATAATTGGAAATAGTCTTATTGTGTAGCCCTCTTCACATCCTTAATGCAGAGTTCGACCATATAGTAAACCAGTATGAGCTGTCAATTTAAGTGAGGTAAAGTTCAGTATTTTAAAGTAAGTATAAATGCCTGAGGCACACCATGTCAGCCTATCATACCACTATAGAAGAACAGCTTACTCTGGCTCCATTACCAAGAATCAAGATTCTTATGTAACTAAGGGAAGAAATTACTAAACCGGGGAGTCTGAACTGTAGATCCCTAAAGAGAAGCCTCAAGAGTGAGTAGTTGGTAAGCCTATCAACAAATGAGATGATCAATGAGAACAGAAATATTGACCCATGGACAAGCAGATGGAGGCATTTTACAATATTGTACAGTTTTATTTCAGAAGCCTTTTCGCATTTTTTTTTTTAAAGAATGCAGGAGTTACTACATTCCTAGTGTCCAAAAAGAAGCACAAAATGTAATCTCTCCACTGTGCTACAAAACACCAACTGCGTTTTCCTTCCCTTAAACACATCTGTAAAAAAGCATCTCAGAGCTTGTGTGCCAGGGATTGATTTTTTTAATCATATTTGTTGCATTCTGTATATTTAGCAAAACTCTATTACTTAACCAACCCAAGAAAGATATTCAGGGGCCAGCAGTACTTTAGGAGCTAAATCAAAGAAAATAATCCAAATTATGTTTTTTTCTGCTTAAAGTTTGAGGAGAGTATCTCAGCTACCAATTAAGTATATGGACATGAAAATACAAGCTTCTGAAATTAACACTAAAACAGAAGCAGACCCCTTTCATTTAGGCAGTCAGTCAGATGCACTCCTGCATTTTAGCAAACAAGGTTCCTTTATTAAAAGAAACCTTTTAAACCAATTTAGAAATAAACAACTGGCTGACTTCTGGTTTCGGCTCCAGACTATGTGACAAAAGAAGATCAGATTGGAAAACATGTCATATACAGTAAACACATTTCTTCATGACATCACGTGTCACAGATACTTAACACAGAACGCAATAAGCTTTTTCCATATTGAAAGGTATACACATTACAGTTTTCTCACAGATGAAAAATATCAGATTATTCAATTACTTATGGACCTAGCAACCTGTCTGTTTGAGAATGCAGGCCAACGCAGATTTTCATAAAGAAACTACTTTTTGAGGTGCATGATACAAAAAGAATTGCACTTGGATACCAGCTGAACCATGCCAACCGTACATTGTGTGGGTTAGTAAACACCATACTTCATAATCCACGGGCATTACATTCTATGTTTACAATAATGCCCTAAACAAACCTAGAACTATATTCTTAACTGGAAATGCCTGTTTCTCATGGTACTACCATCCCTTAGTTCCTCTACAACTTTTTATGTAACAACGTTATAAAAACCTGACACCAGAACTGGTACAAAAATGATGAAATTTTGCATTAGATCAATTATACATGGCCATTGATGTCAAAACCTAACATATACTCCAATCAGACAGAAGAACTTTACATATTTTTCTTCTGCAACATGTTCGGGGATTACTTTATCATATGTATTGTCAACACAACCAGGAAACACTCTTTACTGGAGGCAGATCTTTTTTGTTGGTTTTTTAAATGATAAAATGTCTCGTTCTCCTTTTCATCCAAGTGAGTGCTGCCTTCTTAAATTGTCACAACATTTGGCTTCTTTTTTTGGGTTCTTCCTGCAAATACTCCTAAAATATAAAGAAGAACAATAAGTCAGCTTGTTCTCAATCACAGGTCAGCTCATTAATTTCAAGTTCACATAGTGCTAGGGAACATACGTGTGCAAGCAAATCTACAGCTTGATATAGTATGTTTACCCTGAGTTCATGTCAAAAAGATGAAAATGTACATAGTCCTACAGGTATTCCCGTTTTGTACCTTGAAAAATATGTTTGCTGGGTAGAATATTTTTCATTTCACCTTATTTTGCCTTGTTAGACCAGTTTAGAACTATACATACAACCTGAAAGTTAAAGACTCAGACCCCTGCACAGCAGACACTCCTTTCATGTATCAAGAGAATATTAAAGAGATACGTTTGAAAAGAATTATCATGACAGCAGACATTCATGTTTCTTTACGCCTGAATCAAGAAAGAAGTGTACATGCAGTTTACCCACCTTCCCCCCCCACAGTCGATGAGCTTTCATTTTGCTCTGATTCTATCTGGACTGTGTGACATTTCTTTGCGGAGTCTTTGATTTACTATTGTGGCCAGACAGCAAGTAACAGTGTTTACTTCATTTCATTCCATTACTGGTACTTACATTGCTTTAATTTTAAAGTGTTTTGCGTTTGTGCATTTAGTTTTCTTTTTAATCTTTTAAGGCATTTCCTTCAAGTCATTGCCATTTTCAAAGTCACACGGATTTGCACTTTTACTTTGCATTACTTATTGGGGGCTTATAGCTTTTCCCAAATCTCAAGTATGCTTGTTAATTCATGGCCGTTCGTTTTTAACCCATTTTGTTTTTTATATCAATTGTTGGTTTAGTATCAAATTAACCACCTGACTACAAAGCTATTCAGTCAGGCAGTGCTGAGCTTTCTATGGACATTTCGGCAAGTTCATCCTTTATTTAGCCTTCTTATTTCCGCTCCCAGAGGAAAGGCACCCAAGGCAAATGTACAGTTTCTATCTGCCTCCTCTTTGTGAGACAAACTAATGAAATGAACAAGTCGTCATTTGTGTTGACTAAAATGACATTTTATGGGAGAAAAGGTATATAGGCAACAAGATATTCATCTCTAAATTTTACCACCACCAAATTATTATAACGTAGAGTTCAGACTTGTCCAGTCTGAAAGATGAACAAAAATTGTAGGGTGTCCAAAAACCAGGCTGAAGGAGAACCATCAACTGAGCTAAAGGAAAGCTATAATAATAATAAAAAAAATCTATGTAAGAATCTTGAGTTTGTGGTTTGAAGTCATTTGTACAACTCACAATTTTGGAGAACCCATATTTCTAGATGACCCAGAGGATTTTTTGTTTCCAATCTGTGATCCTGCTTCTGCATGGTAAGAATCTACATTGAAGTCCTAAAAGTTTGGCGGGTAATTATTCAAGCGTGTCTTCACTGACTATTCATATGCCGCAGATGCTATTTACTACCATTGATGCAGTGTGTGGGGGAGGGTGGTGGTGGCATCCTGACCACTCAAGGCTTTGTCTATGGCCCTTTCCCACACTCAATGTATTAAACAACATATTACACTCTGTGTATAAGCTTGCAGACAGCAAGGCGAATTATAATGCGGTGCTTAAGCCCTATCAGACACTGCCTCTGCTTCAGGAGGTGCCCCAGGGCTCCACATTGAGCCCTACTTTATTTAATATATACATGCGCCCCCTGGCAGAGATTGAGCGACACAATGTAACTACTGTGTCTTATGCCGATGATGCGCAACTTACGGTCACCCTTTCCCAGGAAGTGGGAGGTTGGGCTGCACAATTTAGATCTTGCTTGGTGGAGATGGCAGGGTGTATGACCAGTAGGTGTCACAGACTTAATGCCAACAAAACAGAGGTCCTCATTGTTGGTAAAACCCCTCTGTCTGGACCTCCATCTGGTGGCCAGATGTGCTGGGTCCTGTCCCAGCACCTAGGTCAAAGTTAAAGAACTGGGAGTCTGGTTTGACCTTCAGCTGACTTTTGACAGTCAGATAGCTTGTGTTGCAGGAAAATGCTTTAGTACCTTTAAGACTCTAAGGAAGATCAAGGACCTCCTTCCTTTGACCGCCAGGAATGCTATAGTGCAGACAATGGAGACAACTCAGTCGGACTATTGCAATGTTCTCTATATTGGGGCTGCTAAGAGAATATTGCACAAACATCAGACAGTGCAAAATGCGGCTGCACATTTAGGGCCATATGTAGGAAGCCCAATACCGGTCGGTAACGGCCGATTTTCGGTAAATATACCGTTACCGACCGGTATTTAGGCTTTTGCTATGTAGGGGGATCATTTCAGGATTCGGTAATTTACCGAATCGGTAAAATTACCGAATCGGTAATTTTACCGATTCGGTAAATACCGAATCCTGAAATGAGATGTAGGGGGAGTGTGTCGTGGGTGTGGGGATTCGTTATTTGCCACCAACTAAAAGTTGGTGGTAAATGACGAATAGGTGTAAAAAAGCATTTTTGTGCACTTTGAAGTGTGCAATGTGGCAGACATACATGTCCTTAGGGCATGTATGTGCGCCACATGTGCACACATGGACGAATCAGGGGTGCAACTGGGTGTCAATGTGACACCCTGCCACCCATGATGATGCCTCCCCCATTACCGAATCGGTATTTACCGATTCGGTAATGGCAACTGGCTTCCCATTCATTCCTATGGGCCTCCAGGCCCATAGGAATGAATGGGAAGCCAGTTGCCATTACCGAATCGGTAAATACCGATTCTAAAATACCGACACTTACCGATTCGGTATTTTTTTACCTACATTACATTTACCGATTCATAAATACCGAATCGGTAAAATTCGGTATTTAAGAATCGGTAAATGTAATTTACCTACATATGGCCCTTAGTGTTGAAGCTGCCTAGATGTGCACCCTCTGATCCAGCCCCTGCCAAAATGCACTGGCTTCCTCTAAGCAAGAGAATTTCTTTCAAAGCCATGTATGTCACAAAAACGTTAATGGCAGGGGCCCGCGGTATTTGTCCTCTTTTGGTGAAACCTTATCACCCAAGACGCAGTCTCGGGCCTTCTAGTGCTAAGCTGGCGTTGGTTCCCTTTGTGGAAAAAAAGGCCAGATTGGTGGCTGCTCTTTTGGAGCGGCCAAGGTGTGGAGTAGTTTACCTCCCTATCTTAGGATGGAGACTTCGGAAACAGTTTTCCGCAAGATGCTTAAAACTTGGTTATTCCAGCTGCCATACGGCAGGGCCTAGATTGGATATTGTACTGTTGTTAGGAGTATCTTTTCAGTTTTGGTTTGTTAGTTCGCTATTAGGCTAGCTTGGCTGTAGGTTGGTGGGTCAATCATAGGGCGGGGACAAACCTCAGAGTGTAACCAAGCACTTTATAAATCAAATTATTATTGTAAAAGAAAGCGTCTGTGTTTCTGTGCATATATACTAAAAAAAAAGCCAGGTTACAGGCACCCATCATGCAGCTGGTGCAAGCCAGGAGGTCTTAAGTTACCACCTAATATTTCACAAAACAGCTGAAAACAAGGAGAAAGCGCCCAGCACCAAGTTGGTCTATTCTCAATAAAAAAGACCAAAGTGGTTCTCATCACAACAGGAATATTGGTCATAAGACATACATGGTTTGTCTGCATGGTGAATGTAAGTGAAGGACTACCATCAGTATTCAACAATGACAAGACAAAATACTTACAAGCAAGTTACACCTTAACAACCTTCTTTTTACACCATTATTCAAAGATACTTCTAGCTATTGCCTTAAGTACTGTTGGTCCTAAATATTTAAATGAACAATTTCATACTAGGTTGGCTGAATTTGATAATAATGATGCAATATTTTACTTTGGATGTTTGGAACATGTTTAATATAATCAACTTAATGAAGTATACCAAAGTCCCTTTTCATACATAAAACTCCAATTATTCTGTGAATTATACTGATCCAGCATTCAGAAATGCTTTGCCTGCACATCTAGGTTTAATGTAGGTGACCAAAACACTTTGTCCTTGAGATGCATACATTCCCAACATGGTTTGCAAGTACAACAGCTTTCAGCATGAACTGAGAAATGTTCCAATTTCTACATCTCCTTTCCATGTAAATTGATCTCTTCTCACGTACAAAAGCAAATTTGATATGGTCACCCCAAATAGGAGAGCATAAGCATAAGCATAAGTACACAGATTTAAATGACATAAGGATCTATAGCAAACTTTTTTTTTTTAAAGACACAGTAAGCTTCAACTTGGAGTTAAAGGGTTTTAGTCCATGGCAGTTATATTTCATGTGATGCTAATGTGGGTGAGGCATTTGGTTTGAAGCACTTAGAGGTGGTTTTAAGACTCATCAGATAAAAAAATAGGAAAAAAAGTCAATTAGGCGGCCAGAAAGCACTTCATTTAAGAGATACAAGAAACAAGTTACTTACCTGTCCACTGTGTTTCTCCAGAACTTATATCTTTCATAGATTCACATGCCTGAATCTTCCCAGCCGTCCTGGTTAGAGTCTCACGGTAATAACAAGCGGTGCCATAGATTACCATTGCGAACCAGAACAAGTTAAGTGACATTGGTAACCATTCACATTTTAACCAATTAGAGCACAGACCCCCAATAACTCTTCCCCAGCAGGGTCACCATACCTCGGATTCCAAGCATGAGTTTACAAGATTAATGTAAAAGATGTTTGGAGTGGTGAGCCCCAATGGGGAGGAGGGAGGGTCGCATGTGAATCTATGAAATATATCAATACTAGAGAACCAGTGTACAATGAAGTAACTTGTTTCTTCTTGAGTATTGAATCTTTCATAGATTCACATGCTTGAATAAGATAAGTATGCAGTGCAAAGCAGAGGCAGCGGATTGGAAAATCAATCGGATGAAGAAAATGACCATACTTGGATGGTAATTTTGCTAAAATTAACATTTCCTGCTCCAGATATTAAGGTATGCTTTTAGGTTCAAAGTTTTATATGTAGTAAACAACAATTCTTTATCTTACTGACAAAGGCGACGTAAGATTGCTTTCCCAACAGCAGTATCTGTTTTCCAAGAAAAATCCAAACAATAATGCTTAATGAAGGTATGGACATTAGACCGCATTGCTGCTCTGCAAATGTACGCTAAAGAAACCCCAGCAAACAGGGCTGTAGATGTGGCCACTATTCTTGTGGAATGTGCCTTGCCCTTCACGGTCAATAGCCTTCCTGCCTTTTGCCATGACAAAACAATGGCTGCATATACCCATTTGAGCTAAACTGCTCTGTGATATAGTGCAATTCCTTCTAGCAAGGGAAAACACCATTAGTAGTTGGTTGGATTTTCTAAAAGTCTTTGTTCTCTCCATATACAACTTTAAACATCTTCTGACATCCAAAGAATGCAGGAATCTTGCAGTTGTGGTCAAAGGGATTTTAAAGACTGTCGTCAAAACAAACTGGTTTGTTTGAGTGAAACAAAGTTGGAACTTTTGTAATAAATTTAGGATTAGTTGTCAGTATCACCCTGAATTCTTTCAATTGTAATAAGGGTTAATTAACCATAAAAGCTTGTATTTTGACTTATTCGTCTAGTGGTTTCATTTATACCTTTTGAGTAGGTTCAAAGGAACTTCTCATCAGCTGTGATAAAACCATATAACTGCGAGGTCACTGAAGGACTATTTAATGGAGGATAGGCTCTGAAGAGAACTTTCATGAATTCCTTAATCAGTCCATTAGACCAGAGAGAAACCTTACCACTTAGTCACCAAAATCTTGATATAGCTGCCAGATTCATTTTTATTGAATTATGAGCTAGACCTGACCTTGCCAGGTGTGGTAGGTAAGGTTCAATCCGTTCTGTAGAGGATGTACAAGATCATTATTTGCACAGCAATAGCAGAATTTTTTCAATTTCGCTTTATAGAATTTACAAGTGGCATCTGATCGAGACTGCTCTAGAAGTGCCTTACTTTCCTCTGGGATATTCAATGATCCAAATTCATTGTTGTGAAGAGGCAAGCTGATAAGTTGATAGACTTATCTGTGGATGAATGATCTGACCTTTGTTCATAGAGATGAGGTTTGCTGTTGATTTGAGCTGAATAAGAGGACATTCTGACAGGAGAAGAAGCTATGTAAACCAATAGTACCTTCGACACGCTCGAGCTATCACAATGAGGCAGCAAAGTTCTAGTTTCATTTTTAACGTGTAAGCAAACATTCCTGTCCGGGTCAAAAGATATGTGTTTCCCCATGATTTTCTCTGAAGAAATCTGCTTGCGAACATCTTGCATTTTTTCTTATGAAGAGTTGCAAAAAGATCCACAATTGGGATTCCCCATTGTTTGAAAAATTGTAGTTACTGTTGATGAATTAATTCCCATTTGTGACACTGTCTCGAAGTTCTGCTCGGGACTCTGCCCATTTGTTTTCCACTACAGGAACATGCTCCACTTGTAGGGTAATGTGAATAAGCAACCATTTCCATATTTGTTGGGCTTGCATGGACAACATATTCAATTTCGTTCCTCCCTGTTTTATGAGCTAGAACATGGTTGTGGAATCATCTATTCGTTCCAAGACAGTGTATTGGGTATTCTGGGAAAGAAAGGATTGGAACCTAAGAACACTGCCTTCAACTCTAGGAGGTTGATGTACATTCTTGCTTCTTGAGAAGACCATTTGCAATGAATCTCCAGGTTTTGAAGAGGAGCTCCCCAACCCCTTAGGGAAGTGTCCGTCCTCATTATAAAGTGAGGAGAAGTGGGAATGAACGACAGGCTGGAAGAGATATTTTCTTATCTTCCCCACCATGCCATCGCTAGCCTCATAGTTGGTGTAATTTTGATTGTGTCTTCGTATGATCACTGGGTCTGAATCCATTGCACATCCCGTTGTTCCTGAAACGGTCTCATCCTGAATCATCAATTTGGAATTAATGGGGTGCAAGACGACATCATTCCCAACATTGATTTGAACACCCAAACAGAAGTGAAGTATTTTGATAGTGAATGCCAATATGCATTGAATTCTCTCTAAGTTTGGATAAGCTTTGACAGCTTTTGTATCCAAAATTGCTCCAAGGAAAATGGATATTCTGGATGGTATAAGGCATGACTTTTCTCGGTTTAATTTTAGACCCAAAAATTTGGACAACTAAAGACAGGCTAAAGTACATCTTTTTGCTGAGCTGAATGATGGGCCTTTGATAAGCCAGTCGTCCAGGTATGGGAACACCTGGTGACCATTTCTTCTCAAAAACGCCACCACCGGGGCCATGCATTTTGTGAAAACTCTGGGAGCCGATTGAAGCCCAAAGGAAGGAACTTTGAATTGGCAATGGCACCCTGCCACCTCGAACCTCGGGTACTTCTGATGCTTTGCATGTATGGGGATGTGGAAGTACGCTTCCAGATCTGGTGACATCATGTTATCGCTCGACTTTAGTAGCTGTAAAATCTCCTATAAAGACAGCATTCTGAAAGGCTGTTTCTTTATGTATTTGTTCAGAAGTCCTAGATACATAACTTGTCTCCCTTTCCCAGACTTTTTCTTGATGAGGAAGAAATTGGAGTAGAAGCCCTTGTTCTGATATACGAGCGGACCTTTTACTATTGTACCCTTGGAGACATGTGACAGAATTTCCTTTTTTAACAGAGCTAGATGCTGATGACAACTCGTGCGGAGTGTGTCAGGGAGGCTTTTGAACAAATTCTAGGGTGTGACTGTGCTGTATTACATACGACACCCATTTGTCTGAAGAGATGTTCTTCCAATGATTTTAATAGGTGGAACGTTCTTTGTTCTGATGTTGCTGTCAAGAGACTGAGGTGACTAGTGGCTGTAAATTGTCACTGTTGTCTGGAGGCCTCGTGGCCTTTTAGTTCAGTCAGAGGTTGTCTATGAGCAGGCTGTTTTGAGTATGCCCCTGTTGAAATTGGGGATAGTGTTGATATCTAGAAGCTTGGTAAGAAGCTCTGGGCATAAATTGGCCTCTTCATCTGCTTCCCGAAAAGGTCCTAAAACAACGCTGTTGTAAAGTTCCTGATCAATGTGCAATATCAGTGTCTGTTTTAATAGATTGAAGGGCATCATCGACATGCTTTTCAGAAAGCTTTTCACCGTCAAAAGGCATGTCTAATATTTTGGCTTGCACTCCTGGATGAAAGTCAGTGGCCCTCAGCCAACGTTGCTGACTTAGAACTGTTGCACCCGCCAACTGTCTGAAAGCTGAAGAGGACACATCCATTGCTGAATCTGTTATTCCAGATGAACTTCTCTCATCCTCCTGTAATATTTATTTAGCTTCCATTTTTCCTCCAGTAGAAATTCTAGTAAGACTGCCGTGTCTGACCACATTTGCCTGCTATACCTTCTTAATATAGCCAGCATGTTAGATGCTCTGATAGATGTTGCTGCCATTGCTGAAATCGGCCTACCAATATTATCCAGGCATCAGCCTTCTTTATTCAGAGGTACCAAACACAGAGTAGAAGGATTCCTGGACCTGCTATAGGTCGCCTGCATCACCACAGAATCTGGACATGGATGGCCTATCAAACATGTAGGCGACCTTTCTGATGCAGTTTATTTCTTATCCAGTCGAGGAACGACCGCTGCGACAGGAGCAGGATTCTTCATAAGTTGTAATACTTGCTCCCAACTGTGCCTGTGCAAACGACAAGGAAAGAATAGTCTTCTTCAGAACTGCTTGCGACTGTGATGTTGGTTTTGTTGCCGTAAACGTCCCTGTCAACGCAATCACTATCAGCTTCCTCGATGACGAAGAAGATGTCATCTTTCTCGTTATCGGTGTCGTCTACGCTGTAGTCGTCACTGCTAAGGCGGCTGATTCTGTCATAGACTATTGCCTCGTCGATGCTTCAGCCGTTAAAAGGAGTTACAGGCACTGATGTAGATGTGGAAGACCTTTTATGAGAGGGAGGTGAACCAGAAACTTTCTTGCTCATTGACTTTTCCATCAGAGTCAGTGAGACTATTTTCTTTGATGCCTCTTCATATGAGGTTGAGCCCTCATTTTTACACTTTCTTCCTGGAGAAGAATAACTGTCCCTTATCTTCAGAAGTAGGTTTACCACAAGTCTTTCTTTAGAAGCCACAGAAGTAGCTTGGCTTCTCGGTCTTTTAGAGTTGTAGCAGAAAAAGTTCTCAAATGCTTATATTTCTTTGGTTTATGGTAAGAGTGTACGAAATAAAGGCATTCCTTATGGGGGTCTCAGAAATTAATCTTGGTTTCCCACAAGATTTACAATGTCAGAAAAGTATCTTTTAAGATCCCTCTGACATGATGCTAGTCAGTAAACACAGCAGGTGGTACCTCTGAGTTGCTTGTAGGGTAAAGTAATTCAATTCTGAGGAAAAAAGGTCAAAGTTGACTGAAGCAGTGCAAACTGAGCAGAGCTACAGGAGACTCCCTCACACACGAAGAGCGGTTAGAAATTTGAGGTATGGCGGACCTGCAGGGGAAGAGTGTTTCAGGGTCTGTTCTCTGATTGGTTGAAATTTGGTTCTTCGCTATCGTAACAGAAAGTTTCAATTCTATTAAGGGCACGGAGGCGAGTATTAGGCTGTTCTACCTTCACTTTTTATTCCAGCAGCCATTTTCTAAACAGTAACATAATCAAACTACATTTCCCATAAAACCTTGGGAAGAGAACAAACAGTTCATCCAATCAGCTCCATGAATGCCCCTTTAAGGTCCTTTGCAGACGCTCCTGCCTCCTTTTTCTTCCTGTGACGACAACCAATCATTTCGTGATTCAATCCGGTTTAGACAAATCTACTCCATTGTAAAACAAAGATCATATGAGCTTCTATTCCCAGCAAAATTCATTAGAGAAAAGGAAATAACCACAAAATCATATTATAAAAAATAGAACAACAATGTCATAACCTTAACAGTGCAAAACGCAAGCCAAGAAAAAAGAAGACTCTTTCTTACATTTAAATATATCATCACTCATCCTTCTGATATGCAAACTATAACCCACGTACCGCATAGGGCGGTTACAACAGACTTACTGCCTAAGGGTGGGCTAATCCTCGCCTCTGTGTCCTTAATGGAATTGAAACTTTAAATACGATAACTAGGGTATTTTTCCTTCTATGCCAGGACCGGAGGTGAGGATTAGGCGAATTCAAACCAGCAGCAATGCAATGTCTTGGGGTTTAGAATAAAACCTCTTAAAGGTAAAATCTGAGGACCAGTGTGCAGCATTAAAAAATGTCCTCCAGATAGTGAGAAAGTCTTGGAGACCATGGCCCACCTCGCAGACTGTGCCCCAAATTTCGTAGTATCAATGCCAGCTTCTTACATGGCCCATCTGACGAGGGTGGGCAAGGACACTGCTTTATGGGGCTCAGTATGGGCAATGAGTAGTTTTTGTTCCCCTGGGGGATGAAGATCCTCGGTCATAGCTTCATAAGCCTATATAGCTCTTACCTCAAATAGTTTGCGCACATCTGGACACGTAGGATATGAATCAACTCTCGAATTACATTTTGTCCTTCTGAATATATATGGAAAGTAAACCCAATTTGGGGTAAATATGCTACCTGTTATATCCAGAGCTCTAACATCCGAAACTCTGCAACAAGAAACCAAATATAGTAAGACAGCTAATTTTGCATACATCTGTTTCCGTGATTGGATACTTATTAGAAGGCCAGGACTTGATTAAGTTAAAGACTTTGACATCCCATAAGCTAGAATATTGTGGCTCTGGAGGAAGGGAAAGTCTGATGCCTAGGAGAAGCTTACACATCAAGGGATGTCCCCCACCAGGTGTTACCCCACCTGGGAATAGCCTGCTGATGTCACAGGGTGGAAGGTTTTGACGGATTTGTAGGCCAATGAAGCCAGGAAATTCAGAATGCGGACAATTTCCGTCCCCACAGGATCCAGCGGTCGTTGGCTACACCTACCCACCGATCGAGACCAAGCAGAGCGTTCTCTTAAATCGTGCTATCTGCCCATGCTTTGGAGAGCAACGAGGCAGCTTCCAGAGAAAGGCCTGGGACTTACCAGCGTTCCTGGTAATATTCTATGCCATGAGATGCAGAGACCCCTCCAGAACCAGGTGATGCAGATTCCCTTGGGGATCCTGGAGGAGACCTGGAAATAGGGGTAGACAGAGTGGAGAATCTCAAGAAAGTTCAATTTGATCTGGAAACCAGACTTGAGGCCTCCAGATCGGGGTGATTACCACTAGGCCTGCTTGTTGGCTTCGTACTTGGATGGATAATCTCATGGTAAAGTGAGGAAATGCATAACCTTTCTCCATCCTCCAGGATTGAGGGAAAGCATCTGTCGCTACTGCATTGGGATCCGGACTCCAACTGCAGTAAATGTCCAACTGGTGGTCCAGTCAGGACGCAAAAGAATCCACATGAAAGGTTCCCACCTGGTCTGCAATTCCTGGAATACAGTTGGATTCAATTTTCAGACTCGCGTCGCGCCAATGTCAAGATTGCCAGTCGGTCTCCCGATTAGATTTTCCTGGAAGTTGAATTGTCGGCACGAAAATTTTGTTTTCCAGACAATATGCCCAAAAGCTTTGGGCTAAATTGTAAAGAGTTTTCGATTGTGTCCCTCCTAGGTGATTAATCTAGTGGACTGCTGCTACATTGTCCATTTTGAGGAGGACAACACTGGACCTCTTCACAAACTCTAGGTAGTTTATGTGAAGATTGCTCTGCAGATGACCATTTTCCTCCTGTGGCGAACTCCCCACATCGTGCTCTACAGCCTGTGCCGCTGGCATCGGACTCTATCACTAGCTCAGAATGGGAACCGAAGGTGTCTCGACCATTCCAGGCCTCCATGTGAGCTACCCAGCATCTGAGTTCCTCTATGGCCTCTTCTGACAGAGGAACTGATTTAGAGTAAGTGAGGCGTTGGCAGGGATGGGAGATCTTGAGGCGCTGCAGAGCATGGTCATATAGTTGGACAGGGAAAATAGCCTGTATGGACGATGATAGGAGACCTACTATTCAGGCTATATGCCTGAGAGTTAGTTGGCTTGGCCAGTGTCCACCTGAGTTTGTGTTTTATCTTGGTAAGCTTCTGTGACCAAAGACTCAAGGTGGCTCAGACCGAGTCCAATACAAAGCCCAGAAATTGTAAGGTTTGCGTCCGGTAAGTGACTGACTTCGGCTTGTTGATGACGAACCCAAGGGATTCCGAAGGATCGATATTTAATTATAGCTGATCCAACAACCTCCTCGGACACTGGCCCATGGGAAGGATATTATACAGATACACAATGAGTCGGATTCCGCGGGCTCGCAAGTGTTCCACCACAGGCTTGAGAACCTTGGTGAAGCACCATGGCGCGGAAGACAAACAGAAAGGAAAAGTGGTAAACTTGAAGGATTGTACGAGCCATTGAAATTCCAGAAAACGACAATGAGGGGGAAAGATAGGAATCGTGAGATAGGCGTCCAACAAATTGAGGCACACCATCTAGTCGTTTGTCTGCAACAAATCTCTGAGGAGATGGATACTTTCCTTATGGAAGTGGCGGAAAACCAGCCAATTGTTTTATTCCGTTAGGTTGATGATGGGACATGACGGGACACTGTCCCCTATCCCTCTTCTCTACCAGGAAGAGGTTGCTGTGAAACCTAAAGGGGTGTAGTTGAGTCTGAACAATCATCCCTTTCCCTAGAAGCAGAGTGATCTCTGTTCCTACCAGGGCTACCTGAGATGGGGAGAAGGAGAGGGGATTGGGTCTGTATGGTTGGTAAGACGAGCCCTAAAATTCTATGTGGCAATCTTGGATGGTCTGAAGGACCCAAGCATCCGATGTGAGAGCGAGCCTCTTAATTGTGAAAAAAGTCTGCTAACCTGGCCCCAAGTTGGAACGCCGAAAAAAGTTGAACACTCAACTTGAGAGATAGCGTAGGAGCAGCTTCCACTGGGATTCCCTCGAGGGCCTTGGTGGTGTGGGTGGCTTCTGATGGGGTAGAAGTTGCCAAATCATGAGTGATCTTGCCACTGGCCCATTCGTGCCCCGGAACCTCTAGATGAGGCTTGATGAAGCACGCGGCGGTTCACGTGCCCCCCCTCCACGACCAGCCCCGGCGAAAACCTGTGCGGTAAAAAGCTTCTTAATGGAGGCCTGGGTCTTGTCTAATGAGTTAAACAGGACTAAAATGTGCCAAGTTTGTGAATAAAGAGATTCCCAAAATGAGCCCCTTGTACAATGGGTCCTGCATCGGATGCCAGTTCCCCCAAGTTTAGGGTCTATTTTTATGAGACGGGACCCAAGCCTTTCAGTGGAAATCACGCAATTGGTGTTTCCTAGGGAAATGGCACGCTGAACTCATCACGAGAAGGCCTCATGAGAAATCAAGGCATAAGAGGCCTTAGCATTCTCAGACATGTCCAGGATTTTGGATAAGTGGCCTACTACATCCAACAACTTATCCTGGCATGAGGAACAGAAACCATAATTCCTCTTCTTGGGGTCCAGGACATATTTTACCAAGAAGGTAGCCATTCTTACATCTATCGCGTGAGTGAGGGCAACTTTGTCCTCCATAGAGGGGACTTCGCCAAAAGGCGACTGAGGACCTCATTGTTGAGAGGTTTCCGCAAGCTTCCATCCACATATAATGCAACCTTTGCCGCTGGGGTCTATTTCTCTGATGCAATAACGCATGTGGATCCAGCATATCTGAGTATGGGCCCTGGAGGATGTTATCCAGATTGGGGTTGCTGACCGGAAGAGATGGAGAGGCCTGACAAGGTCTATTTGGCTCTGTGTCGCCATCTGAGGCATTAGAAGAATCGTCCACGTCCAAAGGTTCAGAAGATTGGGGCAGGTCTGGAAGAGGATGGAATTGCCCCTAGGAGGTACTGGGAATTGGGAAGGAAGGTGAGATGGGGGGGGGGGGGAGAGAAGGGGTCTGAGAGACCATAAAAGTACTCCTAGGCGATCAAAAGTGTCCAGATCGACACCAGGATCATCAGCGCATTTACGCTTACCTTCAGCTGGTGTTGTAGGTGGCAGACCTGGAGGTCTGGAGACCACACGACCAGAAGGGTTTTCCCTCGGAGGGAGGGGTTGCTGGCATAGTGCTGCAATTTGTGGTAATTTCCCTCTTCAAAGGAGTCACTGCTTAGGACACTGCTCGCTGAATGGAGGCATTGTCTATTGGGAGGTAAGTAAGGATTAGTTACTTACCTGTAATCCTAGTTCTCATCCAGGGGTATACTCATCAAAGTCATAATCTATGAATAATCCCCGCCCATGTGCGGGATCCCGGAGCATATAGAAAATACATATATATACATATATATATACATATGTGAAAACATATAAATGCAGCCTAATAATGTTCAAAACATGGCAATGCTGTAAATTACATATTTTTGCATAGTAGTGCCCCCGTAACCCGTAAGGAAAAAAGGAAGCATCAGGCAAATTATAACACAGCACTGCTTTATTGCCATAAAGCAACATGTAATTGTAGGCATTCGCCAGTAGGCTGCAGCAGAGTATCAAGAAACCAAGAAAACTGACACCCTGCCTTTAAGGCATTAGAGTAGGGGGACCATGCCTTTAAGGCCTGCCTGTGACCCCCTGCTCCCATGATGCACTACAGGTGGCAGTTGGGCCAGTTCTTTTTGGCGGTGCCTCCGCAAGTGAGAGATCTGCCTTCCATACATCACTTATTTAAAGAGAAAACATTGCTCGTCCGGGGAGGTGGGTGGGTCGCTTATGACTTTGATGAGTATACCCCTGGATGAGAACTAGGATTACAGGTAAGTAACTAATCCTTCTCATCCAGGGGATACTCATCAATAGTCATAATCTATGAATAGAGTAGCAAGCCCATACCCAAAGTCTCGCGGACGAGCAAAAAACAGTTAAAAAACAAACAGCAAAACACATTTTGCATTTACAGTTATGCAAACAGGTTCCTCAGAGAAGCCTGCCCCACCTGGGCGTCGGCCTGCGCGTCTGAATCTAGGCAGTAATGGCGCGTAAAAGTATGGACTGAGCGCCATGTAGCCGCTTTACAGATCTCAGACATGGGAACGTTGCGAAGGAGTGCTACCGTAGAAGCCTTCCCTCGAGTAGAGTGTGCTCTAGGTTTACCCTGCAGAACTTTGTGGGATAGTTGGTAAGCCAAAGCTATACAAGAGACAATCCATCTTGAAATAGATGTCTTGGATGCAGCCAGCCCGGTATTCGTGGGCCCATAGTTCACAAAGAGCCTGTCTGACTTTCTAAGAGTAAGAGTCTTAGCCAGATAGAATTTCAAAACCCTCCGGAGGTCAAGAGAGTGTAGGGCTCTCTCCGGGGGAGTGGTCGGTTGAGGAAAGAAGGTGGGCAACGTGATCACCTGGTTAATGTGGAAGTCCGAGACCACCTTGGGTAGGAAGCTCGGATGGGTACGGAGCACCACCCTATTAGCATGAAACACAGTGTAAGGTTCCTTGCAGCAGAGGGCCTGAATTTCACTAACCCTACGGGCCGAAGTGATGGCTACTAAGAAGGCAGCCTTCCAGGTCAGATGTTGCAAGGAGGCCTTATGAATCGGTTCAAAAGGGGCTCCCATCAGCTTAGAGAGAACGATGTTCAGTTCCCAGGAAGGGGAAGGAGACCTCACAGGTGGGTAAACTTTCTTAAGCCCTTCTAAGAAATCCTTTACCACTGGCATCTGAAAGAATGAGGTCTGGGTAGGAGACTTCCTATAGGCTGTAATAGCAGCTAAGTGCACTCTGATGGAAGAGTACTTTAACCCAGACTTCGCCAAGTACAGTAAGTAGGGGAGAATAACCTGTTCTTGACCCCGGATCGGATCAAGGGTGTTATCTCTACACCAGAAGCAGAATCTTTTCCATTTAAAGCCATACGACTTCCTCGTGGAGGGCCTCTTTGCCTCCCGAAGAATGCTCATACAGTCCGGTGGAAGATCTAGATGTCCGTACTGGATGAATTCAGGAGCCATGCCGTCAAGCGGAGGGAGGGGAGATTGGGGTGGAACACTCTCCCCTTGTCCTTGGTCAGCAAGTTCGGCAGGCATGGCAACCTCCTCTGTGGTACCTCCGACAGCTGGAGTAGATCTGGGTACCACCACTGCCGGGGCCACTCCGGTGCTATTAGGATCATCCGAGTTCTGGCCCTGTAGAACTTTTGAATCACAGCCGGGATGAGAGGGAGAGGAGGAAAAGCGTAAAGCAATGTCCTCGACCAGCTGATCAAAAGCGCGTTCCCCTGCGACCCCCGTTGAAGGAACCTGGAGGCGAAGACGGGGCATTTTTTGTTGTCCGCGTCTGCGAACAGATCGATGTCTGGTATGCCCCACAAGCGGAAGATGTCTTGAGCGACGTCTTCGTTGAGCACCCAGTCGTGCGCTTCGACGAAGTCTCTGCTGAGGCCGTCCGCCTGCACGTTCAGGGTCCCTGGCAGGTGAACAGCGACGATCGTCAGGTTTCTCGCCAGAAGCCATTTCCAGATTGACTGGGCCTCCAGAGACAGGACCCGTGATCTGGTCCCTCCTTGCTTGTTGAGATAGAACATAGTTGTGGTGTTGTCCGTCTGAACCTGAACATAGTCGGTCTGCAGGGATGGGTACAGGGACTTGAGAGCGAGATGGACTGCTCGTAGCTCCAAGAAGTTGATGTGATAGCTCTGTTCGGTAGCGGACCAGAGACCTTGTACTTGAAGCCGGCCCATATGAGCCCCCCAGCCCTGCATGGAGGCGTCTGTGACCACTGTCTGTGTCGGAGGCGCTTGATGGAAAGGGACGCCGTGAAGCAGATGGGAGCGCTTCATCCACCACCGGATGGAATCTTTGGCGGCTTGATGAAGGGTAATGTGATCCTCCCAGCGGCCGGACCTCTGCGACCACTGATCCTCTAGGTCTTGTTGCAGAGGACGCATGTGCAGACGTGCGTTGGGCACGATGTAGATGCACGAGGCCATGGATCCCAGGAGAGATGACACTTGTCTGGCTGTGGGATATTGCTGAGAAGCGTGCAGCTTTTTTGCAGCATGGAGGATAACCTCTCCTCCGAAGGACACACGCTTGCGCTTGAAGTCTAGAGAGGCGCCCAGGTAGTGGATCCGCTGAGTTGGATTGAGGATCGACTTCCTGTAGTTGACCTGAAGGCCCAGCGAGTGTAGAAGGTTTAGGCAGAACGAGAGATGACTCTGGAGTCGAGCCGGAGTGGAACTTTTTAAGAGCCAGTCGTCTAGATAGGGGTAGACGAATATCTTCCGTTTGCGGAGAAATGCAGCCACCACCGCCATGCACTTTGAGAATGTTCGTGGCGCGGACTTGAGGCCGAATGGCAGGACCTTGTATTGATAATGTTGGCGAAAGATGTGAAATCTGAGAAACTTCCGATGTTTCGCTGAGACAGGAATGTGGAAGTATGCATCCTGTAAGTCGATGGCACACATCCAGTCCCCCTGGTGTAGATGTGGGAAGATCTGGTGCAGTGCTAGCATCCTGAATTTTTCTCTTCTGAGAAATCTGTTGAGTAGGCGGAGATCGAGGATGGGTCTGTAATCTCCGATCGCTCCTCTTTTCTGAACAAGAAAGTACCGGGAATACACTCCCTGATTTCTCTGCCTGTTTGGAACTTCCTCTATGGCGTTTTTGGAGAGGAGAGTGGCAACTTCGTCCTTTAAAAGCTTGTTTTGGCTGGGAGGGAGTGGCTGTTTCCATGGGGGTACCTGCGGAGGGGGAGATTTGAACCTCAGCAAGTAGCCACGCTCTACAATACTCAGCACCCATCTGTCGTTTGTAATTGCATTCCACTCTGCCAGGTGAGCGGTGATACTTCCTCCTACCGGAGTGGCGAACGAGCGCGGAGGAAGTAAGTTTTCACTGTTTGGGAGGTTGCTTGTTAGAGGACTGCTGCTGTTTAGCATTTCCTCTTCCTCTGCCCCGGCCCCTTTGCTGAAACTGGGACCTCTGTTGGTTTTGAGAGGACCATTGGGGCGTTTGAACGCGCTGGTGAAAGGCACGTTTGTCGCCCTGGCGAAAGCGCTTGCGGAACTCTTTGCGCTTTTCCAGTCCCACAGCCTTTACGGTGTCCAATTCCGTTTTCATCTTGCTCATTTGGTCGTCCGCATGAGCTCCAAATAGCGATGATCCATTAAACGGCAGATTAAGAATTCTTTTCTGCGCATCTGGTTTGAGGCCCGTTAATCTGAGCCAGGCCGAACGGCGGGAGCAGATGCCATGGGAGTAGCCATGCGCGGCTAGGTCTGATGCATCCGCCGCTGCGCTTATTACTTGGTTGGCCACCAGTCCGCCTTCATGGAGGATCTCCGTGAAGTCCTGCCTGTCCTCCCTAGGCAATTTCTCCACGAATCTGGCCAGGGAATCCCATAGGGAGCGATCATACCTCCCCAGCAGGGCTGAAGCGCTAGCGACCTTCATGTGCGAGGCAGAGGTGTTGCACATTCTCCTGCCGTAGGAGTCCATCAGCTTGCTGTCCTTCTCAGGGGGGACAGAAGCAGATACTGAGGCTGAGTGAGACTTCATGGCCGCCGCCACGATCACCGAATCCGCTGGCGGGTCCGCCCTCAAGAATAAAGGGTCCTTGGTCGGAGCCTTGTACTTTGTGGTAAATATTTAATTACCGGTACTATTTTTTATGCGGTAAAGTCTATTAAGAATAACTCAGTAAATATAAGAGGCAGAATCCGTGGTATTAGAGGTTTTAAAAGGCTTTATTCCTATACAAAGGAATACAATTCGAATTGTAGGCATTCTATTCCATCACCACGAAAGTTCAGGAAGGAAGGGCATACATTATTGACAGGTAATCACTTTTAAAAGAATTACATTATAGTGTAACAGACGCAGGAGGCGTAACAGCTGATAAGAGAGATAAAATATGCATACGTAACCAAAAAAGGCGTAAACATGGGTGTAACTAAAATACGTCATTAAACATGATGTCACAAATGGGTGGATCCATAAGAGAATCCTGCAATGTCAGCAGAAATATTTGGCAGAGATGCGTGCGCAGCCGCATGACGTGTGATTGACGTGCAACTAGAGGGTGAAGGGGACTTGACATTTAGCTCTACATGTGGAGACAGAAGTCTGGGGGTTATGTCAACCTAATCCCAAATCATATCTAATATCCTATGTTTAAAGAACTGTGTTATCCAAAAGGAAAGGTCTCTAGGATAGAATCTATTCTATACTGACTGTTAGTGCGTGTACAAGCGTCTAAGTGTCTACATGAGATGCGAGGGGGTAGGAATATTCCATGGTAACGGAGCCATGAATTACTTGCATGAGGACAGCGAGGCCTGGCCCCTTTGCACGGTAGCTGAAGGAATGTTTACCTAAACTGCTAAACAGGAATGCATCGGATGAGGAGCGGAGTAGATAATCTTGAAGGTGAAATACAGTTTTTGGCAGGCAATATGCTGGATCAGGCTCCGTTAGCCGCGCAGGGAGTAGGACAAAGTTCATGGATACAGATGCAGGCTCAGACTGGAGCTTTCAGAGGCAGAAGACAGAAAAAGGCTTGATGACAGAATTCAGGGCCTACTCGCCTGAATCTGTAAAATGTGGAAAGTGAACCACATAAAGTCGGTGGCCTTTCATACTTAGGAATGGAATATCTGACCCATTCATGGTGGATCTGAAAGAGGACATGTTGACGGTGGACGCACATGTATTTGCGTCTTCAGAGCTGGAACTGGAGGGAACATACATGTACTTGTAGCATGCACATGGAGCCGTTGGGGTCTACGATAGGGGACATAACTGATCACAAAATTCATATTTCCTCATTCCCTCCTTGTCCCCTACGGACCCTCAGGAGATATCGATCTTCATCAATCCATCGATCTGTTCATATAGCATCATTTGTTCTTCTTTCTTCTTCCGGGATTTTGAATGAAAACTTGGAGGTGGAATACACGATGTGGCACACAGGCCACAAATCGCTGGCCCACATTGTAGACATAAGCAGCAACTGAATAGTATGAGAAAGCCAATACCTAGGAAGGATAGGATTCTCCATCCCCAGGCTGACAACACGCCCCAGAACCAACCGGACCAAGTCCAGGTGCCTGGACTCTGGTGTATCTGGCTTATAATCTTATGAAGGCGGGTTATGGCTTTATATACTGACGGCGAATTTTCTGGTATGAAAATGCAACAACTTGATCCGATGACCCTACAAGCTCCGCCCCTATCGGCCAGGATGACGTCAAGGACAAGACGATTTTGAAGCACAACAATCCGCATAGCAGACTGCTCTTCTGTTAAATTGCCTAAGGCGGAAATAGTTTCGTTCACTACTGCTTCAAGGGTTCTGGTTAATCTACGTATCAGTTTACTATTAGTGACTGTACCTATATAGGGAAAGAATCCTTTATTGAAATCTGTGTATTTTTCCCATGCTGTTTCAGTGTAATCGACAATTGGGAGATCTCTCTGTTGTCTATTGTGTACTAAATGGGTATTTCTATGATAATCAGGAGGAGCTAGGAAAACAGGTGGCAGAAGGAATGCTATGTAACAAGTACCATCCCAATCTAGAGGTAGACATATATATGCGGTCTGGCCACATATGAAGTAGGAATGATGGGAAGCTCTAAATGTAGACTTGCCTTGATCACTGAATTTTATTACAGTGGTGCATTTACTATGGCCCATGTGTATGGAACCATTCTTTCTTATACATAATTCCCCTTTCACTGGGAATACTGACATGGCGGGCAAGATTGGTGTAGCTTCAGATTCAACGTTCAGGATCATGAGGTTAAGTGTAAAATTACCTAATCCATATACTTCATTTTCTAGATCAGTTCCTGTTCTTTTGGGGAGTCCCTCCTTGTTAGGGTAGCAGACTTTAAGTAAAACTAGGTTCAGGTTTCCCCATACCCAGTTGTCTTGATAAACTGCGGAATTTGAATCTAGGGAATTAATCAAACTAAACCATGCTCCACAGGAGCCATTGTGTGTGAACGGATATGGAAAGAGGGGCAAAACTCCCTTATAGTTTTGATAGGGAGGGAGTCGGCCACATATCCAACAATTGGTAGCATTGCTGGTCTGATGAGAATGATGTAACATACTAATAAATGTGTTGTTGCGCAGCGCAAATCTATAGGACAACTCATGCGGAGGAAATTCGCTAAAAGAATGTTCTGCAGTTATATTGTAAGCATGTTTAAGAATAGGGTAATACATGTGCAGTAGTATGCTGGAAAAAATAATCAGAAGACTTAGAGAAAACAAAATTAATAATGTTACTGTGCAGTGACTACGAAGTGATTTACAATACGCATGCTTTTTGAGCTGCATCTGATGATTTCTTTCTCTATTCCGGTCTAGAGGATACATGTCAGAGACAAATTCAACCGATTCACCTTGGAGAGGACTTAAACAATCAAATTGTCTGACTTGCTAGACCTCAATTTTAGTTTATAAAGTTCTGGTTTTGATTTCTCAACCAAGGGGAGCTTTGAGTCTGTCTGTGAGGGAATACAGTGTTGAGTATTCACACTGGATGGTAGTCCATAAAATTTCTTGATATGACTCGAGTGCAACCACCCTTTGCGACCCTCAATCTTCACGGCAGTCCTTGTAGTCAGTAGAACCAACTTAGGCGACTTCCACCTAGGATCCAGTTGGGTCTTCCGGTCGAAATTCCTAACCAAAACCAGGTCACCAGGAACCACGTCATGGGGCTTCACCTCAGTATTATCGGGAAAAGCTGCGGTTACCTGTGAACGACAAGATTGTAGTGCAGACATCAAGGAAGCCAGGTAATCTGTCAGCATATTACAGTCAACATCAGTTATTTTGCGAGGTATAGGCGTCCCCCACATATTTGGTGGTCTACCGAAGATCACCTCATACGGGGATAGCCCAGTTCGAGAATGTGCTACCATTCTCATGTAAAAGAGCGCAACTGGTAAGGCTACTATCCAGTCGACACCTTTTTCTCTACATATTTTGGACAATCTAATTTTCAGAGTTTGATTATGGCGTTCCACGAGACCTGCGGCCTCGGGATGCCGGACACAGTGGAATTTCCATTGGTAGCCTAACAAAAGGGAAACGTGTTTCATTAGTTCGGATGAGAACGGCTGGCCGTTATCTGAGTAGACAACACGTGGTAAACCGTACCGTGGGAAAAATTCTCGAACTAACTGTTTGGCAGTAGTCGGGGCAGTGTAATCTGAAACCGGGTACGCTTCTGTCCAACGGGAAAGAGCACAGACAACTACGAGAACATATTTGAATCCTCGACATCGTTCCATCTGGATATAATCCATCTGGAGGACTTCAAAAGCATGATCGGGAGGTTGAAATCCACCCTGCTCTACGGGGATGCTTTTACCTGGATTAAACTGACAACATATCATACAGGTACGAACTTTTTGTTTAGCTGCTGCTCGCAAGTGCTTGTTGAACCAAATGTGTTGAATGCTGTCTAGCATAGCTTTTTCTCCTAGGTGCGCTGGACTATGTATTGTGTTAATGATGACTTGAACCATAGAGTCGGGAAGAAACCATATAGATTTTTCCTTCGTCATCCATCCTTGATCCGTTTGGATCCCTCCTAATTCAGTCCATTTCTTTATTTCTTCTGGTGTAGCATGTGTCTGTATGTCAATTACATCAAGGGCGGGATCCTTAACTGTCATGCAATGTGTTAGTGTCGCAACTATTGTCTTTGTCATGTCAGTTGTGAGAGTCTGATTCTGAGCAGTCTGTTTAGCTGTTCTGTCAGCTAGGTCATTACCCTGAGAAATGATATCGGTAACTTTTGTATGGGCTTTGTATTTCATAATCGATATTGCAGTAGGTAGATGAATCGCGTCTAATAGGGTTTGAATGAGGGGTCCGTGTTGGATGTGGGCACCGTGAGAAGTTAAATAACCTCTCTCTCGCCACAGTACGCCGAAGTCATGGACGACTCCGAATGCATAACGTGAATCTGTGTATATATTGACTTTCTTATTTTTGGCTTGAATACAGGCTTGTGTCAGAGCGATGAGCTCTGCTGCTTGAGCTGACAAAGTGTTAATACGATTTGTTTCAATGACTTCAGTGTCTGTTGTGACTGCGTAAGCGGCCACTAACTCTCCTGTACTTGTTCTCATACATGACCCATCTACATACAATGTCAAGTCTGGATCTGACAAAGGGATATCTGTCAAGTCTTGTCTGGGTTTCGTCGTGATAGTAATGATTTCGACACAATCATGTGCCAATGGATCTGTTCCGCCCACTGGTAACAGTGTGGCAGGATTTAACGTATTGCAACGTCTGATTTCTATGTGTGGCTGAAATAATGTCAATTCGTAACCGGTGAGTCTCGCTATAGTCAAGTGTTGTGTTTGTGTGCGGTTCAAGAGAACCTCTACTGCGTGTGGTACTTGTACTGTCAATTGATGTCCTAACACTATGGCATCGCTTTTTCTGATTGCTAAAGCTGTTGCTGCCACCGATTTCAGGCACGCAGGAAGAGCCTGAGCTACTGGATCTAATGTACTAGAGAAATAAGCACATGGTTTGTGTGATCCTGCTTGTTCCTGAGTGAGTACTGACAAGGCAGTACCTTCGCGTTCTGTAACAAAGAGTGTAAACTGTTTACTGTAACATGGTGTTGCTAAAACAGGTGCTTGGCATAAAGCTTTCTTTAAGCTTTCAAAGGCATGTGTATGTTCTTGAGTCCAAGGGAGGACAGTCGATGTGGCTGCCTCCTGTGTTGTTAACTGGATGAGTGGTTTTGCTAGAAATGCATATTGAGGGATCCACTGCCTACAGTATGAAGTGAGGCCTATAAAAGCCCGTACCTCTTTTTGTGTCTTGGGTGGTGGCATGTTAGCAATTAACTGGATACGGTCGGGTGTAAGCTGCCTTCCCTCCTTGGACAGCGAGTGCCCAAGGTAAACAACTCGCTGGACACAGAATTGCAGCTTAGAAGGGGACACCTTGTGCCCCTTGTCGGCCAGAAATTTTAAAACCGTCAGTGACGCTTTTTCACATTCATGTTCGCTTCGGGCGGTGATCAGCAGATCATCGACATATTGAAGCAAGGCAGTGTTAACTGGCATGTGGATACTGTCAAGTTCTCGTTTCAGTGCTTGGCTATAGATGCTAGGGCTTTCTGTAAATCCTTGAGGTGCGCGTGTGAATTTAAAACTTCGTCCATTTAAACTGAATCCGAACAAATATTGACTTTCCGGATCGATTGGGACACTAAAGAAAGCATTCTTGAGATCAATTACAGTGAAGAACGTTGCTTCTGAGTCAATAGCTGTTAGTAATGACGAGATATCTGGGACCACAGGGTATTGTGGTACAATACATTTATTTAATTCGCGCAGATCAATAACTAATCGATATACTGGTGGTGCTTTTGGATCCGTTCTTTTAAGAATCGGAATGATCGGGGAGTTACATACATTGGAGTCGGTCTCGACAACCACTCCTTGTGCAATGAGCTCGTCAATAATTTGCAGCAAAGCCACAACAGCATCGGGTGGTAACTTGTATTGTCGTATTCGTGGTAGTATTACTCCTGTTTTTAGTGTGACGCGATATGGTGTAATATTCATGCAACCAACATCAGTGGGGCCTTGTGCCCATAAATGTATAGGTAAATTCTGCAGTCGGTGATCTATGTCTCTGGACACGTAGTGACCTTTGAAGTCACGTAGAAATAGTCGTACTCCTTCCGGAGAACAACATATTATGGCTCCTAGAGCTTTCAATGTTTTTATACCTAACAAGTTTTCTGGACATGATTTAGTAAGCAATAAATCTGTAGTACGTGTCAATGGACCAATCGTAAGTGGAAGAGGTTGTGTTATGTCATTTATTATAGGTTTTCCTGAAAATCCAAGGGAAATATTTTGTGAGCCTGAGAGGGGTGCCCCTGGAACTTCACTGCGTCTTATAGTTGTTCTGCTTGCCCCTGTATCAAGTAAAAACTTTCTGTCTTCCCCTAATAGTTCACTATGTACATAAGGTCCCCCTTGGTCTACAGGAACCTCAATAAGGGGTAAGCCAACTTCCCTCTCTAGGCTATCTCATGAGTATCGCTGATAATCGGGATAATCTGCTTGTGCATACTGGTACATCTGTTGCGTTGTCGCTTGTGTTGCAGCAATAGGCTGCGCTTGTGGTGGTGCTACGGTCTGTTGTGGAGTTCCTTGTTGCGGAGCTAGTTGTTGCGGAGCTAACCTAAGTTGTGCATGCTGAGGGATTTGTTGTTGATTCTGATCCTGTCTAGGTGGACGTGGTCTCTCCTGGGTTCTTCCTGTAGCAATATTATGTTTCAGGACTGGACAATCGTGTATATAATGACCTGGTTGTTTACAATAGTTACATGTCCCTTTCGTAGGACCTGCGGAATTACCCTTTTGATGACCATCGGCTGGAACTGACTGAGCAACAAGCATTTTCATTTTTGTATCTTTCATACGTCTTTGTTCGTGTTCTTGTTCTTCTCTAATTCTATTGTGGTGATATTGTAACATCTGTAACATCTGTGATGGGGTATTCCTTTGCCAGGTACTTTCGAATTTCAATACTCTATTCTTGACTTGTAGCAGAGAATTTTCAACTAATTTTGTCACGAACAGATGTGGATATGACTCGCTACTGGCTTTTATGCCACTATTTATACCAAAACATTTTTCAAATCGGGAATAGAAATCACTAGTGTCTTCATCTGGCTTTTGTTTACAGGCTGATATTGCACCCCAGTCTTCCTTTTTCGTAGTTAATAAACGTGGCAGTACCTGCACTAGTAGTCCTGCTAGTGCTGTAGTCTTTTCCCCAAGTCCTGATCCTGCAGCTCGGGCCTTCTCTTCGTTTTCTAATGCTGTCCAATCTATCTTTTGGTCTCCCACCTCCCATTCCTTTGAGTTTCTCATAAACACCGGCGGGTAATAGGACTTTTAATATTTTCATAATATCGGGGTAGGTATACTCTCCCATGAGTAACATGTCTTTTATCTCGCGGTGGAAACCTGCTGGGTCCTTGTCATGGCTGGGCACTACTTTCTTCATTTCTAATAATTCTAGTTTAGTTATAGGCGTGTACACAAACACGCGTGTAAAGTTATTACCGTCACCTCTGATTGGGTGTACTTCGCGTAACGGGTTCTGTCTATCTATGTGATACATTTTTCTTCCCATGATGGGAACTGGAACGTGTTCTGGGCATACGAAATTTAAATATTGGTTTCGGAATTCTAGAATTTCTTTAATCAAATCAGTACTTGACCCTCTCCATATATTCGTGAGCAGCTCTGTCAATATGTCAGGTAAGGGTCCTGGATCGGAGTGTTGGCTTTTATATAATATAAGGAGGTGTTGAATCATGTATATACTAGCTAAACGCTGTTCGTATGGGTCAAGATTCAGAAACGTGTGTGCAAGTACATCATCATTGTATTCGCTGGGACGGTCAGCCCATTGTACTGCTGACCTAGCTAATTCTTGTTCGTCCATGGAATCGAGCATATGGTACCCCCTTCGATCTTGGAGTAATTTATCAACGGCTTGGAATAGGTGTTCGGGGGATTTTGTATTTAACATAGGATTTGGAAAATGTCTATTATATTCTGGACGTATTGGACGTATCGGGTCGTTAAAGTCTCTAGTATTATTATGGGGTCTTCCTCTACCTACATAAGCTATTGTTTCGACTTGTTCTGATTCTTGCTCCTCCTCCTCTTCTGATTCTACTCTGTCTGTTTCTCGTCTTTCTTTATGTATTCGTTCTACTTCCTTGCGGATCTTTCGTCTCATGGCGATTATACACGCCTGTCTATCGTGTTTCTCTTCTGATATGTTCTGACCCCATTTGACAAGTCTTTGCATAGTATCGTGATCTGCCCCGGGCCTGTCTTGATTCCTAATTACACAATTTATGAAGAAACGTAGTAGTTGTCTTTGTACATCCACTTTCTGATATTCCATAGCTTCGTTAATACTTTCTGGACCTCGCCCTGTTTGGACAAAGCGATATATTTCGTCTAGGTGTTCACCCATTCCTGGTATCGTCATTAAATATAATGTAGCTCGTCGTATACGTAGTGATGATATGAGCAATTTATCCTGTCTACCTGGTACTGGGTCGTATCTACAATCCACAAGCTGTTCCTTAAACATGTCGGATGTCGCTAATTGGGGTGTACGTTGGAGTGCTAAATCTCTAAGGGTCTGTTTATTTCGCGGCGGGGTGGCAAACATGTCTGTCGTACCTCCGGTAGCACCGTCTGAGGTGCTAGGCACGAAAGGATTCGTTGGGCGTAGGATAGAGATTGTAGATGCAGGAAAAACTGCAGAAACGGACGGACCTGTGGGAACTTGTGTAGGAGTTTGTAGTTGCGGGGATACAGACGGATGCTCTTGGTGTTGAACACCATCGGCAAGCGGTATGTGCGGTATGGCATTAGCATACTCGGGAGCTACGTCATCTAAATAGGAGGAAAGGAAAACGTCCTTTGCTGTTTTGGGATGTGTTTTGGGATGTGCTTTTATCGGGAGCAATGGAGGAGTTAAATCTTTTGGTATTTCCGGGGTAGCCTTAGGTAACCCTTCGGCCAGAAGAGGATACATACCATTCATAAGAGTGTTTCTTTGTCTATCTATTTGTTCTGTTTTTACTCGGGTACCTTCCTCAAGTAATAGATTTTCTCGGGTTTTATTTGAATTCTCTCTACCTTTCTCTTCCTGTCTAAGCGCTTTTTCTGTACGTCTATATGATTCTTTACGCCATAATTCAATGGCATCTTTCTGTGACTGTCTGGCTTTCTTTTTCCATAATTCTTCTTCTACTCTCATGATGCAATCTGCATCCCAGGTCCCCGCTGCGGGCCATCTCTGACTCTCTGGTAATTCTTTGGTGTAGTCCACCCATAAATCAAGAAATAATACGGCATCTAGACCATGCTTATGATACATAAAGTATCCTGGAGTATCCCTAGGTGGAATGGGAACAGCTTCTTCGAGTACACCTTTTCTAGTTTTGATCTGTCTTAGTTTCGAAAAGAGCGGCATTTTTAGACCTTATTACTAGAACACACTTCATACAATGAACACAATAATGAACAGTCATTCACACCACAATGTATAGAACGTATTAAAACATTTAACATTTAACAGTTTTTAACGAACAATGATAACTAATAGAAAACTAGTTACTGACATAATACTGACACTAGGTAATACTTATTTATACGCAAGACATACTATATATACTGCTAAACAGTACAGATACACTGTTGAAACAGTGCAGACCGGATTTGTGTACCCAAACCCGTCTTGACCGGCACAGACTATGTGCACGTTAAATGCCTCCCCGGTAATGGTACTCACCGGGTAGCTCGGAACGGAAGGCCTCGGAACGGAACTGGAACTGAAACTGGACTGGACTCGACTGGACTCGGAACTTCGGAACCTGGTGGGCCTCTGTATACCTCGGATCTTGCTCTCTCAGCTAGGCTCTGGTCGGGATACTTCGCACTTCTCACCGCCTCGTCTGGGTGTTGATCGCAGCCTCAGTCACCCCCGCTCGGCCGGAGGGAGATACATGAAATCCTGCGGGTACGCGTAGTTGTCCGTTCAGCTGTGGCAGGAGACCGGGCCTGCAACGCACCGCCGGCGCGTGAGATGAGAAAGTGTCCCTATTCGGACGCCAATTTATGTGGTAAATATTTAATTACCGGTACTATTTTTTATGCGGTAAAGTCTATTAAGAATAACTCAGTAAATATAAGAGGCAGAATCCGTGGTATTAGAGGTTTTAAAAGGCTTTATTCCTATACAAAGGAATACAATTCGAATTGTAGGCATTCTATTCCATCACCACGAAAGTTCAGGAAGGAAGGGCATACATTATTGACAGGTAATCACTTTTATAAGAATTACATTATAGTGTAACAGACGCAGGAGGCGTAACAGCTGATAAGAGAGATAAAATATGCACACGTAACCAAAAAAGGCGTAAACATGGGTGTAACTAAAATACGTCATTAAACATGATGTCACAAATGGGTGGATCCATAAGAGAATCCTGCAATGTCAGCAGAAATATTTGGCAGAGATGCGTGCGCAGCCGCATGACGTGTGATTGACGTGCAACTAGAGGGTGAAGGGGACTTGACATTTAGCTCTACATGTGGAGACAGAAGTCTGGGGGTTATGTCAACCTAATCCCAAATCATATCTAATATCCTATGTTTAAAGAACTGTGTTATCCAAAAGGAAAGGTCTCTAGGATAGAATCTATTCTATACTGACTGTTAGTGCGTGTACAAGCGTCTAAGTGTCTACATGAGATGCGAGGGGGTAGGAATATTCCATGGTAACGGAGCCATGAATTACTTGCATGAGGACAGCGAGGCCTGGCCCCTTTGCACGGTAGCTGAAGGAATGTTTACCTAAACTGCTAAACAGGAATGCATCGGATGAGGAGCGGAGTAGATAATCTTGAAGGTGAAATACAGTTTTTGGCAGGCAATATGCTGGATCAGGCTCCGTTAGCCGCGCAGGGAGTAGGACAAAGTTCATGGATACAGATGCAGGCTCAGACTGGAGCTTTCAGAGGCAGAAGACAGAAAAAGGCTTGATGACAGAATTCAGGGCCTACTCGCCTGAATCTGTAAAATGTGGAAAGTGAACCACATAAAGTCGGTGGCCTTTCATACTTAGGAATGGAATATCTGACCCATTCATGGTGGATCTGAAAGAGGACATGTTGACGGTGGACGCACATGTATTTGCGTCTTCAGAGCTGGAACTGGAGGGAACATACATGTACTTGTAGCATGCATATGGAGCCGTTGGGGTCTACGATAGGGGACATAACTGATCACAAAATTCATATTTCCTCAACTTCTTTGCTATTCTCGAGGGGACCGAGCCCGCTGTAGCCGGTGTAAGGAACGTGGCCATCACTGGTTCTAACAATCCTGGCACCAACGGGAGCAGAGGTCTGGGAGCTGACCGATGGTGTAAAGTGTCAAAGATCACAGAAGTGGGTGCCTGAGGGACGTGCAGTGCGATGTTCAACTTCTGCGCCCCTCTACCCAGGACGTCCGAGAAAGTTATAATGTCATCCACCGGGGACACTCGCGATGGAGGCGTGGATGAAAAAGTAGGAGAGTAGTCCGGGACTGAGGATCTTGTGGATGAAGTCCCAGTGGACGACCTGGTGCGTCGCCTCTTGTGAGAGCGTTCGCTATGATGAGCCCTTGATCCTGATCTGCGCTTGGACGGAGATCTTGGACGTTTTGGCGCGGTGCGACGGTCCCTGGAACGAGACCGGCGTGGTGAAATTGGCCTTGGATCCCTCGGAGGCGATTTACTCCTGCGCGGTGGGGAATACGTGCGGGAGTAGTCCGATCCCAGACTCCGACATGCGCCAGCGCCCACATCTTGTAACCAGAGCGGTGACAGTCCGAACCGCTCTGGAGCCTCGGGTGATCTTTCCGGAGATATTTGCACGATGTGCAGTCCCGGAGATGATGACTGTTCTCCTGGGGACCTCTCCGCGGGCGGTCCAGTTTTCGCCCTTGACGTCGAATCCCTGGACGTCGACGACGTCTGCGTCACCATCGGCAAGTGTGAGGTATGCCGTTCTGGTCTCGACGGCGGTCTCGACGCCGATCGCGGAGACCTCGACGTCGATCTTCTCTTCTCTGGCACCTGACGTCGGCTAGATGACCTCGACGTCGGCCGTGTCTTCGACGTCGACCTCTCTCGACGTCGACTGGGCGACTTTGACGTCGACCTCTCCTGCCGTCTACCGAGCGACTTCGACGTCGACCTCTCTCGACGTCGACCGGGCGACTTCGACCTCTCTCGACGTCGACTGGGCGACTTCACCGTCGACCTCTCTCGACGTCGACTGGGCGACTTCGACGTTGATTTCTCTCGACGTCGACGTGGTGATCTTGACGTCGATCTTCCTCTCGACGTCGACCTTCTATGTCGCCGAGTGGGGGTAACCATCGACGGCGACCGGCCCACTCGCGGCGGAATGTACGTCGCCACATCTCTCGACGTCGACCCCCTCGAGGGTGGCGGAGAGTGTCTCGATGTCGACGGAAGCCTCGACGTCGACGGAGACAGTCCAGATGTCACCAGACTAGCAGCCTTTGAGCCCGAAGGGCCGCCTCTCGACGCCGACTTACTTTTGCGCGGCGGAGACTCTTGATGGTGGGATGAATCCCTCGACGCCGAAGTTCTCTGCCTTTTCGCCGGCATCCTCGACGTCGACGGCGAACCTCTTGGACTCCTGGTCTTTTTGGAGCCCGGGGAGCTGGTATGTCGCCGTTTCTGTACTTGCGTAGCTGAAGAAGGTGGTCTTGATGAGGAATGCTCGCCTTCACGACGGCTTCGTTCCTTCTCCAGTCTTGCATGCAGTTTAATGCGCTCTCTGTCCCTCAGAGTGCGCTTTGAGAACTTCTGGCAGTGGGGACACTGGTCAGGATCGTGTTTTGATGGTAAACACACAATACACACCGAGTGTGGATCCGCCAGTGCCATTTTATTACCACAAGAAGGGCATTTCCTAAATAAAGGAGACATTCTGACTGGAAAAAATTGGAAAATTCACTGGAAACCAGCAGAATTAGCCCTTAAAAGCCAGAAAACGTCGAAAAAAGCTTGAAAAAGCTGTAATTCAAAATTTCAGTCAAAAAACTGAAGAGCTCAAGCTCCAGGATCCTCACAGAAGGAGCCGGAAAAAAGAACTGGCCCAACTGCCACCTGTAGTGCATCATGGGAGCAGGGGGTCACAGGCAGGCCTTAAAGGCATGGTCCCCCTACTCTAATGCCTTAAAGGCAGGGTGTCAGTTTTCTTGGTTTCTTGATACTCTGCTGCAGCCTACTGGCGAATGCCTACAATTACATGTTGCTTTATGGCAATAAAGCAGTGCTGTGTTATAATTTGCCTGATGCTTCCTTTTTTCCTTACGGGTTACGGGGGCACTACTATGCAAAAATATGTAATTTACAGCATTGCCATGTTTTGAACATTATTAGGCTGCATTTATATGTTTTCACATATGTATATATATATGTATATATATGTATTTTCTATATGCTCCGGGATCCCGCACATGGGCGGGGATTATTCATAGATTATGACTATTGATGAGTATCCCCTGGATGAGAATTTCCTCTTCCATGTAATCATTTGCATGGTTCTGCATTTTAGGGGCTAATGTAGGCTGGGGTGGCCCAAACACGGTCTAAGCAATGATATACGCCTCACAAAACCTTGGATTAATATACGCAATATGCCTTAAAGGGGAAAATCCCAAGGGACACCACTCTCCCTGTATGTTGAATGATGAAAGACTTAAATGCAACAGGGGTCATGTCCCTGTAATAAGCCTTATCAGCGGCTGTGTGCAGATCCACAAGGGTGTTCAGACTCAGGCTTGTTATGGCCAAAGGCATGAAGAAGGAGATAAAAATTGCTGTAGAAAACAGCTCCTAATTGTCAGAGGCAGCCTGATGAGCGTCACTTGTCAAACCAGGTGAAATTGGTGTGCCGGCCGCCGCAGTAGGTTGGGCATGTAGAATGAGAACAGGAGGAAGTAAGCGGTGTCCCCTAGCGGTCAGATGACCGCTTCGTGCAACAAGCCAATAAAATTGACAAATTTAAGCGCCCGTTGAGGAGTGACGAGCATTCCTGCGGTAGCGCTGCAAGAGAAGCATTTAGCTACATCAAGCACAAACTGTATTTAACAAACACAAAACACTTATTTATATCAAGGTCAGTCTAATAAGAAAATAATGGCCCAGCAGTCTGAATGCACTTAACTGTGGGCTGCTGGAGCAGAGAAGAAAGAGGAGGCAAGAGCGGGGTCCTTAAAGGGGCATGCATGGAGTTGATTGGATGAACTGTTCTTTCACCAAGGTTCCATGGGAAATGTAACTTGGTCATGTTACGGTTTACCTACAGGCTGCTAGAATAAAAAGTGAAGGAAGAACAGCCTGACCCTCTCCTCCGGTCTAGACACAGAATTGGTTACCAACGTCACTTAACTTCTCTATGGTTGTCCATGCTTATACATGGCACTGCTTGCTATTACAGTGGGAATCCCAACATGATGACGGGGAAGATTCAAGCATGTGAATTTATGAAAGATTCAATACTGAAGTATTGTTTCCCTGAAAATGAATGACCACGAATACCATATTTTCGCATTAGATCTTTGTGCTAGTTTCTTTTTTTAATAACTCTGAATTTTAGCACCAGTTAAAAATAAATTCTGATCTTCAGGCGACCATGCCACAGATGACTTAGATTCAAAATCTTTAAAGCAAAGGGAACATCCTTTCAACTTATAGTAGTCACACTAAATGAAACGGCTGAAATATTCACCAGAAAAATATCTGAGGATTTGTACAGATAAAAGAAAAATTAGATCTGCCATCAGGTATGGATTTTGAAACACTATTCATAAAGGTGACACAGATTGCAGTCCCCATCCAAGATATTTTAAAAGTGCTAGAAAAATATTGTAAGGCAAACAATTTTGAAGTTGGAGGCAAAAAGTGTGGTGTGTACAACTGTGGAAGACAAATACCAGATACCACCACTGCCTTGAGGTTACTCCCTCCCCCCCCCCCCCCCCAAGACACAAAAGTAAAAGGGGAGTGTTTAAAGACCTAATGTACATTCCTCCCTAAAATTCTTAGGTCTTGACAAAACGATGCACATTGTCTCATGAACCACTTACAATGAAGGGTTCCTGATCAAAAAGTCTCAGAAATTGAAAAAATCCTTCTATTTTGGACCGAAACCCTCACCCATGCTTCATCATAGAGTTCTTCCTCACATTGCTCACCAAAGTTAAACTGTGTGGGTTACAACTCCCTGAATCTGAAGGAGCCCTCCAATGTGATTGGTTCATGAGACCGTGCGCATCATTGTGTCTGGACTCAAGTAACTTTCTCCAGCATTTTAATTCTCTATAGATCCACTTGCTCCACTGCAGAGGATATAAACCATGAAAAGTAACAGAATGAATTAGAAGAGAGCTCCTAGTACCAATATTAGTTGTTAACACCCATGCAATACAATGCATGGTTTGTGATATATATATATATATATATGTATATATATAGATATATTCACTTAAAAAACCATAGGTTTCACACATGTTATAGTTAGCTGGACATTTCCCTCGTAAAAAAACTATGAAATTCCCCCGTTATAGTTAGTGCAGGCAACTATAACTCACGCGACCGCAATCCACTGCTGATGACGTCACATATTACATCACTGTATTTAGACACCTATTTACCCAGGTCTTCTTCCATTAATCTTTAGCTATACATATATTACAAATATTCATTTTTCAGAAAGACGCATATGTAATCAGTGATGTAATATGTGACGTCATCAGCAGTGGATTGCGGTCGCGTGAGTTATAGTTGCCTGCACTAACTATAACGGCAGAATTTCATTGGTTTTTTACGAGGGAAATGTCCAGCTAACTATAACATGTGTGAGACCTATGGTTTTTTAAGTGAATTTGCAAGGTTTTTTAAATGGTAATTCCTAACTATAACGTGTGTGAAACCTATGGTTTTTAAGTGACTTTGTACGGTTTTTTAAATGCTAAGTTATGTATTTATAAATATTTTTTTTTTCAGGTTTTTCACCGTGCACGCACCGTGCGCTTCGCGCACCTTGCACGCACTGTGGGCACTCGTCAAAAAAATAAATGTTTTTTTCACCCTTGGGGGTCCTTCAGTGACCCCCTGACAAAGGCTAGGGGGTCAGGAACTGTTCGCCCTGCCCCCTTTTCACGTTCTCCACCTTTGTTTTTCACTGCCTCAGACTGCGAGAGACAAAATGGCGGCTGACACTTCCTGATTTCGACCGATTCGAATGTTTACTGACATCTAACAACCAATCAGAATTGCGCTCGCTCACGTCACCGTGCGCGCACGGTGCGCGCACGGTGCGCGCTTATAGATGTATATGTACTTTTAACTGAAATTTTCTCAGGAACTACTGAACAGATTGACTCCAGATATTCAAAAGGCACATCCCTGACCTGAGGACTACCTCTCTGCCAAATGTCAAGTAATTCTGTTCAGCCGTTTGTGCTGTACCTTGGACTAAAGGTCCCTATGGAAAAATGCATGGGGAAAACGCGTTTTGGGACCCCCCTTTTTTCTCGGCCCCCGCTTGACTAATCACCCCGAGACTTTCAGGGTAGGAGCGGAGCGGAGCGCCTCACCTATTTTGACAAATTCGCGAGGATTCGTCAACCGGCGCCAAAGTTATTCAACCAACGCCAAAGTTATTCAAAATAGAATTTTCAGATTTCCTATGGAAACACGGTCCCAACTATAACTATCTACTGGCGACCGCCAGTAGATTAGATTATATATATATATATATATATATATATATAATATGCTACTTACCAGTATGCATCTGTTCTTGGCATTTAGAGCTGCAGAGTTGTACACTTTGCATAGATCGCCATCTGGTGCTGGGCCCGGATGTTTGCAGTTTGTTTTTGTTCTTTGGACAGTCTTTGGAAGTCGCGAGTTCGGTGACTCCTCCTTCAGTCCGTACTGCACATGGGCTTCGGCTCCATCCTCAGATTGTTTTTCGCCAGCAGGGAAATGATGGAGCGTAGTAATAACTGTGAGAAACCCATGTGTGTTGTATCTAAATAAGATAGACTGGAACGGATACAGGTAGCCGGGGAGGCAGGTGGGCGTGTACAACTCTGCAGCTCTACATGCCAAGAACAGATGCATACTGGTAAGTAGCATATTCCGTTCGAGGCATATGAGCTGCAGATTGTACACTTTGCATAGATTATATAGCAGTACCCAACCTTAGCGGCGACCACCGGTATCCGTTGCAGCGGTTTGAAATAGTGTCTTTAGTACAGCCTGGCCCACACTAGCTTGTTGCTTGGAGTGCACGTCTACACAGTAATGTTTTGTGAAGGTGTGCGGTGTTGACCATGTGGCTGCTTTGCAGATGTCATCTAAGGGTATGTTCCCTAGAAAAGCCATAGAAGCCCCTAACTTTCTTGTAGAGTGGGCTTTAGGTGGAACAGATAATGTTCTTTTTGCCTTTTGATAGCAAATTTGTATGCACTTTACAATCCACCTAGCTATCCCTGATTTAGAGATGGGGTTGCCTTTATGCGGTGGAGAGAAGGAGACAAACAATTGTTTAGTCTTCCTGAAAGGTTGCATTCTTTGTATGTAGTACAGTAAAGCCCTCTTAACATCAAGTGTATGTAGAGCCCTTTCCGCAACAGATTGAGGTTGCGAGAAAAAAACAGGTAATTCCACCGATTGATTGAGATGGAAGGGGGAAATGACCGTGGGCAGAAATTTGGGATTCGTACGAAGTATCACTTTGCTGTGATGTATTTGTAAGAAGGGTTCCTGTATAGTGAACGCTTGTATTTCACTAACCCTTCTAAGGGAAGTGATAGCTACGAGAAAAGCTGTTTTCCAGGTGAGGAACTGTAGCTCACATTTATGCAGTGGTTCGAAGGGCGGACCCATTAGCCTTGTAAGAACTACATTTAGATTCCATACAGGAGAAGGTGGTGCCCTGGGTGGAATTATGCGTTTAAGGCCTTCCATAAAGGCTTTAATAGCGGGCACCCTGAACAGTGATAAATGCTGTGTGTTTTGCAGGTAAGCAGCAATCGCTGCTAGGTGTAGGCGTATGGAAGAATATGCCAGGTTACACCTTTGAAGATGGAGTAGATAGCATATAATGTGTTGTATGGATGCATCTAAAGGGTTGATTGCATTGTTACGGCAGTAAACAACAAATCTCTTCCACCTTGCGGCATAGCATGCTCGAGTGGTAGGACGTCTGGCTTCCTTGATAATATTCATGCAGTCAGGGGGAAGGTTAAGGTACCCAAATTCTAAGATTTCAGGTGCCAGATCGCAAGGTTGAGCTGAGCTGGGTCCGGGTATCTGATTTCTCTATGGTTCTGAGTTAGGAGGCATGGGGACAGGTGCAGTTTTTGATGTGGTATCACTGATAGCTGTAATAGTGTGGTGTACCACGGCTGCCTGGCCCATGTTGGGGCTATCAGAATGAGCGTGAGGGAGTGCTGTTGCGGTTTCCTGACCACTAATGGAATTAGTGGGAGAGGTGGAAAGGCGTATACAAATCTGCCTGACCAGTTCATCCATTTCGCATTGCCTTTGGACAATGGGGGTGGGTATCTGGCGGCGAAGCTTGGGCATTTTTTGTTTTCGTGGGTGGCGAAGAGGTCTATCTGAGGATGCCCCCACTTGCGGAAGAATGGGCGAAGGACTTGTGGATGCAGTTTCCATTCGTGTATTTGTTGCGTTTGTCTGCTGAGAAGATCTGCCATGGTGTTTTGTATGCCTGGGACGTGCTGTGCCAGGAGAAAGATGTTTTGTGGAATTGCCCATCTCCATATGCTCTGTGCCAAGCGGGAGAGCTGGGGAGAGTGTCCCCCCCCCCCCCTGTTTTTGAATATAATACATTGCAGTCATATTGTCTGTGCGAATGAGGACTGCTTTGGCTGAAATCTGTTTCTGAAAGGATTTTAGGGCTAGAAAGATCGCCAATAGCTCCAGATGGTTGATGTGGAGCATTTTTTGCTGTGGCGTCCATAGACCTTGCATTGTGAGGTGTAGGAGGTGCGCTCCCCAGCCGGAGAGCGATGCGTCCGCTGTTAGAATCACCTGAGGAACCGGGTCCAGGAACAGCCGCCCTTTGGAAAGGTTTGTGGTGTTCCACCACTGCAGAGAGTGATGGGTGCGGCCGTCCACCAACACCAGATCCGTCAGCTGTCCCTGGGCCTGGTTCCACTGTCGTGCTAGGCACTCTTGGAGTGGACGCATGTGGAGTCTTGCATGGGGCACTATGAAAATGCAAGATGCCATCATCCCTATTAGCTTCATGAACACTCTTGCTGGGAGAGAGTACTGAGCAATGAACGTTTGGCGCAAGGCTTGTATGCTTGCGATCCTGGCTGAATTGGGATAGGCTATACCTTTGGAGGTGTCTATAGTGGCCCCGAGATATTGCTTTGTGTGAGATGGTATGAGGTGGGACTTTTGGTAGTTCACCGTGAAGCCTAGCTGGTGGAGCAGTTGGATGGTGCTGTTTGTATGTTGCACACATTGGTGGTAGGACGCGGCTTTTATCAGCCAGTCGTCTAAGTAGGGGAAGCCGCGAATATGTTGACGTCTGAGGTGTGCTGCTACTACCGCTAGGCATTTGGTAAACACCCGTGGTGCGGTGGTGACCCCGAAGGGGAGAACCGTGAATTGGTAATGCTGACCGTCCACCACAAACCTGAGGTACTTCCTGTGAGAAGGGTGTATTGGAATATGAAAGTATGCGTCTTTCAGATCCAAGGTAGTGAGAAAGTCTCCCTGACAGAGGAGTGGGAGGACTTGTTGTAGGGTGACCATGTGGAAATGGTCTGAATGTATGTATGCATTTAGAGGCCGGAGGTCCAGAATGGGCCGCAGGGTCCCGTCTTTTTTCGGTATTAGAAAATACAGAGAGTAGACCCCTAAATTTTGCTGATTGACGGGGACATGCTCTATAGCGTGTTTTTTGGAGGAGGGAGATCACGTCCTGTTTGAGCAGTGTGGAATGTTCCTGTGACATTGGACGGTGCCTTGGTGGGATATTGGGTGGGGTAGATGTTCGCTCGAGACAGTACCCTGACCGAATAATTTGGGTCACCCATTTGTCCGATGTTATGGACTCCCAGGCGTGAATAAAGTGTAGTAGTCTGCCCCCGACCGGAGTGGGATGGTCTGGGGGGAGCGAGGGGAAGTCATTGTGCGGGCGGTGTGGCAGAACGGGTGGTGTTGGTTTTGCCCCTGCCCTTATTGTTGTTGCCCCTGTATCCACCTCTTTGGTAGCCCTTTGAGAAGGTATTTTGAGGAGGGGACTTGTAGGAGGTAGAGGCGCTATCGGTGGAGTAGCCTCTGCCTGTGCTACGAAAGGACGAACGTCGAAAGGAGCGTCTAGGGGTTTGGGATTGTAATGCCCCCATAGACTTTGCTGTGTCCGTGTCCTTTTTCATTTTTTCTAATGCTTCGTCCACCTTTGGCCCAAATAGGTGTTGTTGGTCAAAGGGGTGATTTAGTATGGATGCCTGGACTTCCGGCTTAAACCCTGAGATCCTGAGCCAGGCATGACGGCGAAGCAGGACACTAGTATTTATAGCTCTAGAAGCAGTGTCCGCTGCATCGAGGGCACATTTAATGGAGGAGTTAGTAATGAGCTTTCCCTCCTGTAATAGGTCATGAGCTTTACGTTTGTGTTTCTCCGGGAGGTGTTGCATAAGAGCCTCAAGCTCATCGTAGTGTGCTCTGTCATAACGCGCAAGTAGCGCCTGTGTATTCGCAATGCGCCAGATGTTTGCGGCTTGCGAGGCAGTGCGTTTACCAGACGCATCTAAGAGTTTTGATTCCTTATCTGGCGGTGGAGCCTCACCTGAGGACTGGGAGTTGGACCGCTTTCTAGCCGTGGACACAACCAGGGAATCTAAAGGAGCAGGGCCTTTAATGTATGTAGGATCTGTGGGTGCTGCTGTGTACTTTTTTTCTATTCTGGGGTTTAAGACCCTGGCCCTGACAGGGTCTTTGAACACCTCTGCAGCATGTTTGGTAACACCCTTAAGCATGGGCAAGATGGCTGTGGATTTATCCTGAATATCAAATGTATCCAGTAAGAAGTCGTCTTCCACTGGTTCGCTATGTAGTTCCACCCCATGATAGTGTGCTGCTCTCTGCACTAAGTGGTGAAACCCTAGTGAGTCCTCCGGGGGAAATGGCCTGGATGGGTAGAGGTCATCTTGAGGCACATCTGGTATGTCAGCATTTTGGTAATCCTCCCATGGGTCTGGGGTCCCTGGGGGTGTGGGGTCCATCGGGGCGTCCGCTGGATCATAATCTGGATCCCCGTAATCCGGTTCTGGGGGCGGGGTTGGGGAGTGATGAGGCAAGGGTGGCAGAGACCTGGGAGGGAGAGGAGGTGGAGGAGGTGGAGGAGGCGGAGGAGGTGGTGGGGAGGGCACTCTGAGAGGAGATGTGGCAGAGTCCTTCCGTTTGGGCGGTGGAGGAGGAGCTGGTGTGTCAAGACGTCTTTTCTTGATAGACAAAATCAATAGCCCAGTCTTTGGATCCTTTGATAAGGTTTTTTGAGAAGGATCAGGTGTAAAAAGTTCCGTTAGCGCCGAATCATCCGCTGGCGCCGATGTTTTCGGAGCCGAGGACTTGGGTGGTTTCTCTGCGCCATGCTTTTTTGGAACCTCCGGTTTTTTCGGCGTCAAGGTAGGCTTCGACGCAGGAGCGTCGGTGCCGAGGGATTTATGCTTGTGTTTCATCGGCACCGAGAGTCGAGGCTTCGGCACCGGTGGCTTCAAAGTCGAGCTGGTCGTCACTTTCTTCGGTGCCGAACGGTGTTTATCGGCACCAGGAGTAGGCTGGCTCGAGCCCGAGCTGCCGTGAGACTTGTGATGCTTCGACACCGGGCCCGAAGGTGGTGTGATAGAAGCTGCATGTTTGGTTTTCCCTAGGCCCGGAGGCGAAGGTGTAACCTGAGTCTCTTTGGATATGGGCGCGGGGGTGGGAGGGGGTAGAGTACTCACGACCCTCTGCGCCGGTGTGATGTCCTCCAGGTCGGAGTAGTCGGCCTCGGAAGCGCTGACGATGTCTTCCTCCTGCTCGGTGTGTTGTTGCCCCGAAGCCCCGGTGTCGTCTCCGAAGATGTCCGGTGGAGCCGCGGTCGATGAGTGCGCCATGGTGCGTCGAGCTCTTCGATCCCGGATGGTCTTTTTTGATCAAAAAGACTTGCAGGCGGGGCAGTCTCTGGCCTCGTGTTCTGGAGAGAGGCAAAGGTTACACACCTGATGGAGGTCGGTGTGGGGAAATTTAGACCCACATTGTGGGCACTTTTTGAACTGAGTCCTTTCCATCGGCCGGGACCGGAGTCGAGGAGGGCCCGAAGGCCGGTGCCGATGTGTGGAATCGAGAAAGTGCCTCTACGAGAGATGAAGAAGATGAAGAAACTCGATGAACGAGGATTTTCCGTCGAGGCTGGAACCGGAAAAGTTCGAAGCCGGAGCACGAAGTATCACATCCGAGCCCGATGGCGGAAAAAAACAATTTGAGGATGGAGCCGAAGCCCATGCGCAGTACGGACCGAAGGAGGAGTCACCGAACTCGTGACTTCCAAAGACTGTCCAAAGAACAAAAACAAACTGCAAACATCCGGGCCCAACACCAGATGGCGATCTATGCAAAGTGTACAATCTGCAGCTCATATGCCTCGAACATACATATATATATAGTTTCACTGAAAAAAACAAAGGTTATAGAGACGTTGTAGTTAGGCTGCGGTTACACTCATACAAAACCAGTTCTAATTAGTAGTCATAGTTGGCTGAGCCAACTATAACTCGCGCCCCTCCGCAATGCACTGCTTATGACCTCACATATAACATTAATCATGACATGGTCAGTGACCTCATAGCCGAGTATGCTATTGCTTGGCGGGAGCACATAGCAAACTGCAATGTTCCAGGGGTGGGCACCCCGTAACATTGCTAGAGCCAGCCCTGGGGGTTGGCAGTCCCCTAGGGCCACCTAGGGCTCCATGAGGGGGCCTCCCTCCTTCCTTGATTAGGGGTTGCGAACAGTCTGGGAGGGGGAATGACACCCCCCCTCCCATTTTACAGTTTGGCCCCGGGGAGGCGGTGGTGCCCGGGGTCTCTGTGAGGCCCCCCAACCCAAACTTTCAAAGCCCGAGGGCAGCGGTTGTCCCCAGGGCAGGGGGCTCCGTGATGCCCCCCGATATTTTTATAAATAGCCCCAGGGAGGTGGCGGTCTCCGGGGGCAGGGAGTCCACAAGCTCCCCCCCACTATATTAAATTAGCCCTGGGGAGGTGGCGGTCCCCGGGGCTGCGGACGCGCTCACACGAATTCATCATTAGAAGTGCCCCTGGGAGGCGGCGGCGGCCCCCGGGAATTTGATAAACCCTAAGAAGAGGGCCCAATTTGTCATATGCCCCCGGGACTTGGCCTATCTGGGGGTTATTCTAAATTGCTTTTTAAACGTTTTCATTTTGCAGTAGATTCACCGGTTATTGGCAAAACAAACAACGCTTTTACCTATGGAAACTTTGGTCTTAACTAGGGCGGGGTCCCAAAACACGTTTTCTTCAAGTTATATCTATGGGGAATTTTCATTTTTTGAACACTACTACAGCCCGAACCACTGAACGGAATCACACCAAATTTGGCAGAAAGCTAGATGTTGGTTCAGATTGCGTATTTTGTGTGATTTGGTGGCAGCCATTTTTTTTTAACATTTTTTGCGGGACTCTGCTTCAATCCAAGTCTCACAAAAAATTTTTACTGAAAAAGAAGAAAAGGGGGCAAGGTCGAAATACCCCGGCCCCCTAGGCCTCTTGGGGAGGTTCCACGAATGGCCCAAAAAAAATGAAAATAAATAAAAAATAAAAATAAAAAAACAATGGGATACACAGATCCTGCCCAACAGTTTTAAAAAATGAAGCGTGGGCTGCCGGGTGGGCCTGGACCCGGGCGCATTGTAATAAAGAAGAGTGGTGCATGCCACCCCTTCCTGGGGCTTATCTATGCTCCGTGGACCAACTCCTCCCTGGGGCTTATATATTTAACAATGGGGGTGGGGAGGGGGAGGGGGGGGCTCTTTGAACTAGCCTAGGAGTAGCCAAGTAACGAGTAGATCCTAGAATCCTTAGTTGAACGTCATAACTGAGGAGAGATGAAAGGAAACACAAATGGGGAAATCTTAAAACCTTACTTAAGGATTAGAGGGACACGGAGCCTGGCCAAGTAGAGCCATAGAGCTAAAGATAATCCAACTATGGATTTGCCCATTGAGGGTCCCTTAGAAAGTGTGCGAAAAGACATTAGGACAAATCAATCTAAGAAGGCAGGGATTGCATGGTATTTCTAATAAAACTCACCAGAAGGTTTACAATTATAAACAAAAATCATAAAGAGACAGCCTGGATGGACTCAGAACTCAAAACCAATATAGAGATGCAACTGAAAAGTTCTTATGTTTCCAACTACAATATTACACTGGGGGAAGCTTGTGCTCTAAGCTGCAGACTCGGTGAACAGTCAATGAAAGAAGTCAAGGAAGCCACTGAGGCACATCCAGTAATTCAACGACTAAACAAGGAACTTTCAAAAGCCTTAGCTGAGAGAATGCTTTATGGAAACTGGTCATTTTTGTTTTATTAGAAGCGTTAAACAAACGGTTGCTATCAAAGGGGAAACTCTGAATCTAACCGAAGTGCTTCTAAGACAGCACCCTGATGCTAGTCCAGTATCCCCAAAAACAGACATACCCACAGTATTGACACTAAAAGTAGTGCGCACATGATGAAAGGTTTAACCAAGCAGAAAGAAAACAAATTGTGCAAATCTTCCAAGAAAGGAGATCAAACATCTTTCAGCTGACTAGCAGCATTGTCTTTCAAGCAAGTCCTGCAATTGACTGCGGCAGCTGCTATCACACAGACACACTGCATCTTAGTGCAAAACACCAGTACTGTGAATCTTGCTGAGACTGAACAGCAGAAGAAGGGCAGCCACAGGAACGCAGAATTTGCAGGGAGGCAACTTAATACCATATATGAAAAGAATTTAGAGAGAAGCCCTAAGGTACACACAGAACAGAAGCCCTGTAGATAAGGTATACAGGAATTGGGGTGCAGAGTCTCAAACAAAAAGTGTTATTTCGGGACAAGCACTGAATGTCACTGCCGTATTAGTTTTTAGCACACATGCCCAGAGGAGTGCGTTAGACAAGTCCAACAGAGGAGAAATTATTTAAGGAAAGAGTGGGAAAACAAACACAAAAAAACCCACACACACACACCCCACCTGTGTGGCTCCTCTTCTGTTTGAGAGCTTTCAGAAGTAGGCCAGGGAGCTATGCTGTTTTTGCTTTACCAAGGTGCACACCCCTGGGCTTCTCTCCTTGTTAATGTGGTTGTGGGATGGTCCTCCCCTTCCATAATACAGCTTTTTATCCAATCTACAATATTGTCTTTGAAGAATAATAAACACAAAAGTACATGGTCTGAAGGGGTTTCATTCAGATATCCAATATGTCCACTAAAGGTTCCCTTCTTCAATCCGCAAAATACAAAATGATACAAAGACACTCTCCATATCAAATGAGCAGCCAATTAATATAGAGCTATAAAAAGCGCTTTTTTTTTTCAAAAACAAACAAATTGAACACTGCCACCGTGTACCACACCATACCACAGATCAGCAACATTAAGGATTTCTAGCTAAAGTTCAGCATAAATGAGCAACTGTACAACTTGCAGGTAGGCAATTTGTACCATAGGTACCTATTTTCTACACACCTGCAATAACTTTGCTATGTACTCTGCTTGCGGACGGCTTCTCGACACTTTGCTTAACTTTGGTCTCAGAGATTCTAATTGAATATAAAAACATAAAAAGTTACTTAGGACACTAACAATTATAGGGTAAACGCATGACTAATGAAATGGTTTCAACATAAACACAGAACTGCAATAGTAAAACCTTAAATGTCCTGTAAGTAACCAAATTTCCACAAAGCAAATATACATTGACATGTTATCCCATTTGAAAAATCCATACAAATACAAGAGACAAGTTGGTGGTTGTAGTAACTGATTTCTTATGCTTATCTAACAGTTTGTTCTTGTCAATGCACATTTTTCATGAATGCTATTTTCCCGATATTCAAGTGAAGCTGATCAGATAATGAGACATGCGAGTATATGAATGTTAGTTTGGGAAGCCCAAACAGCTACCCCAGAGGGTGTCCCGGTGCTATATGATGAGAAAAATGAACCATAGAGGAAAACCACTGAAGGTTAAAACGCTTTCAGATATTTTTTTAAACACCAGGGAAGGTGCTCTCCTTACCTCCAAGGGAAGCAGATACTATGATTTGGCTGCCGGGGTGGGGGGAGCACACCACCCATTTTGGTTGTATTCTAGGTGCAGTAAAGGGAAAAGTACTCGCAGATCTTAACAATCTCTTTGGGCTGTAGACCTGTACCAACGTTTGGAGATATAGGCCCTGCCTGATTCACTGCTAGACAGTGGAGGAGCATGGTCTTCAATAACACCCTCTTGTTGCCGGGAAGCCAATGCAAACCCCACAGATGTTTTCAGACAGATACATGTCTTGGAAGCTTTAGTACTAGACAGGCTTTTGCATTCTGGACTGTCTGAAGTTGGTGCATGGCGTTTCTAAGCAAACTCAAAAAGGGAATTGCTACTGTCTAATCTTGAAGTAATCGCTGCCGGAATAAAATCTTTCTAACTAGATGCAGGTAGAAAGTCCAGAATTGTTTTAAGCAGATTAAGAAGCCGATACAAATAGAAGACTGTCAAAATCCAAGAATTGAATGAAAAAAACTGGTGAAAAAGAATCCCCAAATGTCTTGCTTTTGCCGAAGGGATGGATACTTGACCCAGCTCAGGAAGACACCGAGACAGAGTCCAAATGGAGCCAGGAGCCCCAAAATCGAAGACCTTAATCTTCGAGTAATTTAGGTGAAGGCAGTTTTTATGCATCTGCTTAGCTGCAGACAATACAGTCTCTAAACAGGTCTTGCGTGTGCAAGATGTGCCCCGAGATGGACACTATGAGCTGTATATCGTCAGCTTAGGAGAAACAGTATTACTGTGCGATTTGAGTCAATGGATCAGGTACCTGTTACCAAAAGTGGTGTGTAGCTAGGAGCCTTGAGGGACTCCTTGCTTTACAAGACAGATGTCAGATTTAGAAGGCCCAACACAATTCTGTGGGAGTGGGTCAATAGAAACGAGTGGAGTCACTTTACAGCTGAACTATAGATCCATTTGCTGTGCTAACACTTCCGCTAGATTGTATGAGACAGTGTTGAATGCCACAGAGAGATCTAATAGCATCTGCCGGCTCGACCATCACTGTCCAGGATGAAGCAAATATGTTCAGACACACGCTGAAACATGATTTTAGTGCTGTACTTTTGCCTAAAACCTGACTGTGAATCATCAAGCAACATGTTGCTCTAAATAAACAAAAAACTTGAAAAACACCATTTGCTGAGTAACATGCCTTTCCAGAATCTTAGTAGGGCTGCAAGCATTGAAGTAGGCCAGAAAAAAGCCACAACAGTGTGGTGTTGGGTTAATTTATCATTGCAACTTGGACCATAATAGCCTCAAAGGAAGTGTTGATTAGCTTACTGCGCTAGGGCAGATTGTATGGAAGCTCAGCTTAAGACGTTTTGGAGAGCATGGACCATACGGAGAGCTTGTGGAACAAGTTGATAAGCGAGTTTTGATATCTTCCAGGGACTGCAGGGAAAGCACACAGAGCATGTGAGAAGTTCTTCTGTAACAATAAATTATTCAACAGCAGGTTGAGCATCAAAGCTTTAATAGATGTCAGCAATTGTCCTGACAACCCCCCCCACCACCCCCAAAATAAAACAGCGAAGCTAATTTATCTCTTGAAAAGAAGGGGGGCATGAAGGATGGCAATAGCGAGTCACCTTTAGAAACAGACCAATAAAGCAATATTCAAACTTTTACAGACAACTGAAGTTTGGAGAAAACATTTTTGGGTGGTCCACGTCAGAACGTATTATTTATAATTCCAAGCTAAATAAATTACTACATATTAAAACGTGGATTATTAGTTGGCACCATCCTAGTTAGGTCACGTAAAGGGTTTCCATTTTTTAAACCTGAGCTCAACCCTTTGTAGCCATGGCACAGAGCAGACTGTCTTAACTGAAGAAAGTGTGTAAAGCATTTAAAAATAACAAAACATGTAACAAATCGAAAACACAATAAAAACCCAACTCCAATTAAAAAAAAGAGAATATTTTAGTGAACACAGCAAAATGATACAAATCCAATAAGGGGAACTCGAGATACGAACTTTTAAAATTGTAGATAAAAATAGCACTGAAAAGCACAAAGCACCAACAACATGCAACTGGTTGTGCTAGCCCAGGACAAGGGTAAAGTTTAGGACCGACCATTATGAAGCGTGGGCTGGATACAGAGACTCAGTTCATCCTGCTTGAAGTTTTATCTTGTGACGCTGAAATGGAAGTCGAAAATCAGTAGTGATGCAAGGCAGCAAGTTGAGGCCTAGATGTGTTTCTCAAGGCCGTATAGCCATCGGACGAAGTGCAAAGGATGCCATTGACTTTTGGTTGGAAACCCGAAACATGAGAAATTCAAAATTTGCACTCAAGGAAGATCCCTCGTTGGCCAAAAACGTTTGGCGCCTTCGCATGGTGAAGATTTCTACCTTCGGACTTGATCACTTTTTATGAGCACAGCTTGCTCCAGAGGGGCAAGGCTTCAAGCCGTGGCTGGATGGAGCTACACAAGGCCGGATACCTTCTCCGTGCAGTACAAATCAGTGTTATCCAGTTTGTAATGAAAAACAAATATTTCCTTAGTTGTGCGACATCTATTATAATCAGTTTTACCTCAAAAGCAAAAAAAAAAAAACGAAATATAATCGCGCCAGCTCAATTTGTTTGTAGCCAGACACAAAAATACCAGTCTTAAGTGTTCTAATCAGACCACATTTGGGCAAAGAGATCCAGGTACAGGAGCTCTTGTATAAACATTGATGCAGAGAAAATACCATGCTTCATTTAATCTCAGATGCCATTTTCTCTCAACACATTGCCTTGTGCCTTTTAGAACAGACAGCATACCATGTGCAACATGTAACAGCGAATTGCAATATGTGTTTTTCTTCTAGAAGTAACACCCTATGATCTTTCCTAGCCCTCCTATCCTTCTCTCCACTGTAAGAAATCGTTACATAACCCCTTCTACAACTTCCCGGCAGAGAATCTCCTGCCCTCTGGATGTACAGAAAGGCATTGCGCTTAGAAATCTCTACTTCTTACTGTTAAGAGCATTGCTCTCTATTAGTTTGCAGACCATATTTGAAAGGCATTATGCCATTTGGACATTTAGATAGAGGATAGAAAAATATGGCTCACTTAGGCTAGTTCTGTTCTTTGTTTGACCAGCCGTCACAAGAGGCCTCCAGGACAATTACTGTGTTAATTACCAGAGCATTCGTTCAGGAGACAAAGGCAATATAAAAGGCAGAGATCTCAAAATTCCAAAAGATTAGGGAGAAAACACTATTTTTAAGTTACAAAGTCCCAAAAAGTGTAAACAATCTAGCAAAAGAAAAGCTGCCTCAAATCATGGAGGGTGACCAGACGACAATAAGAAGGTAAATACTGAAAAGATCTGTTTGGGAAGCAAGTCTCCAGACTTCGGAATTACTGAGCTCATATACTGATAAGATTTACAATGCAATTGGTCTCGCCTTTGGGGTCCAATGTGCTAACTACCAGCACATTGTGAGACGCCCCTCCTAAAAAAAACTTTAAAAAAAAAAACACAATCTGGAAGTGTAGTATCCTCTTAGCAAACACAGTTACGAAAAGAGGAGTATTTTGGTGAGCAGCCAGCAAAGCCAAGACAATCTAGGCTAATGCTTTGTAGCTGCTGAAGAAGGAAGAGTGGAAACATAGATTTATGACTAGTTGGGGACCTGGCTTTCACAAATCAAAATATAGAAGTCAGATGAGAGATGACGCCGGCTTGTCTTTGTGACACAAACCTTTCAGAAATAACACACAGTGAACACAGGGACTTCTTCACAGGCCAGTGAACTTAAAGAACAATATAAGAACCAGTTTAACGCATTCATAAACAAGTACAGATTTGGATGTGATAAAATCCACCAACACTAGGAGAACATTACACTGTGCCACAGCACATTGCATCTAAATCAAAACACAACTCGCATTCCTAAATCAAATGCTTTGCTGCCTTATGTAAAGTGATACTTCGCACACACCACAAAGCAGCCAGAGCCGTGCAGAGTGCATGTTGATTCTACACCAGGAAGTCTATGTACTAAGCGTGATGGTCTAGGAGTGCAGGCACAAGCCTTTGGCACTTTTCTTACCACAAACAGGAGTGTAAAGCCGTAGGTGTTTTACTTCTCATATTCACAGATATTGTTACAGCGAACAGGCAACATCAGTGTACATTAGTGGGAAAAACATGACCATTTCAAATTTCAAACTATCAAAAGTAATCAACATTACACTGAGATTGATAATATCATCATTAGGTCAAAGGAGTGGGAAGTAAAGAATTAGCCCCTGGATTTCGGAGTACACACAGCAGTAATCCACCAAGCCTTTCCCAAAATTATTTTACCCTTGAGACGGATGTGTGCGCGCAAGTTGGTATGAAACGATTGTGTATATTCCACTTTTATATGACACTAAGTTTGTTCATATAATCTAAGGTTGGATTTAAAAAAAAAAAAAAAAAAAAAGTCTTATAAAATGTATTATTCCAATCAAATCTAGCACTCTGCCACAAGAAGGGTGTATCTAATCATGATCAACTGCTATTGCATATTTTTAACCAAAGCGATTGATTATTCGCAAGTGGTATCATCATTAAAAAAGTGCCATCAGAAAAATTTCATCATTTAGTTGCAAGCAATATCAATGTGGGAAACCGAGCTCTTACTCAAGAGGGAGCAGCTGCTTAGAGGGAACTGGCTTATAAAACGATATTGTATGTGACGTGAATCAGGCAGCCTGGCTGTAAGGCAATTGGCTAGAAGGACTTATGTCTCATAATATTTCGATAAACCGTAGCCTGGTGAGCTGAACTCGCTAGACCTGCACCAAAGCCTGAACTTGACACAGTTTCCTTTGCTTGGAAAGGCCCGGTCTGAGCTGCTGCTTTTAGTAAGAAAAGAAGCAATCAAACAAAACTTCAAGGCGGTATACCGACAATCGAAGGCAAGTCTGCAAAAACACACCTAACAGCAGTCAAGAGCTGCTCAAGGGACACAACGCAGATTTAAGAAACTGAAAATAGACTCCCTGTGCTGTACGCAAGTCTGAAAAGAAAAAAAAAGAAATAGCAAATAGTAGAGGACAGACAGGCCTTAGATTGTATCATATAAGGAGGAGGAAGTCTCTGGGCACTCTGCTTGTCAGTGCGCTTTTCCAGAAGCAGGAGCTGAAGTTGCTTTTCGTTGCTGCATCAGGTATAGAAACACGAAAGGCAACGGAAGAGAAGGCTGGGGAAAGGTGAACAACATAATAGGCCCACCGCCTTTTGAAAACACTGTATGACAAACTATAAAACACCGAAAGCGAGTACAAGGGAAACACTAAAAACGAGCTCGAGGACCCAGCAGACTGGCACAGCTAAACTCACAGGTCGTCGCCCTGGAGTCACCGCAGTCTTTTCAACAAATTAATTACAGCGGGGTGGCTTTTGTGGAGCATTCTCCTCCTCACCCTGGAAGTCGGATTCTGCAGGGGCGCCTCTCACCACTACCATCTTGCTAGCCGAGCATTGTAGACATTAATCATGACAGAACTAACAGTAGAAAGTAAGATGCGACCACAGTGAAATCCTCCTGGGAGAAGGGGTGTGGCCATTTGCCTAAACAAAGAACACCGAGAGGGATAGGATGTAGAGAGCAGACTATGTAGTCATATCCACCAAGGGGACCTTCCTCCATAACAAAATCCATGCCAACACCAGCAACTCCAAGAAACTCTTCAACATCATTCAGGAATTCACTAAGCCCCCCAGTGAAGCCACGGATGTCACACCCTCACAGGACCTCTGAAACAGACTCCGCTCCTACTGCCACCTGAAGATAAGATCCCTCTACTACAACTTCAAAGAAGAGACCCGGGACACTGAACCCCCTCCTTCCCCCAGCAACGACAGCCAGCCCACCATCTCCTTCTAGACCCCAGTCACCACCGAAGATACCGCTTCAACCATGAAAAGCATTCACTCAGGAGCCCCCATGGACCTCTGCCCTCCGCACATCTTCCATAGAGACGACGCTGCCAGAGCACCCGAGCTACATCGAACCGTCAATGCCATTTTCGAAGCAGGCACATTCCCAGACGACTGGAAGCCCCTCCTCAAGAAGCCCTCAGCAGATCCGACGAACCTCAAGAACTACCGACCCATCTCTCTCCTCCCTTTCACGGTCAAAGTCACAGAGAAGATCGTCAAACTAACTAACTTCATCGAAGAGAACTCCATCCTCGACCCCTCCCAATCTGGATTACGCAGCAACCACAGCACCAAGACCGCCCTACTTGCCACCACAGACGACATCCACACCCTCCTCACCACCACAGATGACATCCGCACTCTCCTCGACCAAGGCCACACCACGGCCCTGATCCTGCTAGACCTGTCTGTAGCCTTCGACACCGTCTCCCACCGCACACTCACCACTAGACTCCACAACACCGGCATACAGGGAGCCGCCCTCGACTGGCTCCGCTCCTTCCTCACCAGCAAGACCAAAGGGATCAGACTCATGCCATTCTTCTCTGAACCCACAGAGATCTACTGCGGAGTGCTCCAGGGATCGTCGCTCAGCCCCACGTTCTTCAACATCTACATGGCCCCCCTCGCCGCCACCGTCAGACAGCATGGAATCAGCATACTATCCTACGCCGACGACACCCAGCTCATCCTCTCCCTCACCAAGGACCCCCCACACCACCAGACTCCGCTTTCAGGAAGGAATGAAGGACGTCACATCCTAGATGAGCAGCAGCTGCCAGAAGCTCAACTAGAAAAAGACAGAAGTCCTCGTCCTCGGACCCGCCCCCTCTGCATAGGACAACACCTGGTGGCCCACCGCCCTCGGCAGCCCCCCCACGGACCACGTCCGGAACCTCAGCATCATAATGGACTCCTCCCTCACTATGAACCGACAGATCAATGCCGTTGCCTCCACCTGTTAACACCTTTCACATCCTTCGCAAGACCTTCAAATGGGTCCCTCTGAATCCAGAAAGACCATCACCTACGCACTCATAACCAGCAGACTGGACTATGGAAACACCCTCTACACCAGAATCAACAAATCCCTGCTCCGCAAGCTCCATACCATACATCACCCAACACCTGCGGAACCTCCACTGGCTCCCCGTCGCGAGAAGAGAGTAACCTTCAAGATACTCACCCACACGTACAAATGCCTCCAAAACACCGGACCCCAATATCTCAACGAAAGAATCTCCTTCCACGTACACAAGAGATACCTCAAATCCACCGACCTCACAGAAACCCTGCGCATCCGCAGTTCCAGAACGGGTGGAAAGACCTTCTCCTACATCGCGGCAAAGACCAGGAACGAGCTCCCTATCAACATCAGACACGCCCAGACTCTGCACACCTTGAGGAAGAGCCTCAAGACCTGGCTCTGACTGATGCGGAGCTGCATCCCCCTTCCCGCACAGCACCTTGAGACCCTCATGGGTGAGTAGCGCGCTTCACAATTTCCCAATTGATTAACTGATTGATCTATTAATTTATGCGTTAATACGCTGTACAGTGTGATGGCCAACCAAAACGTTCTCTAGGTCAAATCGCCAGAAGAAGAGCTAAGCACCCAAAAGAGGGACTTTTACAGAAATGCACCAATAAGAAGCCAGCAGTTCTGAATGCCATAGATAGTAACCAATGGCAATCGGTGGGTTTGCCAAACCATACAGAAAAGATGTAACATGTTGATCGAAGCTCGACCTAAAAATTACATTAAAAGGCTAAAATGCATAATTTACAGCAGCAAACCAGATCAATTTTCTAGGTGAAGTACATTTTACATTAAATACACTTTTTTCTTTCTAATTGTATTTATTTGGGTGTATTAGAAAGCACCGAGTGCTGCCTTCCAACAACTACCTAGCACCCTGTCTGTGTTTTTTTTGGTGTCTTCAGCAGTCACTGTTGAATATAGTCTAACAAAATGTAAATCTTTTTTCTAATGCAATATTATTTGTTAATATCCTTGCATGTGCAGAATCTCACTCAATGTAGCAGCCTCTTGTTTCCTTGCAATCCCGGGCCCCCTCCCATTGGAAACATCTTTCAGGGCACCACACACGCCACTAAAAGATAAAACATACATCACACCTAACCATGCAGTTTCTATTATTGTCAGAAAATTACTGCCAGACTATGGAGTTTTAGTAGCCATGACCATAAGTCAGTCTGTTGTAAAAATGCATAGGGTTGCGTCTAGTAAGATAGCACATACAGGAATGACTGAATGGATTCAAAATGTGGCATTACACTCCTAGCTCTTGCAGATGAGGCAGGTTGCAACCATAATACACAAAACTGGTTATTCTTCTGTTTTTAGTTATCAGTAGACAGGAAGCTAGAAGGAGGATCACCTTCAAGCTCTGTCTCTATGTTCAATATAGCATATACATAGGTCTTATAAGGATACTAAAGGAAGGTCACAGAAGCGCATTATACACTCCAAGAAATCTCAGCATTTACGAATTGGTCGAGAGAATCATTGCTGACGTTTTTAACCACCAGATTATTATTTGTCAGCAATTGATTTGCTTTAATATACACATATGAAACTTCAGAGATTTGACAGCAAATCCTGCAAACTATGAAAACCCACCCTTAATCTGATGTCACATTAACTAAATAAATCCCTTTTCCATTTAGCTGGTCATTTTCTCTAATTTAAGTATGAAACTGGGAAATCAATATCAAAGAAGAAAAAAAAGAGGCAGCGTGTCAATTTTGTGTCACTTCTGGCATATGCTTAAATAAATCAGGATGTCGCTTGTAAGGTTTATGGAAGTTCTGGTCCTGTCAGAGCTCTGGCTCTGCTCCACTTCCAGGCCGTAAACAATCACAGGGGTGGCAAGGCTTACGAAAAGTCCAGCTCCTGTGGGGCCGACATCTGTAATGGAATTCAGGATATAAAAATAAATGCTGGTGGCCAGTAATTAAGAGGGGCAGTGTTGAACCCACCAGACAAACTGTGCATCCAAAGTGTTGTATTTGTATGGCACAGCTCATCCCTCATGAAGACAGATTTGAGGACCTGTGACGCACCTCACGGAACAGCCAGGTCTTGAATTTCTTGTGGAAGTTAAGGAGTAGAGTGGCAGTTAGGATGTGTAGAGGGAGTTCATTCTAGTATTTCACGGCTTTGAAGAGAGAAAGTGCGTCCTCCCGTCTTGCTTCTAAGGATGAGGGGTTTAGTGTGCGGGAGAGCGAGGTAGCGTGCAGCTGTCTGGAGGGTTGATAAGAGTTAGAGTCTGTCTTTGAGGTACGTTGGTCCTGTGGGGAGCCTTATAGGCGTGGATGAGCAGCTTGAATTTGCAATGTTTCTGCCAGTGTAATTCTTTGAGGTAGGGAGTGATGTGGGAACTTCTGGGGACATCTAGGATGAGTCTAGCAGCAGTGTCTTGGATGGTCTGTAGTCTTTGCGTGAGTTAGATGGAGATGGCAATGATGAGTGCATTGCTGTAGTCTAGGCTGCTGGTGATGAAGGCCTTGGCGACCATGCATCTTGCGTGCTTTCTGAGCCATTTGAAGATCTTATGAAGAATTCTAAGGATGTAGTAGGATGCAATCATGGTGTTGACCTGTTCGTTCAGCAAAAGTTTGTGGGTAAAAATGATGAAGAGATTTTGGTGTGGTGTTTTGGAGGGGCGAGGTTTGACGGCCAGCAGGAGGAGTCCCTCTGAAAGCTCTGATTTCTGAAGATCAGGATGTTAGTTTTGTCCGTGTTGGGTTTGAGGCAGTTCTCTCGCCTCCAGTTGACTACGCTGGACAAGCAGTCAGTGAAGCTGAACCTGGTGGTGTTGTGTTGGTGAGAGAGAGGATGAGCTGAGTGGAATTGGCGTATAAGACAATGTTGATGCTGTGAGTTCCAATGATGCGGGTGAGAGGTGCCATGTATTAGATCAGGGTTGGGCTAGGGGCAGAGCTCTGGAAGACTTCACAGACATGCTTCTTGTGTTCGGAGGTTAAAGTGGAGAGTGACTATGTCCCCTTGGAGAGGAAGGAGTTGATCCAGTTCACAGCAGGTCCTTAGATACTAGAATCTTGGAGTCTGGTGATGAGTGTACCATGACAGACAATGTCGAGAGCATCTGTTTCTCCTTGGTCCATGATTGAATGGATGTTGTGTGCTGCCAGGAGGGTGGTTTCCATGCTGTGGTTGCTTGGGAACCCTGACTGGGTTGAGTCCAGGAGGTGGTGCTGTTCAAGATGAGCCGAGAGCTCCTTGTTGATCTTTCTCCAAACATTGGCGGGAAGGAGAGAAGCTAAAGGTTGCCTGAAGTTGTTGAGATCTTTCGGGTTGGTCACAGGTTTCTTCAGGAGAGCTCTGACCTCTGTGTGTGTTGAGCTGTATGTAAGGGATGATACTGCAGAAGATGGAGGAGTTGACGATGGAGAAGAGGTTGGCGCTGATCAATATGCTTCCCAGGTGGTGAGGGCAAGGGTCTGTGGTGGACCCAGAGTTGATGGTCTGCCTGATTCTGGTGGTGTCTTCTGTGGTGAGGAGATTCCAGTTCGTTAGGGGGTGGGTGCTTGATGATGTCCTCTATAGTGTGGTGAGGTGCAAAGTTGGTGAAGATCTTGAGTAGTTTGATGTAGAAAAAAGTTGGAAACGTCATTGCAGAGGGTCTGTGAGGGGGTGATGGAGGCTACTGTTGGGATGGTGAATTATTTGACTATGTTGAAGAATTATTTGCCAGAGTTGGGGCAGGATTAGAGTCTGAGCACGGAGGGCCACTTTCCTGTCTTCTTTGATCTGTGCGTAGTACCTTCTGCATGCAGATTTGTAGGAGTCTCTGGCGGTATTGTCGGGGCTGGTTCTCCACCTTCTTTTCAGCTGTTTGCAATAGTGTTTAAAGTCTCTTAGGTCTTCCGTGTACCAGCATGCATGAGCACACGTTATTATGTGTCTGATCCTCTTCGTGGGGGCCAAGGCATTGGCACAGTCTGTGAACCAATAGCTGAAGGTAGATAGGTTGTTTAGTAAGTTACCTGTGTGTGTGTGGAGGGGGTGGGTAGGCTGGCTGGCTCTGAGGGTGTGGGACCAGTCCGCTTCTGTCATGTTCCAGTTGAGACCGAGGTGGATGGTCAGTGATTGTTGGCTAGGGTGGGGTGCGGTGATATAGAAATGTACAATGGAGTGGTCTGTCCATGTAAGCAAAGTGAAGTGGCAGGCGTTTACCTTGTTGCTGGCTGTGATGTTTGGGTCAAGTGTGTGTCCGGCGGTGTAAAGCAGGCTGTGTACGAGTTGTGTGAATCCGATGCTGTCAAAGCTTTCTAGGAGGTTAGTGTTGTGCTCCTTTTGGTCCCCAAGATGAAAGTTGAGGTTACAGAGTAGAAGGAAGTCGTTGGTTCTAATGGCGATGGGGAGTGATTTCATTGGTGATGAGGTTGCTGAAGGTGTGCGGGGGTTCCTGGCAGTCGATAGCGAGGGGTGCCTGAGATGGTCGTGAAGTGGTTAAGATGTGGATGGAACTGCAGGTGTTCCATGAGAGAGGATGGTTCATGCATTGGGGTGGTGCAGGTAATAGTTTCTTTGTGGATTATTGCAATGTCTCCTCCAGGTTTGTGGAGACTGTTGCGGCGGATAATCTTGTAGCTGGGTTGGGCCACTGCGATTGCGGGGGTGGTAGGTGGTCCGAGACAAGTTTCGGTGAGGAAGAGTAGGTCGGGGAGTGAGTGTCGATGAGGTACCAGATTTCGGTAGTGTGTGTGCAGAGAGATCTTGTGTTGAGGAGCATGCAGGCAATGCAAGATGAGGTGTGAGCAGAGGGTGGTGTGGGGGGGTGCTGCAGGAGCAGCAGCAGTGAGCGCATGAGAAGGGTCCTGCGTACGAGTTGGGGTGGTGTAGGGGCTGCAGTTGTGTCAGTCTGGTGCTGAACGCTAGCAAAACAGTGGTGGTAGAATAGCAGTGGTGGTCTAATGGACAAGGGTCTGTGGCGCTGGGTGTGGTCCAGGCACGTACGGGCTGCCATTACAGGGGTTCTAGGAGGCAGGGAGAGGGCAGGAAGGCACAGCGGGATAAGGCACAGAGGTGAGCAGGGAAGGGGGGTTGTACACGTGAAAAGCACAGGATGGGGAAACAGGGGGTCTCTGTAATGAGGGGAGAAGCAGATGGAGAAATGGGTACTAATACGGGTACAAGAGAAACAGGCACAAAAGACACAAATACACAAAAGCCACATGAACCAATGAAGGCAAACGGGAACAGAAGAAGAAAAAGGCACAAAGAGCACAAGAGCCAAAGAAGGCAAACCGGCACTGATGCCAAACACAAGAAACCACAGAAGGCGGAGTGTGAAGCAAGAGTGTGGGTGAAGAGAGTGAGAACAGAGAGCAGAATGGAAGAAGGAGAGAGAGGGACGGAGCGCAGTGAGGTGGGGCCTTGTGGCAGATGGCCGTGTCAAAAAGGGCCTTAGACTGGTCAGAGAACCAGTCCAAGGTAAGTAGGAGCAGGGGCCTGAGCCCCTGCTCCACACCAGGAGATAAGAGTTCCATTTGTGTGGTGATTTCATCTTGCCTGGTATCTTTGCTAGAACGGAGAGATGACAAATTCTGTGAGCTTGCGAGCAGTGAGTAGGATCGTCACTCCCCATTGTTTGCCCTGTTGGTGCTGCTGCAGCAGGGAGATTGTATGGGAAAGAGCTCTGCAGAGAACATAACGTTGGGACACCACTTTAATTGCACATAGGACCACTACATGACTGCCTCTAATTGGTAGTTAAGAAACACAAAGAGCTACCTACAGCTAAAACATAGGAAATCTGGCTTACTCCACCCAAGGCCCTGTTCTCATTTGAGGAGGAAGAGAGAGGATCATCAATAAGTGACGACCCAGATCAGGTCTCTTCCAAGAAGCTGGGGTAAATCCGCAACCTACACAACACCACAAAAAATATGGACCAGTGATTTCAACTGATAACATACTGCTATTGATAGAAAAGTGTTAGAATGCAGCCGGTGCTTCACTGCAAAATCTTTGTATCTCGGTAGGAACCTTGGAAACCTCTGATCTCTAGAGACAGACACCAAAATTCATTGTGACTTGAAACATTGTGGAGACAGGGCCATGGTTTGCTTGGATACCACATTGGATTCTAGAGGCTGGTTGAGATGTCATAAAGAGATACTTTTTATGAATACAGAGATTCTGACCCTCCTTGAGAGTATCAATGCCAAAGGCAGCAGGAAAGCAAGCAGTTATACTGTGGGTGTAAAAGTTTGGTTTTACCTAATAAGAGCAGATACACACAGCAAAAAAGGTGATAGCTAGAGAAACTCAAGAATTTCAGTCCTTGAAAACTGTACCAACCCTATTGCACCCCATCATATTAAGAGCTTTGTATGAGTGGAAAACCCATGGGTTTATGAAAGAGTCAGCAGGGGCCTCTTTGGAAATTGTGTTGGGTAAGCTACAGGTTAGAAAATGTGGTCAATTTGGTGGAGCAGTCCGCCTATTGGCCCTTTCAATGCCCTGGCTTCAATTTCTGCGCCATAATGATTACAATTCTCCAACTTCAGGAGCATGTGACTGGGGGGCAAATTATTTTTTTCTTACATTTTGTCTGTGTAACATCTATCCTCCCCTCCAACTCCCTTGGTATTTCTTTTATCCACTTATTTCTCTTCCTTGTTTTGATGGGGATTTGAGTGATGCATGATACAAATGATTCTTAGAGAAGATGAAACAGTTCTGATATGTCTGTGTTAAGTCCAAGAAGTCATATGCCCTAATAATCTAACCTAAATAAATACTGTCTCCAAGTCAGCATTGATGGATGCTCAGTTTAAAAATTACTTGCTGCAGGAGAGCTTTGAATTTCCATTCCCTGGGTCCAGCCCCTGCGGGTTTTCTCTCCACATCTTACAGTAAGTAGGTGCAGTGCTCTTTCTGAAGTGCTTAATTCGGCATATGCAGTCCTATTTTCCACAGATCCAGAGGTATTCTGAAGAAGGAATCCAGGGGTGCCATTTTTATGCCTAGCACTAGCTGGTGGCCGGGGTGACTCCCTAACCAAAAGGGAAAACGTGTGCAGTGGCAATCCTACCCACTTTAACATTATCCCCTGGGGGTTTGGTCCAAAACAATCCCACGGTGCCCTACTTTGTAAAAATTCAACATGGCAGAATCTTTGTTCCCGTTAGGGGAACTCCCGAGAGGTGTGTCTAGGGAAACAAGGAATTCCCTTTGCAAAAACCAGTTGTGGGACAAGTCCTGTTGTCCGCCCGCCCCCCACCCTCCCTCCGGGAGTGGTGCAAATCCGGCTACTTGGACAAATGCAGGAGAAGGCCTAGAAGTGGGTAACATCTGGCTGTGACCGGAGCTGGCATTTGAAGCTTTTACAGTTGGTGGTCACATCCCCCAGGCCAACCTGTCTGGAGGAGGTCACACCTTTTGTTCCCTTTCTTGACAGGAATTCACACCTCCCAGGAGGCTGCCCAGTGACAGTTGGGGTTTATCTCGGAAGGGCTGCTAGAGGCTTTTAGGAAAGAAAATGCCAAATTTTCCAAAAGTAGGGTTGTCAACTGGTCATTTAAAATTTGACCATGAGATTGGATTTTAAATTCCTATCAACTGGAGTTATTGAATTATGGTTCTAGCAATTCCCAAACTGTGGTTATTCATAAGTTGTTATAATGTTACCCAGAGACAGCCTTGCCACTGTGAAAAATGTCTTTGGAGAGGAGATTTTCCCTACGAGGACATGTAAAAACTTACCAAAACATTTGCATATCCTACTTTTTAAATTCCATCCACCCTGCCCTTTGGGCATTAAGGGCCTACCTTTGGGGTGACTGATAAGTATTAAAAAGGAAAGTGTAGGCCTAGCAAAGGGTTTGTTTTGCTAGGTCGAATTTGCAGTTTTAAAACTGCACAAAAGCGTAAAGCCACACCACCGATGAGAAAATGTTCTCCCCTATTGGATCAAACCACTTTCTCAAAACATCAGACTAGGCAGATGAAGAGAATGGTGGAGGGATGACATTAACCTTGTGATCATAGGGTAATATCCATACAGTACATGAAGACTTCCGATTAGAACACACACAAAAAAAATCTGGGTCACCAGAAGCCAAGCGAGAATGCCATGAAACTCAGCTGCTGGAGAGAAATGGTGTCTACCCGAGCTTCATTAAATGGTAGGTAGAGTTCTGAAGAGTAAAGATCATCCTGGAGAATTTGTCAACATGCTGGCTTTAACCTCTGACTTGGGTAGAGGAAAATTCAAGACCACCCCATCCTTGCATGGATTCTCATGAAAAAAAAGCCATTCTCCTCACAGCTGATGAAAAACTGGAAAAGCTTTCAGTGGCAGAGGGGTATATGTTGGTCTTGGAAACGTGAAGCAGCATATGATGGATCTGACAACTCTTTAGGACCCAAAGGTGCAACAAAGGGAGTTGGAGGGGGCCAGACCCTCAAAGGAAGGGCCTGGGTGAATGTTGTCTTGTGAGTGGAGTCAACACCAGGTACCGGAAAAGCAGAGAGCAGATTCACAATTGAGTCGGGCACTCTTGCTGAGCTAGTGCCCAGCAGTGCAGCAACAGAGTCAGACGATGACATCAAAATTGAGTGGCAACCCAGACTCAATGACCGCATGTGAGGCTGACAGCAAAGGTTGGTAGGAGTGACAAATACTACGAGGGGAGGTGACTGACATTTATACCAGGACCTGGATGTAGAGCAAGATCAGGAGAGATGGTGCCCACATTGGTATCCTTGCACTATTGGAGGAACACATACTGTTCACCCAAGTCAACAAAGGCAAAAGTCTGATCCAATAAAGTTTTTGACAGTGAAAAACACTATATGCAGATACTCTGACAGGAACTAACAAGGACGCCAGAAACAGGAGCTACAGCACTGCAAAACTCAAAGCAGAGCAAACGTCAGAAAAGCAAACCGATCAGCATTGAAGGGCGTGGAAAAAAGGGAAACCAGAGTCAATGCGCAGGATGGTGCCTTACATGGAGAGGCAGACTCTACTGGAAGCCAAGGCACCATCTTGACTGCAAAATTTCCAGATGCAGTCTGGCGCCTGGGAGGGATTAATTATGTGAGGATTTGCGGTTAGCAGTACACATCAGAATAAGGCATCTGTGAGGCTGCAGTGTCCTGGTATACCTGCTCAGTGAGAAGAAAAAAATTAACATGCCTGGCTGACTTTGCAATGCATAATGTAACATGGAAGCTTATGGACTCCCTAAGGTGACAGAACAGGTTTATAATTAGTTTGTAGCCACATTTGTTCATCTAATAAAAGAATTCTAAAATAGTTTTTAGTGTAACATTTTTATACGATTGCTTTGATGACAGAAAATAACTTCGCCCATGTCAGGCTTTTTTTCAAGACTGAAAATTGATCGAGAAAATGTGTTCTGAGGTCCTGCATATGTGCAGAGATATTCTATTGTTTATAGTGGATGTATGAAGGAACAACGCTTGCCTTTACCATGCATATACCTTTACAACGAAATGTTAAGTATATATCAGGAAAGTGCATTTCAAGTAGCCAGCATCCATATATTGCTACTTACCCCCCATATTACATCAGTAATGATATCTTGTATGACATCATTTATCATATTTTTGCAACATTTGCAATAAAAGTAGTGATGACAAAACTGTGCATAGCAGGGGTGCGAATTATAGTTACCTTAGGCCACTAGTTATGGTTTTATGAGATAAGTAAAACTGTTGATTCTCTATCGTTTTGTTCATGTAAACTCTGAACCTAACTAGAACGTCCCTATAACCTTTGTTTTTTGAGTGAATTTCTAAGATTTTTTAAATTCTATTTCCTAACTATAACATCCCTGTAACCTTTGTTTTTTCAGTCTGTATATATATATATATATATATATATATACATACACACACACACACACACACACACACACACACACACACACACACACACACACAGACACACATACACACACACTTATACACTTACCGGATATATACTTACCATTTGGTTGTAAAGGCCTATGTGTAGTATAGACCTTCGTGGTAAAGGCAATGCATGGTAAATGCTGCATCGCAAAGACTGTTTCCCGTTTATTACTACCAGGTATTTGTCATGGGAATCTGTAAACAGTAGAATATCTCTGCGCATATGCAGGATGCTTGACAATTTTTAGAAATATATTTTTTCATGCAAAAAAGCAGTAAATGACTGAAGACGTCTATAATAGGCAGCACTTTTCAGTTTGTTTACAACAAATACATTCAAGTAACTAAATCAGTCATTTGGTACTTTTCACTGAAAACACCACATTTTGAAATCTTTCAAAAAATAGAAACACTTAAGGAAAATGTACCTTCCTTATGCTGTATAACATTTTAAGCAATTGGAAATGGTGGGGGGGACCTTCTAGTGTCAGATATATTTAAGGCAATTTTTTAGTTCCATAATCTTCTACTTTTCTTCTGCTGTCTATACAGCAGAGGTGGTGTAACACCAAGAGGACTAAATGTGTTTTTGGATTGAGGAGTTGTGTATATAAAATGTGCCACAAAATGTAACTTAGTTGATGGATGCATGTGGGTGCTGGATATTTTTTCAAGTGTTAACCTTATGGAAACAAATGCTTTCCTTCTTTTATCCAGAGTATAAAAATACATACTAAATAATTATGAGGAATTTGCATGAGCAAGATTTTGAAACCTACAAACTACGAGAAACTGCTTCTTACCCTCTTCGTGAAAGCAACTTATTCAGAGGGGCATTCTGTCCTTGGGTTGGTTGTAGTATTCTGCTAAAATTGAGAATTTTGTGTTAGATTACGCCGCAATCTAAGAAGCAGAAAGATCTCAAGGTACAATGCATTTTTCCCATTAAGTGGAAAACATCTTAATTTGCAAGACAAACTTATGATACATTTTCAATTTCACTAACCTCGTTTCTGTGATTTTCGGTTTCAAAACAGTTTTTTTATTTGGCATTCCCATTTCAACAGCCCTATTAAAATGCAAAACCAAAATTAGAACGTTATTCTTTCTCCATTCAAACAAATAAAGCCAAGTAAAAGTACAAAAACAAAGCTCATAAGTACTACTAAAAAACACTGCAGTCATTGACAAATAGTTTTAATGTGCCTTAACATGTTTACTGCACATTTTGATTAGTGCAAAAATGAAACAGCATTGCATGCTCCGTATACGTTGTGTAATAGATTACTACTAGGGCTGGGAGATCCTGCTGCAATCCCAATCCATGTTTTACACTAGAACCACAGACTTACGAGGCGAGGTGCAGCCTCCTTGGAATAGGGCCTGGCGCCACATAGCCACCATCAGCCTTCTTCTATCTAGGACTAGCATATCCGGCCTCCATACGTTTATCCCCCATTCTGGCTCTGCGTATGTGCGGGGTTTCGGCGAGGTCGGCGGAGTGGAGGTTTCTCTTGGGTGCGTGGAAGGAGACTTTCATTGAGGTATTGGGATCCGGTGTTGTGGAGGGATTTGTAGGCATGAGTGAGTAGCTTAAAGGTTACTCTCTTCTAGACTGGGAGCCAGTGGAGGTCTTGTATGTGCTGGGTGATGTGTTCCTGTTGTGGGATGCCGAGGACGAGCCTGGCAGGGGTGGTCTGGCATTTCCGGAGCAGGGATTTGGTTATTCCGGTGTAGAGGGCGTTTCTGTAGTCCAGTCTGCTAGTTATGAGTGCGCAGGTGACGGTTTTTCTGGATTCAGGGAGGATCCACTTGAAGGTCTTGCGAAGGATGTGGAGGATGTTGTAGCAGGAGGAGGAGAAGGCGTTGGTCTGTCGGGTCATGGTGAGGGAGGAGTCCAGTATGATTAGGACAGCAGCATTTTCTTATTTTTGCATTGGCAACAAATGCGTGCCGGGGAACCTACCATTCTGAATCTGCCGCAGCAGCCCCTGAGAGCCAGTAGCTGAAGCAAAGCTAGTGGATGAAGTGATGCCTCTACCCTTGAGGAAGTGGAAAGCCCTCCAGTGACTGACTAATAAGGATGGAGAGGCCCTGACACAGCAGTCTGTCTCACAGTAAGAAAGAGAAAAGGTACTTACCAGTAACTCTTGTCCTCTGGCACTGGCATGTATCATAGATTCACATGCATGAATTCTTTGCCGTCATCAGCTTATGACCCTTGGTAACAAAGTCAATACAGTAGTGTACCCTTAACACAGTAATATTGAACTTTCGCAAAGGATTTTCATCCTATACACATTACTGTAAATGATGTAGACTACAGTCAGAGACAAGCATCTTCGGTTCTTCCCCTGCCAGAGGCTTTCAGCTACCATATTTTAAAGTGTTTATATTTTAACAAGTGAAGTTTCAGGATAAAGAGATGGTGGTAAGTCGTCTGTGAATCAATAAAAAATGCAGATGATGGAGAACAGAGTTCGAGGTAACTTTTTTCCTTCTCCAGCACTGAATCTTTTATACATTCACAGCTTGAAAAATATTTCACACCAGTACAAAAGAAAGTGGTAGGTGGGCATGAGGCTCACTTTTGGGAAAGGTGTTTCAGAGCACTACCAGTCCCACAGCAGTTACATTTGTTGGCATCCATAACAATACAGTAGTGCTTCGTTAAGGGGTGTGAAGTTCTCCATGCTGCTGCCTGACAAATGTCTTAAAAAAAGTCCAGCCAAAAGACTATTGTTGGCGCCATAGTCCTTGTGGAATGTGCTCTGAGCTTTCTTGCCAATGGTCTGTTCACTGATGCAGAAGCCACTGTACCACAAGCATCCATCTAGCTAAAGTTTGCTTGTTACTTGGGTTGCCTTTGTTTACCGGGCCAAAGGCTATGAATAACGGGTCAGATTTTCTGAATTCTCTTGCACTGCTCAAATAGAAATTAACACATATCATATCCAATGAACACAGTGGCTTTTCTGTGGCTGTGGTTGAATTTAAATAGAAAGTTGTTAAGATACACCTCATAAAATGCAGAGAAACTTTGGGAAGAAATTATGGCTTCCTTAAAATACCTTTCCTAGAAAGCCACTTTCCTAGTAGCAATAACATCTGCACATATGGTTACACAGATACAGGCTCGACCCATTAAACGTATAATATATTTCGTAAGACTAGAGTAGTAATGAGAACTCCAGCTAAATTCCTCCCTAAGGTGGTTTCATCAGACTTCATGTTAACCAAACCATTGCTTTACCAAAGTTTTTTCAGAACTCCTCTTCTCTGGCAAAGAGGTCCCTTCACCCACGTGACATGAGAAACGTTTTAGAGTTTTATCTAGATAAGACCATAGACTTAAGAAATTCCAAAAAGCTATTTGTTAACTATGGTCCATTACTGACCAGGTGTGCGAAATTGATACAATTACTGTCTCGATGGATAGTTTGTTGCGTTCTCCTGAGCTAAAAAAAAAAAAAAAAAGAAAAAAAGAAACAAAGGTTATAGCCAGTAGACCAAAGACCCATTTAACCAGAGGTAAAATGGCTACTGCTGCTTTATTGAGAAATATTCTAATTTCTGCAAAGCAGCAACGTGAAGGTCTGTTCACACTTTTCCAAGAGACAGTTGTTTTGAATCGGGATGTAGAGCAGATGCCCAAGTAGGGCAGGACTCCTAGAGAAATTATTTGCTTAGATCTATGTATTGGTTTTCTATCTCAAAGCAATTTCTGGGATGACCTAGTTAATCTATTCTAATCGGTGCTTATGATTATCAGTGGAGATCCCCTGAAGGAGAAGGAATAATTTCTTACCTTTAATCCTAGTTCTCCTTTAAAGGACTCCATTCGAATCATAAGCAACCCTCCCACCACCCCAGCGGAAGTGAAACAGTCAATCTAAGCTTAAACCTCACTTCTAGTGTCAAAATGAAATGCGATATCAGCCACCTACATGGTAAGATGGGGCAATGGAGGACTGGAAACCTTAAAGGCACTGTGTTCTTTTTCACTCTAACACAGCTGGTGCCAACAGAGCTACATTGTTTTAAAATGCCACTTTTCTTAATTTCTAGTGACATTTCTGCATTTTATGTATTTGTTTTAGTTTTTAAAGTGAATTAATGGAATTGGCAATATATCCTTCTTAGGCTAAATTGAACATCTGTTACACATGGAGTAAGACGAAAATGTAACACAAAATGCAACTTTGGAAAAAATGCTTCAGAATCCCAGCGTGTGGGCAGGGCTATGCAGTGCTTAGAATTTCAATGAAGATTCCCTGAAGAATAAATACTGTTCGTGTGTGCACAGATTTTGTACGTTTGGGGCAGAGCCCCCTAATTTTTCACACGCAAGAGTAAAAATCAAGAAATTCTCTGACAAGTTTGTCAGACTCCAAGAGCCCTACATCTTGTACACAACTCAGAAAAGGTCAAAATCACCTTTTGAGAATATGCTTTCCTCTGCAAAGGTACTTTGGGAACTAGGGAAATTTACCTGACAGTGACCCCCAATTTACTGTGATTCTCCACCCTCACATCAGTAGAAAAATAAGGCTACCGGAAAGATTTATTCAAAAAAGAGATTTTAAACCTGAAGGTGAAAGTTGTAGTTAAAGCCAAACATTACCATGAGAATAAAAATTACCCACAATCTTAAAAGTTGTTCAAAGCGAACACAAGTGTGTACTTTTAGACAGTATTCTTTGGGGATTTTGTTTTATTGTTTATATACTTTATTTTGTAAGTTTTACAACCATAAAAGTACAAAGCACATACAAATTCATCAGTAAAAATGATCTTGTGGAAACATTAAGAACTAAACCGACAAATCTCATTAGAAGTACTAAGTTAAGAACAATATAAAAATGTATCTAAATTCACATTTCATTCATGCTAAAATAAAAGCCATAGCTGCTGGATACCCTGAGCCATGGAATATCACAATGCCTAAATTAACTCTGTAAAAGAAATATGTACGATAATGCAGTATAATAAGAATTAGTTATAAACAAGGCGATACACATCTTCAATAATACCATATGTAAAATATAGAGACCCAAGATGGAATTGCTTTTGCTCTGACAGACCAACTCCAATGGATATTTGGATACTACGCACATGATCGTCTGATTAGATTCCGTGTACAGTAGCCTTAAGGCGTCCTGATGCGGCCTGCAGCCTAACTGTTACACAATGGGATAATCCATCTCTTTCTGGGCAAACATAAGAGGGATAAAAGAAGAAAACACTAGACCGATTCCTCAGCCTGCAAGCGTGTGGGACATATGGTACTCAGACAGCTACGTGGATTCCATTTCGCTTGAAGCGTCTGTAGTGGTAAGGGGCCATATCGAAACTTCAGATAGATCTTCCTAGCTGCTGGTAGTGATACATAGTCTAGAAAAGGTTCAAAATTCATATCACACTTAAAATCCAAAACATCAGCTACGAGAGATCCCACTGACATTCCTAAACTCCTCAGTGTGTTTAAATTCCCATAAAGCCTTCTTAAGTGCAGACTTCGGAAGATGCTTGGTAGTGGGAATAGAAGACCAAAAATCACCAAGACAAATCTGAAATACCATGCTCCTGACATTAGAAAGCCATATGATTTAGCAGACGTATCACCAGAGACTACATCCAAAAGGAGGTATAATAATCCTCCAGATCTGGTGAATACTTAAGCCTGCGCCAGGAGAGAAGTGGCCTAAGTTGGGTCTTGTATATCATAAGCTCCAGGCCCAGATCTCGTCTAAAAATCTTCTTTTGTAGTTCAACAGAGCTTCTCATACAACATGTTGGCAGTGTTCACCATCACAGACTAGTGAAAATAAATGCTAACATGACGTGTTGGTGCTTAATAGACCAGTACAGTATGCAGATTCCTGAAATGTGGCAATGAGAGTCACCAGAATAGTGTTGGTTGACCTCAGTTTCTGAAGCAGCAAAGACAAAGGCCCACAACATGCATCATAAGTCCTCATGAGAAGGACCGGGGTCAACTTTAAAATCTTGTATCCCTTTCAACAAGGATACGCTGACATGCTAAGGTCAACCAAATGATTCCTAATAAATGATCCAGGAATCTGTTGTCTTACTCCTTAAACTTTTTGAGCGAAATCTAAGGGGAATGATGCAATAGGTTAGATATGTATCTAAAAATAATTACCCCACCAAAATGTGACATTTTACTTGTCATATCAGGTTATGGACATTTCTTATATAAGCACGGAATAGGGTTAATACAATAGGAATAGTTAGTTCGATTCCTAAACACTTCTCAAACATACAAAACGGCTGGTCATCCTCCTGAAGCTTAGCAGTTATCTTCGTGCCAGCATGGAAGACGGGTCCCTCTAAATGGAGTGAGTTTTCCAGCAAACCATGTATTCACAGTAAGGTTTTCTCCCTCATTCTCCCAAGCTCTCCTATCAGACAAGGGAAGGAATTACAACTGGATGATTTTAAGTTACTGAGTATCACTTTGTTAGTGCTCTTGCTCTAATTTGAGCCCCAGGATGTGGGAGCTTTCAGACTGCATTATTAAAAATCTTGTAGTATACAGTCCAAATGGATAGGTTTCATTCATGCACAAACTGACTTTCCAGTATCTCTTGTGAGTTCTATTTTACCCTGAAGTAAAAATCTGTGAGTGTAAGCAAGCCACCCGCTATTATCACCTTCATGTTACCATTAATAGTTTCACATATTCTATGAAGGTTGGGCTACTGCAATGGTCTTTGATAGGGTCTTTCTGTATACATTTCAGCTAAACTACAGCTGAACCTAAATCTTTCAGTGATATTGATCTTCAGACTTTGGAACCGTGACCATGTGCTGTAGGCCTTGAGAAGTCTGCAGTGTCTTGCTGCAGAGCAGACAATCCAGTTTAAGTATCTTTGCCTCGTAATTTTTTATAATCCAGAGCAATTTGAATTTAGATAGATTTGTCCTCTTGTACCAATAAAATCTCTAAACTTGAAGAACTAACTGTTGTTGCAGGTCTCGCGGGTGGAAAGGAAAAGAGGATGAGATAGATTCTCTTTAAATGGGTCTAAAGTATGGAACAATCAACTTCTGAAACAGGACACGGCGCCAAATAAATGGAGTGACTGACGTTGAAGGTAGACACCTCATTAATGAACATCATGATGACAACTTCAAAAACTCTTGAAAAGGCCAACTTTAACTTGATTTTTCTGCATAAAACTACGGGTTTGTAAATAGTATAAAAGTCACATTGCAGCATTTAGTGTAGAAATGTGCTATATAGTGAAAGATTTTCTGTTACTAGGATGGTGAAAAATTAAGTGAATTGTGCCTGCCAGGTAAAATGTGCATCAGCTGCCCTCCGCATACACTAACTTAAAGAAAGCCAGCAGCTTCCATTACCCAGCCTGCACTGTATAGTGGCAAATTGCCTCATAGTCTCAATTGTTTTGAAAAGGAGAATAAAACATGCCATATTTTATGTGAATTACACTAATAACATGAGGAGGGAGGTTTGTTTATGACTTCAGTGAGAATACCTACAACACAGAACCAGGATTGTAAGTAGCATTTTCTTCTGCATCGTAAGCTCCTCACTGATAACCATTAACAGAGTAAACAGAGAGTAGCAAGTAAATCTCCCACTGCAAGGCTGTCAATATAAGAAAATACAGTTTGCAAATTAAGGCATGTTGTACAACTGTGATGCGTTTCTGTAGCTTCCAATTAAGTTTTAGCCTTGTAATTAAAAATTACCTAATGTAGCTTGACTCACCAATGTGTCAGCTCTTGAACCCTCATCATGACAGTAATGCTCAGTAAAAGTACGTATAGATTTTAACAGTGCTGCTTTACATATTTTTGAAAGTGGGACATTCTTGACCCATGCAACTGATGCCGCATTTCCTCTTGTGATTGAGCTTTGGGCCTACAAGGTAGAGGTCTGTTTGATAACTGGTAACAGCATGCAATGCAGGCTATAATCCATTGGGCAGTGGTCTGTTTGGAAAAAGCAAACCCAGTACATAAAAGGGCCACACTATACAAAGTATATACAAGTTCTTCATACGGTTTTGGACCTTTTAAGATAAACTTTTATGACTCTTTAGATCTAAGGAATGTAAAGATCTGTCTACAGGGGATGACGGATTGCAGAAATACACTGGCAGCAAAATAGCTTGATTAAGATGGAAATCTGATATGACTCTGGGCTGAAAAGAGGGGTGCATTCTTACATCTACCCTGTTGAGATGAAAAAACAAAATAGGTCTCAATAGCTGATAATGCCTGTATGTTTCTTGCTCGCCTTGCTGATGCGATTGCAACTAGGAAAGCAACTTTTCACAAATGGTGTTGCAATGTAGCCTTATGAATATGCTTCAAGGGAGGAGCCCTGACTTTAGATAGAACCAAATTTAACTCCCATGGTGGAGCAGGCTTAACTGGAGTGTGAGTCTTTTTAGACCTTCTAGCAAATCTTTGATTACTGGGATCGTTAAGAATGAACTTTGGTTTGGTCCTTTGAGATAAGCTATTATAGCAGCAAGGTGCACTTTAATTGAAGAAACCTGTGGATTGGAATGAGCCAAGTGCAATAAGGAGAGAGGGTCAAATAACAAACCTTCTCCACTTGAATCCATAGGAGCTGCTGGTAGATGGTATGTTTTGCTCCTTAAGAATTTTCATACAGTCTGGTGGTAAATATGAGTGGCCATACTGTAGAAGTCAAAGAGCTAGGCTGCAAATTCATAAATTGCATGTTGAGGTGAAGGATGTTTCCTCCCATCCTGGCCAGAGGATTGTGGTTGTATGGAAGTTTCTTGCTGTGTTTGAGTGATCCACAAAATTGCTCTGGAAACAACCATTGCCTTGGCCACTCTCGAGCTATCAGGATCATAGTGGACAGTGACCACTTGAATTTAATAACGGTCAGAAGAAGTGGCACTGTGGGAAAATCCTGTAGAAATCTGTTCAACAAATTCAATAAAAGAGCGTTGTCCATCAACTGTGGGTCTGGATCCATAGTTTGGGCATTTTTTGTTTTGTATGGTGAAAAAAAGCCTATTTCTGGATAGCCTGAAAAATGGAATCTAAGAGACGGTTGTTGAGTTCCCACTCCCACTTTTCGTAGAAGCATCTGCTGAGTAGGTCCGCATGTTGATTCTGCAGACCTGGCAGATACACAACTTGTTGGAATAGATTTCTTGCTAGGAGCCAATGCCAAATTGCTTGGGCTTCAAATGATAGAGATTGTGATTTTGTTCCTCTCTGCTTGTATAAATAAACATGGTGGTGTAATAGCCCGTGTGTACTTGAACTCTGTGGATAAGGTTGGGAGTAAAGCTTGGCGAGCTAGGTGAATTGCTTTTAGATCAAGTACGTTGATGTGGTAGAATTGTTTGAAGGGTTGGACTGGGACAGAAAGTAGGCCCAAGCACCACATTAGAAGTGGATGCCGGTAGCGAATCAGATAGCTAAAAAAGTGACACATATTTACAAATCTGGGCACCTTTGAACTAGTAAAGAACCACTGTAAGGTGTTTTGCAAGGTATAAGGGACTGCATACATTTGTGCTTCCGACAGGCAATGTTTGCATTAAAAACCGTCCCACCAGACTATAAAACTGGTCCACACACTGTGCGGTCAGACCAGCCCTTCAGGGCACTGCCTAACTGCCCTATAGACCATTCCGACCCTGGTTGTTTGAGAGACCACTGACCCTCAAATGTAAGAACATTGAAATGTGCTCCCCCGAGGTGAGAAAATAATTTGTCGCAATAGTCTGAGTGGGTGGGTCTTAATGAAAGGGACCCACTACTGAAGGGATTGTTGAGTTTGCAGAGTTAATTTGATTTTTTCTTCCCAATTGCCATGATGTTGTGACTACTGGTTCTTCCAAGCACTGTTGTAATGGTCTCATATGGAATTGAGCATTGGAACTAAATAAATGAACAAGGCCGTAGACCTTTGGAGAAGGGAGATTTTCTTCTTTTTTTAAAAAAATGTATTGAGCAGAATTTGAGAAGATAAAAAGAAATTCAACACAATATAGCTTTTTTTGTGGTTACAATCAATACTAAACTAAATAACTGAAATAATATTTAGAAAAAAGAGTATAGAGCACATCTTAGAAATCGCTACTTTTCTACAGAATAAAGTGCTTGCGTGCAAAAGAATTACATCACTCACTTCAAAAAAGCGTTGCAACAAATCCCAATGAAAAGCAAATCACAACTAGAATCCCCCTTCCTAATAGAGTGCTGTAAGTGTTAAGTGCGATAAAAGTCTATGAATGATGAATGTACACATTTTCTTGAAATTTATCTGAACTGGAAAAAATAAAATCACTCACCAGTTGATATCTAAAGATGAAATACAAAATGCCACGAGAAAGATCCTCCCACTAATTGATTAAAGTGCATGGGTGCGTTATATCACTTAAGTACAGATTGCACACCGTTAGAAAATCAAAGCTATACCCCTTTTCCTAATGATTAAAGTACCAAAAGTGTCCAAGTGCTGTAAAATGAGGTGTCAAAACATACAGTTAAGAGGGCTTAACCTCACCTACTAAAAAAGCTACTCATAGAATGTCACCTCCAAGATACCTTGTGAACATGATTTTGCAACTTCACACCGACTACTGTTCAAAAAGCAGGATTATGCTAATAATACTCAAATGCGTTCTGAATTACTAAAAAACCTAGGTAACCACACAACCCGCCATGAACAGGCCTCCTCAAAAACTTTAATCGTCATCACTTTTGTACACTAATGTTGGAAAAAAATTAGTTTTCCAGCATTGTATTATCAAAGACCAGGCAACAGACATAGCAATGCAAATACAATATTGAACATGCTTGCTCATCCTACTAGTAGAACATGAGTAACCAAATAAAAATAAAAAATCACTAGCCGGACACACTTGCTTAAATCTTGGAATAACATATTCCAAAACTGATAAAGTGTTGAGCATGTGAAGAAAATATGTAGCCAGGCCTCTGAATATTTTATTTCACACCATAAAAACTTGTCAGGAATTGCCTGAAACATTCTGTAAAGAGTATGTGGGGTATAATATGCTAGCCATTTTGACAAGAAAGACAATCTTTTGAAATTAGTTGTCCTTGGGGATTTATAGCTAATCTCGGAGCTGGACTGCCATTTGCCTATTGTGGTCTTAAAATGAGTAGTTCTATAAATGTTATCTAAAAGTTCAAAATTCACAGACTAACTGCTAGTCTTGTGTGATACTCTTTACCAATTCCCAATACGTCAGCCTGTTTTTAGTTAGAAGATTCATTACAGCGTATGTCTCGTTACTCATCACTTGATAATTCACTGTCAAGAAGCCCAATATCTGCATAAAGCTTAACACAAGCAGGCGGATCTCTGCCCCATGATGTAAAATAATTTCCTCCAATGTTATCTGTTTTTGGTCAATAAAATCTCCCATCTGGGTAAACCCAGTCAGTCAGTCAGAAAAACTTTATTCGGTTTTTGCTTTTAAACCATAAAAGTTGCATTGACATAAAACATTTTCAAAAGTGCACCAATTAAGATAACAACCAATACAACAATAAACTTACATGTAATGAATAGATAGAAAAAGCCTGAGGAGATACTATTTACACATCCATATAACTCCTAGATTTAACAGTGGCTTTTAAAAACCCTACTATAAAAAATATACAGTCCTCTTTCAATAATTGAAGGTACACCAGGGCCGGTCGAGCCTGTCTAAAATTCATTCTTTTTAAAATAGGAACCAGAAAGCGTTTACGCTGAATTTCATGTATTTTATATAAAAACAAGAAGTGCAACGTATCCTGCGGAGATTGTCCATCGCAGCCGCAGGGCACTATATCTGGACCTCTATTAAAACCCTTGGGTCTGGCGAGCAAAAGATGAAAAAAGTTCAACCGGAACCTGGTTAACAAAAATATTTCATGTTTGGACAGAGACCCCATGAGATAGGGTTCCGTCATGGGGTTTGTTTTGAGCATTATATACGTTCGCACACATGGTTTTAGCACCTCCTTAGCTTCCCTTTCCATTTTCCTCAGTGACAAAAAGGCTAATTTGGTTGATTCCACATCTTTCTTTGTAATGACATCAGGGTTGGCAAATAAGTCCCCCCCCCGCCCTAACTCATCAAGACTTTTTTTTAATATATCTCAGCCAAGAAATACGAGCAGAGTTGTCCAGAGTCATACATTCTCTTAGGATCAGGTGGGTGAGAGGAAGATCTTTGTTTAACCGACATTTGAGCCAGAAAATCAGAGGTTGCAGGGCAAGTGCATCACTTAAATAGGGAACCCCCAGTTCCTCGTGAACCGCTAAATTAGATGTGCCACGGGGAACACATAGTAAGCGTTTCAAAAAATCATTCTCCGCTATCTGTAAGGTTTCTGCAATAGTGTATTCCCAAATTTCACTGCCATAAGTAGCTACGGCCAGACTTTTGGCCTGATACACTTGCAGCAACATAGCTCCTGTTGGCTTCTTCCCTATTTTGGATGCAAAATTAAAAATTGCTGAATTAACCCTGGCCAGATCCCCTTTTTTCTTCTGTAATAGGGGGCCCCATTTGAGCTTGTCATCAAAGAGGAACCCTAAATAGGAAAATACATTTGTGCGGGGGATCTTGGAATCACCTACACTAAACTGGAAGTTCTTTTTCCTCAGTTGCCCCACTTGCATGACATACGACTTGGAATTGTTAATTGCCAAATCCCGGTCAGTCATGAATCTGGAAAAAGCAGTTAAAAGCGATTGCAGACCCAGTTCAGTCCTGGATATGAGGACGGCGTCGTCCGCATATAAAAGGACGGGAATCCATCGCCGTCCTACACTTGGGTAATCAACTCCCGTTGCCCTAAGTACACTGTCCAGTTCATTAATATAAAAATTAAATAAAAAAGGGGCCAGAATACAGCCCTGCCGGACACCCTTTTTGATATTAAAATCCCTTGTGACCTGCAGATCCTGTGAGAACCTGACATTAGCTTTCGTTGACATGTACAGATCCTCCAGAAAATTGACAATACTGTTCTCCACTCCCATTATCCTCATGGAGTGCCATAGCTTGTTCCTGTTGACACAGTCAAACGCAGATGACAAGTCCATGAAGGCAAGGTGAATTGTCCCAGTACGAGCAACAGTATATTTACTCAGTATCATAAATAAATTAAGACACTGAGCAACGGTGGAACGACCCGATCGAAAACCATACTGGACTTCCGACAAAATCTTATTGTCCTCCGCCCAAGTTGATAGTCTCTGTAAGAGGACTCGTACCACCACTTTAACCACTGAGTCAATAAGCGAAATTGGTCTATAGCAGTGGGTACTATTTCTATCGCCCTTTTTAAAAACAGGAACTATGGTAGAAGTTGCCCAAGACTGGGGACAGCCGTTCTTTGCTGCAGCATTAAAAACTGCCACCAGTATCGGCGCCCAGAAGGAGGGTCTGACTTAAATAGATCTGGGGGGATCCCGTCAGGACCAGGCGCTTTGCCAGCAAATAATCCTATGATACCTTCCAGGATCTCACCCTTCTCAAATGCTAATTCTGGGTCCTTCCTATCCTGGGAGTTCCTACAGCTAAGTTCAGACGGGCAATCAAATATAGTTTTAAAATGAAGTACCCACTCCTCCTCAGTGATGTGTGAGCCAAGGCTCCCCCCCCCCCTTCATGGTCAAACAGGGGCCTATTCACAACACTCCAAAACCTCAAGCTATTTCGGAGGGTGCTGGAATCAATCAATTCCTTCCACGCTTCTTCCTTCAGTGCTCCTCTCCTCTTGGCAAGGGCTACCTTGTATTCCCTGCGACAGTTGGAGACTTCCGATTGAATTCTAGGTTTTGATGACAGGACTTCCCCCAGCCTCTTGGCTGCTTTAGAGCAATGAGAGTCAAACCATCTAGGACCAGACAAGGTTTGACCTCTGGCTGGGGCGCATAATAGTTTAGCCACTTTTTGTGAAATAGAGTCGAATGCACCAAGGATAACTTTTGGAAGAGACCACTCCATTGTACATAGCGACAGTTCATCAGCACATACTATTTTAACATGGTTATAAAATATTTCTGCGGATACCGGAGACCATTTTAATCTGCGCTTCCCATCTGTCGATCTCAGTACGCCCTTACTTGGAGCATCCCTACGTTTTGCTGAGAGTGGGCCTGTCATGTGAAGAGTTAAGGGGTTATGATCACTAAATTCACTTTCTGCAATGTTCAAATTATTAATAAAAAATTGTAAAGAGGGTGAAATTAAAATAAAATCAATAAAAGATCCCCTCCCATGTTCTTTAAAAGTGGGCACAGTAAAGTTAGTGCGCGGGTCAGTTAGGATCATAGTAGCCACCAAATCTAGTTCATTTGTCATGGTATTCAACAACTCACCTTGAGTGGTATGCTCAAAGTGAAAACCCTTCATACGGGGACAACCCAACTCAGAAATACACGTAGTTGTTGGCTCACCACAAGGATATATATTAAAATCGCCAGAGACCAAAAGGTTATGAAGATTTGGGCCTAGGGATTGTTTTATGGTTACTCCCAGGGCAACTATATTACTAGCCTCATGCATGGAAGAGCAAGAATTGTAAAAGTTAACAATTCCCCAACTGATGTCCCCCCTTCGGGCCGATAATGCCAATATTCCTGGATGTGTGGTGGCCCTCACCTGCGGCTTACAATCAATAGCCAAGGAAACGTATGTGACTAGTCCGCCCTTTGTTCTCCCACTCACAGAGGGTCTAGCTGGAATGAAAAAGGCCTTGTAGCCCTCCAGGAACAGGTCGCAATCCACCGACCACGTTTCCTGGAGGCTAATAACCATAAATTGCTTAAGATAAGACACCCACCATGTGTCCTGAAACTTGGTGGCCAACCCTGCTATATTCCAGGATAGGAAATTATTCGAACTCGGCACTGGGAGCTCCACGACTACCTCCCCTAAAGCCTGAAGAGGTACGACCGGCTTAGACCCAATAAATATGGGATCCCGCAGTCAATCGCATTCCTCCATGCCTGTTAAGGCAGCAAATCTATTATTTGATGCCACTGTATGACCAGTACCAAATTGCCTGTCTAATTCTAGCAGTGGTTGGACCAAGGGAATGGGCTGGTGTCTAGGGAGTATTCTTGTTAAACAGCCACCTCGATGGGGTACACCATGGCCAACCATGGTCATGTCCCCATAGAAAGGTGGCCTGTAAAAATAGCCCAAGGGTAAGGCCTTGATGACAGAACCCACTAATGGGGTGAGACTGCAGTCCCCAGACAAAATACGGCCTGCGGTAAAAGGGTTATCAAAATTTATGATAATACAGTCGCTTGTCCCTTGTTTACGTGAGCTCCCAATCCAGCTAACCCTGCGTGCCGTGCCATAAGTATATTTTTAGATACATGATCGCCCAAGGTGGTATTATGTGTGAACCAATGATTTATTTGATTTACCAGCTGCTCATAATCTTCACTCTTCCCATTTGGGAGAACAGGGACATTCCCCAAAATCACAACATATGGAGTGGATTCAGGTGGGAGATCAATAATTGGAAGAGTCAGCATCTGAAGGGCCCTTCCCTCAGATCTCTTATCCCTCTGAGGCATAAGGGACTCTATCCTTAGAGACGGCTGCTGTGTGGAAGCTGAAATATCTACATTAGTGGACCTTAAACCATTAAAACTATTCTTATCTGGCGCCTCTCTGTTTACTATTTGCCTCACAGTCGGGTCTACCCCAGCTCCTTTCTGCCCAGCTCTTTCCCCTTCCTTGACTATTTGGGCTGTGGGCTTATTTGTACTTACTGATGGAATGACCGGCGGATTATAAACCATCGACCTTTCTAATTTAGATAGCCTGTCTTCTACTAAACTTATTTTTTGAAGAATGGTGTCTAATAAGGTAGATAGCATAGTTTCCAGCCTGCCCCAAAAGTCCCCCTCCAACGTGCTGTCAATTAGTTGCCCTGCCCTGTTCTGATTCGGGGAAATAAGATTGCCCGTCCCGATTGTAGTCCCGAAAAGTGCTGGTGCTGCAAGCAGTGTCAAGCGCGTCCCACGCCGCGCTGGTGTTATGCGCTTATGAGCGCGATGGCAGGATAAGCACCTCCCTCCTGGTAGCGTGGCAGGCTGGGATATGTTGTCCCGAAAAGTGCAGGTACTCCAAGCGGTAACTACACGTTACAAAGTTCTGCTGGGAATTTATTCAGAGTGTCCCGCACCCCGCACCCCAGGGCCGGCCCGTGACCAGCCAGCAGCGGGGACGCCGGGTCCCATAGAGGGCAGGGTCGCCTCCCAGAACTTCGCTAGAGCACAGCGGGCACAGAGATTATCCACCGCCTCACCAAGGCAACGGGATGCAGCACGCAGTAGGCCTCACCAAGGCAGTAGATTCACCTCCGCAGTTTCTCGCTCCAAGTCGTGGCAGCCAGGGACCAGAAGAGCCCCCAGGTAATGCGGTGAAGTCGTGGCCCCCCTAGTGCTTTTTCAGCAATCAGCGAGTCTCAGGGGGAAGAGGGTTATTTCCAAGCCGAAAATGGCTCCGGCAGGCCCGCAACGGCACCAAGGCTCTCCAAACCGGTGACGACAGTCCACTGGGTCAGGAAGGCCGAGCCAGTCTTCAAAATGGCGGCCAGGGAGATAGGGGGAAGACCAGCCAACCCCACGAGTTGCAGCGGCCCACCTCTTGTCTTGTAGGGGTCCCGCAGCTCCGGAGATCGTTTTCAATCCAACGTCAGTTACTTCTGTCACCACCAACATTCACAGACGGCGCGCACCACTAACATGCAGGGCGCAGGCGCATTCTCCCTTCGTCGGGTAACGAATCATTAACATGCACAAGCACTTTCCCTTACTTGGGTTTAGTTTTCTCAGAATCAGGTTCATGGCAGGCCCATGTAGCCCATAGCAGAAATATTTTTTTTTAAAGCGGTCAACTCTATAATCAGTCTTCGGCAGCCAAAAGAAGTAGAGGTGGTGTTATCTTGAATCCAGATATACAAATTGCAATGTGTACCAACGGCCACCTATGGTGCTGAAGTTTGGGGGCATTCAAAATGTAGCGGGATCCAAATTGAGGAGCATAGATTCTGTAGAAAAATTCTCGGGGCTCAAATCTCTTCTCCAACTTATATATGCCATATATGCTTAATAAGACTGAAAATTGGAAAATAAAGTGCAGTGTTTTAACTTTTTATTACAGAGTTCTGCATTTACAATGTTATTTTCACACACTGGGAGGGGTTAATCGATACACACTTTCATCGTGGATCGCCCCGCTATGGAGATCTTGTCACATGTGCTGATAATTTATCTGTTCTCTGGATCGTCTATAAAGAAAGCTTTGTGACACACAGCTATTTCTCGAAATTACTTGATTGTGTCACTGTTCTGAACACCGAGCACAGACAGTTTTGCACCTCACTGTACACTGTGATTTATTGTTGGATGAAAGTTTGCAAATATATACTATTATTTAATCCTAAAAAATAATGACTATTTGATTTCCATGAAATATTGTTGGTATTAGAGACCACTGTTCTCCCTTCTTTGATTATTGCTCTGAAAGCAGAGCTGTTATTGTGAAATTATTTTTTCTTAACCAGCACTGAAAGAGCAAAGAAATGCTGTGTTAACCATCAATTCTTCTTTGCCTTTCAGGTAGCCAAAGTGGACCTAGACATGGTGACTCCTGGTGGAGATCTGGTGCCCCAGCAGCCCCAGGTCTACTCTCCTGCCCACCATTGCTCACTCAACGGACTGTTCTTTTCTTATTATTTGGTTTGGTTTCTCCTCCATGGTCGCACGACAGAGCAGGTTTCACGCTGTTTTCAGTCTCACCTCCCGAGCTCCCCCTCCCCCAGACCTACTTAATGGCGGCCGCAGCAGGACCCCATTGAGTAGGTGACTGGTGATCCAGCATCCTCAGGTCCGCTCTCCTGCCTGCCTTCGCTCGTTCAGCTGCCTTGCTCTTTTCTTTTTCAATTATTTGGTTCGGTTTCCCCCTCCACACTCTCAAAACAGAGCAGCTTTCCCACTGTTTTCAGCCCCGCCTCCCAAGCTCCACTTCCGCCAGAACCTACTTATTGGCAGCCACAAACAAGTCCGTCTGCGCCCGTCCACACCTGTACTGCACCCAGCCCCAGATATCCTGGCCCGATCACCACCCACAGCTACTACTTCTTGTAACTCCATCGCCTGAACGCAGAGACCTCTGCTTCTGCACTGCACCATACAACACGGTTGAGCCTTTCTCATGCTCACACTGCCACTTCTCATTTCACCTTCAAGATCCAGACAGTAAGTTCACTCCCAAGTGAATCCTCGCCTACCAACCACGGGCCTCCGACGGAATTTCAGAAACCTCATTACCGACACTCACTGTCCTCAGCTCCAATAACTTTCTCCTCCTCAGTGACCACAACTTCCATCTGGATGACACCACAGACCCAGACACCACCGACCTTCTAGACAGCATTCTAAACGTCGGCCTCACGCAGCTCGTGACAGTTCTCCCACCCACAGCAGGCCACACAGAGGACCCCATCTTCTCCACCAGAAACACAGCCAAGGTCAGCCACACCCCCTTGCTCACTAGGTCGGACAACTTCCTCATCCATTTCAACATTCTCGCCCCCCCCCCCCCGCAAAAGCGGATAATGACATCCCCCACCCAGGGCAGCAACTGGAAAAATATCACCCGACAAGCATGGATCAATATCCTCAACCTACACCATACCACTCTCTCCGACGACACCAACAGAAATGCCCAGTGCTTCAACGAATGGCTCACCACTTGCGCCAAAGGCTTTGCTCCCCTCACACCAACAACCCGAAAACATGCAAACTGGTACACAGACACCCTCACAAATACCAAGAGATACTGCAAACAGCTGGAAAGGATGAGGTGATACTCCCAGAAGCCCACTGACAGGAGCACCTACAAGAACCCTCTCAGATCCTACCATCACGAACTGAAAGAGGCCAAGAAGAATGCTCCAATCACAGGACTGCCACTTTCTTATAAATCACAGTGACCGGCAGATGCAAAATACAATTTGGCTCCTTTGATGAGAAATATGAATAGGCTCTGAGAGTGCTACATTTGTTTTTTTAATATAGTGCACAGTGAGGGTAGAGGGGTCTGTCTAGCACTATGTGAGCTGGAGATGAGGGATAGAACGTTTCCCAGAGTACCAGTGCATGGGTGGAACCATGCCACACAACAGCAACTGGGTATCTTGGCTATTAATTGATAAGGGACAGTGTCCCCTTTGAGAAATGAGCCATCGAGCAGACAGCGGGATGTCTTTCTTTAGTTCAAAGTGAGCTTTAAAATACTACAGAACATAAACTGAATTTTCTGAAGTCTGGCAGTCACCATCCAATCGGATTTTTCTTCCACAAATTACACAACAGTAAATCATTTGAGGAAAACGATGTTTTGTTCTGGATTACAGCCTCAGATTTTTTTTAATCACCTCCCTATACAATTCCACTTCAAATATGTAGTACATTAAATTGTCTGGAAAACGGAACGGCTGAAGGCAAACGCCATTGTTGAGTAAATCGTTCCTGCATGATTATTTATGATAGTGAATTATTCACATCACTATTATGCCAATAAAAGATGGCTAAGAATGCTTACCGCGAACAAGAAAGAGAAAAACCAACAAACATAGCAAGTCACAAACAAAGAACATGTCCTACTACCTGCATTCTGTACATGTGGCTTTTAAACAGATCCATGTAAACATTCAACTTGTGTACTCAAGCTCCAGGTATCCAACTGTCAATACTGAGAAAGCAAACTATAATGGGAGTTAGGCGTGCCACTTAATGAACAATGAATGAACATCACAATTCATTGGCAACCCACCAAGTGTCCCTCAGGAAAATCACAGATGTAACCAAACATGAATTGTGAAAGTGAGGTAATCAGTTGTGTCTTAAAGGGAATACGTGTTTACCACTAGGCTTTTCTCGGAGGACTTGCAATTCCCTGGAGATCCTGAAACACGGTAGGACGTGCAGAAATCAAAGTTTTTAGTCTTCCCTGGGTTTAAGCCAAGTAATGCATCAGTAAACCATGAAAAACAATTTAGAGATTTCCATAACATTATACAGAAATGAAAAATGAACATTTATTAAATGGAACACATACTTTAGGAGTTTTTTCCTGTCAAGAGACTTTTGAGTAGCTGCTGAGAGTGATGCTCTTTCTCGAGGGCTCTTCTCTTTCTCCTGAAAAAAAAATAGATTAATAGAAGCAACCACCTTTCAGCATACTCGAAAAAAGCCTTTTTAATAAAAAAGCAAAACCTTTAAACATGGATGTTTATTGGTAAACGACTGCAGAATCCAGCTATTCGGTAAAGTCATCTTGAGTTCCAAAGCACATCAGAGGATAGCAAAATCCTGGATACAGTGTGTAAACAAAAGTGAAAAAAAGTACAAAAGCTTTTGCAAACCGATATGTACAAGAAAGAAAAAATAATAAAACAACGCTTTTATGATTATTGAAGTACTCCTACTGCTTCCCAGCTGGGTGGAACTTCCTGCAATTACATGCGGAACCCTAAAAAGCTTCCTAAAATAAACCATCCCTTAAAACTGTCACTATTACCAGTAGATGCCCTTTGTATGCCTTGGTCCTACCCATTTAACAGCAGTCATCCCCATCCAGCTCTTACATGATATTTCCAACATGCAAAGCTGAAAATGGCCTATGGCCCAAACAGCAAGGTCTAATAGTACCAGAAAAACCATAAAAGTAATTGTTCTTACTCCATTAACCTGCTCTACACGGTCTGCAACTGGTTTGGATGACTTCACACACAAATGAAGGGAGATGCAGCATATGCCCAATTTCCTGAGAGAAAGCAACATAATTCTTGGAAGAACCATTGGAGTAATGCTTAGACAAAGTATGAGGAGTTGTTCCTGTTTTGATTCAACATGGTCTCCTATGCTGACGACACCCAGCGGATCCTCTCCCTTGCCAATGAGCCCACAATCGCCAGAAACAGCTTCCACAATGGGATGAAGGCTATTGCTACCTGGATGAAAGACAGCTGCCTCAAGCCCAACTTGGACAAAACCGAAGCTCTCATTCTGGGGCCCAACACCTCCGCTTGGGAAGACTCCTGGTGGCCCTCCGCGTTGGGAATCCCACACTCATGGACCACTTACAAGGATTATACTGGACTCCTCGCTCATGATGAACTACCAGATCAACACCATCTCCTCATCATGCTTCCACACTCTTCACCTGCTTCGGAAAACCTTCAGATGTATCCCCACTGAGGCCAAAAAGACGGTCACCCACGCAGTCATCAGCAGCAGACTCTACTACGGCAACGCACTCTACGCAGGAGTCACCCAGAAACTCCTTAGGAAACTACAGAACGTTGAGAATGCAACAGCCAGACTGGTCCTCAACATCCCACGCCGCAGCCACATCTCCAAACTCCTGCAAGAACTCCACTGGCTCCCAGTCAACAAAAGTCACGTTCAAGCTGCTCACACACACCTACAAAGCCCTCCACGACGCCGGACTAAAATACCTGAACCACCCCCTCTCATTACAGGTACCCACCTGACACCTTCGCTCGACTGAACTGGCCCTTGCCACCGTCCCTCGGAACCGCAAGACCAGGACCGGAGGAAGATCCTTCTCCTACCTCGCCGCCAAAACCTGTAACGCCCTGCCTCTCTACCTCGGGCTATCCACGTCACTGACCCAAGTCAGGAAGGATCTCAAGACGCGGATCTTTGACTAAACCTCTGCGCCCATTAGGACCTGGAAGCCCCCCAAGCCCCCAAAGACCCTCACGGGTGAGTAGAATCAGTCTAGACCCTGTGCTTCATGGGAACAGTCCAGCCCGAACTGCCAAGCCAGGTCCTCCCTGGACTGGAAACAAGCATCCTAGGACCGGTGTTGGGGTGTCACCCCTCGTCAGCCAGGCTAGCTTGAATCCAGTGGCACAGTGAGCCCGGGACCCACATCTGGGCATACCCAGCGCACTTAGGGGGAGAAAGCAAAAGACACACAAATGATGGACGGAATACAGAACAAAACAAAACATTCACCCATAGTCAAGAGATCTAGGTTAAAGCCATAGTTCTTTTGTTCACCATGCCACCCTGAGTGGGACAGGCATGCCCAGACGTGGGTCCCGTGCTCTCCATGCCACTGGAGTCAAGCTTGCCTGGCTGATATGGGGTGATGTCCCGAAACCGGTCCCGGGATGCTCATTTATTAGTTCAGGGAGGACCTGGCCAGGCAGTTTGGGCTGGACTGTTCCCATGGAGTACAGAGAGATGTGCATATGGCTGGGTCTGAAATGGTATGGGGAGCGATGGATTTAGGCCCAGATCTCTGTACTAGGGTGAATGTTTGACATTGTATGAGGTACACATGCATGATACAGGTTGGGCAAAGCTTTAGCGGACTGAAAAACCCTGGTTCTAGTTTTTTGTTTACTCCCTTACATTCTTATTTCTAAAAAACAAAATTTATATACATATATATATATATCATGAATTGCTACTAGAGTAATGTACTTGTATTCATTTTGGATTAATGGTGAATACTAGTCGTCTTCCCAGCGATTCTTTTTCATATGAATATCAATGAGGTACCAAAATGTTCTGAAAATGCACTTCTCAGCAACACCTCTGCAGCATTGTTGAATGACACCCTGTGGCCTCGGTTGCAACTTCGCCCCCCAAGAAGGGACAGCAATAGAGCATTTAAGGTGACAATTGGTGTGCAGGCATTTTTTTCCATAGAGGTGTGCGAAGAGGAACAGAGAGCATTACGGACAGAGTCCACCACAGAATATGACACACTTGTGTACCATGAAATCTTATTAGTCATACCACTAACTAATCCGTGGAGAAGGGAGAGAGATGGGGAATCTAAACTAATATATGCTATCCACTAGAGATATTGTTACAAAGCGTAAGTAACCTTTTCTGATGGATACTTCTTTACATATTTTCCTCACCTTTTGAATCAGTAAAAAAGCTGTACCTGTAGGATAAGGGTATTTAGTAATGCTCAATATCCAAGAAGGTCATCGAAAGTATTAATCATTGCATGCCTCGGATGTGAGGCAATAATGACTGACAAAAGTAAGCAGGGATCTTGGCCAGCTCATAAATGTCAGCCACCAGATTAACTTTGGTGAGAGCTGTGGAAGCAGCCATGGCCCCTGTGGAGTAGGCTTGATCTCCAGACGGAGGTTCTTTCTTCATCAAACCAATGCAAATCTTTATGCAAAATGAGAAATTGGGTGAGGATGTAGCGTTACTGCTAGAGCAGTCGACCTCTAAGCTGGGGAACCGGGTTTGAGTCTCGACAACGACGCTCAACATCCTGTGATTCTGGGAAAATCACTTAATCTCCCCGTGCCTAACAAAAATGAATGTGTCCACCTGTTACGAAACTGGTGCTCATGTAAAGCGCTCTGATACCCGATGTTTCAGGTCTAGTTTGCGCTATATAAAACTCCATTTTTTAAATAGCCTTTTGGGTATGGCCTAGCTCTGTTTTAATACAGCAAAGTTCACAGAGCTGATCATCACCATCTAATGACATGTCCACGAGGGTTGCTTGGAAATCTCCTGAGAAGCCAGTAAAACATATCCAAATGTGGCAGCGTAGGGTGGCTGCTGGGGCCATTATCAAGCAAAAGTGTCTGCTGAATCCAAAATTTCTTTAGAAGAGTCCAGACTTTCTGTGACCGATCAACAAAGGAATTTTCCATATGGTCAGGGAGACTGACAGCGGTCATTTTTGCCCCCTCCCACACCGCACAATCTTACTGGTCAAAAAGACACATGCCTTCACAGTGCAAAAAAGTAGACTACATGAGAAAGAAAAATAAACAAAAGAGAAAACCAGCCTCTTGGACTCTTTGGATTCATGTACGTGCACAAGGCTTGCCCCAATAGAAACTTCGGAGAAGGATGTGATGACAACTTTGGGTCAAAAGGCACAGTTCTATGTCATCATGCAGCTTGTATGTGGACTGCCTGGCTCAAAAATGACTTACCCAGGCAGCCAACACTGGCTTCAAGCATGCATCGTTAAACGTCAGGACAGCTTGCATGACTGAAAAGAAGGGTTGTAAGATTTCAGTTAGGTTAAATTTTGCCTCCCAAAAAGTCAAGGCGATTTCCAGTTCCTCAGCTGCTTTTTGAGCCACCAAAGTGAACAAGAGATTTCCTCTGAAGGATTTCCATGGGTGTGAGGGATGACCACTTCTGGAGATATGTCAGTCACTTTTTGTTTTTAAGTGCAGGCAGAGGACAGTGTCTGTGTTGTAAGGAGACAAGAGGTTGCAGCCTTCAAAGCAAGCTTTCTCTTGATGACCGTAGTTTCGATCAGGTATGGCAAAAGCATAAAAAACATCCAAATCAGATCCTAAGTATGCCAGAGGTTTGTGATTGAAGCAAGCATGGACCTTTTCTTTGGTCACTCAGATATTGTTCACTGACTTTGAAGGCTGAAGCATTGCTGAAGCAGGCTCCGAGGGCAGAGCCAGTGTTAGCAGTGGTGCCATCCCTTGGACAGCACTGGCTTCATTAGAAAAAGCAGCAAGGCTGGAGTTTGTGAGGCATGGACTTGGTTCACTTCAGGGTCAGAGCCACCAGAAACTCCAAACCCAGAGTAAAGGCTGATAGTGTAACAGGGCTGACCTAAAAATATCCAGAACATGCCGGTAGGATTCAACCTGTGTACATTGGCCAATTGAGTCAGAAATTCAAGCTCCATCTTTTTCATAGTCGAAATATGATCCAACAAGGAAGAGTTTGGCATTAGAAAATGGAGCCGGTATTCCAAATGGTTCTGTGAGCCCAGCCATTTTATTGAGCATCAAGCACAGAATACAGCAATAACATCTTTCAGTTAACACAATGGTGAGAGATTGGATATCTGTCCACACAGTTAGTATAGAAGGGAATTAGGTGGCTAGGAAACACACAATAAAATGTAAAGTTACCGCTTTTGGACATCAATGGCCAGCCTCGATCTAATTTTACTTGCTAAGCCGTATTAGACTCCTACAATACTACACCCAGCCTGGGTGCAAACTATTAATTCCCTCCCTTTTTTTACACAAGGGGGTATATCACCTCCTTCATTTAATTCACTGCTAGCATTCTTTCCTTCATCTGTAAGGGTAAGTTACTTACCTGTAATCCTAGTTCTCTTCCAGGGGTATCCTCATCAAAGTCATAAGCACTGAATATTCCCGCCCATGTGCGGGGACCCCGGAAATAATAAAATTATATATGTAAAAACATACATATATACAGCTCTGTATATATATAAACATATATCATTTTTTCCAAGCAAATGCAGCTCCCATAAAAGGCTAGGCAATGTAAATATACACATCCAATAACACACATATATATATATATATATATATATATATATATATATATATATATAAAGGTATAACAATACACCTAAACACTCATGAGAAAGCAAAAAATAAAGAGAACAAACTGTGGAAAAACACAGATGTACAACACATTGCCAGCCTGCAGGCTGCATTGCAATATAATACCATAGAGACTAAAAAGCCCTGTACAGGTAAAAACTGGCACCGTGCCTTTAAGGCAGCCCTGACTTCCATATCCCATCATGCCTCAGGGGTGACAGTTAGGTCAGTTGTTCTTTGCGGGACCGTAGTCCTAAACACAAAGATATATCCTTTCCATAATGAATAATACACTTCTTCTCATTTGCCTGGTGAGGTGGGTGGGTTGCTTATGACTTTGATGAGGATACCCCTGGAAGAGAACTAGGATTACAGGTAAGTAACTTACCCTTCTCTTCCAGGGGATCCTCATCAATAGTCATAAGCACTGAATAGAGTAGCAAGCTCCCCTTCCACCTGCAGGCAAATGAAACTAAGGTTGTATCACCCATGGAGAAAGAGAATCATGAAAATGATTATGCATGGAACAGATTCCTCAAGGAGGCTTGTCCTACTTGAGTGTCTGCTCTGGTGTCCGAATCCAGACAATAATGCCTGGTAAAAGTGTGGACAGATCTCCAAGTGGCTGCCTTGCAGATCTCGGAGAGTGGGACATTATTGAGAAAAGCCGCGGTAGCCGCTTTTCCTCTTGTCGAATGCGCTTTAGGGCGCGCCCCCAATGGTTTCTGAGCCAGTTGGTAGGCCAATGTAATACTTGAAACAATCCACCTAGCAATGGAACGTTTGGATGCAGCAAAGCCCATACGGACAACCCCATAGTTCACAAACAATTGATCAGATTTCCTGACATTCTTAGTCCTATCTAGGTAGAATTTTAGGACCCTTTTGACATCTAGAGAATGCAACGCCCTCTCTGCCGGAGAGGAGGGGTTGGGAAAAAAGGTTGGTAAGGAGATGGCTTGGTTTACATGAAACTCCGATACCACCTTGGGTAGGAACGAAGGATGAGTTCTCATCACCACCCTATTTTGATGAAAAATAGTGTAGGGCTCTTTAGAACAGAGGGCCTGTATCTCACTGACCCTCCGTGCTGAAGTGATGGCTATTAAAAATGCTGTCTTCCATGTGAGGTGCTGTAGGGTAGCCTTATGAATAGGCTCAAAAGGAGAACCCATGAGCTTCGACAGAACCAAGTTTAGCTCCCAGGAAGGAGAGGGAGGTCTAACAGGGGGATAGACTTTCTTGAGTCCTTGCAAGAAATCCTTCACTACCTGCACTTTAAAAAATGACTGCTGTGAAGGCGAACGGCTGTATGCTGTTATGGCTGCTAGGTGAACCTTTATGGATGAAAATTTCAACCCTGCCCTCGCTAAATGTAGAAGATAGGGCAAAATTACATCCTCCTGGCATTTAGTGGGATCATAATGATGCTGAGCACACCATATATAAAATCTTTTCCACTTACAGAAGTAGGAGTGTCTTGTCGAAGGCCTCCTGGCTTCCTTCAGTATGGACATACACTCTTGAGGGAGGTTCAGATGGCCATACTGGAGGACTTCAGGAGCCATGCTGTTAAGCTCAGCGAGGGAAGGCTGGGATGGTAAATGTTCCCCTGCATCTTGGATAACAAGTCCGGCCTGCATGGCAGCCGCTTGTGGGGTCGGATCGACATGTGTAGGAGATCCGTGTACCACCACTGCCTCGGCCAGTCCGGTGCTATGAGGATCATCTTGGCAGATGAATTCTGCAACTTGGTCACCACCTTGGGGATTAGTGGGAGAGGCGGAAAAGCGTACACAAATGTCATTGACCAATTGATCAAAAGGGCATTCCCTAGGGATCCTGGTCGATGGTATCTTGAGGCGAAGCCTCGGCATTTTGTGTTTTGCTCGTCCGCGAAGAGGTCCACTTGCGGACGCCCCCATTCCCCGAAGATGTCTTCTAACACCTCGTCGTTGATTACCCAGTCCTCTGGCTCTTGAAAATGCCGACTGAGTAAGTCTGCTTGCACGTTGAGTTCTCCTGGTAGGTGCACCGCTTTCAATGAGATGTTCCTTGCTAGGATCCAGTGCCACAGGGACTGAGCTTCCAGCGAGAGCGTTCTGGATCGAGTACCCCCCTGCTTGTTCAGGTAGTACATTGTGGTGGTATTGTCCGTCTGCACTAGAATGGTACTCGTCGTGATCGCAGGCAGGAACGCTTTGAGGGCTAGGTGGACTGCCCTGAGCTCCAGCATGTTGATGTGGTACAACTGCTCGCTGCTGGACCACTGTCCCTGAGTTTGCAGAGTCCCAAAATGCGCACCCCATCCCTGAAGGGAAGCGTCGGTGATTAAGGTCTGAGTTGGGGGCTCTTGATGGAAGGGGATCCCCACTTGTAGATTCCTTGGCTTCAGCCACCACTTGACTGACTGTTTGGCTGCAGAGGAGAGGCAAACCTTTTCTTCCCACAGGGAGTTCCTTTGATCCCATTTGTCCTCGAGATCTTGCTGAAGAGGACGCATCCTTAGCCTGGCGTTGGGCACTAGGAAGATGCAGGATGCCATGGCCCCTAGCAGAGAAGAGATTTGCCTTGCCGACGACAGATTGTTGGTTATAATCTGCCTGCCTTTTAGCATAATGGATGACTGTCTTTCCTCCGAAGGAAACACTTTTCCTACTACGGAGTCTATAGTTGCGCCCAGGTAGTGGATCCTCTGCGTTGGTGTAAAATTGGACTTTTTGGCATTCACTCTGAGACCCAACTTGCAACATAAGTTCAGGCATAGCGACAGCTGTGACCGCACATTCTGTGGTGATGAGCCCTTTATTAGCCAGTCGTCTAGGTAGGGATAGACGAAGACTCCTGCGCGCCTCAGAGCAGCCGCTACTACTGCCACGCATTTTGTGAATACTCGAGGAGCGGACTTCAGGCCAAATGGGAGGACTTTGAACTGATAGTGAGAGTTGCCTACCACAAACCTGAGAAATTTTCGATGATTCCTTAGTATGGGAATATGGAAATATGCATCCTGAAGGACCAATGAACACATCCAATCGCCCATCCGGAGAAGAGGATATATTTGGTGGAGCGCCAGCATGCAAAATTTTTCCTTTCTTATGTGTTTGTTTAGTATCCGTAGGTCTAAAATGGGTCTGAACTCTACCTTCACACTCCTCTTTTGGATGAGAAAGTATCTGGAGTAAACTCCCTTTCCTCTTTGGTTTATGGGCACTTTCTCTATTGCAGATTTGAGTAGAAGCGTCGCTACCTCTTCTCTGAGCTGCTTTAGATGCTGGGATGAATTGACAGGAGGAATCGATGGGGGGTGACTTCTGAAACGAAGCGAGTACCCATGACGCAGTATATTCAGTACCCACTTGTCCTTTGTGATGGACTGCCACTCTGGAAGATGATGTGCAACACTTCCTCCCACCGGAGCGGTGGACAGCATCGGAGGAAGCGGCTTCTCATTGCTTCCCCGGAGCTTTGTTTCCAGCATTAGACTGCCTGTTGTTACCCCGTCCCCTGGATGGCTTGCGGGACTGGTATTGCTGTTTCTTTTGACCTTGCTGGTCCTGGTTCTTTTGCCAATGAGGGGTTTGAACCCTCTGTTGGTAACTGCGCCTGTCATTTCCCTTGCGGCGTCGAAACTCTTTTCTCTTTTCAAGCCCGACAGCTTTCATGGTCTCCAGCTCTGCCTTCATACGGGCCATTTCTTCGTCTGCATGGGACCCAAAAAGAGAACTACCGGAGAAAGGCAGATTTAAAATTCTTGCCTGCGCTTCCGGTTTCAAGGCCGTCAATCTAAGCCAGGATGATCTTCTGGCTGTGACTCCATGTGCATATTCATGCGCTGCCAGTGTTGCCCCGTCCGCCGCTGCACTTAAGATCTGGTTAGAAACCAGACTCCCCTCATGCAAAATCTCTTCAAAGTCCCGTCTGTCCTCTGATGGAACTTTGTCAATGAACCTCTGCAGAGAGTCCCATAATGACCTATCATAGCGCCCCAGAAGCGCCGAGGCACTCGCCACCTTTAAGCTTGAGGATGCTGAGCCGCAAACTTTCCTCCCCCAGGAGTCTTGTGTCTTACTGTCCTTATCTGGTGGTACCGTTGAAGACCCAGCTACTGCATGTGTCTTCCTGGCAGCGGCGGTGATGACAGAGTCCGGTGGAGGATCTGATTTAAGGAATAGAGGATCCTCCGGAGCTGGACGGTACTTTTTTAGAATTCTCGCCGGCGCCGTTTTGGTGGTTGCTGGTGTGAGAAAGATATCCATTACCGGTTGTAACAAACCGGGGACTAATGGCAATAACGGGCGTGACACTGTGCGTTCATGAAGAGTTTCAAAGATTATGGATGAAGTGGTCTCCTGAACCGGCATAGGGATATTTAATTTTGTAGCTCCTCTACACAACACTTCCTGAAACGTAGAAATATCATCTACCGGAGATACCCGAGAGGGTGGCGTCTCCGAGAGGGTCGGTGAATAATCCCTTTTGGATGATCTGGAAGAAGGGGAGGTAGAAGGGGTTCTACGGCGCCTTTTCTCTGATCTGGTAGACCCTCTTCTGCGGGAGGGAGACCTGGATCGCCTTCTTGGTGCTCGAGAGTGACTTCGGGATTCTCTTTCTCGAGATCTTGGTCTGATCGGTGTCGCTGGGAATACCACGCCCCTTATTCTTGTTAGCGATGCCTTTATTGCGTCTGGCATAGCAGGGTCCTGAGGCATCTCCCTTACGGGACTTTGAGGTACCGCATTGTCCTCCTCCTGCGAACTTTCTCTTGCAGGTACTGGAGATTGATGCACAAGCTCTGGTGATTCGGATCTTGAACCTGAGCCCTCTGATCCTGAAGGCGAGATAGATATGAGACGCGGTGACTCAGGAGTTGTATATATCAGTCTATGAGGAGATTTTCGCCTTGAGACTGGTCGAATCGTGAGGCGAACATGTGACACCTCCTGCGTACCCTCAACAGAGGGCTGCCTCGACGGTGATAGGCCTATCACCGGAGATCTTTGACTCGAATCTTCGAGGCTCCGAGCTTCTTGTCTCGACGTCGAGATTATCTTCGACGGAGGCTTCATGTACCTCACCAAAGCTTTGGAGACCTGTGAGGACGGAGGCATCTGCCTCGACGTCGACTCCGACGGAGGCACCTGCCTCGACGTCGACTCCGACGGAGGCCTCTGCCTCGACGTCGACTCCGACGGAGGCCTCTGCCTCGACGTCGACTCCGACGGAGGCCTCTGCCTCGACGTCGACTCCGACGGAGGCTCCTGCCTCGACGTCGGCCCTGACGGAGGCGTCTGCCTCGACGTCACTCCTGATGGAGACTTCTGTCTCGACGTCGAATGCTCCGACGACGTCGAAAGCCTCTTCGCCGTCGAACGATGTTTCCTCGACGGCGATCTTGATCTTGACGGCGATCTTGGTCTCGACGTCGACTGTGGTGGAGATCGCCTACGTACTTCTTGCGACATCGACTGATGTCTCGCCGACCTCGACGTCGAACGATGTCTTTCCTTCGACGAACGATATCTTTGTGCAGACGTCGATCGATCTTCTCTTGACGTCGACAGATGCTTTTTCGACGTTGAACTGTGGCGCCGAGTCCTCGACGCCGAGCCTTTAGACTCCGTCGACGTCGAACGCATCCGCTTCGACGCTGAATCTAAAGTCGACGATGATTTTCTCTTTGCAGCATGACTTCCCCTTGACTCCTCACCTCTCAGCGACGATCCCGCCGCTGGAGTCTTCGACGCCGAGCCCGACGTCGATGGGGAGCAAACAGGGACCAACTGCTTCGACGTCGACCGTTCTGCTAGGCCGTACAGCCTAATCCTCTCTCTCTCCTTTAAAGTCCTTTTGGAAAGGTCTTCACAATGATGGCATGTTGCTGGAGAGTGAGAGTCCGGCAGACAGATAATACACACCTCATGTGTGTCTGAAGCAGCCTTCTTTTTTCCACAAGATGGACATGGAACAAATAAAGAAGGCATTTTTCTGACAAAATAGCAAAACAAAATCAGTCAGAAAAACACAGGATACTAACTTCCTCTCAGATGTTATAAGAAGAAGTCCAAAAAATCTTAAAGTTGTAATAATTCTTGACTAAAGAGTCAAAAATGAAGAGAGCTGAATTCCAGGGTCCTGACTGAAGGAGCCGGAAAGAACAACTGACCTAACTGTTACCCCTGAGGCATGATGGGATATGGAAGTCAGGGCTGCCTTAAAGGCACGGTGCCAGTTTTTACCTGTACAGGGCTTTTTAGTCTCTATGGTATTATATTGCAATGCAGCCTGCAGGCTGGCAATGTGTTGTATATATATATGTGTGTGTTATTGGATGTGTATATTTACATTGCCTAGCCTTTTATGGGAGCTGCATTTGCTTGGAAAAAATGATATATGTTTTTATATATACAGAGCTGTATATATGTATGTTTTTACATATATAATTTTATTATTTCCCGGGTCCCCGCACATGGGCGGGAATATTCAGTGCTTATGACTATTGATGAGGATCCCCTGGAAGAGAATATTGTGTTGAAAGTTTCCTCCGCATCATTTGGGTCCCAGAAAAACAGTCCTTTATGTTACAGGTCATTCACTTTTGCATAGATAGAATAGGTGTGCCTGAACCTCTTGTGCTATAAATTTCTTCTTCACTATATACAGATTATTCCTCTTTTTTGTCTCTGGTATCTCAGCAGGACAGAAGGATTGTATGACTTTGAAAGAAGAGTTGTCTATTCTTTACCAATGTCAATATTTTTTTCATCGGTCAAATCCGGTACCCAAAATGTGAGGATTGGGCTTCTTTTCTGTCCAGAACCTCTAATGGACTGTGGCATGTGTCCCCATATATTGAATCCTCATGTTTATCCCAGTAAGTCATCTCCGTGATCCAGTTGGTGATAAAGAGTGATGAGTCCACACTTTTGATTCTCACCAGGAGACCAAGTACTCTGATTTGGTTTTAGTGTATTGAGTTTCCCAAGACTTCTGTCCTGGATGCAAGGGTCAGACAGTAGTTTCAAACCCTAACCTGGCTGTTGTCCTGTGATCTTTCACCCTGTGTTCTACTGTGCAGTCTGTCCCTCCAACAAGTTTGTTCAACTTGTCAAACTGGTTATTCATGTGAAAGGGACTTCTTGATCCTTTCCATTTCTGCTTGGCAAAGTAAGGTCCACTGGAGAAGGAGTCCTTTTCGCCAATTAATGTTTGGCTCTTGTGGGTTAAAGCCCACTAGAAGTCACAATCACGCATGTTATTTCACTGTTTATGAAGTGTGAAGCAGTCCTAAATTCCACTGCTATGTCGCTACTCTTCCGCTTGCAGCAGCACCGTTCCCACAGTTACGAGCTCTATGGTTCCACCACACGGTCCCCCACTGCCTCCAAATTTTATAAGGACTCATTGACAGTCGGCTGGGCAAAAAAACTCTGCTTATTCTCCACTTACATAAAGCTCAGGCAATAGCAGCCACCTCGGTGGACAACTGGCCATGCCTCACCAGTGTGTTTTGTAGGAAGACCTCTTGAGAAACTGTTTCACATTAAGAAACTTAACTGAAGGAGAGAAAGACTGCTTTAACATTACCCTCTGGGCCTTGAACAATAATAACTTGGCATCCTGGTCTTTGAGGAGTTACAGGCCTATCGGGTTGTTTCCGTTGCAGATGTTGTGAGGGCCCAACAAGGAAATTCTTACTACAGCTGAACCCCAAAACCTTAGGAGACATTCAACCTAAGTGCTGTGGAATTCCATAGAGAAAGCACAAAAAACAGCTTCGGGTCTGTGTCAGACAGAAGCAGAAAAACAGGAGCCAATTATAGATATCACTGCCTGGCACCTTACATGTCCTAGTGTCATCACATCCTGGGTTAGTCGCAAATGAAGCTGCAAGGTGCAACCTGGCAACTCTGGAGAGCTTTTGCTGGGGTTAAAAGCTTCCTGGTCAAGGCTGGTACTTGTACAATATGCATAGGGAGAAGAATCTGAGAGAAGTTCCCATCAGAAATACCACAAATTATATGTTCTGCTATTATTTATTGGTCGTGTTAAAGCAAGAGCAAAGCAAGGCTACGAGATGATGGATCATTTATTGGTGTAAATGCCTATGTAAAAAAGGCAAATTCTTCCAGCGAGGAAACTATTTCACAAATCCTGACCAACCATGCTGCCTCGGTTAGAGATTTCATACAATTACTTTAGTTATACGTGAGTGAGTACGAGTCAATTATGACAGTGCGCTACTGCAAATGGAGTGCACAATGACGACAAGGGCTACAAAAGTTAATCCCAAACATAGATTATATGTCCTATAATTTACTAGCAGGTTTCAGAAGATAACTCTAAATTCAGTTTGAAATACGTAGTTTTTGTTCTTTAAATATGACAAGTGATCAATCAGATTAAATGTCTTAGTAATACACTTTAACTAGAACAACTAAAAACAAAGTAAAAACGCACCATTTGCCTGATCATCTTTTCTCGGAGGACTTCACGATCATGTTCGAGAATGCTCATTCTTTCTGATGCATCCATAACAAAGAAGATATCATGGATTTCATACAAAGCAGCTCGCAGCTGAAAAAAGCAAAATGTATATTACATTAGGATTTTATATACTTAATTTCAGCCTCAATTGGTACGTAGCTTAAAGTCAGGGCCATCAGAATTACAAGGCAGGAGAGCATAAGAAACGCCGCAGGGTTCACTAAACTATGCAACAAGAAAAGGCAAATTATGCAGCATAATGCGGCACATTTTTTGATTGCGTTATTTTGTAATTTTTACATATAGTAATACTGTCTGAGCAAAGATTTCACCTCCTTTGTCCCAGTTTAACAACTAAATATGGAAACAAGCAACTGAAAGGAGGACCAGCTAACCTTTGCGAAGGATCTTCCACTACAAGTGAACCAATCACCTTGTTTTTAATAACTTTTGATCCGTTTGAGATAGAAACACTTTTTTGTTAATCCATCATCTACTGCATAATCTGCAGATTCTATTTAGCAAATCTGACAAATCTATAATAATGCGAGAAAGAGCCGCGGCTTCAGAATCGCATAATTCCACTGGTACTACTGAAAATTCAAGCAATTCACTATATATTGGATGTAGCCTGGTTTACATAAAATAGTATATTGAAAAGTTTTATAAAATGGCAATAAATCTCCAGAATGGGTATTCTAACTAGTTCCAATGCTTTAAACATGGAGGATGTCAGAATATATTTTTCCACTTTTTACATTTTTTTTTAAAAAATCTCAACTTCCCCACTGTACCAACCACATACATTTCGTCCCTCACCCACTATCCCAAACACCCACAGAGTATTGGGGTGAGTGGGGAAGAGATAAATGATTCTCCCACACAGGCAAATTTCAGAAGATAGATCAGTATGGGATCTAGGAAGAACTTCCATGCTGGAAAACAATCTTTTCAATATCTTGCCCAAAAAAATAGATGCAATTCAAATTCTTGAAAAGCCTATTCCTGCAAACAGGACTAGAATGCCCTCACCACTTTTATACTGAGGGGAAAAAAGTTACTGAGATTTTGCTGTAATTACTTGTATTAATACATTACATTAACCTATCACTGAAGTGTCCAACTAAAACTGGGAACCATTGCAATAGAACGAGACTAACTACCTTAATGTTCCCCATTTAGACTCATTAAATGTATACCACTCTCCTATAGATATTCTACAAATATGGTGTAGCTAAGGTAAAAAAAAAAGAGCAGAAATTGGCACAACCCTTGGCAAAAGTGGTTTCCTTTTCCTCTTGAATACTGACTTTTATTCAGGGAGACATTAGCAGGGTAACAATCCCCCTTACTATAGCCATATGTCAGAAAAAAAGCCACTTCTTAGCCCCCACTGTGATTTGAGACAATGTAGTCTTTTTTTTAAAATATGTAATGAAAATGACAACCTTATAAAGGAGAGACATTTTAGCCTGAAATGGGCCAGCCATGCTCACCGATCACTAGGTATTAAAAGAAGGACACGAGAACCATTCATTACCTGAGCAAGAACTCTTTCTTGTAAAGAAGCATCTTGAGCAGACACAGCGCCTCTCTTCATAGGAACTTCGGACTGAAACATTTTCAAAAATTCTGCTGTGTCCTAATCAATCAGAACACAAACGGATGTGATTGATCAGATCAGATACAGGATACAAATGTAAATCATTTAGGAAACAATGTACATCTCTGAAATATCAAATGACACTAGGTATGAAAGATTTACATCAAATTACTTAAAAGACCATAACTCGGAATGTTGTCTGAATGAGGTCTGGCTGGTGGTCAGAAGTGCCGAGTGGGAAATGATAGGACAGAAGAGGTTGATTATTATGCAAGATAAAATACTTGCATAATGGGCAAGTTTAAAGATTGAACTCAAAATGGATAAGCATGTGAATGAAGAAATAAGTTACTTACCTGTAATGGTAGTTCAGTATTGGTATCTAAGATTTATATGCTTGAATCATCTGTCATCGAGCTGAGAGTCCTATAGTAACCTTGCAATTGCAGTCACATGTTAAACATAGCCTAGAGCTTGTAAAAATGGCATCCCATCATTTGACAAGAACCAAACTTCAGTCAAAAAGAGAAAATCAAACTGAAGACCACACCCAGAAAGACTCTGGACTATGTTTACCATGGAACTGCTAATGCGACAATACTATGGAGCATCCAACTCAACATGGATTATTCAAGCCTGTGAATCTATGAAAGATCTGGTAGTGAAAAAATAATGCTCTACCAGTGTGTTAAGTCTAATTGGCTTCATGGAATTATATAGGATGGCTTACAAATAGCTTGAGGCAAACAGTGTTAAACATTTCTCGTAAAAGAAGAAATCCAGTTACTAAGAATATTAATTTTGGAAGCAGGTAACAAGAACATAAAGTCTATTTCGAAGAAACCCTACCTTTTTTCTCAGGAAGCAAAATTACAGTGTAATTTCATCCAGTACTTACTCTAATGTTTGAACTGCTCAAAGGTGGGTCATTTGCCTGTCAAGACGGGTTGTGTACCACAAAGTTAATGTTGTCATTGGCTATACCATAGCAGACTGATTAAGAGAAGCAGGCAAACTACTTTAAATACCAAACTGTAGTTCTAGTGGAGATATGCTGGGAACGGTCAGGACCAGAAAGTTTATTACACTTGTGCTCTGCTGTGTTTACTGAATGGTTCACTACAGGTCAAATTCTCCTTAACTTCTGCAATACTATCCAGCCTTTGCACTAAAAGGACAGTGAATTTCAGATTCAGATGGACCAATGGTAAAAAACAAAGGTTTCATTACTTTCAAGATAAAATCAATTTTAAGAACAGATCCAGGATATTTTGTAAGATTTAACTTGTCACACAGGTGGCAAGTCACAAACTTTGGATGAAACAGCGACAGGAATAGTAATTTACAGGAGAGCAATCTAAAATGTACTCACATGCACAGTTTTCTTCAGCTGCTTCAACTTATCTGTTTGCATAAGCCTCCGCGTAAGGAATCCCTTTGCCAAAGCAGTAACTTTGTTCAATTTAATCTGCATACCTTGACTGAAAACCTTAAAATGTGAAAAAAAACTTCATTAAAATGACACATTTTTGAACATTTAAAACCTATACAAATTGCTGATTTATTCTCAAATGAATCAGAAGTGTCTTTATTGAGGTTTTCAATTAGGAGCATAAAACATAGACCACTGGAGCGTTATGTGAATGTATTCACATGCTGCTTTTCGGTTGCGTGCTTGTGGGTCTCACGGTCACACACACACACACGGTCACACACACACACGGACACACACACACACACACACACACACACGGACACACACACACACACGCACGCACGCACACACACTAAAGAAGTGCAGAAAAGAACAGCCCCCAGAAAATAGTGCTTGACACCAATAAAATGAAAAACTATTGGTTGTAGGGAGGGATTGAGAAATATCAATCAAGGAATCCTACCACATTTCAAGGAAACCATGCGCCACAAACACACAGGTATTAAATACCAAAACAATGTTAAAATCTGAATTGCCCAGGCAATTCCACATAACTGAATGCCACAATTAACAGCCATGGCATACAATAAAGGAACATCCAGTGAAGGGGTCTCCAACCTTTTTGTAGTAAGACTTCTTATGTTCAATGGAAATCATCCAGAGCTACTAATATTGTTAGTGTTGTCACCACATCAGACACGATTACATTGCTGGCCAACCTCTTCGAGTCAATCAGCAGTGATCATCTCAATGCACCAGGCAGGGTTACCAGCAGTAAAGTAAAACATTTTTTTTTTTTTTTAATCTTTAGCAATTTGCAATGCTTCTACATGAGTAACACGCAACAGCCATAACCTAATGCTCCTGGCACCTATGTAATAAGTCTCTACCTCAGCATGATGCATCACTCAAATGTTTTGTAAAGTGCACGTGCACCCTAAAAGAGGTGTTGGCGCTGAGATAACATGCGTTTATTGTTACCCTATTCAAAGGCTGAATTGGAAATTCAATCATTTTTCTCCAAACATCAGCATATGAGTTCTGAAAATACACACATTTTCATCATGAATGCACTTTCTAATTTTGGTGTATATATAAGTAACATACCTTTAACTGCAATTATCCAGTATTGGTATCTTTCATAGATTCACATGGTTGAATCATTCCCCATCGAAGTGGGAGTTCCCAGTACCATAATCAAGCAGTATGATAACATTATCATAGGCTATAATGGCCCTAGGCCATCAGTTTAATAGCCTATTTATGTCCTTTTTTTAAACGGATCAGATTTCAACTATAACTAATAAGCTGTAGCACCCTTTACAACATTCCTCAGAAAGGCCGAGTCCCTCAGATTTTTAAGCACAAGTGGGAGTAATATCCCATTCTTAAGTGGAACCATAAGGAGGAGGGTGGGTCTCATGTGCATCTATGAAAGATACCAATGCTGGATAACTGCAGTTACAGTTAAGCAACTTATTTTCTTATCCAGTATAGCGTATCTTTCATAGATTCACATGCTTGAATCACAATAGCAAGCAGTATCATGAAAAATTATAGTACCCTTAGCGGATGGTGGGTAACATTAATATACATTTGCAGAGAATGCATTTCAAGAGTGTAAACATTGAAATACACATATCTACATATATAAACATGAAAACATCTTCATTATCTACATTCAGATAGGTGAAATTGAGAGCATGGTTAAGCAGCCATATACCGACGTTTGGAAAAATGTAACCTTTTGAACACTTTCGGGCTACTTGGGAGCGATCAACAGGAGAAGACAGTGCTCTGTCTTCATCTTGGTGAGGACTCTGGGAATCAGTTGAATGTGGGGGCGGGGGGGGGGGGGGGGTCTCACGTATAAATCCCGGACCAGCACATCAAAAGGGCATTCTCCCAAGACCCGTAGAGTGGAGATCAACTGGTGTAGAACTGCCATTTGGTAAAGGTTTGCGCCGCAAAGAGATCCAGCGCTGGTTTCCCCCACAATGAGAATACCCTGTTCAGCTGCTGTTGGCAGAGTTCCCACTCATGGTAGAGGTCTCTGGTCCTGCTTAGGGCATCTGCAAGCGTGTTCTCGGCTCCACACAGATGCTCAGCCTTTATGGATATTTTGTGAGCCAATCCAAAGCTCTTGGGCTTCCTGAAATAGCATGAGGGATCAGGTTCCTCCTGGTTTGATGACATAATACATGCTGATCGTATGGTCAGTACGAACCAGCAGGGAGGATTTCACAATCCGTGGGAGGAAAGCCTGCAGGGTGAGAAAAATTACTTTGAGCTCCAAGTTGTTGATGTGTAGAGACTTTTGACTTGTCGACCACCTTCCCTGGGTCTTCAGGTCTTGCCGGTGGCCTCCTCAGTCCTCCATAGAGGCATCCACAGTGATGATGAAATCCGACACTAGCTGTAGAAACGTGAGGCCTTGAGAGAGATGTGGTATGTGAGACCACCATGCCAGCGTGGGTAACATCCAAAGAGTAATGGAGATCAAGTCCTTGAAGGACCCCTCCAACTGGATCTACTGGAGCTGTGATTCCTCTTGTACCGGTCTCATCTTGAGGCGCGCCCAGGGGACCAAATTTATTGCTGAGGAGATCATGCCTAGCAGCGACTTGAACAGCCTCACAGAAAAACACTGTTTTCCTGCAATGCTGTGAGCCGAGTGTACCAGCCTTGTTTGTCTGTCTAAGAGAGGAAGGCTTTAGTTAGAATGGTGTTGAGATAGGCTCGGAGAAAAGCCATGGTCTGATTGGGAGTGGTGGAGGACTATTGCCAACTGACAGTGAGGCCCAGCTTGAAAAACAGCGAGAGACAGGCTTTTGTTGACTTGGCACCTTGTCCTGGTGTTGAGGATTTTAGCAGCCAGTCAGGTAAGGGAATACCTGATGACCTTGCTTCCTAAGTGCTGCTGCTACTGGGGTCATGCACTTGGTGAATATGCGAGGTGCGGACTTGAGACCGAAGGGAAGGACCATGAATTGGTAATGGTTACCAGCTACCGTGAAACTATGATATTTGCGGTGTTTGGGATGGATGGGGAAATGTAAGTAAGAGTCTTCCAGATCTAGAGATGTCATGAAGTCTATGCTGTTGAGGCGATGAAGAATGTCACAGAGAGTTTTTAACCGGAAGGATTGCTTGCAGAGGAATTTGTTGAGCTTCCTGCGATCCAGGATCAGTCTTAACTCACCTGATTTCTAGCGGATGAGGAAAAAATGGGGGTAGAATCCTTTTTCCTTCTGCGCCCCTAGGACCTTACCTATTGCTCCCTTGGAGAGCATTAAGAGACTTTCCTTCTGCAATAAGTGAAGACGAGGGGGAGGGGCTCTCTTTGGCAAAGTAGTTGGTGGCCTTTCTGTAAACTCCAGGGTATGGCCATAGGTGACAAGGTTCAATACCCATCTGTCTGAGGTGATGGTTTGCCAATGCAGGAGGAAATGGGATATTTTTGCACCCATTGTATGAGAGGATGTTGTAGCTGGTACCTGGATCATATCACATCTGGTAGTCATAGCAGCCTAGAATGGTGAGGGAGTTGGCTGTACGCATTGCAATTACAAACATGGTTGAAAATCTCTTCCTGATGTTATCCAAACGGCGCCTTTCGTCAGGTGGTATGGAAATGAGACTAGACAGATTTTTAGACCTCCGATGCGCCGCCTAAGCGATCACTGATTAAGACTTGGGGTGTTCTGTCAGACATGACGGGTAGTCTTCAGGCGCTTTGCACTTTTTAGGTATCGCGCCTAACGTTGCAGTGCGGAGCACTGCTCACGCAGCGCGATACATTTAGTAGGTGAAAAGCGGGGTTTGAGAGAGTGACCTAGGAATCGCACACGCTTGTGCGTGTGCTTTCCCTTTTGTGGCCCGCTATTGGCCTTTACGTGCCTCTTGTAATGAAAGTCAGCACGCAATAGGCCAAAGGCGGGCGCACTGCTCAACCCACGGCCTATCGGTGTCTGTTACGAGCACTGGCCGTCATGTGGTTTCAATTATCGTGCCCAGACATGGGCACGATAATTGAAACCACATGGCTCACAGTGGCGCGCGCGCGCACCACTCGCAGGCTTCTTTGGTTTTTTTGATCCATTTCACAGGGAAGCGTGGTGCAGTAGCGTGAGCCATATTAAAAGATTGAGGAGCACTGTACAAGTTTGAAGGTAGTGACAGTAAATGTAAGTGGGGTGACTTCTGAGAGGGATTGTGGGCTATTTAGTATGTCATGCATAACTCGACGCCTCGCCACGGGTAGTAAGTGGTATGTAAATGCAATTAAAACTGAGTGCAGCTGGAAGTGTGCGACGCACCGGTTCCTATTGTTTGATCTTTTTGGAGATGCATTGCCTTCAGTGTTTCTTTGCCTCCTATTACATTGGTCTCGGACACTTCATTAGCCCAAATGTGCCTCATCTACTTTCTTGCTGGCGCGCTTTCTGTTCTCTGATTCTTAACACCTCATCTCTGTCCTCACAGTGAGGCGCTGTGCTACAGGTGGGGTGGACCGGAGCAGAAGCCTTTTACCAATGTAAATCAGTGACCATTAGATATGCAGCTGGCCATGGACCTTATACTTGGGTGACTGTTACAGGGACTTGTGCTCCTGACAACAATGAGAATAGCGCTGATGATACTAATGGACTAATGCTGATGCCAACAATGAGAATAGCGCTGATGATACCAATGGGACTAGTGCCCATGACAACAATGAGAATAGCGCTGATGATAACTATGGGACTAGTGCTCCTGACAACAATGAGAATAGCGCTGATGATACCAATGGGACTAGTGCCGATGCCAACAATGAGAACAGCGCTGATAACAATGGGATTAGTGCCCATGCCAACAATGAGAATAGCGCTGATGATACCAATGGGACTAGTGCCGATGCCAACAATGAGAATAGCGCTGATGATACCAATGGGACTAGTACCGATGTCAACAATGAGAATAGCAGTGATGATAAAGGGACTAGTGCCCATGACAACAATGAGAATAGCGCTGATGATACCAATGGGACTAGTGCCCAAGACAACAATAAGAATAGCGCGGATGATACCAATGGGACTAGTGCCCATGACAACAATGAGAATAGCGCGGATGATACCAATGGAACTATTGTTCCTGACAACAATGAGAATAGCGCTGATGATACCAATGAGACTAGTGCCCATGACAACAATGAGAATAGCGCTGATGATACCAATGGGACTAGTGCCGATGCCAAAAATGAGAATAGCGCTGATGATACCAATGGGACTAGTGCCCATGCCAACAATGAGAATAGCGCTGATGATACCAATGGGAGTAGTGCCGATGCCAACAATGAGAATAGCGCTGATGATACCAATGGGACTAGTGCCGATGCCAACAATGAGAATAGCGCTCATGATAACAATGGAACTAGTGCCGATGCCAACGAGAATAGCGCTATGATACCAATGGGACTAGTGCCGATGCCAACAATGAGAATAGCAGTGATGATACCAATGGGACTAGTGCCTATGCCAACAATGACAATAGCAGTGATGATACCAATGGGACTAGTGCCCATGACAACAATGAGAATAGCGCTGATGATACCAATTGGACTAGTGCCGATGCCAACAATGAGAATAGTGCTGTTGATAACAATGGGACTAGTGCAGATGCCAACAATGAGAATAGCACTGATGATAACAATGGGACTAGTGCCGATTCCAACAATGAGAATAGCACTGATAACAATGGGACTATTGCCCATGATAACAATGAGAATGGCACTGATGATAATGGGACTAGTGCTCCTGACAACAATGAGAATAGCCCTGATAGCAACGGGACTAGTGGTGATGATAACAATGAAAATAGCTCTGATGACAACAATGAGAATAGCACTGATGATAACAATGACTATAGCTCTGATGATAACAGTGGGACTAGTGCTATCGAGAACAGTGAGAATAGCGCTGACTACAATGAGACTAGTGCTGATGACAACACTAATGACAACAACGAAAATAGCACTGATGATAACAATGAGACTAGTGCCGATGACAAAAATAAGAATAGCGCTGATGAGAACAGGACTAGTGCAAATGGCAAAACTGCATGATTAAGAGACTGTTACTCAGGGTCCGCGCTGCTCATTCATAGGAGACACTGTCCTGGACTCACATGCCTCTCATCAGTGTGCACACTGGTCTTTAACCATATTCCTCCAACAGATTCTAGCACATTATTACAGGTTAATATGTTCCTTGTGAGGCCTCCTGACTCCTGCCATTGGGAATTAGGTTCTGCCACTATGTTGATTATAATTCCAGTGCTAGAGCATTGTGCTTTTGGGAGATGATGTGGTCCGTCGGCTAGACTGGCGACTTTGGTGCTGGAAACCAGGGTTCGAGCCTCTGGGTCGCGTCCACATCCTGTGATTCTGGGCAAATCACTTAATCTCCCCGTGCCTGAATGTGTAATGTAAATACGGTGCTCATGTAAAGCGCTTCAATACCTTCGGGTCGAGTTCGCGCTATATAAATATGCAGGAAAAAAAAAAAACACAAAGCCATCTCGTGCTTTACCTGTACTGGTTTGTTTTTGTAAGTAACGTTAAATGAGCCAGTATGCGCTGTGGAAAGGGCTTTCGGTAACAACAAGCATTTGCAATGCAACAGGTCTCGCATTTACGCGAGTTTGACCTATTAGCATTGTAAATGACAATGGCTTTTATTTAGGTTTCAAAAACCAAAACAGAAATAAAAAGCAATGTCATTTACAATCAAAATAGCTCAAACTCTCGCAAATGCAAGACCTATTGCATTGCAAATGCTTGTTATTGATGCATGGAAGGACAGCTGCTACAGTGGTACGGTTTTTCATGACCTTTATACTCTCTCCTGTCAAATGTAGTCCACGATTGGAATAGAGCCTTCTGATCTTCTGGCCTTCCCTTTGAAATCGTAGAGAAAGCAGTCGGGCTGCTTCACCGATATAGGGAGATGAAACCTGGTTGTCGCTTTCTCCAGTGAATCGGCCGGGTGCTGTGGAGGTAGGGACAGAGTTGGAAGCACATCGTCATCCCATTTATCTAGAGGTGGTTGAATGTCTGAAATTTCACCCTCTCCTTTGTCCGCTTTGGTGTGCAGTCTAAGGGCATTGCTGGTTTTATTAGTGCTCATCCGAGGGGTAATAGTCGCCCGTCGCCCCACCTGTTCTGATGGCCGCTGACCACCACTGAATGAAGTGGCGTACAGAATATTAGCATAGAGAACAATTTTGTGGAGTGGCATAGAGTGGAATTAGTGCAGAGTGGCGTGGAGTGTAGTGTACCCCAGGGCCCCCATGGCCCAGCAGACTCCCCACTTGGTGCAGGAGCCAGCATTACTCCTGCCAGGAGGAAGCAGCTATTTATGCCTGCTCCCTCTGGGCAGGAGCAGTATCTGTTCCGTTTCCTTGCCTGCAGGAGTGCGGGCAGGGAAACAGAACAGAAGTCTGCTACCAGCCGGTGGGAGCATGTTTAAATCTCTCGCCAGCTGGGAACAAACTTGACTTCCCTGCCCGCACTACTGGAGACGGCGAAGGCGTGTTAGCTCCAGTTTAGTTTGAGAATTAAAAATGCTCCTGCCATGCGAGAACAAACGGGTTTTCCAGCAGGGAAAGAACTGTGTCTCGGGGGTGGACTCCCCAGAACACAGTAACTGAGGCGACTCTGGGAGATTGAGTCCCCCGGGACTTTAAAGAACCCCGCCACTTAAACTTAGTTTTGGTCCCAGGGATGGGGTCCCCCGAGACCTACAATGTCTTGGGAAAGTGGGTGGGGCGCGTGCCCCCTTCCCCGCTTTTTTTAACCAATCAGCTCAGGGGGAATGGGGTGATCTGGGCCTAGAGAGGCTAGGGGTGGGGGCTGCCCTCTCCATATTATTACACAGCCCCAGGGGATAGTGCCCCCGGGGAGGAGGACCCCCATTCCCATAAGTGAATGGAGGTTCGAATTGCCAATTATTTTTTGGGGCCCTACAGATGGGGGTGGGTGTTGTCCCTCTGGGCCCTCCAGGGCGCTGCAGGGTGGGGTAACCCCAACCCTGCCCCCCTTATATAACTTTTTTTTCAAAATTCAGGACAGGAGACTGAGTCTACGGGTCCTGTAATGGCTGGCAGCAATATTTTTCTCATGTTGCTGGTAGCCAATCAGAGCACTCACCCCGCAGGACCGAATTGGCCCAATGGAAAAAAGTTCCCTGGCCCAATCACAACGATCTATTTTTTAAGCTCGAGTTCGAAGGACTCTAGCGAGAGTCCTGCGAACCCAATGTACAAATATTTTTAAACCTTAATTTCTCAAAACACTACTGACGGATGTACATCAAATTACAGAAAGCACAATATGCGAATTAGGATCTATCTTCCAGACAAATTCGGTTCAATTCTGTTGATCAGTTTTTTGCGGTAGCGCTGTATAAAAGGAATGGGAAATGCATGTGGATTTTGCATTTTGGGGCCCCCACTTCCTTTTTCTCAGCCCCTCTTTGATGGATCACCCTAGAACTTTCCATGCTCAAACTAGTCAAAAAGTAGCACTTTTTGGGAAAGTATTTTCAAGATTAGTTCAACAGCACCAAAGGTATTAGCAAAAGGCATTTCTATAGAAACGCTGGTGTGGTGTGTGTCTCTCTCTCTATATATAAATGATGATGGATCTAAGATAGCTGTACAATTGTTTGAAGCTAATAAAAACAACTTAAAAAAACGATTTGTGCCAATATGATTTGGCAGTCTGTTGCTATTTAGCCACTATGCAAATTGTACTGTGGGCATGTTTGCCTTTTTAAATTTGTTGGTCTTTGTTTTGTTGTTGGGCACTCACCTACTTTAACCTTTTGGTGTCAAAGGCATCTTAACTTCCCTTCTCTCAATCATATGTCAGATATTTAAATGGATGAATCCCCAGGAACAAGCAACCACCATCTTTAAAAAAAGACAGCATTGTTGGAGAATCGTTTCATGTTGGAAGTTAAATGTTACATTTTCATTATTAGCTTAATAGCGTTCCCCTATGGCTATTCCTGCGACTTCCAAACTACCCATCTTACCCTATCTCAAACATTCTTAGTAGCTTTTTTGTCAGCTGAACAGCTCCAGTTATTGGTCTGTATGCAGGAGGCTCTTATCCATGCAGAATCCGAAAGCAGGCAGATTTTGCTTTCTGTAAAACTGCATTTAGTGTACAAATGCTGCCAGTAGACCAGTCTTCTCAAATCCCACTAAGTTAATTTTAACTCACTTTCACCGAGAGACACCTGAAACAAATTAAACTAAAAATAACCAGATAGTAAAACACAGCTCTTCAATTAAATTCAATTGTAAGAAATTTATTACCGAATGTTGATGATCTTTCCCACTGCACAACCTACAAGTCTCAGTCAAGAAAGTAGTTAATGTATACACTTTTGTGATTAAAGTTATCATGGATTGAGGTTTCAAGAAATAAAAAATGCTATTGTTTAGTTTGTTTTTAAAAACTGCGACTGGGTTCATTTTGTTTGGTCTTGTGCCCATTGACAGGCTTCCTGTCACTCCAGATAACATGGTTAAGACTGTTCTGCATCACATTTCATTTTCCATGTGTTTGTTCACTATTCTCCTATCAGGCCCCCAAGGTCCTCACTGTAGAATTTTATTTTGTTCCCAAACGTCAGTCAGTTAAAGTGGAGAGGTGAGGGATGAGATGGGCATGGGTCGTATAGAGGCTTGACCTTCTTGTAATCACTAGCATTGTGAAAATTTGCTTCCAGGGTCAATGGGATTAATTAAAGGCAATCTTCATTTCTTTTTAGGTTTCACCTGGACAGCGTTTGCGATGTGCTTGTGAAATCTGTTGTATTCAATATAAATTGTAAAAGGGCTTACATTCCGCCCCCTTGCTTTTCATTGGTTCCTGTGATTGCCACTTACTTTTCCTCCGTTTCCATTGGCTGTAGCATACGGTTTCCAGTTGTTCCTCATGTGCTTCTCTTATCAGTATCCCACAGCACAAGTACTGTTTCTGCCCAGTTTTGGGGACGTTTTTTTTTTCTTTTCTTTTATTTTAGTCTACATAATCACTCCCTGGCTGCATGCTTTTTAAGTGTGCTTGTTGGCTCAATTTTTTTTGCTTTGTCTAACACCTGCACGCAACCTGCACTTCTGACCCAAATGTGCTCACCTCCAACGAGACCGCCAAAAAAACGCTATATGAAGCACTATTTTATCATTAAACACAGCTCCTGTCCCCATACACATCTCAATCTCAGTGACCAGGCAAAGCAATGTTGTACTAAATTAGGTAATAGTATCAACCATTCTTTAGAGCACTTATATTTTGCCTTATAAAGCTGCCAAAACCTAAAAAGCCATGTTCACATGATCCTAACATGGCCACTGCTGGACGTATGCACTTGTACGCACTCACTGTCAGGGCAGTGCTGCAGTCTGTGCCCTGTAGGGCCTTCACGTGGTGCTGCATTGTGACCAGTGACAGCTCTGGCCTGTGCACGGAACATGAGGAAGAGGCGCTTCCTGAGTGCAGACACATTTGCAAGGAAAGATTTGTTCTACAATAAACATGAGGCTGCGCAATCCCCCCTGTGGGTCTATGGCTACTGTGTGCACTTTTGTCTGCAGCCTGCACTTTCAGCACTGCAACAGGGAATGTTACTGATGAGTGTCATGACTCCAGAGGGGAAAGCTTTTACAAATCTCATGTCAATCATGATCATGTGCCCTCAGTTTGTGTCACACCATTCTTAGTTTGTGTGCTACCCAATATACTGGCACACGCCACACTCTTTCCCATTTGTCACTTTTGACAACGTATACCGTTCTGTGACTGACCGTGTGCGCCGTATGCAACTTTAGCTTTGTGTGTCTGTTAGGGTCACTATTATATTGTACCTGCACTACCGCCCCAAACGCACTCACCTTAGAGGAGACAGGCAAAAATGCAATATGAAGCACTACTTTTATCATTAAAAACAGCTCCTGTCCCCACACGCACCTCAATATCAGTGATCAGGCAAAGCAATGTTGTACTAAATTAAGTCATAGTAACAACCGTTCTTTAGAGCACTTATATTCCGCCTTATGAAGCGGTCATTATTATGGTTTGAACGTTCTTCGTTCCCAAATATAGAAAGCTCCTTCTTTGTGATAATCCCACAGTCTGGCACCTACACAAATCTTGTATTATACCAAGCGCTGAGAGGGTACAGGGATTACACGCACACATTTTCATCCCTCAATTATCTGGGGTGCAGGTCACTGGCCTATATAAGCTGCCTGCCAAAAAGCTGGTCTTCCCACTCCTTGGTCAGCAGTTTCATTAAAGCTCGTAATTTAGTTTGGTCCTGTAGTCAAAATATTTTAAGCACCCCTTTAAAATTGGGATCAAACTGTGTTAAGGTTGTGTGCAGACCCCTCTGTCAGAAGTGCTTTTTGTACTGTTGTGTCGTTAAGCTTTTTGTTACAATTGATACAGTTGTCATGAACCAGACACTGCAAAATGAGGTCTTCTTATTCAGACCTGTAGAGAAATTGTTCAGTCCTATAACCCTTGACGTTTTAAGTCGTGCTTCGCCAGGAGAGGTAAGCAGTGCCAAGGCAGCTGTCTCCGGCTGGAGTCTCGGCTCTGTCTCAGAGGCACAGACTGGGCTCCTTTCAGGATTATATCTTTCTGTAGATGCTATTGACCGCTCACCCTATACTCGTTACCCTGTACAAGGTAAGAGTTCTACATCTCTCACCCTGTACACTCACACAATTCTCATTCTGCACCAAACACACAATTCTCATTCTGCACAAAACACACATCAATCACCATGCATTGTGGCACTTTCACCCTGCACTCAAACAATTATCAACCTTCATTCATGTCTACTCACCCTGCACAGACAGCACTCGCACCATTCTCCCTGCATTCATACACTGCTCCCACATCTCTTAACTCATTATTAATCACATAGGCGAAATCAAACGCATTTACCAATGCTTGTTTAATCCTGTAGTTTTTAGAACAAATGACCGCACTGAAAACACATTTGAAACTTTTCAGGCATGTGAAGAACAAAAGTTACTTACCTGTAAACTGTGGTTCTCCAGTATTGGTGTCTTTCATAGAGTCACATGCTTGAATATTCCCCGTCGAAGTGGAAGTCCCACGGTACATAACATAGCAATGTAGTAATAACAAGCCAATATAGGCATAAAAGGAAGTAAAACCATAGAGTTTTTATGGATAGACAACTTGTCACTTCTATAACATATTACTGTCATTATGTTTTAGTCCAAATTCCAGCCAATCAGGCATCCGCACCCTCTCAGAATGTTCTCCTCAGAGGCTCAGGCCCTCAGATTTTCTACTGCACGTCGTGTGAAGTGAGTCTCCCTGAGCTTGCTCAGTTTTTCTTCTCATTTCTTCTCAGAAAGTTAGCTTTATGATGTCTACTACCAAGAAATCCCTCTTCAGACCTTGTGGAAGCTGTGGTAAACAGAGACTTCATTCTGAAGACCCTCACAAAAAATGTATCTATTGCCTATATCCTGAACATCAGGTAAAGGATTGTAAGATTAGTAGGACCTTCTCTCAGAAGACTCTAAAGGACAGAGAAGGGCGTCTCCTTCTGTGGCTACAGAAGTTGAAGACTTCAGAGAATCCTCTCTCAGATGTGGAGAGTGTGTCCTCAATCAAAACTTCTTCATGCTTGAAGAGGACAAGTGACTATCAAAAGGTTTCTCCAAAACCTAAAGTGGTGAAGAAACATCATGTGGATAAGCCCGCTATCCAACCTTCAACTTCAAAAGGGGTGATATCTCCCCCTCTGAGTCTTTCTGCACCTTTTACGCCCCCGAGATCTGATTCTCAGGCGTCAAAGACTCCATCTGCGCAGTTTTTACCTCAGAAACTGCCTATCTCGTCGACTAGCTCATCAATGCTTCCTCCGTCGACGAGAGCTGCCGTCGTCGCATCTACGTCGACTACTTCAACTTCTGTGTCTATGAAGCCAGCTATGATCCTGTCGTCGGCATCTTCACCGTCGACGTTGGTATCTGTTAAGGTGAGACCTATTTCGTCTACAATACCTTTGACTTCGTCGACGACGGCAAGCAAACATAGGAAAAAGCATTCGTCGACGGTGGCTTCGTCGTCAGCGGTGGCTTCGTCGTCAGCGGTGGCTTCGTCGTCAGCGGTGGCTTCGTCGTCGACGGTGTCTCAACGACGACGTTTATCGCCAACGGCTACAACTGCATCCATGGATCTGGTACCATTGAAGACTTCAAGCTCTTTGCTTCAACGGCTACATGCCTCTTTGGATACCCTAATGCCAATTCAAGCTCCTTCTCAACCTCCAGCTGAATTATTTTCTTCTGACGATGAGGAATCTGAGGATGACAGATTTCGGGCTGCTCGCAGTCCCTCTGATCTTCTAATAAAATGTCAGGACTCTGATGATGATGACCTACAAGAGGAAGATATCTCTACTTGTGACACACAACCTGCGCATGAACTTCCTATGGCACAGATACCTTTATTTCCAACCTCGAGTACATGTTGGATGACTACTACTGCCGTTTTCCACGTTCAGTACAGACTTCCCCAACGCCGCAAGTACCTCCACAACTAGAAAATCAGTTGCCACCCCTACGTCGGCGACCAGAATTAAACATCTTGATGTTCCTCAAATCATAGAGGAAGACAATGGACGACGAGAATGATGACGACAGTGACAAGGAAGAAGGTGAGCTGGATGACGGATCCCTTCTTTCGGAATGGGACAACTATCAAATCCAAACACCATCTCCCGCTGCTCCAGCTCCTCTGGATTCTCCACCAGTCGACATCGGTGTTTTTCCTTTACTCATGGAAAGAGCAGCAAAAAGATTCCCCCTTCCTATGACCACCAGAGAGGAAGATTGTTTCCTGTATGATTTTAAGGATCAACCTCAAAAACAAGTCCGTTGTATTCCCATTATCGATTTTATTTGGCAAGAAGGCCTCAAGCTCATGCAAAATCCTAATTCTATTCCAGCTGTCCTACCGAGGCTAGATAAGAAATACAAAGCCCCTGCAAATTCACCTGCTTGTCTCATTTCGCAACCAAAGCCTGATTCCATCATTACTCAGGCAGCACAGCGTCAATCCAGAAACCCATCGTCTCCATTTTCTGCGCCGCCAGACCGAGAGGGTAGTCGCCTGGATGGTATTGGAAAGAAGTTTTCCACTATGGCTGCAACTACAGTTCGTGCGGCCAATTCTTTAGCTATCTTGGGCCGTTACGACCGCCAAATGTGGTCTGACATATCATCTCTTATAGACCTTATCCCAGAAGCGTCTAGACCAGAGGCATTAAAAATTCTTCAAGAAGGAGAATTAATTTCCTCTGAAATTATTGATTTGGTATTGATGTGTCTGCCACTGGTTTCCGTCTTTCGGTTGGTGCAGCAGTCCTCAGGCGTCAGGGCTGGTTAAAGGCCACGTCTTTCCATCAAGAGGTACAGACAAAAATACTGGACATGCCTTATGACGGTGAATCATTGTTTGGCCAGCATATCGACGGTGCCCTTCAAACAATTAAAAAGGACACCGACGCTGCCGTGCTCTCGGAACTCTACAGTTTAAAAAGCAGCCTTTTCGAGCCGTAAGAGGTCGTGGTTCCTCTTCTTCCTTTCGAGGAAACTCAAATCTGTACAGACAGGTACAACACCGCTACTCCTCCCAGAATCAGCAGTCGTATAGACAACAGCATTCTTCGACCTACAGACAATACAGAGGGAAATCCTCTTACAGAGGAAAGGATTCCTTCATAAAACAATGACTTTCACCACTCACCGTCACAGAGTCCTCCCACTTTTTCAAGAGTTGGAGGTCGAATCTCCCACTTCTACTCCAAATGGTCACTAATTACTACCGATCAATGGGTTCTGGATATTGTGCGCAGGGAACACGCATTGGAATTTTTAAAGATTCCTCCCAATTCTCCACCAAAAGGTCCCCCTCCTGCTCACCTAAAGAAACTTTTAAATCAACTGAAAATGTTATTATGTAAGGGCGTGATCGAAGTGGTGCCAAAACTACAGAAGGGCAGGGGATTTTATTCAAGGTTCTTCCTCATACAGAAAAAGTCGGGAGAATGGCGCCCCATCTTGGATCTACGCGCCCTGAACAAATACATCAAAAAACAAACTTTTCGCATGTTGTCCCCTCAAGAAGTACTTCCTTTTCTATCCCAAGGAGAGTTTATGACAACTTTGGATCTTCAAGATACTTATTTTCATCATCCCATACTGCCGAGACACAGAGAATTTCTCAAATTCAGAGTAGCCGGAAAAGACTTTCAATTCAAAGTTCTTCCATTCGGCCTTCGTTCCGCTCCCCGAGTGTTTATAAAAGTCCTTGCACCAGTGGCAACTTACCTTCGCCTACAAGGAGTGCAAATCTTTCCATACTTAAGACGACTGCCTGCTGAAGGCAAGGTCATTCGAACAGGCATCCAAACAAACTCTTTTCTGCAGGTCCCTCTTCCAATCGCTGGGCCTCACATTCAACATGGACAAATCTCAATTTCTCCCACCCAAAAACAGACTGTTCTTGGGAGCCATTCTAGACACCAAGCAAGGAAAAGCTTTTGTGTCGCACGAAAGACGTCAACGCCTTCGCAATCTAGCGACTTCCATCAGTCTAAAAGAGTCAGTTTGTCAGACATTTGAAATCTTTCCTAGGAATGTTGTCCTCTTGCATTCCTCTAGTCCCTCACTGCCGCCTGAAGATCAGACCTGTCCAGGAGGAATTGGACAGACAATGAGCTCAAGTCTCGGGATCTTTCAGCGATATAGTCAAAGTCACACCTCGACTAAAGAGAGCTCTTTTGTGGTGGACTCTCGAAGAAAAGGTCTCCTAAGGACGTCCATTTCTGGTGGACACTTCAAATTTCACTCTCACGACAGATGCGTCTCTCGAGGGTTAGGGCGCCCACTTGCAAGGACTAACTGTAAAATGCAAGTGGAACGTTCAACAAAAGACATGCCACATCAACCTGCTGGAGTTACTGGCATTTTTTCTGGCTCTGAAAGCTTTCCGCAGCATTATACAAGGAGCCTCGGTGTTGATCCGAATGGACAACACAATGTGCATGCACTACATCAACAAACAGGGAGGCACAAGGTCCGTCTTGCTGTCCCTTCAGGCTCAACAAATTTGGGATTGGGCGATTCAACATCACATCGTCCTCACAGCAGTTCATGTTCCGGGAGCGTCGAACAATCTTGCGGATTCCCTAAGCAGATCATCCACGCCCAATCACGAGTGGGAATTACACCAACCCACTCTGGATCACATTTTTCGATTATGGGGTCCCCTGAATCTGGATCTGTTCGCAACACATCTGAACCACAAATGCCTGTTCTACGCAAGTTGGCTTCCCCAACCAAAGTCATGCGGGAATGCCTTTTTGATGAATTGGTCGAAAATATATGCCTACGCTTTTCCAGCAATACCTCTAGTCCCCAAAGTTCTGCGGAAAATGAGGAAAGAACCCCATCATATTATTCTAGCCCCCCGGTGGCCTCGACAAATCTGGTTCACGGAACTCCTACTCCTGTCTCAGTGCGACCCGATCATTCTTTGCCCTCTTCCAAATCTTCTGACCATGGAACACGACCAAATTTGTCATCCCGATCCAGCATCTCCACGTTTAGCGGCTTGGAATCTGAGCACTATGAATTTGTTAATTTGGACATTCCTTTAGACTGTAGAGAGGTCTTGGCTAGGGCTAGAGCACCTTCAACTGTGAAAACATATAAACTCAAATGGAAAAGGTTCGGTCTATGGTGCAATGAAACTCAAGTACATCCTATCCATTCCAAGCCAGAACAACTCTTGCCTTTCTTTTTACACCTGGCAAAATCAGGCCTCTCGTACTCGACCCTTAAAGTTTTTCTAGCAGCAATCAAACGGTTCTGTCAAGATGGCTCCAACTCACTTTACTCGTCGAGAGTAATTCAACAATTTTTCAGGGGTCTTTTTCGAATGTTTCCTCCAATTCGTCGACCACCTCCACCTTGGCATTTAAACATTGTATTGGCACAGCTCATGAAACCCCCATTGGAGCCAATCCATAAGGTCGATCTCAAATACGTTACTTGGAAGACTTCTCTACTCCTGGCTCTTACTTCCTCTTGCCGGGTCAGTGACTTACAGGAGTTTACTACTAAACCGCCTTTTCTTCAATTTACCTAAGACTCGGTCCTGCTCCGCACCAATCCGGCCTTTATCCCCAAGGTGCCATCGGATTTCCACCTCAATGAGCCAGTTATTTTAAAAACATTTTTCCCTAATCCTCAAACTCCTGCAGAGAAGACGCTTCATTATTTAGACGTCAAGAGATGTCTCAAATTTTACCGTCAAAAAACGGCTACTATTCGTAAAAATGACCAACTTTTTGTGGCCTACGGACGGATGCGAAAGGGTCATCCAGTCACCAAACAAACAATAGCACGCTGGATATCTACCGCTATTGCCTTTTGCCATCAACAGGCTGGAAAGCCACTTACGGCAACTGTTTGAGCGCATTCTACCAGGAAGGTTTCTTCTTCCACTGCGCTATTTGCTGGGGTGCCTCTTCAACACATCTGCAGAGTTGCAACATGGTCCAGCAGACACACCTTTACAAGACACTACTGTCTGGATGCTACGGACAACACTGACAGCTGTGGGACAGGCAGTCCTTCATAATCTTTTTAGATAAAGTGAGCCTCTGATGCTTCCCTCCTCCTGTATACAAGGTACTTTTGTTGTGTATATATATATATATATCAGGGATGTAAATTATCGGAAAGCTGGTGCTGGGTTTCATGAATTAAAATGGGTTTGTTAACCTTTCTCGTGGAGTAGCGTCCTTGAGCTCGAGGGCAATTGGGTTTAAATATATATATATATATATATATATATATATATATATATATATATATATATATATATATATATATATATATATATATATATATATATATATATATATATATATATATATATATATATATATATATATATAATATTTGTTTATCTATAGTCTTTTTGAACTGGGTATTGTGATTGCTTTGATTCTTATGTACCTTCTATTGTTCTGATATCACTGCTCACTACTCTTATTCAAGCATGTGAATCTACGAAAGACACCCCAATACTGGAGAAGAACAAAAGTTACTTACCTGTAAAGTGTGGTTCTCCAGTGTTGGTGTCTTTCATAGATTCACATGCGACCCACCCTCCTCCCCTCAGAGGCTCTTTTTTCTACTTCACTCTATATCACTCTTGTGCTACTGTGGAATTATTATGTTATAACGCAGTCCAGACATTCTGGAAAAACACTAACTATAAACCAACTTTCTATTCTGGAAAAAGCTAGGTAAAAGGAAGCTTGGAAGAGACGCAACGGAGTACCAGTGAATCCCATACACAAAGCGTTATAAACCAGAATCGGGTCTCTTCCTTGAGGTCTCTAAAACATTTCTGGACGTCACTTGGGGGGGAAGAAATACTTTCCCACCATGTAGAGCCCTCTGCCTTGCAGGATTCAAGGTAGAGCCCTAGTCATTGAGCAGTCATTTCTTCACTTCTTGTAGACTTCGGAGTAATCTCAGAGTTCAGGACCGGGATAAAAAAAAAAAACACTTCCTTCTTTATTGTGCGCCGCCCCTTCTGCTTTGCAGCCTGCTTCAAGGTTATGTCCATCAAGGAAGCTTTCTGATTATCTGCTTTCACAGTCCCACTACAATACCATGTGCAGCGTCGTTATTCTGATGGGCATTGCACACCCATAACAATAATGCTACTCTTAGGATTCATCACAGCATCCAGTCTTCTATAGCCTTCCAAAGACGTTCTGTGTCATCCTTAGAAGGGAACCATAATATACAGAGGTATAAAGGTCTGCACTGATATTTTAGCCTCACGACTTTCGTCTTGAGGTGTGTTATGGGCTTAATATCACAGTTCTAGAAATTATCTTAATGAGCTTAGGCTGCCACAGCTCAGCACACCCTTTACATATAACTCCCCTGTAGCAGCATTAGCTAGACAATTTCTTTTGATCTGGTACCAACCTAGCACACAACCCTAATGCTGGCATATGAGAGGATTGTAGGACTGGAATCAGGTTTCTTGTGAAGGGAGTCTAGGGATGGCATAAATATCCTTTTATCTTTGGACAGACCAACAATATCATTACCCTCCTGGGAAAAAAAACAGTCCAAGAAGACTTAAAAGCATGCAATGCTAGCTGAAAAGTCCCCTTCCCCTGGACACTCTAATTGTCCCTTGTTTAGGCATTACTCTGTTGCTACGATCAGCACAGAACTGGTCTTCTCCACACAAGCCCCTCCATTTCAAGCAGGCATCACATCAAGGAATAACAATTTACTGGTTGAACAAAGTAGATCACCCTATGTCCAAAGATGGCAGACCAAAGGACCCACCAAAGCCTTTCACCTCTCTTCTTTACCAAGGGAAGGCACAGCCCTGATCCCTTCATGAATGGACCTATGTTACTCTCCTTCACAAGAAGGTGGGGAGGTTAATAGCTGTCACACATTCATAAATGCCAGCGACTTCGAATTAGCATTGCCCCCGAGTCCCATTGTCCCTGAACCCCTCAAGTCTGAATTATCTTTAGGATTGCATGTCACACTAATAGGATGGTGATACATTTCCCCATGCAGAGTATCTAAAACAAGTTAAGACTATTTATTTCTAGTCTGTGAAGACGGCCCACTGCCCACTCATTTATGCATACTATAAAAGAGATGTTCCTGATAATCTCTTATAGATCCCAAGAGCTGTAATAGGTTAGCTGCAAAAAAATTTTTTTTGTGATGAAATAATAAATATGACCAATATCTCTTTGGACATAAACTAGACACACCTCTTCTAGACAGGACCTCTCCCACCCCTTTTCTCAGCCGCTTTTCGGTTTCTTGAAGAGAGGTTATGTATGATTTTTCAAATGCTAACCCTGTTTGACTGTGGATTTAACCACAGACCAGCACCACTGAGAAACACTTGGATGATAAAGGGTAAATGGTCATGGAGGCTCCTTTAAAATATAGTCTCTGCTGACAGTCCATGATCTATACGGGAGAAATATGCTTTTTAATAATCAGATGGTGTCTGTAGTCTTTAACCAGCATTTATATTTTTTATTCTTTCGAAGTCAAAAGTTACAAGGAAACTAAACAAGGTTGCATACTGGCATATGACTTGGCTTCAGAGCTTTTGGCAGGAACAATAGGATTTCACGTTTCCCTGAAGGCATTATTGATTGGAACTGTGGATTACAAATATCAGCTGTTCACGAACGACATGCTACATTTGGCATATGTACTCTCTCTAGTAGGCTTTGCAGAAACTTAAGAGTTCATTTTCAGGCTACAACAATTGCTTGAACTCTACCTGCAATATCTACCTCAACGAGGGGACTTTGCTGTGCATTTCACCCCATCTCCTTCCCAGTTTCCTTTCCTTTTCATTACATTCATTGTTTACGTGACAAGGTCGGGGCTACACCTTGCTACATTCCTTGTCATCCTTAGACATGTTCTCAGATTCTCTCTCGTCTTACTTAAATTAGCTCTATTATAAGGAATTATTAAAGGTATACAACCCTATATCTTATTGCTTTACAGGATTTCTTTATATATTTTTATGTGCCACTTATGTCTGTTTTACAGGTTTTCTGCATTATGTTGTACTGTAAGATGATGTACTATTACCAATATTTTATTCTATGTACTGTAATACAATGAATTATTTTGTATTATTACATCTTGTTTGACGCAAGACCTATGCATCTTTGTACTGTACTTTGATTATTTAAGTGCTGATAAAAATTATTAAACACGAAAGATGATGATAAAAAAAAATAATAATAACCTACGAGTAATGGCCCTACATGTGGGAATCCAAACAATTTACATGTCTAGAGACCGTCCTCATTTGAGCGACTGAGAAAACTTTAAATGTTGGTATAGATAATGTAAAGGAATCTGAAAATACCTTGCACAAGCAGTGGATTTGGGTTTCTGGGCTACTACCATACTATCGAATGTTCTCTTCCCCACATTGATCCATAGACAAGGAACCCTTTTTGCTCTTCATATTTACTACTCATTATAAGCAAAACCACTAGACTGCTGGCAATTTAGAAAATACATGCTTTCGGGGTACCATAAACCAACGCAAAGGCAATTAGCCTCTACTATTGAAGTACCAATCTGGAACAATACAAATTATAATGCTACATGACAAAATCAACAATCAGGACATCAAAAAAATAAAAACCTTCTGTATTCAGCAGGTCATAAATGTTAGCAAGATTAACATATTCAGTTCTTCACGGAGATAAACAACATACCCAAAATTGAACTGCAGAACTATTCAAGGACTAAAACTGTCTATTTCACATCACAACACACGTTTATGAAACCAAACCCCAAAACATTCAATGTAAGGAATTTGCTTGGTCTCAACTGACAAACAAACACTTACTTTGGGCAACTACAGAAAGTACTGTAAACCTACAGGCAGCAATAATACATCATTAATATACAAACTGGGGTATAAGAAAACAGTAACTGCAAGAGATGCCAAACTAACCAGGTCAGATTATTCCATATGTTCTGGGAACAGAAGAAACTCAGAAAGATTGGCAGAAAGGGGATCCGCAGACTTCGCTGTGCACCATGCCACAAACTTGTTCCACCGGCAGGCGTATACCGTCTTAGTGGAGGGACGCCTGGCTGCCAGAATGACCTCACAGACTTCGGGAGGAAGATCGAAAGCTGTCAACTGTCGCCGCTCAATCTCCACGCATGGAGGTGGAGGCTGGACAGGTTTGGGTGGAGGACAGTCCTCTGCTGCTGGACAGAAGACCCTCCCGAAGCGGCAGTCGAATCAGGGGATCGATCGCCATGCTGAGTAGCTCGGGATACCAGAATCTTCGTGGCCAATCCGGAGCCACAAGGATGCCTTGGGCCCGGTCGCGCTGAATCTTGTTCAGCACTCTGGGCAGAAGTGGTATAGGCGGAAAGGCATACAACAGACCGCAACTCCACTTGTGACGAAAAGCGTCGCCGAGCGAGTCCCGCCTTGTAAATTCCAACGTGCAGAATTGATGACATTGCGCGTTCCCTTCGGTGGCGAATAGATCTAACCAAGTCTCTCCCCACTGTGGAAAGAGACCTTGCGCCACGTCCGAGTGCAGACAACATTCATGATCCATCAAGCACCGGCGGCTGAGTTCGTCCGCCCTGGCGTTCAGAGAATCTGCCAGGTGTTGAACCACCAAGGTAATGCCTTGATGTTCCAGCCATGTCCAGAGGCTCAAAGCCTCCTGACATAGGGTCCAGGACCCCACCCCACCCTGTTTGTTGCAATACCACATGGCGGTAGTATTGTCCGTGAACAAGTGCACCACACTTCCCCGGACAGATGGAAGGAATGCCTTCAGTGCAAGTCGGATCGCCCGCAGCTCCAAAAGGTTGATATGGAGCCGGGACTCCGCGGAGACCAGAGTCCTCTGATCTCCGCCTCTCCCAAGTGGCCCCCCCCATCCCAAGAGGGACGCATCCGTCACCACTGTGTGCTCCGATTGGGTGAGGGAGAGGGATCTGCCATTGACCCAATTGTGATTCGTGAGCCACCACTGCAATTGCCGTGCAGTGCCCTCCGAGATATGGACATGATCGGACAGGCTGCCCTGATGCTGTGCCCACTGGAACTTCAGGTCCCACTGCAGAGCCCGCATATGCCATCTGGCATGTTGCACCAGCAGGATGCAGGCCATCAGGCCCAGGAGCCGGAGGGTCATCCTGACTGAAACCCGGGATAGAGGCTGAAAGATCGGAATCAAAGCCCGAATATCCCAGACTTGTTGTTCGGGAGGATAAACCCAAAACTGCGTCGAATCCAGAACCGCTCCGATGCAGGGAACCTTCTGAGAGGGACTCAAGTGCGTCTTCGGCATGTTGATGGAGAACCCCAGCAAATGCAGGAGGTCGGCCGTAGTCTGGAGGTGGGAGACGACTGCCTGGGGCGAGCCCGCCTTCAACAACCAGTCGTCGAGGTAGGGGAAGACTGACACCCCTAACCTGCGCAGATGAGCTGCGACCACCGCCATCACTTTGGTGAACACCCGAGGGTCGCTGGTAAGGCCGAAGGGGAGCACGGCAAATTGAAAATGCTCGTGGCCTACTGTGAACCGCAGGTAACGCCGGTGGGCCGGCAGGACAGGTGTGTGAAAATATGCGTCCTGCAAGTCCAACGCTACCATCCAGTCTCCAGGGTCGAGGGCAGCCAAGACCTGAGCCAGAGTCAACATCTTGAACTTCTCCTTCCGGAGGAAGCGATTGACATTCCTGAGGTCCAAGATGGGGCGCAGGTCACCTTTGTCCTTCTTGGGGACCAGAAAGTAGTGGGAATAACAACCATGTCCTACTTCTGGCCCAGGAACGTGTTCGATGGCCCCCTTGGCCATGAGGGCTGTGACTTCCTGCTGGAGAGTTGCCAAGTGTTCCCCCGACATGCGGTGGGACTGAAGTGGCATGGCTGGAGGGGTGGACTGAAAGGGAAGGGAGTAACCCTTGTGGATGATCTGCAACACCCACTTGCCTGATGTGACAGCGTGCCAGTGGGGGAGGTGATGGCGGATCCTGCCACCCACTGGCGTGGGGTGCTCCACAAAGCTCAGATTAGGAAGGTTTGGAGGCGGAAGCAGCGAAGGCGGAAGTGGACTGACCCCCACGCTGATTTCCAGACCTGCCGCTGCGGAAGCCGCATCCGCGGCCGTGCTGCGGCTGGGTCTGCACAGGCTTGCTGAAGGAACGCGCCTGGGCGCCCCTGCCGTTGCCACAAAAGGAACGAAAACCAGGAGTGGCTGGGCTTTTCGTGGAAAGACCTACGGACTTGGCCGTAGCCCGCGAGTCCTTAAAACGCTCCAGCGCACTGTCGGCCTTATCGCCAAACAGGCGGGTGCCATCAAAGTGCATGTCCATGAGTGAGCTTTGTACATCCGGCGAGAACCCGGTAGATCTCAACCAGGCGTGGCGACGAAGCGCCACAGTCGTAGCAACGGCTCTACCCAGTGTCCAAACCACACCGAATGGTGAACCTGGCCGCATCCTTACCCCCGGCAACAGCTTGAGACAGCACAGCTTGGGCTTCTTCATAACACTGAGGCAACACCTGTGCAACGGCATCCTACACCATGTGGGAATAGCAGCCCAAGAGGCATGCGTTGTTCACTGACCACAGCCCTAAGCTGGCCGAAGAGAACAACCGCTTGGCGAACTGCTCCACCTTCTTAGAGTCCTTATCCGGTGGAGCCGTGGGAAAGGCACTCTGGGACATCGAAGCTTGGATGACCAAACTCTCGGGCGTAGGATGAGTGGTCAGAAAGGCAGGTTCACCCGGCGCCGGGCGATGACGCCTGGCGACATTCTTATCCACCGGGGCCCCTGTGGCTGGCCGTGACCAAGTGCCCAGCAAGACGTCAGTGAGGGCGTTGTTAAATGTCAGAAGGGGCTCCGACGAAGTGGATGACGTCTGGAGCACCTTAGTGAGAAGATTCGTTTTCAGGGCCACCGTAGGTAGATCACGGTGGAGGACCTCAGTGGCCCGACGAAGCACCATCGTGTACGAGGCGCCCTCTTCCATGGTAGGCGGAGGAGAGGAAAACCCCGGGTCAGAGCAGAGATCAAGGTTGCATGCCTCCTCTAACTCGTCCATCCAGTCACACTGACGAGCAAGTGGGTCCTCGGACCCCTCCCAGTTATCCTCCACCTCCACCGCAGGCGGGACAAGCTGCAGCCGCAGGGCAGGGACCGGGGAAGGCACAAACGGCGCCAGGAACGGCGCCGGACGGGGCGAAACCGGCACCGTGTCCCAGTGCGGAGCCCAGGTAGGGACAAAAGTGTCCGAGAACCTGGGCAGGGGCCGGACAAATGGTACCCACTGCGGAGCAGAGGGGGACACTGGGGCTGGAGCCGGCAGCGAGGGACCTTGTGGTGCCGGAGCCAGCGGTGCAGGATCCAGTGGCGCCGGGGCTGGAGCCGCCGGCGCAGTCGGACCAAAAGGATCCGGACACGGCACCACGGGGCCCGAGGGCTCGCTGTCAGGAGCCCGAGGCCTAAACAGACAGTCCAAGGTAGCAAGAAATTCTTGCACCTGAGCGGGAGTCGCCAACGGACCTGGGTAAGGCGGGCAGGCCGCAGGACTCCCCCCTCATCCGCATCCGGGGATTAACAGGGGGACGTCGGAGAGCGACAAAGCTTCTTCAACTTCTTTTTGTGTCGCCTCTTACCCGAATCCGAGGGTGAAGACTTGGAGCCAGAGGAGCGATGATGGTGGCCCTGCGAGCGTTCCCTGGAGCGGCCCCTGGACCACGAACGGCACGGGGAAGAGTGCCGGACTTCAGCTTTCGGCGCTGCTCCCTCAAGGCCTTCGGGGCCATGGCCAAACAGTCCATGCAGGCCCGGGAGTCGTGGTCGCTCTCCAGGCAGTAGAGACAGACGTCGAGGGGGTCCGCCACAGACATATTGCGCCGGCAGGCCCCACAAGACTTAAAACCAGGCATCCATATGACACCAACTCAAACTTACAGGAGACAAAAAGTCTCAAAAAGATAGTCAAAAAGCGACTAAGGTACGTGCTCCAACCGGATCTGAGCTTGCTGGTGCGGAAAACTGCACATGGGTGGCACCTAAGTAGTCTCCGTGACGTCATCTCGGCGCCAACGACGGACGCGGAGCCGCACAACGCCACCTACTGACGCGCAGGGGTACTGATAACGAAAAATACAGATACTGTCTGACGCCTGGGGATATTCTACAGTAAGGAATCTCTCACTAACGTGTCTCTTTCAAATATACCTTTTTTGTCTTCATACTTTTCTCTTAATAATGAGACAACAGTTATTACCTGTAACTCCAGTTCTCCCACAGTGGCATTTTTTCCATATTCACATGCTTACATATTCTCCATCATTGGGCTGGAAACCCTTGGTAGTCCATGTTAACAAAGTAGTGCCCTTACAATTAAAAACAGTGATAACAGCCAAACTCTTGTCAATTAGGTGAATGGAACTCCGAGCTCTCAACCCCCTACAGTGGCTGAGCTATTTAGATTTTCTCCTGCAGTGAAGCTGAGAGCAAGGGATCACATCAGAACTCTATTCTTCTCTGAATAATTTTTTTTCTTAGGATTCTGATGTACAGCTGCTTCTTAGGAATCCCCACCCCTTCAGTGAATGACAGCTACTCTTAGTGGAGTTCCATTCACCTCATTAACCAGAATTTGGGCTACACAAGTAGGTGGATGCAGTACATACAGTTTATGGCTGTTTTGAAAGTTATTTGAGTAGAAGGAGACTGATATGCGAACGTAGACTACTTGGGGTTCCAGGCCTCGCCGTAGGGAATACTAAATTATGTGAACGGTGTTAGGAGCATGCATTGGTGCCTTGTATAAAGAGAAAACCAGATTAAAACATTTTAATGTTATTGGTCATTCATCTAGTGCTCTGCAATAATTTTCAATAGACTGTCCTAAATGGAAAAATAAAAATAAAACTCTTTACATAATTACTGAATAACTCACCTGAGACCATCTTGGTCTTGTTCTCGCAACAGATCGTGAGGCAGGGGTTCCATTTGGTGCAGATTTCAATCGGTAGAATGAAGAGTCATTTGTTGAACCAAAACTATGCTGGGAGGTTGTGCTCATCGACCCTGCATTAAGGGAAACAAATATTTCAAAAGAAAGCTACATTTTCATGTCACTAATGTAGCTCGGCAAATTACGTAGTATTAATGAACTACTACAGAATGGTATTTGCAAGCCATAGACAACATTTAAATCTGACAACATGTAGAAATATGTCAGTCAAGTCTTCGGACCCTGCACAACTCAAGGGCAGTTGGAAAACCCTTTTAACAAGAATTGGCCCTGTCCCTCGTATGCAAATACCAGATACTACTGTGAACTCGCTGAAATGCCTATGGTCTCTTTTTTGCTAAGCTTTGACTGGGCAGCAGGACTGAATAGTCGAGGCTTACTCTTGCGAGTTTGTCCAAAGACATCCGAGAGGCACAAGAATGCACCGGTTGGTTCCTTCACAGAGTATTTAGGAAAAACAGGAGGGCAGAAAATTCTTCTCAACGGTTGACTGCCAGTTCTGGGGCTCTTTCAGGTTATTTGCAGCAAATTCACTAACTGTTTTAATTCAAAAGGCACTAAGAGTGGATCTGAGTAATCTTGCTGTGGGAAAGAGTACCATTGGGGCTCAGGTGCTATACTTAAAACTGTTTGCTAGAATGTTTAGCATTAGCAGCACAAGCATCCTTCACAATAAATTGGTTATCCAAGTAGTGTTACACTTCTATGAAGAGGAATAAGACTTTGACTATATGAAGCAAATGTGCAGTAACTATAAGAGGTTATATGAGCTATCTAGAGCCTTCAATGTAAGGTAAGTGTTACTTAAGCTGTTAACTATAAGTTTGTAGTGTTGCAGATCCACATTCTCTGCACACTCCTTCCTACAGTTTTGAGTAGATGTTTGCAAGTTGTTTTTTGTTAGAGAAGTCTGGTACTTATCCTTTAGCACACAATGAACCAGGGCATAGACTCCACCTCACCATGTGTTCCCCAACAGATGAGTGTGGGACATGGAGTAAGCGTAGCTGAAAGTTATGGTGAAATGGTACTATACAAAAACCTAATCCAGTGCATTGGCTTCCTTCCAAGAAGGAGGGTCGGCCTATGTGAAACAACAGCACTACAAGCTACAAACCTAATAGTTATACGGAAATTAACCTTTTTAGGTCTCGCCCACGCAGCGCGCATGCGCTGCATAGGAGAGGACCTTTTGCAATCGATCAGCTTTTTGAGCAAAAACGTGCACGTTTTGCATTGCTTTGTATTGCAACACGTGCACGCTTGGCGTTTCCCTTGCGGGAGCGAGCTTTGGCTACATCTGTTTGTAATTATCTTGCAAACAGATGGTGCCCCTGCTCGCTCCCGCAAGGGTAACTTTGTGTGTATGGTCCCCATGCAAGTCCCCTCCACCCCCACAAGAGTGCGTGTCGCTTTAACATCCGGCCGCCCTCCACTTCCGTCTTCAGCCACTTCAATGTTCTTCTGCGGTAGAGTCATGCAGTGCCATTTCTACGTGAGGCGCGCCGCTCTTCTCTCCCGAACTTCAGAATCCACGTTTCTCGGCAGCGACCCTCCGCCTTTAGGTGTCCAGCCTCGCAGTTTAAGGCCAGTCTCCTGCTCTCGCGCCCCAGGGCCGTTCTGCCTCCGCGCGCAGTATGAGGCTGGTGTTGCTCTGTTCCACGGCGTCAGCGCCTTCCTCAGATCTGTACGCTCCACTTTCGTGGCAGTTTAAATATCCCAGGTCTGTTTTAGTTTCCCGGTGCCCCTCCGCGGCGGGCCGTCCCCTGTCTTGGGTTGTCCTAAAGTGCCAGGCTGAATGTAGCCAGAGCTGAGGAGGGGGCCGTTCGAGGCTGCCGACTCAGCAGCAGGAGCCAACCACTTCCCCGGGCAGCTGTGGGCATTTTCCCATATGGCGGCATCACTCGAGACCTGGACGGACACCGTTTACGTTGTGTCTCACGCGGAGCCTTGCCTGAACATGAGAGTTTTGGGTAGTCAAGTTGCAACACAATACAATCCTTTGAATTTCTGCAACTTCGATCCAGGAATTTACTAAGATTTTGGCTGGGAATTTCCTGGTGTCTACCAAAGTTAGGGCTCAGCAACAAATTCAATTATCTTTTGGGTCAAACCTACAGAGTGGTGCTATCAGACCGATCCTAAACATCTCAAGCTAACCAATGTAATGTGCTCTTTGGAGACCGTCCCTACCTGCACTAGGTTTTTAAGTGGGATCATGAGAGTAAGTGTGGCAGGGCGGGAATTTTGACGATGAGACAGACTGCGTGCAGTGAGGTGAGGGCGGACTGTAGGGGCGGAGAAAAGAAAACTTAACCCGAAGAAACGGAAAAACAGGCAAGCAACAAAGCCTCCTATATAACCAGCTCGGAGCAGCTGATTGACGGAGGAAGAGTAGCAGGGCCTTGTTAGCGGGCCCTATTGGACAGGACAGAAAATATTTATTACACCGAAGTCGTTTTCTGAGTCCAGCCGCGAGTAGCTCATCTTGTTAATGGTGCTTTGCATTCTGGGACTTGAAGTCCGGATTGGACCATGGGGCCAATAGGACTGCGCGCCCCAGAATGCCAAGCCAAAACAAAAAATCTGGACCGGATGTATTACTCTGCGTTGCCGGTGAAAGAACTGCAGGGAAGTCCTCCGACACAAATCAAGCAATAAATAGGTGAACCAGAACCAATGTGCGAGAGTGCATTCAAAGATGGTGTACTCCCCTTTCCCTTCCCTCCACTCCCCCTCTCCACCTCCACTCCCACCACCACCTCCAGTCCCCCCTCCCTCCCCCTTTACTCCCACCTTTACTCCCTCCTCCCTCCCTGCACCTCCTCTCCCCCTCCCTCCACTTGCATTCCCACCTCCCTCCACCCCCTCCACCTTCACTCCCCCTGACTCCCTCCACCTCTCACTCACTCACCCCCTCCCTCCACCACCCCATCACCCCACCCCCTTCCTCCCTGCACCTCCACCCTCCCTGCAACTCCACTCCCCCCACTGCTCCCTTCCTTGCATAAACAAAAAAAAAAAAAGAACATATTTTAGGTTTTAATTCTGGTTTTTATTAGGATACTTTAGTTGTATATAATGATTTCTAGGTTATATATAAGGTGACAAATAGTTATAACACTTTTTTAATAATAACATAACTTATAGACATGCTGCACAACAAACACAATGCTCTGCAACACACATTAAAAACGTTAAAGCCAATAGCTCTCTCTAAACACTTATAAGGCCCCAAAGGCGAGATCTATTGGCTATGCCAATGCTTGTTTTATATAGTGCAAAATCAGTTCCACGGCATTGGAGCAGTTTGCATGAGTACCGGATTACATTACACAATGCCACTTTCATTTATCTATTTATTTCATAGCACTGCCGAAGACCATATTGTTAAGGAAAGTGCTTCTCTTATCTGTATGTAACTTGGATTTCAGTGCCCTCAACAATAAACCCATGTAGGTTCCAGAAGGGGAAGCAGGAAAAAAAAATACAGCTGTGTTCTTCCTCATCTGAAATGTGACAGCCACAAATAATGATTAAAGTGACCCTTTCATTTAGTTTTTTGAATTTTATTTGCCAAACCCTCCTTTCGTGAAAAGCAAGGGCAGCTAAAACAGATTTTTGGGAAACTTTTAGATGATCATTCACAGAAAACAACCTTATGGCTACCACCTCGTGCAACTCCGCTCAGAATGCCCGCCCGCTCGCTTTTATTAAAGGGGCTGTAATATGTGGAGATTCCTCAGCCCTCTGCTTCAAAGGAGACTCTGGGGGCTCTCCTGGGCCAATTAACACCTCAAGCAAAGACAAGGGATTGTCATGTTCAACATTCCTTCTAAGTTAAAGGACACATAGCTTTTCTAACCTCAAGGAAAAAATAACCCTAGCACTTTTATTAATTCCCACCACTAACTTGGTTTAATATGAAAATGTTTGCAGTATTCCTCTGTATTAAAATTGTATTGTTTTGGTTCAGATTTGATGTCCTGCGGAACTAGGTTGAAACAGCAGTTGAATTTTAGCAAGGACATTTTTATTGTAGCTTTGGCATCTGATAAAGTAATAGTATTTGTAAGCTTGTGTAGTCTGTACAATTTTTTTAAAGTAATAAAATTAATCGCCTTTGTCATTTAAGGTATCAGTAGATGTTTGCTTTATAAATGACAAAATATGGGTAGTTTGCTACGAAACTATATTTGTAATTGGTCAGAAGGATTGTACTTCGTTTATGTTTCAACTAAACAAATGTTAAAATGTTTATAATTGCATGTGGTTTTTTTTGTGTTTAATATAGTCTTCTAAAGCCTTCAATGTTTTCCTGTCGTAGACATGGGTACAACTGCATGGGTGTCACTATACTATTTATCTTATGACCCTGTACTTTACCTCTTGAAAGTTAATTATTTTTCCTGTCTGCTATTTGTACAAAACTTCTGTTTCCTGAAGCGTTCTCTAACCCATATGTCCTGTCGGCGCTAGATAAAACTGCCAATGAAAAATTAAATGGCTAACTACATGACATGTGTATCAATACTTAACTTGTATGCCCACATTTACTTTTGTAGGAACTATGTAAAAAGTTATCATCTCTGTTTTACCTGTAAAATACGCTCGTTCCTGAAAAGTATGATATGGAGGCTGCATTATTTCCTGTCACGTGACCTCCCCGTGACGTCATTTTGCATTGGCTATGCCAATTCATTCCCCATTTATGTTGTAAGATGTGTGCCCTAGTGCATAGTATTTATTTGCTCAGGGCCTCGTTAGTCCGTCTGATAGTTCTGCACTGGTGTGCGTCAGAGGGTATTTGGGGCAGTCACTTCTCTGCCCCTTCGTTCTTGGCTGTGACGCATGCTGCTTGCCTGGCTACTATCCACATCATTTGCGTGGGCCACCAACCCTTTAAGATAGAGTAGCCTTGCACGACCCTTACTTGTAAGAGTTGCCTTATTGTTATAATGAATGAATCGCCTGGTCCAAGAGGCCTATCCCGTGTGCTGTCTTACAGTGCGCTAGGACATGCACTCCTGATGGGAGGGCTAGTCTCGCTGATTCACGGAGTGCTGAGACCTGTGTTTGAAGAGTCTCCTGCACTTTGGCTGGCCCTAGGGCAGGAGTTTCTGATTTATATTTTAAACTCGTTAAATCAGGATATTTGCTTGAATGATAGGGTGTTAACTTAATACACCCATTACAGATAGCTGTAAATAAGTGGACAATTTTTTTTTTAAATAGTCCGAGTGGGTGAGCATTTTCAGCGCTTGGCAGGGCTTTAAGTCAGATGAAAAAACTGGGGGGAAGGGGGTCTCTGAAAGGGGCGTGGCCGATGCAAATAAGGGCGTGGCTTAAAAACACCTAAGCTAAAAATCTGTGCTTAGCATAGTGTGCCCCCCCCCCCCAGACTGGTATTTTGATGCTTCTGTCCTTGCATCCAGATGTACAAGTTACTTACCTTTGGTAATGATTTATCGGGTAGAGACGATTCTAGCCGCAGATTCCTTAACGTAAAATTATCCCCAGGCGTCAGAGTGGACCCGAAAAACATTCGCGACTCCGCCCCGACGTCCTCCGCGGGCGTGACGTCAGCGAGGTCACATAAGCCCCACCCCCACGCGCTGATGTCAGTTTGCTTCGGAGAACTTTTCCGCGCCACAACGCGGAGCCATCACAACAAAACAGAGGAGAGCATGGGAACAGTGCGCGAAAAAAACCAGAGAAACAAAAGGAGAGAGACAAAAGGTGAGGAACAGCACCAGTTGTCACCGAGGCGCCAGGAGGCTACAACCGTAAAGCCAAAGCAGGGAAAGAGCAGAGCACCTCTGAGGAACAACTGTGCAAGCCAAGGTCATAGCACCAGGCAGCACCAGAATACCAGAAGGCCACAACAGTAAAGCCACAGCACGGAAAGCTTAAAACACCACTCCGCGGAACCACTGTGCAAGTCAAGGCAATAGCCAGTCTGGAGGCACAAGCATTGGAAAGCTCTGAAAGAGAGAGTCTGCAACCACAGACCACACAGCAAAAGGGCCACAAGCCCGGAACAGAGGAGCAACAGCAACCCATCCCCAGACTACACAGGCAAGGAGGGCCGCAGACCCTGAAAAGAGCAGGAGGCCAAGGAAGAACCCCCAACGTAGAGGACAGCATGGGGACCAGAAATTGTAACAAGGGAAAAAGAGCAAAAGCAGGCCCCTACACTGGAGAGAAACCAGCTGGAGAGAAACCAGCTGGAGGAAAGTCCGCCGGGAAGAAAACGAAAAGGACTCCACAGAAGACAAGCCACGGGAGGCGAGCGCAGAAAACCAAGCTGAAGGTCTTCACAGAACGGGGAGAAAGGGTGGGACGTGAAGGAATCTGCAGCTAGAATCGTCTCTACCAGATACATAGTTACCAAAGGTAAGTTACTTGTACATCTGATAGAGACTACTAGCCGCAGATTCCTTAACGTAGAATAGATACCCTAGCCATACCCAGAAGGGAGGAGGGCCTACGAGAGAGCCTCCCCATTAGGAGAGACCCAGGGACCCAGCAGGGGACATGTCACAAGGACTAGAAGGAAAAGGCCAGGATACGCTAAGCCCAACCAAGGGCGAACGCCCAACACCCCGCAGGGGCAGACAGCGCCCCAAAAGCCTCAAGGAACACAAAGGCCACCTCGAACCCAGTGAGAAGAGGTAGAACCAGAGGCAGGGCCCACCGCAAGAAACACAAGCACAGAGATAGAAAAGAACAGAATACACCCTGGCCGCAAGCAGCGGACAAGGCCGGAACGGCTCCACCACCAACAGCACAGGCGGGAGAAGAAAAACACTGTTGCGCAAAGCCCCAGGGGAACCAGAGGCAGGGGCGCAAGGGAACACATCAAAGATCACAACGGTGGAGTAGAACAAGCAGGCCTGCATGGGCATGCCCCGCCAGCAGCAGGCAACACCACGGAACAGCGCACCCAGGACAAGGCAGACGCCAGCCGAAGGCAGAGGCCACAGAGAGCCAGGACACACCCCAAAGGATGGGACAGGCCAGAAACACACACACTGACCCACAAAGAAGGGGAGGAAAGAGTGAGAGTGAGATAGAGTGAGAGTGAGATAGAGTGAGAGAGAGATAGAGTGAGAGAGAGATAGAGTGAGAGAGAGAGAGAGAGAGAGAGAGTGAGTGAGTGAGTGAGTGAGTGAGTGAGAGTGTGAGTGAGTGAGTGAGTGTGAGTGAGAGAGTGAGAGAGAGTGTGAGTGAGAGTGTGAGTGAGTGAGTGTGAGTGAGTGAGTGAGAGTGTGAGTGTGAGAGAGTGTGAGTGAGAGAGAGTGTGAGTGAGAGAGAGTGTGAGTGTGAGTGTGAGTGTGAGTGAGAGTGAGAGTGAGAGAGAGAGCGAGAGAGAGAGAGAGAGACACAGACAGAGACAGAGAGAGAGTGAGACACACAGACTGAGGACGGGCCCAAGCCGGCCACCAGAAGACAGAAGCCAAGGAAAGCCAAACCCTCTGGAGCATCAGACAGAGGACCAAGCCAAAACACAGGACAGAAGGGCGTAACCACCACAACATGATGCCGCAGACAGCCGGCCAGACCGGCCGAGCGACGTAGCGACAAAGAGAAGGACGGACCCAGTGCAAGCTGCTCCAAGACAATCGGCAAGAAGATCGCACCAGCGACATACCGTGATGCCACGGAGAGCAAGGAGCCCAAAAGGGCGACCACACCTCCCCAGCACATGACAGAGCTATGTAAAATCTACAAGTACCCCACATAGGGTAGGCTACGTCACAAGAACCATGGGAACACCTCTTAGGAAAACAATTCCACAGCAGAGGACAAAACAGAAAGACCTGCAGAAAAACCTCGCAGACGGCTTACCAAGCAGCCAATAAAGAAGACACAGAAGGTCTAATCTCAGGGCCTACCAGGCTTACCAAGAGCCAAAACCACAAGTCAAAAAAGGGCCGGACCAGCAGCCAACAGCACCAAAGGGCTGACGAAAGGACCCTAAAGGCACACCAACCACACCACCAGGGCTACGCGTGACTAGGCCCCAGGAAACAATGGGAGAACACCTCCCAGAACACAGACTGACATCCAGGTCACTGGGGGAGGGGAGGTGGGGGGGGGGGGGGGAGGAGGAGGAGGAGGCCGAAGCCCCGCAAGAAACCTCTGAATGGCAGAATCCGCAGGGGCGTGGAACAAAAGAGCGCCATCAAAGGGAATGTCAACCAGCCGTTCTCTAACGTTCTCAGGGAAAACACTATCCCTCAGCCAAGCATGGCGACGAAGGTCTACTGAAGAAGCTATGGTGCGGCCATGCACCTCTGAAACGTCCAGAGCCGAGGGAAGAATTAACGCCGCCAGCTCCCGGCCATCCAAAACATGGTGCTGCAGATCAATGCAGGCACCCTCCTGAGAAGCGGAAGACAGAAGGGACTCCGCCGAATCCCATAAGCAAGAAGTGGATCTGGCCAATACACAAAGCATGTTAAGCGCCCGCAAATCAGCACTGGAGGAGGCAAAGATGTTGTGCCCCAAGGAATCCAACCACCGGGCCTCCCTTGACGGGGAAGACAACACCGATGGCAAGGCGGTCTGCAAAAGAGGGCCCCTGGTAGAAGAGTGGAAGAAAAGACAGACTGGATCATGCGGAGCAGGATGGTGGCGGTGCAGAAGTGGCTGGGGCACCGGGTCCCCTGTGGCAGGACGCCCCCAGGCCCCCAAGAGAGAATTATGGAGCGAAGCCTCGAAGGGAAGAAGCAGCTCCTGTCCACCAGAGCCCTGATGGAGAACCTCCAGCAAATGAGCCGTGGGGAAATGTGTAGCCGGATCGCCCATGCTCAAGATTCTGGAAGCCGTGGAGACAGCCCGGGCGAAGGCAGCACTTGCCTCCGTAGGGCCACGCGATGGTGAAAGCAATTCCTCCGTGGGCGACAGCTGTAAGCTAAGGCGGCCATCTCCCAGCCCAACCGGAGGAAGGAAAGGCCAAGCTCGGAATGGGGGAGGATTGACCGACGAGTGGGGAACCTGAGGCGCCTCCGGGGAAGACTGCGGGCGCGGGGACGGCGAAGAGCCGTCCTTGGAAGGCGCCGGGGAAAAAGCTACGACATCCCGTCTCCGGAGAAGATGAAACAAACAGCTGCCGAACCTCTGGAGAAGAGGGGGCGTCCGAAGACGAATCAACGACCCGACGCCGGTACGGCGCCGTAGAGTCCGCCACCGGCGTCAGGTCAACGTAGACCGGCGCCGAAATGACCTATGCCACGCCGCACGTGAACGGGGCGGGCAGAGCCGGGGCGGCCAAGGAACGGCACCGAAAAGCCGTCTACTCGACTTTCGACAAGGCAGCCTCCTGCATGGAGGGACAAGGGAGGCCCGGGGACACGCCCGGCCCCTAGCCCGCCCCTGCGGCGTTGCCAGGGCCAGCAGCCGCCAGCGCCTGAGCGGTGTCAGCTCGGCCTTGGACAAGGCCGCCGCCTCCCAGAGGACTGAGGGGGGCTCGAGGACGAGCCTCAAGCCCCGGCAACCTCCCGTAACACCACAGGGACCCCCGCGGGGGTTTGCTTCGAGGCAGAGGCACCGTGGTCCGAAGGAGGGAACCCCCGAGGGCCGCACCCCGACGGCACCACATCTCAAGAACCTGGAGCCGAACAGGTCTGCGCCGGAGCCGCCGCCGACGCCGCAGAAGACCCTGCACATGGCAAGGGATCCGCAGACGTCCCAGGAAGAGGAGAAGAAGGAGGAGCCAAAGAGGCCTGCAAGGCCGCCGCATAGGCCTCCATCTGGACTCTGGTCGCCCCTGAGCCGGAAACAGCGGGTAGGGCGGAGACGCGCAGGACCGCACAACCCGCGGAGAATCCACGCCCCCAACAGGCCAGGAACCGGGACTCGGGGACAAACTGCGACACTTACCGACACCCTTGCGGTCTTGGAGAGGGGCGATGTCGGAGACGGAAGTGGCGGTTCTTGAAGCCTTCCGCGGGGGCCGGACACGGCGACGACGCTGACCTGGACATGCGGGCTGAGAGGAGTTTCATCCGGCACTCCGGCCGGGATTTCGGCTTCATCTGCTGACAAGCCTCGCAGTCCGTGGAGTCGGGGTGCTCCCCCAAACACCACATACAGATGGGGTGAGGGGCCGTCGCCGACATCTGGTGCACGCAAGACGAGCACTTCTTGAAGCCCAAAGGCATTCGCACAACTTTGGCAAGACAAAACGCTAAAGCGTAAAAAGAAGGCCTGAAAACAGGCCAGGAACACGATCCGGGTCCGCGTTTCACGCAGAAAAGAAGAAAACTAACGTCAGCGCGCCGGGGTGGGGCTTATGTGACCTCGTTGACGTCACACCCGTTGGGGCGGAGTCGCGAGGTGCCGCACCCCCCGGCACGCAGAGACGCTGGGCAAGAAAGTTTTCCGGGTCCATTCTCACAACTGGGGATAATTCTACGTTAAGGAATCAGCGGCTAGTAGTCTCTATCAGATATATGATACAGCAAGTAACATTAAACCTACAACAAGCCAGGACTATTGGCTTTGTCAATGGTTGTTAGTTGCATAAGATAAATAAGCAACAACCATGGCTTCGTTGCATAGAGTATTGAAAATGCTTCTGTTCTGAAATGAAGAGACTGCGAAAGTACTATAGCAAGTCTCTAAAATAACATCAAAAGCAGTGAAGGGTGGGACCGCTGCAGAGTTAAGATTTATTTTTCACCCTGCGGGTGATGGCAAAACTGGAGAGCCTGATAGAGACCCATCTCAGCACCTGCTATTTAGAATTGCCGGTGCTCAGCACCAGCAAGACCCCGCCCACTTAAAGCCCTGGTGCTTGGATAACACAGGTATCCAAGTGCTCAGTTTAGAGAGAGTTATTGTTAGAAAGTGGGACACCCGCAAACTCCTCAGCTCTGCCCCTGAGAACCTTCACTGGTGTACCCCCCAAACGGCAGAAACCCCTCCTTTGGTTCCTGAGAACCTTCACTGGTGTACCCCCCACCCCCTAGAAGGCAGAAACCCCTTAAGGCAAATAAGAGCTATTGCATTCCTTTTTGGATCACAAAAGTAAAAAAGCCGCCTGAGTCATTTCACGCGGTAATGCATGCATGTGACTACAAAATAATGTGGCCAGTCTTGTTCATTATAACTTTTCAAATGTGCTGCACAGCAGCCACACTGCTCTATAACATAGCTTAAAAACAAAGGCCAAGCCAAAACCTCTGGCTAAGCACTTATAAGGACCGAAAGGAAAGACCTATTGGCTATGCCAATGCTTGTTTAGTTAGTAGCATAAGTTGCTACTGCACTGCACTAGTCTATAAAGCAGTGCCCACCATATGGTGGATAACAAACTGATGAGGCACATATGTGAAACAAGGTTCCAAGCATCATTTGGCCACCTTGAGCCTCCTGGCTGGCTTGAATATTCACAGAAGATTATTTAGTAAAAATGTGCGATTCTCATTAAGTAGCTACGTAGCATGTCTGCTAGCAGTAAGTCACCAAAGAAAGCCACTGTAGCCACTTTCATTCTAGTACACACAAGACAAGGGATACCTTGTCTTTCCATAGCAGACATATATGAATTTGACTATACACCTTACTAAACCCAAATGTTGAAATAGGGTTTCCCCAAGTAGGGTTAGTAAACGCAACAAAGAGTGGTTCTGTTTTGTGGATGGACTTTGTTCAGTCAATGTAAGACCTTAGTATCCTTTTAAAGTCTAATCTGTTTAGTGCTCTTTTCAACACCAACGGTTGCTGTGGAAAGAAACTAGATAGCTCTTTGGTTTGGTTGACATGGCAAGAGAAAACTACATTAAGAAGAAATCTGAGATCAGCCATTCAGACAACTCTATCCCAGAGAACCTGAATCAAAGTTTTTTCCATAGTTATAGCCTACAACTCGCAGACTCTTCTTAAGGAAGTGTTCACAATCAGAAAGCCCACCTTCCAAGAAGGGTCTTGCACTGTGCAAGAGTGAAGTGGCTCAGAGAGGTCACCATATGGTCTATGCAGAGCAGAGGGATAACATCCTGTAGGGTTTATTTAGAAGTGTTCTGACAGGATGTAACAGTTGAGATGAATGAGAAGAATAAGACAGAGGCTAGGCTACAGGGTACAGTCGTCTTTGGGACAGAGGAAATACAATGAGTAGACTCCTTGTCCCTGCTGTTGTGGAGGTATGGGTTTGATGACTCCTATGCCGAGGAGTGCTTGTACTTCAGAGCAGCGACTGGTGTTCTATATTGATTGTGTGCCATTGTCGTGGGATGTTTGTTGGAGAGAGAGGAGACAAGACTCCTTTAGAAACTGATTTGAGCTTTTTGATGAGACGTGCTGTTCATTAGACTTCCTGTAGCACTGTAATTTGGTAGATTGTGATGGGGAAAGATGTCTTGCTTTGGCAAACGACACCAATGTGACTTAGAAGTGGACCCACTGTAGCCCTCACCAATGTGACCCATTGGGCTGCTGTGACCCCCTCCCATTTTAAATTGTGTGGCCTACCTACAGCGCGTCACCATGTGAGCCAGAAGCAGGTCGGAAGCAGAGGGACCTGCCCCGTCCCTTGGGGCGCCTGAAACTTAAAGTAATTGTATTCATGCCCAAGGATCTGTGACTGCTTCCCCCACTGTTGTCTACAGCTGTGGTCAACCTGGATTGACAGAGGCTGCTACTCTGAATAGCATATCCACTCCCAGAACTACGAGTGGGTGAAGAATGGTGTTGCTCATTTCCCAATGGCTGATATTTGGACACGGAGACCTACAATTGGTGAGACTAACAAGGACTATACTCAATAGACTGCTGCTTATGCTCAACTGGGGTAATGTTAGATTTGTGCGGCACAGGAAGTTTAACCCCAAGGCGAATCAACCTAGCTTTACAAGAGTGTGAAAAGAAGAAATGCGTTACTTACCTGTAACTGCAGTTATCCAGTATTGGTATCTTTAATAGATTCACATGCCTGAATCATTCCCCGTCGTCGGGATGGGAGTCTCCGGTACATAATAAAAGTAATGTCTTACAAGACATATAAAGAGATAGGCCAAAGGTCTCAAATTAGTAACTTATCCAGGTCCTTTTGTAATGAGGACCAAACTCTAGAGAACAACCAATCAGCTATCACCACCCCCTGGAACCTTCCTGGAAGGAGCTCTAGTCCCTCAGATTTTCGTAAGCACAGTGCTAAGTAGATGTATCACTGAGAGAAACAGGTGAGCCCTTCCAGGGGAGGTGGGTGGGTTGCATGTGAATCTATGAAATACTTGATAACTGCAGTTACAGGTAAGTAACGCATTTCTTATCCAGTATAAGGGTATCTTTCATAGATTCACATGCCTGAATCAGAATAGCAAGCAATGATAGGCACATTTCGGAAGGAACAGAATGCACAAATTCATCAGATAATATATCAATGCGAAAGCAGAGAAGGAACAAATTGCAATCAAAGAAAACAATAGAAAACATAATGGAGAAATGTGCATGTAAAGAAAAGGATGGTGGGATGAAAAGAAGGCTCACCTCTATCGAAATAGATGACGTAACAACGCCTGTCCCACTGCAGCATCCTTCATAAGTTCCGTATCCAAGCAGTAATGCTTGGTAAATTTATGCGGCGTCTTCCATGTCGCCGCTCTGCAAATGTCTGTGATAGGCACACCCGCAAAGAGTGCCATGGAGGTAGAAATCGCCCTAGTGGAATGGGCATGAGCTGTCGAATGCAATGGATGGCCTGCCTGCGGGTGACAGAAAGTAATAGCGGCAGAGATCCACTTAGAAATACTCTGTTTAGTAAGTGGGAAACCTTTACGAGGTAGACTGTAAGTCACAAAGAGTTGCTTGGATTTGCGGAACGTCTTTGTCCTGTCAGGGTAGAATTTAAGGCAGCGTTTAAGATCCAGTGAATGCAGAGCCCTTTCTGCCGCTGTTTGAGGATTCGGAAAAAAGGTTCGTAAGACTATAGGCTCATTGAGGTGAAAGTCTGACAGGACCTTGGGAACAAACTTGGGATTAGTCCCAAGTATAACCCTATCATGCTTGAATTGAAGAAAAGGGTCTTGAATTGAGAATGCATGAAGTTCGCTTATTCGCCTTGCAGACGTGAGGGCTAGAAGCAGTGCCGTTTCCCGAGAGAGAAACTTGAGAGTGGCTCTATACATCAGCTCAAAAGGGTGCTTCGTAAGCTGAGCAAGAACGATATTGAGTTGCCAAGTGAGAGGTGGAGACTTCACGGGAGGGAAAGTCCTAAACAGACCCTTGAGAAATTGTTTAATCAGTCTATGCGACCAAAGAGAAGGACCCGTAGATGATCTCCTGAAAGAGGATATCGCTGCCAGGTGAACCTTAATAGAGGCATGAGCCAGACCTGAAGTTGCCAGATGGAGAACATAAGGCAATATTTGTTCTGGAGAAGAAGTGAAAGGATGTATATTCGCAGTCTTACACCAGATGCAGAATCTCCTCCATTTCAAGGAATAAGTTTTGTGTGTAGAGTCAGCTCGAGCCCGAGCCAGAACCATCCTGCAGTCCGGAAGAATGTCTAGGCCATGGAACTCTCGGAACTCACGAGCCAAGCCGATAATTTGAGAGATGCTGGATCCGGATGTCCGACTTGATCCCGGTCCATTGTGAGGGGAGACAGAAAAGGTTTCAACGGAATTGGTGGTTCCAGGGAGAGAAGATGGAGCTCCGTGAACCAATGCTGGCGAGGCCACGCTGGTGCAATCAGGATTAGCGTGCAGGGTTCTGCCTTCAACTTCCTGAGGACCCTGGGAATCGGTGGAAAAGCGTAAGCAAAGAAGTTGAACCATGCTATCGAAAATGCATTCCCTAGAGACCCCCGATGGGGATTCCAGCTTGCGAAGTTTTGGCATTTGGAGTTGTGCTGGGTGGCAAAGAGGTCCAAGAGAGGTGTGCCCCATTGAGAGAATATGCAGTTGAGAACCTGCTGGTTCAATTCTCATTTGTGATATGTTGTTTGCTGCCTGCTTAGCGAATCGGCCAGCACATTGTCTGTTCCTGGGACATATTCCGCTCTGAGGGAAATGTTGTGTTGAAGTAACCAGTTCCAGATTTTTTGAGATTCGCGAGAGAGTGGCAATGAACGAGTACCCCCCCCCCCCTGCTTGTTCAGGTAGTGCATTGTTGTAGTATTGTCTGTCCGGACAAGCACTAGAGAACCTTTGATCCTGGGAAAAAACGCCAGGAGGGCGAGATAAACAGCCCGTAGCTCGAGGAGGTTTATATGAAGTTTCCGTTCTGAGGGAGACCACTTCCCGCTGATCCGAAGTTCCTTGAGGAATGCTCCCCAACCTTCCAGGGACACATCCGTCGTGATTATATGCGGAGATGCTTGAAGCAAGAAAGGCAGGCCCTGAGCAAGATTCCGTGGACAAGTCCACCACTGCAGCGCAGTGACCATCTGGGGGGTCACCTGAACGACATCGTCGAAGGATCCTTCAGCTTGAATCCACTGATCGGATAGTGACTCTTGGGGAGGGCGCATTAGGAGGCGACAGTAGGGAACAAGCAGAATACAGGATGACACAATCCCGAGAAGAGATTTGAACAAGCGCACTGTGAGAAACTTCCTGGATTTTATGCGGTTCGCTAAGAGAAAAAGTTTGCACTGTCGCTCTTGAGACGGGAAAGCTTTCCTCTGGTTTGTATCGAGAATAGCACCCAGAAAAGTTATCAGTTGAGACGGTTACAGGATGGATTTGTCTGGATTGAGAGTGAGTCCCAAGTGACTGAAAAGCTGCAGACAGGCGTTGGAGGATCTGCTTGCGCCGTCCAGAGAAGGTGCCTTGACGAGCCAATCGTCGAGCTAGGGAAACACTTGGTGACGTTGCTGTCTGAGGTATGCAGCCACTGGAGAAAGGCACTTTGTGAAGATGCGAGGGGCTGACTTGAGTCTGAAGGGCAGGACTCGGTATTGGTAATGTCTGCCTGCCACAGCAAACCTCAAAAGTTGGAGCACTTCCTGAATAGTAACCATGCAAAATGATTGTTTCTTTAAGAATTTGTTGAGACTTCTCAAATCTAGAATCGGCCTCCATTTCTTCTCCTTTTTGCGCACCAAGAAAAAACGGGAGTAAAAATCTTTCCCCTGCTGGCGAAGGGGAACTCGCTCTATAGCACCTTTCTGGAGCATTAGTGAGATTTCCAGAAGTAAAAGGCGCAGATTCTTGTGAATCATAGGTCGAAGAGCGGTCTGCGGAGGAATTTGAATGAACTCCAGTGAGTGCCCAAACTGTACCAGTTGAAGAACCCACGGTCCGTTGTGATCAGTTTCCAATTGTGTAGAAAATGGGAAATTCTGCCTCCTACTCTGGAGGGTGGAGAGGAAATGGAGACCGGCGGTAGAGAAAAGTCATTGACGCCGGGCAGAATCCTTCTGACGTCTGCCCTTCCCGCGAAAGGAGGACGTATTGTATTGAGATTGCTGCTGTTGGCGCTGTTGGAACTGTGGTCGATATTGCTGTTTGGAGGAAGAATAGGAAGATCGATACTGCTGGTAGGTTCCCCTAGCGGAAGACTGACCTCTACACCGTGAGCCTCGAAAAAGGGGGTTTTTAAATTGAAGGGTTCCCAAAGCCCTGGCCGTATCCGTACCCTTTTTTATGCCCTGAAGGGCTTCAGCAATATGAGTGCCAAAGAGCAATTGGCCATCATAAGGCATATCCAAAATCTTTGTCTGGATTTCCGGTCGGAATGTCGTCGCCTTAAGCCAACCTTGGCGGCGGAGGACCGCAGTCCCAGACAATTGGCGGAAACCAGTAGAGGCGATATCCATCGCACAATCGATGATTTCGGAAGCTGAACGTTCACCCTCCAACAACATTTTCTTTGCCTCTACTTTGGAGTCGTCCGGCAGGGCCTCCAAATATGGGGCAATGTCCACCCACATCTGCCTGTTGTAGCGCCCCAACAACGCTAAGGAATTAGACGCATGCACTGTCAATGCAGACATGGAAGAAAAACGCTTCCCAATGTTGTCCAGGCGTCTGCCCTCCCTATCTGGAGGGGCTGAAAGCCGAGCAGAAGGGTTTTTAGATATCCGCTGAGCTGCCTGAGTGATGACGGAATCAGGCTTGGGATGTCCGGTAAGACAGGCTGGAGCGGTGTCTGGAGCGCTGTACTTTTATCAAAACGAGGCAACACTGGGGGGACCGTAGAAGGATTTTGCATGATTTTAATGCCTTGATCCCAGATGTAGTCTATGATCGGCACAGATCTCACAGATTTTTTAAAAGGTTCCTTGAAATCATCCAAGAAACAGTCCTGCTGGTAAGAAGGCATAGGGATTTGGAAACGCTGTGCAGCCCTTTCCAAAACGTTGTGAAAACCCCCAATATCTTCAGGGGGCGAATCTGCTTGAGGAGGCACTGGAGACGCCGGAAAAGGGATGACGTTGGCGTCCCACTCATCATGAGTTGATTGGGAATCATGAACCTCTCCCTCCTCTTGTTGGTCATCCTCCTCATCATCCGTGGAAGGGGGAGGTGGTAACGTAACAGGTATAGCCGGTGAAGGCGGAGGTGGAACCTGTAACCGTGGAGGCGGAGAGAGAACTGGAGTAGAAGACTGAGCAGAAGTAGAGAACCTCTGTTTGTAGTCAGAAATCAAAAATTGGAGGTCAGAAACCAAAGACGCAGGGAGACAAACCATGGGTTGTTGGCAAAGATGGCTGTCGTCCGGATAATATGCCTGATCATCTGCGTCTTGCTCGTCATAGTCAGAGTCCTCCTGGTACTTTACATGAAGTTCAGAGGGACTTGTTGCAGCCCTGAACATGCTGCCCTCATCTGAATCCTCCGCCTCGTCCAAAAGGTGAGACGGAGGTAACGGCTGGACCCTACTTGGTGATGTGAGGGAAGGCGTCAGCTTCCTTTTAGTAACTTTAAGGTGAACATAAGCACTTTCCACCGTTGATTTTGATGTCGTCGACGAGGCCGTCGTCGGTGTAGCCGTCGACGACGAGGAAACACCAATGGACACAACAGATGATGGCGTTGACGAAGGTAGCGTCGACGAAGTCGTCGTCGACAAAGTCACCATCGTCGACGATGGGAGAGACGACGATGGAACACCCCTTGTCGACATACTCGTCGTCGATGCGCTCGTCGACGAGCGTGGCATCGACACTATCTTGGACGTCGACGATTTTTTAAATTTTGATCGTAGACGACAATGGAACAACAGCAGTCGACGAGGACGTCGTTGTCGAGTGCGATGCTGACGACGCCAAGATTGTAGAAACTGTCGTCGTCTACGAGGTTACTCCCACAGCTGTAGAAGGAGATTTCGTCGACGTCGAGGCCACCGTCGACGAGGTGGTCGTCGACGAGGCTGAAGCAGGCTTTTTAAAAGTGTGTACAATCTTCAGCGAAGGATCCTTGTGTGGCAAAGCCTTAAGTGGTGCCTCTGAAGACTTTTTCTGCGTCTTCTTTTGAGGGGGCTGCGACGAAGGACCTGGAGAAGCATCTCTAGACCTTTTCTCTGAGGTTCTTGAAGACTTTGTTGAACCCTCACTTTCCTCAGAGGACAAGGGGTATTCTTTGACCTTAAGACTCTGCAGCCAAATTAACAGCCGTCCCTCACGGTCTTGAGAGTCTTAGACGCAAAGGTACGACATACCTTACAGTCTTTGGAGGAATGGTCCAGATAGAGACAGTAGAGGCAGTCTTTATGCTTGTCGTCGACATGCAGTCTCTTCTTGTTGCAGGAAGCACAGGGCCTAAAAAGGCCTTTCTTAGGAGTGTCTGACATGAAGACAGAGTAGACTTCACTCAGAAGAAACAATTGTGAAGAAAAATCCACTTGAATTCCAGAAGCAAGGAAAAACTGAGCAGAGCTCAGTGGAGACTCCCTTAGCACGACGTGCGGTAGAAATACCGAGGGACTAGAGCTCCTTCCAGGAAGGTTCCAGAGGGTGGTGATAGCTGATTGGTTGTTATCTAGAGTTTGGTCCTCATTAAAAAAGGACCTGGATGTGTTACTAATGTGAGGCCTTTGGCCTATCTCTTTATATGTCTTGTAAGACATTACTTTTATTATGTATCGGGGACTCCCATCCAGACGACGGGGAATGATTCAGGCATGTGAATCTATGAAAGATACCCTAATACTGGATAAGTGGTGGATACCGTTCAAAGAAACAGTAGCATTAACACTAGATCCTTTAGTTGTGCCCATTAGTATTACCTGTTTAGTATCTGTTTAAGTGAGTGCAATAAAGCACTTTTCTAAATTAAAGCACCAGGCTGAAAAATGGATTTATTACACTGCTGGGTGATCCTTGACTTCAGTCTGCACAACCCCAACACTACCTCTCTGAGAAGCCGGTCACTGCTTGCCATCGCTAACACTAAGACTCAAGTGCTGAAGGGGAAGAATTTGGCCATGTTTGCAGAGCCAGAATAGGAAGAATCCCGGGGTATCAGAGGCAAAGGACAGCAGAGGCTCAGTAGACCCTTACGTGCCCCTTGACTCCCTGAATAAGGTCTGACAAAAGGAAATACTATCAAAACATTTGTTTAAACTGTCAACGATGGCCTCTATTTGTAAGTTTTACTGCCTTTGTCTCCAGGTGTACTTTTCTAGATGCTAGGTCTGCTTTTGGTGAGTTAGATGTGGTCGAGCAGTGGACCATACAGATGATAACAAATACAAATAATTCACCGTTAACAGTAAACAAAATAATAAAAAACATATAACGAACATTAGGATTGAATTCATGTGATTAGAGCACACCTGTATAAATGGTGGTGCCTTCAAACAATGTTGTCAAAGCCTGTTTCACCTCACAACACTGTACGATAATGCAAACATTTATAAGTGAAAGCTTACAATATTTCAAGATTTTATTTTTAGCAGACCTACCCATGCTGCACTCAGTTGAACTGTTGTCTGCGTCCATCTGAGTCCACCTCATGTCGGACATGCCACTTTCATTTATTTTCCGCCAATCCAAACCAATCCCATTGCTTACATGCGGTTCGACTGCCTTGGGCGGATCAGAGGAATCAGAGTTCTTGTCCTTTAGTCTTCTTTCCTGCTGTTCTATTTCCTGCCAAATTGTACCATGAAAGAGTTACTTTATGTAAAAATGTGCATGGGGAAACGGAGTAAAATCTACACATACATCACATTGAGTGCAACTTCATTGTGCTTGAACGTGCAAGACTGTTTGCGCATTTTTAAAAACATAATAGTAAATTAGGGCCTGGTTCAGAGAAACCGGAGAGAAGATGAGTTTGAAAAGAATTCCAGAATTATGTCTACGGTTGTACAACCATTGCACAGTTTCAATCAATACTGACATTTACTCACAGAAAAGTAACAGGTGTAATGTTACCACGTGAGGACATGGAACACAAACAAGCATTTCAACTTTGAAACATGTTATTTAGATCTCCATTGAGATATATTTGTCCCCATGGAGAAACAATATCCCCTAGAAAATATCTTCACATTCCTAGCCAGAAAAAAACATTTATGACTGCCTTTGAGGGAGATCTAAGAGCATATCAAAGGGCGGGAGCAATGGTGAATACCCAATAACTTATGAGGCGATAGGTGTTCACTGCTAAGTTGCAACTGAACCAGAATGACCACAATTCCACCCCTAAGAACAATTCAGTTGATAAAGAAATGTCACCACGTTTAGCAATTTCCTCAAAGCAAACCCATTTATGACTGCAAAATCCCACCAGGTCTATACCTGTGAATCAAAAACAGATTGTTTCTCTTGTAAATGCCTTAGTTAAAGCATACGTTTCATCAAGCATTGACAAAGCCATAGGTCTGGTTATGGCACGCAGAGATGAAAATTATTTAAAAATAAATAACCAGATATCATTTTAATAAAAAAATACATGTTTTCTAGTAGGCTGGCATCATACTTAAAACGAAAATAAAGGGTTTCTGTACCAGTTCTAATGTTAATCACAGGAAAATAGGATCACCATAATGGTTCTTCAAGAGGAGCTTTGGAGTCTAATGTCCCTTGTAACAACACTTTGAATTTACCACCTGCAGTCTGCCCATTTGTGCTGGCACTTGCTGGTGTTCCTCCCTTGAAGACAGGCTCCGTTGAATCTTGGGTGCAACTTTAGATCAAAACCGTTCACTGGCTGAATAGACATAAGTACGGAGGAAATTATTATGGTGCGGAGCGTAGGTGACTGTGTAGTGGTAAATTTTAGGACTCCATTGCTTGTATGCAATATTTTGAAACCAAGAGAATGGCCACACCACACAAACCCACAGATTGTGTCGCTACCCCTCGGCTATTTTTCAAGCCTGCAGTATCACCACTTTTTCCAGCCGCTTCCCCCTGGAAAATGTACCCATTAACTTGCACAAGTTTGAAGTATTCAACAGTCTGGAAGACGTTGAATGAATGTCTGTGGCTGCAGCCCCGAGCATGTTGTCCAGCACTCCCAGAGTTGTTACCTTTAGCATTGTTTCTCCTCTTCCTGATAGTACCCTGATAAGAATTGTGAGTTGGAATGAGGTTGGGCTCCGCTCAAAGCTGTGCTTGCCTGACTGGCTATCATTCCTCAAAAGTTAAGATATTGTCATTTTGCAGGAGACGTGGGCTGTTGTGCCTTCTATTATTGATGGGTTTCAATGTTATAGCATCCCAGCTACTAAACTGCATTGTGGTCAAACAGCCGGTGGGCTGGCAGTGTGGCTGAATATATCTCTAGGTGGCCATGTGGATATCTTGGAAACGGCTAGTACTAGTTTTCAGGTGATACGTTGGATAGCCCATTTTAACCTTCACTTGGTTAACTTTTATAATCTTGGCCTAAATCCATCGTTTTTATGCTCACCATGCCATTCCAGTTTGGACCCAGCCATATGCAAATCAGTCTTAACCCTGCGCCCAATGGGAACAGTCCAGCCCGAACTACCTGGCCAGGTCCTCCCTGGATTGGAAACAAGCATCCAAGGACTGGTTTTGGGCTTTCACCCCTCTTCAGCCAGGATAGCTTGATTCCAGTGGCATGGAGAGCACGGGACCCACATCTGGGCATACCCATCCCAATCGGGGTGACAAATGCAAAAAGAACAATTGATGGGCAGAATGCAGAACAACGTCATACATTCACCCCAGTACAGTGATCTGGGCCTAAATCCATCGTTTTTTTGCTCACCATGCCATTCCAGTTGGGACCCAGCCATATGCAAATCAGTCTTGACCCTGCGCCCAATGGGAACAGTCCAGCCCAAACTGCCTGGCCAGGTATAACTGATAGTGGGTACCAGTCACTGTGAATCGGAGGAACTTTCTGTGTGTGGGATGTATAGGAACATGGAAATAAGCATCCTCTAAATCCAGCGATGTCATGTAGTCCTCGCTGTTGAGGCGCCGAAGGATGTTGGAGAGTGTAACCATTCTGAAGGTCTGGTTTTTGAGGAATTTGTTTAGCCACCTGAGGTCTAAAATAGGTCTCCACTCTCCTGATTTCTTGTGTATCAGGAAAAACAGGAGTAAAAACATTTTCTTCTTTGTGCTACTGGAACCCTCTCTTTTGCCCCTTTCAGTAGCATAATCTTCACTTCTTGTTTGAGTAAGTGAAGACTAGGGGGGTGCGATCCCCTGGGTAGAGATGTGGCCATAAGATATGAGGTCCAAGGCCCGTCTGTCTTTTGGAATATTGCATCATTGATTGATATGACTGGAAACGTTTGCACCGGTCGGGGGGGGGATGGAGTAGTAGCTGGTACCATGATGTGGTCACTGCTTGCGACCTGAGTTTGTTCCTGCATGAGCCTTGCCTGGAGAAACCAGATGATGTTGGCTGTCGATAAGATGACTGCTGGTGACCCTGACGATATTGCGGCTGAAAGGATGAATAGTTTTGGGTGCGCTGGAAAGTACCTCTATAGCCTGAAAATCCACGCCTTTGTGCACCGCAAAAGGGCACTTTACGATAGTGTAGGGTACCTAATGCTTTAGCTGTGTCAGTATCCGTTTTGAAGGCTAGTATAGCTTTGTCTATATGTATATCAAAAAGGCTGCCTCCATCGTACGTAATGCCCAGTATCTATAATTGCACTTCAGGATGGAAGGACGTTGCCCTAAGCCATCCATGGCGACTTAAAACAGCCGCACCAGCTAGTTGTCGAAAACCTGTTGTGGCTATGTCCATGGCACAGTCCATAATTTCGGCCGCTGTGCGCTCTCCCCCAGCCAGGACCTTACGAAATGTTTCTTTATTTTCCTTCGGAATAAACTCCAGCATGGCTCCGATATCAAAGCACATTTGCCGATCATAGCGGCCCAAAATGGCTAGTGCGTTGATAGCCCTGACCGAGATTGCGGACATGGATGAGAATCTCTTTCCGATGGAATCCAAATGGCGTCCTTCCTTGCCCGTTGGAGACGTGATGAGGGTGGAAGAATTTTTTGATCTTCTCTGAACCGCTTGGGAAAATCACAGAATCTGGTTTGGGATGACCCGTAAGGAATGCGTGGGAATCCTCGGGTGCCATGTATTTTTCATCTAGCCTTGGCAGTACCGCCACTACAGTGGCCGGTGATTTCATTACTTTAAGTCCTTCCTGCCAAATATGGTCTATAATGGGTATAGGTCTGATTTCCTTGATTGTTCTTTAAAGTCATAAAGGAAACAATATGATTGTTTGACAAAATGGGCAGATGAAATCGGGATGTAGCCCTGTCCATCAGATTATGAAAACCTCCAATGTCCTCTGGAGGTGAATCAGAAGGATGACAAGAGGAGGGGGTGGTGTAGGTATACTATAGTTATCCATTCATCAGTGGGTGGAGGAGGATTGTGAATTTCTCCCTCTTCAGGCTTTTCTTCAGAAGAGGATGGGTCTTCTTTAGGAGGAACAAGGATGATGGGACGTGGCGTCATCCAAGGAGTAGCAGGAGGTGGCAATATTGGTGTAAGAGGTGCTACAGGTGGTGCTGATGGAGGCGGCGGTACAGTAATGTTTTCCTCCTGGGGCGGGAACCTTTTTCTGTACATTCCCGCCCCAGTTGCTCACGTAACGTGCTCAAAGAATATATAAGGAAAAATTCCCTACAGCTAACTCCTTTTACATCTCCACAGAGGCAGTTAAAACACCAATTAGATGGTAAACGTATGTACGTTCACAATGTGGCATGGAATGCAAGTAGCAGGTCTCCAGTGAAGAACATACAGGAGTGGTACCAAGGAACTAGTTTCCCATGGTCCTGAAGAAGAGCCAATAGGGGCACGGCTTGAAACGTGTTGACCCATACAATCGCATACACATTATAACCTCGATTTCCTAAAAATCCCCCTAGTTTTCAACCATACCAACTAGAGACAGGAATAAAATAGATATACCTACTATCCAGGTATTTTTAGACTACACCATAGCACAGTACTATCCTCCACTCCCCCACTTACAACATCTTCTTTATCATCATAATAAGACCAATAAGTGCCCCCACATAGTTCGTACGCCAAAGCACGCCCGATCCATAGCTGATCGGGATGGATCCAATGATGAAGTATGCCACTGTGGGGTAACCCTGGTGGGTGAGGGTTTTACAAGAAAAACTTGGTTTTTTCCAACATGGAGAGTTATCAGGTCTAACACTACTGGGTTCTCCGTTTGGTATAACAAAAGTGATGGATTGGCCTACGTGAAAGGGAGTGACCACTTTTAGGAGAAAGGAAGCTCTCATACGAAACACCAGTTTGTCTGGGTAGACAAAGTAGGGAAGGCTTGGATGAAGCGTGAAGCTCACTGACCCTCCGGGCAGGTGTTATAGCCATGAAAATGGCTGTTTTGAAGGAACCTGAGTGGTCAATTGTGCCAAGGCTCAAAAGGAGCACATATGTGAGATTAAGGTCCCTACTGGGGCATAATGAAAGGGGAAGGTGGAAACAAATATTGCAGATCTTTCATGAACCTATTAACAATAGGAGATTTGAAGAAGGGTGACTGGTTAGGCAACCGAAAAAAAAGCAGAATTAGCAGAGCGATGACCCTTGAAAGTGCCCAGAGCAGAGCGCTGCGGGGCACAACAAAGGATGAAAATGAGAACTTAAGAAAGGGGGGCAGAAAGGGGATCAATCGTTCTGTACACTAAGCCATAAATTTTCCCCAACAGCAAGCGTATACTGGCTTGGTGGAGGGATGCTTTGCTGCCATGAAAAGAAGGGGAAGAGTTGACAGATTCGGGTGGAGGACCTCCACTGCTGCAGTGACCAAAGATCCTCTTGAAGGGGCAGCCTGATCGAAGGATCGATGACCATGTTCAATAGCTGGAGATACCAAATTTTCATTGCCCAGTCCAGAGTCACAAGGATGACTTGCGCCCAGTTGTTCCTGATCTTCTTGAGAACTCTGGGTAGGAGCGATATGGGTTAAAAAGGCGTACGGGGTCCAGAGCTCCACTCGAGACAAAAAACGTCTCCAAGCGAGAGTCACCTTGGAAACTCCAGCATGAGAACTGCTGTCATTGCGTATTTTTGGCAGTGGCGAACAGATCTAAAAAAGGCTCTCCACACTGCTGAAAGAAACCGTGCACCACCTCCAGATGGAGAAGTCATTTGTGATCCTCTAGACACCTTCGGCTGAGTTAGTCCACTCTAGCGTTTAGAGAGCCTGCCAGATGTTGAACCACCAGGTAAATGCCCGGACGTTCCAGCCATGTCCAGAGAGGCACAGCCTCCCGATAAAGCATCCACATCCCCACCCAGCCCTGACTGTTGCAGTACCATATTGCGGTGGTGTTGTCCGTGAACACCTGAACTAGCCTTCCCATGATGGAGGGAAGAAAGGCTTTCAATGCCAATTGTATTACTCTGAGCTCCAACAGGTTAGTGTGGAGTCCGGATTCCGCCGGAGACCAGAGCCCTCGGATCTCCACCTCTCCCAGATGACGGCTTCATACCAGGAGTGGCTAATTTGTCACCACTGTTAGATCCAGTTGGGGAAGGGAGAGGGATCTGATGCTGACCCAATTATAAGCCACCACTGCAGGTCTTCTGCAGTTCCCTCCAAGATCTGGACCATGTCGGAGAGGTTCCCCTGATGCTGTGCCCACTGAAACTTCAGGTCCCACCGCAGAGCCTGCATATATCAGCAGGCATGTGTCACCAGGAGGATGCAGGAGGTCCACTAGCCTCAGTGTCAGTCTCTCCTAAATGCAGGATAGAGACTGAAACATCTGTATCATAGGTTGAATATCCTGAACTTGCCATTTGGGAGGATAAGCCTGAAACTGCACCATGTCCAGAACAGCTCAGATGAAAGGGATTTACTAAGAGGGAGTCAGGTGTGGCTTTGGTATATTGATAGTGAACCACTGCGAGTGCATGAGGTCTGCCTTAGTCTGGAGGTGGGAGACGACAGCCTGGGGCGAGCCCGCCTTCAACAGCCAGTCCTCAAGATAGGGTCAGATGGATACCCGTGATCTTCGAAAATCTGCAACCACCACCATCACCTTCGTGAACACCCGAGGGCAAAGGGGCGCTGGTGAGGACAAAGGCAGCACAGCAAACTGAAAATGCTCTTGTGGGCATGCAGGGCTGGTATTAGAAAGTATGCATCCTGCAAGTCCAACACTACCATTCAGCCTTCCAGGTCAAGGGTAGACAGGACCTGAGCTAGTGAGAGCCTTTTGAACTTCTTCTTGAGAAAGAAATTGAAAGGACGCAGGTCTAGCATAGGACAAAGGCCTCTGTCCTTTCTGGGCACCAGAAAGTAGCAGGAATAACAACCACAAACTACTTCTGGCGTCAGCACCCTCTCTATGGCTCCTTTGGCCAAGAGAGACATCACTTCTTGATGGAGATGAGATAGGTGATCCTCCGTCAGTCTGTCGCAAGTTGGTGGCATGAGGGGAGGTGCAATCATGATGGGGAGGGAACAGCCCTTTCAGACGATCTGTAAAACCCATCTGTCCGATGTTATGAACCACCAGTGGGGCAGTTGATGGCAAATCCTGCTGCCCATTGAGTGCACATGATGGTAAGAGAGCAGATTAGGAAGGTTGCCTGGGTGGGGGACTGAACTGACTGCTAGCTGCCCGACCTACGGGGCCGGTAGGTGCTGAGTCCTCTGCCATGCAGAGGCTGTGACGCTTGAGCGGTGGCTTGGCGGGTACAGACGTGGCTGGAGCAAAAAGCAGATTGGGGATGAGGAGGGGCCATGGAAAGGCCCAAGGACCTGGGTGTAGCCCTGCTGTCCTTAAAGCGCTCCAGTGCTGAATCTGCTTTGTCTATGAAGGTACCGGAGCCATCAAAAGGCATGTCCAGAAGCAATGTTTGGACATCCTCAGAAAAGGCAGTCGTCCTCAACCAGGTCTAGTCCACATCGTATTGTGAACTCCACTGCGTTACTCCCATCGGCATCAGCCTGGGAGAGTATGGCCCAGGCCTCTTCCGCGAACGTTGGCAGGACCTCCGCAACTGTATTTCATGGAGTGTGGGAATAGCAGCCCAAAAGGCACGCCATGTTCACGAACTGCAGTGCCAGGCTGGTGGAAGAAAAAGTCTTCTTCTTCAAGGTATCCAGCCTCTTGGATTCTGGATCCAGTGGCACAGTAGGGAATGCACCAGGATTTACATGAGAGGTTGAGGCTTGGACCACCAACCTCTCCGGGGTGGAGGGTTGTCCGAGGAAGTTTGGGTCCCCTAGAGCAGGAAGGTGGCAGCGGGCAATCGTCCTGTTTACAGGAGCCCCTGTGTTGGGCTTAGACCAAGTCCCAAGCAGGACGTCAGTAAGTGCCTCATTAAAAGGAATAAGCTGTTTTGATGGAGACACTCCTGGCTGAAGCAGTGAGGTGGCAGCGGGCAATCGTCCTGTTTACAGGAGCCCCTGTGTTGGGCTTAGACCAAGTCCCAAGCAGGATGTCAGTAAGTGCCTCATTAAAAGGAAAAAGCTGTTTTGATGGAGACACTCCTGGCTGAAGCACTTCTGTTATTCGCCTTGACTGCCACTGAGGGCAAGCTGAGGTCTAGGACCTCAGACACCTGCCTCACCACCACTGCGAAAGAAGCTCCCTCCTCCGTAGCCAAGTTAGGAGGAGAAAGCCAGTATCTGGAGAAGTGTCCGGTTCCTAACACCAGTCCAAGGAATGATAAGGCTGGTATTCTTCAGGGTCCAGCGACCCCCCCCTTACATTCTGCACAGAGTCCTAGCCCATAAAAACAGGGCTTAGGCTCTGGCCTGGAAGGCATGGCCCCAGTCTGTGCAGGAGTTAGCGGCGAACGACATCCCTCCGGCTCTGTTTCAGTCTGGTAATTAGATTGGGGACAGCACTACGGGGAGTGTCAACATCGGTCCGGGGAAGATCAAAGTGGCATGCCCACTGGCAGTCTGGATTCAGGAATGAATCCTAGTGGCCCAAATAGCACCAGGGTCAGAGCCACTGGCATGAAACCAGAAGGGGACTAAAAAAATTTAAAAAAAGAAATAACAGAAAGAAAAAGCATTGGTGAAGTTCAATATTCTCCCACCGGCCATGGTACTGAAGAGTAGTGTTTAGGTGGAGATGTAAGTGTGATTAAACAAAATGTAGTTACTCAAATTGTAAAATACCATAGCCCCATGCTTTATGCTGTGGAAGGCAGAAGCAAAATATGAATGACAACTGAAAAGACTAATGGATGAAGAAGGCTGATCCAAAGGCGTGTAGGTGTGTGTGTGCGCATGTGCGTGTGTAGAGAGAGCAATATAAAACATTTCTTTGCTAGGATCTGGTGGTGAGACAACTAAAGAGGTCCCTATCCAGACCTAAAATGGTGAGTAAAAAGATTTGTGAATTTGGCTTTTAGTTGCAACCATCACCTATCATCACAGAATCGTGACTTTCAAGTGCAATAAATCTTGCTTTTTCACCCCATCTTATTCACAACCATTTTATTCCCCCTTTAAAGAGTGACAAAATCCATAAGTGCCAATCTTCTTTCAGTTCTAACAAGTTAATTCCATACCACATTGAGCACTTTTACCAGACCGTTGAAAGTTATGGAACTTTGCATGCTAACTGATCTGTTCAATTTGATAAAGCCACAGATGAAAGACCATTATGGTCCCAGTTTACTAAGCAGAACATGGTAGACACAAGGCATGGATTTTGGGAATGATATCAAACTATAGTGGAATTAAACAACTTCTTTCTGACACCTTTGAAGGCTCTAAACTGAGGCTGTTCCTATTCAATATGTAACAGAGTTATGAAAAGGCCCTCATGCTTATGAGTATAATCACACCTTGAAATAGTTTACACACAAATTTTAACACGCCCAATGGAAACAAGAAGTGTATGGGCAAGTCAGAACTGAAGTAAAAGCATTGATATATATCAAACACTGCGTCATCATTAAAAGAATGTAGGGATTTCGGTTCCAAAACCAGCACCTGTGGTTACACATCTTGGCGGCAGCAGCAAGACAGGTCAAGGAATTGCCTTAATGTTATCACCCGAATGTGGTGAGTGAACGGTTACGACAAACAATGGTGGCTTGCATGCTCACTACTACAGTGACAATTTGAGGATATTGTTAATTTGAAGCCACACTCACTAAGAGACAGTGTAATACTAATCATGCAGTAATGGGGGACATAAAGGATATAAAAGTTTAATGATATGAGTCCATCGTCCCTCACCATGAAAATGCTTTAAATGCGGGCAAAATTAATCATGTGTATATAATGAGCATCGCAAAAGGCAAGGAATGCTGACACACACACACCACACACACACACACACACACACACACACACACACACACACACACACACACACACACCCACCCACCCACCCACCCACCAACCCCCCCACACACCCCCACCCCCACCCAAGAGGAAGTCTTGAGCATGTCGTAGTGTCGTAACTGTTGAGGTAGAAATAGCTGCCATTACGAATAGTGCTAATAAATCAAAGTTTTCAATGCAGTCGCTACAAAAAAAAACTAAAAAACACTGCACCTTCACAATGCATCCTGATGACAAATGGGTCAAAGTAATTCAAAGGACTTTAAGCACTATCTAGCACCTTTTTTGATTAAAGAAGCCTCTTAAAGCTTGGATAGCGCAAAGGCAAACAATAGACATACTTGAGAACACCATGACGCTTTTACCTCCTCTGTCAAAACACCCTATATGGCGCAGTGACCAGGACTGCTCAGTGATGGTATCCACTTACTCTTTGCAAAGATTCCTGCTCCCTCTCCTGCTCCGCAATCAGGAGGGAAAGTTGCTGTGCATGCTGTTCCTCAAGTCTCTTCCTCATTTCTTCAAAAGCCACCATTTTTGTTTTCAGAATATTGTCTCCTAGAAGGTAAAACAACTCATGTTTCAGCATATTTAAAACATTGTATGACCTCCACTCAATTCACATTCTTTGATTAACGCTTTTGTTTGTAAACAAAAAATAATACACAATTTGTTGAAATACACAATCACAGGCAAGGAGTAGGGGACAGGGATTTATCAAATTGGGAGAAATGTTCCATTTGCTATCATAGATTTCCCCCCCCCCCCCCCCCCCCACAATATGTTGTGGAATCATAGAATATAAATAGAAAGGATCTAGTAAGAAAAAGGGAGACAAGGTAAACTGATTTGTAGTACGTATAGAGCACAGAGAGTAGACAACTAAGAAACATTTTGGACTAAGTGCCACTGGGGCAACCATTAACTGTACTGCTGTAAACTAGCTCTTCTCGGAAGACCGAAGTTCCTAAACTGAGACACAGTGTTAACAGCCTCATATGAGTGCCTACTACATGACGTTAATATACACTGCACATTAATCTTTCAAAATATTTAAAATAGGCCCACAACTGCAAAGCAAAATATGCAAAAGCAAGCTGTATTGGAATTCTATTCTACATACAGAACAGAGGCAAGAATTATGCTTTCTTTCTACGCCTTATTTTTTAACAGCAACCAGGCTTTGTAATATCAACAAACTACTTTTCCCATTAAATCACGTGAAAAGGAAAAAAGAAACGCATTGTCCAATCAGAGCGCAAACTCTACAAAGGCCCTTCTTTGCTGCTTCACAGCCGTCAGGTGAGTGCCTTTTTCTCTCTCTCTCTGACAGGGCATTACATCATCAGGGGAAGGAAGCAACCACTAGGTTAAGGGAGAAGAGGGGTAAAGCAGGATGGGATAAACCATTTGGAGATAATTAGGATATAACACTGGGGGTTTATGGCATTGTTGTTGTTGGCACTTTTACTAGTGTTCTACTTGGACTAACCTCTTTTTTTCCTGACAGAAGGCAACGCGGGAATGCATCTGAGAACTCCTTAGCGGTGCCAATAATTAATCAGAACGCGGGCCTCGCAAACATGGTTGTGGCCTCCACCCACTTGAGGGCGCTTAATGACAAATCAAAAATCTTACTGTGCAGTACCATAGAGCAGCGATAGTTGCTAACGGCGCGCGCAAACTCCATTTAAAAAATGCGAGCGTCGCGACCTCTTGGAGACCTTTGGCCCACAGCAACACCGGGAGTGTGACGCCTGTAGTGAGCCATCCGGCCACTACTATACAATGTTGCAAACTACACCCTCAGGTCAGCCTGTGAAAGTTGCTGTGCACTACTGTTTCCACAACAAAGTAAGTCACCATTATGGTGCAAGCACAGGATGAGTTGGAGGGAACACCCGAACACTGTTCGCATTGCAAGCTCACAGCGCTACCCGAATTTAGTCAACTAGCAGACCCAGCCACTGCGGCGCAAAAATGGCGGAAATGGATTGGGTGGCTGAAAAACTACTTTTGCGCCGCACAAAAGACTGACAGTGCGGTCAAGAGGTCCACTATGTTACACATGGGGGAGATGAACTGTATGATCTCTATCAGGACTTGCCCAACACAGGAGGTGTGCTTGACTAAGAGCCGGCAGTAAGGCCCCTCACCAGGCACTTAAACCCGCAATTAAATCCCGATTACGAACACTTCAAAGTTAAGACAAGCACGTCAGCAAGAAGGGGAGACTGATGACATGTTCTTTGCAAGATTGCGCAAGTTGGCAAGTTCCTGCACAGGGATTACCAAACAATTCGAAATTAAGGCACAGTAGATTCAGGGCTGTAGATCTTCTGAACTGTGAAAGCTTATTTTAAGACAGCCTGGCATATCACTTAATGACACAGTAATACTGGGTATTTCACATGAACCAGCTGACGCTAGAGCCGAAGAAATGGAATCAGCGTTAGTACGTCATGCATCTTCGTCCCCCCCCCCCCCCCCGGAGGCCAGGCCTAAATCAAGGCGGAGAGGGTGGAAGCTATCAGGAAGTGGACTGGAAGAGGGTGAGGAAATGCCAGCACACGTTTTGGGGAGAAAGTGTGCGGTAACTGCGTAATAGACAGCCATCCGCCATTGGAAACCCTTATCTGAAGTGTGGAAAGATAGGACAATTTGCAAAAGTGTGTCAGAGTGCCACAAGTACAGTCAACGTAGGAGAAAAGCCAAAATGTTTGGTTGGGTCAAGCAAGTTTTGGCGGAAGAGGAACAACCAGATCATCGACAAGTTGTGTGCAAGCAAATGTGCCAGTTGGAAGAGGAGGAGGAGGAAGAAAGAGGAAGGAGGAATATTCACCATCTCTTTTACAGGAAGAGCAAATCAAAGGAAAAGGCCCCAGGCCATGTGCAGAAAAAAACATTGGTGGAATCAAGTAACACCTCTCAGACACAGGAGCATCTGTAAACATCCTTGAAGCAGAACACTATCGCCAATTAGAGCCTCGCCCAAAACTGATGGCCACCCAAGCAAAAATTTTCACGTATGGGGGCAACACACCCATTCCCTTGAAAGGAGTCATTGAAGTAGAGGTCATACATGTCAACATAACCTCTAAGACCAGATTTCATGTCACCCAGGACAGCTCAGGTATGCTGCTGGGCTGTCACACGGCTGAGGACTTGGGACTGGTGCACAACAGGTCCACCAGTTGCGTGCTGAGGCAATCATAATGTAATGTCCTGAGCTGTTTGAAGGGCTTGGATGCTTGAAGAACATCAAGGTAAAACTTCACATTGACCAATCAGTCAAACCTGTGGCCCTACGACATAGGCAAGTACCTTTTCATTCGTGACACCTGGTAGAGGCGGAGTTAGAGAAGCTGGAAAAGGCATGGGTAATTGAAAAAAATGTTGAGGCCCACCCCGTGGGTGTCCCCATTGGTGATTGCTCCCAAACCAAAGCAGCCGGGAGCGATCAGGCTGTGTGTGGCTATACGGTTACCGAATAAAGCAATACGCAGAGAAATGCACATTACCCCCACGATTGATGAAATTGTCACTGACTGTAATGAGGTGCAATGGTTTTCAAAAGTAGATCTTAACTCCAGCTACCACCAGCTCATGTTCGATGAATCAAGTCGATATATAACAACCTTCTGGATACATGTAGGGCTGTGACGTTTCAAGCAGCTTAGTTTTGGAGTATCTTCGGCAGCGGAGGTATTCCAGGATGCCATAAGAGAAGCAAGCCCTCTCGGGACTGGTAGGAGTCATAAATGTCAGTCATGAGGTATTGACATTCTCACAGACTTTGGAGGAACACCATGTGCGCTGAAGAGCAACCATGCAGAGACATGTCGAACAAGGACTGACCCTACATGTGTGCTTTATGTACCAATGAAGAGGAGTTCTTTGCGTACAAGTTCTCCCAGGGGGGACTGCAGGTATATCCGGTGAAAGTTGAGGCCATCAGGGCAGCAGCTATTCACTCAAAACCCCACGACGGAGATGTGCAGCTTCTTGGGAATAGGGAACTATTGTGGGAGGTTGATTCCGCATCTGGCAACCATATCTGAATCTCTTAAGGCTCTCAACAAAAAAAAACAACCCATGGCACTGATCAAGTGCAGCGTCTCAGGAGGTAAAAGGTGCGCTGTTGAAAGGAGCTACGGTAGCATACTTCAGTCCAGGGAGTCCTACAGAACTCATAGTTGATTCAAGCCCCGTAGGGCTAGGAACAATGCTACTGCAGCAAGACCTTAAAAGAGAATGGGTACCGATTTCTAACAGGGCACTGACAACAGTATAGAGACCTTTATTGGCAGAGATTGCAGGGTTTTGTCAGTAGTTATGCCCTCGTCTGGTCCGCAAGTGATTATGGTGCATTCCTTTTCTGTCACCTATATTATTACGCCCCACAGGGTCCGTATGGTCTGGCCAGCAGTTTTACTGTCTTTCCAGCTATCGCGGGCACCGGCCCAGTTATTTGCCCTAGGAAATTATAAAGGGCATCTGGGCCCAAGGGTGACGCACATAATTGAGCACCTGGCTCATTGATTAAGCTATAACACAGCACCACATTGCAGTCTTAGCTTCCCCTACTAAGAATCTATACACTCAGGGCTCATTATGCCCCACTCTGAGGTGGACCCTATGGAGGATGACACGGCGCCTCCGTATTTCCTCATTGATGACTACCTTTGAGACAGTGGATGAGTCTATCCATCAGGGAGTAGCATCTGTTATCACGTTCCTGAAGTGCAAACTGCTACCATTGGCTTCGGTCCACCCAGAGCCCTTCCTTTTGATGGAGCCTATGCCCCATCCTCAGCTCCACTTCAACCAGGCGTCGCGGCCTGGCACCCGATCCCTCCAAAGCAGCGAAAAAATACAGCCACTCAGGACATGGATACGGACGACTTTGACCACTGAAAGCGGATGTTCCGATTACAGTCCCTCCCCTCCTTAGACACCCTAGTCCCTTCAGTGGAGGGCACGGATTCAGGTGGACAGATTCCCCAATCCCCAGACTCCCCTGGTCTGCTAGGCACTGATGACTATCATGGGGATTCGGACGATGACCGGGCCGCATTCAGACCGTGGCGCCCATCGCCAATCGGGGGCGATGCCATCTGCTGTTGTACCCAAAGAGTCGGAAATATATTGGATCCGGATGACTTATTGCACCCACCCCACCCCCTCTGCAGGCGGGCCAGCAGCTGCGAAAGTCGCTGCTTACATTACGGGCAGGTTGAAGAAACCTTTGGAGAAGGATGCCCATGCCAGTCTCTGGGCATAATGCCCCGTCCCTCCTTAGAGGCTAAAGGGTCCATGACCTCAGAAATCGATAGAAGGATGGCCACTTTCTTGGGTAAATTTGTCTGACATCCAAAGCAGGGTATTGACCGCTTTTGGTGTTCCTGCCAAGATAAGTTCATGGATGTTACGATTCCACTCAATAAGACCTTGAATATGGCTGAGGAGGCTCACTTTTACCCCCGGAAGTGTTCTTAGGATGGCACAACACACCATTATTTTATCCACTTTATCCACTAAACACAGAAGGTCCTTGCTTAAAGTGAAACCAAAGCTGGGTGAATTGTCATCCTAAGAAGCGGGCCCCATTGCTCAATGGGGTTTATTTGGGGACCCCTTCATGAAAGAATTAGGGTAGTTTGTGGCCACCTTCAACTCCTTAAAAAAAGCCCAGACCTCTAAGCATATTTTCGTTCACGGTCCTCATATTCACCCTTGCAGGTACCTTCAATTAATTTGGCAAAACCAAACATGCAAATTCACCTCTCTCCTCCATTCGGCCTTTCTTCAGCCCGTTGGTGCTTCACCAAAGTGCTGCGTCCGGTCATGGAAACTCTTCGGAATTTGGCTCATAGTGTACTTGGACGATATCCTTCTTTTAGACCAATGCTCATAAAGGCTTGAAGAACACATCTAGATGATGGTCCACTATCTGGAGGGCCTGGGGTTCATCAATGCACAGAAATTTCTGCTCTCCCCAGCACAGCGTGCAGCCGTTCTATGTTTCACAATACACTCCAGCGAGTCCATGCTGAGTCTTCCATCCAAAAAGATCGCGAGGATCAGACAATAACTCAGAAAACTCTATTGTGAGAGCAGACTTGAGGCAAATCACCAGGGTGGTCGGCCTGTTGTCCTTCATCCAGGCAATATTTCTGGGTCTGCTTCATTACAGGGCTCTCCAGCATCTCAAAGCTCACCATCTATAAAAAGGTTTGACGTAGTCAGAGAAAGTTCCCCTGTTGGAGGAGGCCAGAGACAAAATAAGATGTTGACTCCCATATGGAGGCATGGAATGGGACAGCAATCTTCGGCTCCAGTCCAGACTTCGTTGAAGAGTAGGATGCCAGCAGGAGTGGCTGGGGTGCTCGGGCAAAGAATCTTCCCCAGGAGGACAATGGTTTGCACAGGAGCAACAGTTACATATCAACTGTATGGAGCTTTTAGCGGACTGGTTTGTGATGCGATGACGGGCCAGAGACCAGACTCCGTGCCGAGTCCCCCCCAAAGATGGACTTCGTCTCAGCTGTGCGATACATCAACCTCTTAGGCGGGACGAGATCCTAGACACCTGCAGATCTGACCAGAACCTTCTGGCACTATTGTCTTGAGCACAACATTTCGCTCATAGCGGAACACCTGCCAGCCAAGGACAATGAAGGGGTAGATTGGAACTTCAGATACTTGAGACACGAGTCTCTGGAAGCCCCATCCAACGATCTTCAGAGTGATAGAAGCGAGATGGGACTCATTTATGGTGGACATGCTTGTGTCAAGGCTGGACCATCAACTAGACAGATTCTTCAATTGGAGGCCGGATCCCCAAGTGGTAGCAGTGGATGCCGTTCTCCAAGATTGGAGTCACAAGAGCGGGTTTGATTCCCCCCCAATTTCTCCATCATCACTAGATTGTCGGTACAAGTGAGAAGATAGGTCAGCGAACCTGGTGGTAGCCAGGCTGCAATGGAGGTCACAAGTGTGGTATCCAGTTCTGAAGGAACTTTCTGGGGGTTCAATAATCCTTCTCCTCCTTTTTCCAGATCTTCTGCTGAAAATTCAGGGGATCCCACATCCCCTAGTGCTGAACGGATAACTATCTTATGGCGTGGAAGATTACAAGGAACAATGGAAGGTCCCTGAACTTTCGCATGATGCACAATAGCTCTTATCAAAAGCCTGGGCCGAAGGCACAACTAAGAGATACAAATCCACCTGGCCGCGACAGCTGGGTTGGTGTGTCCAGAGGGAATTGAATTCCATGGGGTCAGGAGTTCTGCATATCTTGAACTTCTTGTCCTCTTTGGCATCGGCAGGTTTAGCCTACAGATCGATTAATACCTTTTGATCTGCCATTTCAGCTGTACACCTCCCGCCGGCAGTTCTACGGTAGGGGAACACACCCCTTAAATTGAAAGCTGATGAGGGGAATTCATCTCTTTTTCTCCTGAGCCATGGCACTCTACCTTTGGGAACGTAAATAAAGTGCCTAATCTCCTAATGTCTTGGAAAAGCAATAAGTACCTATCCCGGAAAGAACTTTCAGGTAAACTGGCTATGCTCTTATGCCCGATCTCATGTAAACAGGTCACAGATTTTCAGGACACTTGACGTTACAGGTAGAGTATTTACCACTGAAGGGGTTACTTTTCCATGTATTTCGAAGAACAAAATATAATTCCCATTTGATTTCTTACCCAGCTTTTGATGATCATCCCAAATTGTGTGTAATAAAACCCTATGATTCAGTGACTGCAGAATTATGCCCAAAAAGCAAATGTTAACTCCTCATTTTCATTTGGAAGCCTTTCTATACAGTCTCATCTCCTACTATAGTGAGATGGATTAGATGGGTAATGCAGGAGGCAGGTATCAATATTTCCAAGTTCAGAGGGCACACCGCAAGGGGTGCTATGGAACTGAAGACCTTTTCACTGTGGGCTCGACAGGAAGACATTCGAAATGCTGTAGATTGGTCTTCAGATTGAACGTTTAAACGTTTCTATTTTCAGCCAGTTACGGATATGGCAACAATGGTGGTAAATAAGCTTTAAACAAGCATAATTTTTGCTTTCAGTCCTAACGTAAATTACAAAATTTCCTAGCTTTCATAACAGAACGTTTTAATTCTATGAAGGACTTTGAGCAAGAATTACTTCCTCCCTCGATCATACCTCAAACCCCCCCCCCCCCCCCCGAACCAGATTGTGCAGGTTAAGGCGAAACAAGAGTATCGATAGTAAGAAAGCTATCTTCTGATCAAACTAAAGTATGGTTATAGTATATCCTATGCATGCTGTTGTCAAAATGTGTTTGGGAAACTTTGTATTTCTTCATCTATTGGCTGTTTGTTAACTGCTCTTTTTCCTCACCAGGTGATTGTTTTACACACTTTACCTGTACATTTCTCTACTAGGAAATGTGTGGATCCAAACAGGAGTGATTTTGGAATGGCTTTTCGTCGAACGAAGAAACATGGGACCTGATAAGAGAAGGACCGTTGTAGAGTTTATGGTGTTCTGATTGGACAATGTGTCATTTTTCTTTTTCCCTAAGATTCATTGGAAAAGTAGTTTGTTGATATTATAAAACATGGCTGTTGCTGAAAAATAAAGCGAAGAAAGAAAGCATAATCCTCGCCTCTGAGTCCTTAATAGAATTGAAACTTTCCGTTATGCAAGCTAGGAAATTTTTCATTTGCTTGCAAAAAGACCATGCCACTTTTTCCAAGTTAATCATGGTAAAAACTCATTTAGCCAACAGCAGTGAGAAGGCCTTGTAACTCCCAAAAGAGTAAATAGACAGTAGGATCCCACGTCGCCACATCGTAAATATGCAAACACAGAATTTACAGAATCGTGTTCAGTTTGGATTCCGGCATTACATAGGGATCTTGTGGAGTTCACCTAGTTTAAAGAAATTGGGCAGCTGAATGCATTCAGACACTGTGTATACATCGGTCTACTTGCATTTCCACTACTGAAGATACTATTAGGATATATAATTTAACTTTTTCCTATTCCTCAATAAACAGCACCAAGAAAGAAAGATTTAATCAGAGACATGATTCAGGATACATCTTGCAAAACATAGCCTAGTAAAGTTGCCAGCTGGGTTAGTAATAAACACCCAAAATGTTGACGAAAGAGAATGAATAAAGCATGTGAATATATGAAAGATCAAATGTTTGGAAATAGATTTTAGCTTTAAAATGTTGATTTGGATTTCCTTCTACTCCCTAGCAGAGTTTTAAGGCAGAGAAAGGAGTTGGTGAAATCCACATTCATATTCAGAGACAAAGTAATTAGGACAATTGTGATGGGACAGACTCGAAGGCATAACCTTGATGGTCAGACTAGTTCCACCCACACAGGGATAATTTCAGGTAAGGTAGAATCACTTCAATCTGCACATCTGAAGTTTTATTACATTGCAAGACGGTGTCTCTGTAGGTCTGTAATACTCATACCAGATAAGTGGATCAAAGTTCTATAGAACCAACAAGCAGAGATACTATCTCTAGAAAGTAAGATAGAATCCTTGTATCAGAGCTCAACAGCAAAACCAGGCGGCAAGTGGCTCCCAAGGTAGCACAAACAGAAAGGGAGAAAGAGGACATTCCCTGTCAGGCTCCTCTCCCTATGCCAGTGGGCAAACAAAATATTAAGAGGGGTCATTAGACGCATAGGATTTGATGACAGATTAAGCACAAGCCACCATCTTCCTGGAATAACACTGATTTACAGGTATTATCCTGGAAGCTGTCTCCCTGTTCACGGTCTAGTATAAGCAATGTGTTTTCTTAAATGTGGTCTCTAAAATAGCATGGCTTATTTCTCCCTAGCTTTTGATGGACCCCTCTACAGCATTTATTTAGATTTCTTTTGTTTATCAAGATACATGGCACCTCTGTTGTGCCCGCTCCTTTACATTCTTTTATGTGCCATACTACAATATTGTGGTGAGGTTTTCCCCAAACACCTTTCTACTCCATGCATGTTTCTAGCAGAGTTCCATGCTGGCTCCTCAAATTTCACCTTTTTTCTCCTGCTCATCAAGATGTGGGGCGAGTTTCACCTACTCCAGCACCACTTGGTCCTTGCTCTTTTGTCAGTGAGCCTCAGAGCTTCCTGCTTCTGAATTGGCCCTGCTCATTGCAACCCTGCCAATCCATATGAAGTGCATATTTCTTCTTTTCCAGGTCCATTTTCTCCTTATCTGACTTTCATTTGTTCTCAGTTGGTTTCCTTTTCCCAAAAACAACTGACAATTGACTCTTGTTGAGGGCAGTTACTCCCATTGTTTTTTTTAACTCTTTTTGCTAATTTCTAGAGCACACATTTTTTTCCTATTGTAATACTGTGGTAGCTGAACAGCTGTTTGGTAATGCAACTCTGTATATGTCATGTCTCCATGTCATAAAAGGGTTCTGTCAGTGCTGTTGGAAGTTGACCTAGCTTGGTGATGGATGGGTGAGATCATTCTTCATGATAACAAAGAACCTATTTTAACAATGCTGAAATATCCTGGCAGAGTTAGTCCTGAATTGCCACAAATACATTTGAACTTTTTCTACATTAGTAACCCTTTATTTGCAATACTGTCTTTTTTCTACATTTTTAATACATACAAAGGATAAGTGCTTCACACTAGAATAATCTGTACACAAAACTGTGCTAGATGTCACAATACGGCAAGTTGGAAACTATTAACATAGCCAATCACCAGCTAGTAGACAGATAAATAGAAGCACTTGTGAGCATTAAATCCACTGTTCAGCTAAGAACATAAAAAATGTTTTGCTTAAGTTTGTGCTTCACAAACGAGTCTATAAAACAGAATATGATCAGCGCATGCTAGGATAAAAGGCTTTAAACTGCAATGAATTTGATACCTGCAACTTAGATTTGATGTAACAGTTGTCAAAACTGTGGATTCTGGCATTCCCAACTAAGACGCAATGAATAGCACTACTGCTTGACCGTCAACATTTTTAAATATTTAAACAGAAGTTTTACATCCGAGGAGTCTTGGTAACAGGATGACTGGCAACACTGAACATGGCTACAAGCATTGGAACCCTAACACAGAGAAAAGAAACCAAGCATAAAGCCAACCTGTACATGCCATAGAAATAAGACTATATAAATAGCATGATTAGGATCCTGTAAAAAAAGCTCACAGTATTTGGTCACAAATCTAGAAGAACCAGAAATGCCACAATTCCCGGCCATGATAAAAAGAAAAAATACAAGCGAGGTATATACCTTTTTTCTAAAATAGGTACCCTGATATTGAAAAACACAACAGTCAATGGTGCAAGATAATAATCATAAGGTATACAAAAAATTTGCTTGAAAAGCTGCACCATATGCTTTATACCACCAGACACATTTAAGGAAATGCTTTGAAACAAAATAACAAATTTAGTACTTTGTTAGGAACTGAATGCCACACTTTTATAGCTTTCTTAAACAGTCCATTTATTTATCAAGAAGATGTACAGAAAAGAATGGTTTCTCTGTTAAATTCCAGATGCTTTTCCTATTTAGAAGTAGCTTTGTCCAAAATGTAGCTACTACTCAGATATTGGTATAGTTGATTTGAACAGACCCCCATCTCATTTGATTCAGCTCTCATGTGATGTGACAACTTCAGTTTATTTTGGTAATTAATTATGCCAAAATGCAAGTCATGCAAAGCTCCAATACTGTTCTAAGAACACTGCTAAAGCTTTGCGCTGAATCAATGTCAACATTCTTCCTGGAATAACCTTCACAAGCAGGTTATGCGTACTGAGTTTATGATTATCCAGAAGTAAAACAATTGTTTCTTCAGGCATCAATGTTGGTGAGAAATCAAATACGGTAACCACAGCGGCTCTCAGTGTAACTTGGAAGTGAGACAAAAGTCCACAAGTGGATCCTCCTCATGCTACCATTGAGTCTTACAATTACAAATGTCACACCCACAGCTTACACCATACACTTTTGCTTGGCAATTTACCCACACAGCAAGTTCATTGATCCACAGCTTTTGCTTACTGAGATTTTATGGAAAGACAGGAGGCTAGCATTATTCATTAAACCTGGTATTCACTCTACTGAGCAGCAACCTTAAAAGCTTCCAAAAAACAGAACTTTAACACATCATAATATAGCCTTATAGCTTGCTGTAGTGGGCTATGACGGGTATTAAAGGCCCACTCCAGCGTTCAAGGCCTGAGCCGAAGGAGAGGGCAGTTAACAAGGGAGCAGGTCTTCAATGGCCGGTATAGTCAGCTACGGAGGGCTATAAGGCTATTTGAACATTCGCCCCAAGAGGGCGGAATGTTCTAAATAGCAAAACAAAAGCCTCACTGAGCCAGAGAGGGTTGAAATCCCCCCGGGCTCCGTGAGGCCTATGTTCACAGCAACAGCTGTGAACAAAGGCAAACGTTGAAATGTTGATGCTCCTGGTTTTTACCAGCCATTAGAAACCCAGAGCACTCCACTGTCTTCAATGGAGCTCCCAACATTCCAATGTTCTAATATAGTTTAGAAATTTCAGTCCCACAAGTACTCCACTGTGTTAGGATTTTTTCATGTCTGGGAAGACATCTGGCTTAAAGCTGTGCGGCGCCTGTCACCGCACCATGTCAGACACGGACCGCACCTCGTCTGCCTGTGGTGCCTGGAAGACAACCATGATTTGAAGTCCTTCTTTGACTGACAGGCCATGGCTCCAAAGGCTTTGAGGGAGCAGTCCCTAAAGGAACCGCATAGAACGACTCCTTAAAGATCCTGCTCGTGGTCCCATTCGAGAGGATGGTCTGGGCATTGATCCAGGAGTCCTTTTCATCCCACTCTATGTCCTCAGGACATTCCTGCAAGATGCGCAAGAAGCATTAGAAGTCGAAGTGTGCTTTGACTTCTCCCGGTCCGTATGCCTAGGCGACACAGGAGTCTTGGCGCTTAGACCTTGTTCTTCAGAACCTGTGCCAGGGTCGACTCCATGCCTCCTCGATTTTCCAGGAGCCACAGCAACCCCCACCAAACTACGAGAAATGTATGAGGCCATGCATCTCATTTTTGGGCGGCCTTACCCCACCGGTGTGCCTGCGGGCCGTGTGGGGCTAGAGGGGGGGCTTCATCGGGTTCCGCACCTGTGGCTCTGGCCCTAGCGCCAATGACCCCCTATGGATCCAGACCGACGTCGGTCGTGCCATTGCGACCTTCACCTGAGCTGGTCCTCCGACACCACCGGCACCCCCTGGCAGCGACAGTTCCATTCTGATTCCCAATGACCCGAAGCCAGATCGACGTCTACCGATGCCGATCCCTGCGCTGACAGAACCTAAAGGTTCCAGGTTGTTTCCTGAGCCTTATCCTGAATGGCTAGAAAAGGAAGAAGATTAGGAGGGGTCGCTGGACCCTTTACAAGACCAGCCTCATCAGGAAATGGACTGATATGGGGTATGCCCTTCATTTCTACTCTATGCATGACAGGAGAGCTACCAAGGCAAAGACATATCACTTAGACAATAAGCTTACTGTATAAACATTCCATTCCTTTTTTTCGGACCCAGCCTTAACTGGCCTTGACTTTCTCTTTAGCTTTACAGACTTGCACATTTCTTATATATTTACAATCCTGGCGGGTCCCAATGCTCAAGACAGCAAGACAGAACCGGATGAGTGTGTAAGAACTAGGACAACTAAAATGTCCCTCAGCCCTGAAAGCAAACAGGACCGGTATTGCTGCAACCGATGAGCTAGTGGCGTGTATAAACATCACATAAGCTTTTTGGTGTAGGTCTGTGCCAGCCTTTCTGCTTTTATGACTCTTAGATAATGAGAATTCTCTCTATAATGCAAAGCAGACATTCATAGAATACAGAGCTGTACAACAGAGTTGTCTTTTGCAGATAATTTCACATTGCTAGTTTCCTAATTTCACTGGAAATCAAAACTCTTTCCAAGCTCAGCTGCATTTTTATTATCCACCTGTCTTGGGTAGATAACAACTGGGGCACTTTGCTATTCCTTGGTAGACCAAAAGCTGTCACATGTTTTCTGATTATTTATAGGGCATTCTGTAAACCATCAACTTATCTATAATTACTTTGTACCTTGGGTGATGTATTGGCCTAGCAATTGGATAAAACAGAATAACACAAAGTGGGAAAAAAGAACCACAACTTCACATCATTAATGTTATGGTGTGAACACCCAGATTTCGTAGGGAGCTTTCCGGAAACAGGGAGTAATTTTGGAAAAGGGAAGGAGCCACTAACACTGCCATCACCAGCAAGAACTAGGTAACAACCAAAATGTGAAAACCTCTTCTGTTAATCAATCTCTCCCAGAAACATGCATCAAGCTGCCTTTTATTTGGTTTAAGACAACCATTGTTTTACTTCCCCTTGTTAGCTTCACTTTGACATGTGAAAAATGTATTATTAACTAGGTGAAAGACCCTGAATATTGTTTCATCCGTCACCAATGATGACTCAAATTCTCTAAACTATTTTTCTACCATAATGCATATGCAATGAAGACTATATGACTCTTAACAGGTATTTATTTGTCTTTTATAGCCAGTTCATTTCTTGAATTCATTTCTTTAGGGTAAGGTAGGTTAACTGAATTAGGGGCGCTCAGGTCTTATGGTGAATAACCACAGACATGTATATTAATGTCAAACAGGCAGTTAATCAAAGATTAGATTTCCTCCTTCCTCAGTAAGCCAATTGGTTCGCTCAATACTCGGGTCTTAGTTCTCTGTGCTGCAACATGGTAGGGGGTGACCTTCAGGGGCAAAAAAAAATTGCATTTGGTGGAAAAGTGTAGAAGTAGGAAGGAGTCCCATGATGCTTTCAATATATGACAGGATAACTGTAAAAGTACTACATAGGTCGTTTATGGCCTAAAGAAATATACTTGGTGATGGACAAAGAAGCTTAGAGGCAGGACCATCCGAGCAGGGCCATCCATGGATAAAGTGCTAGATTTTTAGCCAAATGTGTGACTTTCACAACCTTAAAGTTATCTAAAACATTACCTTTGACCATGAGAATGGAACAAAATGAGGCAACAAATGTAGAATAACTCAAATGATAAATGGGTTTAAGAAAAAAAGAAGCTGAATTTTGGGTTCAGACATATGGAACGAAATTATAATGTTTAGGAGTTTCGACTATACAAAAGATTGAATGAAGAGTATTACTTTTTCACTACTTAGACTGTCAGAAAACCTAATAAATCCCACTTAACTTTATTAAATCAAGCTATCCATATGAAATATATAGTTTAAAAGAACAAGCATGCCACTTTTAGTTAGTGGATTACAATCGCAAACATTGGGTTAAACGTTTGCGATAGAATCAGTGAAAACAAGGGCGCAAGGTCAGGAAGCATATTTCTCATGTAAAACAGACATTTTCCATGAGTGCTCTCCTTATCTAGCACATGAAGGGTCTTGCAATCTCTAGACTTTACTAAGTCTTGGCACCATGAGGTGGCAGGGGGTAAAACGTAGATACCATTGGGAAAATGAGGTTTGGAGAGAGCTGTGACTCAGAGTTAAAGGATGGTTAATAAATATGTAAGAACAAATGACACGAATATTAGCATCGTTATGCTGTTATACACCCAATGAACTCTAGAAGATTGACACTTCCACATACATGAGTAGGACATATGGAGGACATTATTGACTCATGCTCTGGAATGTAACAAACTGAATACATATTGTGAGGACATGTTGATGCTGCCTTGTAAACGGTCACTCTTCGAAATACAAATTATGTAATTTTTGAAGCACAGTAGCGACTTGATTCCCAAAAGAATAAACTTATTGTTCATGTTATTATCCACAACTGATATAGAAAAGGCAGAACATTCCTTAAATAGAAACGGTTGTATGTATCACACTGTATAAACATGATAAACTCACTATCCTATATGACAATAAGGCCTTGGGATTCATGGAGTATCCTTGCCCGAAGCGGCTTTGAGAGTCCTGGTTCTTACCACAGAAATTAAAGTGGGATTCAACTGTGATACCACTCCCACCCCATTATGGGGTCCAGTGCGACACAGTTAATGGAAACTTTAGCAGCTCATTACTTTCAGTGATGATAATTTGGAGGTTAAAGTAGAGTGACAAAGGGGAATGAGAGAAGCGAAGTTAAACACAGAGATGTATTAATCTTAAGAGTTGCTGGAATTGAGCCACCATTCTGTTAGTAGAGCCTGTAACAAAGGAAGTAGAGTACTAAAATTTGAGGAGAAAAACAATGGTAAAAAAAGTATTATATATACACAATTACAATTCTGAATGTCAAGATTTTGTTAAAGAGCTGGCGTACATTGAAATCTACTACAAAGTGCAAACCATAGCAGAGAGCTAAGAATGTAGAAACAGCAATATGAACATAAAGATCCATAAATCCTGTGGAGAGATGAACTTTATAGTGCTGCCACTATGAAGAAGGACCCATAAAAGCATAATACTATTCAGAAGTACTTAAGGGAATTTGTCATTTCCATACAATGTTACATTAAATTGAGATTTTAAAAAATGTCCATACCTATGCAGTCATGGTTTGGAGTGTCACTCTTATCACTGTAGCCTGATCCTAAGCGGCTGTGGCATTTCTGGTTATGCAGCAATCGCTTCCCATGCTCAGATGTCCTGACCATAAGAGCAGCTATGGGGTTGTTCTCCTTGCAAGCACTGTCTATGTCCAAATCCAGTCTGCGCTTCACACGGTTTTCAAAACTGTCGTCTAAAAATTGTTCATTTACATTTGGTGTGTCCATGCACTGTTGTGAAATTTTGTTTTGGAGTAGCATCGGAGAAGGAGTATCAACATCATAGGACTTGTTAAGTTCCATTGGTGATGCACGCTTGATTATTTCAGTCAAACTATTTGGCTTTAACCCATCTACTGGTAGACTAATTGATTCAGGAGACTTGACGTTGGCAGGTGGCTCATACGATTTTGAAGCCATACTGGATGTTTGGTCTCTTGAGTGTGACTCTGTGACTAATGCAGTCATGTCGTTTGTAGAAGAGTCACAAACAGCATTTTCAAGCATATTTAAACCTTGTGGACAAGAAAGATTTGGTTTGCCTAAACGAGATACATCAATAGTCTCAGATGTGCATTTTCTGAGCACTTGGCCTTTGCTAACACAAACTTCAGTTTCATCACCTGCAGAATTTGACAAGGGATCACAAATGTTGATATCTTTCATACTATCTGGTAAACCAGGTCCCATTGTTTTACTCTTATCCATGGGGCTTAAATCACACGCATTTACAGGGCAATTTATTACTATGTGGCCCATTGAGGATGTCCTGGGGCGTCTTCTGTGCATTTTGGGACTTAGACTTGGCTCTGGACTGGGTAATTTGGCATAAGAACCAGTAAGGCTTTTGACAATGCTACTTTCATAATCAACTGTGAAGTTGCTTCTCAGTTCTTCATCTGATTCGGTATCCACAGATGATGGTGTTCTAGATCTGGCAGGAATGTCTGCTTTAGAATAGCTGGATAAGCCCACAGTGTTTATGCTGTGCATCTGTGTTGGCGCACCTTGGAGAAGAATATTTGATTTATTCAAGCTGGGTTTATCAAGAGCCACAGGGCTGCAGCTCCTGCTTTGGTGTACAAATTTAACCTTTTCTTTCACGGAATCGCTTATTTTAATTGCATCAGTTTCTTTGTCTGAATGGCTCTCATTAACACTTCCATTAGAACTGCGTCTTATGCTGTGCCGTGTTTGCTCTCGCTCAATGCATTCGCGAGACTTTTTCAGAAGGTTCTGCAAACTCATTAAATAGGGATCGGGGGTTTCCTCAAGAGTTCGTGGAGCATTAGACCCTTCTTTTGTGGTTGAAAAAACACTCAAATGTGGCATAAGTTGTGCTTTACTGCAATTAATAACATTGTTATGTGCTCCGTTATCCAACTGGGTAGCATCTGGGCTGACTATTTTATTTGGAGATATATTATCCTCAGTACTTGCCACAGACTTCTTATCGGTTGACTTCAGGTCTGTGTTAGTGCCTGGTGAAAGATCCTTCAATGTGGGTTCAAGCTTAGCTGATCCAGAAAGTGCAGTGAAGGCTGGTGGGCCGACTATGCTTGGTAATATTGCAAAACCATTCATGCATCTGGATTCAGAACTCTCTGTACGTTCTACCCCTTCTACACTCACATCACTCATAGAAGGGGCCTTTCTCACCTAGGAAGAGGAAAAATATTGTACAATTAATTATTAAACAGAAATGTCACAAATTTTAAATAAAAAAAGATAAAGAAACTACATACATGTTTATTACATGGTAAGGCCTAGCAAAGTAAATTGAAGTAAATTATCTCAATCTACAGAACTCGTTAAGAGAGTTCAGTCAAAGCCTGGGAAAACACAGGTCTTCATTATGCAAACTCAGGACAAATAGCACTCTTTTACCGCCAATTTGAAGCAGTCTCTTTGGCTACAGGAATTTTATGCATAAGACCTACAGCAGCAGCGTCCGCTGTCTACTGCAGAACAGATTTATTACTGACCATCTTTTTTTAACAAAGGTGACTTTAGAACAGAGCGATACCTTACACTCATGACAGGGCTAGGCTGTGTGAATGGCACTTTCGGGGAAATAGAGAGGCTAATGTGCATGGCTTTGCGTCTTAAGTTGAGACCCATTCAAATTCATATTAATTAATAATTATATTTATTTGTTGTAGCTTTATCTAGTTTATCAATATTATGAGAAAGACAACAGTACGGCACAACTACATAATCTCTCCTTCCCATCCCTCTCTGTTCATACACCCCCTATAGAATTATTCCCATTTTACCGGAGTAACCCAAACTTCAAGGTTATAATTATTGGTTGAGGTTGGAGTCCAATATGCTTGCATTCACATACACGGTGAAGTAGTCACCTACACAACATTTCATTCAGAGGGTGAGAAATCCGGCGAAAGTCTTTGACAAATTCTAACATATGCTCCTCCACGTCAACAACCAGCGGTGGACTGATTAAACATGTCACACCATTTGCATGCATCATAGAATATGGATTCACTGTTCATCTGTTTATGTCTGAGTTCCATCCAGGAATCACACTAAGTTTCAACCTCTTTGTTCCTAGCCGCACCAAAATCCTTATTAGATTATAAAGCCTATGCAGTGGCACAGAGGTGTAAATCCAGGGTTCTCAATCATCAGATATGGTCATTCTTGTAAAGACTTGTGTAAAATGGAATTTTGTTTTTAGAAAAAATGCATTGTCCACTGTTCATTTTTTGCCCGAACCTTGCATAAATTTCTTGAACTTAGAGCCTTGTCATGTACAATGCTGTTGCGCAGTGGCAAAGCCAGCGATTCTCAAAACCAACATGTCTGTGACCGCAAAATGACGAACTGAAAAAGTCTTTCCAACGGTTAACAGAGCTTTTGAGATCCTTCACGAATTGCAACTAGTAGGGGCATGAAAGAGACCCCTCCTATTTGGGAGTCGCAATGCAAAGTATTACTTGTTTTTGACCCTCAGCTGCGGTCTCTACCCATTCATCAGTTAATTTGGCTATGCTGATTGCAGTCAAATGTTGGAGTGTGAGCACCTTGCCTCTTCATTCTTTATACACATGATATGCTGGTCAAGGACAAGAATACTACCTTCACCAAACTGAGGCTGACTTGTTTGGAAACCAATGCACACAATCATTTAACTGTGAACCTGTGGTGAAAGGGATCCATGTCCGAATCTGCCTGGAAGAAGAATAAAGGGGTCAGTACGCACCCCAAATCCTTTGCCACCACCACATTGAAGCAGGCGGTCTGATCGCAGTGGTCACCTTGGGGATAAGGCAACTCGTAATATGCACGCCGGTGCAGCTCCCCTGTACCGCCCTATAGTGGCTGCCTTTCCCCGACCGCAAACTCGGCGGTCGGCAGTCTGCTGGCAGGCCAGCAGCAGTCTTCACAAAGCCGTTCCACTCAACTAGTTATACGGCGGTCGGACCGCCGAGCTTACCGCGCCCAAACCGTCACCACCACCACCAATACGTCAGTCCATGGGACCGCCAAATACGTAATAAGGCCCTTACACTAGGAGAAGGGTTTGAAGATCCTCTGAATAGGAAATGTACAAAGTACATTTAAAGAGCTAGGATTGGCCAATTTGTTTGATTTACCCTCATCTTTAACTAAAGCTGAACGCAAGCTTGTTCAGCTTAAGTTTTACGAGTTTAGTCAGATCCAGAGTCTACGTATGAAATATACCAAAAATTCCATTAGGGACTACATTTATTTGTCAGGACTAGGTGATTCGAGGATTTATTTAAATTTAGCTCTGACTCTGTGATAAAGGTCACTTATTTTCCGCTTTAGAGCAGGTACAGTGTGGCGTCTCCTCTGTTTCTCGGAGGGCCAGAGCCCTTTCTGCTGTACCACGAGGGTTTGCTCATGTGAGAGGACCTCTGTACAATCATTGTTGCATTATATATTTTTTGTAAATATTTAGAAGTGCCTTTTATTTACTTTTTAAAACCAATCTAAAGGAGTCTAGAGTTTAAAACGTGCACAGTAGCCCTGTTTTATTTGCAGCGTTTAGGCAGCGTTGACATCTGTTATAGCAACATCACAAAATAATATGATGGACAGAGTGTTGAAACTTTTCAAACACTCACCCCCAGTCACAGATCTGGGTTTAATCTATCATTTCTTTGCTCACTATGCCACCCCAGTTTGGACCCAGCCATATGCAAATCAGTCTGGACCATGCTCCTCATGGGAACAGTCCACCCCGAACTGCCATGCCAGGTCGTCTCTGGCCCGGAAACAAGCATCTTGGGACCCGTTTTGTGAGTTTTTTTTATTTCTGGAAGGTTGTTTAGCTAAGGATATCTTATTTTTAGAATTGAGATTGTCAAAAAATCTACATAGTGGGTGGCATACACTTTGTACTTCTCCTTAGAAGGACTACTTGCGCAATTTGAACTAATGGTATGCACTTTATTCCTGTCAATTTGCATAGGTTTATCAGAGATATAACATTTTAAGCTGATTTTCTTGTACTTCTGTATTGTTCTTTTTTGATTTTTATTTAAAATCAAATAAAAGGTTTTTGCCTTGACTACTACTTTGCACCAACTACTTACTGGAAATGGAGTGGGCCAGTTTACCAGAATGCTTGGTGTAAGATGTAAGGATTTGAGTTGCATACTACTGAGTATAGCAAGGCTTGTTTAATGCGCTGGAAAGACTCGCACATTTTGATACATTCGCAACAAGGCTATTTTGGTTCACAAAACCTTGGATATCTGAAATGCTGTAGGCCACACCAGGTAACAGCCCAGTTGGAGCAGAGTGTCACTGGAATATGTATATGGTAGAAAACTCCGATTACAAAGTGTGGTGAAGAAAATGAATAATGATGCGAGTATTGATCATGCTGGTACACCACCTGAAATGACTATAGAAGATTATTTGCACTGAAGAATTCAAGAGAATCTTGAGAAAGATCACCTTTTCATTAGACAAGGGCCTTTACTGTGACACAAACTTATATCCGTCTTTGATAAAGTATATATAGGATGGTCTCAATCCCAGCTGTAAGGTCTACATAGAATAGTAGAACCGATTGAATTAAATCCAGTACCACTAGAAGGTCTTCTACTAGGACCAGCGGAGCCAATTGTGTAGGAGGGAGGAGCATCACGACATCAATTGTTTATGAGCAACAGCTTATAAGTTATTTGGCATTTTTGTTGTTGTTTGCAAGCAATGCATTCCATATTCTTAAGAACGCAGTGTAAAATAAAGAATTCAAGCAGTATCAAAGACTATTAAGATCATTCTTTATTATGGATTATATAGCCTATGAGAAAAAACATCGTGAGGAAGGATGCTTTGATGATAAGCAACTTTTTGTAGGCTATCAATCCATTGTTTCATAACGGGAAACAGCCATTTCAACGCAACTTACTACGCGTTGCTATTACATCGCATGCGTTACAACGCATGCGATGTAACAACGCGTAGCGTTTACTACGCATACCATTATATCGCATGCGCTTTTTTAACACATGTGATGTAATGGCTATCCAAGTCATTGTGAGGAAACTGAGGCTATTTTCTCACAACAATGTGCACCGCCTCTCGAAGCAGGAACCTGGAGCAGAGACGGCGACGTTGGAGAGGAATCACGAGGAAAGAGAGGTAAGGGGGTTACTTTTGTAGGGTTTAGGGAAGTGTCAAAGTAGTGTTGTAATGTTTGTGTAGTGTGGGGTTGTGTTTTACGTTTTAGGGTACTTTTAGTGTGTTTGTGTAGTGTAGTGTTTTAGGGTTGTGTCAGTGTTTTAGGGTTTAGTGTAGTGTTGTAGTGTAGTGTAGTGTAGTGTTTTAGGGAAGTATCAGTGTTTTAGGGTTTAGAGTAGTGTTGTAGTGTTTGTGTAGTGTTTTAGGGTAGTGTCAGTGTGTTAGGGTTTAGTGTAGTGTTGTAGTGTTTGTGTAGTGTTTTAGGGTAGTGTCAGTGTGTTAGGGTTTAGTGTAGTGTTGTAGTGTTTGTGTAGTGTAGTGTATTAGGGTAGTGTCAGTGTGTTAGGGTTTAGTGTAGTGTTGTAGTGTTTGTGTAGTGTAGTGTTTTCGGGTAGTGTTACTGTTTTAGGGTAGTGTCAGTGTTTAAGGGTTTAGTGTAGTGTTGTAGTGTTTGTGTAGTGTATTAGGGTAGTGTCAGTGTTGTAGTGTTGTAGTGTTTGTGTAGTGTAGTGTATTAGGGTAGTGTCAGTGTGTTAGGATTTTGTGTAGTGTTGTAGTGTTTGTGTAGTGTAGTGTTTTAGGGTAGTGTCAGTGTTTTAGGGTTTAGTGTAGTGTTTATGTAGTGTTTATGGTAGTGTGTGTAGTGTTTTAGGGTTTAGGGTAGTGTTGTAGTGTTTGTGTAGTGTAGTGTTTTAGGGTAGTGTTGTAATGTTTGTGTAGTGTTTTTGGGTACTGTTGTCGTGTTTGTGTAGTGTTTTAGGGTTTAGGGTAGTGTTTGTGTAGTGGTTTAGGGTAGTGTTGTAGTGTTTGTGTAGTGTAATGTTTTAGGGTAGTTTGGGGGGGTCGTATAGGGTAGTGTTATTGTAGGGAGAGGACTGGGGGTCGGGGGAGGGTTGTGTTAGGGTAGGGTATTCACTTACCTTCCAAACTTTAACCACGAGTATAGCTTTACCACGCATGCCTTTGCGTTGTAATGGCATGCGTGGTAAAGGCATAGTCGTGGTAATAGTTTGCGATGTAATGGCATGTCGTTGTCATTGACATCGCATAGCAATACCCGCGTTGTAATGGCACGCATGGTATTGGTATGTGATGTAATGACATACATTCTTCATAACTGGTAGGCAGGAATTATATTGGTGTGTTTTTTAAAAGCGCTGACTGACTGAAATATTTGTAGAGCGCACGAATGCCGCGGCGTCTTGGCGCTTGATATAATCTGTCACAGAGGTAGAACAAATATCAAGTTTACATTGAAGGAATTTTAGTTGGGTAATAGCTAAGTGTGTTATGCAACTTCCTGGAGGTTACAGGAGCAAACATGGATGGGAGGTATGACCTAGATTTTAGTAGTTTGACTAATGCCACTGTTTTACTTTGGATTTTCTTGATGAACTTGTGTAACAGTATCTTCTACCTCCTGCTATCCTCCAAAACACCGGCTTTTGATTTCCTTAACTTTCAGACTTTCACCATTTACTCCTTTGTGCCAGATCATTTTTTTTTGTGGAGTGAAAACACAAAGCAAACCACCATCATCACCGTCATTACTGAAGGCGATCATATACAAGAACCATTTCACCTTAATGACAGATAGTATGTTTAAACTGTTGTAACAGATATGGGCAGCTATACAGCTTCTGAATATGTGAACATTGTTATGTACTACTTTGAACGAGAGCACATTCTCCAAAATGAATCCCCAAAACACCAGCTCAACCACTTGTTGTGGAACATCGATGATTTAATAGCCATATTGACAAACATCAGATAAACTGTCAACTTTCTACAAGACACTCATCATTCGATTGAACGGACTAACTGGAAAATCAATGGTTAATTTATTTCTTTAACTTTTTTTTTTTTTAAATAGCTATATCGATTTACCCAGTCGATAACGGACTACATTTTGACTTGTATGTCAAAGAAACTGACTGGAATATTATACTTTCTACAAATGGTTTTTATCCACCAAAATTTATAAATAACCTACTATATACCCAACTTTTATGAGTGTACCTTTTTGCCACTAAAGAAAAGAAATACAATGTGCAACAGAAATGATAACCTACCATGAATTTGCCGTGACATTGAATTGAAACCCAACACCAAATACCACAGTTAAAAACACATAACTGAAAAGTTTCAAAATCCTGAGGGGTTGTAGTATTTCTAAAAGCAATATTCAAGATCACAAGATTAAATTCTTTGGAACCATACGGTCTGAACGATGTGAAACAGCTACTGTGCTTTTTTTTTTTTATAAATAAGTCCTAAGTGACCATGTGATATGTTGATGACATCAAGTAGAACTCAAACAGAAATATTAAATATTATTTTAATTTATAATATATATATATATATATATATATATATATATATATATATATATATATATATATATATATATATATATATATATATATATATATATATATATATATATATATATATATATATATATATATATATATATATATTACCTACTGGCGGTCGCCAGTAGGTAGTTATAGTTAGGACCCCTTTTCCATAGGAAAACCTCAACATTCTATTTTGAATAACTTTGGCGCCGGTCAATGAATCCTCGCGAATTTCTCAAAATAGGTGGGGCGCTACGCTCCGCTCCTACCCTGAAAGTCTCGGGGGGATTCGTCAAGCGGGGGCTGAGATAAAAGGGGGGTCCCAAAACGCGTTTTTCCCATGCATTTTTCCATAGGACCTTTAGAACGAGCTACAGCCCGAACGGCTGAACAGAATTACTAGAAATTTGGCAGAGAGGTAGTCCCTAGGTCAAGGAAGTGCCTTTTGTAGGTTTGGTGTAAATCTGTTCAGTAGATTCTGAGAAAATAGCCTTTAAATCAATATATATATCTGAGCCCGCTTACGGTACGCTTACCGTACGCTTACCGTAAGCGTACGGTGGCGTGCGCGAGCGCGATTCTGATTGGCTCTTAGATCTTAGTAAACATTCGAATCGGCCGAAACCAGGAAGCGGCGTCCGCCATTTTGTCTCTCGCACTAAGTCTTGTTTATCAAACATGATGGCCAAAAACATGTTACGGGGCTGTTTTGACAACTCCCTCCCACATAGTCATGTTGAGGGAGTCCCCAAACATCCCCCAAGAGCAAAAACGGTTTTATTTTTTTTTTCGGCAATTTCGCCGAGTACGCTTACCGTACGCTTACCGTAAGCGTACGGTAAAAAAAAAAAAAAAAAAAAAAAAACCACTATCCACACTTACCCCACCCCCTGTGCTTTTGGTGGCCGTAGGCCACCAAATGTACAGGGCTTATTAATAGGTAAAAAAAACTAAATTTTGGCAACATGAAATTATAAAATCGAAATAAAAAAAACACTATCCACATTGACCCCACCCCCTGTGCTTTTGGTGGCCGAAGGCCACCAAATGTACAGGGCTTATTAAAGTTGATAAAAACCGTGCACGGAACGAACTGCGTTAAGTGGGCGCGCACGCCTCGAATGGCGTAAAGTAACTTAGCATTTAAAAAACCGTACAAATTCACTGAAAAAACCATAGGTTTCACACACGTTATAGTTAGGAATTAGCATTTAAAAAACCTTGCAAATTCACTGAAAAAACCATAGGTTTCACACATGTTATAGTTAGCGGAAATTTTACTGATAAAAAACCAGTGAAATTGCCCCGTTATAGTTAGTGCTGGCAACTATAACTCACGCGACCGCAATCTTCTGCTGATGACATATGTGTCTTTATGAAAAAAAAATATTTGTAATATATGTATAGCTAAAAATGTATGGAAGAAGACATGGGCAAATAAGTGTCTAAATACAGTATTAGCATCAGCAGAGGATTGCGGTCGCGTGAGTTATAGTTGCCAGCACTAACTATAACGGGGCAATTTCACTGGTTTTTTATCAGTAAAATTTCCGCTAACTATAACATGTGTGAAACCTATGGTTTTTTCAGTGAATATATATATATATATATATATATATATACACATATATATATACACATATATATACACACATACACACACCCTAGTGAAGGCTTGATATAAGAAATCACAACAATATGAACAACTAAAATACCATCTTATTTCAAAATTGCAACACAGATTTTTATAGAATGGATACCAAAAGAATGATATCTACATAATTAATTCAGGCTTTAGCTCCGATCTTGGTTAGGTGTCCAGATCTGGTGATCAGTGTAAGACAGAGTGAGCGCTGCCTTATAAGACAGTTCCAGGCTGCCAGTGTTGATCACTGCCTAGGAAGTGGCTAAGCCTTGGTTCCTTCTCCCCGTGTCTGGTGATCAATGTCTGGATGAGCAAGTGATCCTCTTTCGTGAGTGCCAATCCGGGACTGCTGATCAGGAGACCAAGGCATGTTCAGGCAGAAAGCAGGATGGCAACAGCGTAAAACAGGTAGGTTTCCCAATCAAGCATGCACAGAGAGAACATGGGTGTCCTAAGCATTATTGAAAGGAGGGGGCAGATGGAGGCTTCGATTTTGCTCTTCTAGAGGTATAAAATTACCTTCAGAATGCATACGAAATATGGCTGCAAAGTAAGCAGCTCTTCCACAAGAGTTCCTCTCCAATCAAACCTTTATCCCTGGAGATCTGCCCTTTTCCATAGCCAAAAGGAATTCTCTCCTTTATTTTAGCTTTTTCATTTGAACTTAACTTTTGTCCCAAAAGGTCCTTATTCAGTCTTACCACATGGGGTTGAACCCCTCGTTACTTAAGCTACTGATGCAATGCTCTTCTTAGCGTGAAGGAATTCCCCTCCCACTCTGTGGAACACTCAGGACTCTTCACACTCTGAACTATGAGGGGAGGGGCATGGAGGTGGGTGTGGTTGGGTCTCCTGCTTTCAGATGAGGAAAGTGATATATTGATGCTGCCCCTGACCCAGTTAAAGAGATTTAGAAAGTGTGGGTGGGATGGCAGAGCTCAAGGAGAAGAGGTGAGAGATTTGAAGAAGTGTGGAGAAGACATGTGGGGGTGGCAGAGCTAGTCAAGGTCAGAGAATGAGCAGTTAAAGGGCTTTGGTAGCAATGGCGTCTTGCCATAGCATAATGGGTTAGCTGGCAATGGGTGGCACAGCCAGTTGACGGCCAGATTAGACCAGAGTGAGCAGGAAAGTGAGAGTGAAAAGTTCTCCAGGACAAGGAGAAGAAAAGCTTTCACTACTGAGCCCCTAATGCAATGTTTGAGTGCACCTGGCACTGGCCAGTCCATCTGTTCCTGACATTCCTGGGCCAAGGGAAAAACAAAATGGTTTTAGGGGTGTGTGTGTGTGGTTCTGGGGTGGAGGAGTATTTTATATGTTTTCTCTTAACCTCAGGAGGGTCCTTTGCAGCACCACTGTGCTATTGAGAGCCTAGCCCACAGGGAAGGTTGCGGGCTTTGAACCAATATGACGGGGGTGGCTGCAGGTAAGAAATTGGAGGTAGGAGATTAGGGTGTTGGTGAAACCAAAGCAAGGGAGAAAATGGGGTGCATAGATGCTTTGGGCAGAACTTATCCCATGAATCAAGGGGTGGTTGCGAAAAGATGGGGGGCTCAGGTTCGCTGGTTACAGGAATTACAAATCTGAAGGAGAACTTTTTGGGAGTGAGAAGACAGACACTGGTGGGAGTACCCAGCGGACATGCTTGCGGTAGATCAATGCATGAAATTATAGCAAAGTTTGGTCTGGTGGAAGTAGTTCTGTTTCTTGTATGGCCGGATTATTACTGTGCATAACTAACTGATCTTTTAGTAGGTCATCTTGTAAATTTCCAAAATTGCAATCAATAGCTAATTTCCTGAGTTCTGCTACATACTGGTCTACAGACTTTCCCTCTCACGGTTTACGTTGAAAGAATTTGTATCTTGTTATTCCTATACAAACTTTGGGTGCGAAATACAAATCTAGATCTTTCAATGCTGCTAGAAAATGGCAGTGTTTATCGTTGTACTTTTCATTGGGCAGTGACTCTTTTCATAAACTTCCTATAGCGAGGGTGTAGAACAGGTTACTTGGTAGTAAGATGCAGATGCCACCATCAAGGTGGCACCAAGGTGATCCCCGATAGATTTCCATTCCACCATACCGGGTTCTGCACATGCGGATGGATAAACATCAATATACTCCATAAGTGCCTCACTTGACCAAAACAGCAGAACACAACATCATTTGTTAGGTCATCAAGTGACAACCCCTTGTTAAACCAGAAGCCAAGGTTTTTAACCTCCAATAATGGGAACGGAGGGCAATCCAATTCAGTAGGCCAAAAAGACTCACTACATTCGCTATCCTGGCCCAAGAGCAACATTCGTCTTACTGCCATTGACCTTCAATATGTCACTGCTCAGCCAGGCTTGGATGGCAGACCAGCACATTCTGATGATGAAAGGTGTTCCAAAAATTGGCCCACCATCATGCCCACAACACTAATATCATAGTTGGCAAAGCGCAGTAAAATTAACAGCCCTGGCTGTCACACACACTGCCTTTCCACTCCTCTAGTCCATAAAGCCAAACTCTCCTGCTAAGCGATTTTAGCGCATGGTCAGACTTTAAAATTCTTCCTTTGTTACGTTATGTTAAAAGACTTATAAAGCGCAACGGTTACCCTAAGGTGTCCTGGCGCTAGTTACAATCTTCTAGAAAGCACAATGCGAGAAACCTGGGTGAGCGGTTAGTCAAATAGCCAGGTTTTTAAGGCCTTCCTGATTCCAAGTGAATCCTCTAGCAGTGTCTTTCTCTTCAGATGTCTCCTCAAAAACCAACTGAAAACAAAAACTAAAGATCCTCCGCCAGCCATATGAAACGGACTATTAAAACCGTCTTCGTCAGTTTCCATGGTTTATGTCCATTGCCTATACACGATAGCTGTTCCACTAACCTCCTTTCCAAAAGGCTTCTCCTGGTTCTTTAGTAATACACTCCGATTCCTCCCGCTTACGCAACTCTACAGAAAAGCGCCAACCCAAATGGAACCCTCCCCTGCTGTCTGGGGCGCAGCGCCTGGTCCGTGTCGAGCTGGTTTATGCAAGAGCGTGCAGATAAGAGTGCGGGCGCCCAGCAGTTTCCAGCACAGGGCATGTTCGAGCTGGACAGTAGTCATTAGCACAAGGCAGCCTCGGTGTTGGAGTGCTGCAGGGGGTCTGAAGGGAAGCCAGCCCTCTATTCTTGGCTGGGAGCAGCTGCTCCAAAACAAATCAGGTTACCGTTTCCAGGTAAACCGTAGTAAACACCAAGCCACGCTTAGTCGATTATCCACTCCGCTCTGCAGGTTTGACACAAGTTACGGGCAACGTTAGTAAACCCGCCAGCCTCACAAACAAGGCACGCACTCATATTCTACTGATGTAACTGCTGAGTCACGTTTTCAAGAGCTACCTATCTAAGGCTCGCAATTTCTTAAAATAAATAAAGAAAACTAGAATTGCTCGTTGTTAGCAAGTGTGATGGGAGTTCAACCCTGGTCTTTAAATTACTTCTCGATGTGAAAAACGAGGCACCTGAGCTGTTAAAAAACATTTCACACAACAGCTGCTCCTCGGGGAGTGACGAGACGCAGCATCTTTCTATTTTAAAGTAGGTGATAGTCCCTCGGTGTCACCAATGCGGTGCGGATGCAGTCTGCCCAGTTCATTTTCCACAAGGCCTTTCTATAAACAAATAGGTTGTGTGCGCGAGATTTTATTCTGAGTTGAACAGATAATCCACTTTTTTCGCAGGAGCCTCTATAAAGCACTTTCTCAGTCGGACTAGACGTCACATCATATTTGTAGAACTGAAAGCATACTACTGCCTGAGCCTGCTTGGACGGTTTCATATTGCTGGATGGAACCAGAGGGGTTAGTTGCTGCACCCTCATGTACTATTAAAGTGTGGGAGGTAGGCCACTTAGGTACATATCGTGCTAGGGCACAGAGAAGACATATGCAAGTGCACAGAGGGCTATATTGTGTTGCTTGTGTATGGCAAAGTCTGCTCATATGGAGTCGCTGAGATAGTATAGCGGAGTTTAGAGATGGAATGGAGCACAGTAGAGGGCGACATAGCGACACATCTGGAGGTCCCTAAAGTGATGTGTTATAGTTTTGGTTGGGTAAAAGACCAAGCTGTGTGTTGTTCATACCTCTCCTAGTGATGCGAAGCGGTTGGGTCTGCTAGTTGTGGGAACATCTTGGTGGCACGTTTTTATTGCCTTCCTGTATTTCTGGTGATCTTGTATGTTTGTGCTTCGAAAGCACTCCACAGTTCTGCAGAGAAATTGGTACTTTGAGGAAATTCTTATATGGAGGATCGGTCAACTGGGGTACTGCTCTATGGTAGAACATTCTCTTAGCGAAATATCTTTGCCACCTCTTGCGTAGGCACCATGAGTGATGGCACATGCGTAGATTGCGTACTTACAAAAAGAGGCACTGTTCCCGGGCGAATCAGGTCAAGAGGTGACCAGGATTCACGTAAGAAAAAGGAAGGGTAAAGGAAATTAGGTCAGGGATGAAGTGTTCTGGGTGGCGGGGGAGACACAATATTGTCTCTTGTTGCCCTCACACACCCCGAAGGATGTCATGCTTCATCATCGGGCGTGTGCTCCTCGTCGGGCCGGCGGTGCAATGCCCTACGGGTCCCCCGAAGGGTCTCTTTGGCGGAGATCTTTTAGAGAACAGCCGATGGGTGCATGCGGGTGTGTGGGAGGGAAGTCCCAGAATGGTCGGTGCAAGCTAGTGTGAGTGAAGTGTGTTTAAAAAATACCTAAGGAGTACCGGACATATGGTGATTTAATCAAGAGGTACCCTTGGTATGATTAAAAAGCCCGTAGGCAGGTCGTTATCAATAGAGTCGTAATGTGTCTAGATAACTTTAAAAAGAGGTCGACATGTTTCACGCCTTGGGTGGTCAAAGTGATCCTTGGCGTTTCTTCAGGACCAGGGTTGAAGGTGAAGTGAAAATGGTGCACAGACAGAAATATAGCGGAGGGTAAAATTATCCCGATCGCTATTAGGAGGGGGGCAAAAAAAAAAAAATGTTTGGTTTCCATCTCCTTTATAAGTAGTGAGTGAGTGAAGGAGTAAGTTATGCCCCCTTTGAAGCTGACCTAAAATGGAGGGAAGCAAAGTGAGGAAAGAACATAGGTTAAAACAGTGCCTTCTCTTTCGATTGCGACAGCGGAGTGTCATTGTCTCCGCTGTCGCACCATATGTCCGGTACTCCTTAGGTATTTTTTAAACACTTCACTCACACTAGCTTGCACCGACCATTCTGGGACTTCCCTCCCACACACCCGCATGCACCATCGGCTGTTCTCTAAAAGATCTCCGCCAAAGAGACCCTTCGGGGGACCCGTAGGGCATTGCACCGCCGGCCCGACGAGGAGCACACACCCGATGATGAAGCATGACATCCTTCGGGGTGTGTGAGGGCAACAAGAGACAATATTGTGTCTCCCCCGCCACCCAGAACACTTCATCCCTGACCTAATTTCCTTTACCCTTCCTTTTTCTTACGTGAATCCGGGTCACCTCTTGAGCTGATTCGCCCGGGAACAGTGCCTCTTTTTGTAAGTACCTGATCGATTCTTTTGGAGCATAGGCACTGGACCATTAACAAGCTCCTGGTCCCCCCCTCTTTTTTTGATATAACATGCGTAGATTGCACCATGAGCGATGGCACATGCGTAGATTGCAGCATGAGCGATGGCACATGCGTAGATTGCACCACGAGCGATGGCACATGCGTAGATTGCACCACGAGCGATGGCTCATGCGTAGATTGCACCATGAGCAATGGCTCACACGTGGATTGCACCATGGGCGATGGCTCATGCGTAGATTGCATCATGGGGGATGGCTCGTGCGTAATTTGTACCATGGGGGGTGGCTCATGAGTAGATTGCACCATGGGCGATGGCTCATGCGTAGATTGCACCATGAGCAATGGCTCATGTGTGGATGGCACCATGGGCAATGGCTCATGCGTGGATTGCACCATGGGCAATGGCTCATGCGTGGATTGCACCAGGGGCAATGGCTCATGCGTGGATTGCACCAGGGGCAATGGCTCATGCGTGGATTGCACCAGGGGCAATGGCTCATGCGTGGATTGCACCAGGGGCAATGGCTCATGCGTGGATTGCACCAGGGGCAATGGCTCATGCGTGGATTGCACCAGGGGCAATGGCTCATGCGTGGATTGCACCAGGGGCAATGGCTCATGCGTGGATTGCACCAGGGGCAATGGCTCATGCGTAGATTGCATCATGGGGGACGGCTCATGCGTAATTTGTACCATGGGGGAGGGCTCATGAGTAGATTGCCCCATGAGCGATGGCTGAAGCGTGGATTGCACCATGAGCAATGGCTCGTGAGTAGATTGCACCATGAGCGATGGATTGTGTAGATTGCACCATGAGCGATGGCTCAAGCGTAGATTGCACCATGAGCAATGGCTCATGCGTAGATTGCACCATGAGCAATGGCTCATGCGTGGATTGCACCATGGGCGATGGCTCATGCGTGGATTGCACCAGGGGCGATGGCTCATGCGTGGATTGCACCAGGGGCGATGGCTCATGCGTGGATTGCACCAGGGGCGATGGCTCATGCGTGGATTGCACCAGGGGCGATGGCTCATGCGTAGATTGCATCATGGGGGATGGCTCATGCGTAATTTGTACCATGGGGGAGGGCTCATGAGTAGATTGGCCCATGAGGGATGGCTGAAGCGTGAATTGCACCATGAGCAATGGCTCATGAGTAGATTGCACCATGAGCGATGGCTTGTGTAGATTGCACCATGAGCGATGGCTCAAGCGTAGATTGCACCATGAGCGATGGCTCAAGCGTAGACTGCACCATGAGCGATGGCTCAAGCGTAGATTGCACCATGACTGATGGCGAGTCTTGAAGGCTGAGAGTTCAGCAAAATGGTCTAAATTTAAGAACAATGTGCTATATGGCAATGCGCCACACACTTTTCTTGTGAGTGATATAGTGGCCAACCCAATGACTTCGCACCAACAGATTAATGCACAGCACAATCTAACCTACTATACCATTTAAGCCAGGCCTACTGAGAGGAGAAGCTAATGTGTGTGGGTAAGCAGATCAGTCTTCTAGTCCCCTGGAAAAAATAGGCTGGACCGTTCAAGTAATCCACTCCTAAACCCGCATATAATGTACCGACTTAAGTCCCACAGACACAGCCTTTAATCAAGTGAACTGTGCTCCCTCCTCACAATTGCAGCCTAACAATGGGTCTTACACATGCATATTTCTTAAAAATAATTTATCCATGCTGAAATTAGCCTAATTTTTCACAACTCACTATCCTCTTCAGCAGTCAGGTTCTAAATTGCACTGCGATTTTTCAAAGCTTGTCAGAACTAGAAAATGCTGTCCAAATTACCAAATGAAGCGGTTATTCTTCAGTAATAAGATTTGATCTCATGAAAAGGAGTTCAGCATTTTATACCGTTGTCTCCACATAGCAGGAGAGTTATGGTGCCCATTGCATACACATCTGCAAAACCTACAGTGTAACCAGCACTGCAAGGGCAGCAATGATAGAAGGCACTGCTTGAAAAGTCACAGCATACACGGCAGACTGCAACACTGCACACAAGTCAGGTACGTGGTAAGGTAATAGAGGGGAGATGCGAAGAGTGAATTGCTCAGCCTACAAGACCTTGTTGAATGGATAACACAGACCAACCCATCCTGAGCAGAGATGGAAGGTTAGCTTTCCGCAGCTGGATTCACCACTACAAAGCTAACAACGACCACCTTCAACAGGGCCAGTCTGACAGGTCAGAGTGTATGCTTTTTGGGGGGCTGTGTGGGGGTTGGTGTTGTAAACAACTTCAAATAAAGCCTAGGTAGTCGTAGGAAGCAATACTGTGCAGGCAATCGCATGTAGCTTGACTTCCATAAGCACATGCTAGGAGTAGTTGTAGATTGCCCAGTTCTACAGGTTGTTCTGTGTCATCCTAATGTAGACCTCTCAGAGATATACATTAACTGCTTGTATACTGGTTGCCCCTCGGTTGATTTACACTGGACCCCACCAACAGAATCCATACTACGCCTGGATGTATAACACCATAACACTTGGTCACTTCCTGCTTTTCTATTGTGAACTCCTCAAAGCACAGACGATGGTAAGATGTGGCATGATAATTCCTATAGGATGCTGCTCCCTGCCACAATTAGGAGGCCTACTTGGAAAAAAATGTTGGGTTGTATAATAATTGGTCTTGTATCGCACCATGCTGACCAGTAAAAGCATATAATTAGGCAAGTAGGAACATTCCCTTTCTTATGGGTTAGTGCTAGTTGCTTCCACATGAACTAAGAGGATACACTATGCAAAGTTGCATAACATTTTCTCCAAAGAATTGCTCACCTGCCACTGCTGGCTGAAATTCTTGCAGCTTGAATTATGGATGTTTAATACCTGCCCCTATAGATTTTTTCCCTAACGCTCCTGGGTGAAAGACACAGAACATATATCAGGGCTTTGTGCATGCCTTTTCTATAGATTTTTTTCTACCCTACTACTGCTGGATTCCGTAGCATAAACTACAGTTTATGTAAGATTGGATCTCCCAAGGGTAGCGTCCTTCACCTGTCTTCTCACACTTTTCCCTATGCACAAATGCATGCTTGCTGCAACACCGTTTAAGAAGTTTCTGCCATGTGACCACACAAACACTCCCACAGAGGCTAAGCAGCTGTCATAAAAATAGCTATCAATGAACTAGCATTTAGTGCTTAAGTCTTATTTCTCACTTTTGCCTGAAAGTCATGTATAGGCACTGCGACAACACAGGAGCACATATTACGGTGCCTAAGCGTGCTATCGCCAGAGCTTGGGAGGGGACTTCAGCTCCTTCACTGGAGGTTTGGAGAGTGGGCCTGGACTGACGTATGGGCTTGGAACGTCCTATATACATAGCTAGGGGCTGTCCGCAGAAATGCTACAAAATCTATGGTTGGATACAGCTGAAACCATGTCCCCAACTGGAGGGAACTCTGGAGGCCGAGATCAGGGCATTCAAGTCCTAGGAGTTGCCTGGGTGGTGGGCGGATGGGGAAAATGGGCATGAGGGAATACTTCCTTTCTTCCCCCTCGCCCCCCCCACCCTCTGCTGTTTTTTGCCTTTTTCTCTTTTTTCTTTGAAGCTATAGTGGGTAGCGGTGCTCGCAGTGGTAGCTTGATTATTTTTACTATTGTAATGTTTGCTTTTAGTTCTGTTTTTATTTTAGTTTTTGCAATTGGCTGATGCAGATTGTAACTGGCCATGTGACTGTGTCAGATTATTCGGTTATCCTATTTTTACGGCTATGTCTTTTCTCACATGATTATTATTTTCACCGTATTCTTTCCTTCTTATGACATAACTAATTTTTTTTAAAAGTTCGGATAACATTTTTTAAAAACACAGGAGCTCAACTCTGGTGCTCACACTCTACACTAATACACTACCCATATAGGCCACATGGCAGACACAATCTACCATCCACAGTACTCTGATAGAGTAGCCTGGTATCCGTTCACAAAATCACTTTTTCAGGGATTAGAATTGACGCAGTTGTTTGAAAGGAGGGCAAAGCTCAACATTATTTATAGTTCTTTCCCATACTCTACTACGCACACCACTAATACACAGTAAACGCTCACTAGTAATTAGGTATTGAAATAACTTCACACTGATAACTGGCTCCGTTAAGATAAAAGCAAGAGCATACTGGCGGAAATTAAAAGCCCTATTTTTCAACTGATATAAATCTTAAAACAAAGTGGAATTAATGAGGACTAAAATTAAATACTTACACAAAACCCATGTAAAGTTAGCAATGCAAGGGCAAGTATCACTATTTTATTTCACCTACGATAAAATCATGAAACATGACAAATATATGTCTACCTGTACGTTCTCCAGGATTTCATGGACCCGGTTCAGTAACGCGGTTTTCTTCCGGTTGTTCTGTTTACTCGTCTCGAGCTCTATTGCCTTTTGTCTGTACTGCTGCATTTCTTTTTTCTTCTCAAAATCAAGCTGTAAAATGCAATTAATGCATTACCATACAAAGCCTATAAATAAAACCATAACAATGCAGTTTATCTAGATGTATTTCAGGTTTAAAACGAAGGTAGAAATGGGTAGAAATTGGGCGATTACCAAATGGTACCTTAAATGTATCAGGCATGGACAGTGGGAGATTCTAATCGAACTTTGGCAACCTTACTATACCTGAAATAGTGCTAAATTACCATTACTAACATTCACAAACGGTTGAACCAAATGCGAACCAATCATTGAAATCGGTAATTATTATTTTTGCAACGTACTTTTTCATATTGGGTCTACGTCTATCTCTTTAAGGGGAAGTCGATTCACATGTTCTTAAAAGTTGGGGTTACTAATGAAAATCTACCGCGAATAAAATTAAGAACTTTCTTTTTCGGTAAATTGTTAGTATCATAGTAACTAGTTTGTATTATTATGTTTAGCGTAGGTTTAAATGAGCTACAAAGGTAATAGGAACGTTTTTCACTGCAAGCCACATGTCAGACGCGCCAGAGCAGCGTTAATAGCCAACTACACTGTACACAAACCAGCAGAGCATATTGGGGCATATGTGAACTACATGCTGTGAGAACGGATGAGAGCAAGCAATGACCAGTGACGAGCAGCGCTACAAAGACTCTTGTAGGGCACGGCTTCTCGGACTGCTGACAACTGCAATCAATATTCAAACGAGAACTAATGAATCCATAGTGTTCAATAAATACAATACAGCGATGCTACTGTGCTGCCTCTACGAAAACTTTCACGGCACCAGTTACTCGTTTCACCATTGTACTAATACTACTGTCATTTTATTTACCTTATTCAAAAACCATCTAGCATTCTAACCTTTGTGCCAAGCTGCAGCAAATTCCATTAAGGTGGTAGAAGCCATAAAGAATTTCAGTTAAAAAAAACGCAAAAGCAAAACCTTTTTAATTGGCAAATAGCGTGAATTAAAAAAGACATTCCACCGACGAATGTTGGCAGCAATCACAAAATAAGGATTACGGGCTACTTCGAGTGATTCAATCAAAAAGGGTTTACCGTTTCTGATCTCATGGAGCCTATTCACAACACGTGCGCGGGAGGCGGAGTTATATATGTTTGTAGAGAAGGCAGGTGGCGCATCTATGTAAAGAGCATGTTACACCGTGTCCACAGCGAGAGCGCATTCGGAAACGCCCACCCGGCGAGTAAACATCTTTGTGAAACAGACACAGTGTGATTTTACAACTCAGTTTATAGTTGAAGTCTCCATATCGCCATTATAGTTTCTACGTTAACTAAAACAAGGAGGTAAGATAACCAGACGCAAACAAGCATTTTATAAGGACGCCAGGCTCCCTATTGTACGATACAACCCGCCGCCCGTCAACGTACCTCTGTGAACAACAGCACCAACGTACATAGATCGGTAAATACAAACAAGTTACCTCAGAAACTTGTGTACTTCGAAGATGCGCAGCGCTGCGAATACGGGTCTTACCCGATTTACATATTCGAAATAAAGCAAAATTAAATGTCATAAAACCTCGTAATAAATCTTAAAACACAAAGGCAATCACTGCAAGACTTATAGGACGCCGCCCACTGACTAACGTACAAAGCTGGCGGTAGGTATATCGATGTCAAGCATTGACTCTGTACCTACCTGGACATGTACACACACTGGCAGCATTGTTGGCGGAAAAGCATAATCTCATTTATATTCGATTTGCGGTCACTCGTCCCGTCAAGAGTTCTATACACGCGAGGCAGCGTAAGCTGATGACTGTTCACTCGACAAAGCCACCAAAGATTCAAGGACAAAAGCTAGCCGTCACATGACCCAAGCGGCTGTTTGTTTGCCGATTGCCAGGGATAGTGAAGCCGAGAGGCATCGAATGACATAACAGGTCTGTTTTAAATGTCTAAGGAGATAATTAACGCATTAAGGACTAGACCACGGGCGCTGGTTCGAAAACGGGACGAACTAGAACACAAAACGCTGACCTGTAAAATTGAGAGCGCGCGGTTGCTATGATTTTTTTTTCTCCCAACTTCAGAAAAATGCACAGCACATTTTTTTCTCACTAGTTCTTTTGTTATAACGTGCGAGTGGGTATCGTGTTGTACAGCTTTATTTCAAAATTACACTGAAAATCAAGGTAAATTAAGTCTTCAAATACGTTTTTAAGACAAGTAGAAAATAACTTAAGCGTAGTCTTAAGTATAGGAAAAATCCCCCACACGGTGGTCCAGAGAATACATACAGACTGCCATATTTACAAAAGTGGTAGACCACAGTGTTGAGAACTTCGAGATTCCAATTTTTATAGAGGATGGGTTACTGGGTGATGAGACAATATCGACATTGGGGGATTTTGGTCATATCAGACCACGAGGCCGAAGGTGTGGTTTATAAATGTTACCAGAATACCAAAATGGCAATCTAGGAACATATTATATATGGTTATAAATGGTACTCCTTGTGCCTTTTTAATATTTTAGGTTTGGTTTGGGGTGGTTAGCTTGAAAAGGCGTTTTTTCTTCAAAATGCACCAACACCGGGCACTAAATGGAATTGAAATGAACAGGTGGTAACTTTTTTTGAATACATTGTTAATAAAACAATGGACTATATCTAGGGTCAGTGAAATTAACCCGAAATGTTTCTAATTTAAGTAGATGAAATTAGTACATTCAAATATGTTCCCATGATTAGATGTTTTGGCCACATAACTTGAATAACCTTGCTGCATAATTGGTTGCATAATCCTAGTACCCGACAATGTTAAAGCTTTGCAGAGTGGTTTGGGGGCCATCGTTATGATCACGAAATACGTATTTCACAGGCAGCTGTGAAACATTCTCAGATTTCATGATCCCCTGTGAAATATAGCGGTTTATACCACTGCTTTTTGTGCAATAAAATAACTTAATATCTATCCCAGAGTGGCCACTCTGTAGAGCTAGTTAGGGTGACCAGGAATGGGTTGCTCTTTCTTCTCACTCTTCAGCAAACCCTGCAAAACTTTTATTCCTTCCACAATTAAACCGGGAAATAAGTCTGCTAAAATGTGCACATTATCCTCCAAAGGGTGCAAAGTTAAGATATACTTTTTTTTTTTTAAATATATTTTATTTGTCAGATTGCGCAAACATTGCAGGGCTCTGCACACCAGAGGCAACTGCCGAATCAAGCCATACATAGCGACAAAAGCAATTGACTTTAGGAATGACATCAAGATGCATAACAAACACATATAACATAGTACCAAAACCTCCCCCAACTCCCCCTCCGCCCCTCCCCAGAAGTCGCACATAGTCCATATGGTCCTGTCCACAGCCTTTATACTGAATCTAGTAGTCCAATCATGATGGCACACATTCCCCCGGGTCCCCCCTCCCACCCAGCATCACCACAGACCCAATATGCGCCAGAGATCACCCCAAAGGATGAGTCTCTGCTACAGCTGGTGGCTCCAGCCACAGACCCCGATAATCAGCCCACCGCTTCCATATTTAGTAATGCTTGCGCGGGTATCCCATGGCTACAAAAATAGGCTGTTCTAGCCCCATACAAAAGCCCAAGCCATTCTTCCAAGCGGCCACTGATGGGGCCCGCGGCACCTTCCACGCCTTGGCAAGATCTCGCTTCGCCAATGTGAAGCCCAGTTGCATTAGGTGCCGTTTATAGATATTACCCCCAATTCCATCCAAAATGTGAAGCAGGGCTAGCCGCGGTGTACGTGGGAGCTCCCACCCCAAGACCTCCGACAAGCAGGAAAACACCCCCCTCCAAAAAATGATCCAAGGAATGACAATGCCAGATAGTATGTATAAACGTGCCCTCCTCCCGCCCGTATCGAAGACAATCCGGGGAGGAGATCAACTCCGCCCGCCACAGTCGCACCCAGGTAAAATAGACTGCAGATATTTAAACTGGACGAGGCGGAGGCGCATCGCTATGGCCGCTCCCCGAGGGGCCTCCAGGGCCTCCCTCCAGTCCTCCTCATCCAGTGTGCCCACATCTACCTCCCAGTCCCTCCAAAGCTTCTGGAGTGTGGGGGGGCAATGAGTAACCAGGGATTGATAGATCCGGGAGATCTTTTTTCCCTCCAGGTCCCCCATGAAGACTTTAGCTTCCAATGGACTGAAATCAGGGAGGGATTCCAACCCCTCTAGGCTAGGGGCCAGGGCATGGCGAAATTGTAGATACCGGTAGAATTGCTACCGTGGCAAAAGGAATTCCCTCTGCAAATCCTGGAAGGACTTGAGTGTCGTGCCCCTCATAACATCCCCCAGGGTTGAAATACCAATATCATCTCATCCCCGGAAGCCCTGGAGGGCTGCCAAATGGGGCAGGCACCCATTATGACAAAGCGGGGTCTCCCGGGTCAGGGTGTTCCACCAACCCATGCGCCGCAATGCCTGCCTCCAAGCCAGGAATACTACCCGCGTGGCCGACGGCATCGCGCCCCGCAGCGGCACAGAGTACAAAATGGTGTGAAGTGTGTGGGGCCCATGAGCCGGCGCTCCAATGCGTAAGCCGGGTCCCCCCTGTCACCACACCACCACTCATTAAGGACTAGTAGATGCGAGGCTTGGTAGTACGAGAGAATGTCCGCGGACGCCAGCCCTCCACAATATGTGGACAGGAAACAGGTGCGCAAGGCCACTCACACCTTTCCCCCCCCTCCCACAAAAATTGCCCCAGGACAGAATTCACCAGCCGGAACCATCTGGGTGGGTACGGGTGATTCTGTAGTTGGTAAAGCAGCCTAGGCAGTGCCACCATCTTGACAGATATACATTTTCTTTAACAAAAACAAAACATAAGTTGCTAATGAACAGAATTTTCAAAACAAATGTTCACCTATAACTGCTTCGTAAAAATGGTAATAGGTTGGTCACAATAATCAAACATAATTAACTATATGTTACACCCTAACCCAGAAGTCAACGAAACGCTGACCGCACAATTATGCAATAATACAAAATTGTCATAGAAACTACATGGCAAATTCTACCTTTGGTAAACAAAGCCATCAACCAATCACATCACCAGTTCTAAGCCCTATGTATTGTGATATACAGTGAACTTTGCACGGTATTCCATAGCACAATATATATGTTTTACACAACAAATACGTTTACAACGACCTAAACACAGCCAGAAATGTAACATTTAGATATTAAAATACATCTTTTTGATATTATATTCACATATTTTCACATCCTTTTATGCTACCTTTTACTTTATGCCACTCCAGCGTAAAAGAGTTGACTTAACGGCACTGCACTCTACGCTGTTTACAGTATTTATGACTGTTGGACATGGCCTTCTTAGGGGAACAACCCCGAAATGTTTTGCTTTTTTCTATCTCCTAGGCTTCACCTAATCTCGGCTCGTGACCCTAGAACTTGTAACTTGTTCTCACTGAACTGCAGTGGGAAGGTACGAGCAACCTCCCCACAATGCGTAGGAGCCAGGTGCTCACACAATTGGGTCAAGTGTCGTCCCCGGGAGTGCCCTACGAAAGGGTACACCACATACCCAGGGCGGGTAAGGCATTGGTGAGTCAGGGACGTGGCACTGATCATGCCCAGAGGGACTCACCGGCCCATTACTCATGCTGGAGCCGACACAAGTGAGCCAACCCGGAGGGTGACTACCCTACCACCGCAACAGCACTAGGGTATGTCTTGAGAGGTGAAGCTTGGGGTAGGCGAGTGGAGCAGGACCACTGCCCGAACAGGGGAGAACCCCTACCTCAGAGGTCAGTCCCCCATTATGGAACACCACCGAGGTTGCTGAGGCCACTTTGCGGTCATCGGGCCGGGGCCCTTCCCCACTATGGGTGCAGTGTGGAAGTCCTGTAGGAAGCGGGGCTTAGCTGATGCGGGTGAAACAGATCATCCACCGGTCATAACAAGCAGTGGGTGCACGAACACCAAAGTTGTGCTGGGCCAGTGTTAGTGCCGGTTGGCCTTAACCCTAGCGATGTTTCTAGAACCCCCCCACCAGCCTGCTAAGATGGACTCGTTTGCGCAGTAGCACCATGGAAGTGCTGACCATGAGTCCGGACCGCCAATTGTCAGCCGGATACCGCACAGACACCACATGTATCCTGGAGCACCAGGCCACCGGCATGCCACGGCAAGCCGGTGTGCATGCTGGTTTCATGCGTAAAGCCTTAAGGCTCTGGGTACTTTCCCACTGTAGTGCAGTGTGAAAGTGCGCGTACCCTAACAACATATCATATGCTAGGAAGTGGTGACGACATTTTTGTAAATGTAGGTCAGGCCTGCCATTGCAGCCTGGGTGCACACTTACACTTCGGGTGTGGTTAACCTACGTGTCCGACCTTCTCTGACAGGCCGGCGTGCGCACTCGTACAAACTGTTTCAAAAATGTGTCCTACATGCCACAGCAGGTTTGTGAGAACGCCCTTGCACATGTACTCCAGTTGGCCCGTAGCAAACACAGACCATCCGGAGGCAGTCTTTCACCTCCACTAGGATGGAAGGTGAAGGAATGGGTAGATACCTACGGGTGTTCGCTGCCCAGGTAGAAAGGAAGACCAATGAGAGTACCCCTACCGAGGAGGCTTACCCTTCCCTTAATTTAGCATGGGGAAGGGGGTCGCCGGTATCTCAAGCTGCAATAAGGGATTGCAGTGGCACAGCCTTGTGATGTTTCCTATCAATGGATTGACTAGGCCAAACACGTTCCAATGGTTAGAGTGGGCTTGGCATATCTTGCGTGGAAATGCCACTCATGGAATGTGGACATTTTTATGCATCAAACCCTTTGTGTGCCATGGCATTTGTTGCTGGTCAACACCGGAGGAGCACATCTGGGCATTCTCCAGCGACAGCTATAAACTATTGGACATGCAATTGAAATAGCCGACCTCTGCCATTTGCAGGCCTGGTGGGATATATTAGGGGGGGGGGGCAGAGATTGTGACACCTGGCCTCTGGGACCAGGCCACAGCCCCATAAAGGCAGAGATCTGCATTCTGTGGCCTCATGGCAGACAGGACGTAAAAATAGGGGACACATCTGTGGTTAAAAATAATGTCCTTTGTAACTTTCCCCAACTTCAAAGGTCCAATGGGGTATAACTACCCCGTGCCACCCCACCAAGAGGAAGATCTGCTTGTGGGGATGCAGGACCAGAGAACCTGGTCTGCATGGTGCACATTGCTAGAGGACTGTTGTGCACTTGGAGGATAACTGCCTGTTGAAAGGACCGCACGCCTTCCCGAATAGTGGCTGGCCTGGGCCAATTAAACCTGCTGACGTGTGGCAACCCGAAGTGGGCTCCCAAGGACCAGTTGGCTGGTCTCCTGTTCTCTCGGAGGTCACAGGCATATCAAAGATCTCCTATGAGGGACCCACACCATCTATCAGTGACTACTAGAGAGCGGTGCCCTCTAAGTGCCCACATCGCCTGCTGAAAACTGGACAACGCGTTATGAGCTTGGAACAACAGAATTATGCCTGGAGACCAGATTGCCTAGTGTAGCACTCAAGAAGTTGTCCGCATCTACAGCGAAGTGGTTCCTGTACTGCGGGACCACAGCATGCAGAAGCGTCTTTTTGGCGGACAGCGGATTCACCTGTTGCCGGATCAAACGTGGCCCATTTAATTGATTGTGCCACATTTCTCTCGTGCACCACAGTGACTGTATCCTCATTACATGCAGTGTCCGATTCACAGGTTGCGACCCTTGGAGGTGGGGGACCCAACCATTGCAGTGTATCAATCTACCTCGTGAGTCGTTGCTGAACTTGCGCCTGTGTGTGACCAGAAACCTCTGGTGCAACCAAAATCAACAGGACCTAGTGCCTCGTTTCCAGGGAGGTACGGCTTTGCAACTCTATTTCGTGTAACCTGAAGTGTTTGGTGCAACTCATCTTGTCATGCGCTAGACCCTGCGCCCAGATTGTCAGGGCACAACTCAGGTCAATGTAAAACAGACGAGGTGCTTCCTCAAGGCGAGAAGCTCCCCTGGGTGCTCTTCTCCATTCACTATTTGGCTCACCGTGATGGGGCCATTGAGAGAACTACTGCTCTCCCCCATTTGGCCCTTCCAAAGACTTCATGGTGCCAGGTAGGAGTGAGGAAGTGACTAAACCGAAGGGATGATTCCGAGAAGGTTCAGCAGAAGGTCAAGAGATTGACACCCCCGTGCTTCGCAGAACTGGTGCCAAGGCCTTGATGGACCCCAATTTGTAACAAATTGTTGCTCTTGGCCCGTGTCTGCTTCGCAACGTGTTGGTGAACTTCCTGAGTGGCGCCAAGATCCCCTTTGTTTACGTTTACCTCTTGTTTATGTTTACTGTCTATACGCCCACATGCTTTATCGGGACCCAGACAAGGTGTGACCTCAGCCATGAGGGGCCTTGTGTCCTGAGAGGGGCTAGTGAACTTTTATTCAGGGTGTCTGGGACGGGGGGGTGGCGTCAATAGGAGAGTTTCTGGGATGGGAGGGGGGTGAATTGGAGAGTGGGGTGAGGTTTGGAGCCATGGGGTCTGCGGAGTGTTACCTATTGACCTGCTTGGTATCAGTGGCACCGCATTAGGGTGTTTGGGGTGCGTATGTGAGTGAAAGTGCCCATACGAACCAGGCTGATACCCGTCGCATTCCGTAGCAAAGTGAGTGGGAGTGTGTGTAAGCGACTGTCTGTGAACTGCCTGTGCTTCATGACACTGGTCAACTGTGTTGGTTTATACGTGGGTCTTGTGCCAAAACGACTTTACCACTCAACATTGGGTTTACCCGCGGGGCTTCGTCCTTGCTGCTAAAAGTGTTAAAATTCTGTTTATGTACATATTACTGATATCGTTGTAGCCGCGGGTGCACCCTATAGCCGTGTGACATAACTGGAGTAGGATTTTGAGGGTGGGCCGGGGCTGACAACGTGTTGCACTGCATAAGGGTGCTTTGGGGAGGGCGGGATTAGAATCTGACGTTTTCCATATGTGCAAATTATTGTGGTCTTATCAACACAAACTGGGCCTACCACTCCTAGTAATATTGCCAAGTGTGATTCATGCCCAAGATTCCTGGACATTCATGTTGCATTGTTTAATGTGTGTGTTGAATATAAACAACATTTATCAACTTCAAGCGAGTAATCTTTTTTTTGTGTTGTGCTGAACATTTTGCTTTACACATTGTTTTTGAAGGACGCCTGACTGCTCAGTGCCAAGCTACCAAGTGGTGAGCACAGGTTGTACAATGTGTGTAATCACCTGCCCTTGACGGGAGCGGTGTAGTTTGCTTGGCTGGAGCATCCTTTTGGCCAACCAGACAGTGCAGATTCAGACATGCCAATATACGCCATTAAATTGTACTATAATCCACTGTATGTTATTCCACCCTACTCCACTGTACGCAACTCCAGTCTACACCACTATATTCTATGCTATTATACTCTTCACCACTGTATTTTATTACACTTTCGTGTATGCCAGTTTACTGGTCGACCCTACACTGTACTGCTTACAACTGTACGCTAATCCACTGTACGCGACTCCACTTTACACTATTCCACTGAGCTATTTCACTATGCCCCACGTTATGGTACACTGCTGGAGTGTGTGCTATTCCAGTGTACACTGCTCCATTCTATGGCACTCAGTTCTACTAAAATGCAGTATATGCCACTGCAGTGAACCACAATGTACTTACTGTATGCTATTTCACTTTACAAAACTACATTCTGCCCCACTAAACACTTCAGTGTACATCACTAGACTCTACGCTTCTAAAATTAACCCAATTGAATTGTATTACACTCATCTGTACGGTACTCCACTACATGCCATTCCAATGTACGTTCCAAGACCTAACACCAGTAAACTCTATGTTATTACAGTAAACACTACTTAATTGTACGTTACTTCACTGTATGATACCACACTTTAGGCTAGTCCACTATACCTCATTGCACTGTCCCCCGTTACACTGTACACCACTGTGGTGTATGCTATTCTGCTCTGCACCACTGCTTGGCACTCCAATATACGCCACTCCACTTTACGCAATTGTACTTTACAACACTACACTGTACGACACTCAAATTTCAATAAGCCCACTGCACACCACTCAAATGTACAGCATTCCACTTTACCCCACTCCAGTGTTTGCTATTCCAGTTTACGCCACTCCAGTGTACCACAGTCGCTGAACTCTACTCACTCTATGCTATTTTAGTATACAATATTCCAATATTTGCCCCTACATTATACAACTCTCCACTCTATTGTACTCCAATGTATGCCATTACAGTCTGCGCAAATACACACTACAATATTTACAGGATGTAACTCCACTTTACCACTCTCCACTCTATGCTATCCCACTATATATTATTGCACTGTCTGTCACTACACTCTATGCCACTGCAATATACGTCACTCTACTGTACCCAACTTCAGTGTACACTAATCAACTGTATGCAACTTCACTTTATGCCACTCCAGTGTATGCTATTCCAGTGCAAGCCACTCCAGTATACCCAATTGTATTTTATTTAACTCCAGTACACCAAAATATACTGTACCACAGTATACTTTACAATATCCTCCACTATATTGTACCACACTCCACTAATCTGTCCCAATATTACACATTTGTTACTAACATTATAAAAAACATTGAAATTCACGGAAAAAAACAAAAGGTTAAAGATCAGTTATAGTTAGGAAAACTGTTTTTATTTTTGGTTTAAAAACCCAACTTAAACTACACAAACATTAGAAATTCTGCAGTTGTAGTCATACCTTCAATTTATCATTCAAGCACCACTTTCAAAAATAATACAAGTCATACTTCTAACTCACAAATATACTTACGCACCACCTTAAAACTCATATAACTGCGCACGTCCGTACACAGTCTTCTCACCTCACTCACCATAATACATGAACTATACCTCACCCCTTCTCCATGCACTACCTCTAGCCTTGCATATTACAGAAGTTGCAGCATGTGAAATCACTGCATTAATAACACTTATGACAGCTCAGATTACAGGATTTTACTGACTACACTGCATGGTACAGAGGTGAGTTGAAGTTAATGTAGTGTGGCGAGTGAGGTGAAAAGACTGTACGAAGGTGCGAGAGTTATCTGAATTTTAAGGTGGTGCTTAACTATTAATGTGAGTTTTAAGTAGGACTTAGTAAGTGTGACTTAGTAAGTATGACTTATATTACTTTGAAATAGATGCAACTAAAGAACACTCCAAGCAAATCTATTAGCACTATAGTATACACTTACTGCATTCTAGAGATATGATGGGTGATGCCTTAGAACGATATCAAATTAGACAAGCTACAGGAGACCCAGTTAGTATCTGGGAAAAAGAACTTTAGATGTTATCCAAATTTATTTCCAACACGAAAAGGAAGCAGATATAATGATAGTCTGATTCAAATTTCTGCTTCAGAATATCGTTCCACAAAATTATATTCAAAGGACTCGCGTGCTAGACAAAACATCCCTTATACTTTCACTCTATTATATGAAAGTGAACTATCCATTACCTCTTATGCTGTTGCGCATGTGATGCGAACTCGAATGGGCTTTAGTAACTTAACAGCTTAAGATTTCCTAAATAAGGTGGAAAGCAATGACGAAAACCTCTAATAGAACTCATTCAACATTATGGCATGTCAGAGATACAAATGAATATTGGTTCTGAAGACATGGTGAACTAAGATGTAGGCCCGGGAATTTGGGATCATTTGCTTGGCTTCTCACTTTTAATTGTGCTGAATACATATGAGATGATTTATACATTTTACTACTTGAAGCAAACCATAATCTAACAGGTGTTCCCGTTAAGAAAAGTGCTGCACTATGTTCTTTAGATCTGGAAAATGTTGGCAGAGTTTTTAATCACAAATTTAATACTATGCTTCTGTTCTTAACAAATAAATACATAAAAATCCCCTAGTAGAGGTCGTTGATTTCTTTTGGAGAAAAGAGGACCAAGCTAGAGGTGAACCTCACATTCATATGCTCTTATGGATTGAAAATGCTCTCAAATTTAGCTATGACTCAGATGAATCTGTTTTTAGTTTTTGGAGCAATGTGTTACTTCTGATATCCCTAACAAACAAAATAATAAACACTTTGAAAAAGTAAAAATATTAAAAAATCATAAAGGCAGGAAATACGGCTTACAATACATTTACAAATAAACCCAAAAAAGTACACCAATTCTAAATAAAGGAACAGTGAGCAATCTTATGTCTTCTGTTAGGCATGTTGTCACAGGAAAGTCTCCTAAAAACATAATATAAAAAGAGGACACGTATCACACCGGATCAAATACTACATCCCCTTTTAATACTACATATGTGGAATGCGGATATGAATATACACATTGTTGCACATAGTTCTACAGCTGTAGCCTGGTGTGTCACTTCATTTTTTACTAGGCTGAAAAAACTAATATGAAGAAAGTATGGGAAGTGATATCTGCTGAGCAATCTTTAACTAAAAGGCTATATCGATTTAGCCATCAAATGCTATCTTATAGAGAGGTGAGCAGATATGAGGGGTGTGACTGTTTAAGCTCTTCAAGTTTATATGCTAAATCTCACACTATTAAATGGCTTAGTTTAGGATTAGCGTGCTCTCCATGAAGAATTCAGAAAAGTTAGCCAGAAATTTAATATCTTGCTCACTGTGAGACAGAGAACAAAAACATTGTAAAATCAAATCTAATATGGTGGACACTTACTACTCTAACAGAAGTCCTTTATTGGAACATTTATCACTGTATAAAGTCGCTCAATTTTACAGTTACAGAAATGATGCAGTTGAGGATATTAATAATAGAAAATTTCAAGTTGATGGAACAGACTGCTGCCTAATAGGTCATTCCAAACATACACAAATGAATCAATGGAAACTTACATATAACAGTAGTGATAATAAAGAGTTATTTTTTTGGCATTTTTACGGCTTTTTAAAACCATGGCGAAAAGAGAAAGATTAGCTGGGAGCATCAGCATCCTATGAGAAAGCTTTTTATGCATAAAAAACAGATACAATTACCAGAATTCCAGATTTAGCTAGAAATGTTGGACCAATACATTTGAGACAAAAAAAATTCACATCTGAAATATTATGCAGTACTAAAACTACCAATAACCCTTCCAATATTATAAGTTCAGACCAGCTTGGAATACGAAAATATGGTAATGAAGCCACTATCCCTATGGGTGAGGTAGAACTTACTAAGGGCAAAATTCGAAAAGGATGGTGAAAATTTAGATTACCTGAAATCGAAATTAAATACTGAACAACTTGAAATATTTCCTCATATTAAAACAAGTGTAGATCACGGCCTTTAACATGAACATGGTTTATGTACATGTCCGACTTTTCAGTCTATATTACAATGTATCTCAGGTCAGGCTGGTTTAGGTAAAGGTTCCATGTAAAAGTTATAACTGCTTACCTTCAGAAAGAAATCATGTGTTACTGCTCAAACTGGATTAGAAGCACATAATATTAAAGGGATTACATTACACCAACTACTGCTACTACCAGTGGAACAGGATAAACTAGAATACTTAAAATTAAGTTGTGATACCTCTAAGGGACTCCAAAGAGTCCTTAAACTTGAAATTCAGATTATAGACTAAGTTAGTCTAACTTAATGATGGTTTTTCCTCAGTTACGTAGGACAGAAATACTAAAAGGCATCTTATGACAATCTGTTTGGAGGTAAACACGTTATTGTTTTTGGCGATCTGCTTCAACTTACTCCTGTAAAAGGTGAGACAATTTTTAAAACACTTTCGGAAAAAGAAACTTGCAACTTCTTGGGAAGCATAGGTAATACTAATATTTAGTTACATTTCTCATATAGTGAACACACACAAAATATTAGACTAGCAAATAATGAGGAATGTAAGAAGATATTTTTAGCTAGATTATCCTAGGAATTCTAACGAACAGGTAAAGGCTATGCTTCAAAGAAGAACTATTTCTTTATTCTCACATTTTTAAAAGTGTGGCATTAGTTATGCATGTTAGACCTGGCATCTTTTTTTGTTTGTTTCCCCCTGTCTTTTTCCTTTCTGATCTGCTGTTTTTGATGGTATGGTTGACTTATTTTTACTGGTTTACTGTCTGAACACTTTTTCACTGCTATTCGCTGCTAAAGTGCAAGTGCTCCTGTGTAAATTGTGATTATGATTGATTATTCACGATTGGCATATTTAATTTAGGTAAGCCCCTAGTAAAGTGCACTAGGTGTGCCTAGGGCCTGTAAATCAAATTAGTGGGCCTGCAGCACTGATTGTGCCACCCACACAAGTAGCCTTTTAAATTTGTCTCAGACCTGCCACTGCACAGTTTTTAACTGCCATGAAGACCTTGCAAGTGCACCCAATTGCCAGGCCCTAACATTAACTTTACTTATATGCAAGTCGCCTCTACAGTAAGCCCAAGGTACCCCCCATGAGCAGGGTGCAGTGTATGTGAAAGGTAAGACATGTAGTGGTGTGTTTTACATGTCCTGATAGTCAAATATTGGGTATTTCGTTTTTCACTATTGAAAGGCTCTCTCTCCCATATGTTATCCATGGAGCTGCCTTGTAACATCTTACAAGTGTAACTTCCAATTGGAAAGTGATAGAGATTTGGAGTTTAGATTCCCCAAACTCAGAACTTAAAAATACATCTTTTAGAGCAGTTGATTTTTAAATAGTGTGTTTGAAAATGCCACTTTTAGAACGTGGGCATTTTCTTGTTTAACCATCCTGTGAGTCTGCCTGCCTATGGAATCAACGTCTGGTTTTAGATTGCCAGGTGCTGGTTTGTGCATTCACTTCAGACACTCGCACAATGGGAGCTGAGGTGTGCACTGTATATCCTGATGAGCCATCCTAAGCTAGAGTGTTGGGAGGAGTCGTCACTAGCACCTGAATAGGCTGTGGTTGCCATGCACAATGCTGTATCCACCCCCCTGTAGTGTGGCTGGGCCAGGGAGGACAGAATTGTTTTTTTCTGAGCAGGAGAGACTTTCTGAACAAAGACTTCAAAGGGGAAAAAGGGGTATAAGTATTAGACCTAAAACCTCAGAAGTTTGGAACTCTTTTGGACTAACGGATCTGCCAAGAATAAGAGCTGGAAGAGCTGCCAGGAGGAGTACTGCCCCTTTGCAGGCCAACCCAGCAAAGCAACACACAGCATTAACTGCTTCTGTCTTGGGCAGCGAAAGGTCTGGATTGAACTTTCTGCAACTTATTGCCCGAGTTATTCCAAGGGCTTGAAGTAGAGTTTGCCTCCTGTTGGAAGTCTCAAGAACATCAAAGACTTCAAGTTCATCTGCCAAAAGCACTGGGAACTGTGTGTTTTGTGCTGCAACTAAAAGAAAAATCACTACGACGCCGTCAACTACGCTGCTGCTAGCTCCGTGACCTTTGGGCACCGCACTTCGCATCACCTCGCTTCGAATCACTGCCCTGGTATCCTCGATGAAGCCGCACCACACTGACGGATGGCGCTGCCCGCACCGTGGCCTGTAGAAAACCTCTTATCAGGTACAGAAAGCCCCGTCCTGTCCAACACTGCTGCCTTGGTCCACCAACGTCAGAGCCATCGACTCCAGCCCCGGCAACCGACGCCGCTGCTTGCACTGCAACCTGTGGGCCCGCACAAAGCATCGCCCTACTTCGCATTGCAACCTTGGGTCTACCGACCACAGTGCTTCAGTGACATAGACACCGCCTCCTGCACCGTGACCTGTGAAGATGGTACATCGCATCGCCCTACTTCACACCATACCACTGGTCTCACTGATGCTGCCACAGACGCACCATGATCTGTGGGCACCACACGTCGCATCTTCCCGCTTCACATCACAGCCACATCGACGCCAGTGCTCCTGACTTCAACCATATGGAGTTCTATCTGCAACTCGTGTGACTTCAAGGGCCCAACGACTTCTGCACTGGGCCCGGGACCGATGCAGCCTTTACGGAGCTCATCGCAAGGTCCCCGACGCCCTGCATTTCCCAGGTACTGTTTGCGGGTCTTTTTCAACACCGTAGCTGGCCCGCAACCTCTCGGTCTGCCTGAACTGTTAGATTTGTTTGTTCAGGGCGCCGTGATAGCCCCGGATGGAGCTATCGACTTCAAGGAAATGCATTTTAAGTCTATTTATTGCAATGTTCTTATTTGGATTACTGTATTGTTATCGTTTTGGTCTTCTTTTCAGTGTATTTGTGTGTTATGTGCAAATGCTTTACACATTTGCCTCAGACAACCCCGACTGCTCGTACCAAGCTACCAAAGTGGTGCGCAGGGGTTATTTTTGAAGGGTAACTTTCTTATCCTGATTAGAAAGAAGGGTCCCTACTTGGACAGGGTACAAACCTTCTAGCTAAAGACACGCTTTCTAACAATGCATTATCTTATTTTGGAGACACTAACTGGTTTTTTTTTCCAATCCGAAAAGAATGCTCGGATTTAAATATGGAAATGTTATGTATAGAAAATGAAAAAAAAAAAATCATACATCTACCTTGTAAATTTGAAACTCATGGAGTAAACATTCCTGTAACTAAATGCTTATCCATCAAATTACTAAACATAGAAATATCGGTGTCATGGACTGAGGGTTTTGAAAAAGACCCATTTTGTTGTAAAAAAGGTTGTGCGATTGTATTTTGAAATTAGGATGTGGACCATGGACCTGTGAATGGAGCAATGGGACATATAGTACACTTTGTTAAACATAAAACTAAGTATGAACATTGAATTTCTTATTGGTAAATTTGACAATATAAAGCAACCTAAATAAATTACCCGAGCAATGGCAAGATTTTTAATGATGAAAGACATATTCAGAGAGAAAAAAAATCCTGTATATTTAGCTTATGCAGTAACAATACACAAATCAAGGTCTAAGCTTGGATTACACATGAACATTGGTTCTAGTGTTTTCAAAGAGGTGATGGCACACACTGCTTTATCTTGTGTCAAAACATTAACAGGAGCATATATCATAGATCTTGAGGACAGAAAAATTTGTGCAGACACTTCTTGTGTATGCAAATACAATTGTTTGCGAAGAATATATACTCCTCTTGGAGAATATCCAGTTGTGTCAAAAGTTAAAATATATGAAAAGTAAAGAAATGTTCACAAATAATAAACCCTCTAAGAAAAAGAAAAAAAGAAAACCACCTTGAAATGTTAGGGTTTCAGTTTTAGTAATGCAAATGGAATTAACTAGTATAGTAACGCAATGGTTAATCATATACTCTACTTGCCTTTAGTGAAAGAATTACTTATAAAAAATAGAAATAACCTTTCTGTAACCAATCTATATTCACTACTTCAATCTGAAAACTAACTCTGCCGTTCTACAAGTGGTAATAGAGATATTGTTGATGTCTGTACAGGAACAGTTCACTTCTCCATAAATCAACAACAAGATGTACAATAATTCTAGCTTACGAGACTATGCCATAAACATTTATTTTTGGTGTAAGCTACTATTGGGAACATGAATGTTTCCAAAGCCTTAATGCTTTCTCAAAAGTTATGGATTTGAATGATTTGTATACCTTCCTATTCCAGATTGTAAATCGATATCATTTAAAATTGTTAATTATCAAGCTGTGCACTCTAACTTTTGTTCCAACTGTGCATCGAAGGTTGCCTCAACACTTTGGCTATGGTAAATAAGTATTTCGTTGTAATGATACAAAGAAGTGCTCCATATAATATCAAAATTAATATCTTAATTATGGATTTCACTGCTAGCCAGATTTCCATTTCTGGATGCATTTTCATTTGTACTGCCATTATTTTCAATCATGCAAAAACTGCTGTTTCAGGACACTATGCAATACATTTATGGAACAATACTTGATGGACTGAATGGGATGACACTACATTAACTTTTGAACAGATTTCCTAAAAATCTGCAAAACTCTGCCTGTTTTTTCTAACTACAGAATTTCCAATTAAAAGGTACAAAAGAATAACAAGTCGGGAATATCAACTTGACATGGTCCATGATAGCAATCAGTAGGTATGTTATTATGTGGCCTAGCATAGTTGGTGACTTTAGAAGAAATGTACTGGCTTAGGTAAGAAATTCTGATACTTACAATTGATTTGTTTTGTTCTTTTACCAAAAATAAAACATTGTGAAAAAAAGCATAGAAAGGTAGTGCTTGTGTTTTTACCTAGTGTTTCATGATGACAACATAATTGTAATCTGCACCTTAATAGGTGCAGCGTGATTGCATATGTTTGTAACTTTATTACTACTGCAGAAAAACTCCAAATATAACTCTTTGCATTTAAAACGTATATATTGGAGATTACTTTTCTTTCCATTGCTCAAACGGACTTAGCCTCGTGATTCTCTGATGGCCAAAAAAAACAAACAAAAAAAAAAAACAGAATCAATACAGTCAAGCGTAGCAAACTATAATGTCTGTAGAAACTCCTTAGCCAACGATTCATCAAAAAACATCATTGTCCGTCCCTTGTCGACAATCTTCAATTTTGATGGGTTCTGTAGGAAGGCTTGAGCACCTTTACCCTGAAACTGTGGGATCAGTTGACGCATCCTCCAACCAAGGTCGACTGTGGACTGACAGAAGTCAGGCCTCACAAAAAAATCACAATCCTTGGCATGACCTTTCTTGCTGGGTCGTGCAATATCATAAAGGGCTTCACGAGCCAAAAAATTGTTTAACGAAATAAGAATTGCTCGAGGATAAGTACTATCACCGGACTTCTTTCTCGGACTGGTTGGAAAACGATGAGCTCGTTGTATTTCCACACGCCAATCCCACTGCGTAAGCCCCGGGAAAGCCTCCTCGAATAATTTGGCTACAATATTGCGTACATCAGCCCGCTCGTTGCCTTCAGGGACCCCCAAAATCCTAAGGTTGTTGCGCCTTACACGATTTTCTAAATCGGTCAATTTCCATTGTACATCGTCACGATGAGCTTTCATAGATCCGGTAACTTCTCTCTGCTTTGTAAGATCATCCTCCAGGTCGGATATACGTGTCTCAGCCTCTGTAATTCTATTAGTCATATCAGTGCAGGTCTTCACGACCCTCCGAATTGAATTCTGTATCTTTTTGGATGAGTTTTGCATTCGAGTACTCTCGGCCCGGGTTTCCGCCCTGTGCGCCAAAATCAAATCGTAAATAGTAGCCAGAGTTACTTCCCCTTTCTCTGTTGCTATAGCTATAGCAGCATCTCCAGCCAATGAGAGTAAATGGGGCTCTGAAAGATGCACAATTGTGTTGGGCGAGGCCTCATAGTCCCAAGAAAGTGAAGCATCAGAACCAGGTGGACTCAGTCTCTCAGCTCCCTCAGCTGCAACCATAAGACTATTCGCCTTCTCCAAATTCTCTTGATTCTCCCGATTCCCTAAATTCAATCGTCTCAAAGGACTTATCATTTTGCCCCCACCTATACCTGAACCAAATTCTTCCTGTCCATCTTCTGCGAGGCTCTCATCAGATGAATGGTTAGACAGGGAGAAGAAATCGTCTGCACTGGACAGTTTGTCAAGAGGATCACATGACTCAAATTGTGATTGATTAATCGCCGTATTAGAAACGGTTAAAGTATCCTTAGCTGTCCCAAGCATTTCATCAGGACTTAGATTCTCGACCATAACCCTTCCTGCTCCTCCTTTATTGACCATGCTTACATTGTCGGCATTGATAACACTATCAATAACTTGTTTCGACACTGCTGCTGACTGAACTTCATCTCCCATAATGCAGTAGGTAAGAGCATCAGAACCCGGCTCTGGGACTAGGGGTACTACAGCATCTTCCGACCCCCCCCGGTTTAGCCCTCTCCGCACTCACCAGAACGCCGGCATTACGCTCCAAGTCGTCCGCTCCCACAACCGAGTTCGTACAGGCAGGAGACTCCTTTCCTCGGCTCTTTCTGTTTGGCATTTGCGTAAACATTGCAGGTATTGCCGGTTTAGGCGGAGACTGAGCTTTATGTATGCCTGAAGACTGATCCGTCGAGCCCAAGACTTCCGAGGTTTGCAGCTCTCCTGTTGGGCTAGGTAGAATAGGAGTCTTTCTGCCCAGAGCCGTGTTGGCGGTATTGGCAGCCATGCGCGTCTTCACCGGAGTGCCGGTCTGTACAGCAGCAGCCCATGGTCTCACGGATCTCGCCGACCGGGACGCAGTTTTTGACGGCATGGTTTGTGCTCCGTACCCCTGGAGCCTCTAGTTAGAACGCCGACGCCGGGAGCCAGGTAAGCCAGAGGTAGTCGTATATCCGTAGCTATCGCCAACACACAAATTCGTTCAGTAAACAATTGACCAAGCCAGAATCACCGCTTTCTAAACTGACGATGAGGGGAGTGAGGAGCAGCCCGCTCAACTGACCAACAGCGTGGCCGCCATCTTGCCTCCCAAAACGACTTCCATTGTGCCCTCTGGTTGAGAGAGTGAAGATGAGGGGAGTGGGAGGTGTGGGTGCCCGACTCTACCTCGCAAGGGATCTAGATCCCAATGCCTCATGGGGTTGGTAAGTTGTTGGGGAGGGGGAGGGGGTGGGTTCAGGGATGGGGTTGGGGGTTTAGGGGGTGGTCGCACGGGGTGGGGGATTGTAGGGGTAGTAGAGTAGGGTTGGTGATAAATTCAGCAGTGGAGAAGTACTTTTTGCATAGGTTTGGAAGGAGTCTAGTAACTTTTTCTTTCGGCAATTGTCTGATTTTAGTAACTACGAGTGCTAATCAGAAAAGAGATGCTGCATGTAAGCGGGGAGAGCATTTGGGGAAAAGAAGTGATTCCCCCGAGAAAGTTTATAGTAATATAAATGATCAAATTCACAGTCTGCTCTCTCAACATATGTGGCTTAAATGACTAATAAGAGAAGGGTTTTGGCTAGGATAGTGCAGGTCCTGTCTTGGGATGTTGTGTGTTTACAAGAGACGCACATTGCATGGACGAACAGAGGCTGGCTAAAGGGCTTGGGTATGGATTTGGTAGTCTGTTCTCGTCAGTCAGTTAATTTAAGGGGGGTCGCTATTCTATCTAAGAGAGGGGCATTAACGGTTAGGAAACATAAGGAGGATAAATGGGGGCGTTGGGTAATTGTCGAAGTTATCGTTAATAGTAAAAAGCTAACAATATGCACAGTCTATGGTCCAAACCTAGATGAATCTGAATTTTTTGATTAAATCAATTTAGGAATGTCTACTTGGGCGCAACCGTTCATAATTTGTGGGGACTTGAATATACATTTAAATGCGGGGTTTGATGTCAAAGGTAATCAGTCCTATTATGGAAGGAAGCCTAGAGTATTTAGAAGTTTGCGTAGTTTGGTTTTAGATCAAGGCTTAGTTGATGTATGGACGGAATTTAATGCCAATCAGCCAGGATATACGTTTTTCTCAGTCCCCCATAAAAAATTGGTACGTTTGGACTACTTTTTTGTTTCCTATTCTCTGCTTGAAAATGCAAGGATCTCTATTCTGCCTAGGTTTATTTCGGACCATAATCCTATAGTTTTAACCATTGAGCTTGATACAACCACCCCACGAAGTTCTGAGTGGACTTTTGACAGGAAAATTTTGTTAGATTTGGAGTATTGTAGACATATTAAGGATTGGATATCAAGTTTTTTTGAGATAAATAGGAACTCTGCCTCTGCAGAAAATGTATGGGACTCATTTAGGCAGGACTTAGGGGCGAGACTCTTAGTTATGCTGCCCATAAGCGAAAAAATATTAAGGTAGTGTTAGATAATCGTATTAGGGATTTAAGTAACTCCGAACGTGAGCTGCATAAGAATATTAAAGAAGGAGTAGACCTGACTGAGACATTGCGAAAGTTAGCTATTAATAGATCTGTTATATACCAACAGTTTGCTGAAGAGGTGGCTGCTAAGTTCCAGCTGTATAAAAGAGAATGCTATGAGTATGGTGAGCAGTCCGGCAAGATCTTAGCCAATCGACTCTGACAAAGAGAGGTACAGAATAACATTCAAGGTTAGAGATACGCAGGGTGTAATCCAGGTAACATCGCTAGGCGGGAGGAAAGCTTTTCATACATTTGATGAGAATTTGTACCAGTATGAGGCATCTGAAAAGGCGGAGAGTTATTTAGCTGGGATTGACTCCTCCTCTCTGACAGAAGAATTAAGAGATATTTTGCTCGAGCCGATAACGCTAGAAGAAGTCGAGGCCACTATCTTTTCGCTTCCCTGTGGTAAGGCTATGGGCCCGGATAGAATACCTTTGGAATTCTACAGGAGGTTCTGGGCGGAGCTGGGGTTAGAATTGCTGACGCTGCTGCAAAATGCCTTTAATGGCTTCCCGCCGGACTCTTGGTCCAAAACGATCATTATGGTATTCAAAAAAAAGGGGAAGGATGGGCTGCAATTAGGATCATATCGACCTATATCCTTAATAAATGCAGATTGCAAAATGTATTCAAAACTTCTCGCTAGGAGAATGTCGAAAGTCATAATCTCAATTGTCTCACCACGCCAGCATGGCTTTATTGCCGGACGGGGCACTATAGATCATATTAGTCGGGTTATATCTCTTCTAGATTGGGCACAGGCGACTGGGTTGCGGGCTGGGGTGGCCCTGTTGGATGCCGAAAAGGCGTTCGAAAGGGTCTCCTGGGCCTACTTGTGGTCTGTGCTTGAATGGAAGGGATTTCCCCTTGATTTTGTCAAAGCTATAAAGACTATGTATAAAAATCCGACTGGCGTTGTAAGGGTCTCAGGGGTACAATCAGAGGAGTTCAAAGTGCTGAGGGGCACACGACAAGGATGCCCTTGCTCGTCCGTGCTTTTTGCTCTCTATATAGAACCTCTGATTCATAAACTGGAACATGATATACTAATTGCTCCCGTTAAACCTCAGATGCACGAGGTGAAAGTTTTAGCCTATGCTGATGATATAGCAGTTCTGACTAGTGACGTTGTCCGAGCGTTAGATAGAATTGAGATCCTGACGAATGACTTTGCAAGGTATTCAGGCTATAAGCTAAACTTAGCCAAGACCCAAATCTTGCATTCTGAAAAGGGACGCCCAGTAGATTCTAAAATAGTTGATGAGGCTGTTTATTTGGGCATTAGAATCTCGGCGAAAGTTGAGGATATTCCAGTTCTGAATGCGGACCCCATTATATCAGACTCCGATAAGATCTTGGAGAGACTGGACCATCTGCATTTATCACTATATGGAAGAAGCAATGTTATTAAAATGTTGATCTTTCCAAAGTTTCTTTATATATTTCGGGCGATCCCGTTACTTTTTCCCAACTCTCTGTTTCTGAGGATAGAAAGACTTTGCTCTCGGTTTTTATGGAGCTATAAAAGGGCTAGAAAGGCCTTGAAGTGGCTTTATATGCCCGTTAGTAGAGGGGGGTGGGCTATCCCTAATTTTCGTTTATACTATTATATAGCAATGTTACAACATTGTCGAATTTTGATCTATGGAGAAAGGGCAAGTCTGGATTCGGCTGTTTTTCCCTCCATATTTGAATTGGTTTTGGGCCCCGAAGCAAGGCATTTATTAGTTAGGGTTATTGAGCACAGTTATTACAAAAAAACTAGATTTAAAGTTGTGGCAGCAGCTTTTTTTGTATGGAAAAAGATATGCCTATTGTGTAAGATAAAACGTATATATTGAAATAAATAGGAACATTATATTTCAAAAACTTTGTTTTTCAACTTTAAAAAGAATATATTAGTTACAAAAACATACCTATATAATAAAAAACGAAGGGCCTAATTACGATGTCCTGGGACTGACCGACCACCGTCGGTGGTCCTGACCGCCTAATTCGGATGCGGCCAAACACTGTTCGGTCGTATTCCTACATTTCCCTATGGGTGAATGCATTATGGCCGTAAACCGGCTGTAACACATTCTCCTATCGGGAAATGAGAGGTGCTGTTCAGCCCTGCACCCCGTGGCAAGTACCTCAAGGGGACCAGGGATCAACAGGGGGGCACCATAGGTGCCTCCTCAGTCCCCAACCGAAGGCCGCACACATAAGGAGCGCCCTGCTTGGGGCCCCCAAACACGCTTTTCAACATGGTTTCCATGCCAGACAGGCTGGCATGGAAACCATGCCGGAAACTGTTTATCGTAATTCCAAGTGCGGAAAGGCCCGCCCTTTGGGATTAAAGCTGGCTCCGACTGGCCGAAGGGCTCCTTGAGCCCGTTGGCATCTAGCCGGAATGACCGGCCGGTTTCAATTCTGACTGGCTGATACATAATCAGCCGGTCGGAATTGAACCTGATGATGGGGGGGGCGGAAAGCCTCTGATCAAGCCTCTGATCAAAGGTCAAAGGCTTTCCAACCTCCATCGTAATCGGCCCCTTAATATTAACTTACCTTCTCTTCTACTGTTTTTCACATTTATTATTTGTTGCACCCATTTGGGAAAAATGCTACGATAGTAACCAGCTCTTTATTTGAACGAAAACATAAAAAGTTATTTTATTTATTTTCTTCAAATTACAGTTCAACCAGACCAATAATAGAAAAATATACAACACACACAACAGTGCAGAAGGAAACATCCTGCCAGAAAAAAAAACCCCTATGGATTTTGGTGAGGGCTCCGATGAGCAATTACTAGATCTCTATGAATATTCAAATCACTCTTTACTGAAATATTTACTGTCTGGCACTCTAAACAGTACGTGGCTGTACTGCCATATGGCTCGACTACATGGCGGTCTTGCCTTAGAGCACTGGCCCCGCTGAACCAGGTACTGGAATGGATGGTGCTGCAGAGCCAGTAGATGTACCTGCAAGTTGAGTCTGGATAGAGCTACATTGTAGTCTTCAGCAGTTGGTACGGATTCAGCAGTTGGTACGGATTCAGCATCTTCAAGTTCTGCCAACTACGTATTTTGCGTTCAACCCAGGCCAAACGTGTTGAGTGCATAGCTTGAAGGTGCTTCTGCATGCCTGTAGTACCCAGAGAGTACAGCTAACCACTCCCACGCGAAAGCACCTTGTGACATAAGTTGTATGTAACATGCTGTGCATTCACCTTCTTTTCATCATCAGCAGGTAAAGTGAAAAACTGGCACACGACAGACTCCTTTAGGTGCCTTCTTTCCAACTACTGCTCCTCCTGGGAAATGGCCTCTTATTCCTCCTCTATTGCAGTCTCATAGTCACCAATAACCTCTCCTTGTTCTGTCATTTCTTCAGAAGATGTAAACCTCCCAAAGAATCCCCAAAACAAAGCAAATGCAGCTCCCAAAGTATTAAGCCACTGCTCCGAACAATAGCAGAACTGAATTAACCAACAATACATTGGAGCTTTCTATTGGCCCAATAGAAAAACCTTTTATTGGCTACCAGAAGCTGACTTACAATCGCGAAGTACCGCGGTACTACCAAGGTAGTATTGCGGTACCGGTGATAAGCACAAAACAACAACAACTCCTACAACTAAACACTTTCACAACAGACAACCCCCCCGCCCCCAAACAAATATGTTTTTATAGTTCTACTCACTTTTTCTGTTGTAGGTGTTTAGATTTACCATTTATGCCCATATTAAAGTAGGCTGCAATATTATAGCCCAATATTACTAAAATAAAGGAATAGCCAACAGTGTTTATAACATAAACTGTTTCTCATTTATTACTAAACATACTCCTGTTTTATCACTTTGAATTCAATACCAGTACATATATTTTTACACTTCAATTATTTATTGCTTTGAAGATAAAAAAAATACATTCCCCCAAACACCTTCGTCTTCTATTGCATCTACATAAACAATATGTAGTTTAAAAAAGAACACAATTTATACACAATACTTATTTACTTTTTCTTTACTAACACTTTAAATAAAATCCATTATATATTTTAAAGAGTAATTATTTTAAAAGGCCATGAACCCCCACCCCCCTTAAAACACCCAACCCAAAAGATTGCAATGGAGTTATGGTTAGGGCTTATTATAATATCCCTCTATCACAACTCACAGTTAAACTACACAAACATTAGAAATACAAAAGTTATAGTTATTGGTTCATATTTTTTCTTTCAACATTAATTCTTGTTCTTCTACAACACCTCACATCTATTCTAAACATGACTCATACAGGGAAGCAACTATAACTTGCCTATTTGATATCCATTGTTAATTGAATACAATAAGCATTTTCTCTGCCCCACCCAATAAAATACAACCTTTTTGCACTTATACCTACAGTACTATACATTATTTGAATCATACTTTCAAAATAGTTAATTTAAATGTGGCGAGTTATAGTTGCTTCATGGTATGAGTCATGTTGAGAATAGATGGGATGCTGTGGGGTGTTGCAGACGAACTAGATTTAACGTTGATAGATGAAATGGGGGCGTGGCCAAGCGGCTAAGATGGCAGATGTACCTTAACATCACTCCGTTATCTGTCCTTGTTATCCTGAGAATCCTCTCCTAAAGAGGCAGCATCCACACGCCACAAACGAGTGATCCTGCCCCCGCTGGCCTAGGGGTTGCACAGAGCTGAAAACAAGAGGATAAACAATGGCGACGGGGTGAGAAAGGCCAGATAAACCCCAGGCTGCATGGTGGTTGGCGCCTCCTACTTTCACGACCGCGCAACCGACACAGAGTCCTCAAAAGCTCTTAAGCCTCTGCGACTGGCCGCCGGCGCTTTAGCGGTGAGGGCCGGTACGAGACACCTTGCTGAGAAGGTGCCTACTGCGGAAAGGTGGTGCGGGAAAAGAGGTGGAGAAGGCCCAGGTGGCTGAAGCACCGGAGTGTGACGCAGTGCGAAGCAACACCCTGCAATAATGGTGAGACTCCCATCCGAGGGCGCGATGACCTGTACATGCCAGATCGAGTGATTCCGGGACGGTGAGCCGAAACCGCAGGGAAGGCGGGCGGTCCACCCTCTGTGGTTCTGCAAGGGGAACCTGCGGCGCAACCGAAGAACAGAAGGGAGGAAGAGAGAGGGAGGGGAAGTGCTGGAAAGGACCCGGGGGTCGTGTTGGGCCCAGGTCTGTCGGAGTGCAGACACCCGAGTAGGGCCTGCCCGCTTCCCCCCTTCCCGTTGCTGATGACAGACGCGAATGCCGGACGCGCCTGTGGACAGAGGCACCCATTCGCCCAGGCACTTTGAGTGCGGACTGGAAGAGGGGAGGCGCGTTCACCCCTCTCAAGAAAGACCGAGAGCTTCCACCAAGGCGCAGCCGGAGGTCTAAGTGCCCGCACGCTCGGCCCCAGTCACAGCGGCCGAGAAGATGCAAGCATGCTCGCCCGCACCCCCCAAAGTGCCCGAGCACATCTTCCCACTGCGACAAGAGGCTGAGGGCGCAAAGAACAAGAAAGAAGTCCCGAGAAGAGGTTACTGCAGCCAAGAGAGACCACACAGTGGGGGGAGAGACTGCTGAAATTAGCCCACTGGCAACACTAAGGAGAGGAGCGGCTCCACATTGGGCCTGCTCTCCTATTCTTCTTTTTCGCGAAAGTGTTCCCGTGTCAGAGCACACAAGGCGCGCTGTCGCACCTTGCCCGTTGCATTCGCGTCAAGAGGCCTGGCCCTGGATACTGCGGGAGACACTCCTACCCATCCGTTGCTGGTGCCCGTGGCCCCTGGCCGCCCCCTCCTCTAACCGGTGTCTAGAAGATACAGATTGGGACCCTGCAACACTACCACATGCTCCACCCCCCCAGGGCAGTGACTTTTAAATTGGGCAAATGCATGCCTACTACTCAACAACTGGTCCTGGGTCAGCTGCGGTCCAGTGGTCCCCAGGCACCCACTAGCCCAGACTTGGAGGGGTTGACACAAACCCAGGCCACAACACTGGAACAGACTCGCTCCTCCTTAGAGTCAAAGATAGACAGGGTGGCCACCGACTTCACGCAGCTACATGAGACCACAAGAAGCTAGCAGACAACGTACAGTCCCCTGAAACGGCGCTCATGGAGATTCGCCTTGCCACTAACCTGTATACAACCACAATGCTCAACCACATGACCAGGTACCAGGCCTTCGAGGGGAAGCTGGAAAGCGCTGAGGGACGATCCCGATGCAACAACGTACAAGTGGCGGGACTGCCGGAGGACGTTGAGGGCCGTGACCCGGTGTCCTATGTGGAATGGTGGCTGCAAGACCTTCTACCCGAAGGAGCGCTGTCTCCTCAGTTTGTTGTGAAACATGCACATAGGGTTCTGCCCGCAGGCCCTGCCCTCCCCCCCCCCCAAAGCACACACCACATGGAGCTGGCACATGGAGCTTCTTCTAGACCGCTCCTTCCCCCCACTGACATGCACATCAGCCTCCTCAAACGCGCTGGCCCTGAGTTTCTGGCACACACATTGGTAGATGTTTGGCGCGCCCATAACCCGGACGCCCGCGTGTTCTCCTTCTACTCCACAGTACACTACCTGCATGTACGACTGGACCGAATTATAAGTTCCCCCTCGCTGTTGCAGCTCATTAAAACCATTGACTACTGAGGTTGCACACATTCCGATCACAATTCCCATTTGCCGCAGCTGAGCTGGGACGCCGGCCCCCCCGTGGTCCCTACCTGGCGCCTCTATCCGGAAGCACTGGAGGACCCTGCATTTTTCGCCACACTGGAAACCGCGACAACACAATACTTTGAAAACAACGCTGGCTCCAGGCGCAGCGCATCTACTGAATGGGAGGCATTTAAGGTGGTAATCAGGGGGCGTAGTATGGGGCTGGACTGGGACATGCGCAAGCAACCTACCAGAGACAGAGATAATTGAACAGGACCTTCTACCCCACGAAACTCATCTGGCGCAAGGGCCGAGCGACCCACAGCAGCTGCGCAAAAAACAAAGCGAGCTCACAAGCCTGATAGAGTGGCTGCGATTTCTCAATTATAAGAAACGCTCAGTGCGCAGGCATGCGCTGTCAGCTGCGGCAAGAGCAACCCAGCAGGTGGCCCAACAATATACACTCAACATGAAATTCATGCAGAGATCACCAAACACTACACAGCTCTCTACGATGTTGCTACCTCGCTAAACTGAGACAAAGCAAGAACGTTTTTCTCCACAATACACCTGCCCACCATCACTCCAGAACAAAGCAAGGCGTGAACAGGAATAGATTAGGGAGGTTATAGCTGCACTATCAACAGGCAAAACCCCAGGCCCAGATGGGCTCTTGTCGGAGTTCCTTAAAGCACACGCTGCAACGCTGGCATCACGCCTCCAAGCGGTCTACGCCATGGCGATCGACGAGTCTGCCCTCCTGCGAACCCTCAACGAAGCACGGCTAGTGTTGTTACCCAAACCGGATAGAGATTCCATGGAACTGGGCTCATGTAGGCCTCTGGCTCTCTTAAATACTGATTATAAAAGTTTGACGAAGTTACTCGCGGACAGGTTGGCACCCCTGGTTCAGTCACTCGTGCATGATGACCAAAATGGGTTTGTCACAACACGCAGCACCTCTCTGAACCTCCGTCGGTTCTTTAGGATCGCTAAATATGCCCCGGAGCAATGGCCCCGGGCAGGGTGCCTGATACTAGACCTAGAGAAAGCATTCGACACCCTGGAGTGGGACTTCCTCTTCACGGTGCTGCCACTATATGGGTTCAGGGAGACTTTCATCAGGATGATTTGGCTACTATACAAAGACCAGTGGTGAGAGTGTAGAAAGGCCCGTACATGTCTGCCCCAGTCAAGATACGAAGAGGCACTAGGCAGGGATGTCCGCTATCCCCGCTGCTGTTTTCACTTGCTGTGGAGCCATTCCGGGCGAAGGGCGTAGGATGGGGGATTCCATTAGGCGATAGCAAACACATTATCTCACTATATGCAGATGATCTCCTCCTATACCGACGAGATGTACGTTCAATCCCAAGGAAGGTAGAACGCATAATTGGGGAGTTCGCTGCCATATCCAGGCTGGTCGTCAATGCATCCAAGTTTTGCCTCTACCCGTTTGGTGAGGCCTCTCCAGACCTGCACTAGATGCTCCAAGGCGCGGACATCAAGTGGCAGACGCAGACCTTTCGATACCTAGGGATCCGAATATACCATCGCCCAGAGGACCTGCTCGAAGGCAACCTAGGCAGGGCAATGACCTCGATCTGTTCACAGATCGCATTCTGGGGGATGCTTCCCCTAATAACCATGGGCCGCATGGCCCTAGTGAAGTTGGTGGTTCTGCCGCGACTCTTATGTTACTTTGCGAGTCTTCCATTATATCTCCTGCCAGCCTTTTCCAAAACCCTGGAGAAGATGGTGCAGGAACATAACTGGAGGGCCTTCCACAACAGAGTGGCTCTCCAGAAGCTTTACCTACCGCCGGACCAAGGGGGGCTAGCTCTGCCAAACCTAGAACATTACTACCTAGCTGTCCAGCTGCAATGGGTAGCCTATTGGCTCTCAGAGCAGTGCTTGTCAGACACCGCGACCGTCCTCCCGGCACAGGCCCACCAAGCCATACTTTCCCTATTCCACCTATGCAACAAGCGAAGGCTTCTGCCACAGCTGCTACTACATGTTGCATACAGATGCTACAGCAGATGCTTACTCCTGACACGCAGCGTTAAGCCGTATGCCCCGGCACTTCCACTGGTGTGCACACCTAAGAGGCATGGCCCAGTCACAATCCGTGAGGTACGAAACCTGACAGAGAATGGGTTGCAGGAGATAAGAGACCTATACGAGGAAGGGACCATAGCGTCCTTTGCCTCACTTGTTGATAACCTTGGGGTGGCTCCGGGGCAATTTCTCACACATTGAGCAATCATAGCTGCACTACACGAGCACTGAGGGAGGGGGGTACATGACAATAGAACTCCCAATGCACGTAACCATCCAATATCTGCATGTGAGGGGCCGGGGCAGACACCTCGTCAAGTGGATCACCGCCTCACTCATGTACCACACAGCGACACCTCTACTGTCCCTGCAGGCGTGCTGGGAGGGAGACTTGCAACGCACCTTTCCCGACGCTGAATGGAGCAGGGTACTGGAAGGGCCAGTAAATGTCCCACGAAACATGAGATTCCTCCTCATACAATATTTCATCACCCAGAGGGGGTACCTCACCCCAGCAAAAAGTTATAGAAATTATGATGGCGCTAATGCCGCCTGTCTACGCTGCCAGGCTGCAGGCGCAGATCTCTTGCACAAGATATGGAACTGCCCGAAATTGGGAGAATACTGGGAGTCAGTGGTTGCACAGACCGGTCCCTACCCCCGAACTGCGAGACCTGCATTTTGCACCGCTACACAAACACCAAGAGTCTGAGAGTCACGGGAAATGAGATAGAGGGTTTGGGGTCAGGCCATTGCTTAACACGGTCTAAGTATTAATATTGTCTGCAACAGGTCTTCGACAACAGACCTCTAAAAGCAGCCTGTAGCAGAGACTTAAAATGGGGCTAATAGTGCATAGTGCATTACAACTTTCACTAAAATTAGCTAAAAGGCCATAGGCTCTTAAAGGACACTAATTAAATATTACAGTTGATTCATGGTAAGATAAGCAAACTGAAACAGTGAAATCCTCAAACAATGTCAACTACAACCAAGCATTGTGCGCCACAGCTCCAAGCTGCACAGGAAAGAGCAAGTTGCCATGTCATGTCATGCCCAAACTCACAGTGCTTCTTCACCTTTTAGAGACTTTCCATATCGAGAAGGTGAGTAAGTGGAGCCAGCAAGAACAGAGAAGTGTGGGAAGGGATGGGGTGAGGTGAGGTGGGGTGGCTAGAAACCTAAAGTCAGAGCATAATTGCAGGAGAAAGCACCGTATCAGTGTGCTAGCAGGAGGAAGAAGTGAGTGAGTATAGGAGGAAGAAATGAGCGAGTAAGGGAGGAATAAGTGAGTAAGGGAGAAAGAAGTGAGTGAGTACGGGAGGCAGAGAGAGTTAGTGCACTAGGACTGGGATAAAAGGACCGTGTGAGTGCAGGAAAAGAGTGGAGGTAACGACTAGGTGCAGGAAGAAGTCGAGTGAACGAGAAGAAAGATAGTCTAAAAGCTTAAGGAAAGAGCGCATGCACAGGAAGGGCGATGGATAGGGCGAGGTCAAAGGAGAACGTGTAAGTGGATAATAGTTACTGTGAGTTCAGGAGAAAAGGTTTAGAATGACTTCATGAGTAGAGTGTAAGTGTAGGACGTGGAGAGAATGAGACCAGCAGTCAAGGAACTCCCATTCCCCAAAAGGCAGTTAAAGTTCAGTGAACTAAGGAGCCGATTAGGATGGGTATGGACTACATAAAAATGTTCTAAAAAGAGACTAACATACAAGCTCTATTTAATAAACACATTTTTACCATCACAAAATAAGGAATCATTATGTGATGAGAGTAGTTAAACCAGAGTGAACATACAGCAAGAGCAGCCGTTTTCAGGTATGTGTGGGAGTTTTTAGGTAAACAAACTGCCGACCCGAGAGCTACCCCCCGCCCCCAAGTAGTTATCCTGTGAATACACTGAAAGCAAAGACAATGGTGAACAAATCATCATATTCTGCTCATTCTAGAAAGCCTCACGGTACCTAGATGGAGCTCTTGACTAATTAGAGGTGCTATTTGTAGCCCAGTGATGAACAGTGAATCCATTTTTTGTTTTAGCTCATGCTACATTTTTCAGTTTTCTTAATTTGCACATTTGTCTGACTGCTGCCACAGGAGTGCCTTTAAGGACATTTATGATCCTTACATTGTCATCATATGGTGAACGAAAACCGTAATTTGATCTTGCCCTACCTTTGTCTTCAATGCGGCTTTGTCTTCTATGCTTGTACGTCTGTCTGTTTCTTAGGCATGGCCCCCTGGGAATACTGGCCCTGTGGGGTTGTAATGTGTGTATGCTGCTTCAACCTGTCACACCTGCTTTGGAGGGCGAGGAGAGCTGCCGGGGACGAGAGTGAGCGAAATACATGCATAGTCTTTAGTGGCCAAGCCTCTCACGCAACCTTTTATTTCGAAATGAAGCCGGAGCCACGCGCCACAATGACATCAATGAAAAAGTGAATTTATCAATAGGGTGGACCACCATCACGGGTCAGTGGTGCCAGGCTGTTTTAGCTACATACTGCCTCTGCAAGGTGTCAGGACGGTTGGTTGCGATTTATGAAATGAGGACTATGAAAATCCTGCCTGTAGGAGGCTGGCTTAGTGTATGGTGCTTACTTATGTAAGTGTAGCACCCTGCACGAATCCAGACAACCCTTATGGTGATTTTAGTGGTCTCAGACAACCTTAGAAAGCTCTAAGTGGTAGCCTTGGACAGCAGCCTTCAGGCTTAGTCCAGAAGGAGTGTAAAGCAGCTTGGTTTATCAGCACTTAATCTTATGGTATGGGTTAAGTGAAAAAGAACCGCACAGTGTAGTTATAAAAAAATATGTATTAATTATCAACACTCATTAACACAATACAGTATCTCCTACCCGGAGATATATGCACAATACACACAATACTTGTCAATAGATTAAGCGAGAACCAGAAATACACAGTGGTCCCCACAGGGAGACCAAGAGTAGGAACATGACTGCATAAAAAATACAAGTCAATGGGTCCATTCAAGTCAATGGGTAAGACGCGGTTGCAATTTTAAAGACTGAGGACCCTTCCCAGAGGACCCTGAAAAAACCCTGTGGAAGACGGAAGGTTGGAGAGCCACTCCACCTGTAGATTTCCCAGGAACCAGGATACCTGCACCAGGGAGGCTGGGAACATAGGTGTAGAGTGGCGACAGACACCGCCGTAGACCACAATGGAGGAGTTCAGAAAGATGCCGCTGATGAAGGTAAAAAAAAGAGTCCGGTGGAACCCAAAGGTGGATTGAATGTGAGAGGTACCTGCAAGCAGAGAGGACAGAGTCTATGCCACTCAGGAGTGACCAGGAGGCACGGAAGACAAATGCCCACCAATGTCGGAGATGCAGGAGAGTTGACGGTGCCCTTGAAGTTGCAGCTGTACGGACCAGGTGATGCAGAGGAAGACCGGGAGCCATGCACAAGCTGTCCCACGCCAGATTTAAACAGCCAAGGGATCAGTGTCCAGCAGGGTCACCAACAAGCCTTGGGAACGGCAACCATTGTAGTTGTAGAAAAAGGTGCAGTGTCAGGACCAGCGAGGTTCAAGTACCTCACCATGAGCAGGTAAGTCAGAGTAGGCCCAGAGCAAGCAGGGGGGCCCACTGATGCCAAAGAAGACCCTCAAGAAGACCCACGGGCCGGAGACACAGGAGTCGCAAGAGGACCTCGAGCAGCTCACCAACGGATGAAGGCCCACGGCGGCAAGGATGCGGTGTAGGCGAAGATCTTCGCTGTAAAAGACACTTGAGGCTAGAGCTTCTTGGAGCCCAAAGATCTCTGGAGGAGTGTCAACAAGCCTTGGCAAGAGCAAGTTGACGCTGTGCACAGGGGTTCTGTTCCAGCGGTTCCGACGAGGGTTACTGGCCTTAAACTTGGTAAGCAGACACTGCAGGCCTCGAGGGAGTTGCAGAACAACCACCTGTGTTGCTGAGCCTTTCGGAGTCCGTTGGAGCCCAGGATCAGCAGGCCGGTCAACTGTGTTGAGGTGCCTGCAGATGCAGGGGAGGGACTACTTCACTCCAAGGGAGATTCCTTCGGGTGTCTTGGATGTCCACAGGTCCTGTGAAGAACCTGTATGGAGCACAGGCACAGACTTTGCAGCAGACTTGCAGGACGACAAGACCAGGAGCAGCAGGAGTCTTACCAGTTGCAGTCTCTGTTCCCAAAGCGAAGTCCAGACGGTTGAAGTAGAAGTGATATTTGATCTGAATCTTCTCCCACAACTAATCTAGGGACCCACCCACAGGTAATCCCTTAAGTACCCTAAGGAAAGGGTTGGAAAGACTCAGGGGTCCCTCCCACAGGAGGGGCTGGACAGTGGGGAGGATACTACCATGTCCTTTGTCCAGTTTCACGCCAGATCGAGAGCCAACGGCTCCCTAAACTGGTTTGAGCTGGAGTATGCAAGGAGAGCACCAAATGTGCCCTTCAAGCAGTCTCAGTGGCTCTGGCAGGCGCCCCCAACCTGTCCCAATACACCGAGTCCTGTCTGGGAGGTGGTCACACCTCCCTGTGAAAGGAAACCTATTGTCCGGCCTTCCCCTGCTCAAGCTTAGCTCAGCAGCAGGAAGGAAGAATCGTGTCTCTGGTCAGCAGCAGCAATAAATTGCTGACCGGATATAGAAGACTGGTATCGGGAGCACTGAGGGCCTCCCGGAGGAGCTTTACAGTGCATGGAATCATACCTTACACACCGTCTGATACCAAACATGACAGGGTTCATTACAGCCAGTCTAGAGATTGCCATCGTGTAATGACGCATGGCCACGCTATGTATCGTAATGGCTGATGCACTTACAACCTGGGAGAATAGACTCTCAAGGTTGTAGGGGTGTCCTGCTCATGCAGGGACACCCTCACACTTGGAACCAAGCACCCTGCCTTCAGGATTGAAAGGCCTGCCTTAGGGATGACATATAGGTTTTAAGTGCAATGACCTCAGATATAAGGAAACCTATATCAGTCTGTCATAAGTGGTGCTAGCCCCCGCTTACACAGGCTGCAAGGGCAGGTCTATAGTCCTGTGTGAAAGTGCACCTGCATGAGCAGGGCCCCTCTACAAACCCCAGAGTCAGTTCTCTAGGCTTTGTAAGTGTGGTCAGCCATTTAATACATATAGTGGACATCAAGTCAAATACAAGATGTCCAACTATATATTGGCTGCGCCACAACTGGTAATGTTTGGTATCCAACATGTTGGAATCCTACCTCACAGATTCCAGTGTTACATGTAGGATCACTTGCACTGGGGGGGCTCCCCTAGGGTGCCCCTCTGTATTTCCGGTACCAGCCTTCTAGGGTCTCAAAGCAAGCTAGTGCTGCTGCCGACCACAGACACATTTCTACCCTCCTACTACTGAGCTGAGCTTGCGCAGGGGGAGGCAGAACAATAGGGTTCCTGTCACTGGGAGGTGTGACCACCTCCCAGACAGGACTTTGTGTATTGGGCTGGGTGGGGGCTCTTGCCCTCCTTGTATACTCTAGTTTGAGCCAGTTCAGGGAGCCGTTGGCTCTCCCTCTGGCATGAAAACTGGACAAAGGACATGGGAGTCTCCTCTGTCCAGCCCATCCTCTGGAAGGGATCCTTGAATCGTCCCAACCCTTTGCTTAAATGGCTTAACTGTGGGTGGCTCTTCAGATTCGTCGTGGGACAAGATTCAAACTCGAAACCACTTCGAGTTCAACCGGCTAGGCACCTTGTACTTCGCTGGACTTCGCCTGAAACTGCACCAAGGAACACTCCTGCTGCTCCTGGTCTCGCTGTTCTGCAAGTCTTCTTCATCGTCTGTGCCTGTGCTTCACCCAGGATCCTCTCCAGTCCTGTGGGCATCAAAGACACCCGAAGAAATCTACCTTGGAGTGAAGGAGCATCTGCAGGTACTGCAACAAAGCTGACCGGTCTGCTGCTCCTGGCGTCCCACGGACTAAGAAAGGCTTAGCAACACAGGGGGTGGTTCTGCAACTCCCTCGAGGCCTGACCTGTCCTCTCAGCAAATTCGAGGCCATTATCCCTCGTCGGAACCGCTGGAACAGAATCCCTGTACACTACGTTGACTTGTCGCTGCCAAGGCTTGTTGGCTCTGTCCTCCAGAGCTTTTCGGGCTACCAGAAGCTCCAGCTTCCAGCAACTCTTCCTACCAAGGTCTTCATCCTCACTGCATCCTCTGCACCGTGGGCCTACATCTTTGGTGAGCTGCTCGAGGTCGACTTGTGACTCCTGAGCCTTTGACCTGTGGATCCTCTTGATGATCTTCTTTGGCTTCAGTGGACTCCCGTGCTTGCTCATGCCTGCTCTGTCTCTCCTGCACTTGGTGAGCCCCTTGGACCTTGCTAGTCCCAAAGCTACACCTTCTTCGTTTACCATGTCCGTTGCAGCTGCCAAGGCTAGTTGGTGCTCCCGCCAGACACTGATCCCCTGGTTCTTTACTCCCCACGTGGGACAGCGCGTGAACGTCTCCTGGTCTTCCACAGCGTCGCCTGGTCCTCACAGCTGTAGCAAGGTCACCGTCATCACTCCTGCATCTTCTGTCATTGGTGGTTATTGGTCCTTCCATGCCTCCTGGTCACTTCCAAGCTGCATAGACTTTGGCATCTCTGCATGCAGGTACTTCTCTTCAAGAATCCATCCTTGAATTCCAGCGGACTCCTTCACCTTCTTCGCCAGAAGCATCTTTTCTGAAGTCCACCATTGTAGTCTATGGCGGTTTCCGACCTCACTTCGCACCTATGCACCCGGCTTCCGTGGTGTAGGTATCCATGGATGAGGGGACTCTCCAACCTTCTGTCTTCCACAGGGTTTATTCAGGGTCCACTGGAAGGGTCCTTCTTAAAACTGCAACTGCGACTTTACCAAAGATTTGCATTGAGTAGGCAGGTGTGTTTCCACTCTGCACACAGCCTCCGTGAGGTTCCTGGGTACTAACCTTGCGTGGTTCCTTTTGTCCCCAGCTCTTCTGAGTCTTTTGGTCCAAGTCCCAACTTCGGTCACAGTTCACATTCCACTTCTTTAGTATATGGTTTGGTCTCCCCTGACAACCACCGTTGTTGTACTTACTTACTTGTTTACATATTAAATATTGTGTGTACTGTGTTGACATCTCTGGGTAGGAGATATATCAATGACTTAGTGAGTATGTATAATATACTTATTTTTCTAGATACACTGTGTGGTTCTTTTTCACAACCTACACTATATGATTATTTCTGGTAAAACAAGCTGCTTTACACTCCTTCTGGACTAAGCCTGAAAGCTGCTCTCCACAGTTACCTCTTAGGGAGCTTTCTATGGTGTTCTAAGACCACTAAAAACACCATAAGGGTTGTCTCGATTAGTACAAGGTGCTTCCCTTAAATAAGTGTGCACCATATACTAAGCCAGGTTCCTACAATGACATTCTTGTGTTTGGAGTAAATATGAATGAACATGATCTGGCTTTGAAAACAGTGTTGGAAATTGTTCCAAAAAGTGGTTTGACAATCGAGAGAAAAATGTAAGATTAGAGTGAGTAGTGAGGAATATCTGGGGCACTGGATTGATGAAAAGGGAATTTCTCCTAGGATGAATTTGGTTTTTGTCGTAGAAGAAGCTTCTTCTCCAGCAAGCAATGATCAGTTGAGATCATTTTTGGGTCTGGAAGACTACTATTCACAGCTCGTTCCCATGTTGAGCTAAAAAGGAGCATTGCATCTGCACTGGCACTTAAACCATTTGACACCAATGATGCCCCTATTATCAACACTAAGTCAAGATCAGTGGGGCTGGGTGCTGTGTTACTGCAAAAGAGAAATGGTAAAGAGGTTACGATTGCCTATTCATCCAGGCCTTTGAAGGATGCAGAGAAAAATTACTCCACCATTGAGAGATGTGTTGGCGGCTTGGTGGGGTGTGAGCCATTTCAGAAAGTTTTTGGGGGAACAGAGCTCACGATTCGCACGGACCACCGCCCCTTGGTGGATGTCTTTTTGCCAGAGGAGGATGAAGAGACACTGCTAGAATAGCACATCGGATGATGATGATCTTGGAATACAACTATCAGATGGAGTTTGTACCTGGAAAGAGGAATGTTTTGGCTTATTGTTTGTTCAGGTTGCCGGTTAGTGAGCATTTGAATGTGGGGGAGGAGCAGGAGTGCTTGGTAGCCAATGTGAATGTGGTCACGGAGGGCAGAATATCTCATGAGGAATGAATGGGTCCTGCCAAGGATGATGTGGCATTCTAAGAAGTGGAAAAGTATCTTCAAGAATGTTGGCCAGTGAAAGGGAAGATCTCCGAGAATGCGGAGTGTTTCTGCAGAGTGAGTGCGGAGCTATCAACTTGTTGGTGGTGCTATTGCTGTGGAGAGAACGTGTGATGAAGCTGGCTCATGAAGGGCACATTGGTAGAAGTGCCACCAAAAGGCGCGTTAAAGCGGAGTACTGGTGGCCTGGATTTGACTGTGAGGTGGAGAGGAACATCCGAGATTATGCATCTTGTGTGTGGAGCGACAAATCTCAGAAAACAATGAAGTAACCTCCTGTGGTTACTAACAAATTGGATAGTCCGTGGAAGATGATGGCGACTGATGTCAAAGGGCAATTGTATGTTTTAAGAAAATGTCCAAAGTATGCCAGCGTAGTAGTGGAATATTTCTCACGCTGGCCAGAGGTGCAATTCAGAGCAAATCACCAACGAGATTGTGATTGATTTTTTGAGGGAACGGTTAAGAGAGAGAGAGAAGGTTTACCAGAAACCATTGTTTCTGAAAATGGTGTCCAATTTATTTCCGAAATCATGAGAGATTTTAAGTAAGTACGATGCGGTGCACATTTGACCATCGGTGAATTACCCCCAAAGTAATGGTGTGGTGGTGAGTTGGAGCTGAATGCTGAAAGAAGGTTTGCAGTTGGCTTTAATTGGTGGGGTGAAATGAAAAAGGGCAGTGCGAAAATTTATTTGGTTGTATTGCACTACACCTCATTATGCAACTGGGAAAACTCCTATTGAAGTGATGAGAGGTGGCAAATACCAGCCATGGTTGTCTGAAGAAGTGGAAATAAGGAAAGATGTTTTGGAGAGTGCTGTGGGGAAAAAGGATGATTATGAGGTTGGAGATTGGTTTTGTGTGTTAAAAGGATACAGGGTGAACAAGTGTGAACCCAAGTTATCTCTTCCTCTACAAGTAAGAAGGGTGAATAAATACACACTTTCATTAAGTGATGTCAATGCGTGGAATTGCAAGAAAGTCCTGTGTGGATCTGAACAAGGGGAAGTTATAAAGCAAGAATGTAAAGCAAAGGGGATTAATGAAGATGGGAGCACATCTAGGGTTCTTTGTGATCGGAAGGAGCTCAAGATTCTGAGGGAATTTGATGAGTTATATTGCATTGGAGTAACTCCTTAGTTCACCACATGCAAGAATTTTGTTTTGTGTTTTTGTTTTGTTAGGGGTATTTCATATTTCTCTTGCTTTTCAGATATGCCCTTAGTTTGTATCTTTATGTTCTGCACATGCTAATGTAACATTTCCCTGCTGAAGTTAAAGGAGGGAGGTGGGTTGCATCTTATGTACTAAAGAAGGTTGGGGTAGTGTGGTTCTCGAATGAGTGTGAAGGCAGTTGCAGGAAGTCTCCCTCCCGGTTGGATGTAACCTAATAAATCTCTTACATAACTGAAGGTTTCTAAGGGCTTCTTTTCATCATTCTGCCTCGGGCTATACTGGTTGTTAAAGGCCCTCACCCTCATTTTAGGCCCTCCACAGCGGGCTATAATACATGAATGTGCACTACACATAAGGTAAATGCTGTTAATAACCACTGTTAAGTGTGTAGAAGTGCCACGATTCAAGAGAGGCAAAGTCTTGAGTGGGTCAAGATGCCTCTCCCATGTCTCAACATTGCTAATAAACAGGATATTTCACAGTACAAATCTGTATGCATGGTAAACGCCCTGCCATATTTCAAGAGCATGTGTTTTAAAAAGAAAAAGCTGTTATTTCACCAAAACAAGCGTTAAAGTGGTTAAATTAGTGCTTTAAGTTAAAAATCACACTGAAAAGGACTTCGGAGTACTGGAGGTGTTTTTATCCACTCTAAAGTAATTATGACATGCAATATGTGAGGCAATAAACAGTGTTTTTCATTTCAGTTTCATTGTACTGTTTTATCATACGACCTTTGCACTGTAGAAATAAGTGTGAATGTGTTTTTATTAGGACGGTTTATTGGGCCAGGTTTATTTACGCTCCGAAAGCATATTTGTATCTAATTATTTCTATCAATCTCTCCAATTTCTCTATCCACTCTTCCTTCAGTCCATCCATTCCTAGGTATCTGCATACAAAACGTATGTGAAAGAGATTTAAGTTGGGTCACTGAACATAACTTTGGTAAATAGCATATACCCCGGACCTCTTAGAGTTGCATTTCTGGAACTGGATCATACCCTATATCATCACTGCTTCACATCACTGGACTAAGCAAGGAAATTATGGTCTGATTCTTCATACCAACCAGTATTTACAAATAATGAAAATAAATGAACAGCTGGTATAAGCTATATATGCAGATATACTAACAGGAATATGCTATATACTACCATTTTGAGGGAGGGGCATCATAACCAACTCAAGCCTTTGCCTATTGTGAATCATGACTCTTTCTCACACTCAACAGGACAAATGCTCCATCTTCCAATGGGTTTCGTTTAAATTTTCTATTTTGAGCTCAGATAGTTCATGAGCTGGAGTTTAAGAGCGATTCTTGAATTAAGTGTCTTGATATACAAAAGCATTTCTTAATACTTTACAAAAAGGCTTCGAAGTACTAAATGGATTCACACCAAACCAAGCACAGGTACACCGCTAAATAAAGTTTTTGTTATATGCCAAGTTTGATTAAATTCTCTGCAAAAGTTTCTGGTGATGTCTAGTTCCCTATGGAAACTAACATTGAAAATTGATCTGATTGATTGATTTGAGTTTTTATAAAGCACGGTCAAATACCTTGAGGCGTCTTGGAGCAAAATAATCAGGTTAAGAGCGTAACCATAGCTGTTATTGCCAGAAAAGCTATGTTTTAAGGACTTTCAAAATCTAATAAGGGAGGGAGCTGTTTTTATTTCAAGAGGGAGCAAGTTTAAATTCTGTGTGGTACACACCACAAAGCTACTTCCTCCCCAGGAATAAACTTTAAGGGGGGGGGGAAAGACTACCAGGTTATTGGCTGACCCAGAGCGAAGAGTCCTCTCTGGGATATACCTTCAGAGTTTCTCTCTCAGATAGGTTAAAGCTCTTCGTATGTGATGCAAACGGCCTTGAACGCTATACGCTTCTGTACGGGAAGCCAATGTAAACTAGTGATGACCTGTGAAGCAGACTGGAATTTAGGGATTTTTATCACATCCTTGCGGGTGAGTTCAGAAGAATCTGGAGTTTCTTCAAGTAGACGTTCGGGAGATTTTGATATAGGCGGTTACAATAATCCACTCTAGACAATACAAGGGGCAAAACAATGTTAAAATGAAGGCAGTCACATAGACAGGTCATGTAGAAATAGGTTAGGGATTTATTCTTCAGGTTACAGCTTCAGTTATAGGTTACAGGATGATGGTAGGATCCATATAATGCCCCACCAGGAGCAGCCTCCTTGCTGATCAGCCCATCCACTCCAACTGATCCTTCTTGAAGCACAAACACTCTCAACATTCCAATAACCTCACCATTGGCTGAGCAACAAGGCAGAGAACAACAATGGGGAGGATACATTAACCCAACAAGTAGATTACAACAAACAACTGTCTTCAACAGGTTAGGCAGAAGGAACTGTGCTATTTTCCTAATAACGCGGAACATATGAAGGGGGTGGAGATCACCTTATTAACTTGTTCCTTATAGGGAGGTCTGTCATCGATCAGTATTCCCAGATTTTTAACTGGCAATGGGAACGATCCTAGTTCATCTGATCAATCTTTTGACCCCAGGTTTAGGTTTTCCCCAGGAGGATCTGCATGAAACCTGGCATGTCAAAACGCTGTCATTTAGGTTACTTGATTGGAAGGTTGTGTGCATATTAACCACAAGCCGGTTTCATCTGCAACAAAGTCCTAACCATAATTACGCAGTAGCTATCATCACTTATTTTAAACATCAGGACTGCAGTAGAAAAACACAAAATAGATGTCTATAGACCAGGCAACTCTCAACATGCGACCTCTGGCAGTGTGATCTCTATGAGCACCGTCACTACCCGGGGAGGCCATAGGTATACACTATTTACTCGAAATGTTCAGTCCATAGTTCACATATGAATCCCATGCAATGTACGATTTCCATGTCAAAATGCTTACACTCCAGACCATATAAATTACAAAATAGTAAACGTCCACTTGATGCAAGAACATGAGTGATGAACAGAACTTGAGATTGTCGCTGTGATGAGTTTTTTTTGCAGAGTGTTTCTTTGCTCTGTGTTCTGATCTTTAGCATTTTTGTGTTTTGTATTGTTTTGGTGTCACAGTATGCTGTTGGTATTTTACTGCATTGTGTTTGTGGAGGGGTGGGTGTTAACCTGCATTTTGTTTTATTGTGAAGCGGTTCAGAGTGATTTTCATGCTATTGTCTTGCTAAATAGTGTTACGATTTTGTATAGTCATGTCGTAATGTGCTATTGTAATGTGCTATTGTGGTGTGCTATTTGTGGTGTGCTATTTGTGGTGTTTGCGTTTTATGTCACTGGGTTGTGCTGTTTTTACTGGAGCATTTTGCTGTTATATTCTACTCTACTGTTATGTTGTTGCAGTTTTAGTTGAAGCAATTTTGTGTGCTGTTTTACTAAGTTGTTGTGATGTTTAATTGAGTTATGACAAGGTGTTTAGTTGTGTTAATTGTGTTACTGTATGGTGTTGTGTGGCACGGACTTGCCATATTTAAGTGTGGTTTTATTTTACTGCTGTTATAGTGGATTGGTGTTGATGTTGTTTCAGTTTGTGCTATGGTTCGATGCCATGCCTTCTATTTTAACAAAAAAAGTTATGTCTTTAGTGACATATTGTGCAGTACTACTGACCGACATGGGCATGAACCAATCTAGGACCAAGGAAATTCCCAACAGAAATGCGCACATACATATATATACACACACACACACAATATATATGATAACATGTTACGTTAAAACTATTTATAGAGCGCACATACACCATATGGTTTCTTGGCACTGGATACAGGGAAGGCCATGCAGCTCATTGATTCAATCATATGCTTGGGAGAACAACCATGTTCTCAAGAGTTGTCTGATTCGAAAATGGCAAAATGATGATCTGATATTTGGAGGGAGAGAGTTCCGGAGACAAGGGGTCAGAACAGAGAATCTAGCTCCACCTAGCCTGTTATTTTTAAAAGGGGGGATGACCAGGAGTTCGAGGTATGAAGATGTCCGGTTCTGAACGGGGATATACCTATGGATGCGTGTAGAATTGAATTCAGGGCAGGTGCTGTGCAGGGATTTGAAGATAAAACATCCGATCTTAAATGCCGTGTGTTGTTTCACCGGTAACCAGTGCAGTTTACTCATCAAGGGAGTGACGTGACCCCTTCTAGGCTGTTGATAGAACAGTCTGGCTGCCTGCTTTTGTACCAGTTGCAAACCTTTAGTTAGGTATTCCGGGAGGTTGAAATAAACAGTGTTTGCATAGTTAATGTGGGAAATGGCTAGTGAAAGAACAACCTGAACGAGGGCTTCAAAGGTAAGGAATGTATCAATTTTCCTGATCTTCCAAAGATGGAAGAAACGGTTGGATACTACAGACCCAATCTGAGGCTTCATAGAGAAATTGTTCTCAATAATAACTCCAAGGCGCTTCGCTGAGGTGGGCAGGTCAGCAGGCAAAAAATTGGAGCTCCATGGGATTTGAGAGACTCCGACCAGGACAAGTTCTGCCTTGTCTGGATTTAGTTTTAAATGATTCCTACTCATCAAGTTGCAGATAAATAGCATAGCTGTTTGGAAATTCGAAATGGAGTCCGGAGTATTATTGATTGTAAAGATTAATTGCATATCATCAGCATAGTTGAAGGTGCACACGTTTATTTTCCTCAGGTACTGTACCAGAATATACAAATTGAACTGGTGTGGGGACAGAGATGATCCCTGAGGCACACCACAGGTCAAATTGACTTTGGGAGACCTGTATTGAGAGAGTCGATCCGACTGCGAGCATCTGTCCAGTAAGGACGCAAACCATTCAAGTGTTGATCTCTGGACACCCGGGGCCCTGACACGATCCACCAGGAGTTCATGGTCGGCCGTGTCAAAGGCCGCGGAGAGATCAAGTAGCACTAGTGCCTGTGTAGTGCCTCTGTCAGCATTCTTCCTCATTTCGTCCAGCACAGTCAGAACTACTGCCTCAGCGTAATAAGAGGGACGGAAGAAAGCTTGATGAGAGTTGAGGAATTGAGATCGCTCAACAAAGGAACAGAGGCAGTTAGCGACATAAGCTTCCAACACTTTGCCCAGGAAGGGGAGCAATGACCAGGGTCGATAATTAGTAAGTACAAGCGGATCTGCACCAGTTTTCTTAATTAGTGGAACTACTGTTGCATCTTTAAAGACTCTAGGAACAGAGCCATGTGTTAATGAGTCATTGAGTAAAGAGAGAGCAGGATCAGGGAGTGTGTGAAATGCTTCCTTCAGGATTTGAGGAGGGACAGCTATCAGAGGGGGAGCCAGATTTAACTTTAGTAAACAGGTTAAGAAAAAGTTCCAAGAAATCTTCTGCTGTGAACTGGCATATTTGGCATCGGTAAGCCCACTGGAGGGTGCTGATCTTAAGAAATAATAATGTTGGGATTAGCAAACCCACTGAAGGGGTGTATTATTTGTTATGGGACTATGTTTACCAAGATACAACTCACCTCACTGGAGGCCCACACAGGGCGGAAAATTTATTTTATGAGATTATAAATGCCTGGTGACACTCTTTGCTGAACTCTCTCACGTTGGCCAGTGAACAAGGGCTAGGAAACCTGAAACGAGTTTGGCCTGATTCTTCTGGTGCCATTTCTCCTGGTTTACTGCAGAAATTAATGAATATAATCCTGCTGATGAGCGAGTCTTCGCTCGAGGGAGAAATGTATTTGATATACATCTCTCTAGAGTCCTCGTTTACTACCAATCTCCTCCTGGAGATAAAAACGAGCGTAGACTCTGCTTGCGTGCAAAATTAGTTTTATTTATTTCACATTGAGTCCGCCATGACGCGTTTCAGCCGATGACCGGCCTTGATCACATGACATCAATAAGACTGCTACACCAATTTAAAGTGCCAGTGCTCGCAACCAAAATGATAGGCATAGACAACATACTTGTTCATGGTTCCAATTAACTGCTTCAATGCGTTATAATATTAAATAAATCCATGCATACAATGTGATAACAATAATGAAATAATTGCTGCCATGGTTAGTATGTTTGTAACAATATGAACCAGGTATAATACCTTAACTATTATGGATTTAATGCCAGGATGAACCATTACGGTTCTCATATCCCTATGCCTTAGATTGACTGCATCTTATTGTGCCCTCCCCTATAATTGAAATATCCTCACTGTTTGCACAAGTATTCAACATTTATGCCCATGAGTAAAATAGTTTACCCCGTTCATTCAGTTCTGCCCCCTAAGGGTTGTTCAAAGTATGAATAATGTTGCCATCAATAATCCTACAGGAACATGTTCATTGTAAAGACTATACTAATCCATGTGCAAATTTAGCAAATACTGACAAAGTGCTAAATAAATAATTCCCTAAAATGTGCAAAATAATCCTAAAGTACAATGTGCCGAGTGCTACTTGTTGCCGGTAGCATTATATATAGAACTAAATGTTACCAAATGCTCAGCCGGTAATAAGACCTAGAGGTGCAAATAACAAGTGACTGGAAGGCTCTACATACTGTCAGCGGCAAACTTATTGACATAATGTATTAATGCCGCCCAATTAAGTATGATTAAAGTGCAGATGATGTGGGTCAGATTCCAGGATCAATCCACAGACATATCATAAATATTGAATTTGCAGCTGATTATATATATATATATAAAGTAAATTTGAGGCTGACTACAGGGACCAGAATGCTTCACACCACAGTCCACCGCGGCGCCCACTAGAGGGAAATCACTGTGAATATAAAAAAAGCAATTACCTGTTTTCTGTGTCTACAGCCCCTAGATGCCTGAAGCTCCTCCTCTGAAGAAGGCCAAAGGCTGGCTGAAATGCATTAGGACTACCGGAGCTTGTGAAACTGCTGCAAATAAATTCTGAAAACTACCGCGATGTGTGCGGCTCATTCTTTCCCATGGGGAGAGGTTGGATGTGATATATATATATATATATATATATATATATATATTATCTACTGGCGGTCGCCAGTAGATAGTTATAGTTAGGACCACGTTTCCATAGGAAATCCGCAACATTCTATTTGGAATAACTTTGGCGCCGGTCGACGAATCCTCGCGAAATTTTCAAAACTAATGGGGCGCTACGCTCCGCTCCTACCCTGAAAGTCTCGGGGGGATTCGTCAAGCGGGGGCTGAGAAAAAAGGGGGGTCCCAAAACGCGTTTTTCCCATGCATATTTCCATAGGACCTTTAGACACAGCTACAGCCCGAACGGCTGAACAGAGTTACTTGAAATTTGGCAGAGAGGTAGTCCTCAGGTCAAGGAAGTGCCTTTTGTAGGTCTGGTGTAAATCTGTTCAGTAGTTCCTGAGAAGATAGCATTTAAATCAATATATATATCTGAGCCAGCTTACGGTGCGCTTACGGTAAGCTTACCGTACGCGTACGGTGACGTGCGCGATTCTGATTGGCTGTTAGATCTTAGTAAACATTCGAATCGTTCGAAACCAGGAAGCGGCGGCCGTCATTTTCTCTCTCGCACTCTTAAGGGATGAGGAAAAACAAAGGCAAAAAACATGTAATGGGACCGTTTAGACTGCTCCTAACCACCTAGCCTTGATTAATGTGTCCCCACAGTTCCCCCAAGGGCAAAAATTCATTTTTTTATTTTTACGAAAAATCGCCGATTAAGCTTACCGTACGCGTACTGTAAAAAACAAAACAAAAAAAAACAAAATTATCCTCACTCTCCCCACCCCGTGTGCAAACGGTGCCCGAAGGGCACCATTTGTGCACGGCATATAATAGCAATATCAGTAGAAAATGTAAAAGCTTACCTTTCACATCGAAGCGCATAATATGTCCTCCATGTGCGCACGGTGCGCGAAGCGCATCGTGCGTACATGGCCCATCCACGGCACTAACTGCGTAAAGTGGGCGCGCGGTGTGCGCGCACAGTGCGCGCACGGAACGAACTGCGTTAAGTGGGCGCGCACGCCACGAATGGCATAAAGTAACTTAGCATTTAAAAAAACGTACAAATTCACTGAAAAAACCATAGGTTTCACACACGTTATAGTTAGGAATTAGCATTTAAAAAACCTTGCAAATTCAGTGAAAAAACCAAATCCTCTGCTGATGACATATGTGTCTTTATGAAAAAAAAATATTTGTAATATATGTATAGCTAAAATTTAATGGAAGAAGACATGGGCAAATAAGTATCTAAATACAGTATTAGCATCAGCAGAGGATTGCGGTCGCGTGAGTTATAGTTACCTGCACTAACTATAACGGGGGAATTTCATTGGTTTTTTATCAGTAAAATGTCCAGCTAACTATAACATGTGTGAAACCTATGGTTTTTTCACTGAATATATATATATATATATATATATATATATATATCCAACAAGGTGACCCTTAACTCCAACTGCGGTCACAAATCGAGGCGCACTCTGGCACTGGTGTTTATTTAATTTTACTAATGCACACGAACACGGACAGACGCGTTTCGGCATAACGCCTTCCTCAATGTCAAAGTCCGATTTTCAACTACTTCCATATATACATCAAACACATTTTTTTCTCCAAGACAGTCGAGATCAAAAGAGGACTGGTAGTGCCTTACTGCTATGGTTTTGGCGGCCATGATGTAGTGTCCAAAGCAATGCAAAAAGTATATATTAATGCAAACGCCAAATTAAATTAAATCCAACATGTAGTGCATTGGTTCCAGAGGTCAAAGTAAGCAATTAATTCATTGTACTTCATTACATCACAAAATGTATACAATCTTGATTCCTAACATCACAATTATTATATTTAGGATTGCGAATTTAATGCACAGTGCATAACCATACTTAATCTTAAATGGACCCCACATGTCAAAACTTAATTAAGCCCTGAATGGGCTAGGATCCACCTTATACAGAAGATCATTGCCATTCTCCTTGATCTATAAGAACTCATAATTGTGCCCTGGATGGGCAAAATCAATCATTTACATGAAATCATTTTCATCCTCCTCTTAACTGTTCATTAGTTTATGTGGACCCATAATTCTTCCTCATTATTTAGTCCTAATGGGGCTTTAGTTTGCATCTCCACAATATATCGTGATTCCAATTTTCTCAGGTTTCTAGTTCTATTTCCCCCTCTTTCAGTTCTTGGAATGCGGTCTAGACAAAAGAATCTAAGTAAATTGGCATTTGATTCGTGTCTTTCTCCAAAATGCCGTGCAACAGGATATGCTGCATCTCGATTTTTGATAGCACACATGTGCTCCAAGATTCTCTTTTTTGTGGGATGAATCGTACTTCCCACATATCTCTTATTACACGGGCACTGTAAACAGTACACCGTGTAGTCAGAGTTACAATTCATAAGTTTGTTGATTTTGCGTCTAGACTTTCTCCCTGGTATGCTATAGTCTTTCACTTTAAAGCTGTTCTTGCATGCCTTGCAGTTCATGCACGGAAAAAATCCACTAATCAAATCCTTTCTTTTGGGTGTTTGAGAAATGACTCCTCACTAGCTTCTCTTTCAAACCTGGTCCTTTCTTGTATGTGATCAGTGGGGTCTGTGGGATGATGGATCCAATCACATGATCTGATTTAAGTACCTTCCAATTTCGTCTGAAAATTTGGAAGATTTCTGTGGATCCTGTTGTGTATTCAGTTATCATCCTCACATTTCCCTGGGTTTCTGAAATAGATGTTTTGCTCCCCCCTGTTTTTTCTAATGAGAGGTCCTTCCTTTCTACCTCCCTGATTTTCCTTTCTGCATTGCTGAGGGTCTCTTTTCTGTATCCCCTTTTACGGAACCTGTTGTAGGCATTGTTACTCTCTTTCACAAAATCTTCGTCTAGTGAGCAATTACGTCTAAGTCTCTCCAATTCTCCATAGAGTACTCCACTGATTACACTCTGGGGATGAAAACTATTAGCGTGCAATACACTATTCCCTGCAGTGGGCTTCCTATAGAGAGTGGTTTCCAATCTATTCTCTTTTACAAAAACCATAAGATCAAGATAGGGTACATTGGTTTGACTTATGCACTCCGTGAACCTCAAGTTCAAATCATTCTTATTCAGATCAGTTACATAAATCAAGGCCTCCTCCATCGACCCTCTCCAAATAATAAAGAGGTCGTCGATATAACGAGACCATAAAATCACTCTGTCCAGCCAGATTTCATTACTGCCTGCCCAGGCCATGTGCTTCTCCCACCAGCCAACGAAAAGATTCGCATAGCTGGGGGCGAAGCACGTGCCCATCGCAGTACCCTGTTTTTGCTGATAAATTTCTCCTGAGAATAGAAAAAAATTGTTGTGTAAACAATATGCAATAAGTTCCTTTAACATAACGTTATGCTCATAAAATTTCAGATTTCTCTTTGTCAGAAAAAACTCCACTGCTTCCAGTCCCTTCTGATGCTCTATGCTAGTATACAAGCTCGTTATATCGAGCGTTATTAATAGCATATCAGGTTCCCATTCTATGTTCGCAATGATCCTCAGAAAATCCTTAGTGTCCCTCACATATGAACTTAAATCCGTTACCAAAGGTTTGAGAAAGCAGTCAATGTATATCGAGGTCTTTTCTAGTAAGCTGTTTTTCGAAGAGACAATGGGTCTCCCTGGTGGATTTCTAGTGTTTTTATGCACCTTGGGGAGAAAATAAAAAGTCGGTAATTCAGGTGTTTCACAATTTATATATTGAAAGTCTTCTTCACCCAATATGCCCTTGTCTCTCCATTTCTGTGCTAGTTGATGAAAGTTTTGTATACTCAATTCATATTTCATGGCAGTTGTAACTTCATAACAGCTCTCATCAGAAAGCAATCTTCTCGCTTCCTTCAGATAAAATGATTTGTCCATTAGCACCACATTTCCCCCCTTGTCCGAGGGTTTAATTACTAGATCATCGTCATCACTCAGATTTGTTAATAGCTTTTTCTGATTCCTGGTTAGATTTTCCTTAGTCATGTTCGGACCTTTCGCTTGTAACTTTTTCAGGTCCTCAATTACCAATTCGTGAAAAGTATCTATTGCATCGTGGGATGATTGTGGAATGTACCGTGATTTCTTCCTTAGGGTGCTCATTGCGCCTTTTTGCGTGATTCCCATCTCTTCCAAAAAGTCTAAAGTCTAACTTTCGTCAAATTGACTACTACTTATTCCTGTTTGTAGCTCTCTCATGGCCTGGAGTGCTTTAGATATATATATATCTATCTATCTATCTATCTATCTATATATATATATATATATATATATATCCTACTGGCGGTTGCCAGTAGGTAGTTATAGTTAGGACCTATTTTCCATAGGAAATCCGCAACATTCTATTCCCAAAAACTTTGGCACCGGTTGACGAATGTTCGCGAAATTTTCAAAACGTTTGGCCAGCTCCAGTCCGCTCCTATCCTGAAAGTCTCGGGGTGATTCCTCAAGTGGGGGCCGAGAAAAAAGAGGGGTCCCAAAACATGTTTTCCCCATGCAATTTTCCGTAGCAACCTTTAGTCGCAGCTACAGCCCGAACTGCTGAACGGAATTACACCAAATTTGGCAAAAAGGTAGCCCTTGGTTCAGAGTCGTGCCTTTTGGTTAAATGGTGTAAATCCGTTCAGTAGTTCCTGAGAGAATCAAAAGTAAAATCACATATATATCTATGGGCGCGGTGGATCCGCGCACCCTGAGCGCACCCTCCCGATCACGAGCTGCATGTTAATTGGCTGTCAACTTGCTGTCAACACTCTAAACCAGGAAGTGTTGGCAGCCATTTTGTGCCTCGGTAGAACCGAGGCACAAGAAATCCTTGAAAAAAGTGCGCAAAACGTAATACGTATGTGTCGCGTATGCGCCTGGAGTCGCGTACCGGTCGCATAGCGATCGCGCACTAAAATACGCACCCATCGCACATCCTACGCGGATCCTACACAACAATCCTTAAATGGCGACTAGGTTCCGCGCAGTGATCGAGAGAGGTACGCTTTGGGTGCGCGACTCCCCCAAAAAATTTGAAAAAAAGAAAATAATATAAATATATTAAAAAAATATATAAAACAAAAAAAAAAAACTGTTTGAATATTTAATTTTTCCCCCCATTTATATTAAAAATATATAATGTAATTTAAAAAATAAAATATGTAAAAATAAATAGTTAAATTTTTTTTATAAAATCAGTATAAAAAAATAAATATAACTATTACATTTCAAAATTGTCATTTTTTTTTTTTTTTTTTTTTTTTTTTTTGAAACCGTTTATTACATCCATAAAAAGGTTACAGTTATGGGCCTACAACCGCACGGCCGGCCGCTAGAGCATCACAATTATAGTACATACAGACAGTAAAAGTCTCTCAGCGGTGCACAGTGGAAACACAGGAGTAATCAACGGTGCAGGCCTCACGGCGTCCTGCCACAGAGTACGGTTTCATTTTAAAGACTAACAACGACAACAAAAACCACAACTGCAAGGCAACCCAAGATTCAAGATGACAACACTTGCTCCATAGTGGGGGATCTAGATTGGCAGGAAAGATCTGAAAGAGGGGGATGGGAGGAGATCGAGGACTGGGGGGCCGCGTGCCCGCGGCCAAGCAAGGGGGTACAGCTAGGGAGACGGAGCAGGCGAGGCAGCCGGCAGCTGTGGCGGCTCACAAATGCCCCCACGGTAGGCGTTCCAGGGGCCCCAGATTTTCACCCACGCCCCAGGCTTACCCCTCGCCACATACACCACCTTTTCACGGAACATACACCAATCCATGTGCTCTTTCCAGGCCGACACCGCAGGGGGCCTCTGGGATCCCCACAATTGAGCAATATCACGTTTCGCTATCATGTATCCCAGAGTCACCCACCGCGTCTGCGGAGCCGAATAGTCATTCGGTTCCCACACATTCAACAAGCACCTCCTCGCTTCAGGCAGCAGCGCTACACGCGTGACCACACGCAGGACCTCATGCACACCACGCCAGAATCGCTCCACCTTCGGGCACTCCCACAGTATATGCATAAAAGTCGCCAACGCACCACAGCCACGCTTACACAGTCCGTCCACGGCAAAACCCATGCGTAGAAGCCGTGGCCCCGTCACGTAGACCCGGTGAAGGATCTTGAGCTGGACGAAACGAAGGCGAGCCGGGATGGCCACCTCTTTTGGAGAGGCCACCGCGGACATCCAATCCTCGTCGTCCAGCTCCAGCCCGTCGGCCACCCAAGCCTCGCGTAAACTAGTTAACAGGCACGATCTATCATTAATCAGCTTCTTATATATGAGGGAGATCGTGCTGTCCGGGACATGGCCATCCAGCACTCTGTCCTCCAGGGGGGAAGACTCCGGAATGGATGCAGCATCCGGGAAGACGGAGCCCAGCGCATGGCGGACCTGTAGGTACCGAAAGTACTCACTGCCCTGCAGCTGGAACTCCGCCTGCAGCGTCTCAAAAGTTTTGAATCCCCCCCTCGTCCAGAGATCCCCCACTGTGCTGATTCCGATCGTGTCCCACTTCTCGAAGCCCTTTGATGTCCACAGGGAGCCCAGCCTCTCGGAGGCATACAGTGGAGACGCCCGGGTCAAACGGTCCTTCCACCCCATAGCTGCATTAGCCGCGTGCCAAACCCGCACCATGACACGCGTCGGTCCCGTCAGACGGGAGTCGGGCGCGCCAGAGTACAGTGCTCGATTGTAATCGCCACCGGGAAGGAGCATCTTGTCCATCTCGAATGCCGGGTTCAGGGCGGGCCCGTAAAGGCCATGATTAATTGCAGCTAGCTGGGAGGCCCAGTAATACCGTTTAATGTCCGGGAGGGCGACCCCTCCATCGTACCACGGGAGCGTCAGTTTAGCAAGAGCAATACGCGGCCTCCCGTCCCAGAACAGGCGCCGCTGAAGGCCCTCCACCTCACGAAAGTAGCTTGCTGGGACCATGTCCATAGTGTTCTGGAGGGCATAGAGGAAGCGCGGCAAGGACATCATTTTAAACAAGGCCGCTCGACCGAGCGGCGAGAGCGGGAGACGCCGCCAGCGCACCACATCCTCCTTCAAACGCTGGAGAGGGGGCAGCAGATTCCGCTCATAGCGGGCCTCCGGGTCAAGAGTGATATATATACCCAAGTACCGGAAACCCTGGGAGGCAATCTGGATCGGGCAGTCCCGCGGGAGGACCGGAGCCTCCCCGGAAAGTACGTAGACACAGGATTTCGCCCAGTTAATGACTAGGCCTGAGTTGCGACCGAAGGAGCGCAACACATCAACTAGGACGATCAGGGACTTGCGCGGGGAGGCGAGATACAAAAGGATATCGTCCGCGTAGAGGGACACACGGTCCTCGTGCTCGGGGGTCCAGCGGAGACCACGGATGGAAGGGTGCCACCGCAGCCACTCCGCCAGGGGCTCCAGGGCCAGGGCGAACAGAAGAGGCGACAGGGGACAACCCTGTCGCGTGCCCCGTCCCAGCGCGAACGGGGTCGACACACGCCCGTTCACCACCACCTGCGCCATTGGGCCCGAATATAGTAATTTGACCCAGCTGATGAAACCCGGGCCGAACCCAAACTTCGCGAGCATCGCCCAGAGATATGGCCATTCGAGCGTATCAAACGCCATGGTGGCGTCCAAGGACGCCAAGATGGCTGGCTCCCGCACAAATGGAACACGCGCAAGCACGCCGTGCAAGCGCCGTAGATTAAGCGCCGTGTTGCGGTGCGGGATAAAGCCCGATTGGTCTTGGTGGACCAAATCGCCCACCACGCCAACCAACCGGTTAGCCAACACCTTGGCGAGGATTTTGGGCTCCGCGTTCAAAAGCGAAATCGGCCGATAGGATGTGACCCGTTCACGGGGCTTTCCCTCCTTATGGATTACCACAATTGTAGCCAGACGCTGGTCCGGCGGGAGGGAGCCCTGCGAGTGAGCCGCGAGGAACATCGCACGCAGGTGGGGCGCCAGCACATCCGGGCGTAGCTTATATAGCTCAATGGGAATGCCATTGGGGCCCGTGGCCTTACCAGATGAAATCGAGCGAATAGCTGAGGCAATTTCGTCCGAGGTGGGAGGAGCGTCCAGCGAGTCTCTGTCTTCCGCCGTAAGGGAGGGGAGTGCAATATCCCGAAGCAGGGCACAGGAGTCCGCCTCCGAACAGGGAGAAACAGGGGAGTAGACTCCGCGGAAATAATCCGCGAAACAGGAGACAATGGCTTCCGGCTCCGTGGCACACGCACCATCCACGCTCTCAATCAAAGGCACCACTCGGCTCGCTCTCTCTCTCTTATCCAACCACGCAATCAATTTACCGGCCTTATCACCCACATCGTACTCAAAATTGTCATTTAAGAAATCTTTGAAACTCACTGAAAAAACCATAGGTTTCAGACATGTTATAGTTAGCAATTAGCATTTGAAAAACCTTTGAAATTCAAAAAAACCATAGGTTTCAGACATGTTATAGTTAGGAATTAGCTTTTTAAAAACCTTAGAAATTCACTGAAAAAACCATTGGATTCAAGGGTGTTCTAGTTAGCTGGGCATTTCACTAGTACAAAACCATTGAAATTCCTTGTTATAGTTAGTTCTACTAACTAACTTGCGCGCCCGCAATCCACTGCTGATGATGTCACATATTACATCATTCATGACATAGTCATTGGAAGACGGTTCGTATGGTCAGACAGATCTTTTGCTTCCCCGAAACCATTAATATCACTGTTGATAAAATAGGGTGGTGCCATAATTAATTGATGTATATATTGACTCTCTATATCATAAGTAGGTGTGCAAGTCCTCGCTTGTGTTTAGGCCCCCTGATTGTTTTGAATCAAATTCTAGAATATAGCTGGTCTCTAGGCGCCTTAGTTTAGCTTCCCGGTTACCACCTCTTTTCTGAGGTGGTATTGCATCTATAGCATAGTATTTAAGATGCTTAAGGTCACTATTGTGCCATTCCTTAAAAGGCCTTGCCACCGGGTAGCTTGCATCATTGTTAACAATGGCCCTTATATGCTGGAGTATTGTCTTGTGCACGGCTAACTTCGTACTGCCAATGTTTTTAAGATTGCAGCTACATTCAAGGATATATACAACGTACTCCGATTTACAGGTAAGATGTTGTTTAATAACCTGTATTCTGGTATTGAATGCAGTTTGGTACGAAACTTTGTTAACGCCGTGTTGACAGGCTTTACAGGTAGAACATTTATAAAAACCCTTACTAGCTGTAAGCCACATCCCCCTGTCCTGATCCTCTGGGCTACTTTTTACCAGCGCATTCCCCATGCTTGCAGTTTTTCTATTTGTGATCGATGGTTGAGTTGGTAAAAATGCACCTATTATGGGGTCGTTCAAGAACTATAGGCCAATTGCATCTCAATTGCTTTTCCTGCCTAGATTAAGATAAAATTAATCTAGTAGGTTCTTGGGCTTCATATGGTAATCCGCTTGTCACACCTCTTGATTTAACACTATATTGTAAAAGGTCCTCCCTTGCTCGTACTCTGGACCTTGCAATGGCTGAATCAACTGTCTCCGTTCTATATCCTCTGGCTAGAAAGCGAGCTTGACTTTCTGATTGCTAAACTACAATGTCTTGCTTATCACTACATATGCGTCTAATGCGTAACATTTCCCCATATGGGATGCTGTTAACCAGATGGGGAGGATGTGCACTGGACGCATGCAGCACGGTGTTGCCAGCTGTTGATTTGCGGTAAAGGGATGTAGACAAGCGGTTATTAATGATTTCTACTTGCACATCCAAAAACGTTACTTGATCTTTGCTAATGGCTGATGTAAATTTCAAGTTAATGTCAAGTTGCCGCACCACACTATAAAACAGATAGTCTATGAATCTCAGCCAGGTAATTACCTTGGAATTGTAAGTATGCTCAAATTGCTTCCCGAGAACCAGCTCCTCCCACCAGCCCATAAATAAACAGGCATAGCTGGGGGAGAAGCTGGCCCCCATCGCCACCCCTTGAATTTGCTGGTACATTTGATTCTTAAATAAGAAAGGTTATTTTCCAAGCAAAAGAGCAGCATGCTAAGTAACATTTTGTTATGTTGAGCATACTTGAGGGGTCTGTTAGCCAGAAAATATTCCACAGCCCTGATGCCGTCCTGGTTTCTAATGCATGTATATAATGAAGATACATCCTTGGCTATTAAGAGATATTCTGGCTTCCATTGTATGTATTTAACTTTTTGGAGGACATAACACGTGTCCTGCACCTAGGACCTTAAATAGTTACCATGGTCTTGCACAAAATAGTCAATATATTTTGACATGCTTTCCAAGGGTCCATCCCATGCTGCAATAATGGGTCTTCCCGGTGGTCTATGTATGGTATTATGTACTTTTGGGGCAAAGTAGATCACCAGGATGGTGGAGTGTTCCTTCTTAAGATATTTGTATTCCTCCAAATTAATCAAGACCCAAACGTTTCCATGCCAACAGTTTGGAGGAAAAAAAGGTCCCGAGTATTTTTCAATTTTTGGGGTGAACTCTTTCTGTAGCATTCCTGGTTATTAAGTTGACTGGATGCTTCCAACATATATGCCTCCAAGGGCCATAAGACAATGTTCCCGCCCGTGTCCAAGTTCCTCACCACCACTTTTTTCTCTTTTTTGAGTTTGTCGATAAGCTGATAATATTTTCTTTCCTGGTCAGTAATTTTCATCTTGGATCTGTTTATATTCATATTAAGTTTCTTGACCTGTGCCACAACCTGCTCATTAAACACATCAAGTGAGTCTCGAGGCATAATGGGTATAAATTTTGATTTGATTTTGAAAGGAGTAACTGGTTTTGCACAAGTTTCTGATGTTAATGACTCCTCTGCATGGTGATTTTCTTTTATTGGATTGATCTTCTCCCATGCTGGCCGTGCTCTCTTTGCCTTGTACCAATTCATGTAGGTCTCGCAATATCCCATAGTCTGCCGCTGTTAAATTTGAGGTATCTGGGGTAATATTGGCTGGCATGATGTTGTCCATTTGCCTGTGATTGGTTTGAAGTAAATGATATTTTTTCAACTTAAGGTTTCTAAAGAACTTATATATGTCTGCCCTAGTCTGTTTGCAGTTGAAGTTTGATTCCGGGCAGTAGGACTATCCCAACGACAAAAGCTGTTGCTCAGCTATATTTAGATTAATGCCAGCTAGGTTAATGATCGTATTGGCTTCCTCGGGGGTGGGGGGAGTCGGAGGGAAGATGTGGGGTACCATCTACTTGCGTTTCCCCTGTCCTCTTCCCCGTTTCTTGATTCCTGCGTTTTCTGCAGGCTTGCCCTCTCCCTCTTCTCCTCTGAGTGTTGCTGTTTTTGCCGGCCCGTGTTCCTCGGTCGCATCGTTTCCCTTCTGCTCCTCATTATAAAACCCAGTTCTTCCCCCAATGTTAACCTCACAGTGCTCTGGTCAGGTCTTTTCCTTGTGGCCTCTGTTTCAGATTCAATCTCCAGCGCTGAGCTTAAGTCAGACGCTGATGTGGATTCAACCTGTTGCTGATTTCTTTCTGCCTGGAGACCTGCAGTTGTTTACTGGGAGTTGCTGTTCTCATTAAGTCGTACTTTCGGGCAAAAGTAAAGATTTGCCAATTGGCATAATCATCTCTATTCCTTCTGAATTTGTACGTTTTCCTAGTTTTGTTTTTTTCCTCTTCTTTGCAAAACCTCATGGTCATTTCATCATATAACTTCTGTCTCATTTGGGAATCTCTTTGCTGCTTGATTTCATTGTCTAGAGTGTGTGTATATATATATATATTACCTACTGGCGGTCGCCAGTAGGTAGTTATAGTTAGGACCCTGTTTCCATAGGAAAACCGCAACATTCTATTTTGAATAACTTTGGCGCCGGTCGACGAATCCTCGCGAAATTTTCAAAATAGGTGGGGCGCTGCGCTCCGCTCCTACCCTGAAAGTCTCGGGGGGATTCGTCAAGCGGGGGCTGAGATAAAAGGGGGGTCCCAAAACGCGTTTTTCCCATGCATTTTTCCATAGGACCTTTAGACACAGCTACAGCCCGAACGGCTGAACAGAGTTCCTTGAAATTTGGCAGAGAGGTAGTCTACAGGTCAAGGAAGTGCCTTTTGTAGGTTTGGTGTAAATCTGTTCAGTAGATTCTGAGAAAATAGCCTTTAAATCAATATATATATCTGAGCCAGCTTACGGTGCGCTTACGGTGCGCTTACCGTACGCGTACGGTGACGTGCGCGAGCTCGATTCTGATTGGCTGTTCGATCTAAGTAAACATTCGAATCGGTCGAAACCAGGAAGCGGCGGCCGCCATTTTCTCTCTCGCACTCTGAGGGGGGCAGCATAAACAAAGTCAAAAAACATCTAAAGGGGTAGTATATTTAGTTCTTAACCACCCAGCATCGATATAGGTGTCCCCCAACAACCCCCAAGGCCAAAAAAACAATTTTAATTTTTTTCGAAAAATCGCCGATTACGCTTACCGTACGCGTACGGTTAAAATTTTAATAAAAAAAAAATTATCCACACTTTCCCCACCCCGTGTGCAAATGGTGCCCGAAGGGCACCATTTGTGCATCGCATATATAAATAAAGGAAACTAAAAATGAATACCTTTCACAACGAAGCACATAATATGTCCCCCATGTGCGCACGGTGCGCGAAGCGCATCGTGCGTACATGGCCCATCCCGCGTAACGTGGGCACGCGGTGCGCACAGCGCACCGCGTGACCGCCGTGCGTGCACGGCACTAACTGCGTAAAGTGGGCGCCGCGTGCTCACTGTGCGCGCACGGTGCGCGCACGGAACGAACTGCGTTAACTGGGCGCGCACGCCACGAATGGCGTAAAGTAACTTGGCATTTAAAAAACCGTACAAATTCACTGAAAAAACCATAGGTTTCACACACGTTATAGTTAGGAATTAGCATTTAAAAAACCTTGCAAATTCACTGAAAAAACCATAGGTTTCACACATGTTATAGTTAGCTGGACATTTCACTCGTAAAAAACCAATGAAATTCCCCCGTTATAGTTAGTGCAGGCAACTATAACTCACGCGACCGCAATCCTCTGCTGATGACATATGTGTCTTTATGAAAAAAAAATATTTGTAATATATGTATAGCTAAAATTTAATGGAAGAAGACATGGGCAAATAAGTGTCTAAATACAGTATTAGCATCAGCAGAGGATTGCGGTCGCGTGAGTTATAGTTGCCTGCACTAACTATAACGGGGGAATTTCATTGGTTTTTTACGAGTGAAATGTACAGCTAACTATAACTTGTGTGAAACCTATGGTTTTTTCAGTGAATTTGCAAGGTTTTTTAAATGCTAATTCCTAACTATAACGTGTGTGAAGCCTATGGTTTTTTCAGTGAATATATATATATATATATATATATACACATACACACACAACAACCACGATGACGCTGTACCTCCTTCTCGGCGAACAGAGACACCACGAATCCCAGGAATAAGGCAAGATGTTATTTATTTAACAGAGATGCACAAAATCGGACACGTTTCGGGCGGTTGCCCTTGCTCACACATATATATATATATATATATATTTGTGAGTGGCTGTATAGGTGGTTATATGCGTTTGTGATGGGGTGTCTGAATAGCTGTGCAGGTGTGAGTAGCTGTGTGGGTCTGTGAGTGGTTGTATGGGTGCACGGGTGAGTGAGCGGGTGTGTGAGTGGTTGAGTGGGTGTGTGAGTGGTTGAGTGACGGGTTGTGTAACTAGATGTGGGAGTTGTATGGATGTGTGGGAGGGTGATTGGATGTGTGAGTAGATGTCTTTAGTGATGTTGTAAATTATTTCATTTGAGAGGTCATCATTGATGTCACTGAACAGCTCACGAGGGACTGAATATGTGAGGTCATAAGCAGTGTATTGCGAGGAAGTAAGTTTATAGCTAGCTCAGGTATCTAGAACTCTGAATTTCACTGGTTTTGTATATGTGGAATATGATCTTAATTACAATGTCCCTGTAACCTTTGTTTTTTCAGTGCATTTCAAAGGTTTTTGAAATTCCATTTCTAAAGTGGTATTAGTTATTATTTCTCATAGTTTGAATTTTATTTTCACTATTTCATAATCTTTGGAAATGTCCACATATATTTTTAAGAAATTAGTTTATCCTCTTAGCAATAGTTCTTTTTTCGTTCACCACATTTTCATTTTGCCCCTTTTGAATCTCAGTTCTGCATAGATACTGTACTTGTTTCTGTTACTTTAACTTCCAAGCTTTTGTATGCAATTGGTCTGTAATATTGTAGATATTTTTTCTGTAAAAAAAACCAAACTATCTTTGAATTGTATTTCTAGCCAATGTACCAGGTACTTTACTACTGGCTTACACACAATGCAAATGTTGTTTTCATGTGATGTTGCAGTTTCAAACCTACAAATCAGCCTATCTTCACAACTACAAGCACTTACTTCAATGTAACAATCCCAAGCCAAAAACAAAACAATGTATTACTTACCTTTTAATATTACAGCACCCTCACCTACAACATATCTCAGTTCTCACTTAAACACGCTAAAAGACCACTTTATCCTTTATGTACTCTATTTTAAAATAAACATCAACCAAAGTGTAAAAGTACATAGTGTCTCAATACTGTAAATCCAAAACACAACATAAGACCTATTTCTGTGCCCCTCTACAACTCTCTCACCAGTATAGTTAATGTTTTAATACTTTTATACTTAGATGTGTTACTCTTAAATTTTGAGAAACACTCCATATAAAAATCTGCACATTAATGTGTGTCACAGCATATCGCTCATTAATTCTTCAGAGTACATGCAAACAGTGTGTGACAGGTTACATATATAAATCACCAGATGGTTCAAAAGAGTACATATTCCTCATTAAAACTTGTAAATAAACGAGCTTATGGTTGAATATAACAACACTCCCTGGATGATTGGATGAGTGCATTGAAAGTGCCTACGTAATACCCTCAGAATATAGGTAGTGCCTGCATGATTACCAGAGTATTATGGAAGTACATCAGTAGTTTCATATCTGCATAGTTAGTGCTTGGGTATTCACATAACTATATTGCTACTATCTAGGAGATGAGATGAACGCATGCACAATGAGTACATAACTTAAGCCAGTGTGAGTGGAAAAGTGCATGTGTAGTACAGGGGTGATTGCATAAGTCTCGCTATCACACTTGATATATAATTGCATACATGGCTCTCTAAGAGTATACATTGCTCTGTTACTAAGCGCTCACATGCATCAGTAAGTTTCTAAAACTGAAAACAACTCACCTTTTGAAAGCACAAAACCTTTTCCTAATGGCATACCTACATAATTTTGCTAATATTCCTTGTGTCTTTAAAACATATATTAATTTCTCAAAGTAAAGTTACATGCCAAGTGAAGCTAGCACACAAACGCTCAAAAGACATTCTGCACTATTACCCCTCTACAATTTTAAACAGAGCATGTTGAAAGAAATGCACCACACTCACTATATACATGAAATTTTCAACAGCCTTGAAAAACATAGATCACCATGTACACATATACATGATTTCATAAAAGTTATACACCTTCAGGTCATCTTTCCAAAAATATGTAGGTCTCTGCATCTTTAAGTAAACTCAGTTTCCTCGTACATATAACTATCGGCAACCAGAAAAAACATATGTCACCATCTAAACATATGCAAACCAGTCATACAAGTTAAAATAACATTGACAACACTTCTTGATACATACCCAACAAGTATTACTACTTCCTCATTTATATATAGGCACATCACATTTTCTTATGTTTTATTCATGACTACATTAGTCCCGTTTAATAATGTGACTAAAACTACTATAACTCCCAGAATGCAAATATAGATGTATCTATTCTGCACATAATGCTTGGATATTTAAAACACAGTCATTGTTAAAGGCATTGCTCATGGTAATTTTCAACAGTACTAACATCTTAAACACATACCCTTTGCCAGATATAGTTCATCTGATATATATTTTGTTTCAGATCACTGTGATACTCTTAAACACTCCTATATACATCTTCATTTCTAATGTATATTTCTAATTGAATGAGAAAGTTGTATACATACCAGTGAATGAGCTCATAGGATTATATTGTTCTCGCAGCTCTTTCTGGATCATTTTGACACTGTTAATATTTGTAAGCACCAAGTACAAGAATGGCACACCACTCTCATAGAAAGAACCTATAAAATGGAAACCTCTTCAACTTTCCACTCTATCATCATGAGAAAGACAGCAAATTAAATCGTCTTTCATTTTAGACTACTCTAGCTCCATTTGTGAATGGTTAGCATCTGTTTACCCTTTCCCTCTCTTTCAAAACTAGGTTCCTGTTGGCCCGTTTTCGCAAACATCACGGAGTAATCACAAAAAAAACCCCCCAAAAACGGGAGTTCGAACCTATATCTAGCTTCATTTTTTAAAATTTAAAATACTACACAGCAGTTTATTACATAGACCTGAGTTGGAATTTAAAGCTTGCCATTAATTAAATTCAGTCATCACGCATCAACTTTAAAAAAAAAGGATTGTCTCTTTAACAACCCCCCCCCCCCCCCCAATTCATTCATAGCTCAGTGTACCCAACAACCCAGTGGAACCAGTAGGTCACAAGTTCACAGCACATTCTAGAAGGAACATGCTATTTCCAAATGAGATACAGCAGGTGTGGTTTACGCCACAGATTTAAAAGCATATCCATGTCTGTATCACATTTCTTTTTATGAAAAACCAATAATAAGACTTCTTCCTAAGGCATCCACCACACTACCTAATTTTATTCACTTTCATGCTCACAGCATCCAATGAAATATATTTACACAAAAAAGAAAAAAAAAAAAAAGAAAATCTCCATTATAATTATTCTTTCTTTGGAAAACTACCTCATTCAGCTCCAGCCTTCTCCGGACTACTATTGACCTTCACGTCAAAATGCTTAGAGTATGGATTATGGGCCTTAGCTATATCTACTGGGCTAAAGAGGCTGCAAAAAAAGAGATATTGACAGGGGCTTGGGTTTGCCAAATGTGCAGAATACTTGGTTTTGCCAAAGAGGGTTAAAGTTTCATCGGTTGCTGGCTTTGGTTAAATCCCTTGTGGATTCTCAAGTTCCTCACCTCATGATTCTGCAGTGTGGTGGCAATGACCTAGGCATATTGGCTGGGGAAGGGCTGGAAATGATAATGAAAGAAACCTTTGCACAACGGTCGCTTTTCCCTCAACCTGTCTTGGTGTACTCTAATATATGCCAAAGACTGAAATGGAAGTGGTCTAATCAATTCTGTCCTCAGATTTACAAAGCCAGGAAACATGTTAATAAAACTGTTTCTGCATTCCTCACAGACCATCGCATGGGCTGTATCTATAACAACAATCTGCGTTTTGACATGCATGGAATTTATAGAAATAAAGTGCACTTTACAGATGAAGGCAACAGGGTGTTTCTAAATAACCTGACACTCTGCATCTGGTCTTATGTGTAGCAGCAATACACACACAACCAACGCAACAGCTCTGGTCAGAGCCACTCTAGTACCCAAAATATTGCGCAGTTTTTGCTAAAGGCTTTTTTTTAGTTTTTGACAACATCGATATCGCCGCGGATACGTCGCAAAAACGGAAAACAAAGCAGACATTCAATGACCACCAACACATCCATAAATAATATGTAAAAAGTTCCATTCTGAACATTGCACTACACATATTACTGCATACATACATACTTCTTTTCTTTCAAAGCATGTTTAAGCTCATATTTTTGTACCAAGTTTCTTTAAAAACCATCTTTCGGACCGGTATTCAGTTTTCGCAGTTATTTGAGACGTTGCCATCACGTCATTAACAGCGACAATCGCACCTTTTCCATAAAGTCTAAAACACATATAGCCACACATTACAGTATTTTACACACTAGTTTTTTTTTTACAGGATTCTCCAAGGCATGTTTTTCTAGACAGTTTCTATTAAAACCATCTCTAAAACCTATATTCTGTGTTAGCGGTGACTCCGGAGCTCACGATAACGTTGGTAATCGCAATCCCCGTGGATACGTCGTGAAAATGCACAGCAAAAGCAGGAATTCAATAGCCTCCACCACATTCAACAATTAAAACTATCTCACCAATTCTAACCATCACACTTGATAAATCACTATCTAATGAACTCTATAAAAAACATTTGTCAATATCTCTATAACAGTCTGTATTAATGATTCACTCGGTTATGTGAGTGCATTCATAAGTCTCTGAGTGGGTCTGTCACTACATATGCAAGTCTGTGAGTGGATATCATAGTAGACTCATAAGTCTTTCAGTAAGTGTGTCACTGGCTGCATAAGTCTCTGAGTGCATCTTTCTGCTAGTGAATGTATGAGTGGAAGAATAAGTCTCTCAGTGGCTGTGAGCCAGTACGTGATTGTCAGACTGGATCTGTGACTGAGTCCGTCAATGTCTCAGTGGATGTGTGAATGGAATTATAAGACTCTCAGTGGGTCTGTGAGTCGATGCATGGATATCTGAGTGAGTCTGACTGGGTGTGCGAGTACCTGAATGAGTCTCTGAATAAGTCTGTGGAGTGGGTGTAAGAGTCACTGACTGCGTAAGAGCCTGTGACTGGACCTATGAGTTGGTGGATAAGTGTCTGAGTGGGTGTGTCTATCAGTGAGCGTGTCAGTGTTAGCAAAATTCTCACACTGGGTCTGTAAGTGGGTGTATGAGTGGGTCTCTACATGGGTGCGTCACTCTCCAAGTGAGTCTGTAAGTGCATGCATGAGTACCTGAATGGGTATGATAGTGGGTAAATCAGTATCTGAGTGGGTATACAAGTGTGTGAATTGGTGTAGAAGTGTCTGAGTGAATATGTGAGTAGGTACATAAGTGTGTGACAGTCACCGGCTAGTGTGTACAAATAAATATATATACATACATACACACACACACACACACACACACACACACACACACATTTCCACACACCACAATTTTTTAATATTTTCACCAATATTCGCAATGTTGCCGCAACGGTACACGAGGGCCGCGCTGGCGGTCGTGGCGTCATTGTGAATATCACATTTAAAAAAATCTATTTTGGACACATAACTTGTGTCACTAACACCTCCATTTCTCAAACATGGGGTCAGAGTACCTCTACTCTGACCCCTTATGTTAGCTTTTTCAGACATTTTCAGCCCCTGGAACCATTGCGATCAATAAAATGTCAGCCGCAACTTTCTGTTCAGGTTCCGACCGGCCAATCAGAGCATTCCCATTGGTGTGTACATTTGCGATTAATCGTGAAACAGTTGCCAAGTATCCGCGACCAGAGATATCACTATAATTTTCAGCCTAAATTTCTCAAAACATACTGAACATATTTACACCAAATAGGCAAAAGGCACTTCCCTGAATCAACATCTACCTCCTTGCCAATATTCGGTGTAAGTCCATTACGCACTTCGGACTGTAGGTGTGTCTAAAGGTTCCTTTGGGAATTAACATTACAAATGCACCCTTATTTTGCGCTCCAAAGTCTCTCTCCCCACTGCACGGACCACCCCCAAACTTTCCATGACAACCAGAACCTACCTTGACACTTTTTGGGAAAATTTCATGAAGACTGGTCAAACAAAGCCAAAGTTATAGGCAAGTGCAAAAAAATGATAGATAGATAGATATATGTGGTGTATATTATATGTATCATTCATTTTCCTCTCAATGCATTTCTGAATTTCTGACCTCAACTGATCTATCTTCAGGGCATAGAACAATTGTGCGACACATGAGAAATTAGATGTTAAATGAATTGGGAAGAAAAGACATACAATCTTGATTAAAATGTTTGTTCAAAGCAAAACTTAAGAAATAGAACCAAAAATGGCATTTCTTAAGGAAGCAATTATTAACAAACTGATCAGTTTGAATTAATGTATAGGATAAATCTATTTTGAGTATATTTCAGCAACTGTTTCTTCCAATGACAGGGTATAAGAAAATGTGGACAGGATGCCAATCATACAGGATGACAAGTGCATGTTTGCAGTGTTTCAAACGGGTATCCCACACAAGAGAGCTTTTGGATTTGGAAAGGTCTTTTAAAAATGTCATATAGCAGAGTGGCTGCTGTGCAGCATGGCTGAAAGTTATATAAAAAAAATATATATCTTTTTTTTTTTTTAGAAAGTGCTATGACGTAGGAAACTTTTTTTTACTTTGATGGCGGAACAGGAGGCAACAGGGATGTGGAGGGCATGTGTGCAGAGCAACACGGACAACGAGGGATAAGAGGGAAAAGTGCTATGATGCGGCCAGCGCTGTAAGCAGAGACTTTTTTTTTTAGATGTATTGCAGGGAGGGAGGTGGAGTGTGAACACAGGAGGTGAGATGGTGGTGGCAACACAAACAGTGGGGGGGATGAGGAAGGGGCCGGGAGCAACCACAAAGACATCATAGTGAAAGGGAGGACAAGAACGACAGGCAGTGTAGGGTTGGATGGCAGGGGGCAAGCAACAATAGAAGAAGTGTTGGAGGTAATTAACACTGACAATATGGATGGGGCAAGTAACATGGACGAGAAAGGTTGCGTGGGGGCAAGCTACAGGGACAAGTGCAGGCAGCTGATGGCAAGCAGCACTGATGCAAGAGAGGGAGGAACGCAGGGGGGAGAAGTACATGAGGGAGCTAGATGAAAGACGCACTCTAATAGAGTGCTTAAAACACAAAGAAAAAGCAGTGCTAAAAAAAAAAAAAAAAAAAAATGAGCAATGGAAGGACACAAGTAATAAGTAATAAATCTATGCTCCAGGGGAGGTACAAAAACATTAAGAGGAAAGAAGCCTGTGGCAGCTGACCAATAAGCAAGCATAGGAGTTTGACAACGAAGTCAACCATTTGCAGCCTCTAAGCCCACTGTTAACTCACAAAAGGTCTCAGATGTCTAAGCAAAACTGAAAAAGGTCCTTGTGACTGGAAGGGCTACAGCTTTGCACATTACTAAGGATTAAGCACTCAATAAGAACAGTGGCAGTTCCTCCCCTAAGGTGTAAGAGCGTCATCCCACTGCTTTTCGCAGTGTAAAAAAAGGAAAAATAAAATAATAACTTGGCGTGATCTTCAGTTTATTTGTTTTTGCTGCGGTGACATGTAGGGATGGGGCAGATCTGCTCTGCTCTCGGGTGGGGGGAGGCGTGGGAGTGGTGGGCACTTTGTCAGTGCGCAAAGACTGATTGGCTGGCCCAATTGGGCCGGCCAAACAGTCATGCACCTTTGCATGTTCTCCACCCAGGCTGCATTACAGCCTGGGTGGAAAACATACCCAGGCTCCCATTCCCTGGCTGAGCGCTTAACTACAGTGCTCAGACCAATCACAAGGCTGCATTGCAGCCTTGTGATTGGCTATGGGGAGCCTGGGAGCACGGGTGCTTCCTGTTTGAACAACGAAGCCAGGAATAGGACGGAGGAGATGCGCCAGGCCAGCGACCCGGCATGTAAATGAAAACAATTTTTATTTTTTAAACACCCCACACACTGCTGGGTCCCGGGAGCAGCTGCGCCTGAATAAGAATGAACTACATTTAAAAATGGACAACAGATGTGCATTCACAGAAGCAGCTTATGTTTATTGGCGCAATAAAACATTAAAAAGCTTTGGAACATTTTTGGCAGAATTGCAGCAACGCAAAATCAATAAGCTGCATAGCGATGCAGTGTAGCTGAGAAACTAAGCTATAAGCAGACCTAATACAACATCCTTGATTCAATGTGACATTGTGCCTGAGCTTAAATCTTTAAAATTAATGGTCAGGGGAAACAACACCAGAATAGATCCGAAAATGTTTCCAAATCCTTCCTCCACAGGATAGCCTTGTCTAGAGGCCCAGTCGTATACCCTAATTGATACTTATATGATTTAGGTCATATTTTAGTCACATGAACCTTGCAGCTTACTCTGCTGGTCAACATTAAGTGACTAGTATTTTTAATATAAATAAAGAACTATTAATTTAAAAGATATTGCTAACTGGACATAAACTTTGTGTGCTAGTACTGAGGCACTGCATCCAAGTTCTAGACAAACTACCAGCTACTGGAATAACCTTTCACTGTTCTGCTCAGCTACTGCTGGTGCGTTAAGAGAACAAAACGGGTAACAAGCAGTAAACGTACAGTATCCACCAAGCTAACAACCCAGGACTTTCGAATATTCAAGATAAAAAAAAGACCGCACATATATGCCCCACAAGATCATAGACTTAACTATAAACGAAACACAGGTTAGTGGGGCCATACAGCCCATGGCCTCAGATTCAGGTTTTAAACTGGGAAGTCCAATTGTAAGATGTCCCCTAAAAACTACTTTGTCGGACCTGGATTGCTCCCACAACACTACAACACAAAGATCAGAGTGACCCAGCGCCTGCACCAAGGCCTCAGCCACACTCCAATCCACTAGCCATGCCACTGTTGCACTCTACTGATACAGATCTTCCCAATATGATGGCTCAGGACATTCATGTACTGTAATTGTTGAAAAACAGCTGTGGCCAACTATCTCGGACTAGCAAATAACAAACTGGACCCTTTCCAGCATACATCAGAGAAACTGTTCCAAGAACAAATGAATGTTGTATGGCAATCATTATTGTAAGTAATTCCAGTTTCCACTTGAAACGCGAAGCCTTCCAAGAACTCAAGATAACATCATAAATGTACATTTTGATAAGCAAACACAATTGGAGACAAAGAAAGAAGCAGGTTGTATCCATATCAAACCAACTGCAAAAGCATTAAAATGATGTTTTATTGAACTTGGCACAACATTTAGATGCTGCTTAGTAACACACAATCTGATAAGTGCATACAAACAACTGATCAAAATAAAGGTCTTTTAATTGAAGTATGCGGTTGCCACCCTTTGTGCTCAGTTACAGATGTGACTGGCACAAAGGGATGCCAGAATAATAAATCGACTGGATTTGCAACACTGTGTATAGATTTAGATTGCTACAGAGATCCTCATCTCTGTTTTTCACAGTTTGCAACCCATTAGGTTCTCTGCTCAGACGCGATTTTGCTTTGTTTTTTTTTCTTCTCAGTAGCATATGAAGGGAAGCAGAAAAACACTTGTTAGGTCTTAATATCATTAAGAATAGTAACAAAGCCCTTTGTTGCAAGTGTTTATTTTGACTAAATTTCCCATGCAAGTCAAAAAATACTTCATTCCCTCTCTGCACACGGGCACAGAGCACTGTGAACAAAGGGAAAACCCAAATTATAATCAATAAAAATGTCACCTGGAACGATGGAAGAGTTGTGGCTAAAGCTAAATACCTAGGTATTGACATCTCGGCTGATACTGACCTGATAGTTGGCATAAATATGGACCCTCTTGTCTTAGAGACAAGGAAGGCCTTAAGCCATTTTAACAATCTACACCTTTCCATCGTTTGTCGCTGCAATATATTAAAAATGATTTTCCCCCCCAAATTCCGTATTTGTTTAGAGCCATATCTCTGGAGTTCAATAAGTCAACACTTTTAAGATTTGACAGGTTATTTTCTCAGTTTGTTTGGGCATTTTCTCAACCTAGGAGGGCATATAACTTCTGGTCCCTTCCCCGGAAAAGAGGGGGGTGGGCCATACCCAACTTAAAAATATATGCTTGGGCTACTGTTTTGCAATCGTGTCCTATACTGCTGCAAATCTCTCCTCCAAATCCCGCTGCAGGTCTACCCTCACCCTTCGAACTTTTGCTCGGTCCCGAGGCTTGGGATTTTTTGTGGCGACAGTTGAAATTTGGATATTATAAAATGGTCAAATTTAAGACCCTTTTAGGTGTATATAAGGTTTTTTCTGCCGTACACAAGAATTTAGGTATCGGTAGACTGAACTTCTATACTCCTATCAAGAATAATCCCAATCTACCGGATATCTTTGGACCATCGTACTTTCAAATCTGGATAGATAAGGGGGTAAAGAAATTAGGCGACATTTGCTCACCCGAAGAGGTCTTGTCCTTTGAAAAACTTCCATCCCTCTATAATTTAGATAATAGGGACTCCTTCAAATATCTTGCTATTAAGTCTTTCTTTTTGCAGTAGACAGGGGCGCCCTCATGTTTTGCTAACTGCGAATTAATCGGGAAACTTTGCAGAACCACACCTCCACGCATTGGCATCATCTACAATTTTCTCAACAGCTTAATGCCGGACGATCTGACTATAGTTTCAACTAAGTGGCAGCAAAAATTTAACATTTCTAATAATGTCTTCTGCCTGGCGCTTAAATCTGCCCAAAATGATCTGCTAGTCTTCAAGCGCAGTTTTATAAAACTTGTTTCTTCTTATATTTTACTCCCTCCAGGATAGCAAAATGGGGGACCGGGAAAAGTACACACTGTCCGTGCTGCGATGAATTCAGCGCCGACTCAATCCACATGTTGCCACATGTGTAAAACTGGAGACGTTACTAAATAAAATTAAATCCTTCCTAGGTCATGTGCTACTTCAAAATGTACCTTTAACACCCTCCACCATATTACTTGGCGTACAGGACTTGATTGACAGAAAGAACGGGGGCCCTAATATTCATTGCCATGGATACCTACAGGCGGAGCATTGAGTCTGCCTGGTTGGACCCTAATCCCCCATTGTTTATGCAATGGTTAGCTCGGTTTTATTCAATTTTTTCTCTTGAAAAAACAATTTATTCCAAAAAAGGTAATCGAGCAAATAAAAAAAATAAAAAAGAATTAGTCATCTGGGAGCCTCTTTCTCGCTGGCTTAATTTACCAAATCCTGAAGTAAGCGAGGATAGTGCTCAAAGATTGCATTTTATCTAAATCAGGCAACCTTTCTTACTTAAATGTGAGTTATTTATTCTGCTGAGGTACTGTTTTTGCTTAATCATGTACTGTTGCACTGGTCACTTTAACTTATGTTCCTCAGCCACATCAATTAATATATATTCTGCCGTGGTGTTTTTACTATTTTTAATGATGTACAGTCGCACTAGCCACTTTACCTCATGTCTTTCAGTCACATTGATGAATATGTATTCTGCTGTGGTGCTGGCCACTTTATCTCATGTGTTTAGCTATAATGATTAATTTGTTTGATAGGTTTTTAAAGATTTTGCTCTCGTTGGATACTCTCAGCCCTGGGGGGAGGGGGTCGCTACACATTGTATTTTCGTCTTCTATGTTATGTATTCTGTGTTCACTGCAAAAAAAAAAAAAAAAAAAAGTTGCAGGAGTTAGAGAGGGGTCTTACTTCACGACATGCTATTGACACCCAACATGCCCTACTCTGAAAGCAAAAATATAAAGATGAGGCCACTGACGCAGCCAAATCGATCCATAGAGCAACGCAACAACGGGGCTATGAGGTGGGCAACAAGGCGGGCAAATTCAGCTTGGTTGAATAGGTGGGAAAAGACATGCTGCTGGGTGCTAGAGGTGCAAACAGACCCCAGAATACTGGTGAGAGATGAACTAAGTGTAGCAGACACCTTTGCCGCTTACTACGCCCAGCTATACTCCCCAGTGGTTACTGCCATGGGAAGGGAATCCAGAGAGCTGCTGGCCGACATTCGCCTCCCAACTCTTGCGAAGTCTGATATGGCTATCCTTGAGGAAGAACTAATTAAAGCTGAAATAGCACAAGCAATGCTCAACCTCAACTCTGGTAAAGCAGTTGACCCAAACGGAGTGTCAATTGAGCTCTATAAACTAATGGCCTCGTAGCTGGCCCCCTACTTGCTTCACATGTTCAAGGAGTGTTGGTAACTCTGATCGCTGTCTAGGGACCAGGAATTGCCCACCATTGTGGTCGTCCCTAAAGAAGGGAAACCGCCAGAGGACTATGCCCCATACTGGCAAATATTACTCCTGAATACAGAGGTCAAGATCCTGGCTGAGGTGGTGGCCCTCTCACCTGCTCAAGGTTGTCACAACTTTAGTTCATCCAAACCAATGGGATTCATGCCTTGCCGAAGTATCACTCTTAACCTAAGGCACCTTCATGGTGTATTGAGACAGATAAACAATTTCGAAGAGAGAGCTCTAGTTCTCTCCCTGGATGCCAGAATGGATGCAATGGATGGAATGTTCGAGGTCTTGGACAGACTGTGTTTTGGCCCACACTTCATCAAATGGGTGAGATTACTTTCACCTTTGCTAATGGGGCAGCTTAAAGTAAAAGTAGTCCAGAGTGTTTAGCCTTCAGCGTGGCACCCATCAGGGTTATCCCTTGTCGGCACCAATATTTGCCCTGGTGCTGGAACCCCTGGCGGCATAGATCAGACCGGACCCACTGGTCCATGGTCTGCTCTGGAATAATCACTGGGAGGACAAAATATCAATATATGCAGACGATATTCTGCTGTATGTGACAGACCCCGTCAATGCATCAAATTGGTTAATGCAGATTATTACTAATTTTGGCTACTATTCAGGCTATACTATTAAATAGAAAACATCTTTCATCCATCTCTTGTGAGGCCGGGCGCCTTGATTGCCTCGTGATTGAGGCAACAATAGTTAGAGAAGGGCTTTGTTACCTTGGCATATACAAATCCAGACATATTTATTTAGGAAAATCTCTCACCGCTGCTATACTGACTGAGGCGAGATGTCAGTCACTGGAGGTCCTAATCCTTTTCCCTTCTAGGCAGAGCCGCTCTTTTTAAAAGGATATCCCTAACCCTTTTCCTCTATGTTCTACAGAACACACCTTACCCAGTGCATTACTTATACTTTTAAAGCCATCAAAAGGGAACTTGGGACACTGCTCTTGGATGGGGGCCCAGCAAGAGTTGCGCTACAAAAAACTCACCAGAGTATGGTATGAGGGTGGAATAGCCCTGCCTTCTATTCAGAAATATTACTGGGTGGCACAACTCACCACCATTCATTGCTGGGGTTTTCTACCCCCGGACGAGCCTGCAATCCGCATGGACAGGGTGGGTATGTAGCAGCAAGGTTATCTCAGGGATATCTATGGGACAACTAGAAATACTACCCTCTTTGACCCAACGGCAACTTGGTAACTTTGGCTCACAGCTACGAATGCCCTGGGATGGAGGGCTAAAATCAATCCTGGGATGGAGGGGTAAAACCCTTATGGGACACTGTGGAGTAGAGCACTCCGGGAGAGCAGTCAGGATTTGATAAGTGGGATTTAATTAGCCTTTCACAAGTAGGGGGCCTCTGGGCTCACTGCGATATTCTATACTGGGGGGATATTCTATACTGGGATCTAACGCTATCTCCAAGTATGTCACGCACTTTGGGCGGTATTGCTAAAGGGAGCAGAGCTCCTGGAGTCTTAACCCCTAGAAGATAGGCAGTTGGACGAATATATGCCATGGAAAGCGACATCCCGGGCATATAAAAAGTTGATCAACAACACACTCAATGTCTTGCAGCATCTGAGGGAGCAGTGGGCTCAAGACCTAGAAGTGCTAGAGGATAATGTATGGGCGGAGGCACTGGCGTCGCCGATGAACGTGGCCATACCGGCAGGTTTCCGTTAGTTCAACTAAAACTGCTACATCAATCCTCTTACACTCAGGACCACACTGGTCAAGATGGGTAGGACAAGGATGAAGAGTTGTTGGCGTGGGTGTGGGCTAGTAGGTAAGTTTGACCATATTGTGTGGGAATGCCACACATTGCAAACTTCCTGGGCAGCTGTTGTTGCGTGTATGTGTGAAGTGACTGGAGGCATGATGACCACCTCTGTGAAATGGGCTCTCCTCAAAGTCTGGAGCCCAACGGACCTGAATCGCATGGAATAGATTTGGTGGGCCTTGGTACTGTCACTTCCTAAAAATAATATTGCGAGATTGTGGGGAGGAGGGCAGATGCCAAAGCTGGGGGACAGGAAACATGATATGGTTATATGTTGGCTAAGAAGGTGATATATGATATATGAAATTTGAGGGGAATGGAATACTTACAGGGGCAACATTTGTAATAATTACACCTCTCCTGGTCTGGTGGGCACGCTATCAGGTCCATCTATGTTCCTCATCAATGTCAGCCGAGTTGGTAGGAGGGGAGGAGGTTCTGCCAGGAATGTCAAGTACTGTGATGCTCATTCAATCTAACAAAATGTCAGTGCACCATTATGCTTTTTAATTGATTTTTATTGTACTGTCAATAAACAGATTTATAGAAAATAAGAAAATATTTTGCCCCTCAAACAATTTAAAGCCTACTGACATTAGTGTTTGGGAATTATTAAAAGAACATCCTTTATCCAAAACCATTTCTTAAGCTTGTGAAAACAGCTAAAAATATGGGCTAACTTAGATAGAAACAACTTTGTGCAAACTGTGGGAGAATCCTATAACCGGGCTTGAGACACAAACTCACAGTTCCAGTTAGCAGGATAAGGAGACTTTATTCGATGAGGACATGATATTCAATTTGTTACAGGTAATTAACTGGACAAAATCTGTATTGGAATAGTGACCGACATTAATGTTTTGGACCCATCCAATACAATAATTACTTGTTTTTATGAAGGGGGTCATAGAAACAATTGAACTAGTAGTAGAATACGAGGTAAGACCTCAGTCATGTTAACCTATTCTGGGCTTCACTAATAATCTAAAGAAAATCAAAAGGAAAATATATATTTTGCGATTTTAGCAATGCCAAGTTGTGCTAAGAAGGAAGTCACTTTTGAAGTCAAATGGAAAACCACTCATGGACACAGGATGTCTGTTTAAATCTTTGACTTCTGTAAACAGGCTGATCGTCAGGCTGGCAGACCGTCACTTTGGAGGACAGAATGTTTTGCTCTCATTCAGTTTACATCTGGACACTCAGCTACAGAAAGTCTAAGATTTGCCAGGAATGACTTGGCAGCATTAGTGCTAGATTCCATTATGAATGGGAAGCAGTTCAGCTCTAGAAGCCTTTACAAATTCATACAGTTGATGTTGTATATGTAGTGTGACAAGAGGATGCTGGTTTCTCTTACAAAATTCATTGTCAGCTGTGAGATGGGCTTTTCCTTACAGCTTGGTAAGGAAGCTGCAAATCTTAGGGTTGCTTGGTGGCTGCAAATACCTTTTTGTGGAAGCTAACTTACTGTCAGATAGTCACTCAGTTTCTGAAAGGTGTAGTGACTATTTCTCCCCTTGCACCATAAAGTACATTTTTTTCCCCAAAACACATTTTTATTGAAGTGTAGGCAATACAGGATAGGATATACAGAATATGTATGAACACCGGGACGAGTCAGGGACATAAAAACTAGTATACATAACATTCAGTATAGATGCCATCCGAGCTCCAAGCAATATAGGGTTTTCCCCAACACACAAGACAGTGGGATTTTAATTTTGTGCAGTCTAAATTGACGGCTTCTTCATTTCAGCCATTTTATAGTTGTCATTAGAAATTTTTAAACTGATAAGACTACATTGGCCAGTAATTAGTTACTCTTTGTTGCAAGATTTGGCACATACAGCAATTTCAAAAGACAAAGGGACAGAGTCAAACCATCATTTTGCCAAATTGAAAGACATTTTGTACATGAACCAGATGAAGGCACTTACCCATTATGTTGCCAGGTCCGATACATATGGGGGTAAAGAGGCAGTTTGTGGTTTACAGCAGTACTTCCATAGGCACAGATGTCACAAAGAAGAGCACATCAAGTAGGATACTGACTATTCATCCAAGAGTAATATCTGACAGTTGATGAGACTCTGCTTGAAGAAATTACTGTTAATTCAGCAAAGGCTAGAGCTGCAGCTACATGCTCTGAGAATGGTGCCTCTACAGGAAATGTGTAAAACAGCCTTATCTATACATTTGTCAAGTCCCTTGACTCCGATGGCAGAGTTACTCCCTTGTTCAGAAGATAAGCAATTTGGCACAATTTCAAGTAACCACATCTCAAAACTTATCCAAGATCACTCATACAAATGTGTTTGGTATTAATCAGGTAATTATTAAAAACATAAGATTGTGCTGATGTGGGAAGCTGGGTTTCTGGTGCAGTACCCCCCCGCTACACTGTTTGCCAGATTTCTTATGCACTTTGACTTGTTGTGCTCTGGGTCCCTGCCAATCAGGTTCCCAGGGCCTGTGTTCTTTCCCAAAACTATACCTTTGTATCCCTAATTGGCCACATGTAAGTCCACTATAAAATGTATCATGGGCACTGTGACCAGGGAGGCCTCTAAGGGCTGCAGCACTTACTGTGCCATCCTGAGGGGTGGTGTGTGTGGTGTGGTGTGGTGTGGTGTGGTGTGGTGTGGTGTGTGTGTGTGTGTGTGTGTGTGTGTGTGTGTCCTTTCTTTTAACTCTGTCTCGTTTTGGTGCACAACTAAGTGAAGAGTCGACATGTATAGGAAGATAGCTCTGTATATACTATACCAAATTAAGGTATAGTGTGGACAGAGTCCAGTGGATCCCCAAAGGTAGGCAGAGGTAAAAGTAGATAGTGTGAACAAGCAGTAAGGCTTCATCAGAGGGTAGTGCTAACCATTTATTGTACACACTCAGGCAAAAAATGTGGTCACACACTCAAAGACTGAACTCAGACCAATTTGTTTGTATAAAAATATTAGTAATATTTATTTCCTAAAACCAAGCAAGCCTGGCACAGCCAAGTGTAAATGGTACTTTTCAAGGCAGGTTTAACAATACAAGCAAGCTGAATAAAATGACTTGGTTACAGGTTGGTTACTGCTTTGAATACAGTTGAAATTAATGTTAACTTACTTTAAATTACTTTTTCTACTCGGTGGGATATGCCTAGATATAAGTTGGGATGCCTGGGAATGCTGGCACAACGTCAGTTGGGCCACCTAAGGCTGTGGGATGTTGAGTACAGGGGTGTCTTTAGGAGTCAGGTTTTCTTACGAGCTCTGGTCGGGGGATCCTTGAGAAAGGGGCTGCAGGCATTGATTGGGGATTCAAGGCAGGTCAGGGATCACCAGATCTCAGATCAGGATCGCCAGGGAGACCTCCTCGTGGTGTTGGGCCACTCGGGCCGTGGGCGCCAGGTGCAGACTTGCGGATTCAGCTGGATCCTGTCTGAATGTGAACAAATCCGGTGCTCACAGGAGACAAAGTCTTGGTTTGTGAAGGCAGGGCAGGTCCTTTGGGTTTTTGGGGGCTGCTGGCTAAAGGACATACCAGGATTTCTCTGGAGCAGGTTCGAGGTGGGGAAAGGCCGGTAGGGCTGGGACAAAGTCAGTGGGCGTCCTCCTCTTCTTAGTTCAGATCAGCTTCTTCGGTTCTTCTTCTGGTCGGTTCTCATCTGAGGAGGCAAGGTTCGGGGTTGCCCCTAAATACTAAATTTCAGGGCGTTGCAGGTAGGTACAGGTCGAGACCAATGGGAACCTTTCTTGGGGGTGGGTACACCCCGTTATGCCACTTTCCAGTGGAAGGGGGGCATATGCCTCTCTGGTTGGCTGGATCCCCCCCATCTGCAAAATAAATGGCGGGGCCTGAGAGAGTTGTGCTTCACCTTACCTCCCCCACCTGAAGGCTGGAGTTAGCAAAGGTGGGCACACCTCCCTTCCTCACTTGGTTTTCCCGTCGATTCTCCCACCCAAAGTGGGGGTCAGAATTGGTGGGGGCCAGTTGCTGGAAGCAGCAAATGGCTGGGGAAACTCACAAAGGCGGCAAGCCACTGAAGCTTCCTCTTCATGGACCCTGCCCATCCTGGGAGAGGATACTTCGCACCTTGTCCCAGGATGTGCATTGTTTCAGGATCCAGAGAGCGCCAGGCTCTTGGCCCAGGGGTCTAGAAACATGTCGGGTGGTGGCAGATGGCAAGCAGCCACTCAGCCAGGACACTAGTCTTAGGTTGTTTTTCAGGGGGCATCTGTAAGTTGCCCTCTGAGTGCATTTTTCATTAAATCCCGCACTGGCATTAATGCGGGTTTAATGTGCAGAGACGTTTGATAACAAACTTCCCAGTTGTCAGTAAAGTCATTATGGGTGCCGTGGAGTTCATTATGACAAACTCGCGGCACCATATACTCTCAATAGCAATACTGCACTTACAATGTTTACAAAAGTGGTTTAGACACTGTTGGGGTGTACAGGGCACATGCACCTGTACCCTCACCACTAGTATAGTGCACCCAGCTAGAGGGGTGGCTTACCTATGACAGGGCAGTGGGTTGTAGGCATGGCACACAGGGATGGATGCCATGTTGACTCTTCAATTTGCTTAGCACCAAAACATGCAGGCTGCAATGGAGGGGGGGGGGGGGGTTTGTCTGTCTGTAGAGAGATATATATATATATATATATATATATATATATATATATATATATATATATATATATTTATTTATATTACCTACTGGTGGTCGCTAGTAGGTAGTTATAGTTCGGACCTATTATCCATAGGAAATCCGCAACATTCTATTTGGAATAACTGTGGTGGCGGTTGCCGAATCGTCGCGAAATTTTCAAAACTGGTGGGCACTCCGGCCCGCTCCTATCCTGAAAGTCTCGGGGTGATTGGTCAAGCGGGGGCTGAGAAAAAAGGGGGGTCCCAAAACGTGTTTTCCCCATGCAATTTTCCATAGGAACCATTCAGCTCGAACTGCTGAACGGAATTACACGAAATTTGGCAAAGAGGTAGTCCTTGCTTCACACTCGTGCCTTTTGGTTAAATGGTGTAAATTCGTTTAGTAGTTGCTGAGAAGATCAAAAGTAAAATCACATATATATCTGGGTGGAGGCAACCACACATCTCATCGTGAGATCTGATTGGCTGTCAGCACTTCATCCAAGAAGTGTTGGCAGCCATCTTGGGACCAATATACATGATAGCACCTCATTAAAAAGCATTGCAGTTAATAGAAGGTTTTAAGACTTTAGTTACATTATAAATCATTTGTTGATGGTACCATACTCATTTTAGGAATTGTGGTGTGTTCTAAGGCGATTTTACCATGTGAAAAAGCCTTCTGCTGGGATATCATGAATCATGTTTGAGAGAAAACTATTTTCTCATGCTTTTCCCACAGAGGTTTGGAAGGTGATCTATAAGCTAAACTAAGAGCATATTTTCTGTAAATTCACATTATCTTTCTCAGTCATGTGAGAATGAAGTCTGACATTCTCAGTAAAACATGTACATCCAACATGGGCAGAGACTGTCAGTTGATTCCTTTGTGTTCTACTGCAGCTTCCCAGAGTGTTCTAAAGAACAACTAGAGCGCTAATAGTCCTACTTATGACAAACGCATGGCACACCTGAAGCCATCTTGATAGGAATAAAGCGGTAACTCTTAAAACATTTTATGCATATATGTATGTGCATATGTGTGCGTGTAGAGAGAGGTAGAGAGGTGTAGAGGTGTAGAGGTAGAGAGTAGTAGAGAGAGAGGTAGAGAGTAGAGGATGAGTAGTAGAGCAGTAGAGAGTGAGTAGTAGAGAGTGAGTAGTAGAGAGTATTAGAGAGTGAGTAGTTTAATTTAAAAGGAACACAATGAGGGGGTTCATTTTGCCATAGAAATTATTATTAGTGCTGAAAAAAGAAAAATTAGGGCACATTTTGAGTGACTTCTCAAATCCTCTTCTATTTCATTAAACAATTCTGACATGCAGACTGAAACATGCACTTTCAATACCAGCAGCAGACTTCCCTGGTGGGCAGTAGCTTTACTACAGTTATCTAATAAGCAACTAGAGTGCTAACATTACGAATTTATGGCACATGTGTGACACATCTGAATGCCTTCTTGTGGGAACCAAAGTAAACAGGCTTTGAAAATGCAATAGGTCTCGCGCACGTTTAAGTTAAAGCAATTCTGTTTGTAATTAGGTGGCTTATTAGCTTTGCTTGTATTAGTGTTTTTCAAACTTTCATGTACATAACATGCGTATGTATGCATGCATTTATATTTGTATTTATATAGATATGCAGATGATATGTATATATATATATATATATATATATATATATATATATATATATATATATATAATAATTCACTGAGAAAACCATAGGTTTCAGGTGCGTTTGTTAGCTGGGCTTTTCACTTGTACAAAACCATTGAAATTCCCCCGTTATAGTTAGTTCAGCTAACTATAACTAGTGCGCCCGCAATGCACTGCTGATGACGTCACATATTACATCACTCATGACATGGTCAGTGACATCACTCATGACATCACTGATGACATCTCAAATGACATCACTGATGACATCATCCAGTGTGTTTTTCTGAAAATTAAATATGTTTTATATCTGTATATCTCAAGGTCGATGGAAGAATAAATGGGTATATAAGTGTCTAAATGGATGATTTGTTTTTGAAAAATTGATTGTGTAACTGACTGATTAAGTGTATCATAGTGAATACATGGCTTAGTGAGTAATGTTTAAATATGTAAATATCTGTATCAGTCTCTCACTTTGTGTATAAGTGGCTGCATGGGTTGGTGAGTAGCTACATGGGTGTCTATATAGGTTATTAGTTGGTTTTTTGAGTATCAGTCTGAGTGTCTGCATGGTTCGGTGGGGGGTATTACGTAGTGCATAGGTGCATGAAAGAGTGACTCACTGTTTGTATGTGTTGAACACAGCATGTGTGCAGGACTGTATGGGTGGATGAGTGTGTGTGTATAGGTGTGTTAGTGAGTGAATGACTGTCTCAATAGTGTCTTTATGAGTAACTACATACGTTTTAAACTAGTATATGTGACTATTGGTGTATATATGTGAGTATATGTGAGAGTGAGAGATTGAAAGAGTTCCTGTATGAATAAGTATGTGTTTCTATAAGTGATTGTTTAAAAGACTAAGTATGTGTAAGTTTCCGTAGAAGTAAGTGTGGTGGTGTGTGTATAACTGTATATGCAAGTAAATGTATGTTTGATTCTTTATTAGCATGAGTGACTATGTGTGAGAGTAACTCTATGGATGAGTGGCATTGTGTAACAGGATGTATAGGTGTATGAGTACATATGATGAGTGAGTACATGTATGAGTGACTGTATAGAACTGTTGGTGAATGAGTGGATGTGTATGTGGATCTTAGAATTACTGAAGAGGTTGTTGTAACTGGTATTGGTATGTCCATTGTTTTGAAAATTTTAGTCTCTATTTTTGAATGTGTGTATCAAAAGGTTATATTAGGGTGAGAGGAGGTCTGCCACTCTATCACAAGGATGATGTCATCAGTGATGTCATTTGAGATGTCATCAGTGATGTCATGAGTGATGTCACTGACCATGTCATGAGTGATGTAATATGTGACGTCATCAGCAGTGCATTGCGGGCGCGCGAGTTATAGTTAGCTGAACTAACTATAACGGGGGAATTTCAATGGTTTTGTACAAGTGAAAAGTCCAGCTAACTATAACACCCCTGAAACCTATGTTTTTTTCAGTGAATTTCTGAGGTTTTTTAAATGCTAATTCCTAACTATAACGTGCCTGAAACCTATGGTTTTTTCTGTGAATTTCAAAGGTTTTTTAAATGCTAATTTGTAACTATGCCTACAGAGATAGGACATGTGAAGAAAGAAGAAAAAATGCACAGAAAGAAACAAAAGAAGTGCAGAAAGAAGCAACAGAAGTCCTCAAATACGAAGATAAGTGCAGGAAGAAGGATAACGTGCAGAAAGAACAAAAAGAAGAGCAGAAAGAAGCCTTGTTGCAAAATCATCCTGTACCCTCAACTTTTTCAGACGGATACTGGTGGTAACTGAGTCTGACTAACCAGTCCTAGAGCCAGTGCTATGTTAAAAGACACTTAGAATACAGTGAAAACACCTACATACACTAGGGAACATTATGCGTTGGGGTCCCCCTGTGATTAGCATGACCTCCTCTGTAAGCCCCTAGTATATAATAGGGCATGGGGATTAAAACTACCTCTTAAAACAGGCCACAGGGCGTTTTTGCACACGTTAACTCAGGCCCCGTCCCCTCCCTTCACCACTGTGTAAACACGCCCTGTGTCCGTTTTTAGTTGGGAGATTAAGTTCATTTGAATCCTGAGGGTCCCTAGGGTCCAACTAGCCCACTAGGTACCTCCAGTAAGTGCCACAGAGCTGCGTTGCAGAGAGGTGTAAAAAGTGGCACGGCCTGGACCACCTCTCTGCAATGCAGCTCAGTGGCGCTTACTGGAAGCACTTGGTGGGCTAGTTAGCCCCCAGGGGCCCTCAGTATTGAAGGGAAATTATATCCCCAATTTAAAACGTGCCATAGTGCGTGTTTGCACACGTCACCTCAGGCCCCGTCCCCTCCCTTCACCACTGTGTAAACGCGCCCTGTGGCTGTTCTAAGTTGAAAGATTAAGTCCCCTTGAATCCTAAGGGTCCCTAGGGTCAAACTAGACCACTAGGTACCTCCATTAAGCGCCTCAGAACACCTGTCTGCAGCGCAGCTCCCTGGCGCATACTGGAGATGCCTGTTGGGGGCGCGTTTGCAGAGTGCTGCACGGAGGGGGCATGGCCTCCGGCACGATGCCAGTCTTTTATTTATTTTAATTTTTTAAGAAGGGGGGCTGTGTCGTTCCCCTTCTTATTCTAATTTATTGGCCCTGATGACCCCATCCCCCAGGGCCTGTCTCCTAATTATATTTTTTTGACCCCAATCCCCAGGGCCGGCCACTGTTTTTTATTATTTAAAAAAAATATATATTTATAGACACACCTAGGACATGCTGGACAAACCGTACGTACTTATCACCATGACGATTTGTGTGATATTCATTAAAAGGCGACTATGCATGCAATGAATCCACGTGGAATGTATTTACACCACTAGTGAAGCTCTGACATGTCTGATGCCCTACCGTGGCTAATCCCGGTAGACACCCTTGTCGTTTATTTATACAAACATGGGTAGCTATTGACGGGCACATTTAATACACATGCACACCAAGCCATTCAAAGGGGATTCGAGAAAAATTCGACCAAAACTATGCAAGAAACCCCCCTCACGGTTAATAAAACACACATCCACTGCCGGATGTGTAATACTTTTTATTTTACTCTCTGGAAAGGGGACGAACATCACTTGAGAGTCACAGCGCGCTCCTGACAGAGCCCAATGCTGTGTTACACCCACCATTGCCTGCCGAGTGCCACACACCTCTGTGTTGTATTCCACTAGCTAGTGCATATGCTGTGACACTCTCTAGCCCATGTGCACTGTAAATGTCATGCCACACTTGTCTTCGCACAGGTTATATTGCCCCATCTAACGTGCCTTCCTCGATGCCTATGTTATAACGCACAGTGCTATGCCATACATATTATAATCTGGGATCCATATCTTTGTCACAGTGCATAAGCAACGTTACACTCCTCAGCACATATTTTATATTACAACTTTAGAGACTAGTTAGGTTACACAACACTGCCCTGTGCATGTTACACTCCAAGGCGCATATCGCATAGCACGCGCTAGTGCCTGTGCTATCTCGCGCTCTCCAATGAACCTGTCATTGCGCACAATGTATTGCATATTATATTTCACGCCCGGTTCATCTTATATCACACTTTTTGGTGCATAGTTAATACCATACACTATATCTAGTTTTCATTTTCAATCGTGCTCTCAGGACTATGTTCTATATAACACTGTGTTCACCTACCCTTTTCACGGGCATTACATTTTGCGATAGGGGGTGGAGGGTCAGGGGGTGTTTCTGCCAAGTGAGCCCGGAGTCACAGTCACAAACGTCCTCTTCTTCCTGAATAAAAGTGAGATTATGCTGCATACTTGTTCATATTTTAAGTAGTTCGCACAGACACAATGTTTTAAAAACAATAAAGTTCCTAATACCCGCCTTCTCTGAACAGTTTGCTTGCTGCCCCATCCCCCTCCTGCCTATCCTCGGTTGTGTGAATCCATGGACTAGCCTCCTCCCTCCTGCCATGCATGGTCTGATGTGCTGCTCTGCCCTCAATTTAGTATGATGTACCAGTCCAGTCCTCCTGCCCTCCATTGCCCAATTCTGTGCCCCATCATTGACCTCCTGCTTAAACTCTGTGCTTAGCTTGCTGCCCCTATTCTCCTTCCCCCTGCCCTCCGATGTCTTTGTGCATGCCCCTGCTCCATCCTTTTTGCCCACCATGTCCCATGGACCTGCCACTCCTATCTAATCTGAGTGTTCTGTTGAGCTGCCACTCCCCTCCCACCTGCCTAGCATTGTCAGATGACTGTAACCTGTCCCTGCCACCTCCACCCTGCCTGTCAACATGCCATGCCCCTATCCTCTTCCTCCTGTCCTACATGGTCCATTGTACTGCCACACCCTTCTGCCCTCCCTGGTCTGTTGTGCTGCAACTGCTCCTCCTGCCTGCCCCGTGTGGTCTGTTGTGAGGCCCCTTCCCCTGAACTTTGTCTGTGCACAGGTCCTGACCCTCCCTTCTATCCTCCATCGTCCTTTGTGCATGCCCCTGCACCCTCCTTCTTGCCCATCATAGCCATTGTGCTGCCACTAACCCTCCCACTTGCCATGCATGGTCTTCTGGGCTGCCATGGCCCCTCCCACCTTCCCTGTGTGGTCAGTTAGCTGCCCCTGATCCCCTCCCACCTTCCCTCCATGGTCTGTGTGTATGCCATCACAGTCTCACTGTTGCTCTTCATGGTGTGTCTTGCTTCTAGTGCCCATCCTGCCTGACCTCCATGGCTATCTTGCTGCTCCTGCCCTGCCCCCTTGCCCCCAGCCCTCTGTTTACATGTTCAGACCCCTACTCCCTCCCTCCTGGCTTGTCTGTTCCATTCTAATGCCCCTGATCCGTCCCTCCTGCCCTTTATGGTCTGTTATGCTGCAGCTTTCTCTCCTGTCTGTCCATTATGGTCAGCTAGCTACCATTGCCTCTTGTTGTCCTTGTGCATGGTCCTGTCCCCTCCCTCTTGCTTTCTATGGATTGTTGTGCTGCACTCCCGTCCTGCATGCCCTGTGTGGTGTATTGTGCTGCTGCAAACCCTGATGCCTGCCCTGCAGGGTCAGTTTGGTGCACCTCTCCACGTCCCTCCTGTCCTCTGTTATCCAAGTCCATGTCCCTATCCCATTTCCTTCCATGATCCAATGTACCATACTTGCGAACATTTTGAACTTGGTAAGAGGGAGATTTTGAAAAAAAACTGGGGTATTGATTTTCCCCTTTGATTTACATTGAAAAAGAGGATATTGTAGACAGGAGACAGATCAAATAAAGCCCATTTGAGCTTAAAACCATTGGACGTTTCCTGGCTGAATCGGGTCTGTTGGCATGTATGGTTGTACTACCATTGCCTCTTCCTTCTGCCCACAATGGTCTATTACATTGCCACAGCCTTGAAGGAGGGTAGATTTTGTATCACAGGGGGCCCCTGGCCCGTTCTGTCCACACCTGAAGTATGAGACCCTTGTCCTTGCCCGGCCAGCCGCATTTGTAGGCCGTATTAAATTGACCAGCGGGTCCTGTGTTGCTATATAATTATCCTGAGACATCCTTACCACTCAGCCAGCATAAAACCCCTGTGTAGGCCCTTCTGTTCAATATTTAGGCCTCTTTGTTAAATTGACCATAGCTCTGCAATTTTAGTGTATAGCAGTCTGAAGGCAGGTCTGCGAGGCCTTCTGCTCCAAACTAGTAGCCCTCACCCTACCCGAGTGCTCCGTGCTGGGTATCAAAGTTCAACATCCCCCTGAAGCTGTCGACATACAGTAGGCTGCATCCTGGACTGGTACTTGCTTCCTAGGTTTCCCGCTTTTAAGGAAGTGGCAACCGCAGAGCGTCAAGTTAGGAGAACTGAGTTGATTTTATACATGAATATATTGAATTCCCGTACAATACCCATTATTTTCTGCTTGCTCTATGTAACTTACAATAAGCGATTGGCCTGAGAGACTGACCTTTTCACCCAGTCCATTGTCAGCATTAAGTGGGTAAATGATGAAATGTCTGGTAAAATCTGCAGACGAAGCTTTTGGGTAGCATACGTAGGTAGATGTAGCGTGCAAAGGAGCCCACAAAATGATATAAAAAGGGAGCACCCACAGATATCGACGGACTACCTCGCCGTCTGTATGTAGGTTAACAGGTTGTGCAGGTTTTCCCCAAGAGCTGGGAGCTCTTGTCTTCCTTTGCTTAAAATGTCTTGCTCTGCTTTGCTTGAAGTATCTTATTCTATTTTACCTATATGAAATGTCATGTTATGTTTAACCATTGTTCTCTTTACTTTTGCATTTAAAAGATTTTGTATTGTAATTGCAGAAATGCTTGCTCTAAGAGTAAACGTGAGTGTTACTAGGTAACATTTTCCTTGGTGTAACTTGTTTCTCATGATGCATTTATAGATGTGTTTTCTCTCTCTCTATGTCAGTACATTAATTGAGATACAGAGAATATCATGACAGCTGTATGATTATCTGGATTCTGTATTATATACTTTATGTCTCTATTCTGCGATTTCTTTGAAGTTGCATCTTCTCATTAAACTGCCATTGTATTCTGCCTCCAATTCCATGTCTCATATGTCTGTTTTCTTCATTTTTGGAGCAAGCGTTCCTAGGCACCCCGGCTCAAATTAAGGTGCCCCTTTTGTCCCTGACTCACTCTCCTGCTCAGTTCTGTGGTGGCTCCCGGGGCTCTGGGGACCGCCCCTAGCTTCCTTGACCCGTAATAGATCTTCCCTCCAACAGACTCTCTTGCAAGTCCTGTATTGTTGGTTTGTTGCCCCTGCCCCCCTTTCCACTGCCCTCCATAGTCTGTTGTGCTTCCACGGCCCTTCCTGCCTGCTCAGTGTGGTTAAATTGTTGCCTTTGCACCCTCCTACCTGCCTTCAATTTTCAGAGTCCGTGCCCCTGGCCTCTGCCTCTCAACAGTATCCTAATGAACAACTAGATTGCTAACATTCTAGATTTATTACAAAAGTGTGGAACGCCTGACATCATCTTGATGTAATCAAAACTGTAATACCTAGAGCATTTCCTTTAGAAATTACATATATGAGAGGGTCTTATTGGCATCAAAATTATGGTTAGTGCTCTAAAAGACTAAAATAAGAACATATTTTCTGAGTTTCCAAATAGCGACAAAGCACTTTTAAATTATTTGTTATCTTTATGTTTTTTTATCCAATTGACCACTTGATTAAATGTTGCACTTAGGGGAGAGGATGTGGTGTTACTTCCAGAACTGCAGACTTTGCAACTGGGGAACCAGGTTGAAGTTTCTGCTTCAGCTCGACATTCTGTGATTCTGGTCAAATCACTTAATCTCCCCATGTCTACAACCAAAATGAATTTGTTCTTGTGTGATGTAACCAATGCTCATGTAAAGCACTCCAATACCTGACAAGTCTGCACTATATAACACTGCAAAAACACAAAATAATAAGTGTTTTGCACATTTTGTCATTGGGCTATATTTGGGCTACATCTGGGCTCTTTTGTCTCCGGTGGCCATCTTGGAAGATTTATTTGTTATGAAGTTTCCTAATTTCCTCATGTACTGCAGTCTCCTCAGTAGGAAATGCTTTCAGTTTTTTACTTTGATTCCATCATGAAGGTATTCAGATATGTCACACATTTGCCATACATTCTGAATGTTAGCACTCTTTTTGCTCATTAGATCACTGTAGTAAAACTACTGTTCACCATGGAAGTCTGCGCCTGGTATTAAAAGTGCATGTTTCAGTCTGCATGTCAGAATTTTTTAATGAAATAGAAGAGGATTTGAGAAGTCACTCAAAATGTGCCCTCATTTTCTTTCTTCAGCATTAATCATAATTTCTATGGCAAAATGAACCCCCTCATTGTGTTCCTTTTTAAATTAAATGTTTTAAGTGTTACCAGTTTATTCCAATCAAGATGGCTTCAGGTGTGCCATACTTTTGTCATAATGAAGACAGTAAGCGCTCTAGTTGTTTTTAAGAACATTCTGTCATTGGGCTATACTTGGGCTACATCTGGGTGATATTTGGGCTACATTTGGGCTCTTTTGTCTCTGGTGGCCATCTTGGGAGACTTATTTGTTATGAAGTTTCCTAATTTCCTCATTTACTGCAGTCTCCTCAGTAGGAAATACTTTCAGTTTTTTACTTTGATTCCATTATGAAGGTATTCAGATATGTCACACATTTGCCATAAATTCAGAATGTTAGCACTCTTTTTGCTCATTAGATCACTGTAGTAAAGCTACTGCTCACCAGGGAAAACTGTTGCTGGTATTGAAAGTGCATGTTTCAGTCTGCATGTCAGAATTTTTTAATGAAATAGAAGAGGATTTGAGAAGTCACTCAAAATGTGCCCTAATTTTTCTTTCTGCAGCACTAATCATACTTTTTATGGAAAAATGAACCCCCTCATTTTGTTCCTTTTTAAATTAAATGTTACCACTTTAATCCAAGCAAGATGGCTTCAGGTGTGCCATACGTTTATCATAAGTAGAACTGTTAGCGCTCTAGTAGTTCTTTGGAACACTCTGGGAAGCTGCAGTAGAACACAAAGGAATCAACTGACAGTCTCTGCCCTTGTTGGATGTACATGTTTTACTGAGAATGTCAGACTTCATTCTCACATGACTGAGAAAGATAATGTGAATTTACAGAAAATAAGCTCTCAGTTTAGCTTATAGATCACCTTCCAAACCTCTGTGGTAAAAGCATGAGAAAATATTTTTCTCTCAATCATGATATCCCAGCAGAAGGCTTTTTCACATGGTGAAATCACCTTAGAACATACCACAATTCCTAAAATGAGTATGGTACCATCAACAAATGATTTATAATGTAACTAAAGTCTTAAAACCTTCTACTAACTGCAATGCTTTTTAATGAGGTGCTATCATGTATATTGGTCCCAAGATGGCTGCCGACACTTCTTGGATGAAGTGCTGACAGCCAATCAGATCTCAGGATGAGATGTGTGGTTAGGCTCCGCCCACATATATATATGCTTTTAAATGCTATTTTCTCAGGAAATACTGAACAGATTTACACCAGACCTGCAAAAGGCACTTCCTTGACCTTATGGCTACCTCTCTGCCAAATTTCAAGTAATTCTGTTCAGCCGTTCGGGCTGTAGCTGTGTCTAAAGGTCCTATGGAAAAATGCATGGGGAAAACGCGTTTTGGGACCCCCCTTTTTTCTCGGCCCCTGCTTGACGAATCACCCCGAGACTTTCAGGGTAGGAGCTGAACGGAGCGCCCCATTAGTTTTGAAAATTTCGCGAGGATTCGTCAACCGGCGCCAAAGTTATTCAAAATAGAATTTTGAGATTTCCTATGGAAACTAGGTTGTAACTATAACTATCTACTGGCGACCGCCAGTAGATTATATATAAATATATATATATATATATATATATATATGCAACACACACAGGTGCAGGTTCAACGCGGTGCTCCATACCGAGAGGGCGTGTCACTACGCCAGTACCTGCTTACTGGCCCAACATGCTAAACAGGCTCTCTCCTTCTCTCCAAAAAGAGTGTGACACTGCTCCGGGGGTAAATAAGAATGGCTTTAATTGACAGCGCTGGCAAATATAGGTCTCTGGAAACGCAGGGCAGACGCGTTTCTGCCTAATGGCTTCATCAGTGCCCAATCCAGAAAGATTTTCTTCGTGTTCTGGGGGTCTATTCCGGTGCTCTTATGTCCGTGACCACTAGTTTGGGACGTCACGGTATGGTTTAGGCAATCCCATCATTGCATAGGGTGCCTGCTGAGGACTTCAAGGCCCAGAATGCAACAGTGTGGAAAGCGGAGCGTAAAGTGTCTTGTACCTATGAGGCAGTAAAGGAGGGGCCATGGACCACATGATTGGGAGTGGTCACGGACATAAGGGCACCGGAATTGGCGTGTAGTATGGCATTTCCCGCCGTTTTCTTGCGGTGAAGTTTAGTGGCAATTGACCCCTCTTTTATGTATACCAACGTCAAGAAATTCTGCCCTTTGCTCACTAATATTGGCTGTGAATTCCAGATTTAAGTTATTGGAATTGAGTCTATTGACGAACATCTCTGCCTCTGACCGGGTCCCCTTCCAGACGATAAAGAGGTCGTCAATCTTTCTGGATTGGGCACTGATGAAGCCATTAGGCAGAAACGTGTCTGCCCTGCGTTTCCAGAGACCTGTATTTGCCAGCGCTGTCAATTAAAGCCATTCTTATTTACCCCCGGAGCAGTGTCACACTCTTTTTGGAGAGAAGGAGAGAGCCTGTTTAGTATATATATATATATATATATATATATATATATATATATATATATATATATATATACATACATATGTGTGCGTGTAGACAGAGGTAGAGGTGTAGAGGTACAGGTGGAGAGGTAGAGGGGTAGAGGTATAGACCGGTAGTGAGTAGAGCGAGTAGTAGAGAGTAGTAGCGAGTGAGTAGTAGCGAGTGAGTAGTAGAGAGTGAGAAGTAGAGAGCGAGTAGTAGAGAGCGAGTAGTAGAGAGCGAGTAGTAGAGAGCGAGTAATAGAGAGTGAATAGTAGAGAGGGTAGTAGAGAGTGAGTAGTAGAGTAGTAGAGAGGGAGTAGTAGAGAGTGAGTAGTAGAGAGTGAGTAGTAGAGAGTGAGTAGTAGAGAGTGATCAGTAGAGTGAGTAGTAGAGAGTAGTAGAGCGTGAGTAGTAGAGCGTGAGTAGTAGAGCGTGAGTAGTAGAGAGTGAGTAGTAGAGAGTGAGTAGTAGAGAGTGAGTAGTAGCGAGTGAGTAGTAGCGAGTGAGTAGTAGCGAGTGAGTAGTAGCGAGTGAGTAGTAGCGAGTGAGTAGTAGCGAGTGAGTAGTAGCGAGTAGTAGAGAGTGAGTAGTAGAGAGGGTAGTAGAGAGTAGTCAGTCAGTGTCAGTCAGCCAGTGTCAGTCAGCCAGTGTCAGTCAGCCAGTGTCAGTCAGCCAGTGTCAGTCAGCCAGTGTCAGTCAGTCTGTCAGTGTCAGTCAGTCTGTCAGTGTCAGTCAGTCTGTCAGTGTCAGTCTGTCAGTGTCAGTCTGTCAGTGTCAGTCAGTCTGTCAGTGTCAGTCAGTCTGTCAGTGTCAGTCAGTCTGTCAGTGTCAGTCAGTCCGTCAGTGTCAGTCAGTCCGTCAGTCTGTGTCAGTCAGTCAGTCAGTGTCAGTCAGTCAGTCAGTCAGTGTCAGTCAGTGTCAGTCAGTCAGTGTCAGTCAATCAGTGTCAATCAGTCAGTGTCAGTGTCAGCTAGAGCAGCTCTGCTGACCTGGTTCTCTGGCTCTATAGCAGCTCTGCTGACCTGGTTCTCTGGCTCTAAAGCAGCTGTACTGACCCGGTTCTATGGCTCTAAAGCAGTTCTGCTGACCTGGTTCTCTGGCTCTAGAACAGCTCTGCTGACCTGGTCCCTTGGCTCTAAAGCAGCTCTGCTGACCTGGTCCCTTGGCTCTAAAGCAGCTCTGCTGGCCTGGTCCCTTGGCTCTAAAGCAGCTCTGCTGGCCTGGTCCCTTGGCTCTAAAGCAGCTCTGCTGACCTGGTTCTCTCCCTCTAAAGCAGCTCTGCTGACCTGGCTCTCTCACTCTAGAGCAGCTCTGCTGACCTGGTTTCTCTGGCTCTACAGCAGCTCTGCTGACCTGGTTCTCTGGCTCTAGAGCAGCTCTGCTGACCTGCTCCTCTGGCTCTACAATGGCTCTGCTGACCTGGTTTCTCTGGCTCTACAGCAGCTCTGCTGACCTGGTTCTCTGCGCTCACTATGCACGCACCCGACTTCGCGAAAATATATTTAAAAATAATATACGTTTATCATAAGTACAAATATATAATTTTTAAGAATATCTTGGATAATCTCTTGCCCTAATATGTATATTATAGGCACATATCATTTTGGAACATAATTTTTTTTTGCAGGAGTCGCGCACCCGGCACGCCCCAGCATGTACGTGACGTCACGCAGGCCCCGCCACCGCGCAAGCATCTCGTACCGTAATGCACATGTGTCGCAAATGCGCGGGAGCAGGAGTCGCGGACTGGTCGCATACCAATCGCGCACATCACGTAATATTAAATGTATATGATGAAACTGAAAAACACGCAGCCGTCGCACACCGTACGCGGATCTTTCACAACTTTTCGAAAATGGCGGCTAGAATCTGCGCACCCACCGTGATGTGTACGCTTTGAGTGCGCGACTCCGAAAAAAAAGTTGGATTTTTTTTAAAAAAGACAATATTATAAATATATTAAAATGAAAACAACAAAAATTATCAATATTTCAGTTTGAATGTTCTTTAAAAAAAATTGTTGCAATTTTCAGAAAAATATATAATGTTATTTAATGAATAAAATATTTATAAATAAACAGTTAAAAAACTGTAGAAAACCAGTACAAAAAAAATAGTTATAACTACTATCACACTTAAAATTTAGCATTTAAAAAAGCTTTGAAAGTCACTGAAAAAAACCATAGGTTTCAGAGACGTTATAGTTAGAAATTAGCATTTAAAAAAGCTTTGAAATTCACTGAAAAAAACATAGGTTTCAGGGGTGTTATAGTTAGCTGGCCATTTCACTCGTACAAAACCATAGAAATTCCTCCGTTATACTGCTGATGACGGTATATCGGTGAATATATTATATATATTCACAGAAAAAAACATAGGTTTCAGGGGTGTTATAGTTAGCTGGCCATTTCACTTATGCAAAACCATAGAATTTCCCCAGTTATAGTTAGTTCTGCTAACTATGTCTCGTGCCCCCGCAATGCACTGCTGATGACGTCACATATTACATCACTCATGACATCACTGATGACATCTCAAATGACATCACTGATGACATCATCCAGTGAATGTGTGTTTTTCTGAAAATTACATATGTTTTATATATGCATATCTCAAGGTCGATGGAAGAATAAATGGGTATATAAGTGTCTAAATGGATAATGTTTTTTTGAAAAAGTGATTGTATAACTGACTAAGTGTATCTTAGTGAATACATGGCTTAGTAAGTAATGTTTAAATATGTAAATATCTGTATCAGTCTCTCACTTTGTGTATAAGTGGCTGCATGGGTTGGTGAGAAGCTACATGAGTGTCTATATAGGTTATTAGTTGGTTTTTTGATATCAGTATGAGTGTGAGTGTCTGTATGGTTTGGTGGGGGTATTACGTAGTGCATAGATGCACGAATGAGTGACTCACTGTTTGTATGTGTTGAAGACAGCATGTGTGCAGGACTGTATGGGTGGATGAGTGTGTGTATGGGTGTGTTAGTGAGTGAATGACTGTCTCAATAGTGTCTCTATGAGTAACTACATACGTTTTAAACTAGTATATGTGACTATTGGTGTATATAAGTGAGTATATGTGAGAGTGAGAGATTGGAAGTGTTCCTGTATGAATAAGTATGTGTTTCTATAAGTGATTGTTTAAAAGACTAAGTAGGTGTACGTTTCTGTAGAAGTAAGTGTGGTGGTGTGTGTACAACTGTATATGCAAGTAAGTGGATGTTTGATTTTTTATTAGCATGAGTGACTATGTGTGTGAGTAACTCTATGGATGAGTGGCATTGTGTAACAGGATGTATAGGTGTATGAGTACATATGATGAATGAGTACTTGTATGAGTGACTGTATAGGACTGTTGGTGAATGAGAGGATGTGTATGTGGATCTTAGAATTACTGAAAAGGTTGTTGTAACTGGTATTGGTATGTCCATTGTTTTGAAAAAAATTCTTTCTATTTTTGAATGTGTGTATCAAAAGGTTATATTAGGGTGAGAGGAGGTCTGCCACTCTATCACAAGGATGATGTCATCAGTGATGTCATTTGAGATGTCATGAGCGATGCAATATGTGACGTTATCAGCAGTGCATTGCGGGCACGCGAGTTATAGTTAGCTGAACTAACTATAACGGGGGAATTTCAATGGTTTTGTACGAGTGAAAAGTCCATCGAACTAGAACGCCCCTGAAACCTATGGGTTTTTCAGTGAATTTCTAAGGTTTTTTAAATGCTAATTCCTAACTATAACGTGCCTGAAACCTATGGTTTTTTCAGTGAATTTCAAAGTTTTTTAAATACTAAATTTCTAACTATGCCTACAGAGATAGGACATGTGAAGAATGAAGAAAAATGCACAGAAAGAAAGAAAAGAAATGCAGAAAGAAGCAACAGAAATCCTCAAAAACAAAGAAAAGTGCAGAGCATTTCCTTTAGAAATTACATATATGAGAGGGTCTTATTTGCATCACAATTATGGTTAGTACTCTAAAAAACTAAAATGAGGACATATTTTCTGAGTTTTCAAATAGCGACAAAGCACTTTTAAATTATTTCTAATCTTGATGTTTTTTTTATCCAGTTGACCACTTGATTAAATGTTGCACTTAGGGGAGAGGATGTGGTGTTACTTCCAGAGCTGCAGACTTTGCAACTGGGGAACCAGGTTGGAGTTTCGGCTTCAGCTCGACATTCTGTGATTCTGGTCAAATCACTTAATCTCCCCATGTCTACACCCAAAATGAATTTGTTCTTGTGTGATGTAACCAATGCTCATGTAAAGCACTCCAATACCCGACAAGTCTGCACGATATAAAACTGCAAAAACACAAAAAATAAAAAAAGTGTTTTGCACACTTCTGTCATTGGGCTACATGTGGGCTACATCTGGGTGATATCTGTGCTGCATTTGGGCTCTTGTCTCTGGTGGCCATCTTGGGAGATTTATTTGTTATGAAGTTTCCTAATATCCTCATTTACTGCAGTCTCCTCAGTAGGAAATGCTTTCAGTTTTTTACTTTGATTCCATCAAGAAGGTATTCGGATATGTCACACATTTGCCATAAATTCGGAATGTTAGCACTCTTTTTGCTCATTAGATCACTGTAGTAAAGCTACTGCTCACCACCGAAGTCTGCTGCTGGTATTAAAAGTGCATGTTTCAGTCTGCATGTCAGATTTTTTTAATGAAATAGAGGATTTGAGAAGTCACTCAAAATGTGCCATAATCTTTCTTTCTTCAGCACTAATCATAATTTGTATGGCAAAATTAAACCCCTCATGTGTTTCTTTGCAAATTAAATGTTTTAAGTGTTACCAGTTTATTCCAATCAAGATGGCTTCAGGTGTGGCATATTTTTGTCATAAGTAAGACTGTTAGCGCTCTAGTTGTTCTTTGGAACACTCTGGGACATTCTGTCATTGGGCTATACTTGAGCTACATCTGGGTGATATTTGTGCTACATTTGGGCTCTTTTGTCTCTGGTGGCCATCTTGGGAGACTTATTTTTTATGAAGTTTCCTAATTTCCTCATTTACTACAGTCTCCTCAGTCGGAAATACTTTCAGTTTTTTACTTTGATTCCATCAAGAAGGCATTCAGATGTGTCACACATTTGCCATAAATTCTGAATGTTAGCACTCTAGTTGCTCATTAGATCACTGTAGTAAAGCTACTGCTCACCAGGGAAGTCTGCTGCTGGTATTGAAAGGGCATGTTTCAGTCTGCATGTCAGAATGTTTTAATGAAATAGAAGAGGATTTGAGAAGTCACTCAAAATGTGCCCTGATTTTTCTTTCTGCAGCACTAATCATACTTTCTATGGCAAAATGAACCCCCTCATTTTGTTCCTTTTTACATTAAATGTTTTAAGAGTTACCACTTTATTCCAATCAAGATGGCTTCAGGTGTGCAATACGTTTGTCATATGTAGGACTGTTAGCGCTCTAGTTGTTCTTTAGAACACTCTGGGAAGCTGCAGTAGAACACAAAGGAATCACTGAGTCTCTGCTGTTTTACTGAGAATGTCAGACTTCATTCTCACATGACTGAGAAAGATAATGTGAATTTACAGAAAATATGCTCTCAGTTTAGCTTATAGATCACCTTCCAAACCTCTGTGGGAAAAGCATGAGAAAATAGTTCTCTCTCAAACACGATTCATGATATCCCAGCAGAAGGCTTTTTCACATGGTAAAATCACCTTAGAACACACCACAATTCCTAAAATGAGTATGGTACCATCAACAAATGATTTATAATGTAACTAAAGTCTTAAAACCTTCTACTAACTGCAATGCTTTTTAATGAGGTGCTATCATGTATATTGGTCCCAAGATGGCTGCCAACACTTCTTGGATGAAGTGCTGACAGCCAATCAGATCTCACGATGAGATGTGTGGTTAGGCTCCGCCCAGATATATATGTGATTTTACTTTTGATTTTCTCAGGAACTACTGTACGGATTTACACCATTTAACCAAAAGGCACGACTCTGAACCAAGGGCTACCTCTTTGCCAAATTTGGTGTAATTTCGTTCAGCAGTTCGGGCTGTAGCTGCGATTAAAGGTTCCTATGGAAAATTGCATGTGGAAAACACGTTTTGGGACTCCCCTTTGTTCTCGGCCCCCGCTTGACGAATCACCCTGAGACTTTCAGGATAGGACCGAAGCGCCCCACCAGTTTTTAAAATTTCGCGAAGATTCATCAACCGGCGCCAAAGTTATTCTAAATAGAATGTTGCGGATTTCCTATGGATAATAGGTCCCAACTATAACTACCTACTGGCGACCGCCAGTAGGTAATATATGTACAGGGCCTCCAAGGGTGGCACAATAAATGCTGTAACCCTTAAAGGCCTTAAGTGGCCACAAAGCCCTTGATATCCATGGTATCATTTACAAGGTACTGACATGTGGCCAAAGAGGGCCAATTGGGTTTTGCATCAATGCAGTGTAGGAAAAGATTATAGGTTCTGGGTACCTGGTTGGCAGTAACCCAGGGCACACTAAGTCAAAGTAAATCAACAGGTTGGTAAAAAGTGGGGGAAACAATGCAAAAAGAGGGCACTTTCTTACAATATGGCAAACATCCCTGTGTGCCATGCCTATAACCCACTGCCTATGGCCTTGCTCAGCCACCCCTCTAGCTGGGTGCCCTATGCCACTAGTGACGGTACAGGTGCATGAGCCCTGTACCCCTACAGTGTCTAAGACCAGAAAACTGGGAAGTTTGATATCAAACTTCTAAGCATAACAAACCCACACTGATGCCAGTGCGGGATTTATTATACAATGCACTCAGAGGGCATCTTAGAGATGCCCCCTGAAAAACGACCTGCCTCTGGTGGGTTCCCTGACTGGTACACACCAGCCTGCCACCACAAGACATGTTTCTGGAACCCTGGGTTGGGAGCCTTCGCTCCTTGGGCCCAGAAACAAAGCCATTCCTGGGCGGAGGTGTTCACACCTCCCCCAGGTCAGGAAGAGAAATCTGTGGCAGGGGCGCTTCAAAGGCCTCACTGCCTTTGTAAAATATCAGGAGCAGGCGCACTTCCTGTCTCACCGCCTTTTCGGCAGGAAGTCAGGCGGGAAAAATTAGAGAAGCCCAGAAGGTGTGCTCACTACTGCCAGGTGTAGGAGGCAAGGTGAAGCCCACTCTTCAGAGGGCAGCCCTAAACCAAGAAAGCAGATTCCCATAACATACGAAGAAGAAGGACGAAAGAAGATGCCCAACAGAGGAGACTGCAGAAAAGAACTGACTTGGCCCCAGCCCTATCGCCCCGTCTGCAGTTTCCAGAGACCCTGTGCTAAAAGTCACCTTGTCCTGCCTCCAGAACCCCTAGGAGGACTGACTGTCTTCAATAAAGACTGGAACTCCTGCAGCTCTGTTGAAAAGAATCTCCAAAGCAAGACTCAGAGCCTGCTGACGACAAAGAAACCCAATGCCTGGAATCACCACTGTACCCGTCGCCTACGGCCTGAGTCAGAGTGGCCCACTGGTCCCAGCAAGATCCCCCAACGATCCATAGTCCGAGTCTACCATGGGTTGACTCCTCCAGGACTCCCTGACGTCGCTTGCAGCCTCTGCACGGAGACCGCCCCCCCTAACTGCGAGTGGCCCTGTAAGGTGAAATCCAACCTCAAATGGCACCCCTGCATCCAGCCGACCTACGCGCTGGAGAAGAGACCCCAAGGTGCCCCTACGTCCCTGAGCCCTCCAACTTACCTGCCCAGCTGTTGGTTCCTCCCGGAGACTTTCTGGACCGAGCCTGCAGCCAAAATCCAAAAACCGGCAACTCCCACTGAAAACAACAGGGCACCGGATGCCAAAACAGATCCCTGCACCCGGCCGCCCCAGTGCTGCTGTAGATGCACTTTGTTTGCTAACTCGGATCCCCCTTTGCCCTGAGCTTAAGTCCAGGAGCTTTGCTCCCACAACCTTGTGGTCGGCTTGTGATCAGCCACCAATCGGAGGCCTCCACCCCCCATTAGATAACACTGGGCCTCAGCACTCTGCACCCGGCCACCCTATTGCCGCGGAGGGTGCTTTGAGAGTGCACCCTCAACCCTGGGGGAATCCTGGTTACTAATAAACTGATAGCACTGTTTTCTCCCATAGGTCTGCATTGACTGCTTTTCTGTGAAAAATATTTTAAGTGTGGAGTTGGTTTGTATGAAACCTTAAGAAACTGCAAATATACAAACACTGAATTACTTACCTTCTCTCTAGGAAATGTCCCAGTGTGATAGCTAGGCATATCACATCAAGTAGAACAAGTAACTTAAAAAGTAACCTGAAAAGTAACGTACAAAGTAATCTCAAAAGTATGTGTAAAGTAATTTTGACTGTTGACTTACCTGTAAACAAACCAATTGTATTTCAATTTTATTTCTCTGCATAATCTTGCAAATTATTATTATACTTACCTGTACCAGGCCTGGCTTGGTTCTAGAAAATAGAATATAACTAAATAATATTTTTTATACAAACAACTTAGTCTGAGTTCAGTCTTTGAGTGTGACATCATTTCTAGCCTGAGAGTGTTCAATAAATGCTTAACACTACCCTCTGACAAAGCCTTACTGCTCGCCCACACTACCACAAATAGAGAGTACGGTATTATCTACTTTTACCTCTGCCTACCTTTGGGGATCCACTGGAATCTGTGGACATTATACCTTAATTTGGTTTAGTATATACAGAGCCATCTTCCTACAGCTGACAAAACATCCATTAGAAAAAAAATAGATAGGTACCGTTGATAATGTAGATTCTTTGTTTCCTTCGCAGATTATTTATCCATCCCTGCTCCCAAAATATTCTAAAGCGTAAATGGACAGTAAAAAACCTCCTTGAAATTGAGAAACTCCAGAGGGGTGGCACCATTTATAGACTTTGCATTATCCCTCCTGGCCCACAAGATAACTATGGCATAAGTGGCGTCACCAGATACTTTAAGATAAGGGATAATTTTTCTAGGATCCAAGTCTGTGGCTGGGAAGCTTTAAACATAAATAATCTGCAGGGGAACACAGTACCCATCAGAAATAATAAGAAGTTTAAGTAGCTACAAACAAGGGATTATTTACAACGTAAGGTGGGTGGGCCCATCGGCTTTGAGAAAAAAGAATTGGTGGAAATTGTGATAGACCAAAGTCAAAATAACAGTTTCCTCTTTGGTGGACTTAGACACTTCACTTTTCACCACACTACTAAAAACACACCATATCACCAAAACATAAATTCAAGTTCCAGGAAAAGGGAGACATTTACATATATTCAAATATAATCCCAATATAATTTGTTAAACAGTTTATTTTGTTTTTAGAAAGTACACAAAACATATCATCTTAAAAAACACTATTGTTGTATACACTCTAAAAAAGAGAATAAAAAGCAGCATACAAAGCATCAAATGAATCACATAAAAAAAAGACAACGACGTAGGAGACAGTAACCTCATGTCATTACACACCACACCAGTCTGTAATAAATTGTTTGTATCAGTTGGAATGTCTCATATCATGTTATTCCTTTAACTCACAAACGTCCCAAAGATCTAGTGTATACAATGATTCCTTAAAACAAGCATCGACGTGTTTCGGTGGGTACTAGCATATGACAGGAAATTGTAATAGCTCAGAATCATGTTCGTATTGGGGAAATATATAATTTATTAATGAAGGAAGTAAAGGATGACCTTGACCAAGTTTATCAAAAATGGCAAGGGAAAATCGGGATATCAGAAGCCGAATTTACGAAAGCACTTAGGCCATCTCAAACAGTTTTAATGTCGGCAAACTTGCAGGTGCAATTTTTGAAGATTTGTTTTATTTAGTATTATACACCCGCTAGAATTGCAAAATGTGTACAGGCCAGGGAACCAAGTCCCCTCGCTGCGCTAACTCCTGTGCGGATACAGTCCACATATTTGCTTCTTGCACTTCCCTAAATTCTGTTAAGAATGAAATTTTTTTTTTTTATATAATAAATTAAATATTGAAGGTTTATTGACCCCAAAACTGATCCTATTAGCGAAACTTGATGAGAAAGCTATGCAAGAAACAGAATATTTCCTTGCCGTCGCAAGGGCGATATTCAGACTGGTATATTCCTCGGCCTGGCTTGACCCGCAACCCCCTTTGTTCCAACAGAAGTTGACTCGTCTCATATCAGTCTGCAATATAGAGAAAGTGGTATACGCCACGAAGGGTCGCAAAGCCAGGAAAAAAGGGCTGGTAATTTGAGCTCATTTACTTAGATGGAAGAATTCATATAATTTGTAAACTCGCTGTACAATATGGTGGTAGCCTAGACCCCCCCCCCCCGTTTCACTGCACAATGCACTATAAATCTTGTTGAAGTCTCTCTGTGTTTTATAGAAATTGGCCTAACAGATATATTGTGACTTTTAGAGAATTTTCTGTGGAAATATTTTGAACTTTTATGCTATTCTGTATAATTATTGTTATATCTATGAATCTGAATCATATTGTCTTTTCCATGTACTTTTAGCCGAGGCTGTGGGGTGGGGGTGGATGTTATATATATCAAGAAAATATTCAATAAAGATTGATTTAAAAAAGAAAAAGCACATAACTGTTTAGCGACTATCTCACGCCAGAATATCTTGTTCCATTTTCCAGACTGCACAACAAGATTATCTCCTAAGCTTAAATTAAATAAAATCCTTCGGAGGTACCCTCTCAAACAGTTTTAGTCAAAGAGCAGTAGGACAAGACAGTATGCATTTATTTCCAGCATCATATTGACCCCAAATCTCTCCGATAAAAGAGAAAAAAAAATCCAGACTACTGGTGTCTAGACTGGTGCGATCCGCATCTGGTCTTATTGTAAGATGGACTGAGAAAAGTCTAGCTAATGATCGGTGTGGTTGAGATCAGAGATTGTTAATAATAGTCACTCTGAGATCCATGTACTAATATCTTCTAGTATCTCGACACCATACTTGCCTCCCTTTCCTCCACAAGCAACCAACCTTTGCTCTTCCAAAGCAACTCAACATACTACAATGAACACAATTACTCCAATACGAAATGCATTAACATAGGCAGCAAAGCTCTCCAATTAGGTAAGTAACCACTAATGGTAGGGTGGTCTGTGCAGATTGAAGGTAAATACATTTCCGTCTTACCCTACAGAATCTCATTCTAGGAAATCATTTAATGGCCAAATTAAAAGACCAGACAAACAATGTGAATAAAAGCCCCTAGCCTTTCAACAAGTCTTGTGTAACAGCAATACACTTAATACAGAAGCAGGTCCATCATTAAGTTTTCAAATCCTTTTTAATGCCAAAGTAGACAACAATTTCACCAATACATTAATGAGAGGACTCAATAAAATGACAAACAAGACCAAATCACTAATACGCTTTCCATAACAAATTTTCTAAATTGAAATTAAAAGCAAGCATTCTTGGGAACTCTAAAAAAGTGGGAAACACAAGATGTAGTAAGACAAGCAACTTAAAAAAACACAGTAAAGAAAAAAAATACTAGCGGGAAGCAGAAACAAAAGTTTTTGACCCTGGAAATGGTTATACATTAAAAAGACTGCAAACCCCTATTAAAGGACAGTCCAACTTGAGGTAGGATCACCAAGAATTCACAAAGTAAACAGAGCAGAACACCTCAGATCAAAATCCAATATGCATTTCCACTTTTAGAAAGCCAGCAAAAAAGTAATATGTAAAATTAGGGTTTCTAAGAGATAATCTGTAGAGGGTTACATTAAGCACTAAGAATGGGCCATGTTGTGCAGATTTTCAGTTCCATAAAACCATATTAGCATAAGTAGTCCATTATGAATACCATACCTGCCTATGAGATAGGGGTTACATGTCGACAGATATGCACAGAGGCTCCCCTCTCCATTAGTGCACACAACCTCCAAAAGGACTACAACACAGATGCCATCACCTCTAATAAAGGCTGTCACAATACACCTTTTAACCAGTAGAAAGGCAAGGCACACACCCTTTTGCTTTATTAAGTCCCAAAAGCCATATTTTTGGTGTCTCCAGTCACCCTTATAACCAACAGGTAATACCCAAATTCACTTGTGACAAACATTTTACACATGTGAACAAGACTAAATCATGTTATAAAAGCATCCAGTCTACATTGCTAAAAGTGACAAGAAACATACCTGGAAACCTGCTATAGGCAGGTTTTCTGCCAATATTGCTGAAAGGATTTAAAGTAATTACTGACCTGTAAGCCATACCCTCACTGACCAAAGAGGACAAAAAAACCTCTAGACAGAAAAAACTCCTGATACCACTAGATCAGCATCCCTTTGAACACACCAATGTACATATCTTACCCAAGAAGGCATGCATCTTTTATTGGTGCTATCCGTTCAGGCTTTGGACTGAAGATCTTGAGTCACTTCCAGAAGTCCTCTGACTTTCCACCTAGCCCTGAAATCTTCCAGGTCATGAGAGGTAGATTCCCCTTTAGGACCAGATGGTGAGGATCCCCCAACGGGAGTAGAGGGTAGACAGATTGGAGAATCCGAAGAAAGTTCCATCATCAATGGAATCCTTACTTGTGAGCTCCAAGTTGGCGTGACTACTACCAGGTTCACCTCTAGTTGTCTGGCTTGAGTCGCCACTCGCCTCCAACTGAAGAACCGATTCAGTTGACAATCGAGACTGTAAGCAAAGAGATCATCTGAGAACGTCCCCCATATGCTTTGGAGAACTTGGAACACACTTCTGGATGCACCTGCCATGCACTGAAGTCCTGCAGATGGTGGAAATGCCAGTTGGTCACCTAGTTGGACTTTCCCGGTAGATATTCCGCCATCACGAGAAGTTGCATTCCAGGCACTAGCTCCAAAAGCTTTTTGCCAGTTCCACCAACATCTTGGATCGTGGACACCCCCCCACCAGGCGGTTGACATATCACACTGCTGAGATTTTTGTACACCTTCAGCAACATGGAGCAACTCACCCTGTCCTGCGTCCAACATCGGACCGCGAATGAGCCCGCCAGTAGCTCCAGGAAGCCGATTTGAAATGACTGTTCCTGGGGTGACAACTTTCCTCCTGTGGACACCCCACCGCAACTGACCACCCCCCTACCCCTCCGCATCAGCCGCTTCTGCTGACAGACTCGATCACGATGTCCGGACTGGTACCCAAGATGGCTCTCCTTTTCCAGACCTCCATGTGAATCGAGCACCATTGCATTTCCTCCTTGGCCTCTATCGAGATCAGAGCCATTGCCGCATAAGAAACGCCTTTGCAAAAATGACCTTCGACCTTTGCAGCACCCTGTAATGGAGAGTACCTAGGAAAATTGCATGAATGGAGGACGCTAACAGCCCCACCAGGCGAGCCAATTGCCTGAGGGACGTGTGGGTCCTGGCCATAGTTTTGCCGATTTTGTGACAAATTTCCCCATCTTCTTGTCGAGGAGAGTGAGAGTAAAGTGTTGAGCCGGGACCAGCAGGGATTTATTTTCGTTTATCACGAATCCCAAACGTTCCAGCAAGCCCACCATCATCTGGAGCGGAGCTGACAGCACCCACGGGCACTGATCCATCATCAGAAGATCGTCGAGGTAAACGATTAAGCGAATGCACCTAGGAAGGAGGAACTCCACCACCAGCATGAGAACCTTGGCGAAACACCAAGGGGTGGATAAAAAGCCAATGGGTAAGGTCCAAAACTCAAAGACCTACTAAACCCCAAAGAAACTGTAGAAACCTGCAGTGAGGCGGGAAAATAGGAACCATCAGATAGGCATCCTTGATGTGTAAACGCACTAACCAATGCCCCAGACACAAAAGATCTGGCAGAAGATGGATCCCCTCCATCTTGAAATGGAGATAGACTAGCCATTCATTGACCTCCTTGAGATCAAGTACTGGACACTGACCACCATCTCTCTTCTCCACCAGGAAGATGTTGCAAACAAAACTGGATTGAGAGGGTACATTCGTCCCTTTCATTAACAATTCTGTTACCTCCAGATCTATGAGGGCAGCCTGACTTTCAGTAAAAATCAAGAGGGCAAAGGTGAGCAATCTGAAAGGGAGTCCCCACGAACACCAGCCGAAAACACTGAATCTTCTTTAGTACCCACGCATCTGAAGTGACCACCCCCCAATGCTCCACAAACAGTGCCAACCTACCCCCCCCCCCCCCTTTTAACTGGGAAGAACGGAGAGTCCCTACCTGGGGTAGGTCCATGGTCACATCCATCTCCACCCCCTCAGCCTCCATGGGATCGCTGGAAGCATAGAGAAAGATAAAAGTTGCCATCTCAAAGAGTCTTGGTATTGTCCCTTCAGGGAGCCTTGGCCTTTTTGGGAGGTATTGGAAGTAAAGCAGTCAAACGGGCCATGGCCAGTCCCGGCAAAAATCATTATTTTATTTTTTTAAAGCGCACAATTCGCATTGCCCAACAAAATCATTGCTCTCTGGGCCCATCCAGACAGAACCTCGTGAGATATGAGCTCACCAGACTGCTCGGCTTCTTCAGCCATGTATAATATCTTTGTTATTGGACCCGTCAAATCCAATAAGTTGTCTTGGCATGACCACCATGAACGATCAATGCTCTTTTTGGGGTCCCTAATATAGTTTGTCAAGAACGTAACCATACGCTCATCAATCTCCAGAGTAAGGGCCACCTTGCCTTCCAGACACTCCGTCTGCAGGTGGGCTCTAACATCTTTGTCCTGCGGTTTACGAAGCCTCGCTGCAACATATGCTGCAAATTTTAATTGGGAGACCACATAGAAGACCTAGGATGAAGGAGGTTATTCGGGTCTAACATTTCCGCTGCTATGGAATCTGGGACAGCTATAAGGGTAGGCATTGGGACTTTGTCTGCTGAGGGGCGCCAGGGCCTGCGTTCCCATCAGAATTGGGAGAGTCGTCGTCCCCAAAGGGGCAGGGAGAGGGAGAATACTGCACAAAGGGGTCAGGCTCTGGCGCTTTTAAGAAGGCCTTTTTGAAGCGCTCGAAAGTGTCCTTATCGACACCCTGGTCCACAGGGCGCTTAGGCAATTGACATGGTACCTGTTTCTACTGAGCTTCAGCAAGCTGCTCAATTTTAAGTTCAAGGGGCGCCAAGGGAGGGTGACAGCATGCTGTATGGAGGCATACACTGCCTCGCAAAACTTATACAATAGCAGAAAGGAGACCTACTCGTCCTCCATATAATCGTTTTCAGTTTCTTGCATGGCAAACCACTTATGGCACTAGGCAGTCTAGCTACTTAGGAGAGTCAAAGACACAAAGTAATATTAACACAGCCTCTAGAATAAAACATATAACATAACATTTAAGCAAAGAGACAATGACAAAACACTGAACTTATGGCTGCCGAGCAGCGTAGAAAGAGGGGGCATAATCTTGAACAAGGACTATACTGCATAAACTGTTTACCGATTGGTTACGATGTTTTTTCTTTCCCTTATGTTTTTCCGGGAAAGGTAGTTTGTTTATTAAATGGCTGCTGTAATTAATAAAGTGGAGAAAGATGAGCATAATCCTCGCCTCTGGTCCCTGCATAGAATCAAGTCTACAAAGTAGTATTAAGACTCTAAAGCTTAAAACAGTGGACACACCTTTAAAATGCATTTTAATTTAAAAAAATTAAAACCAATATTATCTACTGTTTAACATATTGTTGTGTCTAGACGATCTATCTGTCCGCCTCAAATATAATGCTGGTGATTGCATCAGTAATCTGAATTCCAATTAACACAGCACAATTCTAAAGCCATAACTAATAAGACTCCAGGGGCTCACCACAATTATAAACTAGCGCTCACGCCTTCAGTGCAGTTATATTTATTCTTCTAAAGTGACTTCCATTACAGGGTTACAATTACACCAGATGTTAGACAGCAATACCCAGAACAGGAAAAATGTACAAGTTAGTGCAGTGTCAGATGAAGAGCATGTTCAGTCTCGAAAAAATATATTTTCACTTGGGTACCTGCATGTAAACATTTTTTAAACCAGAAGTATCCTTTGGCAGAAAACTTCAATTTTAAATTTTCCCTGACCTTTGAAACATGTGATTGCTTAAAAAGACACCAACTCTAAAATTGACAAGAACTGAGAATGACCATTTTAGAAGTAAGATTTTTTTGTTTTTGTAACTGTAGTAGAATAAAGAAAACCAAACAGTACATTTAGTCAGTACAGTCATCATTGCAGGCTAAACAGTACATAAGAGTGGATCGGTCACTCTAGTCCATAATGCTTCCAGCATAGCCACCAGATTTTCTTATGTTTGTATAGGCATCCTCTAGCTACATACATTGGTTCTTCAAGCTTTACGTAGCAGTCCATTTCTTTATGCTATGTTAATGTTGTTGGAGGGTCAGGAACTCTCCAGGCATGGGCGATATTATGTTTAGCATTAAGGGTGCGCCCAGGCCCACTAGCAACCTCCCGCCCCTGGATTCTCTCCTGCCCCCGCTTCAAGCAAAGCGCACTATCACCATACGCGGGAAGACTTCTATGGTGCATTCCAGGACCCATGACAGAGTGATAGAGTGTGGAATAAAAAGAGATTCGCTGGGCAGGACCACACCATGTGGGAACAATTCACCTCCACCATCCCGCACCTAGGGCATGTCAAAGATGGACGTAGGTGGGCTTTCCACAATTGCACCAGCGTCCGGTATGGGATGTGACGATATTTCAGTTGAATCAGGCAGAGCCTGGAGGAAACCGCTATTAAAAGACTCGCTCCACTCAGAGCCCTCAAGTGTGCCCACCCAGCCTTCCCATCTGGTTTGCAGCAGCATGAAGAGGTTGGGTGAGTTAATTACCTGGGATTTCTAGATGTGTTATAGCCCACCTCCTTTTCTATAGGTCCCATCAGTGTTTGCACTGTAATGGGGCTAAAAGCAGGGATGGCTTCCAATGATTCCCTGAGAGACTGAAGAGCATGTCAGAGCAGGAGGAATCTATAAATCTGCAAGCAGTGGAGCCCAAATTTAATCTGCAATTCCTGAAAGGATCTAATATAGGAATCCCTCCAAACATATCCCAGGTTCGAGATTCCGATGAAGTCCCATTTGCCAAATCCCTGCAGGTTGGCCACCTGTCTCAGCAGTCGACTCTCTAGCGAGGGGGATTCCTGAGTCAGTTTGCCATCCCATCCTGTCCAACGTAAAGCTACTCTCCACACCATGAGGACCACCCTCTACAGCTCCCCGAGAAAACTTAGAATCAGAGCTACATACAGCATGTCCGTGATGGATTCCTACAGGGTCAAGACTGATTTGCATATGGCTGGGTCTAAACTGGAACGGCATGGGGAGCAAAAAAAAAAAAGATTGATTTAGGCCCACATCTCTGTACTGGGGTGGATGTATGACATTGTTCAGCATTCTTTCCATCAATTGCTCTTTTTGCATTTGTCACCCGAGTGGGAGGGGTATGCCCAGACGTGGGTCCCTTGCTCTCCATACCACTGGAATCAAGCTAGCCTGGCTGATTAGGGGTGAAACCCCCGAAACCGGTCCTAAGAAGCTGGTTTCCAGTCCAGGGAGGGCATGGCTAGGCAGTTCGGGCTGGACTGTTCCCATGGGGAACAGAGTCAAGATTGATTTGAATATGGCTGGGTCTAAACTGAAATGGCATGGGGAGAAGAAAACGATGGATTTAGGCCCAGATTTCTGTAATGGGGTGAATGTATGACATTTTTCAGCATTCCGTCGATCAATTGTTCTTTTTGGATTCCCACCCTATAGCCTGTACTTCCCTCATAACCACCTGATCTGCCCCGCCTAAATGTACCCAGTCATTGGTCATACCCTCATCATATGTAGATGGAGTACATTTGGTGAAAGCAATGCTCAATGGTTTCCCCCACCAAGAAAAAGAAGGACCTTATTGAGGTCTGAACGATCGTGAAATATTTTTGTGTGATCAGGTATGGGAAGTGTGAGAAGTTGGCCTGATATATGATGTCACTAGTTCTAGTGTACACCTTGTATCAGTCCAAACAACCCTTATGGCGATTGGTTGTAAAGTCAACCTTATAGACCAGCTATCCTAGTGGTAGCATGGACAAGAGCAGTCTTAGGCTAAACTCTCAATGGCATGTGAAGCCAGCTGTTATACCATATGTAACCCCTTGAATACCAAATGAAAGGACACCACAACAGATATATATAAAAATAGAATGTATTTATTCTAATCAAACCCTCAGCACTCTTTATGAGATTCGAGGTAAGTACAACACAGTCTTAATTATGCATACATTAAATCACACAGGTAAGTAATACAGTTAGGCCCTAGGGGCCACGTAAACCATATACTAAGTGGTATAAGGACCACTGTCACGGAAATAGGATAGGCCTAGGCCATCGCTGGGGCTACACTACACTACCAACAGTTAGGAAGTGGGAGGTCCACGGGATTCAGGTGCAGAGTGGAAACACTCACGCGTAATGCGTATAATCGATAGAAATAGTACAGTTTAGGATTATTAAGATTTAGGACACTTCTGGAGTAACTAGGAAGTCGAGACTTGAGAACTAGACACTAGGATAGTCAATACCCTGATGAGCACCGGAGTACCCAAGTTACCTAGCCCACGGGCTGCGGGTGCATAGGTGTGAACTTGCGTCGGGTTTCGTCGTCGACTCCTATGGATGCCTGAAGGAAAGATGCTGACAGGCAGTCAGTGAAGAGTGTCCGGTAGATCCCAAGGCCGGGATCAAGAAGGAAGGATACCTGCAAGCAGAAGGGACAGAGTCTGGGTCACTAGCCAGTGACCACGTGGAACCAGGAAGGAACCAGGCGATGTCGAGAGATTGCAGGTGAAGAGGTGAAGCTTGTCGCAGCAGCCACGGGTACCAGGAGACGTCGAGGACGACCAGGACCAGGAGGCGAACTGTCCCACGAAGGCTCGTGCTGTCGGCGGCGTCGAAGTCGAACTAGGACTCACCAAGCCTTGGCAAGCGGAACCCACGAAGAATGGAGGACTTGCTTCTGGTGCAGACCAGGAAGGTCTGGGGTGCTTCTCTTTTACAGAGGAGTGGGAGCCAGTCTGGAGGAGCCAAACCAGCAGTGGAAAATCGAAGGTGTGTCGTCACAAATGTTACTAGCCAACGGGCAAGCAACCGGACAGACGCGGCAAGCAGGAAAATGCAGAAGAGCCCCACGCAGGACTCGTGGAGTGTGGGGGGCTGATCTTCGGTGCAGATGGTGCTTGGGGTTGGGACTTCTCAGTCCCCGGTACACAACTTCGAGGGTGCCTCAGAAGCTGTGCTGGAAGATACTCGCCACTTTTCCCAGGTAGCCGGTCCCACGTCTCTAGTCGCCTCCACGGATCTCAGCTCGGCTGTGGATGTGGATCAAGGTCGGAGAAGTCTGGAGGTCAAGGCTCTGGTCAGGCTCTGCAGTCGGTCCCTCGTAGAACTTCAGCAAAGCAAAGGGTAAGTCTCTTGATGGTGCCTGTTTGCACAGGGTGACCACTCCTTGGCCACAAGGGAGATTCTTCAGTCTTCTTCTTTCGTCGAATGTCGAAGGTCCAGAGTTTCTGTTCAAGTTGCAGGTTCAGGATAATCTAATCTCCTGGGGCCCAGCTACCACACTTATACTAATCTGGGGGGCTCGGTTGCCTGCTAGGTCACGCCTTATGGGTGGGACCTGGGAGGGGGGTGGTTACACCCCCTTCCCTTTGTCCAGTTTCGCGTCAGGACTGGGGCTGGAGTGCCCCAGCACCGGTTTGAACTAGACTATGCATGGGACACCTTGTGTGCCCCAGGCAGTGTCTAGTTTCTTTCATCCCTCCCTGCCCCAATACACTAAGGCCTGTCTGGGGTGGTTCTCGCACCTCCCAAGGCAGGAAACCTATTGTCCAAGCCTCCCGTGCCGGGATCACTCCCAGCAGCAGGAGGTCAGACTTGTGTCATGGCAGCAGCATCCATTTTGTGATGCTGGGGCTCTGGTTAACTTTAACCGGGTAAGTAGGTTTCAACAGGTCTTCTCCCTCTAGAAGGGAGGGATAATATCCTCATCACCAGAAATGGGATGGGGGTATTATTCCAAAGTGTTAGACACCTTACACGACATGTTTTGATAAAGCCAAACCATAGTTACCATAACCGTTTAAGATTATAAGGCACTTTAAGAGTATATGGTAGGCTATATCATAGAACAGCTATAAGGACATGGTTCCGAAAGCTGCAGACAGGCTCAGCTCATGCTAGAGCACTATCTCACATGTTACCAAGCACTCTGCCTCCAGGATTGTTAAGGCCTGCCATAGGAGTGGCTGATAGGTACACATGTGTCTATATATAAGGTAGGTATAGGAATACTACACCTAAGCAAGGGGTGATTACACGACCTTGCCCCAGCTGAGTGATCAGCCAGTTGTGTCATAATGGAAGGCCAGGCCAGGGGTGGCATAATACATGCTGCAGCCCCTGGTAGGCCTAGGGTACACCTATGCCCTGGGTACCTTAGGTACACTGTACAGGGGCCAATAAGGTGATCCTATCCAATTGGGTTATGCACCTAAAGTACATAGTATTAATTTAGAGAGAGAACAGCAGGGCTGTGGGTCTGATTAGCAGACCCACAGCCACATCTAAGTCGAAAACCAGTAAAGCAAAAGCAAAAAGTGGGGGTGAACATTGAAAGCATACCCCATTCTCCTACAGGAAGTTTAGAAGAGTGCATAAAAATCTCAGCCAAATCATCATCTTGAAGAGGCCGACCTCCCCAGAACACTGAGCGGCAGGCGGGTATATCTGTCCAAGTCCCTCTTTTTTTTTGATAAACAAGTTTTATTGGAGATTTTGAAAACACAGCAAAAGAAAACATTGCGCCTGACAAACCACCACTGTACAATCACACAGAGTGAGATCACGCCCCCCTCATCCCCACCCGAAGCCCCGTCCCCCGCCCCTACCCCCCCAAAGCGCCCAATCAAAATACATTGCCCAACCATTTCCTCCATACCCTACGATATTTCTTGGGGCAACCCCTCGCCTGATAGAGAGTTCGTTCCTGGGCCGCGCACCAGTCCACACCAGCACTCCATTTGTCCAAAGTAGGCGGTCGTGGGAGTTTCCATGCCGCTGCAATGTCTCTTTTTGCCACCATGAACGCTGTCATAAGAAACAGCTTCTCTGCACGGGTGCCATGTAGACCGTCCGTGATGCCCAGCAGGGCGTGCCTAGGATTGTGTGGTACCTCCCATCCCAACACCTCCGTGAGGTCAGCCTCTATGCCCCTCCAGTAATCTCTTAGGTCCGGACAGGACCACACCATATGGATAAAGTCGGCCGGGTCAAAGCCACAGCGGGGGCAAGATGCGTCAACAGAGAGGCCCGCGCGGTGTAGACGCGCCGGTGTGAGGTATGCAGTGTGGAGATAGTATATTTGAATCAGCCGCAACTTGGCAGAGGCCGTCACCAGCCGGGGGGCCATAAGGAGGTGTCAAGTTCCAAGACCAGGCTAGATCCAGAACAGATGCCCCGAGACACGCTGCACCATTGTCACTCATCATTATATAAACAGGCAACCAGGAGTCCAAGGCTGCTCGTTCTGTGGCGCCACAGACACACCGGGTGTGCGCAAGCGGGCCCTCATCATGGCGTCCCTCAGAGCTACTGCTGAGTGCACCACCCTGATCCTCTACTGTGCCACTAACACTGGGGTGCACCATTGGATATATATTCAAAGACCTACTTAACCTGTCAAAGATTGACCCTCGCAGATCTCTAACCTCCTGGCGCCTCAGGTGACATACCTCCTATAAGACCAATAACTGAACCTCCATTGGAACGCACTAATGGGTCGCCTACAGTAAGGAACACAACAGCAACGCCAACACCTCCATCAGCTGTGGAACGAACAATGAGGGATCCAGTCATATCGGGTCCACTAGACTCGGAAGCATTTCTGGGAGCCAAGCTAGATGTAGTGTTGCACACAGTAGAAAGAACTGGCGATACACTTGAACAGAAGTACTCCTCACTTGAGAGGAGAATAGATAAGGTCACAGCAGACTTTACCTTACTGTACGCAGACCACCGCAAACTGGCGGACAGAGTGTGCAACGTTAAACACATGGTAGCGGAGCTCCATCAGCACGAGATTCTACATCACAACTGCAAAACCTGCAAGATCGCGTTCACACACTAGAATGCAGAGTTGAGGATGAGGAGGGCAGGTCAAGACGGAACAACATACGCGTTGTGGGCCTGCCGGAGGGCACAGAGGTCACTAACACAGTAACTTACACTGAAAATTTGATCCACACAATACTCCCAGATGTGGAGCTCTCCCCCTTCTTCGCCACTAAATGAGCTCACCACATGCCAGCCCATCGCCAACTGCCTAGGCCCTTCCTATTCCGTCTGCTTAACTATAAAGACCGTGACTACATCTTGCATGCAAACTGCAGACCATAAGAGTGAAAAATGCATCCATCATGATTTTTACTGATTACACAATGACAGTGCAGCAGCAGAGAAGCTTCTTTCTTGCAGTGAAGCAGTGCCTTTGAGAATTGGACATACGCTACTCACTCCCGTTCCTTGCATGATGAGTGACAGCAGAGAGAACCACGCATTTCTTTGACTCAGCAGACGAAACCTGGGACTGGATGGAGTCCATTGGCCTTGAGGCGACACGGCCCCCTACTTGTGCGGTGGAGCACATTAGGGTGCGCAGCAATAGGACGCAGCCGTCCGAGGAGAAGACGGGAGCTCTACGACACAATCTGGGTCTGCACCAAATATATAACAGGTAATCCTAGAGCAGCGGCAGGCTCTACAAATGGCTTCCACGATACATGACCAAGAACAGTCTGGACCCTGAAGCAACGTCTACAAAGTCTTTTTGCGATGGTGGCACATCTACAACTTGGCCCTCTGGTGCTGACTTTATGGCTCTGCCCTCGGCCACCACTCAGACTGCAAACTACATTATATGACTCACAGTCCTTTAAGATTTGAGATATACATACCTAAATATGTCTTGCTATTAATTCATTTGCCCTTCCAGGATGTTGCTTCCACATAAAATAACACTTCACATTGCAGGGGACGGTGGTCTGACTCCTACAGGACAACCCTCCTCCCCTTGACATGACACACAGGTGGACCCAGTAAAATGGCACACGCTAGCTTAACATTCATCTGCATCATTCGTTGATGTCCACATATCCTACGAGCCAGGGCATCACGCACTTGACTTTTGGACTTCCCCCTCCAGCTACCACAGTATAGCTTGTAAGATCATTCCTCGCCTTTTATCGTTTGTCGGTTTGGGTTGATATCAGTTGTCCCTCCACCCCTAGGATATTCTCTATTCTGGTTTGTTCCCTAACCCCTGTTGGGACTGGTTGCCCTAGATTACCCGGCCCTCCTACCCACCCACGCTCATTGGAGTCCATACACACAGTGAGAAATCAAACCCCCACGAAGCGGACACGCGGGATACTCTTGCACTTCACTCGTGGCCCACACTAATTTCATCACATGGAATGTGAGAGGCATGCACACACCCTCTCGCCGTTATGCAGTATACTCCTACCTAAACTGCAGATCCACACACGTAGCACTCCTACAGAAAACACATCTGACACCGACGGAGCCTCGTAAACATTAGCAGAAATGGAGGGGGCAAGCGTTCCCTACAGACTACTGCTCTTTTGCGCAAGGGATGCCGATATGGGTGAGAGCTTCGCGGCAGATGACATCATAATTGACCTAAATGGTAGGTTTGTGCTGCTACATGAATGGTGCCTCCTATTAGGAGTATATACCCCAAACACTGACCAGTCCTCGTCTAATGAACTGTCTGGCTGGAGAGGGATCCCATGGTTAATGGGGGGTGAATTTAACTCTGTACTTGACACAGCCCTAGATCACTCCTTCCCTCCTTTGTCACGTACACTGGCCACCTCAAACGTATAGGTTCTTACTGACTATCACATTGGCAGCTTGCAGACATACAGGGAGTGCGCAACCCACACATGCGTGTGGATTCCTTTTATTCGTCACCGCATAGGTTACACGTTAGCCTTGATCGTTGCGTTAGGTCCCTCAATCTACTTCCTACTATTCAGGACATGGACTATTTTGGTCGCATCCACTCGGACCACACTCCACAATACTTGCAGCCGACATTGGGGGGGGGGGGGGGGGGGGGACGTGCAGGGGGGAGGAAGAGGACACCACCTTACCAGATATACTCACATGGTAGCTCCAGCCCACTGCACTTGAAGACCCACCCTTTCACGCATCCCTGGGCACGACCACAGCAGAATATTTCAAGCTTACCGCTGATAACGCCACAAACTGATTGAATAGCTTTTAAAGTAACCATCAGGGGACACCGCCTAGGGCTAATTTGGAATACCCATAAACAATTGGATAGCGATGTGGAAATGTGTAATATTTTACTTAGCATAACCGACAGCCATTTCTGTGGTATCCATTTAGTTTCCTTCGCAATTCTCCCATCCTCTGCTGCTCGTCTTTTCACTGTGCTTGTGTTATCTATTTTAGTTGACTTCCTGACTCAGCTAAAAGCAATGTACGTGCTGAGGGTTTGTAGCTGCCAGTGCACCTGGTCTCAGATGTTAACTGTCGACCATTTACTGCTGCCATAAGCATTCCTGCTCACCCTCCCACTTTGCTGACCACGTAGGTATTCATCTGCCCTGGTTTGCTGATAACTATTTCTAAAACTTGTTCTTCCTATTTCTGTTCACATACTTACACTGCAGAAAACCGGTATAAAAGGGACAACGGTTTGTAATTTCAGTGTGCTACCTCATGCAGCACTTGAGAGTGCTGTGTGGATGTGGTCTCACTCATGAGTGATTAATAAGCTTGTTATTTATTCCAACTCCAGTGCCGATCTCTATTTTGTTGGTCTTCGAATCCATGGACAAAAGGGTGACCCTGCACCAGTGTACCCCTAAAAAGGTACATTTCCACAGTTGGCGCCCGACTCGTGGTGCCCCATCGGAGACGCAGCCGTCTGAAGGAGTGCTCTTGACGCAGGATCGAAATCTTACTGAGGAAGTGCACTGCACAAGGAGACCTTTGTCTTTGCAGACCGACGTGACTTTTCCGGTTTTCCTGATTTGACCCTCCACGTGGTGGCCAGTCTCGACTAGGGCTTTCTTTGGTGCAATTTTGCAGTGACCATTAGGTCGACCAGAGATCGGCAGGTAGGAGTTGGAGACTTCTGTTTGGTAAGGTCGCTGAAGCAGCACTCTTGATTTGTTTGGCCTGGGCTTTTTTTTGTTTAGATTTTTATTCCTCTTTTGCAAAGTCTGAAGTCAGGTAATGTGGAGATTTTTCTCCTTTTGAAATATTTGTTTGGAGTAGTAATGTTTTACATATATTTATGAAACATGCCTGTTCTCAGCACACTCCGTAGGTGTTGTTGCTGCTCTGGTGGTACCAAAGTTAGCTTGGAACAAATTCATAGAGACATATACGTCAAATATGGCATTTCTTCCATAATGTACGGTACACTGTGGAACTAATACACAAAGAAAGATTCTGATCTGCAATGGCCAGTGAATGGGCCATTAGATTCTAAAAAGGTTCAATATGTAGAGCAGGGTTTATTTAAAAGTAAAAGTAGAGAGGATATGTTTGATTGTGTGCGTATGTGGGAGAAAGATGTACAAGAGAGAGCAAAGAGAGCAGAAGCTATAGCAGAAAAAGAACAACGAAAAACGATATATCAAAAAGCGCTAGAATTAAAAAATAAAGAAAAGAAGGTAAAAATAGAAAAAGAAGATGGGGAACGTCTATTAGAGGTAAATGGCCAGTACCCTATTAGGCACACTATTTATCCCATACTTAATAAACCTCAGGATGATTGTATCCTATTAGAACGCCCCCCACCCCCGTGCAAATTTCCCACTCCAAGTGCCCCTGATGAGGTTTCGAACGACGAGCATTTGTCTTCAGATGACAAAGAACAAGATAAGAAAGATGAGCGACAGACTCGCTCTACTTTGACTAAAGCAGAAAAAGATACATTAAAAACCGCTGCTAGAGAGGAGGCTCGTCGGCCCCACACTGCATCTGTCATCGTAGCTATAATTCAACAGTGGCAAAATATGGAGCAATTTTATTTTGTAGAAAAATTTGCTTGGGAGGTAATATTTGATTATAGACAAATTTCTCAGAAACTAGAGCCAGCTGATATAAATACTGATTATAAACGATTAACAGAGGGGACTTTCCTTTTTTCGGCATTATCTGATATGATTAGACGAGTGGTTAAAATACGAAACGAAACATTAAATTTACGAAAGGAGCAAGAATTAGCTAGAAAACAGAGAGGTATAGAAGCAGTTCAAACTTAAGCACAGGACGTAGATGCTCCGGTGGAAGAGGTTGCACCCAGTAGTACTACAGTTACTGTGAAACCTATGCAGGAAGCTGGACCTCTGTATGTTCCTCCGAAGGGTGCGGGAACCAATGATGATGAAACTTCGGATGATGCAAAGGGATATTTTATATATAATTGTGTTTACACTCCTTGGAGTAGAGCTGACGTGATCGCTCTTAAAGCTGCTTTGCCCGACCCCTGGAAAAATCCTGCTGCCTTCTATGAAGAGGTGGAAGGGGCCATTAGCTCCTGCACTATGACCTTGCCAGATATTTGGGCTTATTTTGCCTCCTGATATGTGGAGAACGATACATAAAATAGAGGACAATGCAGCATATGGTGATACCTGGGAACATTTAGATCAAATAGATGCGGAAAGGGAGCCTGCGCAGAAACCTCAGAAGGAGATATTAGATCTTCCTAAAGCTATTGTGACTAAGTTAAAGACTCTCATACCCCCTAAGAAAATAGATTGGACTACGTTAGCATCCTGTAAACAGATGAGTCAGTTTCTGATTTCTTTTCAAGATTTGAAGAGACATTCCATGATTTTAGTGGTCAGTCATTGGCCGATGATACGGGTATGCATTTGTTTGTTGACAAATTTGTCACTAATAGGTTACCGGAAATAGCTAGTCGCTTAAAGGCCAGCGAGAGTTCTTGGACCACATCTTCCTCAGTTTCCCTTTTGACTATGGCCCAATTTTATGAGCGACAGGAACAGGAAGCGAAAGGCAGAGAAGATAAGAATATTAAAGAATTAAAGACAAAAGTTATGTTGGCTTAAATATATGGTCCACCATTTAGGGGAGGTGGAAGAGGCAGACGTGTAATGTATACACCTGGAGTGCCCCCTCTTCCTCGAGCAAATTTGTCCCCTGATCAGTGTGCTTATTGTAAAGAGACTGGGCATTGGCGTTCTGAGTTCCCTCTTTTGCGAGGTCAGCAGTATCAACGGGGAAGGGGCAGTATAAGAGGATGCCCAGGGACTTCAGGAAGCAGGGCAGGTACAGGAACTCATCCCAGATTTGAAGCAGTTGAACAAGGACCAAATTACTCTAATACTTTTGATAGACGAATTCAATATCGAATGTCTCATTATTCTGATGATGCCCTTGCGGATTCCGATTATGCATAGGGATGCCTAGGATGGGGGTAAGGAACCAGTTGAGGTGCCAGTAGATCAAATGGGTCCCTAAGTTGAAGCAAACGTCTTGGGATCTACTGATCGGTTTCTGGTTGATATAGGGGCTACCCGTAGTGCTCTGTCCACCTCCTGTCCTGTCTAAGGAGGGACGTGCACTTACACCAGACTGCATTGAGACTATTTTAGATAATCCCGTGCCTCGTACTCAGAAGGATGTCAGTGCACTGATTGGCCTCACTTCTTTTTGTAGGTAGTGGATCCCCAGTTTTTGACACATTATTAAACCTTTGTTGGCCCTTTTGACTAAAGACACTCCGATGCCCCTCCCATGGACTACTGAATGTCAGAATGCCTTCCAACAGTTACGCCAAGCTCTTTGCTCTGCACCAGTATTAGGAACTCCAGACTACACTAAGACTTTCACACTATGTACACGAGAGGGAAGGTTGTGCCCTCTCAGTTTTCAGACAGACACACAGTGATAAGCAACGTCCTTGTGCATATTTCTCAGCTGTCCTTGGGCTGCCTGGATGTTTCCGAGCAGTGGCAGCAACGGCTGTATCAATACATCAGAGTGAAGGAATAGTTTTGTCACATAAACTGCTTGTGTTAGTACCCCATTCTGTTGATGCTTTGCTAAATCAAACGAAAACACAGCTTTTGACTAGTGCTCGCTTGACAGGATATGAATTGACACTTTTGGCCTCTCATAGTACACTGAAAAGATGTCTGACCCTAAACCCTGCTACACTATTACCATTTCCAGCCACTCAGTCTCAGTCACAAGAGTTACATGATTGTATATTCCTCACTGAAGAGCAAACACAGGGCCGCGTTGACCTACAAGATACACCTCTCCCTAGTGTTGATGGGGAGCTATGAGTTGACGACCCGTGTCTAAAATTGCATGATGGCACTACATCTGTTGCCTATGCGATTACAACACTTCAAACAGTAGTTGAAACAGCTCGCATTCCACAGAAGTCGGCCCAAGCGGCCGAATTGATTGCGCTAACGAGAGCATGTGAGGTTAGTACAGATTTGCTTGTTAACATTTTTACCGACAGCCAGTACGCTTTCGGGGTGGCACACAATTTTGGTTGTTTGTGTAAAGAAAGGGGCTTTCTCACCTCACATGGGACACAGATAGTGCATGGAGAATTAGTACATAATCTCCTTACTGCTCTAACCTATCGTAAGAAAGTGGCAATTGTTAAGTGTAGTGCACACAAGAAAGTGACTGATAAAATAGGAGCAGGTAATGCCTTTGCAGCTTACACAGCCCGTGAAACCGCAATGCAGCGAAGTTCCACATCTATGTATGCAGTGAAGTCACAAGCTAAACGTTTGCATGATGCCAGGCAAGAGGTGCTGGACATGCAACAATCTGCCTCCACTGATGAACTAGACCAATGGTCTAAGGAGGGAGCACTGGATGAAGAGGGCTGCTGGATGAATAAAGATATGACCAAATGGAAGTTACCCACAGCCTACTTATACCCCATGATTCACATGGCACATGGGCCGGCACATGTTGGTGCATCCTCAATGGCAAAGCAACTTATGCAAGTGTGGGATCATCCAGATATTGCCGGCACTGCTAAAAAGATGGCCCAGTCCTGTTTGGTCTGTCTCCAGTATAATTCTGGAAAGGGAACGCGAACTCCAACAGGAGGGTTTGCAACACCAACTGCTACTTTTGAGGTCCTGCAAATGGACTACATTCAGTTTGAGCACTGTAATAACTTAAAAAATGTCTTGGTAGTGGATTGTGCCTTCAGTAAATGGGTGGAGGCTTATGCTACGAAGGATAATACAGCCCTCACAACAGCAAAAGTACTCCTAAAGGAGTTCTTTCCTCGAATCGGCAATTGTCGGGTCTTATGGAGTGACAACGGACCTCATTTCATTGGGCAAGTTGTCGAATACGTCATGAAAGGGTTAGGGATTAAGCAGAAATTTTATGCCGCTTTTCACCCACAATCAGCAGGCTTGGTGGAGCGTTACAACTCCACCCTGAAATTTAAATTGGCTAAAATACAGGCTTCCACGTCTTTGAAATGGCCTGATGCCCCGCCCCTAGCACTACTTTCTATCAGATCAATACCACATACACGATCTGGCCCTACGCCATATGAGGTTAGGTTTGGCGGGCCCATGAATATTTGGGGAATCCCTAAGCCTCGCCCTATACAGGTGTTGATGAGGGACTATTTGTCCCAGTTAACTGCCAGCTTGTCTTCTATTTATCAGCAGATACGGGAAGCCCTTCCAGACAGGTCGCAGGGTGATGGCAATGATCTGCGGCCTGGCGATTTTGTCTTGACAAAGTCGTTTCAACGGACCAGTTCCTTGGCACTTTGTTGGCGCGGACCGGAACAAGTCCTCCTGGCTACCAGAACTGCAGTGCGAGGGACCAACCGAAAGAATTGGGTGCATACCACCCATTGTCTTAGTGTCCCGCATGCCATTGTGAGCCCAGCTGCGTTGACAGACCACCGCGACATCCTGGTCAACGAGAAAGGACGAGCTGTGTCACCTGTAAGACCTGAGGAAGTCTTCCCGGACCACACGATCCCTGGTACATCGAGATATCTGCTTCGATCCAGAAAGAAAGACATTTCATCGTAGAAAGAGGCTGTTTAAGCCACTGTCCTGGATGGTTAAATACTGACTACAAAAGGGCGGGTAGCCTATTAGTGACTACTCGTCTCAACGTTAGTGAAGAAACCAACGCCTGCCTAGGACCTTAAGGCACCATCTGTTTTGTTGTTTCCCGATGAAATGAAAATGTTGGAGAAGAAATCGAACGCTGCAAAAGTCTGTATTAAAAATATGATGTTCACTATTGGACTAACCTTGACTGTTGTCATCATTGCTGTAATAATGTGGGTTGTAGAGGAAGTAGCTCCGGCTCGAAACTTATTGACTGCTTCTACTCCTGTCCCCACGGAACATTATTATCATAATTATTGCAATTCTCTTCTCTTGTTGTTTATGTATCCAATGCAGGCCAGTGCTTTGTTCCCTCTGTATTTCCACTTGTACTACTTGTCTACCATCTAAAACGAATATCCAAAGTGTAAATGCCCGTTTAGCAATAGACCGAGAAGTCAGCTATATGATGCTAATAGATATACATGATGTTTATCGTACCCCTTTTAAAGCGTAAGAAAATGTCTTTGCTTATGCTAAAAGGGTCGTCTGTGGAAATGTGTAATATTTTACTTAGCATAAGCAAAAGCCATTTTGGCTGTGATGTCCATTTCGTTTCCTTCGTAATTCTCCAGTCCTCTGCTGCTCGTCTTTTCACTGTGCTTGTGTTATCTATTTTAGTTGACTTCCTGACTCAGCTAAAAGCAATGTACGTGCTGAGGGTTTGTAGCTGCCAGTGCACCTGGTCTCAGATGTTAACTGTCGACCATTTACTGCTGCCATAAGCATTCCTGCTCCCCCTCCCACTTTGCTGACCACGTAGTCATTCATCTGCCCTTGTTTGCTGATAACTATTTCTAAAACTTGTTCTTCCTATTTCTGTTCACATGCTTACACTGCAGAAAACCAGTATAAAAGGGACAACGGTTTGTGAATTCAGTGTACTACCTCATGCAGCACTTATAGTGCTGTGTGGATGTGGTCCCACTCACGAGTGATTAATAAACTTGTTATTTATTCCAACTCCAGTGCCGATCTCTATTTTGTTGGTCTTTGAACCCGTGGACAAAAGGGGTACCCTGCACCAGTGTACCCCTAAAAAGGTACATTTCCACAGCGACATGACACGCATTGAACACAAACTCTTATACATCTCAAAATACCTACTGTAACAGACTCAGACTAGGCCCAGCAGTTGGCTGAGGAGCATGTGTTATACCTCCCTACTGAAGAGGCTCCCGTGCCGGAACTATGCTGCGCACTCACATGACCATACGGGTAGACTACTTGCGTGGCTGAAACGCCAGGACTAGCTGAGACAACCCAGTCTCTCACTAACCTAGTCTAAAGGGCAGCCCCCTTACACCGAGCACAAAATACATGCGTAACTAACAAACCAATACCCTTCGCCAATACACAGCAGTCACACTTACACCTCTGAGGAGGCGCAAAGAAAGGGGATCTGGCCCGGCTCTACCCGACCAAGGAGTAGGCCTCTATACAGGAGTGCCCGACCCACAATCCTCGGAATGCCAGCTTCCGCCTTATCCAAGACTACATTACTCAGCAGGCCTATCTTCAGCCAGCAAAAATCAACAGATGTTATCAGCAAAAAGATGCATGCTGCCCTAGACGTCATTTGTTGGACGCAGATCTCCTTCCTATGTTATTGGCATGCCCTCATCTCCAAGCCTACTGCAACACATCACTACTAAACTACGGGTCTCACAAACCTACACGTGGGAGCTCTGCATCTTAGGGCTCATTCGCAGGAACAAGCAACGTACGGTCACGTCCCGATTAATATGACCTGGGATTGATAGTAGCCAAACTGTTAATCACCAGGTGTTGGAAATCGTCCAAACCGTCCCCATTACTGGCATGTCGGCAGTCGCTGATGGTGTGGGCCCAGGCTGACAGCATCGCATTGCACAGGGAGGATTCTATGGGGCTACACAAGATACCCATTGCACCAACTGGGATACCATATTGAATGACTTTCGACAAGACCACGCCAGACTTGGGACATGGTACCCGAATGTGCGGAGATACACCATGCAGTTGCGACAAGGTGCAGGGAAAAATGTATGAGGACTTGGCAGCATGTTTACTAGAAATCTAATAGTAAGCCTTTTCCGATACTTTGAACTATGTACCCCTCTACCCTTACAGCATCCTTATATATCACATGTATTAATCTTCCCTTCTTTTGGAACTTTTGTTAAACCAAAAAAAAAAATCAATTAAAGGCTTAAACATTCAATAATTCCTTTCCTTTCCTGTGTTCACATCTGCAAGAGCCTCTTCCAGCTACTCCAGCGATATGGGGCATTCCATCTCAGCACGTTGTAGTACTGATAGATATCAGTGGAAGGTGTGTTATCAGGTGCATTGAGGCCTCCCAGGAGGGTCAGTCCGAGGGCTTGTAAAGGGCCTGGTGCTTGTCTAAGGCATTGGTGATCGCCTCAGCCTCCGATTCTTTTGTGAGAAGGTCTATTTATCCATGGAAACACCCAGCTGACCTCCCCAAGGGTCGCCAGTCAATAGACTAGTTTGCAGGACTTATCCCCCTCATTTATAGGCTCTGCTGGTGGATGCTAGTCAAAATAGATGGGGTTCATCAAGATACATTTGTCGCAGCTTTGCTCTATCGATCATTACCGGTCAGCTCTCAATTTCATCCAATTCAGTCTCTTTCTCTAGACGGGCAATGCGAGTCTCCACTTCTGCTACGTATTGCTGTTTCTACCTGTTGTGAGCTCTGAAGTGTGTGCATGCCACTTCTCGCTGTTAGACCGGTCAGCCTTAGGGTGGTCTTCCCGCAAACCTTTTGCCTTCAGCCTCCACGTTTTTCTGAAATTCATTTTTGTTGGCTCTAGGACTCTGTGCACTTAACCACTGCTAAAGGTCTTGTGCCCTCATTTAAAAATGATTACATTGGTTTACACCCGACTGACATATTTAAATTACCTATACGTTCTATGTAGAGTGGTATACCATGTAGCGAGGGCCTGCAAATGTAATCGTACTAGTGGGCCTGCATCACATATTGTGCTACCCACTTAAGTAGCTCTTTAAAATATGTCCCAGGTCTGCCATTGCAGTCAGAATGCAATTTTAAACTGCCAATTTGACTTGACAATATAACCCTCTTGCAAAGCCTTAAAGTCCCCTTTTATTGTAAATAAGTTACCCCGCAAGGTAGGCCCTAAGTGACCCATAGAGCAGGATGCACTGTAATGAAAAGGTTGGACATGTATTTTCAAGCTTTACACGTCCTAGTAGTGAAAAGCTCCTGTGAGGACTACCTCTCCGTTAGGATATCATTGGGTTGCTTTATACATTTAATAAGGGCCAACTTTTGATTGGGAACAGGTAAACATTTTGTATCTGGTGTCTGAGAAATTGTAATTTGAAAACCATCTTTAATGGTAAAGTCTGATTTTAAGTTACAGTTTTAAAAAATGTCACTTTCTGAAAGTTGTGTGAAAACAAGAGGGGGTAAGCCTATACCTCGAGTTTTTATGAAAGCATATATAATTTCTGCTTAATGGACAAACACATTCGCTTTATATTTCTACCGGTATTTTATATATACCTTTTACTTATATGTTTAGTGTTTTTGATTCATACATTTGGACATGAAAAAGAATATTGTCCCATCGCATCTACATTACAAACACTTCATAAAACATTTCAAATTACAAGTGATTAATCATACTATATACAAAACATCACGACACTTTTACAAAAATATGTGAAAACAATATTTTTTAGACAAAACATACAAACATCAACTACTTCTGTCTTATTCCAGTGATTCAGGTGGACAAATCTGTAATCCTAAACTTTCTTTTGATGTCTACATCTGGTATCCACTTAAGCACAGGGAAACTGGTTAAAATTTAGAAAAAAGAAATGAATCCTTAATTACAAACTGGAATTAATCCATCATGTGCATTTTTGTTGAAATGCCATTTTTTTGATATGCCGACGCGTTTCGAGTCCTAGGCTTTCTTTACCAGGATTCTCATCAGGGCTTTCTTATTTTCTGTTCTTATTTTCTGAGCAGTCTTAGTTTGTTGCTGGCTAGACAAGTTTCCTGGGATTTTCCAGGGGCCCGGAAGAGAGCACCAAGCCAGCATCGTCCAACTAGCAGGCCCTGATCTGACTGAGAGTCCATCAGCCCCTTCAACTGTACAAGTTCATCATCCTCCAGGTTTCTTAGCCATTGTTAGAAATTGATTTTCTGGGTGCACCTAAGCCAGGCAGAATCCACCACTCTAGTCAGGATAAGGGGATTACATGTCTAAAATAACTCCTACTCACCCCCCTGGGTATACTAGCATGAGCAGTCAAGGTTATCTCCAAGGCAATGTATAAAGCATTTGCATATAACAAACAGTAATAGAGTGAAAACACTATAAATGGACACTACACCAGTTTTAGAAAAATATCCAATATCTGTGTCAAACAAGACCAGAACCATAAAAAAAATTAACCATAGAGTGATCCAAATAACAATAAAGCAATAATAGACTCCTTGAAGTCGATATCTCCATCCAGGGCTCTCACAGCGTAGTGAACAAACAAATCTAACAGTTGCAGCCGGTCGCAGCGTCGCGGGCCAGCTACGGTGTCGGGCACACCCGTAAAACAGTAACTCTCGAGATGCAGGGCGTCGTACCTTGTGGCGAGTGCCAGAGAAGCGGCGTCGGTTCTGGAAGTTGGTGCAAGAATCGTCAGGTCCTTGAAGTCACACGTGTTGCAGGTCGAACTCCGTGAGTTTGAAGCCCGGAACACTGGCAGGCTTATGGGCTACGGTGTGAAGCGGAGCAGTGCGACGGGCGGAACCCTCAGGCTGCGGTGCAGGCAGCCGCTCAGTGAAGGTCGTCCAGCTGCGTCTGTGAGACCAGGGCTGCGGTGCAAAGTGGGACGGGGCTCATTATGATGCGGACAGGTCACTGTGCAAGCAGTGGCGGCACATTGCTGAAGCACTGTCATCGGTAGACCCAAGGCTGCGGTGCCCTTTACGACCCTGGCTGAACGATAGAATTGTAGAGGACATTCTTGAATGGATTTACCCTGTTCATACTCCAGATGCAAATCCAGGACATTATAGGCCTCAGTTAAGTGAGCTCTGCAATGGGTTTTAACGCAAAATCTAATCTTAAGGGCCATGAACAGTAGTCATACGAGAGGTTGGGTGCAGGGTCTGGCTCCATGTTAGACGCTGTGGCCAATCTTTGTTGCACATGCCGAAAACCCATGAGAAGATGGACACAAGATGCAGCTGTCAAACCAATTTAAGCTAAATGAAACCTGAACCTTTTTTTTTTTTTTTATTACTATGAATAGAATGTTGATTAAACATTGCAAAGCTCTATAAAATGGTTTGGAGCTCTCATCAGGTCTATAATGTAGGTGAATCCCCAAATGGGAGGTCATTGTACTTAGAACAACTGGAATATAAGAATACTATGCTGAAAACCAACTCTTATAAAGCGCAGCTGTGATCCAAATGGCATCCAGGCACTTTCACAGGTATAGGTGATTAAGTTTGCTGGAACAGCCATCTTTTCAAGTTTTACTGCTGATCTGTACTGGAAGGGAGTTAAAATTTATTTTTCAAACGGGAAAAGGTACTACTTCCATATGAGAGGTCAGATGCTCATAAGAGGCAGCATACATGGTCAGCCTACTACTTGAGCATAATCTTTATAGTTGTATTCATTGTTTTATTTCAGAAAAACCTATATAGTAATATACTATTGTTAGACTGGCATCCTTGGCATGGTTTCCCCTGTCTTTTTGCCTCTGCCAACTGTATTTTTGATGTTATGCTGGACTTCGTTTTTGCGGATTTATTACTCTCATATCTTTTCGTAAAGGTGGTTTTTATATTGTGTGTTTGAAAATGTCACTTTTGGAAAGTGGGCATTTTCTTGTTTTACCATCCTGGGACTCTGCCTGTCTGTGAAATCAACGTCTGGTTTAGACGGACAGGGCCCGTTTGTTCATTCACTCTAGACAGTCACACAAAAGGGAGTAGGTGTGCCCTGCATAGCCTGATGGCCCATCACCAGGCTGATGGGCCTTCCCGAGCTAGAATGGTGGGAGGAGTTGTCACTGACACCCGAGTAGGGCAGTGCCTGGCCTCTCACAATGGGGTCTCTACCCCCCAGAATGTGTCTGGAGACAAGACAGGGCAAGGGAAGACCCTGTGCACAACAAAGACTATCCTTTGAAGAATGCCTACTTCAAAGGCCAAAAGGGGTATAAGTATTGGACCTAAAAGCCCAGACTTGCAGAACACTTCTGGATCAAAAGTAGACTCTACTAAGAAGAAGAGCTGTAAGGAGGGAGTACTGCCCCTTTGATGTGTGTTGCTTTGCTGGGTTGGCCTGCAGTTGCTGCTTCTGTCTTGGAGGGGAAAGGATTGGACTTTGCTGTGTGACCTGCTTGTGAAGTTTCTCCAAGGACATGTGTGCGTGCCTCCTTTTAAGAAGTTTCAGGGCCATCAAAGACTTTACCTGCACATACCTGAACTCCACTGATGGCAGTTCTGACCTGCCAAGTGGTGCCAATTCCAGTTCTGGTCCCTTGGAGGAGGTTCCTGCTGCTAATGACTTCAAAATTGATGCTTCGCCCTTCCAGCACCTGTTTTTCCAACGCAGCACCGCCGTGCAGGAAATTTTCAATGAAGATAAATCGGCACAGTGCCAGCCCGTGGCCTAAGAACCCATCGCAGCCCAAGTTCAGCGCATCATGTCTCCGAAGTCCAATACATCCGCACTAACTCCGACGGCCCTGCTGTGCGGCTGAAAGAATAGACGCATCATGGGACCGCGGATGAAGAAATCGATGCAGGGCATGTTTGCTGCTTCGACCTCCAGCACGTCCGGATTCCTACGCATCGCACCTGTGTGCAATGTTTTCCCCCAGATCACCCTCAGACTGGAATAGTCTTGGAATTCGACGCATCGCTTTCCTTTACAGTCCGTATTAGACGCAACACTTCTTCTGCGTGGAGCAGAACGGACGCATTGCCTCCCAGGGACACCGGAATCGATTTTGACGCATCAAAAGGTACTTTATGTAAAAACACAGCGTCCATAGAGCATTGCTTTAAAACCTTAAAAGTGAAATCTTGAGTTCTGGATGTTGGACTTTTATCGTTTTGGTCTTGTTTAGTTTAGATAAAGATGGTTTATTTTTCTGAACAGGTGTGGTATACATTTGTAGTGATTTCATTGTGGTACTGTGCGTCTTATGTACAAATACTTTACACATTGCCTCAGAGATAGGTCTTACTGCTTGTGCTACGCTACCAAGGGGGTGATCAGAGTTTATCTTGGGTGTCTAACTCCCCTACCCTGACTAGAAGGAAGGGTCCCTACTTGGACAGGGTGCATACCACTGCCAACTAGAGACCCTATTTCTAACAACTATAATAATGCCTCGTGTTTGACTGCCATCAGCTAGCACACCCCAAAGACACTCAACAAATCTGTGCATTCTGGGTAGGTGATGTCATCATGCAAACATACAATGGGTGGGTGGGCGGGCTGGGAGTGATTTATATGGGAGTCCAGCAGGGAAGTATGCACCACTTCTTAAAGGAATGCATTTCCGTGACTTTGACTGGGCAAAGTCACCTTCGGTTCTTGAGAGGACATAAATCAATTTATTGGCAAAGCTGACAGCCCACTCGAGGATGATGGAAATGCTTTATTTGACATCAGTAAACTTCCACTGGAGGTAAAGTAAAATTTAAACTACCAGCACCCTAATGCAATTGGTGATCGACCCACCTGAGGGCAATAAAAATGCAAATGGAACCGACGTTTCATCTTGTTTGTGATGTCGAGAATGCAGCCAGTGATCAAGGTCGGTCTCTCTGTCTGTGTCTCTTTCTCTCTGTCTCTCTTTCTCTTTCTCTTATCCAACGGAAACCTACAAATATAGTGGACAGTACTGACTAACCGAGGATCAGAGTAAAGATAATAACCTACAACATCATCAGTTCCCCGAGCCGAAACATGCAGCTTTCAGACCTCTAGCCCTCCAAATTGGTGGCGTTTCTTTAACACAATCTTCATTTCAAGAAGCCATGGATATTCAGCTGAAAAGAGTATACTTATCATTGAAAGAGCTCCAGATCTACAGCACTGGCCCAAAACTAATCAACAAAATGCCCAGAATGTCAACAGCCAGAGCAGTTCTTTAGTATGGGCATACTCCAGCTTTCAATATAGTCCAACGAAGCACTAAAATCACACTCTCTGCAATCACCCGTAAGTGCGCCAGCAGCAAATCATATATTTCACTTCAGAATCTTGTAGTGGCTTTGTCACTGCATCAAAGTTCTATTTTTCCACAGCCTGGGTGATGTCTAGAAACAGGAATAACCTTAGTGTTTCAAGTAGGTGTGCAAGCATAACCCGCAGCAACCTTGCTTTGAGGAAAAACTGACAACTCCATAGATTGTGGAAAGTCCATTATCAGATTATCTATGAAGAGTTCTATACACAATCTTTGTGTCCTTCAGGAGCCAATGATGTGCATGTTGTTTCTCTGTGACCTACCCTTCAGAGCCTTCACTCAACAGGCAATGGTATGCAGCTCCTCAGATAGGGCCAGCTCAGCATTGAACGTAATCAAGTTTGACAGAGTAATCCCGATTTAAAGGGCTGTATCTAGATTTCATGACTGCCTCCACACTGTGCTGCAAAGTGGGTTCAGGTGAAAGTTCCACTACTGCCTGCAATAGAAACTGGAACTAAACACTTCCCATCATGGCCAGCTTTCATGAAAGCATATGTATACAATTTGGTGCACTGTTTTTGACAGTCCAAAGTAAAAAGCTACAACTCAGTAGTAAGATAAGGGCATCAAGATCTTTAGTGCGAAAAAGGGCACCAGAGGCTGCAGCAAAGGAGAGCCACAGAAACCTTGTACACATGGACCACATCAGATCAGGAAAACCTCACATTAGGGAGGCCTCACCAGAGCCCAGTCTTCCCAGTAGTCACCACAATTCTGGAAAGCATTCCAACCTCATTTGTTTTTCCAGACCAGCAGCAGTCACAGGGAAGACGCATGGGACCACCACTGACCAGGAGTCAGTGCCCCAACACATGCCCATGCCAAGCATATTCCCTGAGCCCAGTCTAATGTGCAAATGTATCCTAGCTAGCTTAACTCGACTATTTGAGGGTGTAGGCGTGAGCCGTCATCGTACATCAGTAGTCCGCTCTGCTACAAGTGCTCAGCGAGCGTCACCAATCGTCGAAACCTCTAGAGGTTTAAGGAGGGTGCCTTTGGCACCTCTGGAAACCTGCTTAAGGGAAACCTTGGGGGCAACAGACCTGTGACTGCTCCACCTTGTTTTTTACTGCAGGAGTCAAAGTGTCACATCATCCACTATACTGGCCCTTGCTGGATCAATCTTGGCACATACTCCTCAATTTCCCTTTTCTCCCAATACTGCACTCTGACCAGGGCAGTACAGGGTATTTCTCACTACTGCATCAAATCCAGGACATAGCACCGCCACTACAGAGGTACCAAACCTACCTGATACAGAGAAGCACCCAGAGTGTCTCTGTGCCACCTAAAGTCCACTTTCCCACAGAATTATTCAGGACTTTTGAGTGGCTGGATGGGAACTCCATGATTATGCAGCTGTTTTGGAGCTGCCCAGGCCTTTCATGAGCAACTTCATGCGACTTCAAAAGTAATTTCGTTACTGGAGTACATAAGATCACATTATGCTGCTATTTTAGTAGTGCAATAAAACATGAACACAGTAGTCCCAACAAAATACAAGTGCGTTGAAATTTGCAAAGGCAACACTGAAACAAAATGCTTCATGAAATCCTTTCTGTGCAGGTTTTAGAAGCTGGTCAACTAGGACAAATTACTGTGACCTAGATATGAAGAAATATTTACCTTTCAGAGGGCTCGCCCAAAAGGCATGCCTCTTACATTCCACAAGTGCTTTACATTTTGAGCAATCCAACGACAAGCGCTGAAAGGTTTGAACTTGGTGCCAAACGTTTAAACAAAATGCTTTTCTTTGTCCACTTCCAAATAGCATTCAGATTTTAACACGAAGCAAGGGAACTTTCAAATAAAGAAGGAAGACTTGAACCTATGTACATGTATGGACAATCTGACGCTATTCATGAATTTCCCTATTATATATGTGTGTGTGTATATGTATATATATATATATATATATATATATATATATATATATATATTATTTTTTATAAAATAATTTACAAATGTATGGCCCTATGTAAAACAACGTTTTTCACTGTCAGATTGCCTGTGCTAAGCAAAAAAGTAGGCTCTGGTAGGGTGAATACTAAAAATGCAATGTACCAAAAGGACATTGCAATTCATTGCACATTGTTAGGAGAAGCTAGAGCACCATTCCACCAACCCTCCCATTTCTTTGAGGTGTAAGGAAATAAAACAACAGTTTCTGGTGTGCAATCAATAACTTTGTTACTTGGTGAAGGAACTCGAGAGGCATCGTCCACTGTGCGATTGGCAGATGTGGGCATTGTGTAGGACAGGTGTCCCTTCGAGGGACAAGCGCAAAATACAGGCACTTTACAAAAGCAGAGGTGAGGGATCTGTAGTCCCGGTCAGGCCATTCACAAGCATTTGTAAAATACACCCTGCTCATTACCATTAATGGGTAAGGATTACCAACAGTTCTTACTATTGGCGTCTTTACAAAGTGCCCAGTTTACTTGGTCTCTTCCAGAGCATGCTTAAAACACAGCACTGTTTTGCCCAGTGATCAATTTAGCCCTTAACTACTAAGGATTAGCCCCTCTACGTATATTGAGTTAAGGTTTCAAGTCTACCTTCTACCCATCATCTGTAAAAAAAAGCCCGTTTGGGAATACTAGTTACACTACGCCTACACAAGCAAGTAAGATTGCCTATTCTCTTCTGTATTCATAAATATGCATTACCTAGAGTTTCCACCAAATATTTTCTACATCATGCTTAAAGCTTTGATGAAGCTTCGCAGTTCATATAAAACACACCTGTGCAAATTTAACCAATTCCTCTTTTTTCAAATCGTTTTATGTCCACATGCAGTCTTCTGTAATACCAGAGAAAAACGTCCTTCCAAAATGTATACTTCATTAAGCCAACTTCCAATGCGCCACATGATATTTTAGATGAAATTCAAAATTATCTTACCAAAGGAGAGAGCACAGCCACACCATGAAACTGAATTATCGATACACTGGGTTGGACAGGAGCGATGATATCTTTTTCAATTGCCTCACTTTGTATCTTGTCAAGATACTTTTTGCAAAATTCTTCGTAATCCTCCATTGCACTTCAATTATGCTGCGTGTCAGAAAGAAAGCATAAGAGTCATTCACAGTCTGAACACACTATGCAATGAGATGATGTTTATTAATGATTTAAACCACCATGGATGTGAAATTTCTACTCATCAATTTAAACATGTGGGAACCCAATTAAACCCCCTTAGAAGGAAGTTATTGCCATTATAAATCTATCTGGGAGATTAAAACAGCAGCGGGTCTCAAGTTCTGCCTAAAAGGACACACATAAGATCTCGCTCACTATAAATAGCAATGCTAGCCAGCATGCACATTTTATCATCGCTCACAAAAATCACCTACGTGGACATGCTCCTCAAATGAAATTTCCCAATGATCTTCCATCCATCCCCCGCTCTGTGAGGCAGTGCACACAGCAGACATTCGAAAAGCAGAGGTCACCTTCCTAAACATGGCTACATTTTCCAATTTAAAAGCACCTTTTGACTCCTTAAATAGTACAACTGTTTTAATTATACAGAATGATGTACCACAAGTACACTGAGAAGATCAAAAGCGATCTCTACCATCATAAAGTACTTGGTTGAGAGTTGATGGGGCACAGAGATTCTCTGGGACCTGTTATGTTCTCATTATACATGGTTTAGAATATATTCTTTATAATTTAGATACAGCCGCTGCTTGCTAATATGGTTTCAGTTTCAAACTGTATGTTTTTGGGGTGCTAGATAACAGTCAAAATATACGGTCTCTGGGTTGCATCTTGATAGCAAGGGGATTTTTTTGAGTGCTTTCTTCCCCTTGAACTTGTAGATTTTATGGCAAGTCAGGAGGCTAGCATTATGTATAAACCTGGTATTGCCTCTTTCAAGCAGCAAACCTTTAAAGAACAACCACACAATATATAAGCACTCTGCTCAAACAAATACTCCCTGCCAGCCATTGTTTCTTTTATTTGCTGCTTCTGAGCAGATACGTATATGTTTAGCTATACTTCTATTAATGTTATGTTCAATATAAATGGTATTAGAGGTTTTTATAGAAGGTATTAGGCGAAAAATGTGTGATCGAGTAGAATTGTAAATCCAATTTATGGATTCAAAATGCATTTACATTTTAAACAAATTCAGGTTTAGAGAAATGTATTTAATAAAGGGAATAATAATGTAAGTAAGGTAAGTATCTACTTAGGCTGGGAGTATGGCTGTAGATACAACAGTGTTTTTGTGATGTAATGTGAGGAGATAAAAAAACAATTCTATGCAAGACAAAAAGAAAGGCTAAACGATAGACTAGTCAATTTTGAGGAAATCGAACTGTGCCTTTTAAGTGCTTGAATACGGTTAAAAATAAGAGAAGGGTAAAAAATACCTGGTTTATAAATGAGCCAAAAGCAGCGAGCGCAGATAATCAAGAGTTCATTTTGTTGTAGACACTATAAATGTTTAACACAAAGTCTGAGAGGTTCATTTCAGGGGGTGGAAATAAAATGAGGAACATGAAAAGTATGCCGAGTCGCTCTGAATCGTTTTTTGGTAAATTTCTAAAGGAATTAGAGGTTATAAGGTTGCTAGGATACATATTTACCGGCACAGCAGTGTTGACACTTTGTTTCCAGTCAAAGTACGAAGAGGTGGAATAATGAGGTTTTTGACAGGCTTTTAGAGGTTCATGGTAGATTTTAGTTATAGAATAGATAGATTTAGGTTGAAGTTTGGTAGTTTAGGTTTTGAGTGTCATAGGTTACAGTGTACATTTTTTTTTTTTTTTCTTTATTTATTTTATTTGGGCATCACAGTTGCAAAAAAACATAATACAATAGCCAAAAAAAAGCAAATTCAATACATATAATATACAATATAATACTGGTAATTAAAGAGAGGGCATTAAGACTTAGCTACATCCACATTGAGCTTAATTATATACCATTTATGTTATCGTTTTTCCAATTCTCGATTGGTTTCCAAATTTCAATACCGCGTATTTTTGCTTTAATACCTTTACATGTAAAGATCGCCTTTTCCTGGTTATACATCCCTAAAAGTCTAGAGAGCCAGATCTGAAAATTAGGAGGGTCGATATCTTTCCATCGGGCAGTAATTATCATTCTATAGACTGAGGTACCGAGGAAAAGAGAGATTTCTTCTGCTTTAGTATGGTTGAGTGTGTTATCTTTACCCAAAATATATAGCGTTGGTGATTCCGCTACGGGGTGCCCAAACACCTCCTGCCAAAAATCAGCAATCATTGTACGCAACGTCGTTAATTTATCACATTCGTATAACATATGTATTAAGTTAGCTGCTGTGCTGTCACATCTTGGACAGTCTGATGTAGGCCTTTTCCCCCAAGAGTGAAGCTTTGCCGGAGTAAAGTATAGGTCAAAAATGGTTTTATAAAGTTGAGCCTTTAAATTGGATGCCATAAACAACTGGGTCGATAAGGTCAGAGATGAATCTATATCGACATTAGGATTATTTAATTTCCGAGACCATCCTACTTCGGTGTATTCCTGATCGTCTTGTCTGTTTTCTATTAATAAATCATATAAATTGCCAATCTTTGTCTTAGATCTCAACATGCAATCGATTAAGGCGATAGTATCCAAAGATATATCAGCGGCTTTCAAATTTAAGATTGAATTTATTTGTATGAATTTAAATACACTATTCATTGGAATCGAAAATTTAGATTGCAATTGTTGAAAACTAGGTCCATGGGGGGTAAGTAAAAAATCTCCTATCGTCAATATTCCTAAATTTTCCCAGAGTCTAGAGATAGTGTCATAGAGAAGAGGTGGTGATATTGATGAATGCCATAGGGAAACATATCTATTATATTTTGGTATTTTCATGTATCTCATAATTCTTCTCCATAAAGACCAGGCGTTTTTTATGACCTTAAATTTCACTTTCTTAAAGTAGGACGGTTCAATCTGTTTAATTAACAAGCCATTGGCCTTTTCTCCAATAGATAGTTCAAATATTGAGGGTATATAATTTGTGACTCCTTCATTTCCAGTTGGTCTAATCTCAAATAATGGCTTCATCTGTTGGAGAAGTGCAGCCCATAGATATAATCTCAAATCCTGAATTGCTAATCCTCCTCTAATAATAGGTAGGGAAAGTTTTTTAATAGATCTCCTAATCTTCCCGTAGCCCCACATGAATTTTCCCAGATGGGATTCGAAGCCCCTTAAGATTGTGTCATCAACTAAAAGAGGGACTGCACGAAAAAGATAGAGAATCCGTGGCAGAATATTCATTTTAAGATAATTCCCCCTTCCTATGATCGATAAATGTAGTATATCGATCCTTTTCAGATCTTTCTTTACTTTTTGTAACAATGGTTCGTAATTTATCTTAATTATTTCATCTATTTTGGCAGTTATTCGAACTCCTAGATAGACAGCAGAATCGACCCTTCTAGGATCAGCAAAGTTAACGTTATTGGTACAAATAACCATCGTTTTATCCCTATTTAAGGAGTAGCCAGATATCTTACCAAATATTTGAGAAATATGTTCTATTGCAAGTATAGCCTCGGTTGGTTGTGGTGTCAATACTGCGATATCATCAGCATAAGCTAATATTTTTGTATAATATTGGCCCATTATTACCGATTTGATAGCTTCTGATTTTAGCAATTTCAGGATAAGAGGGTTTATATAGAGGGCAAAAAGGATAGGTGAGCATGGACACCCCTGCCTAGTCCCGCGAGATATGTTAAAGAATCCTGATTCTTGTCCCATTGCCACTACCCTTGCTCTAGGTAAGACATACATTGCCTTTAGAGCTTTCATAAAACATGGTCCAATATTTGTTTGTTCTAATATAGCCCACAAAAAAGCCCAAGATACCCTATCGAAGGCTTTTTCGGCGTCTAGGAGGATCATCGATACCGGGTCTCCCGTAGCACTCACGGCATCGAACAGCGTAATAACACGTCGCGTGTGATCTGTAGTACCTTTGTCCGGGATAAAGCCATGTTGCCACGGGGAGACCAAGCACTCGACGACCCCCCTGAGCCGATTAGCCAGGATCTTAGAGTAGAGTTTCGAATCTGAATTTATAAGGGAGATAGGTCGGTACGAGGAGGGGAGATGGGTCGGTTTGTCTTTCTTACAGAAGATTACTATATTCGCTTCTTGCCAAGATCTAGGTGGAATTCCGCTTACCTGAATCCCAATAAATAAGTCAAGTAATAGAGGCATTATACTATTGCCCATAATTTTATAGAACTCAAGGGGTATTTTATCCGGCCCGGCTGCCTTTCCTATTGAGAGTTCTGCTAGGGCAATTTCCAATTCAGTTTGCGTTATATCTTAGGCTAATTCAAGCCTCGTGATGTTATCTATAGCTGGTCCAGTTTCCTGCTCAGTTGCCCATCTAGATATAATTTCTTTAATTGTGGAAAAATTCAAAGAGTCCTCATTTTTATATAGGTTACCATAATAATTTTGGAAAACCTCTAGTATCGATTCTGGTGTTGTATATTCTTGGCCTTCTTGTTCGATACATGCGATAAGATTAATAGATTGACTCTGGCGAGTTCGAAGTGCTAGCTGCTTACCTACCTTCTCCCCTGTTTCATAAATCTTATTTCTATGTGATTGGAATAGCTCAGCCTGCTTTTGAGTAAGTTTGGTATTAATCTCGGCTTTAAGAGGTGGAATAATGAGGTTTTTGACAGGCTTTTAGAGGTTCATGGTAGATTTTAGTTATAGAATAGATAGATTTAGGTTGAAGTTTGGTAGTTTAGGTTTTGAGTGTCATAGGTTACAGTGTACATTTTTTTTTTAAACAGAAATATAGAGAGTAGGTTAGGTATGGCAGATCAGACAAAACAAGTCAGTCTGGCAAAGTGACGAGTTTAATTACAAAAAGAGTTGAGGGAGTTAGTATAGGAGTCAGGGAGAGTAGTGTTAAAAGAAAAGAGGAAAGCAACTAATATGAGGAGTATGAGTACTTCTCTATATCAGAAGGAGAGGACAGAGCTGTAAGGGGCCCAGGGGGTAAATGTACGAGAAAAAGAAAAAAATATATATGTGCAATATGAACAGAGAAGAGTCCTAAGTGGCTCGCATAGACTGTGTGTTCTTAGCAACATAGCGGATGGGCAGGTAAACCCTGCCTAGGATAATGAAGATGCAGATGAATCTTTATAGTCTAGGTCCAAGATGTATTCAAAATGAATAGGGGGCGAAATGCACCTCATATGCATACTAAAATAGAGAGAATTCATCCGAAATGACGTCTCATTCTAGACCATCTGAGGAAACCATTTATAGATTTCTCACCATTTAAAAAAAAAGCTAATGAAGGTTATAAAAACGAAATCCGTTACTAAAAATACAGTGAAACACCACTGTGCAGCGACAACGTGTTGAAGATGTTTTGAGGGGTTTTGTCAGGCTGCATGGTCTATTAAAAGGTTATCCTAGTTGCCTAGCGTCATATGCTTACTTATCCAACGTATTGGAAACTGCAGTAAGAGGAAACTATTGCACCAAACATGAGTCATTGCCTCTAAGGAGGAGACTCTCCACAACCCAATTACTTCTTAATACTGAATCCTGCTTTAATTGCCAGTATACATTATGCTATGGCAGGACTTGAAAAATCAACAAACTGACTTTGAGGCCTAACAGTCACTTGGACAGGTTCTCTTAAAAAGTACATGGTACTATTTTCTAAGTCAAAAATCACATCATACTTGCACTGTTTTTTTGCCAGAGCACTTCTGCCTCAAATGATAGATACACACCGGTGCTTGGATATGACCACAACTGCCACGGATTCATGGCCTTTTCAGAGAAAAAGACTGACAGTCGGCTGGTTTTGTCCCAGCCTAGCCAGCCTTTAAGAGGTAAGCAACTTGCTGGGCCTAGTACTTCTAATGTTAAAGTCATTGGTCTGAATGGCAAAAGACTCTGAAGCAGCCCACTTCCTTTTAGAGGTAAACCTATCAACGGCCCGACTCCTACCCATAGCATCTGGGTATATAATAAAGACATAATAAATAAATTATAGCACCAACATATTAACTCCTATTTGCACAATACAAATCTTCAGATAGATGAATTTCTAAGCCCTGATATCATACTTGTTCCCCCAAGTACATCACTGATGCACGGGGGCGTGGCTAAGCCAGCCACGATGGCGGTCATGCATTGCTGAGGCTCCGCGCTTGGGCGCCTCTTTGCTGCGCTACGGAGCGTTGTAGCGGGTGTTCGGTGGCCCAGGGAACACCGGACTGTATCTGCATTGCGGTGTGATCCCGGTGGGCGCCTGAACGTGTCTAGAGCCTCAGGAGTGAGGCTTCACCCAGACGGAGACGTTAGTGCCGCAGCCCGGGACCTAAGATGGCGCCGGGGCTCCCCTGACGGAGACGGAGGACAGCAACGCACTGCGCTCTTCCTGCACGACTGCCTGAGCGGGATGAACCGGGAGCGGACCCGGGGACATCGGTGTGGGACACCACGACGCGGATAAGCATCGCCGCCCCTAGCGGACCCGCCATCTTGGCCGCCGAGTGCCCGCCGCGAGCCGGGAGTGGATCCTGGCGTTGCTGCTGACGGCCCCAGGTACCTCTCATGACCTTCTCCTGGGGAGACTGAGGGGGAAGAGCTGGGACCCGGCGGGGGCAGCGCGGCCTGGAGGGGTTATTCAACCCTCTCACACGATGCCTGCCTGACCTTAAAATGGCTGCCCAGAAGATACCGGACTCTCTCCCACACCACCAGTGAGGCCTCTATCTCCGTGACCGCCACAGCGACGGCCTGCTCAGCGGCATCCGGGGGGGTTGGTGTGCCCCTGGTCGGCCTGCCCACCATCTAATCGCTGCGGACCACCTGAGGGCCCCCTGGTACCCCGGAGGCCCTGGGGATTGGGGAGGACCGGCGCAACGGGCCGCGCCGGCGCGAGGGTACGACAAGCCCTACACCCTGCAGGGGGCGCCCCGGACACCAGACACGGTGGTCGCCCGGGTGGACTCTGGGGAGGTGTGCAGCGAGTCCGGGCTCCCCCACCACTCACGACCAGGCCTCGCCGACCACATCCTGAGGGACAGCGGGGGTCTCGCCTCTGTTGTGGGCTCCTGGAAGGGACTTGGTCTGCGTTGACACCGCGAGGACTGCCCTCGAATCCTGTGGAGGGCACCCCAATTCACGAGGACGCCGCAAGTGATCTCCCACCCATAGCATCGGACGCAGACGTGATCTCTGTGTGGGTGGTCAACGACTGGAAGCGCCATACGGGTGGCCCCTGTGGTCTGACATTGGTGACTCCTGTGCCCTGCCTGCGAGGGGAGACCCAGAGTACCAGCCCCGGCTGCTATTCTCCGGTGCCGCTCTCTCGCCACCCTTCACCGTCGCACCCTCCTCCCCTCGCGGACCCCTGGCGCCACTGTGGGCGCTCGGGAACTGACCAGCGGCACCGGCCCTCCCACCCCACGTGGAGTCAAGATGGAGAAATAGAGGCCCGCGCAACACCAAGCGGTCCCGGAGACAGCCCCGGAGAACATGCCAAAGACCTCGACCTGGTCCCCCAGTACGGCAATCTCGGACAAACTGGATAAGGTCCTCGCCGCCATTGAGCTATCCCGTCTGTCTATGGAGGAACGCCTTGGTACCCTGGCGATAGATGTCAACCTTCTCTGCGACGATCACCGTAAATTGGCTGACCGGGTGCTCACAGAGGAACGGACATTAGAGGAAATACAGCCAATGGTGAAAGAACACCAGACGACGCTCCAGGGGGTCCTCACCCGTCTAACTGCAGTGGAAGAGCACGCCACCGACTTGGAAGGTCGCTCGAGACGCTGCAACATCCGAGTGCTGGGGCTACCGGAGGGTATCGAGGGAGGAAACCCCATAGACTACATGGACACATGGCTGAAATCCTTTACCCCGCCCTCAGACCGTACAGCTTTCTTCTCCATAGAGCGAGCTCACCGAGTGCCGGCCCAGAGACCCCCGCCTGGTGCGGCGCCCCGGCCACTCCTAGCTAAGTTCTTACACTTCCGGGACCGGGATGCGGTACTCCGGGCGGCGCGACTAGCGGCGCCACTGCGGGTGGAAAACAACCAAATAATGATTTTCCCAGATTATGCCCGAGCAGTCCAAAAGCAGAGATCCTCCTTCCTAGACGTAAAGCGGAGACTACGAGACAATAAGATTCAATATGTTCTGCTCTTCCCCGCCCGCCTAAAGATCCTCCATAACGGGTCTTCCCTCTTCTTCACATCCGTGGAAGCCGCACAAGACTGGGCAGATCAGCACTGCTCGCGAGCACCCAATCCTCATCCCCAAAGGGGCTCGCCTCTCAAAACTTTCCGCTCTCGGAAACGTCCCAAGAAGCTTCGCCACATAGAGCCCAGAACAACGAGTGGCTCTCAGGACTCGCCCGACCTCGAACAGATTATGCGAGAGAGACGCGAGGCTCTGCAAGCAGTAATCGATCTACGCTTCACGCCACCCTCGGAACCCATTGATCGACACCCGCACCTGTTCTCATCAGAAGGCGAACACGACAGCACCGGCTCGGGAGCAGACGTGGCGGCACTCCCCCACGCCACCCCGCCAACCGCAGATGGGCTGCTGGACGGACTGACCTCTCATACCTCACCCGGAGGGAACTCAGGCACACAGACTGCCGCACTGTATCCTTATATGTACTGTTCACCTCATGCCCACTGTCTCCAACACAGGGGCTGCCACCCTACACACGACGCGCATTGCAGCTTCTACATGCCCACTCAACGGGTGGCCTCGCACTTGCATACCGTCACCCCCTATCACATAGAGCAGTTAGCCCCCCTCGTGTTACGGGAGGAAGTTTGGACACACCGTTTCCTAAACGACGAGTCCTATGTATTGGGACAGTTTCCCGCATCCCCACACGTTGTTAATACCCCGGTTCACACATGTCCCACCCCGCCATGGGGCTTCATGTCACAGACCATCCGATTGAACAGGCTCCCCACATACCTACTCCCCCCAGACGCGGCGCATCCCTCGGAGACCACTAAATAATCTACCTAGCGGGCACCTCACCCGACCCACACACAGACCCGACTACTCATGGCACAGCTGACGAACAACGCAGACATTAACATACTCACGCTCAATACACGTGGTCTACACACTCCACGTAAGCGCTATGCGATATACGCCTACGCGAAGCGACAGAAAGTGTTCATCCTTTGCCTGCAGGAAACCCACCTTAATTCAGCTGAAGTGGGCAAACTACGAGTAAAATGGCGCGGACTTATCTGCGCCACGACCTACTCCTCGTTTGCCCGGGGGGCACTGATCTGGATCCGCCCAGGAACCCCATTCCGGGAACTTAGACGGTTGGTGGAAGACGAAGGCAGATTCGCCCTACTGGAGGGACTTTTGGACAGGAGGGCTGTCCTTTTGGGGAGTGTATACGCCCCGAATGTCGATCAGGATAAATTCTGGGACCGACTCACAACCTCCCTAGCCCAATTCACACATGTACCCTGGATACTAGGCGGGGACTATAACTGTATCCTGGATCCGAGACTGGACCGATCGCACCCCCCCACTCACTTACTCCCCCACGTAAAGACAAATCGAATGATTTAAAGGATGGGTCGCACACTGGTCGCTCACAGACGCATGGAGACTGCACCACCCCCAGGCCCGCATCTATTCTTTCCATTCCATCCCACACAACCTGCGAGTCCGGCTCGACCGATTCCTATGCACCGCAACGCTTCTCCCGCAAGTATGCCACTCAGATTATCTGGGTAGAGTCATTTCAGATCACGATGCACACATTCTCGGCCTCCAGTGGAGACCCCCGCACCACCCAGTCCCCACATGGCGATTATCTCGGGAATGCCTCACAGACCAGGTTTTCACACACGAACACCAACACAGCATTTCAGATTACTTTACTCATAATACGGGGACTGCATCGTCGACCCTGGTCGAGTGGGACGGCTTCAAGGTGGTAGCCCGCAGGGAATGTATTCAGCAGAGGGTCGGGATGAGACATACCTTAGAGCGAGCCCTAGCGAAGGCGGAACAGCGACTGGCCACGGCCACTAAAGCCGCAGACCAGTCTTTAATGATGATGACCCAAGTCGCCCAAGCCAAATCAGCATATCAAGCGGCGTGCATGGACCTACGGCGTCACAATTTCCGGACCTATGCAACCCGAATGCACAAGGACCGTGATAAAACGGGCACACTCCTGGCATGGCTCGCCAAACAAGATGCTGAAGTCCGACCCATCACCGCAATCATAAACCCCCAGGGCACCCTGGTGCACTCCCAGGATGAAATCCTCCAGGCATTCTACCAACATTATTCAGCGGTCTATACTGTCCCCTCACCTCTCGTTCCAGGGGCCGTCGACCACTTCCTTGATCCTCTCCCCCTCCCCCAGATCTCTGAGGAGGACAAGAAGGGGTTGGATGCAAAGATACAAGCCACTGAGATTACACGCGCTATACGAGCCCTGGCCCGTGGTAAGGCCCCAGGCCTGCACGGGTTTCCACTCGAATACTACGCCACCTTTGGCGCGCTGCTGACTCCCCGTTTATAAGCAGTGCTGGACTCGGCACTCCGAATCGGTGAACTACCCAGTTCCATGAGGGCGTCGGTGATCGTGACATTCCCGAAGCCCGACCGGGACCCCCAACTCCTAGCCTCTTACCGCCCCATCACACTACTTACAGCCTGGGGAAAATCTTAGCGGATAGATACTCACAAATTATACGCCCGTTGGTACATCCTGACCAATGTGGTTTTGTCCCGGGGAGGAATACTTCTCACAATATCCGGCGCCTCTTTCACATCCAGGATCAGCTTGGCTACAGATTCCCTCGGACGGCGTGTCTGATTTTGGACCTTGAGAAGGCGTTTGACACCCTAACATGGCAGTTCCTCTTTGCCGTCCTCGGACGGGCGGGACTGGGTCCCACACTCAGACTACACTCGCCTGCTCTATACCAACCTTACATCTCGGGTCCGCCTTGGTCGCTACATCTCCCCGTAATTCGCAATACCCAGAGGCACGCGACAGGGGTGCCCCCTCTCGCCCTTATTATTCACACTCGCGGTGGAGCCCTTAGCTATCCGGCTCCGCCGGGATGGGCAGACCTGGGGTATTCCACTAGCGGACGTCACGCACTGCGTGTCCATGTACGCAGACGACCTACTCATATACATACAGGACGTGACGGCGGATCTCACCATGCTCGAGACCGCCCTGATGGAGTTCACGGAGGCCTCGGGCTTGAAAGTGAACTGAGACAAGTCGATGGTGTACCCCCTCCATCCAGGCGCCTCCTCCCAGGATGTCTGGATCGGTGACCGGAAAATACATTGGGCGGCGGAGGATCCCCGATACCTCCGGATTCGTTTATACCACTCCCCAGCCGACATCTACGAAGGTAACCACCGTAGGGCACTCGCAGGGATACGATCCTCCATTGGGTTCTGGCGGAGCCTCCCGTTGGCCCCGATAGGCCGGGTAGCCCTCGCAAAGATGATACTGGTTCCGCGGCTCTTATATTACTTCTCCAACCTCCCAGTAATCCCACCCCGTTCCTTCTTCAAGGACTTAGACACACTCCTCAGTTCCCTAATATGGGGTAAAGGGCGGCACAGGATCGCGCTAGCAAAGCTGAAATTACCCACGACAGAGGGGGGGCTCGGCGCGCCGTCATTTGAAGCCTACTTCCTGGCATCGCAGCTTCAGTGGCTCTCATATTGTACGGCGGACAGATACACACTCGAAACATGTACTACCACAGGACGTATGCCCATACCAGAGTTACGCCGCCTACTTATACCGGGATCTCGCCCCACTCGAACCTACCCCCTACAAGTAGACATCGCCCGGAAGTGCGTTCAACGTATACATCGCATGGCACCAGAATGCCCCCCATACACACTATTGCTACCGCTAGTCAGCTGGCCCAGACACGGGGGGTTTTTCACCTCTGCCATGCTTCGGGAATGGACGTCTAGAGACATAGCCGAGGCAGAAGCACTGTTCGAAGAAGGACAGCTCCAGTCGTACCGGCAGCTTATGGACGATTATGACCTGCCCCCAGGCCAGTTCTTGCTCCACCGCCAACTTCTCAGCCACTACCAACCATACTCCGACCTCACATCGGGGGAACCCCCCACACACCCAGTTCTCCACTCAATACTACGAATGGGATCGGGTCGCCATCTCACCACATGGTTGTACAAATCGATTAGGGAACTGACACCCCCACTATTAGGATCTCTACGTGCCCTCTGGGAGGAGGAAGCAGGAAGACCATACCATGATAGCGAGTGGGAAAGAGCGATCGAATTCCCCAAAAAAGTATCCAGGAATGCCCGGTTTAAGAACATACAGTTTCACATCCTACATAGGGCCTACCTAACGCCAGCGCGCCTTCAACGCTTCTACCCCAAGACCACCTTCCTCTGCCCTCGTTGTCAAGTGGGGGACGCAGCCTTCTATCTACTGGTCATCTATCCACTCGACGCTCAGAGATCTTACCGGGCTGACCCACTTGACTACCTGGGAAGGTTGCGCGCTGGGCATACTCGGACGGAGGAAACGACACAAAATACCAATGCGCTTTGTTTTCCTAGCCCACCTGTTGACCAAACGCTGTATAGCCATGCATTGGCGGGCCCCATCAGGTCCTCCACTAGCGGCATGGGTGGGGGCGGTTCTTAAATGGGCGGCAGCTGAGGATGCAGCAATCCGCGAGGAAGAAGCCAAAGGTATCCGCAAGGTCCCAATCTCTTTAGAATGGGCGCTTCTACTGCACCAATTCAGACAATCCCAGACGCCGGAGGTCCCGGGCACGGACCTACATACCTCCGACACCGTACAGCCTCACACTACACGACTTCCCGCGCCACTCCTAGACCCACCGGGTCCGTCCTCGCCCGACTGCCACACTCCACGGCCCCCCACGTCGACCCGCGCACCCGCTTCCTCCCAGGTGAATAGTAGCTGCACTAGCGAGTAGGCAATAACGGACCAATAACGGACCCACAGTACACGCCTGGCCTAAACACTAAAAACCCCATGGCACATCCCAGTTTAGTTTTCCCCCCAGTTTTTCTTACTGGCAAAGATCTGCTACAACACAGACCGCATCCACACTGAATAAGATGTAAAACGTACTCCATGTATTGATGATGGTCTACTCTGCTACTTATGTATCACAGTCCTCTTAACAAAACATGATGTTTGTACGCTTAAATTACCAAATGCCAATAAAAAGTATTTTAAAAAAAAATAAAAAAAAAAAGTACATCACTGATGCATAAATGAGAAAAATAATAATCCCACGTTTTATACGTTCATAATTCAACACCCTCTAAGAAATGGCACAATAAAAAAAACACAATTTTAATCGAACAGTTCCCATAATTTCTTAAACTTTCTGTACGACCCAGACCTTAGTGCATATTTTTTTCCGACTTTTAATCTCATTTGCTTTGCATGGTAAATGTTGAAAGGTCGGGATTTCATCTGTTCGCCACCTTTGAAGAATTCAAGATCGTGCTAATAACACCACTATGTACATTTTTTAAAATTTTTATTTGTATCTAGATCTACTGCTAAATCAGGTGAATATCCCAAAATAGCAATCTGTATATCTAACGTCTGCTGTACTTTCAGTTTGTTAATACAGTACTGGATGATTTCTTCTCGGAATCACTTAGCCTTGGGCAGCCAAATACAATGTGGGTCTTTAAGTTCTTGTAGGAAAATGCTGCTTTTCCGTGGTCAATCCCTTTTTTGCTAGATTGTGTTGCTGGCTTTTGTACCCTACCAAAGGGGATGATGGACGGAGATCTTGAGCAAATCAAACACTCACCCACAGTCAACTGATCTGGGTTTAATCCATCATCATTCTTTAGCTCACTCCACCACCCCAGTTCAGACATGGCCATATGCAAATCAGTCTGACCCTGTGCCTCGTGGGAACAGTCCAGCCCGAACTGCCAAGCCATGTCTTCCCTGGACCGGAAACAAGCATCCAGGACCGGTTTCGGGTTCATAACCCTCATCAGCCAGGCTATCTTGAATCCAGTGACAAAGGGCCATATGTAGGTAAATTATTTTTACCGATTCTTAAATACCGAATCGGTAAGAATCACCTTCCGCCTCCTCACCCACGCACACAAAGCCCTACACGACCAAGGCCCGAGCTACCTCAACAGCCGAGTCAACTTCCACGCTCCCAAACGCCACCTCCGATCAGCCAACCACGCCCTCGCCGCCGTCCCCCGCATCCGAAGAGCGACTACAGGAGGAAGGTCCTTCTCCTACCTGGCCGCCAAGACCTGGAACTCCCTCCCTACCGACCTGCGCCTGACCCAAGACCACCTCTCCTTCAGGAAGAAGCTGAAGACCTGGCTGTTCGAGCAGTAGCGGCACCCCCCCCCTCCCCCCCCCCCCCAGCGCCTTGAGACCCTACGGGTATGTAGCGCGCTTTACAAGTGTCACTGATTGATATGTAGGTCAACAATCGGTAAACATTACCGAATCGGTAAAATTCGGTAAACATGAATCGGAATTTACCGAATCGGTAAATACCGAAGTGGTATTTTCCGAATCGGTAAATACCGAAGTGGTATTTTCCGAATCGGTAAATACCGATTCGGTAAATACCGAATCGGTAGTTCAAAAACACATGACTTCAAGCAGCCAATCCTGTGCAACCTAAACCCCACCCAACCAGGGAGTGGCCATACCCAGGCAGGTGCACACAATTAGCAGACTCTGGAGAGGCTGGGAGTGCTGAGGAGAGGAAGAGAGCAACTGCCTGATTCAGCCCTGGAGACTGCAAGAATGGCCAGCCAGGACACAGAGAGGGAAGGAGGGGAGAGGAAGCGAAAGCTCAAATTCAGCCCAAAGGAGCTGCAAGTTCTGGTGGAGGAGGTCGTGAAGCAGCACCAGAACCTTTTTGGAAAACTGTCACAGCAAGTGCCTGAGTCAGAAAAACGAAAGATCTGGCTTGGAATTCAGGCACAGGTGAATGATATGGGAGTGGCCCCCCGGGACATCGATGTCCTGAAGAAGCGGTGGTATGACATCCGCATCATCACAAAGAGGAAGGTGGCAGAATTAAAAAAAGAGGCCAGCCAGACAGGAGGTGGACGCAACAGAGCACCAGCCCTGACAGAACTGGAGGAGCTAGTGGAGACAACGATTGAGCCAGAAAGCATCGTGGGGATTGGGGACGCTGACAGCTCCGCCAGAGGCACCTCCAAACAAGGTAAGACGCTTGCACAGCAATGTGCCCCCCCCCCTACCCCTATCCCAACTCCCAAAATGTGCTATGAGAATCCCACTCCAGGACAGGTATTAGTGCATGCCTGCAATGCATCATGGGAGATGTAGTCCCTGAAAGGCCAAACATGATACGAGGACATTGAGATACTGTCTAGAAACTGTATTGTCATGTCATCAAGAAAATGCTTCAGGTACACTTAGCTGCTGTCGCTTTTCTGTCCACAGGCACTACTGCGCACAGAACTGGCCATGACAAGGGAGAGAGGGCACACCACACACCCAGCACAGAGAAGGCCACCACCAGTTCCGCCCAGGGAACGGCACCACAGGCAGTTACACCACCCCAGCCAGCATCGCCGCTCCTGCCAGCATCGCCGCTCCTGCCAGCATCCCCAGTCCTGCAGGTGTCACCACCATCTTCACCTCCTGCATTGCACAGGTTGAGGAGGCGTCCTGCAGCCAGGTTGGATGTGACCGACTCATCATCCGAAGAGTCGAGGGGCCCGGAAACGTCCACTGTACCCCAGGATGTAACCCTTGCCAGTGTGCCTTCCGAGTCTGAGGGAGAACACACAGTTGGCAGACGGCGCCGCAGGGCTCGGCCGCAGAGTCCACCTCCCCTTGGGCAGGGCCATGGAGTGTTCTCAGGTCTTGAGGGCACCATGGTGAAAATACAACGCATCCAGGCAAGGGCAATGGTGTCCATACAGCGACAGATGCGTGGCCTCAACAATACCTTTGGAAACATTGAAAAGGGCATCACCACCATGGCAGGGGGCATCGCTGATATGGCAGCGGGCATGCGGGACATGTCGCAATCCATCATGCTGCTGTGCTCAAAGTACGATGAGGACAGGGCAACACGGCGCAGGGGACATCAGAGGAAGGATCAGACCTCGAGGGCAGTAAACCGGCTGGCGACTGCCACATCGCTGATCTGCAGGCGCTCTGTGGCGATGCAGGAGGGCCTTGCACAGTGCAGCACAGATGTGTCCAGGGGAATGGTTAGGGTCACAAGTGCACTAGAAGTGCTGCTCACCAGCCAGTCTGCAACAGCTGGCGCTTTGGATGCTGGCGACACAGAAGACACGACCAGCAGGAGCAGCATAACCCCCCCTATCCCAGACACTCGTCGGAGCAACAGGCGTCAACGTGGTGCCACTGGTACCCCAGCCAGTGAGGACGCCCCCTCAATTCCATCCCGCACTGGTGCGCGTGGGCGCAAACATTAATGCGTCAGGCAAAACAATGACACAATTGGGTGAAGTAACCCTTAACTAACAACATTTTATTTTTCATTGTTGTTGGAATACAATTTCCTTTGTGTTGTGGCGTAGTGCTGCCTGATTAAACGACGTTATGGCATCCAACTACAGGCTGTGTCCCCTTACTCATTCAGAAATAGTTGCATGTGATCTCTGCCCGTCTCACTCTTCCATCTGTTGCTGTTTGTACTCCTGCTGCGTTGGCCTCTGCATGTGCAGACTCATCATCATTGTCCTCAATATATGTAATTTCGACCTCTGTGCCTCTCTTTGTGGCAAGGTTGTGCAGCATTGCACATGTGGCAATAATCTTGCAGCAGAGGATGGGTGTGTACTGGCGTGCACCTCCACTCTTATGGAGGCAGCGAAACCTGCTCTTCAGTAGTCCAAACGTGCGCTCCACCACATTGCGAGTAGATTTGTGTGCCACATTATATCGTCTCTCACTCTGGGTTGATGGGTGTAGGTAGGGAGTGAGGATGAATGACCGCACGGCATATGCACTGTCCCCTAGGTGAGTAAAAGGGAGACATCAGTCACATGCCTCAATACACTATGATTTGCACTGAGTACTATGGAGCGTCACTGTTACTTACCTAGCAGGTATCCTTCTCCAAATTCTCCCGCAAGCAGTCGTGTGTAGATCCCACTGTTCTGGAAGATGTAGGAGTCATGGGTGCTCCCAGGGAATTTGGCAACGATATCAGTGATGGTGTTCCCTGCATCGCAGATTACCTGCACATTGATGGAGTGGGTGGACTTTCTGTTTCTGTAGATGTGCTCAGTGGCAGCTGGTGGGCAGATTGGGATGTGTGTGCCATCTATACAGCCAATAACATGGGGGAAACTGTGCCTTGTGATAAAAGTCAGTTTTCGTTTTCTGCAGTTCAGCCTGTGTGTTTGGGAAGCTGATGTAGTGGTGCATTCTCTGCATCATGGCATCCAGGAACTTCCTGAAGAAACGGGACAGGCAACTCTGGGATACACCGCCCACCGCAGCTATCACCCCCTGGTAACTGCCAGATGCAAGTAGGTGTAGGCTGCAGAGCACCTGCACATGTGGTGGTATGGCATGCGCCCTTCTTGTTGGCTGGTCCAGGAGTGGGTGCAGGTCCCTTATCAGGTCCATGATGGTTTGGGGGTGTAGCCTGTACCTTTCATGTATCTCTGTGTCAGTCAGTTGGAAGAGTGTGATGCGCTGTCTGTAGATGCGTTCCTCCCGTCTCCATATCCTCAGTCCTGCAGCCTGTAGACGTAGCCGCCTTGCAATGACATACAGAGCGGCCATGTTGTCCATGCTGTTGCATTTTGGGATTGCTTATATGCACTGTTGAAAATTACCACCTGCTTTCTATCAGTGTTAATTACCGACTCTTATTTACCGATTTTCAAGGATTTCTTAATTACCAAATTTACCTACATATCATTTTTCCGTATTACCACTTCATATTTACCACTTCATATTTACCGAATCGGAAAATATGTATTCGGTAAATTTGAAGCGGTATTTTAGAAGTCGGTAAATTTGAATCGGTATTTACCGATTCATATTTACCGAATATGGGTTTTTAGCCTCCTACATCTCAACTATCTAAATACCGGTCGGTAACGAGTTTTTTACCGAATTTCGGCCGTTACCGACCGGTATTTAGCTACCTACATGAGGCCCAAAGTGAGCAAGGGACCCACGTCTGGGCATACCCTGCCAACTTAGGGCGAACAAAGCGATACCAACAGTGTACGTGCCCTGACCTATAAAAACATGTCAAATTGACTTTGTCCTTATTGGCATATTTAACTTAAGTCCCTAGTACAGTGTTCTACAAACTGTAGGGCACGCTCCCCTGGGGAAGCGTTGAGTCATCTGAAGGGGGTGGGGGCGCCAGTCCACGTCCATACAGTGGCAAGCAGAAGCCCCAGAATGCATTCACCATTGGGTTTCATTAGTGCATTTTGTAGACGGTTTCGGTCATTGTGCATTTTTGTCCTTATTTTTAAAGCCCGATTGGCTTGTACTGAGAATGGCTTGGACTTGTGTAAGGAAGAGCAGGAGCAGCCTTGGAAACTTGTATGTTAGCGAAGGGTGGACAGAGACTGAGCACTGTGCACTTTACAATTCCATTTTCAACTGTGTGGATGGGAGTCAGAAGATGGGGGCTGGTTGTGGTTTTCAAAAAAACATCCCAGTGGTAGTTTGGAGAAGTGTTGTGGATGGGTATTTGAAGAAGAGTTTTAGATTGGTTTTTTAACAGGTTTGGTGGTGCTATAAAAAGGATTACTGAATGTGGTCTTACAAAGTGGGCTCTGGATGACGCTTGGTAAAGGATGTCTGAATTGTGCTTTCCAGAAAGGGGCTCCTTGTACTGCTTTTGGAGGTAGGATCTGTGTGGCGCTTTTCAGAGAAAGTCGAGGAAGGGCTTTGCAGAGGAGGTCCATAGTGGGCTTTCTAGAGGACGTCTTGTTGATAACTCGGGAGAATGAGTCTGGTAGCCCCATCAAGTACCACGCATCAGTGGTTAGACTAATGCATTTTAGTGCTGGTGTCCGCATCACAGCAGTATAATGCATTAGTCACTCAAGTCTAGTCAAAGAAACTTTATTTGGCCACTAAAAGCCATAAATGCAAAAACATAAAACAACATGAGACTATATCCACAAACAGATAAAAAAAACTCATCATTAAAAACAAACACCAAATGTCGCTCTGGGAGTAAAGTGCAACAGATAAAGTGCAAAAGTGAAAAGACATTAGCTTGTTAAACAGTCTGCATAGTCACAACATATCTGGGACAAAAATAATACATATATCTCTCAGGGAACATTAGGCGACTACAGCCTAGGTACTATAAAAATGCTTGCAACCCCAAAGCAGACCATAGGAGAGGAAAGCATTTGCAAGTATAATAATGCAGGCCTTACTTGGATGAATTGGCCAGGTCTGAGCACCGGGGAGGTTAACATGTTTAGTCACCCAATTTGTTTGTATTGGTCAGGTCATTGAGGGGTAGTAGATTAGCGACTTTCCATTGTAGATGTTTAACAGTTTCCAAAACTTTGTAATGGTTCTCATTGCTTAAAAGTGTGCAATTTCTTAGATCTAGCTCTTTGCAAGCACTTCATTGCTTGTTTTTGCTCACGGGAAAGTCTTGCTCGAAGTGTCACACATTTGGTCGTTGAATGCATAATCATTCAGAAACCATAGCAGCTGCAGCCTGAGTGCTAATTTGTAAGGCTTTCAGGATAGGACGTTGCAAGTACAGATCAGGATGGTGCTTTGCAGAGAAGATCTGAATGGGGCTTTGGTAAGAGGACCTGGAACTTCCAATATACTGACAATTTTGTTAGCCTTCTTACCCTTATATCGATCTGCACAGTCGTATGCTTGAGGTGGGGCCCTGACCCCCAAACATTTTGCTCGAGGTGGGCTTGGCATAAAGTTTGAAGACCTCCGCCCTAGTATATGGTACAAATTGCACTCAAGGATTGTAAGCTAGATGTAACTAGTGGACTGTAGCAAATACTGTGCGACCACTAAAGTGACAATGCAAAGCATGTCTGCAGGCCTGCCCCTGCACCCCCGGAGTGCAGTTTTAAAACTGCCCATTGAACCAGGCAAAATATACCTTTTGCCAGACCTAAACCTTCCTTTTCTACACTTATAAGTCACCAATAAGGCAGGCCTTAAATGCCCATAGGGCAGGGTACATTGTATTTAAAAACCTGTATATTTTATGTTTTCCATATCATGGCAGCAAAAAAGCCAAAGTCCTTTTTCACTGTGACAAGGCGGGATCTCCCATAGGGAAGCAGTGGATTACATAAGAACACCTTACAATGCTTAACTTCAGTTGGGAGTAAATAGAAACACGATTCAAGGACTCATTTCTATGGTAATTTAAAGCCCTATTTAACGGTAGCGTAGATTTTGTATTACTAATTTGAAAATGGCACTTTTAGAAAGTTATACATTTTCCTACCTGAGCCAAAAGTGCCCGTCAGTGTTCACCATCACTCAAGAACTCAATGGCTCCTTAATCAGGTGTGAAGTGGTTACTGGAGCAGAGACATAGGGAGAGGGCTTGGCCTTTCCCTGACTGGATGGCCATCTTGCCTGTGCCCAGGAATTGAATAAACTTCAAAGGATCCAACTCTATGACTAGAAGATGTAGCTCACATCTAGGCATGCCTCCTTTTGGTCTTCATAGCCAACTTGTCTCCAAACCCTGTGGGAGTTGGAACTACCCCAGAACTAATTTGGAGACACCACAAGGGAGGGTTTGCCCATTATCACAGGCAAGCCTCTGGGGGGGGGGCATAGGGAAAAATAGGTTCTGGCGTGTTGGTTTTAGGTAGAGAGGGGCACTGTGAGATAGTTTGCAGTACAACACACAGGAAGTGCTGCAAAAGGGGTACGGTCACCCCAGGCACTTTCACACCATTAGTTAGGGAGTGGACAGGAGTTTGCCCCACCAATGGGCTGGGATGCAGCATAAATTCGACACCCCAGTACCCTCTTCAGAATACTGCTGGACCTGTGAAAGACAGAAGAATTGTACTTGCTGCCGTGACTTGTGAGTACCTTAAGGGCTGGACCTGCTCCCACTTATACCCAGAAGTGGACTCCAAGGCAGGACCTGACTGGGAACCCAAAGCAGCCCGGGCACTTTTGTCAAACCAGCCCCTTCCCCCACTCCAAAACACCACTGGAACCCCCCCACCCAAACTCCCCCCCCCCCTTCCCCGCACTCTACCCCCTGAGGGGTGCTAGTGTGAAGCACTGCTGCTTTTGTTACTGGGGGCAGATCTTGCAGCACTGCTGCAAAACCAGCCCCCCCCCCCCCTTCAAAAACCAGCCTGCTCCAAGGGTCAGTTGGCTGACCCCTGTTGAAGCTATAGGGGCACAAAAACTGCAGAAGGCTCCCATTTCCCAACATCCCAGATAACCAGTTTGGTATGGACCCTGTTGGTGGCTTCTACAGTAGTGCGCCCTGACATCCAAATAGTATCCCAATGGACTTGAAGCCCTTAGATAAGTGTCAGAGTACTCTAGTCCTGCAGAAACTGCACAATCTGGAAAGTTTTTGCTAACTTTTTCTGGGAAGAACTGGAAGTCAAGGACCGCCGTCAAGCTGAAGCTGTCGAATCGCTGGTTGAATCCAACTTGCTTGTTTTTCCGCTGACAGAAATCGGACTCTACCGCTTCGAGCTTTCTTCCCTTTGTCGAACTGCACTGTGACTCAGTTCTTCAGCAAGCTGCTATCGCACCCAGACTCTGATTCAGCTTGCACTCTGCCAACTTGTTGACAACCCCCCTTTCTCCAGAAATATTCCAAGTCCAAAGGAAATTCATTGACTGGGACCTACCTGGATCTCCTATCAGACCCCCGCTCCATCGCAGTTGGCTCAAACCTGACCCTTGTCCTGGTCTAGCATGACCAGTGGCCTGTGGTTGGTGCTTTGTAATGCTAGAATTTTATTCGAATGTTGTTTTTCATTAAAATAATCTCTATTTTTATAAATTGGAGTGGAGTTTTTCCTTGAGCTGGGTTTTCAACTTCAACTGATTTGGTACTTCTAAATGTTATACACATTTTCTTGAGTTAAGCCAGTCTGCTCTATGCCACACGTAGCAGGGTTAGATCTCAGGTTTAAATTACTGAAACTTTTACTCTCCCCAACAAGAATAGTGACCTGTGGTGAACAACCAGCCACCCCAACCAATAATCCACTTTCTCACATTGGTGTTCACCACCTGTGGGATCAAGATATTGTGTTTAGCAGAATCACTCACCTATTATATAAAGAATTAAAAACTCCCTAGACTGAACAGAAAGCAATATTTGATTTATAATTGGCATCAGGTATTTGAGTTATTTTTAATTTTTTTAGATTACTGTTGGATTCTAATTCTTGCACCTTTAAAAATATAAGGGACCATAAAGGAGGATCCGACTACCCTGGAAACACTCACATTGGTTGAGTTGCAAGCCCTATGCTGAAAGAGCAAATTGAAATTGGGACTGAATTCCACGTGAAAGGACTGTGTGAAAGCCTTAAGAGCCTGGAAGGAAGTCCAACAGCTACAGGTCAACTCAGAGGAAAAGTTTAAAAAGGTTGATGAAACCCCAAGAGGGGCGGAGACTGAGGATGCTCTGTCTCGGAGAAGCTTTCCATGTGCAATATCCAAGAGAGGAAGTGAAATCTCCCACAGCCTGAGCCCCTCACATTTGGCAGATAGTGTTACAACACAAGCAGGCTGAGCGAGATATCCAAGACACTGGCTGCTGAAGGAGACGATTGAACTGGCCAAGGAGAAACTGGCTTTAGACAAGGTGTCCAGAGTAGGCTTGACGTTCAGTGAAGAGGCACAAGAGGCATACTTATGATGGGATATACAAATTGGTTATGCCAGAGCACATCTTGAGTAATTGGTCGTCAGAGTTGCACCAGCATCTAGTGGACTCCAAGCTGGCCGGCCCCAGAAAACCTGGAAGGGCAGATGATGTGTGGGTATCAAGCAAGTCACCTCTGGTGAGTGAGGGATTTCGTCCTATAAAGGGAATGGCCCGCAGTTAGATCTGCGTGTTATAGTCTGTGGTTCTTTTCACTTTTTTTCCCCTTTTGTTGCTGCAACAGCCCCAAGGATTTTATATTTGTTCTTGTTGATTATCATTGGGGATATAATCCTACGCAGGTCTATAAAGTTTTCCCTAGGACCCTCCTGCTTAAATCTTTATTCCTGTGAGTATGAATTAGAGTGCCCAAAAGCTCCCATGCGGGTCATCCCAAGAAGGGGTGGCCAGGTCCAACCAAGAGTAGGAGAGCAACAAGCCTCAAAATAAAACTTATTAGGACCTTAAAAACGTCTGAGGGGGGGGGGGGGGGGGGAGAGAAAGAGTCCCAAAAGTCCGGACTAGTACCAGGGGAAAGCAACCCTTTGAGAAAAGGATATGCTTTGTCAGGGCATAGAATGGTGAATGCCTCATGCACCAGACTGAACGCTAGCTCTAGTGGGCACTGCACAGGAGTGATTAGTATATCTTCGGGGTAGGATTGCCCACAGGAGGCCTTAACAACCTTTAGATGGGAAGTGGAACCAAGATAAGCCGGTGATCCCTGGGGATGGTGGTAATCACTTCCACAGTATCACAGTGCACAGGGTTCCAGTCACTGCTGTGAAGGTTACACGTGTCAGACCATAGCGTTGAAGAGGCTGGTGACCTGAATATCCTAGGGGCACTTCGATAAGTGTCAGAGTGCACGCCTCCTGCTCAAACTGTCAAAGCTGGGACTTAGAAACTTTTTGCCAACTTTTTCACTACAGAACCAGTGGAAGACCGAGACCACTGTTAAGCTAAAGCCATCAATATTGTGTTGTCAGCAGGATCAAACTTGCTGGTTTGTACTCTGAAGGAGAACAAACTTCCAGAAGACTTTGAGTCTGAATGTCGAGGGCTTTACTGAGAACAGCGCCGAGCCAAAGCAAATCAAGGCGGAGAACTTCCTGGGCACAGCTGTTGAACTTGGCTAGCTCTGAGCTTTCTAATCTTTGTCAACGACTGCACCAGAACCCCACTCTTCAGCAACCCACCGTCAAACCCTGACTTTGTTGTCATCATCAGGCCAAGCTGCATCAGCCTTTTCTTCAGAAAAATGTCTAAGTCCGAAGGTAATTCTTTCACCGAACCTACCCTACCTGGGCCTCGTGTGCGTCACATGCTCCATGATGATTGTCCTCCAACCATAACCTAATCCCGGTTTAGCACCACCAGTGCCTACGGTTTGCGCTTTGTGCTTCTTTGCACTAAAAGTTTATTCATACTTTAAAAATCATATTTCTGGTTCCCTTTAATGGAGTTTTGGTGCCATTTTGTTATTTAAAATATTCTCGATTTTTCTAGATTGGAGTGGGAATTTTATTGTGTAGTGTTTGACTTTAACTGTTTTGGTACTTCTTAATGCTGGACACATTTTGATTAGTTAAGCTTGGCTGCTCTCTGCCATAGCTACCAGGGGGTAAGCTTAAGTTTAAATCACGGAACCCTTTACTGGACCACACAAGAATAGTGACATTACCTGTGGTGGACTACCACCCACACAAACTAATAATCCTCTTTCTAACAGTTCTTGTGTAAGAATAAGACCTCTTGTTGCATACAATTACAGAGGGAGGGCTTTGGATCAGCATCATTCAGTCATTGGAAAGTTTGGCTGAGCCCCCCTGAGCCATTGCCCATCTGCTTTGTACTTCACCGTTCGGACCAGTCAATAGCTTTTCAATGAGGTTTACATTTTACATTTACAGTTTGCACTGGTGACAAAGTAGTTGATCTTCCTTATCACCGTTGCTCCTCAGGGGCTCGTTTTCTTTATCTTACAGGAGTCCATGACCAGGAGGCAGCTGCTGATTGGCAGAGCGAAATGTTATGATGGGCTGCTCAAGTCATGTTTAAAGCACTCAGCAGCTACCCTTCTTGTCCCTACCAAAACTTCTTTCACGGATTATAGCACCAGTGTTTGGCACGTTCTCCTGTACTTTCAGACATACAAAAATGTACCTGCAAATGCAACAAAATTTAGAATTTAATGGGAAAATGAATTCAACTTTTAAAATGTAATTGGTGGAGCAATGAGCGAAATTTATTTCTACAAGCAGTTTTTAGGTCTGGACTACAAGACAGAGCAAATGGTCTGGTTGTGAAAGACCTGTTGTGGACTTACCAAGAACTACGTGGGCTTGCAGCCTGCCCATTGGTTACCATTGATCTGCTTGTTTATTAATCTTTGGATTGTGTTGGCTTGCCTTCCTCTTATTGTGTCCTTTATATCATGGCAACTTCACTATCCTTTTGATTGGCTAAATTATAGCCTTCCACTGCTCACTTTCAAGAAGCTATTTTTTTTCCTTTTGATCAAGCACTCTGAGAATGTATGAGTTTCCAAGCGCTCGTCCTCCTGTGCTCCTCTTACCCACAGTGCTCCATGTTGTTCTCTCCCTCAGTTGCTGCTCGCACTCTTCCTCATGTGTTTCTCCCCTCACTTCCATCGTGGCTCTTTTCCTTGCGTGCTTCTACCTCACCCTAATGTTGCTGTCTCCCTGGTGTTTTTCTCCCCACTCCCCCAGGTTCTCTCCCTTGTATACTTATTTTCCCTCTCCCCAAACCCAGCCTTATTTTTTTTACTGCTCTTGCAGCCCAGTCTCCGTTTCCCCCATTACCGCCATGGTCCTTTGTTTTGTGTTTTTTTAACATATTGGATTCATTGTGGAGGGCCAGGCCACAAGTTGCTGTCTGCTGCCCGCAAGCTCACCGTTCTCACCATAAATTAATAAATAAATAAAAATTAAAAAGTCACATCAGCAAGCATTCACACATGTACAAGACGATGTGGTTGTGTCATCACATCTTGGCACACACCCCTCCTCACGTTTTGGCCGACTATTCACAGCAATAGCAAAAAATGCTTTTTGCCGATGCTGTGTAGCATCTTCAGAAGACTGGAGGAAAGCCAGCAGGTCCCCAAGGCCCAACCTATTGGCTTTGCCAATGCCGATTTCTAAATGGTATTTATATGTGAAGGATAACCTGTTTGAGGGTTGAAAACGGCTGTATATTCTGAAGTTGCTAACAGCAATATTAAATCCGTTACAGGAGCAGATTGGTGCTTTAATCTTAGTTCACTATGCCGCTGGATGGGGAAACTCTTCAGACTACCAGTGAGCCCAGCTATCCTCCCCAGCAATACCCCAGCCATGAGGGGTTTTTAAGTGTTTTTGTTTTTTGTTGTTTTAACCAGGGCCCATAGAGAATAGTGGTCAGCTGCTCAATGTAGCTTATAAAGAGAGAGACTTTCCGGAGGCCAAATAGCTGTGCCAGGTGCCATGCACCGATGAGGTGCATGGCACCTGGGGCTAATCAAACTGGAAACCAGGGTTTATCCTTCTGGTCTCTGTCTACCAGCTAGGCAACACCTCTTACTGCCAGCACCACGTTTAGAACAGCCTCATACCTCGGGCAAAGTCCATGGCTTCATCATAGTATGGATGCAGCACAACTGAAGCATGGAGGCTCATGTCAGGTGCTGACCTCCTGTGAATAAAACCACACGTTTATCAAAGTACTCCTGATTTACGACAAACTGTCGCTGTACATCCAGAAGAAAACTGGAATACCAAAAACTATCCAGCATGTTGATAACATAGTCAATATTGTAATGTCTTTATTTGAACGCTTGCCACATGTATTCAACGATTGTCCTCAATAAGAACACGTCAGCAATTATAATTTGCTTTACCAGGGTATTTCAGAACAATTTATGCAAACTGTCTTGATTTCAAATACTTATTTTCAATATCATACCATCCCGGCGTCTCTGAATTAGAGGGAATTTTAGTATCGGACTTAAACGTCGGGGGCGGTGGGGGGGGACACAAAGACTTAAAATGTGTGGACAAATAACCAATATCTCCTTGAAAAATATAAAACTGACCAAAATCTTTATCTCAGACTCTAATAAATCTTCCCATGATGCTGTACTCTTGAAACCCCTTCCGTTTGCGACAGCTTGTGGTTTGTTTTTTGCATGCTCCCTCAAGGCGGGAGCAATATGTGTTCTGTTTCCCTGTCCGCAAGAGTGGGGGGCAGGGAAAAGGAACACAAGTTGCTCCCAGCATGTAGAAGCATGTTTAAATCTCCCACAGCCGGGTAGCAGAGTTCCATTTTTGCTCCTGTATTAAGGGAGATATAAAAATGCATCCACCAGGCGGGAGCAAACAAAGGTTTCCCTATCTGTGCTGGTGAGGGCAGGGAAACTACTGGGTCCTGGAAGTGGGCTCCCCGGGACACAGTAAATGAGCCAGCCCAGGGGGATGTGGCCCACAATGGCTCAGGGAGTGGGACAAAGCAATCCCTTCCCCTTAATTAGTATACCAAAACCCAACGAATGGGGTCCCCAAGAGTGGGGGGCAGGGAAAAGGAACACAAGTTGCTCCCAGCATGTAGAAGCATGTTTAAATCTCCCACAGCCGGGTAGCAGAGTTCCATTTTTGCTCCTGTATTAAGGGAGATATAAAAATGCATCCACCAGGCGGGAGCAAACAAAGGTTTCCCTATCTGTGCTGGTGAGGGCAGGGAAACTACTGGGTCCTGGAAGTGGGCTCCCCGGGACACAGTAAATGAGCCAGCCCAGGAGGATGTGGCCCACAATGGCTCAGGGAGTGGGACAAAGCAATCCCTTCCCCTTAATTAGTATACCAAACCCCAAGACCCAAAATGAACTGGGGGATGGAGTCCCTACTCACGCCCTGTTCCCCACATATTTATTAAAGAAAATGGTGGCCTCCATTTGTTTTTTTGCAGCGATCCCATGGAGTTCCTGCAGAATCGTGGGGGAAAAAAGCAAGTTGTGTTTGGCCCCTCTAGGTCACCTCCACAGGGACTAGGGTAGGTCTACCCTGCCCTTTTATGTTTTTTTTTCTTTAAAACTTCAAGACAGGGGGGGTTGTAAGTCCCAGAGTCCTGTAATGGCTGCCCGGAACAATTTTGTCATTTTGCTGGTAGCATTTGCTCCAGCAGGAGATTGACTCCTATAGAGGCAAATTTACCCAAACTAAATAAAAAGGCTCCTGGGCCTATCAGAAGGCTCTATTTTAAAAAATTGGACTCTTGAATATATATATTCTACTCATACCCGGAATAAAGGCTTGCCACCACTTGCTTGTGTCGGAGTGCTGCTCTATCGTATGGGCAAATTGGAGCGTGAATAAATTATATATATATATATATATATTTTTTTTTTTTACCTTCATTACTCAAAAACTACTAAACGGATTTACACCAAACCACAAAAAGCATGCTTTCTGGACCAAGATCTTGCTTCCTGACAAGTTTGGTGCAATTCCATTCAGCAGTTTTGCCGTAGCGTGGTCTGAAAAAAAGTCTATTGAAAATGCAATCGGATCACCCTGAAACTTTACAGGAAGGAGTTGAGGTGGATGAACTTTTTTTTGATAGTTTCATGAGGATTCGTCAAACAGAGCCAAAGTTATTAGCAAACCAAAAACTGCTCTGTCTATGGAAAAGCAGACATAACTATAACTACCCAGCGGCGACTACCACTGGGATAAAAAAAAAAAAAAAAAGGAGATATATACATATATTAAAAAAACACAAAGATTAAACTGTTATGTGAAATGTTCAGTAACAAAGTAACAGTTTGAACTCATGGTCCAAGGTCACTATAACTTGCACCCCCGTCATCCAGTTCTCTCATCAATAATTTTGATTGCAAATGTTGCACAGATATTATCAATTATGTCATGAGTGATGTGATATGCGGGGTAATCAGCAGTGCATGGCGAGGTCGCAAGTTATAGTTGCCCCAGGTCACGAGTTCTGGTTACTTGAGATAAAAATAAATAAATCACCAGTTATAGTTAAGTTGAAAACCTTACATTGTTATTGAACATTTTACCCCAAAATAATGTTACTTTAGCCTTTTGTTATTTCACTGAATTTACAGTTTTCTTTTTAGCAGCTTAAAATAATATTTTGTTACCTTACATACAGCCAGCCCTTTGCCGCACACACCCTTCTGCCAAGTGCTGCAGAGGGTTGGCCGCAGGGCCTGACCTTCCAACCCCTGCAGACAACCAACCCTACGCTGCTTGGGTGGCTGTTGGATGTGAAAGGTGGACAGGCATTGTGGCCAATCCACCCAGGGGCAGACTATGCCCCCCGCAGGCTGGCAACCCCAAGCTGCGCACAGCCTTTAGCATGCATAGCGTAGGGCTGGCCTTCGGGTGCTGGAGACCGCATCCCCGGGGCCAAAAGTAAGGGTTGGGGGGGCATGCATTTGAGTGACTGTTCAGATTTCTTTAGGATTTTTAACAAATATTTATTTTATATTGATAATCCCTGCCTCCGGGGGTATTTCTTTGATATATTTTGATCAATTTAAATTTTTATATAAACGGGAGAACCTTTTGTAATGTTCTACCAATAATTCAGCATATTTAAGTAGCAACAAGTAGTTGTAGACTATAAAAAAAATACAGGTTCTTACAATGTCGAAACAGAACACATTGCTATTGTAAAACTTCTCAAATCATTGTCCTTCTCTGCTAACACAGACACCAGCTCACATATTTTAAAGGGAAGATGAAAAGGTAAACGTTCTGATTTCAAGCTCATATTGCGATGCGACATTAAACAAGTTGTTGCATCCCTATGCTGACATTGTTTTGGCATTTAATCCCACTATCAAGGCCTAAACTGGTGAGCATATGCAACAGCCTAGTACCTAAACACTAAAGGGTAAAATAAGTAAATGCTTATTCCTAATAAATTGTAATGCATGTCAATGAACTAAAAAGGAGGACATCGGGCTAATGCAATTTTTCACTATTTGGGGCAGGTTTGTTAGAAAAGTTGATTAATATTCAACTCAGAGTATCTTGAAAGATTCATGCTGTTACATTCTTGTCAATGGGGCTTTTTCTCGAGGGATAGCACTGAATCAGAATCAGCCCTTCAAGGTGGTCGCCTCCATTAAGGCACTCCTGGTTTGCACACTAAATTATGTCCAGTGGGTCAGAGCATCCTAGCCATGTTGTACCATACAACAATGAAACATGTCCTAGTAACTATGACGGAAAGTTTCAATTCTATTAAGGACGCGGAGGTGAGGATTATGCTCTACTTTCTTTTATTTCCATGCTCAGCAAATTCAACTTCAACAACAAAAAACTACAAGCTCCATCTCTGTTGTAGTCCATAGGGAATTCACCGTCCTCCAATCAGATGGTGCTCCAGGTTCACGAGGGCGTGCTGTTGCCAATACCCTTCCTCTTTCGTGACTGCGAACTTCTTAACATCAAAGATCCTCAATCCGTTTTGGACCCGTCAGACCCTAGGAGAAGCCAAACAGAAGAGCCAACTGAAACCATTCTTCAAACTGCATAAATCAACAAGTACACCATAGCAGACATTTGCATGAATCAATGACCGTAAACAGTAAGAATCAAACCAAAAGGGATATACTCAGCCCATACGTTGAATAGACAACACCATAATGAGGTCCTCATACAAAATACCTTAAATATGGGAGGGACCAGGTCTCTTTGAGCAGCGGGCGGGAATAATCCTTGCCTCCGCATCCTTAATAGAATTTAAACTTTCAGTCATAGTTACTAGGAAATCTTTCATTCTATGTCAGGACCGGAGGCGAGGATTATGCTCGTTCAAAGCTTGTCCACCACCAAAGACGCCATGTTCACGACTGGTTTAAAATAAAATCTTTTAACATAGAGTCTGAAGACTAGTCTGCTGCATTTAGAATATCTTCTAATCTGGTGCCTAATGAAAAAGCCTTAGAGACCATAGCTCCTCGTACAGAGTGTGCTCCAAACTGCGAGGTATTTATACCCGCTTCTTGCATCACCCATTTGATCCAACGAGCTATTGTTGGAGGCGACACAGCCTTGAAGGGCTTCCTTAGGGAAATCAGAAGCGGACGCTCCCCTGGCGGGCAAGTTTCTTCTGTCATGCTCTTGTACTCCTTGAGGCATCTGACAACACACAGTTTTGGGGATTTATCGAAAGCTGGATAGGACACAATTCTAGAGTCAGATTTAGTTCTGCGCAATATGCGGAATGTAACTCCTTCCGGGGTAAAAACGGGACCCGTAATATCGAGGGCCCTGACATCCGATACACGTCTGCAAGATACTAAACAGAGCAGCATAGCCAACTTGACAGAAAGTTCTTTGTGGGAAAGGTACCTATTAGCTTGCCAAGATTGGAACAAACGTAGCACCTTATTAACATCCCACAAGGAGGAATACCTGGGTTCTGGGGGATGCGAAAGACAGATACCGCGCAGCAACTTGCAGACCAGAGAGTGTTCCCCCACCGGCCCTCCCGAAACCGGGAGGTGCCGTGCCGAGATTGCCGAACTATAGGAATTTACAGTTTGATAGGCCAGGCTTTGGGACGCCAAAGAAGTCAAAGAATTTATGACTGTTACCACTTCGCACCCCATGGGATCGTGGTCGTTCCGAACACACCAACGGACCCATCTAGTCCAGACTGATTTATATCGTTTATTCGTGCTGTCGGTCAAAGCCGCTCCCAGTAACGTTCGAGCTGCCTCCGATAGGCCGGTGACTCTCCAGCGACGCCGGAAATCCGCCATGCTACCAGGGGCATCCGACTCTGCTGGACTAGCGGGTGTGGATTACCCTGAGGATCTTTCAGGAGAAAGAGATCTTGGGGTAGAAGGATTGAAGAATCCCAAAAAAGTTTCAGAAGAACTGGAAACCACACTTGAGACCTCCAATACGGGGTGACTAAGACTACCTGAGCTTGCTGCCTCTGGACTGGAGTCGTAAGTCGCATTATCATGGTCAACGGAGGGAAGACATACCCCGCTTCCTTGGACCAATCCTGAAGGAACGCGTCTGTCGCTGATGCTAGAGAGTCCAGTTTCCAACTGTAGAAACGCGGAAGCTGATGGTCCAACCTGGACGTAAAGAGGTCCACAGAGAAGGGACCCCACAGGGTGGGGAGGCGTTGAAAGGTCGGAGGATGTAGCTGCCAAAGGCTCATGTCCGACCAGCTGCTGGAACAACGGTCCGTTACCACATTGGATTTTCCTGGGAGACATTCCGCCAGTACTGAGACATTGTGTGACAGGCAAAAGGTCCAGAAGTCCTTGGCCAGATCCGCCAACGCTTTGGACTTTGTAAACCCCCCCCCCCCCCCCCAAGTGGTTTATATACCCGACGGCTGACACGTTGTCCATTTTCAGAAGCACACTGCAGGAGGCCTTCTCCTTCGTCCAACATTGGAGGGCGAAGGACCCCGTCATCAATTCCAGGCAGTTGATGTGGAGCTGACCTTCGTCTACTGACAACTTTCCTCCTGTAAAGGAGTCCCCGCAGCAGGCACCCCAGCCTGATTTGCTGGCATCGGATTATGAGGTCCGGCTCGCACCCGAAGATGGCCCTTCGATTCGAGGCCTCCATGTGGTTTAACCACCAAGTCATTTCCATGCAAACTTCGTCGGTCAGTGGGACCTGATCCGAGTACTGAAGGCCCTTGCGAAGATGTGAGGCTTTCAGGCTCTGCAACGCTCTGTAATGAAGCGGTCCCAGGAAGATCACCTGAATAGAGGAGCTCAAAAGCCCCACCAGCCGCGCCACCTGTCGGAGAGAGGTCGAATGTCTGGCCAATATTCGCCACAGCTCCGTGCGTATCTTGGAAATCTTCCTAACCGGGAGGATCAAGGTGGGGGACACCGAGTCCACAGCGAAACCCAGAAAAGTCATCTGTTTGGAAGGGGTCAGGACCGACTTCTTGATACGGATTATAAACCCCAAACGTTGGAGCAGGTTCACCAACTCCTGCAACGGATACGAGAGCCTCACTGGGCACTGTTCTAAGTGGAGAATGTCGTCGAGGTATATGATCAGACGGAAACCTCTGGCGCAAAGTGTTTCCACCACCAGTTTGAGAAGGTTGGTGAAGCACCACCGGGCCGACGACAGCTCGAAGGGGAGTGAGACAAACTCGAACACTTTGTTCTTCCACATGAACTGTAGGAAGCGACGATGCGGGGGAAGTATAGGCACCACCAAGTACGCATCTTTTAGGTCCAAGCGGACCATCCAGTCGTCCAGTTGAAGCAAGTCCTGTAACAGATGGATGCCCTTCATCTTGAAGTATCAATACACTAATCATTGTTTGAAGTCTTTCAGATTGATAGCGGGTCGCTGCCCACCATCTGTCTTGTCGAATAGGAAGATGTTGCTCAGGAAGCCCCCAGGGTGAAGGTGTATCGGGACTACCGCTCTTTTTTGCAGCAGATCTGTCACCTCTTGATTTATGAGGGAAGCCTGATTGTGTGCAAAAACCAACAATCGAGGACGAACGTCCTGTCTTGGGGAACCGTAGAATTCTATGTGGAGCCCCTGGACGGTTTGTAATACCAAAGCGTCGGAGGTAATAGCTTTTCAATTGTCTACGAAATTTGCTAGCCTGCCGCCCACCAGGAGAGGGGTTAAAGGAGAAGTTCTCACCTGCGTTAGGCACATTGTGGCTTCTGCCTTGTCCTCTGCCACCCTGGCCTCGGAAACTTCGACGAGACTGGAAGAACTCCTGCCCGAGTCTTGCTGCTTCTTGCCGGGGCCTCTTTGAGGGCCTTGCGTGAAGAAACAGCCGGTCGAACGCTCTCTGCCACGGCCGGCCCCAACGAAAACTTTAGGGTGGCACACTCGTTTTATAGAGGACTGCGCTTTGTCAAGCGAGGTAAAGGTGGACACAAATTTTGTCAATTCTTTGATAAATGGTTCTCCAAAGAGACCACCTTGAGCCACCGCTCCCGCCTCCGATGTGGCGAGGTCTCCCAACTTCGGATCGACCTTTATCAAAAAAAGAGCATCTCCTTTCTGTAGAAAAGGCGCAGTTTGCGTTGCCCAAAAATACAATGGCACGCTGAGCCCAGTTGGAGATTCGTTCTGCGGAGAGAGGGGTGTCCAATGCTTCGGCTTCCTCCGCCAGCTCTAAAACGTTGGTGAGGGGACCCGCAATATCCAATAGTTTGTCTTGACACGATCGCCAGGATCGGTCAATTCCTTTTTTCGGGTCCCAGATGTATTTCTGTAGGAAGGTGGCCATCCGAGGGTCCACCTCCGGGGTCAAAGCCACTTTGCCTGGTAGGGCAGGGCGAGGACATTCAGACTTCAGACAAGCCCTTACTTCTTTTTCAAGGGGTTTGCGGAGGCGCCCTGCCACAAACGCTGAAACTTTATTGGAGGAAGTCCATTCCGATGAACGGTGGTGGACGAGGTCTTCGTGGACTAACATATCCGAAGGTTCCTCACCCTCCGGGGCGTCAGTGGCTGAGGGCTCTGCAGAGCGCCAAGGTCTGTACGGTTCAGCCTCGTCCGCAGACTCCTCTACAGAGTCGTCATCATCATCGTCTTGTAAGGGAGGGATATCGGGAAGCACTGGGGGGGGGGGGGGGGGGGTTGTTAGGATGTTGATCCCCTGGGGGGGGGGGCGCTAGGCTTCAAAGGCAGCTGCGTATTGCATGATGCGCCTTTCAAATGGCGGCATGGCCTCTGAAACAGCCTGGTGGATAGACGCATCCACTGCGTCGCAGAAATCATTGTCCAGGAGGATGACCTGGAGAGATTCTTCTTCCACATACTCCTCCATAGTGGTAGGAACAAAGACAATGCTAAATATATATATATATATATATATATATATATATATATATATATATATATATATATATATATAATGGCAGCCTCCAACGCTCTAAGCGCCAGTTGTGAACTACCTTGCAGGGGGTGAGGTTCAGCTGTGACCAGGCACTATTTATTACACACAGAGTATGTGATGGGTTTTATAAAAGGGTATCCCCGCTCTGGGCCTGCCCCGGTAATCTCCCAAGGAGCCCTGCGAATGCGCTATGCAAAACTGCTCGCCACCAAAAAGATAAAACTCTCGCCTACCGGCGTTTATACGGACCCATGTCGCGGGCGTAGGGGAGATTAAAGAGTTTTGAAGTACAGACCTGCTAGAAACGCAGGCCTAACCGTTCCCAGAGCCTGAGACCGTGTACAACGGGTGGATTGTTGGCGCTCTCTGATCCCGACCCGTCCAGCACGTCGCGGATCAGTGAGATGCGGACACGCGCCCCCTGCCACCAAAGGCGCAACACCGCACCGTGCCTCAGAGGGGCCGCGAGTGGAGCCAACTAACAGCTCACGCGGCCAGAGCCTGAAAGGAAAAGCCCAATACAATAAACACCCTACACACAGTAACGAAAGGTGAATTGGGGACAATATCAATTGACAACCGGCAAATAAGCTCAAATAGAACCACCAACAAATTTGACAGAATTGCAGCGCACGCGTGCAGAAGCAGAATAAAGCCAAGAACCATTAATACGAGATGAAAACAGGCCGCATAGATTATATCACACAGAAAGACCTCTCGCTTCGAAGAGCGATAGGAAAACAGTACTTATCTTTGCTGAGAGCAGGAAAGAAAGAGGAGGGGAATTGGCAACAGCACGCCTTTGTGGACCTGGAGCACCATCTGATTGGAGGAGGGGGAACTCCCTATGGACTACAACAGAGATGGAGCTTGTAGTTTTTGGTTGTTGAAGTTGAATTTGCTGAGCATGGAAATAAAAGAAAGTAGAGCATAATCCTCACCTCCGGTCCTGACATAGAATTTAGAGACCAGTTTCACTGGACAGCAGAGTTTAGTAATAAATGAACATGTCGTGGCTGTAGTTCTATCTAAACTAGACAGAAGATAATGAGGAACAGTTTTCAAAATTAATATAAATATTTATCAACTTTAGAACGTCGCTTCAGTACTGTCATCATTTGAACCTGTGGTCTGTACTTTCAAACACAGAGGTCAGCAATCAGGGCTTAGGCAGTGGAGCCCTATCAATGAGTAAAGACAAAAATGTCTGGACTGAAATTGGACTAGTTGCATTCAACAACTGACAGAGTTTGTCCATTTTATAGATTTAAAAATCATTACATTGCGCAAGAATTTCAACTGCAGCCACATTTTGTTACCACAGATCATGCCTGTAGTTAAAATGACATTCTACTACCGGTGTATGATTCACTTATTACATTACAGTAACGTGTGCTACCACAATAGCTCTAAATGCTGTTTCCAGCTTTAATATCTTGTCAGGACTACAAAAAGCAGCTCATATGCAGGCCTTCTGCTGGTACAACTGGAATCCTTGGCGTGTGCAGAGCACAGCTGTCTGGATGCAGCATCCTAACTTACTTCGGTTAATATAGTAGTAGAAACAGAGTCAGAGACTAGGCTCTCTTTCTATGTGATCTTCATGGGAAAGGGGAGAAATCCATAACATTTTCCTTTCACTGTAAATTGCACTCGTTGGTCCATAAAGCCCACCCCAAGATACAACCCAGCAGTTAACAGGCTCCTATAGCACCCCTCTTAACAGATCGTTCAGACAGGTCATTACAAAAGGGTAATTTCTGACATTTCTATGGCAGTACTATCCAATGCACACAATCTGAATAATACAAAGCAGTCTGGGAATTTGGGATTTGTACAGAAAAGGTCAGGTGTAAACTGGGTGTCCAGGGACTTGGCTGTATGCACATTATTTCTTTCTTTCAGATTCCCCTCGCATGTCATATTCTTCTGAACATGTTGCTTTATTTTATTTTATTTTATTTGCCCATCAGGTCACGAAGAGTGTTGAAGCATTGTTCATTGGGGTCTGGTGGATGGCCAAAGGGAGAGGGTGTGTAGAAGACAATTTGAAACACTAACATTTAGTTGCAGCTGTTGCCAATGAGCAGTTTAGGATTATATTAGTATAAAACCACAGTAGAATTTAGTAAACATAAGTATAAACTTAGTTGTAAAGCGTTTTCACCACCAAAAACAAAGTACTGCAATGTAGACAAGTGTGTATCAGTATGTATTACAGCAGACTTTGGCGACGTGAAAGCAGTCCACAATATTAAATGCGGCTTTGGAAGTCAATGAAAGTTTGTGAAAAATCATGTGGGATTTTTGGCACTTTGTTAAATTACACTTCACAATTTAGAATAGTTTGGGAAAAGGAAATGGAGTCATTGCCTTGGAATCAGTCTGTACAGGAGCATGTAATAAAACCAAGGTCTGCAGGTTCAAGTCAGTAACTTATCCAGCAGCCCACATTGCACTGTTCCCGAGTCTGATTGAGACCTGCTTCAAAATGCAAGCATTTGTGTGGACTTTTTTCCATGCTTCAAAGTTTCAAGGACACATGTACTGCTTACAAATGCTGCTCTTTGTAAATGGCACCAATCAATGATTGCTTTGATTTTTTTTTTGGATGACCATTTCTAGATAGGCTGCTTCATAAATGCCGATTTAGTCCTGATAAAACTCTAAAGGAAATATTAACTATTGAGAGGTTTCAATCGTACCTCTTTCAACAGCCAAAACCATATGCTTTTTTTTGTTTTCTCTCAAAGTACATTTATTTTAACTCAGTTCACCTCGCATGTGCAACACGTCGAAAGCTGAACACCTACCACATGCTGTGACCATTCTTATCTAATTTATGATGCTTTATAAATCTATACAATAATGTGTGTGTGCACACATTTTTTTGTATTTTATGAGTGATATATTACATCTGAATATCTCATTGATAGATTGCACAAGTATTGAGATTCCACTGCGCATTGCGTATACATATCTAGAGTGACAAAAGGGCCGGCTCGGCACTACAGCTTAATCCAATACATTTGAGCCTTGGGAGGTAGGAAATGGTATTCATATACTGCAAGGAAGGGATTATTTCCTAGTCCTTGGGTTAGCAAAAATTATGTATTTTAGAACATCATGTTGACAACATGTTGAACCCATAATATTTTGAATGTTTAGTATGCAAATTTATACTTTCATTATAAGTAAGTAACAGAATGGTAATTTGTTACCATTAGCAACCAGATTATAGAACGTCAGTATTTGTATCTAATATATCTTTAAACTTCTAATCACTTACTATCACATGCTATTTTGTTTTATTTATGGATAGAAAAGCACATTGTATTAAGAACAAAGCAATAGAGAAACATTTGGGAGGGTTTAGAGCATGCGGACAAAATCTAAATAGCACTCACTGTAGGGAGGGCATCCCCTGGATATAGAGATAATGAACACGGGCATACAAGCCAGACATATAGTCACAACATTTGCTTTGCATGCTTTCTTTTTTTACAAAATGTTGAACTTGTGGCATGTTAAATATTTACGGAAATAATAATCCCAGACTTGATTCAGAAACTCACCATAATTTTAGCAAGCAAATCCTGTCATTTCCCAAGAGCCCAACTTTAAAGCACTTCCACGATACCATCAAACATGTTGGGGAGAAAGATGCATTTCTGCACACTTCCTCTGAAGACCAACGAATAAAAAGCAATTATGGAGCCATTAGTAGATTTTTTTTTTCTTTTTTTTTTTAAAGGCGGAAGTTTGCTACATTCAAAAGACGCCTAGTGGAAACATCCTATTTTCTTCAAATACATTCCAAAAACAGATGCGCATATAAGAGCATGATCAAAGAGATGAACGTAGCGAGGATTCCCAATTTAGTCAGCTCTGCCCTGAAGAATGGCCACTCCAAAGATTCTTTTTTAGCGTCTAACAAAACAGCGACTGCAGGTATGGACAGTGAGATCCTATTAAGAACAGCGAAAATACTACGCAAGTTGAGGGAAGAGGATCTATGGGAGACGAAGCCAGATTGGACAGGAGATTTGATCTGTTCCATTAAATCAAATAGTCTAGTGGCAAGAACTTTAGCTAGAATTTTATTATCTAAATTTTAAAGAGAAAGAGGAGCGAGGTGGGGACGTTTGCCAGGTTTTAACAAGCGAGTGAGAACTGCTTTTCGAAGTGTATGTGGGAGCCCACAAGACAGTAAGGATTCAGCATAAAGCTCTAAAAGATGGGGAGCAAGTTTGTTTTTTTACTACTTAATACAAATTCCCTGTAAGGTTGTCAAGGCCAGTGGCTTTAGACCAATTCAGAGTATCAATCACCTGGACGATCTCTTCCAGCTTAACAGGTTCACTAAGAAATTGCTTCTGAACATCTATAAGCCAAACCATCGTCGCTCACTCCAGGCATGATGAGATCTCTTGTACGTCAGTGGGCGTGCAGGAGGCATAAAGATGCAGGATAGTCCCACCTCCCAACATCTGAGACCCAGAGTCCGTATGTAGTTCAATAGAGTAACCAGTTAGTTGTTTGGGACACAGTAGGCGTGCAACGGCACAGCCCGCTCGCTCTCCCACGCCATTACGGCGCGCCCTTGAGGACATCCCCATATATGCAATCTCCCTGTCAGCAAGATCTTTAAACTCGGTCAGTAAGACAGAGTGTTGGTATACTCGGGGATGTAAACCAGCAGTGGCATCTGTCTATATCCTGCAGTTCCGCTTCCACTCAGAGTTCTGAGCGGATGTCACGGAGGATGCTTTGAAATGCACACCTCGCATACATACGCTTTGAAAGCCTTCCATAGAGTAACCTGTGTAGAAACCGTTACCTTATTTAACATGAAATATTCAATTACAGCAGCAAGTATCTCACTATGAAATTAAGGATCATGGAACCTCTAGGTGCGCTTCAGACCGCACCTGCAGGGAATCTGAAGATCAAGAAAGACAGAACTATGATAAGATAGGGTCCATGGCAACACTGTGACCCTGTGGTCTATAGAGAAGTATTAGCAGAGAGGAACCAATAATCAAGCTTCGTCTAGCTGGCATATGTAACAGAGTAAAAAGTGAAATCAGGAATACACTGGTATAGAGCACGCCAAGCATCCTGTAAGGTGTAGTGTCAATGATGTGACGAAATACCTCAGTCGCCTGTGATTTGCTACTGGGTAAGTTGCTGGTAGAATCAAGGCAAGGGCAGTGCGCCATATTAAGTTCACCACCCAGTATCATATAATCTACATCCAAACATCCCAAGAGTGCATATAGCTCATGGAAAAAATACAGGTCATCTATGTTAGGGGCATATATATTGACCAACAAAACGCACTTATCCACAAGGGTGCAGTGTTGGAAAATATTAAGTTCATTTGGGTCAGAATAATAATGGTGAAGGGAGAACGGCATACTTCTGTGTCTGAAGATGCATACGCCATGGGAATATGAACAACAACTAGATAAACAACAATGTGTTCCCCAAGCCAATGCAGATGAATGATCCTTGGTGGTTGGGAGAGGAGTCTCCTGAAGAAAGGCTATTTTAACCTCAGGTCTATTCAGAGAAGACAAGACCTATTTGCCCTTACGGGATTCTTAATCCCCAGAATATCCTTTTTGATAAGGGAGATTCCTACTGCTGATTTCGACCCAAAGTGCAGTGTCATGGGAAGGCGAAGTATATGGTGCGTGGCGCATAATTTAATGATGGTGCAATGCATAAATTATGTGCTATGGAAGACCAACATGAAAGATGTGGAAAAAGCAACAAAGAGAAAACCACAGAACCCCCCCCCCACCCACCCACATTCGATCAAAGCATATCCAGTGAATACCAAGGAATAAGATCATAAAACAGAAAAGACCCAACACAGTAAAGGCAGTGTTCACCATGCGAAAGGCAATGACTCAGCATGGCCTGGCCTGCTGGTAAAGAGGACTCTGAAAGTTAAGAAAAAGAATCAGCTACAAGTATACATTCTTTATGTGTGTAGAACAATGCTGACAATATAGGGAACTGTGCATAACCTTAAATGCGTACCATAAACACCACAGTGGGGAGGTCTAGAGACACAAGATAGGTCCAGGGTGCCAAGCCAGTTCAACATGGAGGAGTTGGCGGCAAGGAGGTGGAAGTCCTAGCATTGTCTGGTGACGTTTGTCGGGTGTAAAAGGCTCAGAAAACAGCGGTTTACAGAAGGCCGTCACTTCCTCCAGGGTGTCAAATAAATTAGATTTACCATTATGTTCGTGTAGTGCTAGAGGCACTTCCATGTATTGGGACCACGTGATGACCTTTGACTACCATTATTTTAATTGACTTTTGGCGTTTAACTTTATCCTAGATTGAATGTACATCATCAATTTTCCTGCATGTGCAGGTTTCCTTGAAGATATCTTATGTGTAACCTTGTAGTTTTAGAGTAGGGGAGTGATAGAAATGCAATGGTTTGCACCGTTGTCCAAGTAGGGACCCTTCTTCCTAGTCAGGGTAAGGGGAATACACTTCTAAAATAACCCCTGCTCACCCCCTTGGTAGCTTGGCACGAGCAGATAGGTATATCTCAGAGGCAGTGTGTAAAGCATTTGTGAACACACACAGAAATAAAAATATGACTTTAAAAAATGGTAGAAACAGTGCTGTCCAAAGTAAATTGCAGATGCAACACTTTTCACACAAAGTATCTCGAATGAGTCGCACACACAAACAAAAAGGGTTGCAGGGAAGGTGACGTGTTGGTTCCTTACTGTTGCGCATGGGAGGTGATGCGTCGGTTCCTTACCGGAGAGGAGGTGATGCGTCGGTTTCTTACAGTGTGGGGAGGTTATGCATCGGTTTCTTACTGCGTCCCCCAACGATGCGACAGACCTGGCGCCTTGATGCGATGCGTGACGATCCGGGACGATGCGTTAGTTTTTGCAGCCGTACAGCAGACTTGCGTTAAAATCGGAGTGGTGATCTCGGACTTCAGTGCACCAGATGCGGCATCCAGCGATATCTTGAGCCGCGGGCAGGCACTGCGTCGGTTTCTTTGGCGATGCATCGGAAACAGGTAAGGATGTGTTGCGCTTCTCATCGTTGCATTGCTTTTCCAGCTCCCACAGCCAAAACAACCTCCAGAGTTCCAGAACATACAGGCACCTCTTGGCAAGTCAAAACTCCCAGCAAGGAAGTTCAGGGGAGCTGGGAGTGAAGTCTTTGTGTCCCTGAGACTCTGGAACAGGAGGCAAGCTCTTCTTCAAGCCCTTGGAGATCTTCCGCAAGCAGGGCACACAGAAAAGTCATTTTCCCTTTCCTTGGCAGAAAGCAGCCACAACAGGTCAACCCCAGACAGCCAACAGCAGAGGAGCAGTATTCCTCCTCAGTTTCTCCAGCTCTTCTCCTTGGCAAAGGTTCCTCTTGATTCCCAAAAGTGATCTAAAAGTCTGGGGTCTGGGCCCCTCTTTTTAGATTACAAGACCCTTTGTTCTCTGTGGCAGAGAAGCCATAACCAGTTCTGTCTTCTCTGGTGCAGCTTCCTAGCAGGAGGTGGAGACAGCATTGTCTAAGGCAGACCAGGCCCATTCAAGAGTGAAAGAAATCTCCTCCCCCCTACTCTGAATTCAGCCCAGTCCTGGAGAGGCAGAACACACATTAAACCACCAAGTGACTGTCTGAACAGAATGCATATACCCAGCCCCTGTCACTCCAAACCCAGACAGTCAATACACAACCTAGCACACTGGATGGTCAGGCAAGAAAATATCTCCTTTCTAAAAGTGGTATTTTCAAACCCAGAATGTAAAAATCACCCTCACTAAAAGATGCATCTTAAAATTCTGAGTTCAAGCATATCAAACAAATACTCATAAGATGTTATGAGCAAACTCCCCATTCGATCCTATGGGACAGATAGTGAAATACTGCCAATTTAGTTTTTCACTATTGTAAGGCTATCAGGATATCCCACACACCTTGGGACATGTCCTACCTTTCACATACACTGCACCCTGCCCACAGGGGTACCTTGGACCTACCTTAGGGGTGACTCACATGTAAGAAAAGGGAAGGTTAGGGCCTGGCAAGTGGGTGTCCTTGCCAGGTCGACATGGCAGTACTAGACTGCACACAGGCACCGCAATGACAGGCCTGAGACCTTGTTGCAAGGCTGGCTGTGTAAGTGGTACAATCAGTGCTGCAAGCCTACTAGCAGCACTTGGTTTACAGGCCCTGGGCGCACACGGTGCACTGTACTAGGGACTTAACAGTAAACCAAATAAACCAATCATGGAAATATCAATCCATAACAACAATTGACAAAGGGAGCACTTGCACTTTGGATCTGAAAAGTAGTGGCAAAGTGTCCAAAGCAACTAGACCAGCAAAAACGAAGTCCACACACAGCAAAACAACAGGAAGCAAAGGCAAGAAAATACAGGGGGAAACACACGCTAATGATGCCAGGTCTATTGGGGAGCGCTCACAGAGTAGAACTGTCTTGCCAGGAACAGAACGTGTGGCATGTACATTTGAAAGCATATATGAGAGAGCGAGACAGAGGTGTGGAATGTACTTCTTGGTCTCAGACTGCAGTGGTGCTCAAATGTGCATTATGTTGTACACTGGAAGCATTATGAAGTTCTTACTATTGGCTTGGTCATGGCCTCATGCCATCTTGAATTCTGACTCCGTCTAGATTGAGCTTTGTCCACAGGCAGTACCCCAGATTACTCAAGGTGTTTAGTCAATTCATGTTTGAGGTTGTTTTTGGAGATGGTTTTATGTACTGTTGGAGACTTTTGTAGGCTTCATTTAGATAAGGGACTGGAACATGTGAGAGGGCAGAAGGAATGTGAGAACTCTCTTGCCTTTGGAATGCTTGCATGGAGAATGGCTAACTCCAGGAAGTTTTATTGGCGCAGAGGAGGGCCTCTCGGAAACTTCTAGTGTTCTTTGAGATTATAAAAATGGGGTTTGTTGACTTGGACATTGGGATTTTTTTTTACGTGAATGACGGACGCGTCTACAGTGTAGCAGTTCCCGGTTTGCGGAGTCACCTGAACCCAGCTGTGACTCCCCCAGTCTGGTGTTATGTTTCATAGGGTACCCCATGTAGGCATGAGTAGTGTCCTGACCCTTCAACTACATTTACTGTACCATTACACCACATAACGGGTTTTGGTATTGACCTTTTACCTAGTTAAGCACTGCATAAAATGTCAAGTGGTTTTCCCCGAAAACCAGCCTCATTAATTATGCATGAAGATTCTCAGAATCAATGCAGGATTACCATCTGCTGCATAATAACCATGTACAAGGGTCATCCCTGGCCGACATGACACAGCAAGGTAGAATCCCCAGAGGGTACCTTTTGGGGAGATATATATATATATATATCATCAATGCCAAGGCAGGCAGAGGAGAAAGACTTCCATGCTGACACATTGATGGGAGACGATGAGGTTCCTGCACGCAGACACTCCAGCTCACAGTGGTCTGATATCCCTCACGGGGTGTCCATCTCAAGACAAAGACGGGGTCTCACAGTCTCTCAATTCAGGTAATGGGGTTGGCTTCAGCCTAGGGGGATCCTTGGCACTACCCCTACATACATGCTAGGTACACTTAGATACATCTAGATCGGGTTGCATCGTAGGAGCACGCATTATTATTGTCATGTATTTATATACCTGCCTGTATGGATTGTTTTAGCACTATGGTAGGAATCTCCATCCATTTACTCTGTTGGTGCTTATAATCATTTACATCCATTTCTGTCTTATGGTTGTTTCAGCACACCTATTGTACACTAGAATGACACTGATTTAATAAATGCTTATTGAAAAAGTCCCCACCGTTTATTCTGTGTATCTCCCTCTGAGACAAAGTGAGCACGAGTGACTGAGCGAAAAGTAATGTACTGTTTCCACGATCCCGGATGGGACAAGGTTGTCATGTTCATTAGTTTCCAAGAACTATTCTCTCCTTGGTAAGAGGACTTTACAGTGGCACTGTGAGCTAGCTAGGTATACAGGCAAACATACCCAGTGGGGGTGTCTGGAATCAGTTGGGACACCAATCCCACAGTCTATGTTGTCTAAACGTACAGATCCTATATAGATTTATAGGAACTACACGACACTGGAGTGGACCAATATGCAGTGTTTACACCAGGTCAGGTTTGATTATTGACGTTGTGATGTGCGAGTGTGTCTAAGTATACATTCAAGTCTCCAGTGGCTATAATCATCATTGTGATGTGAGAGTGTGTCTTTGTGCACATTCAAGTCTTCAGTCGTTGTAATCATCTGATGTATTTAGTGTATATATCTTTCTGAGTGGATGTCCATATTATTATCGGCTTGTATTTTATTCCATATTATTATCTGTATGTATTTTGTTTCATGTATTTTTTTCCATGCATTTAACAGTTGCATTTGCCTACTTATAAGTGTGATATTATTGCTTGCATATATAGCTCTATATACATTTTAATGTTGTTCATTTGACATCTGGGAAAGCATTTTTGTTAGAGCGGGTTGCACAAATAAAACCCCATTCCTTGTTCTGAGAACAGTCTTTTGATGTGTCTGATTTTAGAAGAGTGAAATCCCTTTCCTCGTGTTTTTATTTCTTCGCTGTGTGTAGGCCTCCGTGTGGGAGGGTGGTATTTTCTATTATTTGGGAGGGCGAAGCGCAACAGTTCGCCTCTTAGTTAGGCAGAATAAAGCATGGCATATTCGAGGCAGAGTTTGAGAACAGAATTCTTGACATCGTTAAACTTCCTGCACGCCTCCTGTACAGGAACCGTGACGTCCGGGTAGAGTGAGATTGATGCACCCTGGTTGTGGAGGGGACCACGCTCTCTAGCCATTGATGGCATTTATAACACACACACCACCTTAAGGTCTTTAGGTGTGGTAGAAAGGAGAGATGCTGGGTTCGTACAAAAATGTATTACTCTCTTTCTGAAGTTATAAAGTCTTCATTCAATTAACAGGTTTGGCAATCATACACAATTGAATATTCAGCACTAGCAAGAATTGTGAAACTACCTTGGTATGCCAAAATTATAGAACGAGAACTGGTGCAAGACAATTTTGGTAATTCTTGGAACAAAATGATTTTAATCAGGGTATAACAGTAGTAGATGATCTTCATCCCAATGCGGATTCCGGCTCTCTGTTGATGTGTATCTGTCTTCATCTGCTATAGACCCTCCACACACAGTAGCGTAACTTCTACTCCAGTGTTTCAGTAATACCTGAGCAGGCCAAAAAAAGCTTGCAAGTAACAGAGATTGGCCAAATTCATAAATGTTCTTTAAAAAGTGATAAACATGCCCCCAATACCTTACTCCTACAATTGAAACAGATGGTGGCCTTAACTGTAAACCAGTGCATCAATGCTCAGGAGTACTCCTATGCATAGCCATGTCACATACAGAAATGAGGATGTGTACATTTCTGTATGTGGCAATGAAAAGCAAATTACATTTACAGCTTTAAACATTTTGTTTCTCCACAGTGAAAAAATGTTTTGCTAAGTAGAAACTCCTTCCTCTGCATTCCCATATACTATGGAGCTTCTCCTGCACATTTCCACCTTGAAAAGCATTTACTGCTGGCCTTGAAGGGAGTACACTTACAACTGTTTTCAGGACACAAGGTGCGAAAGGAACTACAAATGTTTGATGGAAACCAACAAACTTGAGAGTGTGAGATGTTCACCAGCTTTTGTTAGATTCATACAGGATCACACTAAAATATGCCCCTATAACTAAATATACACAAATAGCAGAATTTCCATGCAAGCAAATTCTGTTTGGCAAAGTACGATTCCACCATTCCAGATTCAAGTAATAAGAAATTGCACATTACCCTCAACTCAATAGATTTGCACATCTAAGTTACAAAGAGAGCAGCCTCTAGACTCGCTTTGTGATGGTCTTTGCTACATGCAACAGGCTTATGTTTTTTATAATAACTGAAGAATTATGCACTATGGACTCCCTTCTGTCACATAGAAATTCCATCTTGTGGTGTGTCAAATGGCAGCAAAAAAAAAAAAAAAAAAAAAGAAGGTGTAGGCACCTTGATGCTTAGAAACATCTCTGCTGCAAGCCAAACCTTATCCGCATGGTTGACATTTATGAATGTCTGAGAAAGGAAATACAAGCATCTCCCTCAATCAAAAATATGTAATATATTTGTTTAGCCGCTCCGAGAGGAAAAACTACAATCCAGATCTCTCTTCACCATTCAACTGAATGAGTCTATTGACTTCTTCACAGACAGGAAACTTTAACCTTACATCAGTTCTAACACAGGGTCAGTACTCAATCTTGCGGTCCTGCAGCAATGCAGGTACAGGCCCAATCTTGATCTACTGGTTTCACCACAAGCAAAGGTAAAACAGAATAAGTTTTGACAAAGCTAATCCACAAGCTAACCACAAAATAAACACATATCTAGTCCAGCATAAACATTCTTGACATTGAGGAGGACGCAATCTCTATTACAAACATATTTTGTGGTTGGAATCCGAAAAACAGTATCAAACACCTACAAGGTGTGTACATTAGCTTCAAAAGCCCTTCCTGATTTATGTATTGCAGAAAAAGTTATACATAATCACAATGTATCTCTTAGTGCAAGATTGTTACGTTCAAGGGCACATATGCTTGTGTCCCATTGAATGTTGCGGTAAGCAATTCCTAACATTCTTTAATGCAACTCTCAATATGTGTTCCACACTCTCTGGGGTGTGGCAGTGGCAAAAAGTTCCTCCTCCTACATTTACTTTAAAAAAAAAAATTAAAAAATGACATCAATAGTCCCTGTGTGACTGCAAACTATGATTCTGTTGTGTAATGTGGGAGCAGAGTACTTCAAACACAATTTTTGTGTGATATTGTGATGCTTTTTGAAAATGCGAATAATGCAACTCGTATTTTCAGCATGTTTGCTTTCCTCTTCCCAATCTTGAAAGAAAGAATGATGGTACTGGGGAGCAGTCAATAACATATCTGAAAAGTGGTTCCAGGTAACTTCTATACTGACAGCCAGTCCTGTGGTTTTCTTTTTCACCTACAACACTTCATATGGTAAGACTTAAGGCCCACACCTACAAACTGGAAAAACAGCGAAACGACAACTCCCTAGTGGCAGTGTATTACTATTAAAAAGGCCGGGAATTGCTGAAAGGGTCACAAATTGATGGCAGAACGGAAGCCCCCCCCCCCCCTCCCCCCCCCGAAAAGTGTTTCAGTACTACTGGTTCTCATTGGCTGAAGGGCACCACACGCTTAGACTGCAGAGCTCAAGTTGCAATCAGCCAATAAGATGGCCGCTCACACTTGTGTTGTTGGGCAATGATTCAGTGTGCTTCACATAAACAGCCAGAGATGCATGTACACTTCTGCCAGGGCCTGCATACGGTACCCTCTGTCTTTTGCCCAGAAATGAGAAGCAGTATCAGACTGTACTTAAAACGTCGTCCGCCTTGCAAAGTGCTTCTCCCGAGCTTTTTAAGCAAAGTAGCTGTGTCAAAGAATCATAACACATCAGTTGACTCGAAGCTGGCTGGGTCAAAACCCTGTCACTCCAACCTCACAAGCTGGCAGAGTGACACACCTGCAGGCCCCACTGTGTGACGCACCTTAATAAATTAAGGAAAATTCAAGAATGTATTTATTTAAAATATAGAAGCATTTCACCTATATCAGAAAGTATTACTTCGTAGATAGGTATTAAAAGGGAGCATTTTTAAACATGCACTTGGCAAGCCAACAAATGAACAGGGAGAGCCGAGCCAAGGATCAGCTCCGTCTCAGTGCACGAGCTGATAAAAATAATTGTCTTGTAAATCATGCATTAAAAGATAATGCTAGAATATGATACGGTCTCCAAAATTACGAAAAGTATATTTCTTTAACAAGCGTTAGAGTTTAATCTTAGCACATAAGAGTACATCACTGCATTGAGAGTATTTATTAAAAGTTAATTTTTTTAATCATGAACTAACAAATATTCCTGCCCGCGCCTTGATGACAATGCTATTAGTAAACTCAGAGGCAGGTCAAGAGTCATGTGTGCACTACACGTTCGCTAGATTCTTATCTTACATGGAGCAAAATGTTTAGTCTGTTAAAACAATAGATTTTTTGGTACCATTGTACAGCGCGCATGCTGAACTGGTCTTGAAGGTGCTCCAATATGTAATAATGAAGTAGGGGGGAGTCTCTGAAATAAAATAATTGCCTAGAAGCACACAATTGGAGGAGATCAGTTTGTGGGTCATGAGCACTACAGTTAGGTCGAGCAGCTGGGAGGGTAACATTTTTATGATTTTTTTGACCCCCGATCTTCCCTCACTTTCTGCAGGCTGTCACACAACATTCAAAGAGGGGAATAATATGCTCTTTACCGTCGAAAGATAAAAGTAAATACATTCATGGGTATAAAAGGGTCATTAATTACGCACCGAGAGTATTATATGTATTATATGTTTCGTAAATAACTAATCATTCCCCTTACCTCATTTACCAACCCTGAATCGGTCCTTGCGAGTGGCAAAAGCAACATGACAAATGTTACCAGCACCCTCTTTCTACTAGAAAAAAAAGATCTCACCTGTGGGGCAAAGACAGCGCTCACATCCCTTTCTCAGTTTATATTGTGTTTACAGATTAATGGATCTTTTTCATGTAGCACTAAGTTAACACATATACATAAAATAACAGGTATTTGTAAACCACATGTTCACCCTGAAGGGTATTGTGGTACTTCACTAACAGATGTTTGTTAACCAACTCAACGTCACTTACTAGCTCGAGCCTGGGCAGCGCAAGCGCTGCTGCAAAGCATGCTGTATTGGAGTATGGCTTTGAAGCCCTGTCCACTCTCCGCCCATATTTTTAATTGGCTTGCGTCATTGTCCTTCATAAACGCTGGCTTCCGATTCGTTATTTGGCTTGTTAGTCCCTCTTTGGTACCGCCTTGTCTGCATTGGTTACCTCTCATAATGACTGGACCTTTTACTTGTCTTGTTACACGGTCTGCTTTATCTTGGCTGTGTGCACTATTTTGTTTAATGATTTGCCCCTATTCCACCCACTACGTCATAGAACGCCGCCCGCTTTTATTTTATTTACTAATGGTGGTCCGCTTTAACTATAGCAGCGCAAACACAAGGAGATAGACGGAGCGCTGAAACTTTTCAGACACTCACCCCCCAGTCACAGATCTGGTTTGAATAAATCATCGTTATTTAGCTCACTTCGCCACCCCAGTTCAGACACAGCTATATGCAAATCAGTCTTGACCCTGTGCCTCATGGGAACAGTCCAGTCCGAACTGCCAAGCTGTGTCTTCCCTGGACTGGAAACAAGCATCCTGGGACCGGTTTCGGGTTAACAGCCCTCATAAGCCAGGCTACCTTAAATCCAGTGGCAGAGTGAGCAAGGGACCCACGTCTGGGCATACCCTGACAACTTAGGGCGAACAAAGCAAACACAAGGAGATGATGGACAGAGCGCTGGAACTTTCCAGACACTCACCCCCAGTCACAGATCTGGGCTGAATCCATCATCGTTCTTTAGCTCACTTGGCCACCCCAGTTCAGACCCAGCTATATGCAAATCAGTCTTGACCCTGTGCCTCATGGGAACAGTCCAGCCCGAACTGCGAAGCCATATCTTGCTGGACCGGAAACAAGCATCCTGGGACCAGTTTCAGGCTAACAGCCCTGATCAGCCAGGCTAGCTTGACGTGGGTCCCGTGCTTTCCATGCCACTGGAGTCAAGCTATCCTGGCTGATGAGGGCTGAAAGCCTAAAACTGGTCCTAGGATGCATGTTTCCAGGCTAGGGAGGACCTGGCGTGGCAGTTCGGGCTGCACTGTTCCCATTGGGCGCAGGGTCAAGACTGATTTGCATATGGCTGGGTCCAAACTGGAATGGCGAGCAAAAAAACTATGGATTTAGGCCCAGATCTCTGTACTGGGGTGAATGTAGGACATTGTTCTGCATTCTGTCCATCAACTGTTCTTTTTGTGTTAACGGTAGCAGCATCGCTTATTTATTTTTTGTTTACTAGCACCCATGCTGAGTTTTCATGTTCATGGAGGCCGCGCCCTTTTCTTTAGACAAGCTGTGTCTAAAGAAAGGTGCACGGACGCTATTAAAGTGAAAGTGCGGCATAGGTGCTTTTACAAAAAAAAAAAACACATCTGTTTGTCAACTTGACAAACAGATTTTTTTTGTGTCAAAAGCACCCCATGCTGCCATTTCACTTAAATGTTGGCCACACCCCTTTCTTTAGGTGCAGCTTGTCTAGAGAAAGGGGCGTTGGGCGCTAGTAAGCAAACAAGCATTTGCAATGCAATAGGTCTCACATTCGCGAGAGTTTAAGCTATTGCATTGCCAATAGCTCAAACTCTCGTAAATGCGAGACCTATCGCATTGCAAATGCTTGTTTTTAGTTTTTATTGACTTCTAAAGGACGAAAGACTGAGTGGACGTGAAGACGTTCGAAGCAGTGACCATTAAGTCAAACACAGATCCATCGAAAGGATGCATTAATCGACTGAGCCAGCAGGATTGCCTCCTTTACCAGATTAAGCAGTCTAATCTTAACAACCCATTACTAGTTGAGGCAGTTGCAGCAGCCAGATGTCCCTCCTTTGTCAAAAGAGGCATTGCCAGCACCCCCCTCGTATGGAGTGGATAAGCTATGGCATAGACAGTTATAAAATGTTTGGGATTACTTTACCCTACTAGCAAAGGCATTGGTAGCTGCCATATTGCACCTACTTTTAGCAACTGAGGAACCAAAATCAGTACGAATATCCCAGTTCTTACTACCTAAGGCACTGAGAGCAGGCATACCAAACTCTTATTAAAAGGAGCCCTGACAGTTGCCCTCTTATGCCATGTTTAAAAGGTGGGGGCATTCATTGGTACAGTCTTATTTACACTGTCAGGCACTAACAGTAACAATCACCTATTCAACTGCTTTCTCAGCTAACAATCTTCCAACAAGCGAGCATTCTCTGAAGTGGTCATGGTGATTCTGGCTCACCTGCTATCCTCCCCCATGCCTTCTTGATCCGTGGTTTTTCAACACACACTGTCAGAGGAAACTGCTGTATAACCATCAGCTTGCTTCTGTGCCTGAACCTGCCCTGTGACTTTTAAGGTGGCAGAAAGGAAGAAATCCCGTAAACATTTTGCTCCCTCACCAGTTCTTACTTGTTTATATACTGACAGCAGTGGTATCACGCCCACTGTTACAGTGTGACAAACTGCTGACAGACCATTAAATTCCCTTTATCAACAGCACCTAACGGTAGAACACACGCCACCTGACCAAATGAGGCATTGACAAAAGCCCCATTACACACATCAACCATTTTACAAAAAGGCACGAGAGCTGCTTTGTAACACCCACTCGTCCAGGTTGCGGTATTGACAGCATCATTAGTTAGGTTTAGGGTTTCCTGTATGATTGGCTGCTGGGAGCAGGGTTGCGACTAGGGCTGGGGTTAGGCTTTCTATTGGACATAGGGCTTATGGTTTCGTGCCAGATTGGATGCTGGGACTAGGGCTATGATTAGTTTTAAGAGGCTGCTGTCCTACTGGTTCTAGGGCTGGTGTGATTGGTTAGGGTTCCCATTGGCCGAAGGGGTCACCTTATCACTAGGGCTATTTAAGGCTAGGGTTCAGGGCGTCTCAGCCAGGGCACTGGGATTAAGGGCTGAGAGGACAAGGGCAGCTGCCTGTTTGAGCCTGATGGGGACTAGGGCATGGAATGCTGCCCACATTTACATACACCAACACACACCCTACCCCATCCACAACCAGAGTAACACTCATAGCACATGTACTCTACTTATTTACAACAAATTAACACAAGACAAAGTCCAATGTCTCAGCATCCACTACAAAAGTCCAGAAATCAAACCTATAGACTTCTTTCTCAGCCACCACACATTTCCACCATCAACCACAAACAGTACACAACTCTATTCTATACCACTAACCAATCCACTCATCAATAACACAACCCAAAACCACACCATACTCAACTATATCCCATCCAGAGACACACACACACTTCCTGCTCCAATTTCTCCTAAGAGACCCCTTTTTGTCACTAACAAACCTATACTCAGCCTTTCGTCTTTTCTCCAACCAACACCCTCTTCTTCTTTCTACCACAATAACACAACCTCAAAACACGTACACTCCACCAAACCACACATATTTCTTCTTGCAGAAATCAAGTCTAAGACAAACACTCTTAACTCAACTGCATCCCCTCTTACACAGAGCATACACTCTACTCACAAACACATCACCACGTCCTTTACCTTACAACTTCCACTCACAAACAATACTAAACAAACAAATCCATCTCATAAAACAAATACATCAGTGCCTTGTTTCACAACTCCTCAAAAACATAACACATACACTAGCACAACAAAATCTCTCAAGGGCAACACCTCATAATGCTTTCCATCACAAACGTACACCCACCTTTCAGACTATACAAATGAACAAACTCCAATGCCAAGCTTTCTCTCTTCCACCACACCTAACACATATATACAGCAACTCTCTTAACCGCCTCTCATCCATTGGACAATTTAGAACCTTACTACATGACCCACATGCTGCACCACCCCCCAAACTCATACACCTTCTGCCCTAAACAGACGCAAACAAAACAAGCAAAATGCCGAACCTCACAACTTCGCTTCTCCACGTCTAAAGCACATCACGGTTACACAACAAAAACACAGCACGCCAACTCACTCTCAACCACAGTCTCCACCACCTCAAAATGCAGACCCATCAAAATGACTTCATAGCCTGCTGGACGAGGAAGACGATACAGAACAGCTACAAGATTGCTATCCTCATACATCTAATACCAAACACTAAGGACACACCTGCTACAAGCCCACAAAACACTGCTCACTATTCTACAAAACAAAGTCACACGATCACCAAAGCACATTTCCTAAACGGTCTACTAATAAATGCTTGATCTCTCTCTAAAAACAAACAACCTTCTCATGGACGCATAACCGGATATACTATTCGTAACGGAATCATGGTTGGGAGCTATGGCTCCAGTCCTGCATGACGCCGTTCCTCTAGGCTATCAAACAATTAAACCCAGATCAGTTGACTGGGGGTGAGTGCTTGCAATGTTCAACACTCCGTCCATCATCCCCTTTGGTTTTGCCCTGTTCACCCTAAGTTGGCAGGGTATGCCCAGACATGGGTCCCTTGCTCACTTTACCACTGGATTCAAGACAGCCCGGCTTATGAGGGTTATGAACCCGAAACCGGTCCCAGGATGCTTATTTCCGGTCCAGGGAAGACATGGCTTGGCAGTTCGGGCTGGACTGTTCCCATGAGGCACAGGGTCAGACTGATTTGCATATGGCCATGTCTGAACTGGGGTGGCGGAGTGAGCTAAAGAATGATGATGAATTAAACCCAGATCAGTTGACTGGGGGTGAGTGCTTGCAATGTTCAACACTCCGTCCATCATCCCCTTTGGTTTTGCTATCAAACAATCACCCAAAATCATACAGGCAAAAGAGGAGGTGGCCTAGCTGTTGTGTTCAGACAAACATTACATATCACCAAAGCGGACGACGTCATCATAAAAGATTGTGAGGACCTTTTCACGAGATGCAATCCTACACCGTCTTCCTCCTTTAACAATGCAACATTCTCAGACACACTTCTAGACATGGTTTCAAACCGGACAACACTACACTCCAACCTATGCGTTCTGGGTGACCTCAACATTTGGTTTGACAAACCCAATATGCCGCATCCAAAAACAATCACCGCTTGCCTAGACGCACTGAACCTGCATCAGATTGTCCACAAACATCGCTGGACACATCCTAGATGTCATTTTCGCTAATACAGAACTAGTTACCTTTCAAACTATGACTCCCGCCACATGGTCAGACCACCATTTGCTTGCTTTCCAATATAAAACACAAAGCAACACCCCTAAAACCACCTTACGTGCATCCACTGATCGACTGTAGAACAAACTCAATTTGGAACACTTAGAAACACAACTAACATCCAGTACAGATCTCGACACAATAAAATCTGTTCAAAAACTATATGAATGGCTACTAGAAGCTTTCGATATCCTAATACCACTAACAACGCTACAACAGAACAAAAGAAAACAAGCACTTTGGAGAAATACAGAGATAAAAGATAAAAAAAACAAATTAGAACGCTGCAACTTGCTTGGCTCAAAACAAAACACCAATCAAGGCAAACTTTGCCTTCAGAAAATTAACAGATTATACAAGTCAGCTATCAAAAAAGTTAAGAAAGGGTACTATCCAGACAGAATTCAAAAATGCTAAATGTGCAAATAAAGAATTCTATTAAATTGTCAGTGAATTACGTACACCAAATTGCCTAAAAGGAGCTCATCCCCCTACCCACAATTTCAGAGACAAACTGTCAAATCATTACACGGCCAAAGCAGACACTTTGGACTCATATTTAAAACAAAGACAAAGCACCAGCACTGACCCTTTTCCAAACAACAATCCAAGAATACTCTAACTTAGCCTCTCCGTATCTTTCAACACATTTCACATGATGAATGTATAGACCTGGTCAAAGCAGGCAGGCCTGCCAATAGCTTCTCTGAACCCTGTCCATAGCAAACCTTCAAGACAATTCTTCTAACAACCTCTGCTGTCACACCCGTCAGAACAATCAACAATTCCTTAACAACTCGAATACTTCCAGAAAAACTCAAGAAAGTCATACATACGCCCATTACTGAAGAAAACAAATTTGGACCCGCTGAACACAGACAACGACAGACCTATTACAAATTGACCTTTCCTGGGCAAACTGATAGAATGAGCAGCATTTGCCCAGATGTCAGAATTCATTGAAGATAATGCCATACTTTCAGACTTCCAAACGGGATTCCGTCCAGGGAGAGGCATATAATCTGCCCTCGTTACCATCTGGGATGACGTGAAGAACACATTGACCGCAACGGGATTGCTGCACTACTTCTCTTGGATCCCTCGGCTGCCTTTGACACAGTTATCCATGACATTCTGATACAAAGACTCTACGAAGCCGGAATAGAGGGGACTGGATCACATCCTACCTTTGCAACAGAACTAATGTCATACATAGACCCCCCTCTTCTCAGCCAAACTGTACTTCACAAAAGCAGGGGTCCCTCAACGCTCTAGCATCTCGCCCATGCTTTTCAATATCTACACAAAGTCATTACCGCACTGATCAATCAATTTCAACTCACATGCTGTAACTACACAGAAGACACGCAAATGCTCCTTCAACAGGAACGCCCCAAAGACATTGAAAATTCACAAATTTTCAGTTGACTCAGAGCCGTGGATCAATCTCAAATTGAATGCTTCCAAAACAGAAATACTCACTTGTGGCGATTGGAAAAATTATGACCTGCTCACCGCCCAGCCTGATGATCTGAGAATACTGCCTAAATTATCAAAGGAAGTAAGAAACCTCGGAATGACCATGGACTCCAATCTATCAATGAATGCCCAAGTGGACAAACTAGCAAGATCAAGCTTTGTTACTATAAAAACTCTGCAGCCAATCTTACCCCATCAGGAATTTCCACACAAGGTCCAGGCTACTATCTCTCTTGTTCTGTCTAAACTCTAATCCGCCAATAGCCTCTAGCATGAATCACCTTTAAACAACTATGAAAAGACTACAATGGATTCAGAACTCAGCTGCCAGACTACTCTTACATATAAAGCTACAAGACCATATCTCCCCTGCCTCAAAAGCCCTGCATTGGTTACCAGTTGCCAGAAGATCCAAGTTCAAGCTGCTTTGTATTCCCCCAAAGAATACATGGTACAGGACCGCTCTTCTCTCAGGGATAAAATCACCAAACACATTCAACAAAGGCACCTCCGCTCTAAAGTGGCACCTCACCTCAAAATCCCAACGTACAAGAAAAAACCCATGGGTAGCACATCCTTCTCTGTTCAAAGAGCCAAACTATGGAACTCTTCACCATTCAACATAAGATCCACGAATAACCACCTTATCTTCAGAAAACTACTCAAGAATTGGTTCTTTCCCCACATAACCACCATACGCAAAAAGAAATGGACAGCATATTCCTCTGTATAGAAGCATTAATTTGAACTACAGATATGTACCTATATATGTGTATTGCTTTGTATAAACGTGTATATTACTTATGTTTTTTGAAATATAGATATTCGTTAATTCTGCTTAACAAATGTACATAATACTGAGTTACATTATTCTATGTTTTTAACATGTAAATAAGTGACTGTATAAATAAGTACATCTTTTTTCATAACTATCTTATACAATTCTCCTGTCATGCCTGGGGTATATGTGACTTGCTGATTAATTGCCGGATCTGTTGACACTGTAAGACAATTGCTGCTGTGCTACAGTCTGAGAGTTTATTTTCCTTGGTTTTGTATATTGTATAATTTTGAAATGCCAATAAAAAAAAAAAACTATCTTATACAATTGCTTCACTATTGAATTACAAAAAAAAAAAAAAACTATATCTATTACTTTTCATCTAGTTCAGTATATCCAATGCACTACCCTATTTCTCCCCCTATAGCGCTCTCTCTATAAATCCTCTACCTCAACTCGGACTCATATCAAACCTCATTCTACTACTCTTTCCAATGCACTACTCTATTTCTCACCCTTTACTTTATCAATATATTCATTACCTCTACTCTCTCATTCATCCCAAACCCCATACCATTACTAGGACCCCCAAAATAACCCTTTCAAGACTTTTCCATTGTCTACCCCTCCTTGCATCATCTCATAACTCTTACTATTCAGATCTCGCAAACAAGCCTTTCTAAACCCTTCCCTGACTCTTACCCCTCCACTTTCCTTCTACTCATCCCAAGCCTCCTGCTATATATATATATATGTTATGTTATGTTATTTAGGATTTCTATAGCGCACGGCTACTCCATTGGAGTGTCCCGGCGCTTTTTATTGGCAGCTTGAAAACATAAAATCATAACACAGAAAGACAAAAGAAAAACAGCAAAACTGAGGAAGAAAGCATGCTAAGAGGCAAAGAGCCAAGTTTTAAGGCCCTTCCTAAAGGTCAACAAATTAGACGGGCTCCGTACAGACAATGGCAAAGCATTCCAAAGCTGCGATACCTTCAGCTTGAAGGAGCGACCCCCTACGCGGGCCCTCTTTACTCGAGGGACCACCGCAAGGAAGAGAGATTCGGATCGCAAAGATCGAGCCGGGCGATAAAAAGTAAGCCTCCTTTGCAGATATTTCGCGCCCGAGGCATAGAGAGCCTTATGAGCCAGCGTCAACGCCTTGAAGATTATCCGCTTCCGGATAGGCAGCCAGTGCAGCGACTGCAGAAGGCCAGACACTCTGGCTCGCCTATGAAGGCCGAAGATAGCCCGAGCAGCCGAGTTCTGGACCACCTGAAGGCGCTGTAACAGATACTCCGGAAGACCCAGATATAGGACATTAGAATAGTCCAATCTGGAGCCAATTAAGGCCTGCACAGTGATCCCCCTGTGCTCTTCTGAAAGCAAAGGAAGAAACTTCCGGAGCATCTTCAGGAGGTCAAAACATGTACCCGTAAGACCGAGGATCTGAGATCTCAGCGTCAGACCATTGTCGATCTTAATTCCCAAATTTTTTGCCTGCTGGGAGGAATGTGCAGGAGGAAACATATTAGTCGGCCACCATTCCTGCCAATCTGGATCAGAGGTACAACCAAAAAAAAAAAAAAAAAAAAAAAAAAAGAGTACCTCAGACTTATCTGAGTTGCATTTGAGGCTGTTCAGCTGGAACCATTTGAAAACAGCCCCAAGGCACTCACGAATACTCTCTCCGTCAAACTCCTCACCTTTCCCACACATAAAGAGGAGCTGAGTATCATCGGCATAGAATACGATCTGGGCCCCCAAGGACTCCGCCAGAGCGGCCAATGGAGTCATAAAGATGTTAAAAAGAGTCGGACTCAACACAGAGCCCTGAGGTACTCCGACTCCCAAAGGCGGCATCACGGCAGAGCTTGGGGAGACCCAGACCGTTTGTCGACGGTCCGCTAAGAATGATCTAAACCAGCTGAGCACCGTCACCTTCAGACCGATCTCATGAAGTCTGAGGAGGAGACCCTCGTGGGGGACGGTGTCAAAGGCCGCCGACAAATCAAGCATGACAAGCATAGCTTTACCTCCTGAATCCAGTGCCTCCTTAATGGCTTCAGACACCTCCAAAAGCGCCGTCTCGGTGCTTAAATTGGGGCGGAAGCCAGATTGAGTAGGATGAAGCAGATCATTGGTTTCCGAAAATCCAGAGAGCACGGTGTGCACGTGCTTCTCCACAATTTTAGCCAGCGCAGGAAGAAGAGAGATTGGCCTATAATTGGCCAACGCCTCAGGGTCTAGGCCAGGCTTCTTGAGGAGGGGATCACCATCGCCTGCTTCCAAGCCTGCGGGACCACCCCCTCACACAAAGAGATTCAAGAGTGGATTTGCCAAGGGATTAACAACCGCCACCATCTTCGCCAACAATTTGGCAGGGCATGGGTCAAGAGGCAACCCAGATTTAAGATTGATCATCAATGCCAATGACGATGCAGCTGAAATAGGCGGAAAATCGGCCAAGATGAACTCCTCAGGAGCCGATGGAACTGGCTCATCCGCAAAGCTGAGGCACGCTTCCACCATCCTTGAGGGAAAGGAGTCCTGAATCAACTTTATCTTAGCTGTAAAGAAGTTGGCAGGAGCAGAAACCCACGACTCAGTGGGCGCGGCCTGGGTTACATTAGACCGTGGAGTCGTGAACTCCCTCACAATGGTGAAAATCTCCTTGCAGGAATTGGAGGCAGCCTCTATTCTCCTGGCAAAATAACGCTTTTTCTCAAGGAGGATATCACGATGGTATGTTTTAATCGTGGTCCTATACAGCAGCCTGGCCGCCGGGTCATAATGTGAGCGCCACGCCCTCTCAGCCACCTTGCACTGCTGGCGAGAAGCTGACAGTGCTTCCGTAAACCAAGGGGCAGAAACCCGCTTTGATGTTGCTCGGGGTGTCCTCACAGGGGCGAGATCATCTAGCCTGTCCATCAGCCACGCCTGCAGAGACTCGAGGTCCCGTTCCAAATCGCCCGAAAAGGGGCAAGGATGATCAAGAGAAGCCTGAGCTAGCATCTCTGGGGTCACCCGATGGAATGCCCTCACTCCTAGTCCCTGCTGTCTAAAAACGGTACTAGAGGGTTTCTCCAAGCCTGGCACATAAAATTTGGCCAATCTATGATCAGACCAAAGCACCGGTAAAAGTTCTAACCCCTCTAAGGGGAGCGTCGAAAAAACCTGATCCAGGGTATGGACCCTATCGTGTGTTGGACCGGAGAGGTGAGGGACAAGGCCTAGAGGGGCCGTAATATCGATCAATTTAATCACCTCAGGGTCCTCTCCCTCATCCATATGAAAGTTAAAATCTCCAGCCAACACACAATGCTCCGCTCTTAAGGCCAGCAACGAGATAGCTGACTGCAGCTTCTCGAAGAAGGAGCCAGCCGGTCCAGGGGGTCTATAAACCAACAGCCCTTTAAGAGCTAAGGGGACAGCTACCCCACTAAAAACAGGGCAAAATAGAAAGAAAATAAAAATAAATAAAAAACGGGTACTTTAAAAACAAGCGCGCTTCAAACAGCGCTAAATGCACTGCCAAGCAGGACGAATGGAACCTATATATACATACACACACATATATACACGTCCCTCTTCCATCTGTTTCAATCCATATAACAGACTAACATGTTTACCACTCAAACTAATATCATATTTCACTATACTAATTCACCACTAATCCTTTATAGGTTCTGGAGTAGAACGCTACTTGCCCAAAAAAGTACATCCCCACCTCATCCGGGGTAGCAAGTGCTATATAAGCGCAAACCTTTTCCCTCTTCTACCCCTCCACTATTCTACTCAATCCTAATAATTGACTAACATATCAACCACTCAAATTACTTTCATATTTCACTATACTAATTCTCCACTAAGCCCTAATGGGTCCCGGAGTAGCGTGCTACTCGCCAAAAAAGCGTTTCAACACCCCATCAGGGTAACAAGCACTATATAAATGCAAACCTTTTCCTCCCTCTTCTCTCCCTCCACGACCTGATCCAAATAACTGACTAACATGCCGACCAATCAAATTACTTTTCATATTTCTCTATACTAATTCACCACTAATCCTTTATAGGTTCTGTAGTAGCGTGCTACTCGCCGAAAAAGCGCTTCGACGCCTCAGCAGGGGTAGTAAGTGCCATATAAATGCAGTGACAATACAATTATTAGGGCACAGATGTCCTGAATCTTTGTTTAAATCTGTTTGAATTTTATTTTCCATGAGTACCAAAAATAGCAATTCAGCTATCAGTACCACAACAGTTTCTTCACATAGAAGTGGATTACAGTCACGTACAACAGTGTGTTTGTAACGGTACAGGGCAATAACCGATATACAAATGATTACATGGGACCAAAAACAGCAGTTCTTTATACTAATTATTGTGGCAAAGCTGGAAACAAGGCTGGTCATTCGTAGCATAAACAAGGAATCAATGCAACTCAGAGAGGGAAATAAAGTAGAATACTATGAAGAACAAACGAAAATGCAGGCCCCCGGCGATTCAATACACCTATTTGAGTCACTGTACATCAAAATGCAGTGGAAAAAACCCCACAAAGACCACTACAAGAGGGCAGCCAGTGCCAGGCCGGCAATGTGTCTTGTCGGTGACGTATTTCAAAACAAGCATTTGCAATGCAATAGGTTTCGCATTTGCAAGAGTTTAAGCTATTGCCATTGTAAATGACAATGCCTTTTATTTATCTGTTTTTATAATTAACACATAAATAAAAGGCATTGTGATTTACAATCCCAATAGCTCAAACTCTTGTAAATGCGAGATCTATTTCATGTCAAAGAAGCGGCCACCATTGTCCTGGCTGCTTGGAAAGTGAAAGCGCGCAAGGTGTGCTGAATGCTGTAGGAAAGCATGTTGTGCCTGCAGTAGGAGAAACTAATTAAAGAAAATAGTGCTTACAGACTAAATAAGACATACCGTGTAACAACACAAGTAAAAGGGCCAGTCATCATTGGAGGTTACAAATGAAGACAAGGTGGTACTAAGGAGGGACTAACAAGCCTATTAACGGATCAGAAGCCAGAATTTAGGAAGGACAATGACACAAGCCAATGGAAAATATGGGTGGAGAGTAGGCGGGGCTTCAAGTCTATACTCCAAAACAGCATGCCTTGCAGAGCAGTGCATGCGCTGTCCAGGCTCGACCTAAAAAGGGAAGTCTACCATGGAGTCCGGTGGGCTGCAGGGCACTCGTCCGGTTGATGGCAGGGGACTCGTACGTATGTTGTAAAGCTGTGTGAAAATCAATCAGGATAGCGTTTCAGGTAGAAGCAAGGGGAAATTTTTGCAAACCTTTTGTGTCTTCGACGAGCAAGGTGATTCTTTCTGCCTGAGCTCATGCAAAACAATCTTGCTCACTCCGAAACCTACTTTAAAAACATGTTTGGTATGAATTTAAAGTAATGAAAAACCATCTGCTCTGCACAATCGGATGCCAAAGCATAGACCAAGACTCTCCATGTCATGCTTGACACCAGCCAGGCCTTTTTTTGCCAAAATCGGTTGCATTCTAGGACATGTACTTGTGCTTCTCCTTTTAATATTAGTTATTTTACACCCAGTTCATATTGTCTTTAACAGGAACTATACCCGTAGATGTCACAATTCAAGCCAGAAAACGTTTAAATGTTCATCCTCCCTAGACAAGAGAACGGGCCTCTGTCTAAAAAACGAATATACACTCACTGTAATATGTCCGTATAGACACTGGTGCCTGGGTAGTTTAGCCAATCATTTTGAAATGTGCTGGAAGTCTGATTTTTAACGTTTATAGGGGTGATAAATCCTCAATTTCACAGTTAGTTAATAACACTTTTGTGAATTTGCAGTAGCTTGCGTATTGTTGTGCTTTAATGGAAAAATAAGAGGTGCCTGGCATGTGCAAGGCTGGAATGGCTGTACAAGGCATTTCCCTGGGAAGCTGGAAGGGTAGGGGACCGGTTTTGTAGCAGTGCAGCAGCTTTAAAAAGCACTGCAGAGTTACTTGTATAGCCAACAGCTTTCAGGCAAAAATAAAAGTACCAAGATAACTCTGGAGATAATATGCCTGCTTGAGAGAGATCAGAGTTTTGTCTAGTAGAAATGTTGACTTCTCTAAGGCAGCGCAGTGGGTTAATATGCCTCCTACAAAGAGCGTGTACTATGTAGATCACAGAACAGTATTTTATGAGCGTAGGTTACTGCTTTTGACACAGAGATCCCTTTGTTACTGTGCTGTTCATAAATTACAATCGTAATCTAGGTTAGAAAATGATGTTTCCACCACCCCCTCCCCCAGTCTTTCATTATCCTAATTTTGCTAAAAAGGGTTTGTTTGGGTAAAAATAAATTCTTATAAGTAAAGTAAATTCTAACCACTTTGCTACGTTCTGAATCCTGAGTTTTGTGCTTCTCCAGATCAAGTATTCTTAAAAAATGCCTACCTTTATGGATGACATGTGATTCCTACACCTTGTAATACCTTTTGTCTTATGTAACATTTTTATACACTGATTTATACCTGTGTCTGTGATGTAAAATGCTCCAACACCGTACATTGGTATGAGAGGCACTATAAATGAAATACATGTGAGTGAGAGGCTATGGAGAGATGAGAGGAACTGTTGGAGGGTGACAGTGAGGGGGATCATGAAGAGCCCCAATAAAGATTGCTGTGTCCTGGTGCACTGTAAGCTGATCATTTACTATAACTTACAAACTAATACAATTAAATATATAATGAAAAATGTGTTGTAGAATGCAGTATTTTTCCCCACATTTTTTGGGGAGGAGTTCTCACACACACAGTATATACCAATCGTCTATTTGTGCTGCTTTAATGTCACAGCGCTACATCTCATCCACTACCGCATCAAGGGTCTCGTCCATTAATGTTAACTGTGGCCTCCACAGGGACAGGATATAACAATAATGTTCCCAGGCGCGACGCGTATCCATGACAACCATCTCTCCTCGGCCCGGGAAATCTGCCCAGGCAGCAGTAACATCACATTAACTCTTTCAGGCAGTCAGTCCCAAGCACGCTACAGTGACATAAATTTAAATACATTTTGCACACTACAGTTGTGCTTGGACGAGCTCTCAACCACGGTCGGATTTATCAAATAAAAACTCTCCCAGATGTATTACACACAATCTTACCTGCTGAGACAAAGACTATCGCACTCAATCTCCAGCTGAAGCATGAAAGCAGAGACTATGGAAAGCACTGGCCCGCTACTTACACGGGCTGCCCGTGCATTCAACCCAATACTGGTTGTCCGTTGCAGCACTTTCAACGGCTGTCATGCCATTTGTCTGTAATGTTAGCACTTCCGGGTCTCACAACAACCAATCCAAAAGCCGAACATAATTCTGGGCGTAACCTGGGTGTAGGGCGTACTACTAACGCTAAGGTGAGCAAGGATTGGAGCAGCGAGGGTGTATTAACCAATCCTAGCACACCACAGACAATTCCGAAGTGCTGGTTGGCTGTGGAGTCCGACAGTGTTTACTCCGAGCCGCCCTCCTGTAGTTGGCGGGTACCGTTCGGTTTTGAGCGCGTCTAGTTCGGTTGAAGGTGTTGCGGTGAGTTAGCCACGTATCGGGCAATGACAGCCTGTCTTGAGCCGTACATGTTACGCTGCTGTCGACTCGTCTCCCATTCTGGACGGAAGGAGAAAGGTGACCAGCGTAGTGTAGGGCTCCTGTTGATTAATTATTGTTTCGGTCCTATCAAGGCGTGGTCACGACTGACATCTGGGCCGACCGTTTTGATTGCTACCCGTGTGCCTGGGTCTGCAACGGGCGTGACATCCATACCGGGCCTGACAGCGAAGATACAGATGCTCCAAGATACTGCGGCATACACATTGATTTTTTTGCGGCAGAACATGCGACATTGTTATTGCGCTTTTAGTGATAGTTTCGCGCTGTTTCATTTCGTCGCCTTTTATTAGTTTTTCATAGTTTTGTTTCGCTTTTTAATTGCAAACATAGTCATCTTGTTAGAAGATATATAATTGTTCCCTAATCTATCTTGAGGCCTGTGGGAATGCACTATTTACATATACATGCACAGCTAACCTCTTAGCATCCTTTGCAACAAAGAACGGTGTGCTCTTGCCCACTGGTTAGGTCTCGCTGAGACAGCGAAAGCTGTCTCTTTGTTAGGTCTCGCTGAGACAGCGAAAGCTGTCTCTTTGAGACATTTTGTAAGTGGGCTTTCAAAAGTGCTACCCACATGGTTTGCTGGCCTAGGGCTTGAGTGCACGATGGCGTGCACGTGCACAGCTGCTCCTTGCATTCCCCCCTCCCTTCTCACCCAGCCCTTTGATGCTCTGCTCGATTACTTTCACTTTCGCCGCTTTGATGTCCCAGCCCTTTGATGCTCTGCTCCTGATTACTTTCACTTTTGCCGCTTTGATGCTCTGCTCGATTACTTTCGCCGCTTACCACGTGTGTATGTTTGGTGCAAACAAACACAACTACAAAGCAAATCAGAGTCTGTCGGCTTATATCTACATGCGTGCCTCTGTTCGTTCATGAGTGTGTTTCTGCGTGTGAAGCATGGCTGCATGAATCTCTTCACTCTTGGTGTTTATTTTATGCCTCTGTGATCGCATTGTCGGTCCCACAGAGGGGCTCTTGCTGTCTACGCCCCCCCCCCCAATCCTAATGCTTATGTGTGCATGTGTCGGTTTGCGTGCATTCGTGTTTGAATTTTTGACTGTTTGTTTGCACGCACAATCTCACGCCACCAAACAAATGTCTTTTTGTTGCACTCTTTTACTAAGCATGTCAAACGCTTTTTGCACGTGCAGTGATTTATTTCCATCTATGATATGATAGGCAAACTAAAGGCACGACCTGTCATTACCACATAAAGACGCACAGCAGGTGCAGTCTCTCTTCCCTCAAACAATTCACACTGATAGCCTGGCGAAACTGGATTACTTCTGACTAAGGCGGGGGTATCTCTTGTACCAACCACCCCGTAAAGCTGCATTGTGCCCTTCCACAGTTATTCAATTAAGAGGGTTCAGCTGATTCACAACAATAGGATTTCTTCACCAATGGCACTAATTATAAAGCACTTAGATCTTTTTTTTCGTGTAGAAAAATAGTGGCGCCATTCCTGTCTCTGGTATTCTGTCACAGCATTCTGAAAGGAGCCTTCTGTATTGTACTCTCACCAATTATTTGTATTAAATTCATTCATTCCGTTTAAAGAAGAAACCACTTTTAACTTGCAGTTTTGCAACTTTCTTACATGCTTCGGGGACATTTCTGACTTCGAGTAGTCTGCAAGATCAAATGTCGTTAAATAATCCTTCCTACAGCTGGCCCACGGATTACAAGCACGGTGGTTCTCGGAAGTTCCAACCACAATAAATGTTTTATATTAATTTGTGGATCCCAAAGTTAAGTCAGGTCATTAAGAAATGGTGGCATTCGTTTATATGATTATCTCAAGAATTTGACTTCCAGTCTAATTGGTGCTTTGCAGCTTGACTGGAGTTTGATCTGCACATTACAGGGTCCATCCAGAGCAAGAGTTTACTGCAAGGCTTCATAACCATAGGCCGCAACTGCTTCTGCTTAGCTAAAATGAGTGATAAAATGTGTTTACTATCAGGGGAATGGACGTTGTTGCACAACCTTCTCATGGCATAAACCAAAGAATTTGCCTTGCATTTTAGAGATGCCTGACCTTCAGTTCAGATCCCCATATAGTTATATATTTGAGCTCTTTCCATTGATACATCTGCTCGCTACCTGGCTATATTACATGTTCTTCTTCCACCCACCAGTACTGCTTACTTTTAATTTATTGCTAACTTTTGTTGGTTTTCCTTGATGTACATCTCTCAACCGTAACCTCCAGTCAGACAGATAATTTTAAATTGGAAAATCCACAAGAGACAAGTTAGGGGTAATGTGAGACTGCACATATTTCTTCTCCACCTGGAGCCATTTTCATGTGAGCTAACACCTTTATTACACCTCCTGGAAAAGAAACATTTTAAATATTTGTGTTTTCCCAAACATATTTGTGAGAAGTTGGCCTGGTATATGATGTTCACTAGTTAAAGTGACCACCTTGTACCATGCCAAGCAACCCTTATGGTGTGGTTGTAAGTCAACCTTTTCGGACTAGCTGCCCTAGTGGTAGCGTAGGCTAAGCAGTCTTTGAGGCTAAACTCGTGAAACGTGTTAAGCAAGCTGTTTTACCAAATGTAACCCCCTTCTATACCAATGAAAGGACACCACACAGATATATATTCAAAATATACATGTATTTATTTCTCAAAGTAACCCCTAGTCTCTTTATGAGCACAGGAGCACAAATCGTCAAACAGATTACAGTAGAATACACAGAAGTTGCACTTTATATGGATAGGCCCTGGTGGCCGCTCAAACCATATACTAAAATAGTGGTATAAGTACCACGAACAGAAAAGGGAAAAGGCCTAGGGCCTCTAGAATCGCTGGGCCTACAAGGAGCTAACTTCAGTTAGTGACCAGGAGGTCCACGGGTTGCGTGTGCAGAGCAAATAGTCACACGCGAGCTCCCATAGGTTTTCAATGGGTGCGTAAAAAGTACAGTTACTGCAAAGAGGATCTTCCGGATGGACTAGGAACTTAAGATTGGAAACACAGACACTAGAGATGATTCTCTACACTTGGGCACCGGAGTGCCAGCTTTACCTCACCCACAGGAAGTGGGTGCATAGGCGTCGAAGTGCGTCGGTTTTCTTCTATCTGTTCAATGGAGCCTGTGGACAAAGATGCTGCAGGCGGCCGGTCCGGAAGAGATGCGGTGGATCCAAGAGTGGATCGGAGATGTTGAAGACCTGTAAGCAGAGGGGACAGTGTTCACAGTCACTAGCCAGTGACCAGCGTGGCACCAGGTGGGTACCAGGCGATGTCGGGTGCAAACAGGAAGGAAGGTGTAGCTTGTCTCTGCAGCCACGTGGTCCCTGAAGGTCGACGACGTCCAGGAGTCGGTTCACGAGCTGTCCCACGCAGGCTCTCGCTGTCGGCGGTGTCGGCGACTTGATCGAAGCAAACAAGCCTTGGCAAAAGCAATTGTTGTGGAAGATGAAATAAGCTGATGGTTCTGACCAGCAAGGTCAGAGGGATTGCTCCTTTGGAGGGGAGCAGGGGCCAGTCTGGAGCAACCAGACCAGCGGTGTAGTTCTTGAAGTTCGTCGCCAAGATGGCCACTAGCCAGCGGGCCAGCAACCGGTTAGGCGCGTCGAGTGGCAAAATGCAGAAGGGCCCCACGCAGATCGTGGAGATGCTGGAGGGCTCACCTTTGGTGCAGATGCTGCTCGGGTGTTGGGCTTCTCAGATCCCAAAGCACAACTTGGAGGGAGCCTCGGTTGTTGCGCTTGCAGCTTGTCGTGGTCTTTTCAAGATGGCTGGCTCCACGTGTCTCGGTGCCTCCACGGGTCTCCTCTTCTCAGGGACTGTGCATCGGGCGGTGAGAGGTCTGGAGGTCCAGGTCTTGTCAGTCTCTGGGCTCAGGCTCCGGCGGGAGGCGGCGGCAAAGCAGACGTTGATTCACTGGATGGTGCTTGCGTTAGCAAGGTGGTCACTCCCTGACCACAGGGGAGATTGGCTTCAGTCCTCTGTGCGGCAGAGCGTCGAAGTTCCCGTCTTCTTCTTAGTTTCAAGTTGATTCCAGGATGTCTGAAGTCTTAGGACACAGCTCCTACCTTTAAGCGGATTCTAGGGGCCGGACTACCTGCTAGGTCCCTCCCTATGGGTGGGACCAGGAAGGGGGGTGGTTACACCCCCAATCCTTTGTCCAGCTCGCCCCATGCCCGGGACTGGTGTGCCCCAGGACCGGATTGAACTGGCATATGCACCGAGGCTCCTTGTGAGCCTCGGGCATGTCTGGTTTCTTTCAAGCCCTACCTGACCAATACACAAAATCCTGTCTGGGGTGGTGCACGCACCTCCCCTGGCAGGAAACCCTTTGTCCACGTCTCCCAAGCTGGAAGGACTCCCAGCAGGAGGGCAGACTTGTGTCTGTGGTGGCAGCATCCATTTTGTGGAGCTGAGGCTATGTCTGATTTTACCCGGGTTTCAGGTACTGTACATGTCGTGTCCCTCTAGAAGGGTGGAATGCTAACCCCGTCGCCAGAATTGGCGAGGGGTTAGTATTCCAATTCGTATGACACCTTACTCGACATGTTTTGATAAAGCCAAACCAAAGATAGCATTTAACCGCGAGGTTCATAATGCACTTAAGAGTATATGGTATGACGATATCTGGAAACAGTAGAAGGAAGTTGTTCCGACCACTGCAGACAGGCTCAGCTCATGCCAGAGCACCATCTCACATGGAACCAAGCACTCTGCCTTCAGGATTGTTAAGGCCTGCCATAGGAGTGACTTATAGGTTAACATGTGTCCCATTTAAGGTTAGATATAGGTATACTACACCTAAGTAAGAGGTGGTTACACCAACTTACCCCAGCTGAGTGATCAGCCAGTTGTGTCAAATTTGTTAGGCCAAGCCTGGGGTGGCATAATACATGCTTCAGCCCCTGGCAGGCCTTAGATGCACCAATGCCCTGGGTACCTAGTGTACACTGGTACAGGGGCTGACAGGGTGATCCACACAATTGGGTATGTACCTAGGGTACATGGAGTCCATTTTAAAGAGAGAACAGCCAGGCTGAGATCCTGAATGGCAGGATCTCAGGCCAACTAAGTCGAAAAACCAGCTAGACACTAGGCACAAATTTGGGGGTAACCATAGTCAGATATCCACCTTCCTACAATATTGTACTGCATACACCTATTGAAAATAGTTGTATTTTAGAGTATTCGACTAGGGACAGCACATTTTTTTTAGTACCCACAAAGTTATGACTTTGTAGTGTGCAGGCTAACTCCATCATACTTCCATTGGAATATCTATTTTTCGGACCCTACTTCACATTTTCTAGTGCGGAAAATCCACCTGTCCATTGCATTCTCTATAATTGTTATTGCGCCTGTCAATGGTAAATTTACTACCTTACAACTCAGTGCATAACAAAATTGTGAATTGATCCTCCGTGTGCACATTTCATTTGATAAGTGCAATAGTTGAATTATGAGGTTGAACCTAGCTATGCATATTTAAGGTCGAAGTGGGGAGTCAATGGCTCTCTAACATTAGACCTGTTGAACCGGGGAATACCCTTACTAAAACTAGGTCTCTGATGAAGGTCAAGTTATTATGTTAACAAATCAGAAAGAGGAGTGTTTGCATTCTCCAGCCATGCATTGATGTCTTTTGACATTGCTGTTTGTAACCAAATACGAACCTAAGATGTGAAAATTGAGATTCTTTCTATGTCTTGCATAAGCCAAAACATTTTTAGGTCTCGCCACATAATTACATGCCACATAACTACAATGCACTCAATACAACAGACACTCCAAAAACCAATTAGTGCCACATAGTTACACACCACATAATTACACAGCGCTCAATGCCACATACACTTCAAATACCACTCAGTGCCAATTAATTACAATGCAAACAATGCAAGATACACTCAATGCCACATAATTACACACCACTAAAATCAACATACACTCCACACAAAACCACTCGGTGCAACATAATTATATTCTACACAATTACACTCTATCTATCGCCCTCACTCTCTATCTATCTATCGGACTATTGCACTCTATCTATCGCATCACCACAGCATCACTTAGCACCACCACAGCATCACTCAAGGGCACCACTACATCACTATGCGCTACCACAGCATCAATTAACGCCACAGCATCACTCGACACCACCACAACATCACTCACCGCCCCCACAGTATCAATCTGTACAACCATTCAACAACAACTGGCTCTAATATGTTCTCTCAATATTTAGGCTTTATTACAAACGACAAAAAAAAATGATAATATATTTAACTTCTGTTCTTGGATTTTAGGAGCAATTAAATACACTAAACATAATCTTCACAAGAGTTATTAACAAAAGTTTAAACGATTACCATTATAATTTACATTAACTTTTATTTAAGTATTAATTATTTGCAAAAATTAAAAGCCATTTTTATTTGTAATATCAATACATCTAAGTCACGTAAATACAACACATATTGCATTACAAATGCTATAGGTGTCACATTTGCAACAGTTAAAACTATTGACATTGTACATGAGAAAGCTAGTAATTTCAATATTTTCAATACCAACACATAAATAAAAAATTAGTCAATTTACAATACAAAAAGCTCAAACTTTCCTAATGCGAGACCTATTGCATTGCAAATGCTTGTTTTTATTGGTCATCTTGTCGGGGTGGTCACACACAATAAAAGCACTTTGCAATAAATGGTCCTCTGGAATAGATGAAAATACTTCGCAATCACTCTGAAAGTGTGTGCTCTTTGCTACAACAGATACTGTGTGGATAGCTCTATACTTTTAGAGCACACTTTGGTAGTGCAGCTTTCTCGTCAAATCAAAGGCAATTCAATTGATCTGAGGAATCCGTTAGGTTTTTTCACTTCTCCGGAATGCCCATATATGCCTGTTGAAAATTCGCCTCTCCTTTTTCTGATTTTATTTATGACAACATTGCGCATGTGACACCTAAATTTGTCTCCAGCTTAAGACCAACAGAAAGGACTCCACAAATAAACTTGAGGTATGTTTGGGGATGTTGATGCCTTAATGGGAGTTTGAATCCTAGGTGTGGAGACTGAGGTGATTTGTACAGCTAATCTGTGATAACATACCAGTCAGCATCTGTGAGAGGCTGGCTTAGTATATGGTGGACACCCTGCACTAATCCTAACAACCCTTATGGTGATTTTAGTGGTCTTAGACAACTTTAGAATGCTCTGTAAGTAGTAGCTGGAGAGCACCCTCCAGGCTTACTCCAGAAGGAGTGTAAAGCAACTTTTTTCACCAGAACATAATCTTATTGGTATGAAGTGAAAAAGAACCACACAGTGTATTTATAAAAATATGTATTTATTATAAGACACTCACTAACATATACAAATATTTCCTAGCCGGAGATATACACAATGTGCACAATACTTTGCAAATAAAACAGGTAGTAGCACGGTGGCTAGGGGGAGACCAAATCATATACTAAAATAGTGGTATGCGAACCACGACTCGAGACTATACCCAGAATACATAGAAGTACTGGGGACCCAAGGAACCACCCGAGGTAAGTAACTAGGAACCCCACGGAGGCCGTGTGCAGAGAAGGAACAGAAGTGCGGGCTCAATACAAGTCAATGGGTAAGTTGCGGTTTCAATTTTAAAGTAGAACCCCGTGGAGGACAGAAGGTTGGAGTGCCACCCCACCCGTGGATACCCAAGGAACCAGGATACCTTCAATTGGAGAGCTACCCCACCCGTGGATACCCAAGGAACCAGGATACCTTCACCTGGGAAGCCGGTTGCATAGGTGTGAAATGGCATCGGAAACCGCTGTCAAACTCAATGGAGGACTTCAGGAAGATGCCACTGCTGGAGAAAGTGAAAGTGCTCGGTGGAACCCAAAGGTAGATTCAAGATGAGAAGTACCTGCAAGCAGAGGGTACATAGTCTATGCCACTCAGGAGTGACCAGAAGGCACTGAAGAAAAATGCCCACAGATGTTGGGTGTTGCAGGTGAGTTGACATTGACCGTGGAGCTGCAGCTGTGAGGACCAGGCGACGCTGTGGAAAACCAGGAGCTGTAAACGAACTGGCCCACGTCGGATGTTGAGTGAAGGGGTCGGTGTCTGGGAGCACCAACACGCCTTGGCAACTGCAAACACCGTGGGCAGCGAAGAAGTTGCAGTGTCGGGACCAGCAAGGTCCAGGTGACTCACCACAAGCAGGGGTGTCAGGGCAGGGCCTGAGTAAACAAGGGAGCCCACTGAAATCATTGAAGACCCTCAAGAGGACTCACAGGCCGAAGGCACTGGAGTCTCAAGAGGACCTCGAGCAGCTCACCAAAGATGCAGGCCAATGGTGCGAGTGATGCGGTGAAGACGAAGATCTTGGCTACTGGAGATGCTTGAGGTTGGGGCTAATTGGAGCCCGGAGATCTTGGAGGAAGGAAGCCAACAAGCCTTTGCAACAACAAGTCGACGCGGTGCACTGGGGTTCGGTTCCTGCGGCTCCTACGAGAGATACTTGCCTCAAACTTGGTGAGGGGACAGGGCAGATCTCGAAGGATGTGAAGAACCAGCACTTGTGTTGCTGAGCCTTTTGGAATCTGTGGGAACTCACAATTAGCATACTGGTCAGCTTAGTTGCGGTGACTGCAGATGCAGGGAAGTGACTCGTTCACTTCAAGGGAGATTCCTTCAGGTGTCTTGGATGTCCACAGGCTTTGGATGGTTTCAGTATGGAGCACAGACGTTGCAGCAGACTTGCAGGACGACGAGACCAGGAGAAGCAGGAGTCTTCCCAGTTGCAGTCTCAGAGCCCAGAGAAAGGTCAAGTGAGGTCCAGAGTGCCCAGTCGGTCGAAGAACTGGTGCCTTGATATCAATGTTGTCCCACAACTAATCTAGGGACCCACCTACAGGTAAACCCTTAAGTACCCTAAGCAAAGGGCTGGGACGATTCAAGGATCCCTCCCAGGGGAGGGATCGGACAATGGGGAGGATACTCATGTTCTTTGTCCAGTTTCGCGCCAGAGCGGGAGCCTGTGGCTCCCTGAGCTGGACTATGCAAGGAGGGCACCAGATGTGCCCCTCAAGCAGACTGCATGGCGCTGCAAGCGCTCCCACCCAGCCCAATACATTAAACCCTGTCTGGGAGGTGGTCACACCTACCCGTGACAGGATACCTATTGTTCTGCCTTTCCCTGCTCGGCTCAGCAACAGGAGGGCAGAATCGTGTCTCTGGTCGGTAGCAGACATGTTGTGCTGTCCAGGTCTAGAAGACTGGTACCGGGAGCACTAAGGGCCTCCTGGAAGAGCTTTACAGTGCATGGAATCATACGTCCCACACCGGGATATGATTCCAACATGTTTGATACCAAACATGACCGGGTTTGTTACAGCTAGTTTAGAGATGGTCATTGCGTAATGATGCGTGGCCACTCTATGTATAGTAATGGCTGATGCACTTACAACCTGGGAGAATGGACTCAGAAGGTTGTAGGGGTGTCCTGCTCATGCAGGAGCACCCTCACACTTGGAACCGATCAACCTGCCTTCAGGATTGAAAGACCTGCCTTAGGGGTGGCCTATAGGTTTTAAGTGCAGTGACCTCCGATATAGGGAAACCTATACCTGTCGTAAGGGGTGCTAGCACCAGCTGACACAGGCTGCAAAGGCAGGCCCGTAGTCACAATTTGAGTGGTCTCTCATGGGTGGCATAATACACGCTGCGACCCATGGGAGACCCATAGTGTACCTATGCCCTGGTTACCTCAGTACCATATATTAGGGACTTATAAGGGTACACCAGTAGCCAATCTTGGATGTATCTAAGTACTTACCATAACCAGTTTAGGGGAGAAAACACAGAGACTGAGGTCCTGATTAGCAGGATCCCAGTCAGACTAGTCAGAAACAGCATAGCACCAGGCAAAAAGTGGGGGTAACCATAAAAGCAGATCCTACTTTCCTACACCCCACACCACCGTAAAGAGATTAGACTAACCTTGCCCAGTTGAGTCTTCATTTTCTAAGTGGAAATGTCTGGAGAGTCCATCTACATTGGCATGGTTATTCCCAGGTCTTTGTTCCTCTATATAGTCCATCCCCTGTAGGGAAATGGACCGCCTCAAAAGTTTGGGGTTTCCCCCGTCATCGGTTCAAGCCATATGAGGGGCTTGTGGTCTGTCTGAACAATGAAGTTAGTGCCAAACAGGTATGGCCTCAGATTCTTCAAGGCCCAGACCACAGCAAAGGATTCCCTCTCAATGGCTCACCAACGTTTTTCCCTGGGGGTCAACCATCTGCTGATAAAACTTACTGTTTGATCTTAGTCTGTTTGTTTGTGATAACACTGCCCCTATCACTATCTCAGATGCATTTGTCCGGACAATGAAAGTTTTGGAGTAGTCAGGACTTTGCTGGACTGGAGCAGTGCACATGGCCTGCTTCAGGTCATCAAATGCCTTTTGACAGCTTACTGTCCACTGAACTTTCTTGGGCATTTTTTGAGATGTAAAATCATTCAGGGGAGTCACTATGGACCCATATCCCTTGGCAAATCGTCTGTAGTACCCAGTCAGGCCTAAGAAAGATCTGACATGAGTCTGGGCATTCGGAGCAATCCAGTCCACAATGATCTGGATTTTGCTCTCCAATGATTGAATCTGGCCTCCACCTACCAGGTGGCCCAAGTACACAACCTTGCTCGTCCCTATCTGGTACTTGGTGGCCTTGAAAGTGAGGCCTCCCTTTTGCAGGGCCTCCAGAACATTTCTGAGGTGGACCAGGTGATCCTCCCACGTAGAGCTAAAGACAGCTATATCATCTAGATATGCTGCACTATAGGCTTCCATGCCTGTTAGGGCTTTGTTCACCAACTTCTAAAATGTGGCAGGTGCATTCTTCAGACCAAAGGGCATGACAATAAATTGATAATGCACACTAGGGGTTGAAAATGCTGTTTATGGCTTGGCATCCTCAGCTAGTCTGATTTGCCAGCAGTCAGGTCAAATGTACTCAGAAACCTGGCTGAGGCCAAAGTATCTATCCACTCATCTGCCCTTGGAATAGGATGTGTTACTGCAAACAAATGATGGACGGAATGCTGACAATGCAAACATTCTCCACAATCAAAAGATATGGGTTAAATCCATTGTTCTTTTGCCCACTACACCACCGCAGTTTGGACCCAGCCATATGCAAATCAGTCTTGACCCTGTGCCCCATGGGAACAGTCCAGACCGAACTGCCAGGCCAGGTCCTCCCTGGACCGGAAACAAGCATCCTGGGACCGGTTTCAGGGTATGTCCCACTTCTTCAGGTAGGCTAGCTTGAATCCATAGGCGCAGTGAGCAAGGGACCCACTTCTGGGCATACCCATCCCACTTAGGGCGAAAAGTGTTACAGCAAACAAATGATGGATGGAATGCTGACAATGCAAACATTCTCCCCCTAGTCAAAAGATCTGGGTTAAATCCATCGTTCTTTTGCCCACTACGCCACCCCAGTTTGGTCCACACAAAACCTCATCTCTCATTTTCCACCCTTGGTGTGAGGTTTTGGCACAAGGACTACTGGACTAGCCCAGGGGCTATCTGAAGGCTCAATGACCCCCAGTTCTAGCATCTTTTAGACCTATTTCCTTATGCAATCCCTGACTTGGTCAGGCTGTGTAGATTTTACTCTTTACAGGCAGGCTGTCACCTTTGTCCACTTCATGGGTACACCCGGTGGTCTGACTGGATGTCGCGGAGAACATGTGTCTGTACTGATTGAGGACCTGTCTACAATCAGCTTGCTATTGGTCAGTGAGGCTGCCAGCCAAGGCTACTCCATCCACTGACCCATCATCAGCGTTCTAAGAGAGGAGATCAGGGAGAGGGTCACACACTTCCTCCTGTCCCTCAGTTGCCATAAGTAAGCCCATCTCAGCCCTATCCACAAAATGTTTCAGGTGGTTCACATGAAGTACCCTATGGGGACTTCTTTGAGTACCTAGGTTCAACAAGTAGGTGACCTCACCTTTTTGTTCAAGGATAGTGTGGGGGGCACTCTTTTGTCTTGGAGAGCTGGTGGGGCCACAGGCTCCAATACCCACACTTTCTGGCCTAGCTGGTAAACAGTCAAGGCAGACTTTTGGTCTTGCCAAGCTTTTTGAAGTTCTTGGCTGGCCTCCAGGTTGTTGCTGGCCTTCTTTATGTACTCAGCCATGTGTGAACGCAGGCCAAGGACATAGTCCACAATGTCCTGTTTAGGAGGTTTGAGAGGTTGCTCCCAGCCTTCCTTCACTAGACACAATGGACCCCTAACTGGATGTCCCAAAAGAAGTTCAAATGGGCTGTAGCCAACCCCCTTCTGTGGAACCTCTCTGTAGGCAAAGAGAAGACAGTGTAGCTAGACATCACATTTTCGCCTAAGGTTTTCTGGGAGTCCCATAACATACCTTTTAGGGTCTTGTTGAACCTTTCAACAAGCCCATCGCACTGTGGATGGTAGGGTGTGGTAAACTTGTAGTTCACTCCACACTCTTTTCACATGGCAGTGATGTAACTAGACATGAAGTTTGTACCTCTGTCTGTTAAGACCTCCTTAGGAAAGCCCACCCTGAAAAAGAGTCACAGGAGCTGTAGTCGTTCTAAGGGGAATAGTTTCTGGGTACCTAGGGATTGAAACTGAATAATAATGAAGCGCCAGGGTAGGATTGCCTGGCGTCCCTCGAGTGCACTCCAATTAAATCCGTTAGGAGTCAAAAGGTTATCTAATGTGAGTTTGATAAATTCTTCCAAAGATGAACTCCACAGTATGTACTGATGAGTAACGAAAATCTTTTATTCAAAGTAACTTCAAAACAAATTCCATTCTTAGTGGAATAATAAATCGGTTCTTTAAGGTAACATGGTAATCCCGATGCATTTCGAGTCTTGATGACTCTTCGTCAGGGGATAAATGTCCTAAAAATAAACGTAAGCATCAATGAATAAGACACTAGACATAAAAATTGCAAAAAAGTGTGTTAATTGATACAGCTGAAAATTTGTGCAAGCCCAAGAAAAACCAAATCTGTCGGACGACCACAACTACTTAACAAAACCACGAAATCTGACACCACCAACAGACCGGTATTTGTTTCTAAATTCTCTACCAAGAGCCAACAAATCAAAACAGTAATTTTGAAATACTGGCCCATGATTCGAAATGAAAGCGATTTTAACGGGATATTTAACTCTCAACCACTTTTTGCATATCAACACACTTGCAACCTGAAAGAACTGTTATCTCATCCAACCAAACCCTCAGGCGGCACGTACAGGGGTACAATCCCATGCCTGAATTGCGGGCATTGCAACAATGTCATTAAAGGTACACAGATCTTGCATCCTACCAAAGGTACACCTATCCGGTTACGTACAACTGCCACTTGCGATTCAAAAAATTTGATTTACTTACTTAAATGTCCCTGTGGCTTACCCTATGTTGGAAAGACAGAGAAAAATCAAAGTCCGACTAACTGAACACAAAAGCAATATCAGAACCAAGTCTGAAAAATCACTTGTCGCTATACACTTCAATAAAGAGAGACATAATATTAGTCAACTCAGATTTCTGGTGCCAGAAGTTGTCATCACCCCACAAGGCACCGATAACACCAAAAAACTTTTACGAAAAGAACTCACTTGAATCAAAAGACTCTATTCCTGTCACCCTAATGGGTTGAATGATCGTTTGGAATATAGTTGTTTCCTGTAATCTTTGTATCTCAATGTACTGTGAACTTTTGCTACCTTATTGTTGTTCACTTCTAATTGTTTTTCACAATTGCCATGTTACAGTGGTCATATTTACCGTTTTTATGTTTGCACACCCCAGGTGAATTCTGAACTGTTCACCCATCTATTATCCACACCCTGACCTTTCCTCGTTAGTCTCGACTTCTCTACCCTTTCCGTCATTTGATTCTTTTTACCGATCCGTTTTTCGACTTAACTTGCGCATACGCGCTTATCTGGTTTCTCATACATCTTTATATACTCACCAGTTCTTTTTGACCCCTTCTTGATTTTTTTTCGTTTCTATTGATCCAGTTTATAGACCCTTTATTATTAATAGATGGTCACTTAAACATGACGCCCAATTCTTCTTTTTTCAGTCCCATTTCTATTTCCTGCCTCCATTACGTATTTTTACTCGGCGAATAGTAGTCCTTTGACACTTTCTACTCTTCATGGTGCAACGGAAGACTGCATCACACTCGGCATGAGGTATTCTTGTATTCTTTTTACCTTCCGTTTTCTCAACTCATTTATTTTTTCATTTCAAAATCTTTGAGCTTGGTCTTGACCTTTTGGTTTTACCTCGACAGACTTGAACATTGAAAACACTGCGTATAGCTTTGTATATTGCCGCTTTCGACTTAAGGTAAGCCCGCATATCGTGTTTTTGCCTAACGTTCTATCAGTCTCCCTTTACGTGCACCACCCCCACCTTTTACTTTTTTCGACACACCGTTATCTCGCCTCTTTCTTCCTTGGATTTCTTCACTTGGTATTCCTTTCTTACGGATTTATTTTATTACATTAGCATCGCACCTTTTGTTGCTCCGGTCTCCACAGCATTTTCTATTCATACGGAACACCCTTTGTTCACCCATTTTTTACCCGCTGTGCACTCAGCCATTCACCGGCCAGGTTTCATTTTTGTGTTCAACAATATTGACCTAATATACCATATATGCTCCTGACACGTTTTTCTTGGGCTTGCACAAATTTTCAGCTGTATCAATTGACACACTTTTTTGCAATTTTTATGTCTAGTGTCTTGTTCATTGATGCTTATGTTTATTTTTAGGACATTTATCCCCTGACGAAGAGTCATCAAGACTCGAAATGCATCGGGATTACCATGTTACCTTAAAGAACTGATTTATTATTACACTAAGGATGGAATTTGTTTTGAAGTTACTTTGAATAAAAGATTTTCGTTACTCATCAGTACATACTGTGGAGTTCATCTTTGGAAGAATTTATCAAACTCACATTAGATAACCTTTTGACTCCTAACGGATTTAATTGGAGTGCACTCAAGGGATGCCAGGCAATCCTACCCTGGCGCTTCATTATTATTCACTTCATAGGTACACCAGGTAGTCTGAGAGGGTGTCAAGGAGAACAAATGTCTGTACTGATTGAGGACTTGCCTACAATCAGCTTGCTGTGGGTCAGTGAGGCTGCCTGCCAAGGCTACTCCATCCACTAACCCATCATCAGAGTTCTGAGAGAGGAGATCAGGGAGAGGGTCACTCTTCCTCCTGTCCCTCATCAGTTGCCATGAGCAAGCCCATGTCAGTCCTGTCCACAAAAGGTTTAAGGCGGTTCACATCAAGTACCCTATGGGGACTTCTGGGAGTACCTAGGTCCACCAAGTAGGGGACCACACCTTTTTGTTTAAGGATAGTATGGGGGCCACACCATTTGTCTTCGGAAGCTGCTGGGCCCACAGGCTCCAACACCCACACTTTATGGCCTGGCTGGTGAACAGTCAAAACAGCCTTTTGGTCATGGCAAGCTTTTTGAAGTTCTTGGCTGGCATCCAGGTTTTTCCTGGCCTTCTTCATGTACTCAGCCATGCGTGAACGCAGGCCAAGGGCATTGTCCACAATGTCCTGTTTAGGAGGTTTGAACGGTTGCTCCCAGCCTTCCTTCACTAGACACAATGGACCCATAAGTGGATGTCCAAACAGAAGTTTAAATGGGGTGTAGCCAACCCCCTACTGTGGAACCTCTGTAGGCAAAGAGAAGGCAGGGTAGTAAGACATCACATTTTCGCATAAGCTTTTCTGGGAGTCCCATGATCATACCCTTTAGGGTCTTGTTGAACCTTTCAACAGGCCCATTGCACTGTGGACATTAGGGTGTGGTAAACCTGTAATTCACTCCACACTCTTTCCACATGGCAGTGCTAACTAGACATGAGGTTTGTACCTCTGTCTGTTAAGACCTCCTTAGGGTAGCCCACCCTGGAGAACATTACCAGGAGGGCCTGGCCACTACAGGAGCTGTAGTGGTTTTAAGGGGAATAGCTTCTAGGTGCATAGTGGCATGGTCCACCACCACTAGGATGTAACTGTGCCCCGATGCAGTTGGAGGGTTTAAAAGACCAACAATGTAATCCCTACCGTTTCAAAGGTGCCCCTAACAACTGGAAGTGGGATTAAGGGGGCCTTTGTGGTGCCACCTGACTTACCACTAGCTTGACAAGTGGCACAGGAGCGATACAACTCCTTGGTTTCTTCAGACATATGGGGCCAGTGAAAGTGAGGGACAAGCCTGTCACAATTTTTGCTTTGCCCTCAGTGTCCTGCAAGAGGAATATCATGTACCAAGGAGAGGAGGAAACCTCTGGGGTATTTCCAACCTCCTGGTGGCACCAGGCTTGGGGAGTGCAGAAGACCATCTTCCCAATAGCTCCTATGGGACCCACTGATATTCTCTGCTTCCTCAGCAGCAGCTTGCTGTCTGAGGGGTTCAAGAGAGGGGCAGATCTGCACCAAACCCAAGTCTGCCCTGGAAGGGCCCCCAAGAACTCCTCCTGGTCAGGCCCAAGTTCCTCTGGGACAGTACCTTCAGAGGGGCTGAGATCATCTCCCTCAGGAGGCTGATCTTCACAGGGAGTTTGTGCGGATGATAAAGCCTCACCCTTCCTGCTCCTTCTCTTTGGAGGCACCCTGTCGATTTTTCCTGGATCCAGTGCCTTGTCCGTGCTGAGCTGTTTGGCCTGGTGACAGCAAACACACTGGCGGAGATGCCCATCATCACTGCATGAGTCCTGAACTCTACTTCAGTCCAGGCTGAAGTTTCTAGATCATTGCCCGACAGACAATCTACAGCTAGGTCTGAAGATACTACAAACCTCTTAGGTCCAGTTACCCCTCCCCAGCTGAGATTCACAACTGCCAAGGAATGGCCAGTCCTGACATTGCTAGCGTTGGTGACTTGGTACACTTGTCCAAGTATGATCTGTTCAGGGGACACAAGTTTCTCTGTCACCATAGTGACACTGGCCCCTGTAAGCCATTGCTTTTCCATTAATCAAAGCTGTTGTTTGTACTTGCCCAAGTTAGTGGGACTTACTAGTTTGGAGGCAAGGTCTATCCCACTATCACAGACTAGAACAGTCTGAGCTGGAGTTCTGACTAAGTGAGAACCCAGCTCAGAACCCAGGGTTAACCCCACTAATCCCTTGGCTGCTGTACTACCACTTATACTTGTGCTAGGGGGAGCAGGTGCCTTAGGGGCAGTGGTAGTAGGAGTTTCCTTGGCCTTTGGACAATCAGCATCCCTTGCCCAAAGGGTCTTTACCTTACAAATGTAGCACCAAGGTTTCTTTATGCCTTTCTTGGAATTTTGGGACTCATCCCCAGATGCAGGTTTTTGGTGTCCTTGTGAAGAGTCTTTACCTTTATCCTTTTCCCCACCCTTATCCTTGGATTTAGAAGAATCTTGTTTCTTCTGGGCACCTCCATTACTGTGGTTTTTCTGCTTAACCCTGGTGTGGACCCATTTGTCTGCCTTCTTCCATAATTCTTGGGAGAGGGCATATCAGAGTCCACCAGGTACTGGTGCTAGAGTTGGTTCTGACAGTTACTAAGGATGTGCTCCCTCGTTATCAAATTGTACAATCCCTCATAGTCCTGTACCTTTCTTCCATGAAGCCATCCTTACAGAGCCTTAATAGCACTGTCTACAAAGTCTACCTAGTCCTGGGTGTGTGCCTTCTGGGTGTCTCTGAACTTAATCCTATACAGTTCATGCAGGGGCACCCTCATGCTTAGAACCGAGCACCCTGTCTTCAGGATTGTTTATTATTTATTTATTTTATAGATTTATAGAGCGCGAACCAGACCCGTGAGGGTATCGGAGCGCTTTACAGTAATAAGGGTGGTTTACAAAGCGATGGGAAGGGAGGGATCAGTTGGGTAAAATAGGGGATACATGATGCAAGAAAAACACGTAGTCTAAAGTCCCGGCTACATGTGGGAAGAAATCAAAACAGGTAGATACATTGTACAAGAAGGCACATAGTCTCACTCTTGGGGGGGATGCCCAGGAGTGCAGGAATAGGTATCGTCCATGGAAAGATAATAATGTAAAGTGTTCATTAGGCGAGGTATTTACACATTAAGAAGGTTTTGGTCTCCTTCTTAAAGTGTGCCAAGGACGAAAGTCTTCTGATGTCGGGTGGGAGAGAGTTCCAGATCCTTGGCGCAGCCCCAGTGAAGGCCCGATTGTAGTTTTTTTTTCTTCCGGTAGCGTGCAGGTTGCAGCAGTAGGTCTTTGGCAGATCTGGAGTTTTTGGGTCCTCCTGATATCACAAGTTTTTGTGCGAGAAATGAAGGGGAGTTGTTATAAAGAGCTTTGTGAGTAATGCAGGCCAGTTTAAATTGGATTCTGGCCTCTAGGGGAAGCCAGTTCAGCGCTTTGGTTGAAAGTCCTGCTTTACGGGTGAATTATAGATTTTAAGTGTTGTGACCTTAGATATAGGGAAACCTATATCTGTCGTAAGTGGTGCTAGCACCAGCTTACACAGGTTGCAATGGCTGGCCTGCAGTTACAGTTTGAGTGATCCCCATGGGTGGCATAATGCATGCTTCAGCCCATGGGGGACCCATGGTGTACCTATGCCCTGGGTACCTCCGTACCATGTACTAGGGACTGATAAGGATACACTAGTGTCCAATCTGGGATGTACCTAAGTACTCACCATACTAATTTAGGGGAGAAAGCACAGAGAGAGGGGTCACGATTAGCAGAATTCCAGTCAAAGTAGTCAGAAACAGCATAGCGCCAGGTAAAAAGTGTGGGGGGGGGGGGGGTAACCATAAAAGCAGACCCTACACTCCTCTAGAGAATCCAATGCTTCAGGCTCTTCCATAGGGACCTCCATATATAGTAAGAGGGACAACTCTTGACAGGGTATACCAAATGCTCAAACTTGAGAAAGTCAGACTTAATCTCAGGAGAGATTAGTTGGCCCTTGACAAAGAGTCCCTGGAAGTACAGAAGACTAAGAAGAGACTGGGACTAGAGTCTCATGGTGTCAGCAACAGTGTCCCTAGAATCAGAGAAACTTCTTTTGACAATAGGAACCTGAGCAGGATAGTCCCTCCTAACTAGGAGGGGGATGACATCCATAAACGGATCACTGCTTTAGAGAGGGCCTGCAAAGTTCAGGGTGTCCCTCAAGAGCGGTGGTCAGCTATCCTGTGGCTCTCCTTTGTTAACAAAGGTAGAGATAAGCTCCTCGCTGTTAGAGAAGAGGATGCTGACAATTACTCAGTACTGAAGAGTGCTCTCATAGATGGGTTTGGCTTAACCACTGAACAGTATAGGATTAAGTTCAGAGACCCCTAGAAGACACATACCCAGGATTGGTTAGATTTTGTAGACAGTGCTATTAAGGCTCTGGAAGGCTGGCTTCATGGAAGAAAGGTACAGGACTATGAGGGATTGTACAATTTGATCATGAGGGACCAAATCCTTAATAACTTACAGAACCAACATTTGCACCAGTACCTGGTGGACTCTGCTCCTACCTCTTCCCAAGAATTGGGAAAGAAGGCAGACAAATGGGTTCCGCACCAGGGTTAAGCAGAAACACCATGATAATTGAGGTGACCAGAAGAAGCTAGATTCTTCTAAATCCCAGGATATGGGTGAGGGCAAGGGTAAAGGAAAAAAAAAAAGTCTTCACAAGGGTCCCAAAATCCTGCATGTGGGGGCTAGTCCCAAAATTCCAAGAAAGGCAAAATGAAACCTCGGTACTGCATTTGTAAGGTAAAGCCCCATTGGACAAGGGATGCTGATTGTCCAAAGGCCAAGGAAACTCCTACCACTGCCCCTAAGGCACATGCTCCCCCTAGCACAAGTACACGTGGTAGTACAAAAACTAAGGGCTTAGTGGGGTTAACCTTGGGTTCAGACTTAGTCAGAACTCCAGCTCAGGTTGTTCTAGTCTGTGATGGTGGCATAGACCTGGCCACCTTACTGGTAAGTCCCACTAACGTGGGCAAATACAGACAATAGCCTTTGATAAAGAAGCAATGGCTTACAGGGGCCAGTGTCACTATGGTGACAGAGAAACTCGTGTCCCATGATCAGATCATAATTGGACAAATGTACCAAGTCAGCAACGCTAGCAATGTCAGGACTGACTATTCCTTGGCAGTTGTGAACCTCACGTGGGGAGGGGTAACTGGACCTACAAAGGTTGTGGTATCTCCAGACCTACCTGTAGATTGTCTTTTGGGCAATGATCTAGAAACCTCAGCTTGGGCTGAAGTGGAGTTCAGGACTCATGCAGAGATGATGGGCATCTATGCTAGTGCTTTTGCTGTCACCAGGGCTTAGGCCAAACAGCTCAGCACTGAAGGAGCACTGGATCCTGGAAAAATGGATCAGGTGCCTCCCAAGAGAAGGAGCAGGAAGGGTAAGGCTTTATCCACCTCACAAACTCCCAGTATAGATCAGCCTACTGAGGGAGATGATCGCAGCGCCTGTGAAGGTAATGTGCTGGAGGAACTTGGGCCTGACCAGGCAGAGTTCTTGGGGGAAGGGGGCCCTTCCAGGGCAGACTTGAGTTTGGAGCAGCAGACCTACCCCTCTCTTGAACCCCCTCAGACATCAAGCTGCTGCTGAGGAGGTAGGGAATATCAGTGGGTCTCATAGGACTATTTGGAAGATTGGCTTCTGTACTCTGAGGGTAGAGACCCCAAGCCTGGTGCCACCAGGAGGTTGGTAACACCCCAGAAGCTCAGAGGTTTCCTCCTCTCCCTGGCACATGATATTCCTCTGGCAGGACACTTGGGGCACAGCAAGATTTGGAACAGGCTTGTCCCTCACTTGCACTGGCCTCATATGTCTGAAGAGACAAAGGAGTCTTGTCGCTCCTGTGTCACTTGCCAAGCCAATGGTAAGTCATGTGGCACCACAGATGCCCCCTTAATCCCACTTCCAGTAGTTTGGGTCCCCTTTGAAAGGGTGGGTATTGACTTTGTTGGTCCTTTGAACTCTCCAACTGCATCTGGGCACAGTTAGATCCTAGTGGTGGTGGACCATGCCACTATGCACCTTGAAGCTATTCCCCTTAAAACCACTACAGCTCCTGTAGTGGCCAGGCCCTCCTGGTAATGTTCTCCAGGGTGGGCTACCCTAAGTAGGTCTTAACAGACAGAGGTACAAACCTCATGTCTAGTTAGCACTGCCATGTGGAAAGAGTGTGGAGTGAATTACAGTTTTACAACACCCTAATGTCCACAGTGCAATGGGCCTGTTGAAAGGTTCAACAAGACCCTAAAGGGTATGATCATGGGACTCCCAGAAAAGCTTATGTGAAAATGGGATGTCTTACTACCCTGCCTTCTCTTTGCCTACAGAGGTTCCACAGTAGGGGGTTGGCTACACCCCATTTAAACTTCTGTTTGGACATCCACTTATGGGTCCATTGTGTCTAGTGAAGGAAGGCTGGGAGCAACCGTTCAAACCTCCTAAACAGGACATTGTGGACAATGCCCTTGGCCTGCGTTCACGCATGGCTGAGTACATGAAGAAGGCCAGGAAAAACCTGGATGCCAGCCAAGAACTTCAAAAAGCTTGCCATGACCAAAAGGCTGTTTTGACTGTTCACCAGCCAGGCCAGAAAGTGTGGGTGTTGGAGCCTGTGGGCCCAGCAGCTTCCGAAGACAAATGGTGTGGCCCCCATACTATCCTTAAACAAAAAGATGTGTTCACCTACTTGGTGGACCTAGGTACTCCCAGAAGTCCCCATAGGGTACTTGATGTGAACCGCCTTAAACCTTTTGTGGACAGGACTGACATGGGCTTGCTCATGGCAACTGATGAGGGACAGGAGGAAGAGTGACCCTCTCCCTGATCTCCTCTCTCAGAACTCTGATGATGGGTTAGTGGATGGAGTAGCCTTGGCAGGCAGCCTCACTGACCCACAGCAAGCTGATTGTAGGCAAGTCCTTAATCAGTACAGACATTTGTTCTCCTTGACACCCTCTCAGACTACCTGGTGTACCTATGAAGTGAATAATAATGAAGCGCCAGGGTAGGATTGCCTGGCATCCCTCGAGTGCACTCCAATTAAATCCGTTAGGAGTCAAGAGGTTATCTAATGTGAGTTTGATAAATTCTTCCAAAGATGAACTCCACAGTATGTACTGATGAGTAACGAAAATCTTTTATTCAAAGTAACTTCAAAACAAATTCCATCCTTGGTGGAATAATAAATCAGTTCTTTAAGGTAACCTGGTAATCCCGATGCATTTCGAGTCTTGATGACTCTTCGTCAGGGGATAAATGTCCTAAAAATAAACGTAAGCATCAATGAACAAGACACTAGACCTAAAAATTGCAAAAAAGTGTGTTAATTGATACAGCTGAAAATTTGTGCAAGCCCAAGAAAAACGTGTCAGGAGTATATATGGTATATTAGGTCAATATTGTTAAGCACAAAAATGAAACCTGGCCGGTGAATGGCTGAGTGCACAGCGGGTAAAAAATGGGTGAACAAAGGGTGTCCCGTATGAATAGAAAATGCAGTGGAGACCGGAGCAACAAAAGGTGCGATGCTAATGTAATAAAATAAATCCGTAAGAAAGGAATACCAAGTGAAGAAATCCAAGGAAGAAAGAGGCGAGATAACGGTGTGTCGAAAAAAGTAAAAGGTGGGGGTGGTGCACGTAAAGGGAGACTGATAGAACGTGAGGCAAAAACACGATATGCGGGTTTACCTTAAATCGAAAGCGGCGATATACAAAGCTATACGCAGTGTTTTCAATGTTCAAGTCTGTCGAGGTAAAACCAAAAGGTCAAGACCAAGCTCAAAGATTTCGAAATGAAAAAATAAATGAGTTGAGAAAACGGAAGGTAAAAAGAATACAAGAATACCTCATGCCGAGTGTGATGCAGTCTTCCGATGCACCATGAAGAGTAGAAAGTGTCAAAGGACTACTATTCGCCGAGTAAAAATACGTAATGGAGGCAGGAAATAGAAATGGGACTGAAAAAAGAAGAATTGGGCGTCATGTTTAAGTGACCATCTATTAATAATAAAGGGTCTATAAACTGGATCAATAGAAACGAAAAAAAATCAAGAAGGGGTCAAAAAGAACTGGTGAGGATATAAAGATGTATGAGAAACCAGATAAGCGCGTATGCGCAAGTTAAATCGAAAAACGGATCGGTAAAAAGAATCAAATGACGGAAAGGGTAGAGAAGTCGAGACTAACGAGGAAAGGTCAGGGTGTGGATAATAGATGGGTGAACAGTTCAGAATTCACCTGGGGTGTGCAAACATAAAATGGTAAATATGACCACTGTAACATGGCAATTGTGAAAAACAATTAGAAGTGAACAACAATAAGGTAGCAAAAGTTCACAGTACATTGAGATACAAAGATTACAGGAAACAACTATATTCCAAACGATCATTCAACCCATTAGGGTGACAGGAATCGAGTCTTTTGATCCAAGTGAGTTCTTTTCGTAAAAGTTTTTTGGTGTTATCGGTGCCTTGTGGGGTGATGACAACTTCTAGCACCAGAAATCTGAGTTGACTAATATTATGTCTCTCTTTATTGAAGTGTATAGCGACAAGTGATTTTTCAGACTTGGTTCTGATATTGCTTTTGTGTTCAGTTAGTCGGACTTTGATTTTTCTCTGTCTTTCCAACATAGGGTAAGCCACAGGGACATTTAAGTAAGTAAATCATATTTTTGGAATCGCAAGTGGCAGTTGTACGTAACCGGATAGGTGTACCATTGGTAGGATGCAAGATCTGTGTGCCTTTAATGACATTGTTGCAATGCCCGCAATTCAGGCATGGGATTGTACCCCTGTACGTGCCGTCTGAGGGTTTGGTTGGATGAGATAAGTTCTTTCAGGTTGCAATTGCGTTGATATGCAAAAAGTGGTTGAGAGTTAAATATCCCGTTAAAATCGCTTTCATTTCGAATCATGGGCCAGTATTTCAAAATCACTCTTTTGATTTGTTGGCTCTTGGTAGAGAATTTAGAAACAAATACCGGTCTGTTGGTGGTGTCAGATTTCGTGGTTTTGTTAAGTAGTTGTGGTCGTCCGACAGATTTGGTTTTTCTTGGGCTTGCACAAATTTTCAGCTGTATCAATTAACACACTTTTTTGCAATTTTTATGTCTAGTGTCTTGTTCATTGATGCTTACGTTTATTTTTAGAACGTCGGCTTGGGGCTATCTTTTAGCCCCAACCAGTGGCACTGCCAATATTGCGTTTGCAAATGTTTCTCTTATCTTTATCAATTGTGCTTCGTTTAATTCCATGTTTTCTTCTCTTTTACGCTGTAAACCGTTATAAATCCACATGCAAGGAAATGCAAATTTTCTATGTTTCTCATGCTTGGGTGGGCCATCCGAACCTCTTCTCCACAAACACGTACAAAAGCGAAGTTCATCAAAAGCAGTTTATTAAACCCAATGCATTTCGGGCCTCTGGGGGCCCTTCGTCAGGGGAAACTGAAAATAACAATAGGACATATATTACAAATCTAAAACATGTTTGCTTATAAGTTCATTGTGCTATGCTGATTGTACGAATTGCATACGCCAAAATACAACTCCTTAAAACCTCTGTAATGTGTTCAAATCTAATCTGAACCAACTAACTCTTAACATCAATGAGCATTCCTTCATTATTCCCATGAGAGTGTTTCTCCTAGCCGCTAAATCGATGTTACCCCTCCGATGACTTCATTATCGTGATCAAACCCCGTTACATCCTTCCGATTTTTCAGTTTTACGGAGCAGGACCCTTCTGGTCTATATTTCGCTTGTCTCGTACTACCCCCTCCTTTGTAACCTTCGTTCACATCTCTTCACCCCTTTCTTGCTGTATTTCTTCTAGCAGTCAACCTTCCTAATCTGGTGATCAGTTACTACCCTCCGCGAAAAATACCTTGTTGTCTGTGTTTCCTCTCCCTTAACGGGATTTTCCAAAATTATCCCTCTCCCGTTACCAAACAGCCTATCTTATTATGCGTTCTCGCTCACCTGCTGTTACATATTGGTCCTCATCATTCCTGCGCCCAACAGCTTCAACTCTCCTTGTCTTACCACCCGAATTTAAATTCAAACAGCCTCCCCTCCCCCTTCTACCACGTGACATGTTACACCTGACTGTCGTCATCATCAAACTTGTCTAGAACACTCCAACTCCCATAATGCACTCAAACTGTGTGCTCACAACATTACGCTAAGTATGCTAATACGTGTAATTATGTCAACATTGTTGTAAATTCGTACCACAATCATTTAAATGTAGACAATATAAATTTAGACAATATAGATTAGACAATATAAATTAATTTTGTACGTTTGTCCAAAAATGTTTTTCAGAATTCGTTTGACTTCCAGAAACAAATAATAAACATGCTTGATGAACGATGTTGTTCCGCCCTGCATGGGACGAGAGATAACGTTCTTCACAGTATTCTTATTTTTCACTCGTTTTTTTGTATGGGTGCTAACCCGGTAGGGCTTAACTATTGACAACATCATGAAGGAATGGGTTGCACACCTCATATTCGACCAATGTTCTACATTAGATGTCCAAATCCACTTTATGCGTGCTTAACACTGGTGACGTGCTAAGCCCAAAAGCACGTATGAACTAAACAACGTCGGCTTGGGGGCTATCTTTTAGCCCCAACCAGTGGCACTGCCAATATTGCGTTTGCAAATGTTTCTCTTATCTTTATCAATTGTGCTTCGTTTAATTCCATGTTTTCTTCTCTTTTACGCTGTAAACCGTTATAAATCCACATGCAAGGAAATGCAAATTTTCTATGTTTCTCATGCTTGGGTGGGCCATCCGAACCTCTTCTCCACAAACACGTACAAAAGCGAAGTTCATCAAAAGCAGTTTATTAAACCCAATGCATTTCGGGCCTCTGGGGGCCCTTCGTCAGGGGAAACTGAAAATAACAATAGGACATATATTACAAATCTACAACATGTATGCTTATAAGTTCATTGTGCTATGCTGATTGTACGAATTGCATACGCCAAGAAGAGGTTCGGATGGCCCACCCAAGCATGAGAAACATAGAAAATTTGCTTTTATGAGTTCTCTCATCCCATAAAACAACAAAGGGTGCTGACTTACTATTTTGTGGTGCGCATTCATGTTATAGTTCACTGCTATCAGTCCCATATCAGTAGCTGTGCTGAAGCTGTGAACCTGAGTAAACAGGCACTTGACGAGATACCTCGAAGTACATGAATGGGTGCTTGTACTTTTGTTTTCTTGTGTTTCATCGTTGCTACAAATGAACTGTGACTTTTTAATGGTGTTGAGGCAGACCTCGTATATACATTCATTTTCAATGGCGTAAATTGTGGCAAGACTGAATGCTTGGGAACTGAAGGATGAACAGGTCTAGAGGGAACTTAGAGTTGACACAGAAAGTACTTCACAGAAAATAAACCCTCCTTGGACTTTGCAATAGTACTGTGGGAAGCCTATAAAACGGTGCTCACAGACAGAGCACAAAATGATATATCATATAAAAGAAAGCAGGAAACAAAGGACATGGAGCACATAGAATGCCGACTGATATCCCTTGAGGGGCCTTCAAGTGCCAATCCGGACCCTCACTCTCTCCGCCAAGTGGCGCTCCTTCGAGAAGAGTATTGAGTCTTGGCGAACAGGGAAGTGAGAACACAATGCTAGCTACACAGCACAGGCTATATGGTAGACCTGGCACCATTGGCGTGGGTCTCCCTTCCAGTTTTTCCGCTGTTGTCTCCTCTGTTTTTGCTGGTAATAGATGCTCTGGGCACTGTGCCACTGCCATTCAGTGCCACAGCGTGAATGCTCCCTGTGTAAAGATGACATGTGAATTGGTATATCCATAATTGGCTTATTTGGTTTACCTGTTAGTCCCTAGTAGCGTGGCCTGTGTGTGCCCAGGGCTGGTAAACCAAATGCTGCTAGTGGGTCTGCAGCGCTGGTTTGCGCCACCCACAGAAGCAGCTTGTAAAGCGTGTCTCAGACCTGCCACTGCAGTGTCTATGTGCAGTCTAGAACTGCCATCTTGGCTGTGAAGTGCACCCACTTCCCAGCCCCTGAACCTTCCCTTGGCATCATGTAAGCCACCCTATGGTAGGGTGCATTGTATGTGTAAGGTAGGACATGCTCTGATGTGTGTAGCATGTCCTGGTAGTGAATTACACCCAATTTCGTTTTTCACTACTGTAAGGCTACCTGTTCTCCATAGGCCAGAATGGGAGGTTTGGCTATTACATTCTATAGTCCTAACTGACCCACAGAACATGGCAGAAAAACAAATTTAGTATGCCTGAGCTCAGAATATTAAAATACATCTTTTAGTGAAGTTTATTTTTATATTCTGTGTTTGAAAATACCACTTTTAGAAAGTAGGTATTTTCTTGCCTAAGCCTTCCAGTGTGCTCTGCTGTTTTGTGTATTGGCTGTCTGGTTTTGGAGGGACAGGGCAGGCTGAGTCAGACCTGGGTTGAATAGAGAGATCTGCATTGGAGTATGGGGAGGGTTAGCTCCTGGACCTGAATAGGGCTGTGCCTGGCAAGGTGAATGCTGGCTCCACCTCCCACTGTACGTCTGATGGCAGACTCCCTCTTCCTGAAAGGAAGGATGCAGCCTGGTAAACAAAGTGTCCAGAGCTGGGCAGAACTGGTTCTGGTTCAGTGACTTGTAGCTTCTGAGAACAAAGACTTTTGGGGTATAAATATCTGTGCTGAAACCCCTACAATTTGTATTGCTCCTGGACAACAAGAAGTACCTCTGTCCGTGTAACTGAAGGAATCTGCAGGAGAGGACTGTCCTTGTGCTTGTGTGCTGTTTCTTGGACTGGCCTGCAGTGGTTACTACTGGACTTGGAAGAAGAGGAAAAGGACTTTGAAGGAACTTTTATTTTTGCTACAGCAATCACCCAAGGGCTAGAAGAGAGCTAGCCTCCTGCAGGAGTCTCAGGCACATCAGACTCCACCAACAGCCTTCTGTTTCCTCCCAGCGAGGTATTCTATCTGCATGTGAGGCTCCTGTGAGTTCCAGGGCCTCTAGTTCTACTGTGGAAAAGAGAGTGCTGAAAATTGTCGCTAACGCCCTTTAGCGAGCCGTCGCAGCTGAAGAGCGTAAGGAAAATCATCGCGCTGCTGCCGCTGAGTGCTCGCTACCGGAGATCATCGCATCACCTTTCTGCGGCCTGACCAAGGTTCGCTGACTTCAAGATTATCGCATCACCTGTTTGCGGGCTGCCAAAGGCTCGCTAACCAGAGATCATCGCATCACCTGTTTGCGGGCTGCCTAAGACTCGCTGACCTCAAGATTATCGCATCACCTGTTTGCGGGCTGCCAAAGGCTCGCTAACCAGAGATCATCGCATCGAGTTCATCGCTTCACGACATCGCAGCGCGGACGCCGAGCATCCGCCATCTTCATCGCATCGCCTCAGGATCGTCGCTCCCTCGCGGGGCACCATTTCTTTCCATCGCAACAAGATTGCACACGCAACAGACTCGGCGCATCATCCTCCCTTAGCGGCAAGGATTTCAACGCATCGCCGGCTTAGCGTGTAGAAGTTTGTCGCTTTGTCCTAGACACAGATCAGCGCATCATCCTCCCTTGAGGCAAGGATTCAACGCATCATCTGGTCACGCGTGAGTAAAATCATCGCTACAACTCCTTAGCGACATTTTGATTGCTTTGCTACAAAATCCAGGTATCTTGTGAGTAAAAGGGTCGCACAGACCACTGCCTTGAACTGAACTCCTCTTTGCACACTTTAAACTATTTTTGCAGCCTTTCAAGAGTAACCCTATTTTCTAGTATTGTGGACTTTTACTGTTATTGGTCTTGTGTTAAGTCTATATATAAAGATACTTATTTTTTATAACTACTTGTGTGGTGTCCCTTTGTAGTGTTCTTAACTGTGTTACTGTGTATGGTCATAGATGCTTCACACACTGCCTCTGAGATAAGCCTAACTGCTCGTGCTACGTTACCACAGGGTTGAGCAGGGGTTATCAAAGGGTGTAGCCCGCTTACTCTGACTTAGGAAGAAGGGTGCCTACTTGGACAGTGGCCAGCCATTGCCAACTAGAGACCCCCATTTCTAACACCGACCATGTCGGGGATTGCATCACGACAGAGTTCCAAAAGATGCTGGAATTGGTGGTCATTGATCCTTCAGTTAGCCCCTGAGCTAGTCCAGTAGTCCTTGTGCCAAAACCTCACACCAAGGGTAGAAAATGAGAGTTGAGGTTTTGTGTGGACTACAGAGGCCTCAATGCAGCCACTAGGACTGATGCCTATCCTGTTCGAATGGAAGATAAATTTAAAGATACTTTGTGAAAACATATTTTTATTTGTCAATTGCATACACATCGCAGGGCTCTGCACACCAGAGACATCTGCCGAATCAAACCATACAGTGTCACAGGAGCAACGACTTTTGTGAGTGACAGCAAAATAGATAATTAGATAATGTAAATAAAATAATACAACCAAACCCCCCCCCCCCACTCCCTCTCCCTCTCCCCTAAAGTCGCACCAAGTCCGCATAGTCCTGGCCACAGCCTGTATATACAACAACCGAGTCGTAGCATGAAAACACACGCCCCCCTGAATCAAACCCCTGTCCTTCATCGCCACATCCCTGTGTACATCAAAAATCATCCCAATTAATGAGCTTCTACAGCCAATGGTGGCTCCAGCCACAGACCCCGGTAATCCTTCCATCTTTTCCATGTTTTATAATGTTTACGCAGACATCCCCTGGCCTGAAAGACAGACTTTTCCAACCCCATGCAAAAGTCGAAGCCATTCTTCCATGGGGCCCACGGCGCCTTCCACGCCTTGGCAATATCTCGCTTTGCCAATGTGAAGCCTAGTTGCATGAGGTGTCTTTTGTAGATGTTACCCCCTATTCCTTCCATAACATGGAGCAGAGCTAGCTGCAGTGTCCGTGGGAGCTCCCACCCCAGGACCTCCGATAGGCAGGAGAACACCCCCCTCCAAAAGCGATCCAGAGAGAGGCACTGCCAGATAGTATGCATGAATGTGCCTTCCTCCCGACCACATCTAAGACACTCCGGGGAGGCAACCAATCTCGCTCGGTACAGTCGAGCACGGGTAAAATAGACCCTGTGCAAGTATTTAAATTGGATGAGGCGAAGGCGCATCGCTATAGCCGCTCCCCGTGGAGCCGCCAGGGCCCCCCTCCAGTCCTTGTCCTCCAGTGTGCCCACATCATTCTCCCAGTCCCCTCGCAGCTTCTGAAGTGTGGTAGAGCAATGTGTGACTAGGGATTGATAGACCCGGGAGATCTTTTTGGTCTCTACATCTCCCATAAAGACCCTCGCCTCCAGCGAACTAAATTCAGGGAGAGATTCCAAACCCTCCAGACTAGGGGACAGCGCATGGCGAAACTGGAGGTACCTGTAGAATTGTGACTGGGGCATACGAAATTCCCTCTGTAAGTTCCGGAAAGACTGGAGTGTCGTGCCCCTCATAACATCTCCCAGAGTCGAAATACCAATATCGTCCCATCCCCGGAAGCCCTGTAAGGCCGCCAGTTCTGGCAGGCGCCCATTGTTCCAAAGGGGGTTCTCCCTACTCAGGGTATTCCATCAACCCATGCGGCGCAACGCCTGCCTCCATACCAGGAATACCACCCGCGTGGCCGACGGCATCCCACTCCTCAGCTGGGTCTCTCCTGTCGCCGTACCACCATTCATTGAGGACAAGTAGGTGTGAGGCCTGGTAATATGAGAGGATGTCTGAGGACGCAAGTCCTCCACAATAAGTGGATAGAAAGCATGTTCGCATTGCCACACGCGCGTTACCCCCCTCCCACAGAAACTGCCCAAGCACAGAATTCATCAGCCGGAACCATCTAGGTGGGATCGGGTACGGGTGATTCTGTAGCTGGTAGAGCAGCCGAGGAAGCTCCACCATGCTAAAAATTGCTGATCTGCCGTACAGTGTCAAAGGCATACGCGCCCAGGACTTAAGATCTGCACGGACTCGCTCTCATACCGGGGCCAGGTTCCGCGCCCAGTAGATGGCTGGCACGTCCGTGAGGAACACCCCTAAGTATTTCAGACCCCCCAACTGCTTGCTGGATCGTGTTCGCCCAATCGCCCACCCTCGGTCGATCTCCCAGAGCCCACAGTGTAGATTTGCGGGGGTTCATATATAATCCCGAAGTCTCTCCAAAGATCTGCATGATCCGCAGGAGGCGCGGCCCTGTCCTGTCCAACGCTGTGAGAAAAAAAGAGGACATTGTCCGCGTATAGCGCAATCCTGTCGGACAGACCCGGAGCCCACTCGAAGCCCCGAACCTGCGCATCAATGCGCACCCATGCCACCAACGGCTCCATGGCTAGGGCGAATAAATACGGAGATAGGGGGCATCCCTGCCGAGTACCCCTCTGAATCGGGAATGTGGAAGAGACCGCACCCGCACCGTCGCCGTCAGATCTGAATAAAGGAGCATTAGGTAGGGAAGGAAGCGGGGGCCAAGGTTAAGTCTGTGCAGAAATGCAAATAAGTATACCCAACTGAGGGAATCAAATGCCCTGTCCATGTCAGCTAAAAAGAGTGCTGCTGATTACCCCGTCTGTCGAGCAGCCGCCACCGCGATATTCGCCCGCCTTATGTTATGCCTGGTCACCCTCTGGGTTAATGACAAGCTCTAGACTTGTGTGGGGCTGTGCACTGTTCACCTGGTGTCTAATGCGACACTATATTTGAATACCAATTATTTTCAAGTTGCACAATTTATTTTTTGAAATGACAACATAATGTGTTTCTATATAATCAAAAAGTTCATTCAATTGTAATAATGTCAAGCGATGCTGCTCAATAAAGTCTTTACATGTTGAATGATAACAAATACATAATACATTTGTAGTACATGAACACTTGTTTTAAACAATACATTTGACAATCACTGAATTGCATTTTTATATGGCCATGCCCAATGCATTTCGGAACCAAGCGGTTCCTTCGTCAGGGGAAAATCTGAAATGAGAACAAACATATGTGTAAGCGATTGTGTGTCTGGTGGCTCAAAATCATTGTATGTGGATGAATTCATTTTAAATGTACTAAATCCTACCTGTGATGGGTTTCTGTTTGGTGGACACTAAAGGAAACCGTAGATGGGTAATAAAATTAGCATAACGATACATTGATGGTGGTCATTGCGATGTTCTAAGCTATTAATAACTAATCTTACCTTGATATAGGTGTGAGTACACACTGTGTAAAAAAATAATAAAATAAACACAAAGAATCAGCAATAAGTTTAAAGGCAAGAATGTCGATAATGCTAAGGCTCGACTTTAGCCTAACCCAAGAATATATTGAACTGCAGCGTTCTACCTCAATGATGTGAGGATCGTGTATACTGAAAAATAAAAAAGTAAGAGTGACCTTTAAATAACCGTTTTATCGAGTCCAGAAAACAAACTTTAAATGTCAAATAAAGAAACCGCCTTACCTATTGCTAAATTCACGGAGATATATCGTTGTGCACCGCAATTGAAGTTTGAAAGAGAAAGCCGCGAATGCCGCGTTAAAGGTGACTGGTCCAAAAAAATAAACACAAAGGAGGGACTACTGTAGCCAGATCAAGAATACTAGTAATATATGTAAGCGCCATCTTGGAACGAGAAAAACCTGTCTATACTTGCTTTCTATAAAGGAAAAAATAATAATCATACCAAATCAATAACGATCTGCTGTGTGTATATAACAATGTGAATGTTCACAGTAAGAAGTTGACTGTTTTCTGTGAAGATAAATGAATGTATTAATTAATGCAATGCGTCATGATTCAACACAGAAGCGGTAAGTTGTAAAAAGCCACGAGTGCCGCGTTGGGGCTAATAAATTCTAAAAGAGATAGAGGACAAATAGTGAATAATAAAGGAAACCGTAATTTACCAGAAAAGAACTTATAAGCACAAAAAGGGTAAAAATAGATTCAAGAGAGCGATATGTTAAGTGCAGATAGTGCTCCTAGTATGCATATGTAAACACCTTCTGAAAACTAAAAAGAACCTATTTGTGCACGTATAATGAGATGAGAAATCTTTATCCACGGAATATGGCGTTGTGCATTGTATACGGGTAAACAGAATGTCGTGCGATGTAAAAATATAGACGATACTGGTGCCAACTAAACAAAAGACTCACTACACTCATAAAAGGAATAATATGAAAATAAAATAGTGAAGGTGAAAGACACCTGTATAATGTACTCCACTTACAAATTCTATGTCAGGACTGGAGGCGAGGATTATGCCTTCTTTCTCCACTTTATTCATACAGCAGCACAGAAAGAACAAAAAAGACTACGTTTCCCATGAGTCATCGGGAAAAACAGTAGTCAACAACATTGTGGTAACAACCAATCGAAACATCAAAAAGCGTCCAATCAGAGCTTCTCCAGTTGATATAGTCCCTTGTTAGTGTCCAGATCTCCTCTTTCTTCGCTGCTGTGCAGCCAGTTAAGTCCCTCAGGGTTTATGCTGTTTGGGGGGCTTTGTGATATTTTTCATAACTGTTGTGCTATTTTGCTGATGCATTTCGCATTATTTGAGAACTTTTGATTACGTTTTCCTGTATGATGCGTTACTGTTCGTCAAGATGACGCCGTTTTTGCCAAGGTTGTGTTATTTGCCAAATATTATTTAGAATGGTTTGTTTTCCCCTGTTTATTAGGTAGGGGGTCTTTCGTTGGCAATTTCGGTTTTTTTTTTCCTTGGCCGCGGGACCGAGAGTCGTCTCTCGCTCCTACGCAGCAGCTCTGGTGCGCTCTGGTCCTCCCGCCGCCTGAGGGCGCGAGAGGCGGTGACTGAACGCGACGCGTCTGGTTTTCACAGTTTCCAGAGACGCGCGCGCGTTTGAGTGCCTTCGGGGCTCTGGGCTGAGAGTGACACCGAGTTCGGTCTGTACCGGCCCGCGAGCTTAACATATTTGACGCTCGGTTCCCATGTTTACTTTGATAAGGGGAATTCGAGTCTTGTATTGAGCACAATAGTGCTGACGCCTCCCTAGAGGTCTGGTACATGCCGTTAGGCTTGCTTTGGGGGACGATTTTTCCAGCCCAGATCGTCTGCACAAATTTGAACTGTTTTCTGCCAGCTTTTGTGTCCCCTCAGGGCTAGTCACCCTGTAAATAAGTTGTGGTTTTGCCACATTGAAATTTGTCAACTGACACCCAGTTGTGAATAATTCTTGCATGTGCAGCGCAAAAGTTTCCTCACCCTCCTCCCCTATAATGGATTTTTACGGGGATTACCAAGATGAAGAGGAGGATCCTCTGGCAGATATGCCTTGGGGCGATGCTTTTTATGAGGCGGTGGATACCTCTATTTACAGGGCAGTGGACCAGGCCATTTCTCCTTTGGAGGACAGGCTGACGCAAAAAATTGAACAAGCATTTTTGCGACTTGAGCGTAGATCGTCTCTACCTTCTAATGCCCAGGAACTCCCGAGCCCTCCCCCTCCTAAACGCCCCCGGGCCCCGGGGGTAGACGTGGACGCTTTTGAGCGCCTCCAACCGGCCTTTATTGATAGCCAGCCTTTTGGGGGTTCTGGTGATACGCTAGCTCCTAACCTCAATCCCTCCCCTTCGCCTCCAGGTCCTTCTGGGGATCCCGATGCCAGCCCGTCCAGGTCTTGGCTTCCGGCCCGGCCCTCACAGACCACTTTGGTGCCTTCTGACTTACAACCTCCTCCTACACCTTCCGACATGTTGGACCCTAATTATATCGTCCACCCTCGCTCTTCAGACTGGGTCCCAGCTGACAAGGTTGCGACGTACGTCGCAGAACATATCCGGCGCCCGCTCGAAAAAGAGGCCAGCAACTGCCTCAGAGCAGAGTGTCCTCGCCCCTCGCTAGAGGGAAAGGTTGCCCTGACCCCAGAAGTTGATCCAAGGATGTTGACATTCCTCCAGAAATTTATCCGAGACCCCAAAAAGGGCATTGATAGGTCTTGGAGGGCGTGCCAAGATAAGCTCTTGGACGCTTTGGGACCCGCCACAAAAATCCTAGATATGGCGGAGGAAGCAAAAGCTTCGGGGTCGATGATTTCACCCGAAACCCTCTCGGGCTGGGCTCAGCAGGTGGTGGTCTTCCTAGGCAACGCCAACTGTGCCCTCTCCACCGAGCGGCGGAGGTCCCTTCTGATTAAGATTGATCCGAAACTCGGCGACTTAGCGGATTCAGAAGCAGGGGCAGTCGCCCAAGGGGGACTCTTTGGTGAACCATTCATTAAAGAATTAGGCAAGTTTGTGAACACCTTCACGTCATTGGACAGGGCGCAGTCCACTATTAAAAAAGTGTTCCCTCGTGTTTTTCGTGGGGCCGGTCGAGGGAGGGGCCGCTTGACCGATCGCCAGGGTCACCAAGTCAACCAAAGATGCTCCGGTCAGTATCCGGACCAGTCGAAGTTTGGAAACTTCTACCCCACGAGAGGACGCCGTGGCAAAGGCAGAGGTCACAGGGGAGGACCATCTAACGCAAACTCCGGTGAGTGTTATCCCTTTTTCCCCACAAAGCATAGGGGGGCGCCTGGCAAGCTGTTACGGGGCATGGTCATATCTCACCCGCGATGCCTGGGTTCTTCAGACGATAAGGAGGTTTCACATAGAATACTTCGGAAATCCTGTTCAACAGGTTCCCCCGCGCCCCATTCAGTTTTCAGTTCACGATGCTCTTCTAGTGGACGAAGAGGTAGCTTCCTTGCTTCGCAAGGGCGCCATCTCTCTCGCGACGCTCCACCCGCGAGGTTTCCTCAGCAATCTCTTTTTAGTGGACAAGTCCGACGGAGGCAAACATCCGGTCATAAACCTCAGCGAGTTCAACGGGTGGTTGGTTTACCGCCATTTCAAAATGGAGGGTATTCATCTCCTGCGGGATGTTCTCCGTCCTCACGACTGGATGGTTCGTTTGGACTTGAAGGACGCTTATCTGGTGATTCCTATTTTTCGGCCTCACCGCCGTTTCCTCCAGTTCGAGTGGCGTCACCGGGTTTACGAATTCACATCACTCTCTTTCGGGCTGTCTTCCGCACCCTGGTGCTTCACAAAAGTGCTCAAACCGGTGGTAGAATTCCTGAGAGTTCGTGGGGTCAGGTTGATCGTCTATTTAGACGACCTCCTCTTGATGGCTCCCTGTCCCATCCTTTTGACCGGCCAACTACGCATGACAGTGTCCTTGCTTCAGGACCTCGGGTTTGTGATCAATGGGAAGAAGTCCCTTCTCCAGCCCGCTCAGTCCGTCACCTTTTTGGGGTTCGTCATCGACTCCAAGACCTCCACTCTCAGCCTGCCGTCCAGGAAACTTGCAAAGATCCGCCACGAGTTGTGTCGCGTTCTGGTTCAACAGCGCGTGTCCCTCCGCCGGTTGGCCCGGGTCGTTGGTCTTCTGTCTGCTTCTATCCAGGCGATTTTTCCGGGTCCGCTCCATTACAGGGCCCTTCAACGCCTCAAGGCGTACTTTTTGCGGAAGGGGTATTCATACTCCCACAAGGTCCGCCTATCCGACGAAGCTCGGAACGAGATCCAGTGGTGGCTAGCACACATGGAGGCATGGAACGGCAGGGCAATTTTCGGTTCCGTTCCGGATTTGGTCATCGAATCGGACGCCAGCAGGCTTGGTTGGGGCGCCCGCTGCGGGGATCTTTCCACGGGAGGCTTGTGGTCTCCCGCCGAACGGAAATTACCTATAAATTGTCTCGAGCTAGGAGGAGCCTAGCGCGCAACCAAGATGGCCGCGTAGGTGCGAGGCTCCCGAGGACCTCCGCAACCTCCTACGACTATCCTGAATTTATCCTGTCTCGGATGAGGGGAATGTGTTGGTGAGCCTGAGCTGAGGTGGCACCCGTTTCCCGTTGTCAAATCGGACCTCGGACACCGGAGTGAGCACCGATTGAAGTCTGCGGCCTTCTCCTCGCCAGACCCCGGATTGGCGCTGAGGGGTGACCCAGTGACAAAGTGAACAACAGCGGCGGGCCGGGCCTGGCGAGTCGCGTACCCCGCACTTTCGCTTTCGCACCCCCTTGCCGTCTCTGCAGGGTTGGGTCGCGGGGCTCTTTGTGTTGGTGTGGTCTCGCTGGGAGACTCGGCCTGCCCGCCGGCTGTGACCCACCCCGCCGATCTGGGGTGGCCCCCCCCGGAGCTTGTGGCCCTGATTGCCTGCCCTTCACGACGTGGCTGGTGCGACCGGGGGACTGGTGGCCATGGCCACGAAACAAGATGGAGACCGGGCAAAGACCAAGTCGACCCGGCGTGGCACCACCCATCAGGCCAACAGTATGGACCGCTATACCCTCCAGAAGGGATCTCCCGGCGGACCGCACAAATCCCCTGAGGGCCCTCCTGATGCCCTGGACCTGCCCACGGATCTGACTCTGCGGGATGTCATGGGCGCCATTGCCGAGATGAAGGCCTCGGTGGGCCAGTGGTTCGACACACTGGCACAGAAGATCGACTCGGTCCTCGTGGATGTTGGCCTGGTGAGGGCCGATCTTTCCAAGACCAACGACCGAGTTGATTCTTTGGCCCACACCGCATCGGGCCTTACTACTGAGGTGGCGGCACTACAAACAGAGGTGCGCCGGCTTAGTCAGGCGAGCGCGCTTATGGATCGGCGCCTGGAGGACTCCGAGAGTCGGGCCCGGAGGAACAACATCCGCATCATCGGGGTGCCCGAGGGACGGGAGGAAGCGGCGGCGGACCTATTTGTGGAGGACCTGATCGCTACCCATCTCCAGCCACGGGGGCTGAGTAAATTCTTCGCGGTGGAGCGGGCCCACAGGGTTCCCAGGGGAAGGCCGAAGGTCGGAGCCCCTCCGCGACCTCTCATTGCCCGGATTTTCAACTTTCGGGACAGAGACGCTATCCTGCAAGCCTCCAGACTGCATGGGCCGGTTAAGCTTGACAATATGGAGGTGAACTTTTACCCTGATTTCACCCCAGCGGTCCTGAAGCAGAGACTGAGCTTCCTAGGCGTCAAGCGCCGTCTTCGGGACCTGAACCTTAAATACGCTATGCTCTTCCCAGCCAAGCTGCGAGTGGAGGTAGAGGGTCGCACGCACTTTTTTGATCGTCCCGAAGCGGCCGGAGACTGGCTGGACACTCTGTCTGGGGATCGTGATCGAGGGGGCGGGGGGGCGGCGGGGGGAGACGACACACTGGCTCGGGACTGAGGGGGTAATATTGGGCTTCACTCTGGACAAAAATGATGCCACTCTCGATTAAGCGTCTGTCTGTATAATTTCCCCTCCTATGGAGGTTGTGTGGGGTCTACTGGGGGTTCTCCTTCCTCCTCTAGGGGGTTTAGCTAGTTTTTACTATATATATGGGGCGACAGGCACACTGCACGTTGGGGGGGCTGTTCGGGCTCATGCAGGGGTGCAGGGAGGGGGGAGTTTTGTTGGGGCGGGTGGGCAGGGATGGGGGGGTGTTGTTCGTTTTTACCACAAGGCAAAAGTATCATTGTGTTAGCTCTATAGTGCTCTCGGGGGGACAAATGGTGGCTTCTGTCTATGATGGGGGGTAGGGAACTAACTCTGTTGTCCTGGAACGTGAATGGACTGGGGGACAGGATTAAACGTGGTGTGGTCCTGCAGTTCTTGAAGCGAATCTCGCCCGATGTAGTTTTTCTGCAGGAGACACACCTCATTGGCAACTCCTTCTGCGCCATGAATCGGCGTGGCTATCGCCTAGTGGCCCATTCGGGCTTCACATCTGGCTCAAGGGGTGTGGGCATCATGGTTAAGAACTCGCTCCCGTTGGAGATTGATGAGGTGCTCCATGACGACAGGGGACGTTACACGGTCTTGGTGGGAAGGATGGAGGGCAAAGTGGTCGTTTTTGTGTCAGTATACGTCCCGCCGGGGCTGCAGTCGACTACCTTTGCGGACCTGGGGCGCCTCCTCCTTGGCCTTCCGGGGGGGATTCTGGTGGTGGGGGGGGATTTCAATGCGGTGGTTTCCGGGACTGTGGATCGTCACCCCACTAGGGACCTCCCCCGGGCCCAAGCGTGGCTATCTGGCCTATTGGACACTTTGGGATTGGTGGATTGCTGGCGTTTAAAACATCCCACGCAGCTACAGTATACCTTCCATTCGGGGGCCCATGGTAGTCTCTCGCGACTAGATTATGTCCTGGTCCCGGCGGCCTATGTTGGGAGGGTGGGAGAGGTGCGCCATTTGGCACGGGGTATCTCGGACCATTCCCCGCTCCTGTTACACCTGGATCTTTTTCCGAGGGGTGAGGGTAGGGTGGTCCCGATCAATCCCTGGTACCTGCGTGACCCCACCATTCGCGCTGAATTGATTAAATCCCTCCAGCGCTATTTTGACGAGAATGTGGGGTCCGTGCCTTCGGCTGTCTCACTGTGGGAGGCATTCAAGACAGTACTACGAGGAGAGGCCCTGTCCCTTATTTCCCACACCCGGAGGCGCGAGCGGGAGGAGGTGACCCGGGTGGAAGCTGAGATAGCCGAGTTGGAGGGTAATCTAGAATGTGGGGTGACGGATGCCGTATTACATGTTCTCCAACTCAAGCAAGCGGCCTATAGGGCCCTCGTCACGGAGGCGGCCAGGGGCCTCAGTAGAGAGCAACAGGGGAGACTGTATGATGTGGGTGATAAGGCTGGTAAATTGATTGCGTGGCTGGACAAAAAGGAGAGAGCGAGTCGTGTAGTCCCGCTGATTGAGAAAACGGACGGTGTGTGTGTTACTGAGCCGGAAGAAATTGTCTCCTGCTTCGCGGATTATTTCCGTGGGGTGTATTCCCCGGTGTCTTCCCGCTCTGAAGAGGATTCCCGTGCCCTGCTCAGGGATATCGCGCTGCCTTCCCTTTCGGAGGAGGACAGGGTGTAGTTGGACGCCGCTCCAACATCCGACGAAATCGCCCTCGCCATACGTTCGGTCGCTTCCGGCAAGGCCATGGGTCCTAATGGTCTCCCCATCGAGTTGTACAAGTTGCGACCGGATACGCTGGCACCACATCTCCGATCGATGTTCCTGGAGGCTCATTCGGTGGGCTCCCTCCCGCTGGACCAGCGTCTGGCTACAATCGTGGTTATCCACAAGGAGGGGAGACCTCGGGACCGGGTTACATCCTATCGGCCCATTTCGCTACTGAACGCGGAGCCCAAAATTCTCGCCAAGGTCCTGGCCAATCGGCTGGTCGGCGTGGTGGGCGACCTGGTTCACCAGGATCAGTCCGGCTTTATTCCCCATCGTAACACGGCCCTTAACTTGCGGCATTTGCATGGGGTGCTCGCACGTGTTCAGTACATACGGGAGCCGGCCATTTTGGCGTCCTTAGACGCCACCATGGCGTTTGACACGCTTGAATGGCCATACATCTGGGCGATGCTTGCAAAGTTTGGCTTTGGCGCAGGGTTCATCAGTTGGGTCAAATTGCTGTATTCGGGCCCATTGGCGCAGGTGGTGGTGAACGGTAGAGTATCGGCTCCGTTCGAGCTGGGCCGGGGCACGCGGCAGGGCTGCCCCTTATCGCCGCTCCTTTTTGCGCTTGCCTTGGAGCCCCTGGCGGAGTGGCTGCGGTGGGAGCCTTCCATCCGTGGTCTCCGTTGGACCCCCGAGTATGAGGACCGCGTATCCCTATACGCTGATGACATCCTCTTGTACCTAGCTTCCCCACGTAAATCACTGATAGTACTGGTTGATGTTTTGCATTCATTTGGTCGTAACTCCGGCCTTGTCATCAACTGGGCTAAATCGTGCGTGTATGTTCTCTCTGGGGAGGCTCCTATTCTCCCGCGGGGCTGTCCGATCCAGATCGCCCCGCAGGGATTTCGGTACCTGGGTGTCTTCATTACTCTGGACCCGGAGGCCCGGTATGATCGGAACTTGCATCCCCCCCTCCAGCGCCTGAAGGAAGATGTCACGCGCTGGCGGCGCTTGCCGCTTTCGCCGCTCGGCCGGGCGGCATTGTTTAAGATGATGTCTCTGCCGCGTTTCCTGTACGCTTTGCAGAATACTATGGACCTCGTCCCAGCGCGCTACTTCCGTGAGGTGGAGAGTTTGCAGCGCCGCCTGTTCTGGGACGGGAGGCCGCGTATTGCCCTGGCGAAGCTGACGCTCCCATGGTATGACGGAGGGATTGCCCTCCCGGATATCAAACGGTACTATTGGGCCTCCCAGCTGGCTGCGCTTAATCACGGCCTGTACGGGCCCGCCTTAAACCCGGCATTCGAAATGGATAAGATGCTACTCCCGGGTGGGGACTATAATCGAGCGCTCTACTCCAGCGCGCCCGACGCTCGGCTGACCGGCCCCACGCGTGTCATGGTGCGAGTGTGGCACGCGGCTAATGTGGCGATGGGGTGGAAGGACCGTCTGACCCGGGCATCACCACTATACGCGTCCGAGCAGTTGGGCTCCCTGTGGACCTCGAAGGGCTTCGAGAAGTGGGACATGATAGGCATCAGCAAAGTGGGGGATCTCTGGACGAGGGGAGGATTTAAAACGTTCGAGATGCTGCAGACGGAATTCCAGTTGCATGACAGGGAGTACGTTCGGTATTTGCAGATCCGTCATGCACTGGGCTCCGTCTTCCCGGACGTTGCATCCGTCCCGGAGTATTCCCCCCCTGGAGGATAGAGTGCTGGATGGACACGTTCCGGACAGCACGATCTCACTGATCTACAAAAAACTGATCAATGACCGCTCGGGATTGCTGACTGCCCTTCATGGGGCTTGGGTTGCCGATGGACTGGAGCTGGACGACGAGGACTGGACCTCTGCGGTGGCCTCCCCGAAAGAGGTGGCCATACCGGCCCGCCTTCGCTTCGTCCAGCTCAAGATCCTCCACAGAGTCTACATGACGGGGCCAAGGCTCCTGCGTATGGGCTATGCTGTGGACGGGTTGTGTAAGCGTGGGTGTGGCGCTTTGGGGACCTTTCTGCATATATTGTGGGAATGCCCGGAGGTGGAGCGATTCTGGCGTGGTGTGCATGAGGTCCTGCGTGTGGTTACGCATGTGGTGCTGCTACCCGAAGCGAGGAGATGCCTGTTGAATGTGTGGGAACCTACCGACTACTCGGCGCCACAGACGTGGTGGGTGACTCTGGGATATATGGTGGCCAAGCGTGATATTGCTCAACTGTGGGGATCCCAGAGGTCCCCGACTGTCTCGGCCTGGAAGGAACATATGGATTGGTGCATGTTTCGGGAAAAGGTGGTGTATGTGGCGAGAGGTAAGCCTGGGACATGGGTAAAAGTATGGGGCCCCTGGAACGCCTACCGCGGGGGAATCTGTGCTCCGCCGTTATTGCCCGATCCGTCGCCTGCCCCGTCCCCTTAGCCGACCCATCTTCCTTGTTCCGGGCATTGAGTTTCCCAGCCCTAGTCCTGATCTCTTCCCCTTCTTGATACTCCTATGGACTGGTAGGGTCCCCCTCTCAGGGGAGCACATGCTGCTATTTCTGATTGTGGATTGCCTTGTGGGTTTGTTTTTCTGGTTGTTCTTTCAGTTCAAAATGAAACCGTACAGTGGGGTCCGGATGGTGTGGCTATCAACGCTGCTAACTCCTGTGCATCTTCCTCAGCCGCAACACACGCTCTACAATGTGTATCATATGCTCCTTTTGTCTGGTAGCGGCCGGCCGGAAGGTTGTAGGCCCATCTTTGTATATTTTTTGAGTTTTGTAATAAACGGTTTCAAAAAAAAAAAAAAAAAAATTGTCTCGAGCTTCTGGCCGGCTCGTTTGCAGTGAAATGTTGGACCAAAGACTCAGTACAGTCCTGCGTACTTTTGAAAATGGACAACGTGTCAGCTGTCCGTTATATCAACCATCTCGGGGGCACCAAGTCGAAAGCCCTCTCGGATCTGGCGGCGAGCTTCTGGCAGTATTGCCTAGACAGTCAGGTATCGGTCACAGCGGAGTATCTACCGGGCCGAGACAACGTGGAGGCCGATTATCAATCACGTCACTTCCGAGACTCCAGCCTCTGGAAGTTGGATCATTCGGTATTTGCCTCCCTCAGCGATCTTTGGGGTCCGTTTACGGTGGATCTATTTGCATCCCGCCTGGACCACCAGCTTCCGAGATTTTTCAGCTGGAGGCCCGACCCTCGGGCAGCAGCCACGGATGCGTTTCTCCAGGACTGGAGTGTGGATCGCGGTTACGCGTTCCCTCCTTTTGCGATGATTACCCAGACGACGGCTCAGGTCCGCAGGCAGCAAGCGGACTTGGTCCTCATCACACCTCTGTGGAGATCTCAAGTGTGGTTTCCAGTTCTGCTGGAACTTTCATGGGATTTTCCAATCCTACTCCTCCGGACTCCGGATCTCCTCAGGGATCCGTACGGTGCTCCTCATCCTCTAGTGTCAACAAACTCGTTGTGGCTCATGGCGTGGAGGATTTCCGGGGTAGATGTCAAGCCCCGGGCCTTTCGCGATCAGCTGAAGAGCTCATCGCTAAAGCCTGGGCGGATAGCACCATTAAACGATACAAATCTGCGTGGGGCAGATGGTCCCGTTGGTGTTTGCGACGGAGTTACGATCCCGTGGTCGCGGATGTGGTCCACGTCATAAATTTTTTGGCGCATTTGGCCTCCAATGGCTTTGCGTACCGGTCTATCAACACTTTCAGATCAGCCATTTCCTCGGGTCACGTCCCGGTTGGCGGTTCGGCGGTGGGTGAACACCCTTTGGTTTGCAGGCTCTTACGGGGCATTCGACTTTCCTTACCCCCGGAGCCGCGATACTCGGCTCTGTGGGATGTTAATCAAGTCTTGAATCTCTTCTTGTCTTGGCAACCCAATAGGTTTTTATCCCGTAAGGAGATGTCGGCGAAGCTTGCAATGCTTCTCTGCTTAATCTCTTGCCGTAGAGTGTAGGATGTGCGCGCTCTGGATATCTCGGGTCGGATGTTCACTCCGGATGGGGTGACATTTACCCTCTCTCGCCGAACAAAGTGCCATACAAGAGTTGTCTCTTACCCGGCCTTCACGGATTCTCCAAAGCTCTGTGTGGTCCGTTGCCTCAAGGCCTATGAAGAAATGACAGAGGACTATCGTCCTCCGGGAGAGCGTCAGCTGCTCATTGCGCTCCGGAAACCCTTTAAGGCCGTTTCTTCGCCCACCATCGCGAGATGGGTGCGTTGGGTGATGCAGGAGGCTGGCATTAGCCTCCGACATTTTGGGGCACACTCCACAAGGGGAGCTATGGCCTCGAAGGCGTTTGGTCTGGGTGCCCGCTTGGAGGACATCCTCAACGCGGCAGACTGGTCCTCGGATTCCACCTTTAAGAGGTTTTACTTCAAGCCAATCATCAATATGGCTCAATTGGTTGTGGGCAAGCTTTAAACAAGCATAATCCTCGCCTCCAGTCCTGACATAGAATGAAACATTTCCTAGCTATTGTAACGGAAAGTTTCAATTCTATTAAGGACTCGGAGGCGAGGATTATCCCGCCCTGTGTTCTCAGAGGAGATCCCTCCCCGTACAGATGTAAGTAAACTTTTCCCTTCATGTTTATGTTGAAGGAAGTTGTTGCTTGATATGTCCTAACGATTCTGTTTCCCTTTTCTGAACTGCTACCTAGGGTTGTGTTTTCCCCTTGGTAATACTGCCTTGTTTGTTGCAGGTTCTGATACCCACAAACAGGACGCCTGAAGTTGAGTGCCGGGCTGTCTTCGCGCTCCGAAAGAGGAGATCTGGACACTAACAAGGGACTATATCAACTGGAGAAGCTTTGATTGGACGCTTTTTGTTGTTTCGATTGGTTGTTACCACAATGTTGTTGACTACAGTTTTTCCCGATGACTCATGGGAAACGTAGTCTTTGTTGTTCTTTCTGTGCTGCTGTATGAATAAAGTGGAGAAAGAAGGCATAATCCTCGCCTCAGAGTCCTTAATAGAATTGAAACTTTCCGTTACGATAGCTAGGAAATTTTTCATTCCGATGAACTATTAAGAAAACTCAAGAGACTACGCTCATATGAGGTGTTAAGTTATAGATAGAGGACCACTAAATAGGTTGGTGTAGGGATTAGGCGGAACCCAAGGGGGTGATGTACTAAGCGTGTGTTTACCTGATAATAAATCTGACAACCTTTTATATGTAGCATGACATATCTAATCTGTCATTAATTCCCTGTGGAAGCATGGTATCTAGATGTTTTATCCAATAGACTTCTCTCTGTAACAATTTGAGGTGGTTGTTTACCCCTTGTTGTATTGGAATGTGTTCAATCACTTGAAACCTGAGTTGGGATATGGAATGGTTTGCTTCTGCCCAATGGGTGGCCAATGAAGAGTTCGAGTTTCTGGTTCTTATTCGACTTTCATGTTCAGTGAGACGAGTCTTAATTTTGCGTTCCGTTTTGCCTACGTACATTTTGCCACATGGGCATTTAATGCCGTATATTACGTTACTCACATTACAATCACTGGTATGTCTCAATATTATTTCTTTTCCTGTAATAGGGTGTGTCAAAACATTTCCCAAAATTACATTGTTGCAGTGTGAACAGTTCAAACATTTTAAAGTTCCTTTAGGAGATGTCGGTGTTTTAGAATCTTTAGCTGGAGCTAGGAGTTCACGTAAGTTTTTCCCCCTTGTGTAGGCATGTAATGGAGGATCCCGAAAGATGTTGTTAAAATCTGGTTCTTGAGTCAAAAGTTCCCATCTTTTATTGATTATTTTCTTAATCGCTGGAGAACTCGTCGTGTATTTAGATACAAATACGATATTATTCTTTTTTGGTACCGTAGTAGTGGTAAGAAGTTCCCTGCGCTGTTTCTTCGTAGCTCTGTCCACACAGTCTTGCACTGTTTTTTCTGGGTAACCTCTTTGATGGAACTTCTTTTTGTATTCTTCAATTTTGGCTTTGCAATCTTGGGAGTTAGAACAGATGCGCTTAATTCTAATGAATTGTGAATACGGAAGGTTTTTAATGAGACTAGTTGGATGAAAACTTGAATGATCCAGCGCATTGTTGCGATCCGTGGATTTAGTGTAGATCGAGGTTTCTAGACTGTTTCCATCAGCTGGTTTGAAAATTGTTACATCAAGATATTCAATGAATTGTGTGTGAATTTTATGGGTGACTTGGATCCTGGGGTTGTATGAGTTGATTGTCTCAATCATGTTTTCCAATTTTTGCCTTGAGTCTTTCCAAATTAAAAAAATGTCATCATTAAAGCGACAATATATGTGAATATTGGCCCACCACTGAGGGTTGCTCATGATGTATTCATATTCAAAAAGTGCCATAAAGATGTTCGCGTACGCCGGTGCCCCCGAAAAACCCATGGAGGTTCCCGAGAGTTGGGCGTAGTATGTATCATTCCATTTAAAATAACTATGATGTAAACAAAAATGCAACAGCTGTAAAAGAAACACTTTGTCAACATCAATGTCATCTCTTTGTAGTATTGCCCATTCAACTGCCTCCATTCCTTCCGTATGTGGTATTGAGGTGTACAGTGCCACCACATCAATGGTGCAAAGTAACCAAGATGGCTGAATGTCTGTTTGTATGTGCTCCAATTTGATGAGAAAGTCAGTGGTATCCTTAACATATGATGACCAATTCTGCACAAATTTCTGAACATAGTAATCCGAAAGGGCGGAGGCCTCGCCTGCATCTACAGATCCTCCCTCCTGGTCAAGGAACTCGGAACGCTCACTACCGACTCCTGCGAGTATCTCTCACTCTCCCTCACCAACAACGCCCTTCACCTTTGTAACTTGCACATTTTTTACCACCCCCCTGGCTCTAATGACTCTTTCACCGATCATCTACTGGAAGTCATCACCTCAAAAATTTCCTCTAATTCCAAAGAGATCTTCCTCGGTGATTTCAATCTCCACTGGAATGACCCCAATGACCCTCACGTCAATACCATCAAAGACCTCCTAAATGACCAAGCCCTGACTCAATCCTGCTCCCTACCAACTCACTCAAAAGGAGCCACCCTGGACTGGATCATATCCAAGGACTCCGTAGTCAAACTCATCTCTATCGACCCTTGTGACTGGTCCGACCACCACACCATCTCCTTCATCCTACCCGGATCAATCAAGACTAAGCCCCCACAACCGATGATTCCCAAACGCTGGATCAGGGACACCAAAAATCTGGACCTTACGAAGCTGGAGGCTCGCTGCAAACTTGAGCTCTACCCGACCTCGAACACTACCACAATCAATGTCCTCTATGACCATTATTCGGCGTCTATGTCGAACATTCTAGACGACCTTGCCCCCCTGAAACTAAAGAGAACACAAATCAAAGACAGAAACCCCTGGTTCTCCGCCTCCCTCAACTCAGAGAGAAGATCCCTACGTCAAGCCGAAAGAATATGGAGGCAGCACCCATCTACCGAGCACCTCAAACTTCTCCGGCAGGCAAGAAACTCCTACAACAGACACATCCTCAACTCAAAAAAAGATTATTTCAGATCCGAACTGGGGAATGCCACGAATAGGCCCCGCAAGCTCTTTGAACTGGTTAAACTTCAATCAAACAAGCTGGCCAAAACCCCTAAAGAATCACCGAAATCTCTTATATCGTCGGATGAATTCTCCTCCTTCTTCGCCGAAAAAACTGCCTCCCTAGGAATCGAACTTAGTACCGCCTCTTGCGCTCAACCCCCTCATGACCAACTGCCTCCCCATGCACCCTCATCCTCGACCTTACCCAAAAACGAAGCTTGCTGGACTGACTTCAAAATCTACGACGAAGACTCCATTGCTAAAATCCTCTCTACATTAAAACCAAACAACCACTTCAATGACCCGCTACCATCCAACTGCCTCGCTGCGGCCTCCCGTGCCATTGTTCCTTGCAGGACCGCGATGATCAACGCCTCCCTCCAGCAGGGATCGATTCCGGACCCCCTGAAAGCCGGCCAAGTCCTTCCTATTCTAAAAAAACCAACGCTTGACCCCGCCGCACCAGACAATTTCAGACCCATCTCTAATATACCCCTACTAGCCAAAGTGTTAGAGAAATGCGTACAATACCAGCTTAGTCAACACATCGACAACTTCCACCTGCTGGACGACTTCCAATCGGGATTCAGACCAGGGCACAGCACTGAAACAACCATGCTCCACATTGTGGACGACGCCCTCCAAGCCCTGGACCAAGGCAAAACATGCCTCCTAATCCTTTTAGATCTATCTTCCGCCTTCGACACGGTCAATCATGAAAAACTACTTGAACGCCTTAAACACAGGATGGGTCTGGATGGCGTTGTCCTTGAATGGTTCAGGTCCTTCCTCCATAACCGATCTCAAAGATTCCTCATTGACGGCAAACTATCCGCTCCCACCCCGGTCACGGTTGGAGTCCCTCAAGGCTCAACCCTGTCTCCTACCCTCTTTAATCTTTACTTGGAGCCTCTCACTGAAATTCTACGCTCCGCCAATATCTCCTACCACATGTACGCGGATGACACCCAAATTTACATCAATATCTCCTCACTCAAGGAGGTCCTCGCCCTGAACGAAACCCTGAAACTAACCGTTCAGTGGCTTGCTACTAACCAACTAAAACTCAACGCCAAGAAAACTGAATTTCTCCTGATCTCCCCATCCAAAGCCAACCCGGAGCTACAGGTGTGGTTCAAGGCCATCACAGCCCTAAATTGTCCCCCGACCATCGTGGACTCCGCCAAATCACTGGGCATATTTCTTGACTGCAACCTGAACATGCGTGACCACATTAATTCAATGGCCAAGGCAGCCAGATTCCACCTGAGCTACCTCTGGAAATTAAAACCCTTCATCGATGCTCCAGATTTGAAAATGGCAGTCCAAGCTCTAGTCATATCCAGACTGGAATTTGGATGCTCCACCCTCACAGGCCTACCCAAGCGCTCCTTGGCACCGCTAAAAGCCTGTCTCAACGCGGCTGCCAGACTACTCACCGGCACCAGGAAATTCGACCACATCTCTCCACATCTGAAAGCCCTAAACTGGCTCCCTCTAGAGGCCAGAATACAGCTGAAACTGGCGTGCATTACACACAAGGCCTTATACGCAAACTCCCCTGCATACCTTTCACAGAAGCTGGTGCTATCGGGAGGAAACAGGAAATCTCGATCCACTAACAGTCTCCTGCTCCGACCCGCCCACTTTCGCAAAAAAAGAACCTACAATAGGGCATTCACCGGGGCAGCACCAAGAATTTGGAACTCCTTCCCGCCCGCTATCAGAAGAATCCCCACTCTTGCTCGCTTCAAGAAGGAAGCCAAAACCTTCCTCATGGGTAAATTCCTGTACTAAGTCCTCCTCTAAGCAGATATGACTTGCTGCCTGATACCATGACTATTGCGCCTTCCGCAACCCTATAACCGGACTCCATCGAGACCCAAGGGGGCCATGGTCTCTGCCAACCCTAGCTTGAATTTTAGTTCTCATGTGTGCTCCCTTTGCCCCCATGCTACCTCATCCCCCCCCTTTATGCTATATTTCTTTGCTTTTGATACTTTACTGTTTGCACTGTTTCTCTATGATGTTTTTTTTTTTTTCTTTCCTGTTAACCATGTAAAGCGCTCTGATACCCTCATGGGTCATGTTCGCGCTCTATAAAACACTAAAATAAAAATAAAATAAAATAAATATCTTCCAATGGGATCAAACAATGATCCACATCCTGATACTATGGGTCTGAATGGTGGTTTCTTCAAATCTTTGTGGATCTTGGGTATCATGTATAAATGAGGTCTTCGTGGATTCATTGTTGTGAGGAATTGTTTGGTGGATTCATCTATCCAGTCCAATGTGAATGCTTTTTGTCAGGTATCTTGTAAAATACTTTGAAGTTCCGCTGTAGGATCTGTGAGTAGAGGTAAATATATCTCGGGGTTAAGTACATGACAGTTAACTTGTTGTTGGTAAAACTCTGTGTCCATAATAACAATAGCTCCCCCCCCTTGTCAGCTGGTTGAATGGTGAATTTGGGGTTGTTGGCTATGGCTTTAATGGTGCCTCTTTCATTTTTGGTCAGATTCTGGTGTTTGTTTTTAGTCCAATTTAAAGCTTGTATATCCTTCTTGACCATTACTTCAAATGTATCAAGCATCTTGTGCGAAACAGGTGCCTGAAAGGTGCTTCTGGGTTTGAATCTTACCGGTATTTCAGTTGATTGAGATGTTTCTTTGTTAACAATGTTGGAAAAGAAGTGCCGTAAGCGTAATGTGTGCATGAACTTAAATAGAGCTATGTCAATTTCCAATCGATTTGTTGAATTGGTGGGCACAAAGGAAAGTCCTTTATTCAAAACTCTTTTTTGATGAGACGTCATGCTTACTGAAGAAATATTTACTATTAGGGTATGTTCTTCCCGCTGCGGAGCGATTTTTCTACCCTTTCCTCGCCTGGTTGGTCGATTATGCTTGATGGCTCTTTGTGTGTGGCTGGTGGTAAGCCATGATCCGGGGCCTGTGTTAAAAAAGACACTGCTCTGGTAGTTTGTGTCTGTTCAATCAGTTCCGTGGTTGTTTGCTGCTGGTTAGAAGTAGATGTTCCAGGCTGAACTGGTGTTCTGGTGGTGGAGATATCTTTGTCAGTTACTAGACTTTCTTCTGAAGAGTGAGTAGTGGGTTTGCGTTGGTCAAATCTTTTCCGCGCATAAATTTCCGCCCATGTGTACACTTCGTTTAATTTATAATCTGTCGTGTCTCTTCTGTATTTTCTCAGTTTCCCTTCTTGAAGTTCTTTACTGTATTTATCCACTTCCAGATTGATTTTCCATGTGTCATGCTCCAACCTGAGTTGAAGTTCTCCTTTAAGTGTGATGATTTCTTCCTCTAACTCTTTTATTGATTTTGAAAGTTCCTCTATGATCAATAAGATGAGATCCAGTGAGCATTTGTTAAGGATTGAATACCATTTATTCATGAAAGTCGGGTTCAAGTGAAATCGAAATAACATGGGTTTAATTGAAAGACGAAGTCCTCTGGGTATCCGCTTAGCCTTATGATACTGTACCAGGGTGGATGCGTGTAATTGCTGGTTTAATTGTCTCCTTGTTATGTATTCCAGTTGTTTTAATTGTTGTGAGATTGAGCCGCCATGAGTATCCATACTTTTTACTTCTTGAATTAGAGCGTATATTTCAGTCGCTTGATCTGTCGTATAGACCATTGTAGTCGCTCTATTGTCCGTAATGTTTGAAATGGATTCAAAAGACATGATTGTGAGGGTGCTCCTCCTGAATAGGACAAAGTAAGTAAACTGTAGTTATGTGGTAGGGGGAGCACTCCACCTGTAATCTCTTATTTTCAACTTAAATGCGTTTAAGATTGTGGTGCGACAGCGAGGTAGAAGTTTGTCCGCTTCTACTGAGAAAACATGAGTTAATGACAAGCTCTAGACTTGTGTTGGGCTGTGCACTGTTCACCTGGTGTCTAATGCGACACTATATTTGAATACCAATTATTTTCAAGTTGCACAATTTATTTATTGAAATGACAACATAATGTGTGTCTATATAATCATAAAGTTAATTCAATTGTAATAATGTCAAGCGATGCTGCTCAATAAAGTCTTTACATGTTGAATGATAACAAATACATAATACATTTGTATTACATGAACACTTGTTTTAAACAATACATTTGACAATCACTGAATTGCATTTTTATATGCGCATGCCCAATGCATTTCGGAACCAAGCGGTTCCTTTGTCAGGGGAAAATCTGAAATGAGAACAAACATATGTGTAAGCGATTGTGTGTCTGGTGGCTCAAAATCATTGTATGTGGATGAATTCATTTTAAATGTACTAAATCCTACCTGTGATGGGTTTCTGTTTGGTGGACACTAAAGTAAACCGTAGATGGGTAATAAAATTAGCATAACGATACATTGATGGTGGTCATTGCGATGTTATAAGCTATTAATAACTAAGCTTACCTTGAATTTATTAGCCCAATGATTTTGAGCCACCAGACACACAATCGCTTACACATATGTTTGTTCTCATTTCAGATTTTCCCCTGACGAAGGAACCGCTTGGTTCCAAAATGCATTGGGCATGCGCATATAAAAATGCAATTCAGTGATTGTCAAATGTATTGTTTAAAACAAGTGTTCATGTAATACAAATGTATTATGTATTTGTTATCATTCAACATGTAAAGACTTTATTGAGCAGCATCGCTTGACATTATTACAATTGAATGAACTTTATGATTATATAGAAACACATTATGTTGTCATTTCAATAAATAAATTGTGCAACTTGAAAATAATTGGTATTCAAATATAGTGTCGCATTAGACACCAGGTGAACAGTGCACAGCCCAACACAAGTCTAGAGCTTGTCATTAACTCATGTTTTCTCAGTAGAAGCAGACTGTCGGGTCAGGAACTTAGATCCGGAGAAGAACCAGGTCCACAGGAGCGAGGATAAGGTCCCAACTCTCCCGTAAGGTAGGTCTACTGGTCGGTACTAGTAAGGCCCACGACCAGAGAAGGATACCTCTAGGGAGGGAGGAGACGACCACAGGACCACGTAACCAGAACGACAGCAGTGGGCTGGGGGGGCAAAGCTGTAGCACACAAAAATAATAAACAGGAGAGACAAAGAGGAGGGGCTAGTTAGTGCAATAGAGAGAATTGGCTCGATGAAGATACACCATATAGACTAGGACAGTTGTGCACGTTCTCATACTCACATAGCGCGCTAATGAATAAACAAGGATTTAGAAATCGGCAAGGAATCACTGAGAGGACTCCGTCATAGAAGGAGATAATTTGACTATGGGCTTTGACAGGCTCACCACTTGAATATTGGAGTCCAGAACTTTAGAGCCATGTGAATTCGTTCTTGCTCCAAAGTGCTCTTTCTCAAGTTCTCCTGTTATCCTTGCGAAGTATAAAAAGAATACAGTATTCCTTTGACCCAGAGTTAGCAATCACTCAAGGTCTCCGATGAGAGCTTTACAAAAAAAAGTCTCCTTACATCATAGGGAACACGGAAGGACTCGTGGCACTTATAGAACTCAACAGGGCACGTTTCTCAGGATTCGATTGTCCCAGCCACAGTCAGTGCTCATAAAGCAACAGAAAATCAAAACAGCACAAAAAATAATATTGGATTCTTCCTACCGGCAGGTGAGAAAGGTCCGTTGCATAAAAACGGGCAAGGATGATTTCGGGGAGTTTGTGGAGGGGAAGAGCGCGTTAACTCTCTGATCCGGCTGCAGCTAGTGAAATCCAAGACGACGTCTCTCGGAAGATTTAACTCAAAGCTCCCCGAAGGTTTCTTTACAGGCAGCGAGGCAACTGGAAGGCAGGAGGGAGTCCGCAGGTTTAGGTGCAGCGAGGCAACTGGAAGGCAGGATGGAGTCCGCAGGTTTAGGTGCAGGCAAACGTAGGAGGATTACAAACAGTCCTTTTCAGGCAGGATCTCAGAGGAGGAGGCGAAAGAAAATACGCGCATTCCCCAGGGTCAGAAATGCGAGTAACTGGAAGCAGGGAAACAAACACCGGGCGTGGTCCAGCACAGCTGAAGGAAGCCAAGCGCCGAACCGAGGAAAAACGCTCAGTTTAAACAGGCAGCGCAAGGCAGCATGGGAAGGCACACAACTCCACCCCCAGACACAGGGCATTATGGGAGATGTAGTGTAGAGTGAGGGACGACTGAACAAAGACAGGAAGCTTGACGGGTAACAGTTCTCCCCCCTAAGGGTCTACCCACCGGTCGGGGCTTCGTAGGATGTAAAGCATGGAATCTCCTAATCAATGTAGGGGCATGAATATTTTCAGCAGGCTCCCAGGATCTGTCCTCAGGGGCATATCCCACCCAATCTACCAGATACTGCAACTTCCCCCTCTGTCTGCGGGAATCCATTATTCTTTTCACTTCGAATTCTTGTTCTCCATTAATGATAACAGGGGGTGGAGGAGGCTCGGGATGGGAAGGAGGTTCGTATCGTTTAAGTAAGGAGGTGTGAGAAACAGGATGTATCTGGTATTCAGGAGGTAGATCCAACTTAATAGCTACGGGATTGACGAGACTTTTAACTGGAAAAGGACCTATAAAACGTGGTTGTAGTTTTCTTGGGCCTTCTAGTCGTAATGTCCTGGTGGATAGCCATATCCTGTCCCCCTCAGTATATGCAGGGGCAGGGCGTCTATGCTTGTCTGCTTGTTCTTTCATGTGTTTCTTGGCCTCGTGTAAATGAAAAGTATCCGTATCCCAAATAGTATGGAGCTTTGTATGATGTTCCGCCACAGAGGGGATTTGCGTCAGTAAGTGAGGTAAGTGCACAGGTAACCACTGAGGGTGATAACCACAGAAGCTACCTTTCCCCTCCTGAGGCGGAAGCCGGGAGGTCTCCTCTCCTCACTTGTGCTTTTAAGTACTGTTTGTGAATTTTAATACGTGTGACTCTGATTGCTTGTTTTTTAAGCGTGAGAGACCCAGAGACTTTCTTCGCGCTCTTAAGCGCTTTGTGTTCCTTCCCCCCCCCCACCTCTGCCCCCGGACCGCCCTCGGCTGAGTATCGACACCGAGGGTTGGGCTCCCGGTTTTGGCGGCCATATTGGGTATGGGTCAGGCGGGTGACGCACTCTAGCAGCGCTTTAAATAGAACGGCCATGACTCCGCGCAGCGGACGCGTTCAGCGGACGCGCCGGATCTGCGCCGGAGTCGTGCCAGAGTCCTGCCCGTCTGCGCCCGTCCGCGACAGGACGGGACGGGACAGGACTATGAGACCGGGACGTTTGCCTATGACTGCTGCAGGGGCCCCTCACATCAGGTATTCAGCGCAAGCTCTGCTACACCTTAAACCAATTCCTCTCACAGACTGCTCCAGAGACCGCCGGCCATGTCCTGAGGGCCCGTTCTCATGTATACACTGTAAATACCAAACATCCTTCTTAACATCCAGCAATAGGATGCAAAAAACAAGGGAACAAACTCCATCCAAAGGGACCAAAGAGACGAAGTGTCTTCTTTTAAATGTTTGCTCCCTACCTAGACATCAACTAGAGGTATGGGACCTAATACAAACAACTCAACCTGATCTCTGTTTCCTTACGGAAACCTGGTTGAAACCCCATACAGTCCCCGCTATTACTGTCGGGGTTCCTCTGGGCTATAAGATCGTCCATTTTGACCGTCCAGAGAAAACTGGTGGTGGCCTAGCTATTATACACAAAGATTACCTGAAGATCATCACGCTAGAACAGAGGCACAACTCTCTTTGAAATATTAATTTTCAAAATGCAATATGCCTCAAATAGATTCTGGAAAGGAGCCCTAGTCTATCGCCCCCCTGGGCCCTCTACAGGTTTCCCTCTAGCATTATTGGAGCTTCTGGCCCCACATTTTAAAGCAAAAGAAGATTTTCTTCTCCTTGGCGATTTCAATGTTCATATTGATAACCCCACACTCCCTGAAACGACCTCCTTGGTCTCCGAATTATCCTCCCTTGGTCTGACATTACAAAACCATGAGCCCACCCATATAGGAGGTCACCTTCTTGATCTGGTTTTCACCAACTTTCCTCAGGTACAATGTTCCTCCCCGGTTCATATAATTTGGTCCGACCATTTCATCGTGGAATTCTCCATATCTAAAGCGGATAAGCCCCTTAAAACAAACCCCCTCCCACCTGTCTGGCGTCGACAGTGGTATAAAGTCACCATAGAGGAATTGCAAAAGGAATGGAAGCAGCCCATTCCCTTAGAGACTGACAGTATACAAACTGTTTTAACCAAGTTCAACAATTCCCTTAAGGAAGCTATTGATAAAATAGCACCTTTAAAACTACACAAACAATACCCTGCCACCAAACAGGAAATTTTTGTATACCGAGGAGCTTAGAATAGAAAAACAAAATTGCAGGAGATTGGAAAAGAAGTGGAGAAAAACACGAACTGAAGAAAACAAGAGATCACACTATGAGGCTCAGACTAAATACTACAAAAACATTAAATTTGCTCGGAGGAAAAGCCTCTCCCAACAAATTGCTGAAGCGGGAGAACGATCTAAGGAACTATTTAAAATTCTCCAGGAATTTGTAAAGCCAACTGCATGCAAAAGTCCTGATGACTTTTCCCAACAACTATGTGACGAAATTTCATTATTTTTTGAAAATAAAATTAATTCTATCTACGATAAAATTTTACTGGCCTCCAATCAAAATCAAAATAGTGATAACTCCTCATTTTCACCCATTTTGCCCACACGGAGTAAAACCACACTTATGATGTTTCCAGCAGTCACTGACTCCGATCTCACCTCCTTAATGAGCCATATAAAATCTGGTTCCCCAGAGGATTTTCTATCAGCCAAAATAATAGCCTCTCTGCATACAATGCTTAGGCCCCACATTCTAAATCTGATCAACCATTCCCTCAGAGAAGGATCTGTGCCCACTGAATGGAAAAAAGCAGTGGTGAACCCTATCCGGAAGAACGCAGCTATTCCATGGACCGATCTTTCCAATCTCCGACCCATTTCCCTCCTCCCCATCCTTAGCAAAATGACCGAGAGACATGTAAACACTTACTTGTCCAAGTACATCGAGGCAGCGGAGGGCCTAGACCTTTCTCAATCTGGATTTAGGCCCAATCACAGCACAGAGTCTGCCCTCCTCTCAGTGACTGATACCATCAAGATGTCACTGGATGGAGGAAATTCAACGATTCTAGTGCTGTTAGATTTATCCGCTGCCTTCGACACTGTATCCCATGAGATACTTCTCGATCGCCTGAGGGAGAGGGGAGTAGGAGTGGCTCTTTCCTGGCTAGAAAGCTTTCTTTCGGATCGCCATCAAGAGGTAAGATTGGGCTCCCACCATTCCATCTCAAGAGAGCTCACTAAAGGACTGCCACAGGGCTCTTGCCTAAGCCCCACACTCTTCAATATGTATATGTCCCCTCTGGCGGATATAGTAAGATCTTATGGGTTCACACCGATGTCATATGCTGACGACACTCAGCTTTTGTTCCCCTTTAAAACCCTCACGCCCACAATACAAAAATCTTTTGCGGACGGTATGAGGGCAATATCTCACTGGATGGCCACCAATCGCCTCCAGTGTAATGTAAGCAAAACTGAGGTTATGTTGTTCGGGGAGGCCACACTTTTGTGGTCTCCAGATTGGTGGCCCCTGGATTTAGGACCAACACCAAGCCCCAAACAAATTGTCAAAAATCTTGGCGTACGTCTAGATAGACCTCTCCTGTTCAAAGAGCACACAAACCAAGTAGCAGGCTCATGTTTTCAGACCATTGGACTGCTACGATGAGTCTTCCCATTTCTATCTGATTCTTATATAGGAAGACTCTTATCCAGGCTCTGGTCATTAGTAGACTAGACTACTGTAACGGATTGTTGGTCTCGGCAAATGAAGAACAATTACAGAGACTACAGGTGGTCCAGAACACCGCGGCTAGATTAGTTCTCAACGCCCCGCCAAGGTCCGCATCTCTTCCCCTTTTGCCAAAGCTTCATTGGCTGCCGATTAGACAGCGTGTAATATTTAAAATTTGCTGTACTATCCATGGATGCCTGTTTGGCAATGGACCTAAATATTTAAAAGAATTATTTAAACCCTACATACCCAGTCGAACACTGCGCTCCAGCACTCAACTACAACTTCAGGTTCCTAGGATAAAAAAAGTCAGGCAGGGAGGGCGAGCTTTATCCTACAAAGGTCCCATCCTTTGGAACTCACTGCCCCTTGCTCTGAAAAACACTATTAATTTCCAATCCTTTAAGAAGTCCCTGAAAACGTTCCTATTTGTAGCCTGTTAGGTTCTCTTCCTGCCTTCTCATTTCTCTGTTTAAGTATCAGATATTTGCTTCTTGGTTATGCATAAGCGCGGAGATACCCCTTTGGGGGTTGACTTCCAGCGCTATACAAGACCAAAAATAAATAAATAACCATAAGAAAAGAAAAAGGAAGAAACCTGTGTGGATGAGTGTTGTGAGTTTTTGTATGCAAATTCGGCCAAGGGAAGGGCTTTTACCCAATCACTAGTAACAGTTGATAACAAACAGCGTAGATAAGTTTCCAATGTTTGGTTAGTTCTTTCGGTTTGCCCATCGGTTTGGGGGTGATATGATGAAGAAAGACAGTGGTCTATTTTCAACACTTGACACATTCCCTGCCAGAACTTGGAAATGAATTGAGGAGCTCTGTCAGACACTATGGTAGTGGGTAAGCCATGCAGCCGGACTATGTGTGTTAGAAACACATCTATGAGTTCCTTAGCAGTCGGCAGTTTCTTCAAAGGGATCAAATGAGCCATCTTAGAAAGCATGTCCACAACCACTAGTATGGTGTTAAATCCCCGGGTGTTTGGTAAATCAGTTACAAAATCCATGCTAATGGAATGCCATGGTGAGGGAGGGATGGGCAAAGGGTGTAGCAGGCCCGCAGGAGCGGAATGTTGGGATTTCTGTCTGGCACAGGTAGGACAGGCCCTAACGTAGTCGCTTATATACTGAGTCATTCCCTTCCACCAGAACCATCGTTGACATAGTTGGATAGTCTTTTCGCTACCAGGATGAGCGGCCATCGGCAGGGCATGACACCACTTGATGATCACAGAACGTAGTTCTAGAGTGGGGAGGTACAATTTGTCTTTATGATAAAACAGGTGGTCATCTATCTTGTTCAGTGGATTAGCCGTCCATTCCTCCATAGGGAGCAAGGCATAGGCAGCGAGTAGTTTATCTAAGAAAGAATCCCCTGCCGCCCCGTTCCCCACTGATGCAATCTTATGTAGGGGAATGATGTGAGGGGGGTTTTCTTGTAGGTGTTTATCATCTTTCCCTATACGAGAAAGAGCGTCAGCCTTGCCTTGTTTCACTCCTGGGCGGAATGTAATTTCAAAGTTGTATTCGCTGAAGAAGGACAGCCACCTCATCTGTCTGGGGGTAAGGGCCTTAGCAGACTTAAAGAACTGGAGATTTCTGTGATCAGAAAAAATAGTAATGACATGAGGAGTACCCAAGAGGTAATGTCTCCAGTCCTGAAAGGCTCTTTTTATGGCCAGTAACTCTCTTTCACCAATGGTATAGTTTTGTTCAGCCGCGGATAGAGTCTTAGAAAAGTATGCCACAGGATGCAGAACGCCTGTTGTCTTGTCTCTTTGGGATAATACACCACCCACCGCGTATTGTGAAGCGTCAGCTTCGACATAAAACGGTTGGGAACTATCTGCATGTCGTATAATGGGGGCGGACACAAATTTCTCCTTCAAAGCTATGAAGGCCTGTTCTGCTGCTGCATCCCACTCAAAAGCAATTCCCTTTTTTAATAATCTGGTGATGGGAGTAATCAACTCAGAGAAGTGATCTATAAACCTTCGATAGAAGTTGGAGAACCCCAGGAATGATTGCACCTCACGCACCGTAGTGGGACTGGGCCAAGACGTTATTGCAGAGACTTTAGCAGGATCCATATCCGGAGAAATCACAAACCCTAAGAAGGCCACTGTGGTGACATGGAAGAGACATTTGTCAAGTTTTGCGAAAAGATGATTGTCTTGCAGACGTTGGAGAATCTTTGTCACGTGCTGCTCATGGTCTTTTTCGTTCTGGGAATATATCAGAATATCGTCTATATAGACCAGGGGTACTCATAGTACGGCCCGCGGGCCGCCAGCGGCCCGGCAAGCCTTCCCTGGCGGCCCGCGGACCTTGCAGACATCGTACCTGTGCACCGCCGGTTGCAGCAGCGCGGGGCTATGGGGGCCGGGCGATTCTTTTAAAAGCCAAGTCACTTGTTAATGAGGCTTCGTTGTATTTCACCTCTTCTCAGCGCCCCTGCAGCTCCCCTCTGAATGAGTGGAGATGCAGGGGCGCTAAGAAGAGATGAAATACAACAAAGCCTCATTAACTAGTGACTTGGCCTTTAAAAGACCCGTGAAGTACTTGGGTGCGGCGGCTGTTTGTGTTCCAGGGAAGGTGAGGTGACGGGCAGGGGGAGGGGGGGGGGGAGCAGCTAGTGAGAGCAGCAGGTGAGTTTAAAGCGGGAGGGAGAGACAGCGTGAGAGAGACAGACAAGTTGGGAGAGGGAGGGGGACAGAGGGAGGGAGGGGGACAGAGGGAGAACAGATGGAGAGGGAGGGAGACAGAGAGTAAGTAAATTCCAGCTACTGAAGCAGAGAGTCTGAACAACCCTCTTAGTACTGGCGAGTGTTTTGAAACGCATGGCTTGCAGCTGCTGCTGGTATTGCTAACTCATACAGTATTAGTGGCATTATTTTTTTCTACAGTGTTCAAAGCTCATTCACTTGTGCCATGGGTGCCATTTGATTTTCTATGATGTCACTGTCATGCCAGCTTTCATGTGATGTCATACCAGCTGATACCCTGAGTCTGTTAGCATACAGAATGCAGATGGGACTCACAGAGCAAATCCTCTATTTTTATGTGATCTACTTGTTTCCGCAACCTCCTAAAAAGAGAAGGGCAAACTACATGCTGTAATTCAGCCGCGTGCCACCGACGGCTGCAAAAATAACTGTCCCACATGTTTCATGGACAGTTAAAGTAATGCCTGCTGTGATTAACTGCAAGCAGCAAATTAGAAGGCTTCTAAAACGTAGCCCTATTCCTAATGGTTGAAAAGGTCCTTGTGTTTAGGCCATTATGATTGACTGCTGGGAATTAACCAGAATTGAAAAGTGTATAGCAAATGTGGAGGGAGAGACAGCGTGAGAGAGACAGACAAGTTGGGAGAGGGACGGAGACAGAGGGAGGGAGGGGGACAGAGGGAGGGAGGGGGACAGAGGGAGAACAGATGGAGAGGGAGGGAGACAGAGAGGGACGGAGACAGAGAGAAAGGGAGACAAACTGATTGAGAGAGAGGGAGAGAGATAGAGAGAGGGAGGGAGACAGGGAGAGAGGGAGGGAGACAGAGAGGGAGGGAGATAGAGGGAAGGAGGGAGACAGGGGGAGGGAGGGAGACAGAGAGTGAGGGAGACAAACACAGTGAGTGAGGCAGAGGGAGAGAGAGAGAGATAGAGGAAGAGAGACAGGGAGAGGGAGGGAGACAGGGAGAGGGAGGGAGAGAGGGAGACAGAGGGAGGGAGAATGATAGAGGGAGGGAGGGAGACCGAGCTAGATAGATAGATAGATAGATAGATAGATAGAAGATGTGTGAATGCCGGGTCTGGTGGCTCAGTGGACGAAGGCGTCTGCTGCAGGGGCCTGTGTTCAACCTCATGGTCACAGTTTTTTTTTTTTTGCTCTAGCCCCGCCCCCTCCCCCACTGCCCCCGCCCTCACCGGTGCGGCCCTCGGCCACAAACCACACTGTAAATTTGGCCCCCGAGAGAAAGTTTGTGAGTACCCCTGATATAGACAATAACAAATACATCAAGATAGTCTCTTAAGATATCATTAACGAAAAACTGAAAAGCCGCAGGGGCATTGCATAACCCGAAAGGCATTACACAGTACTCATAAAGGCCAAACTTTGTGCGAAAAGCCGTCTTCCACTCATCCCCCTCCCTCACACGAATCAGGTGATAAGCCCCACGAAGGTCTAATTTCGTGAAGATGGTGGCCTTTTTCACCTGATCCAGAAGGGAAGAGATGAGCGGAAGAGGGTACTGATTTTTGATAGTAACCTTGTTGAGGGCGCGATAGTCCAGACAGGCACGTAGTCCGCCTTCTCGTTTCGGTATAAAAAAAATAGGAGATGAGACTGGGGAAGTGGAATGCCGTATGAATCCTTTTTTGAGCATGTCTTGTAAGTAGTCATATAACTACTTAGTTTCGGGCTCGGTGAGAGCATAAACTCTACTAACAGGAAGATCCGCCCCAGGAACCAAGTCAATCCTACAGTCATATGTTCGGTGAGGTGGCAATTTCACCGCCTTGACCTCATCAAACACATCTCTGAAAATGTTGTATTTTGGAGGTAACACAGACGATGGAAGCGTCTCAGTGGCACAACAAAGTGACGAGAGTTCCTTTGATGTGTCTTTATAACAATGTAAGACACAGAAATGAGAATACAATGTCACCCTCCGTGGCACCCAATCGATGTGGGGGTTGTGTACCTGTAGCCAGGGTACACCTAGGATGGCACCGAAAGTGGGGGTGTCAATTAAGTCGAATGTTATTGTTTCTGAATGGCCATTGTCGCATACCATCGTAATCGCTGGGGTTTGGTAGGCAAGCAAGCCTGACGACAGTTCTGTCCCATCGACTGCACGTACTTGTTCGGGCTGAGTCTTAGGGAGGAAGGCTACCCCTAGTGCTCTGGCCAATGAAATATCCAAAAAATTACCCGTGGCTCCGGAGTCTAAGAGTATGGGTAGGGTTTTTCTGTGTTGTGAAGGCATGATCAATACCACATTTAGAGTAAAATGCTTAGGCACTAGACCCACTGTATGAGCTACCATGGGGGAGATCTGTGTTGCCAGAGGACTCGGAAAAGCGATCTCTTTATCTTCCAAGTCTGTTAGTTTTCCGGCAGTGTAGCATATCCGGTCTTTCCTGAAGGAGTCTTCACAGGAGCTTTGGGTTTAACAACGCACTCTCGGGCGAAGTGTCCCCCTTTTCCGCAATACAAACAAAGATTGAGTCTTCTTCTGCGTTCCCGTTCCTCGGACGACAAAGGGCCTCTTATTCCCCCTATCTGCATTGGTTCGCTAACATCCTTCACCTCTTTCTTCTCCCCTTTAGGCAACAAAAACCGAGGGTATTCTATTTTGGTTTTTTCCCCTTTTCTTTCACTGAGGCGATGATCTAGTTTTACCACTAAGTCAATGAAAGAAGCACAATCTTCAGGGGGGTTCACAATTTGGGACAGTATGTCTTTCAAGTCCTCTCTGAGACCTCTATAAAAGAGAGAGGTTCTTTTGTCTTCGGGCCATTGCGTCTCAGCTATCAGCCTATTAAATGTAGTTATATACGTCAAAAGGTCTTTGGTACCTTGTTTGAGACTCAATAGCTCGTTATCGCTAGCTTGCATATACAGATGTCTAGCGAAGAGACTTTTCATTCTTTCCTTGAAACTTGATAAATCGTATAACACAGGATCATCATTTTCCACTAACGGTACCGCCCATTGTGCAGCGTTGCCTGTTAGGTAAGAGATGATAAAAGCCACTTTGGCGGCGTCGTCCGGAAAGGATGCAGCTCTACACAGAAATTGCAAATGACATTGGTTCATGAAAATACCAAATTTACTGCTATCTCCACTAAACCTTTCTGGCATGGCTAACGGAGTAGGGGTCGGAGATACCACAGTTACGTTAACAGGAAGAGCCCCACTCCCCATGGAAGAAGGAACAGAAGAAGAGGGTGTAGGGACCTGAAAATGTGCAGGCCGGATATAACTTCTCTTGACTTGGGGGGTGCTTTCTACCTGTTGTTGTGTTTTCAGAATATCTAATTCTGTGACTAACCTTTGGTTTTCATTTCTGAGTAATCTAAGCTCGGACTGCAAGGAGACAACTGCGGAGGTCAGTTCGTTCATAGTTGTTTCTGTTGCGTGTAAAGGCAAGGACCCAGCTATAAACGGATCAAAGGCTACTGCCTTATCCATCCTCGCTCGGGGGATTAGAAAAACGTGGGCTTGGCTTTCTGTCGGGTCAGGAACTTAGATCCGGAGAAGAACGAGGTCCACAGGAGTGAGGATAAGGTCCCAACTCTCCCGTAAGGTAGGTCTACTGGTCTGTACTAGTAAGGCCCACGACCAGAGAAGGATACCTCTAGGGAGGGAGGAGACGACCACAGGACCACGTAACCAGAACGACAGCAGTGGGCTGGGGGTCAAAGCTGTAGCACACAAAAATAATAAACAGGAGAGACAAAGAGGAGGGGCTAGTTAGTGCAATAGAGAGAATTGGCTCGATGAAGATACCCCATATAGACTAGGACAGTTGTGCACGTTCTCATACTCACATAGGGCGCTAATGAATAAACAAGGATTTAGAAATCAGCAAGGAATCACTTAGAGGACTCCGTCATAGAAGGAGATAATTTGACTATGGGCTTTGACAGGCTCACCACTTGAATATTGGAGTCCAGAACTTTAGAGCCATGTGAATTCGTTCTTGCTCCAAAGTGCTCTTTCTCAAGTTCTCCTATTATCTTTGCGAAGTATAAAAAGTATACAGCATTCCTTTGACCCAGAGTTAGCAATCACTCAAGGTCTCCAATGAGAGCTTTACAAAAAAAACAGTCTCCTTACATCATAGGGAACACGGAAGGACTCGTGGCACTTATAGAACTCAACAGGGCACGTTTCTTAGGATTCGATTGTCCCAGCCACAGTCAGTGCTCATAAAGCAACAGAAAATCAAAACAGCACAAAAAATAATATTGGATTCTTCCTACCGGCAGGTGAGAAAGGTCCGTTGCATAAAAACGGGCAAGGATGATTTCGGGGAGTTTGTGGAGGGGAAGAGCGCGTTAACTCTCTGATCCGGCAGCAGCTGCAGCTAGTGAAATCCAAGACGACGTCTCTCGGAAGATTAAACGCAAAGCTCCCCGAAGGTTTCTTTACAGGCAGCGAGGCAACTGGAAGGCAGGAGGGAGTCCGCAGTTTTAGGTGCAGCGAGGCAACTGGAAGGCAGGAGGGAGTCCGCAGGTTTAGGTGCAGGCAAACGTAGGAGGATTACAAACAGTCCTTTTCAGGCAGGATCTCAGAGGAGGAGGCGAAAGAAAATACGCGCATTCCCCAGGGTCAGAAATGCGAGTAACTGGAAGCAGGGAAACAAACACAGGGCGTGGTCCAGCACAGCTGAAGGAAGCCAAGCGCCGAACCGAGGGAAAACGCTCAGTTTAAACAGGCAGCGCAAGGCAGCATGGGAAGGCACACAACTCCACCCCAGACACAGGGCATTATGGGAGATGTAGTGTAGAGTGAGGGACGACTGAACAAAGACAGGAAGCTTGACGGGTAACACAGACAAACTTCTACCTCGCTGTCGCACCACAATCTTAAACGCATTTAAGTTGAAAATAAGAGATTACAGGTGGAGTGCTCCCCCTACCACATAACTACTGGTCACCCTCTGGGGCATGAACCCTGCTTGATCGAGATGTATAAGTGTTCAGATGTGAGGCAAGAAGCGATTGTCCAACGCCTTGGCCAGGATTTTAGCCTCTACGTTTAGGAGAGAGATGGGGCGATATGAGGCCTGTTGTTCCGGGGTCGGCCGGGCTTAAGGAACACCACCACCTCTGCATGCCTCCAATCCGGGGGAAGCAGGCCCTGTTCCCGAGCCTCCTCGACCACCGCCCGATAATAAGGGGCCAGCTGCGTATTATAGCGTCTGAAGAACTCACTCGGGAACCCATTAAGTCCAGGAGCCTTCCCGGAGTTGAGCTCACCCAGAGCCGTGCCCAGCTCCTCGTCAGTCAGGGGTAGCTCCAATTGGTCACGCACCTTGTCCGACACCGCTTTGGGCGGTAGATCGGCTAAGAATTTATCAACGGTGGACGCTGGCAAACACTACCGGGGGGCATATATGCATAGAATGTGGCGAAGCTCTATGCTATTGTGGCGGGGTCAGTAATCGGCACTTCCGGGTATTCGGGACGAGGTGGAAGGGTCTGGGAATGGAAGGTGCCCTGACAAACCCGATGGAGCATCGTGCCGGACTTGTCCCCCCCATTGATATACCCTGCTACGCGTCGCCACCCAAACTTGGCGGGCCTCATCCATCAGGAGGGCGGCACAGGACTGTTGGGCCAGAAGTAGTTGTCTCACATGCTGTCCATCTCCTTCCTCCCGAGCCCGGCGCTCAAGTGCCTCTATGTCGGCCTCTGTCCGAGTCAATTTCTCCTTACGCTTCCTACGGGTCGCCGCACACCAGGATATGTCCACGCCTCGCAGGGTAGGCTTCAGAGCCTCCCATAGAGTCACAGTGCTAGGCACCGACCCCTCATTTAAGGTTAGGTATTGATCAATGGCCTCTCGCATATGCGTATCATATTCTTCATTCTGTAGATGCCACACAGAGAGTCGCCACCGAAAGGGTTGTCGCCCCCTGCCCATATAGAGTTGAGTGATCCAAGAGGCCTCGGGATAGAATCTCAGCCAACGCCACCTTACTAACCATCACTCGAGGAATAAAGAGGTAATCGAGCCTGGAGAAGGACTTATGAACTGCCGAGATGTACGTGTACTCCCGCCTGTCGCCATGGACACGCCGCCAAACGTCCACCCAGTCTAGGCCTGTCACCAGCGAGTGTAATTTCGTGGGATGTCCACTCCCTGAGCCACCCCGAGCCCCGCTTCTGTCCCTGGCATACTCCAGAACATCGTTCCAGTCCCCGCCCACCACAGAGAGCACATCAGGCATATCTGCCCATATGGCTTGTAACCGCTCCACAAGAGTCCACTGTAAGGGGGGGGCATATACACAGCCTCGAACCAAGGGGTCCTCCCCAATCTTGCCCCGGATGAACGGGTACCGTCCCTGTGTGTCGGTCCACTGTTGCGCATGTATATAAGGACCCTGCGGTGAACCAGAATCGCCACTTCCCTGGAGCCCCTCATGAACCCCGCATGAAAGACTTGCTGAGATCCATACCTCTGCAAGCAGAGCGCCTTCGTCCCCATGAGATGTGTCTCCTGCAACATAAGGATATCTACCCTAGCCCTCTTTGCCTGATGTAGTATAGCACCACGTTTAATTTTGTCTAAAGCCCCGCGTACGTTCCTGCTTATAATGCGAATGACACCCGGGGTCACCTAATCTCTATGTAGCGCGCTAGCCATAGGGAAGGGAATTGTCCTGCAGCACCGTTAGAAGACTGTGGCGACGTGTGTGCATAGAATAGCGGACCCAAAGCGGAAATGCGACTCGGAACCCCCAACAAAACCCGCACCCCATACCTCAAGAACACTGAAGTTGAATCCCCAACTTACAGCCCATGGTCCTCTGGCATGACCCCGACCAGCACGAGACTGGCAGAGTTCCAGCCCACAGTAAGATTCCCCCGACCAGTATGCGTCAGAGTACATGTTGAACCAGATGGAACTCCACAGCAGTATATCCACCTCGGATATCAGGGTTTCAAATCGTGGCGCCCAGGAGTAGAGGAGGCCCTGCAGGATAAGGAGCGCCTCCGGGATCGCGACAGTCTAGTGTCCCTCTGCTGCTGTCCCGGGGGACCCCTCCGGGCCACCTCACTGGAGGAGGAATCCGATTCCCTCCCGGGCAGCATGTGCGCTCGCACTCATACTGTTTCGTCTGTCCATCTGAAGACCTCCTCCGGGGTGTCAAGAAATGGGTGCGGGAATCGGTATACCACCCGCAGGCGAGCGGGAAACAAGAGGGCGTATGGGAGCTTGAGTTCTCTCAGGCGGGCTTTCGTGGCCATGAATGATTGGCGCTGTTGTTGCACCTGCCGCGTGTAATCAGGAAAAATTAAGATGCACACATTGTCATAGAGCAGTGGTTCCTTGGCCCGGGCCTGCTTCAGTATGGCATCTCGGTCATGATAGTTCAGGAGCTTTGCTATCACTGGTCGTGGGTGAGCCCCCGGCGATGGTTTCTGCATAAGGGCTCTGTGGGCCCGCTCCACGACAAAGCACCGTGACATAGCTTCTGGGGGTAGCCAACTTTCCAGCCACCGCGTGAGGAAGCGTTCCATATTACCCTCTTCACAGCCCTCCGGAAATCCTACAAATCTTAGGTTATTACGTCGGGCGTGCCCCTCTGCATCTTCGACACGGAGCGCCAGACCCTTCTGAGCCGTCTCCATATTCGCCATTTTCTGCTTTAGGATTGAGACATCGTCTTCCACTCTCGAGATGCGGGTCTCAGTTTTGGTGATACGGGACACTGCATTACGCAAGTCCTGCCGCAGCAGCGGGACATCCGACCCCACTGCCCCAATTTTAGCATCCAGCATGTCCCTGGATTGGGTGATGGCCGCCATGAGGGCTGCGTTGTCTGGACGTCCGACCCCACTGCCCCAATTTTAGCATCCAGCATGTCCCTGGATTGGGTGATGGCCGCCATGAGGGCTGCGTTGTCTGGAACAGCCTCCGGTTGACCCCCGATAGCGCCCGCCGCTGCACCCGGACCGGTGAATTTGTCAATGGGCCCATGCTTGGTCGAGCCGCTGCCACTCTTATCCCTCGTCAAAGCTGCCCCTGGGGTCCCGGGAAGAGCTTCACCTGCAAAGATCCTCTTCTAAGCAGACCCACACAGTTCGATCAGAATCCTCGATAGGCGTCTATGAGGGCTGCAGCTGCACCAGGGCCGGTGAATCACCCCCCGAGCCCGAGTCCACCAGGGTCCCCCCGAAATATGCACACGGTTCGATCAACCGCCAATGAAAGTATGCTTGCGAGATGATGGGGGGGGGGGGGGGCAAGCATGTCCTAGGCTGAGTGCCCCAACTGATTGCAGCAATCACCAACTTCCAGGGCTCTGCGATCCAGTTGGCCACTAATGCTGGCGACCCCAAGGCGGGACAGCAGAGCACCCAGTCAATCCCCCCGCGGCCCGACTGCGCCGCCGATCCCCCCTACTGCCAGATTACACCGCTGATCCCCTGTTACTGCCCTGCTTATGGGGGGAGCAGTCACGATAAGTCGTTCCTTCACCTCCACCAAGAGACTCCACCACGGGCCACAGCGCTCAATACACCCCTGCTCTCTTCACCTGTGCGGCCCGACTTGACCGCCGTGTCACTCTCTCCGACCCCGTTCAGGTCATTTTGCAGAGCCAAGATGGGGCAGCCAACCCCAGAGGCCGCCTCCGCCGACCCACAATGTCACCAGGGCCTCCTGGGTGATCCACCACACACTCAGACGGGGGGCCAAGTCCTGCAGGCCACCGCCGCGAGCGCTTGAGAAAAGGGAGGGGCCCAAAACCAATCACACAGTCTTCCCCCAAGCGGCTCGGCAGTGCCGCCGATCCCACACTGCGGCCCCAGACAGGGGGGGGAAGGTTACCTCGTATGATGCCTCAATACCCGTGTCACTGGTCTCGTCCTCACGGAGGCGCCCACCGCTGAGACGCGCTCCGCCCGTCAGGGGTCCAGACCACCACCGCTGCATCGGCCTCGCCGCAACTCTCCTCACCAGCGTGGCCTGATCTGGCCGCCGTCCGATCTCTTGCCGTCTCGCTGCCGGTCCCACTGCAAGGTAACAGGACCGCCAACAATCGTCCCGTCGACGCTGCCGTCCCCCGCAGTCTTCAGGCTCACCAGGCAGTCGACTCTGCCTGCGTGCGGGACCCAGAGAGGCACACGGCACCTTCGGAGAGAACCACGCAACACCCCGGCTCCTCCACAGCAACCAGGCCGCATCTCTCACGCGGCGTGATCTCACCGGCGGTAACCTACTTGGGCGCAGTAGAAGCACATCTGGCGCCTGCTAGGGTAAGTCAGCTCTGTGGAGACTCCTCCAGCATCATTTGGGGGTCAGAGGAACCAGGATAAATGCAGGATGAAAAGCGGGCTGGACGGAGCTCGCTCAGCACACGTCCGCCATGATGGCCTGCTAAGCCACGCCCCCCAATTTATAGATACTTTGGCCTCAGCCAAGTTTGAGTACATTTGACCCAACTGTTGGCTACTGGCAAATCAAACTAGCTGAGGATGCCAATCAAAATGAGCATTCTCAACCCCTAGTGGGCATTATCGATTTATTGTAATGTCCTTTGGTCTGAAGAATGCACCTGTCACATTTCAGAGGTTGGTGAACAAAATCCTAACAGGTCTGGAATCCTATAGTGCAACATATCTAGATGATATAGCTGTCTTTAGCTCCACCTAGGAGGATCACCTGGTTCACCTCAAATGTTCTGAAGGTCCTGCGAAAGGCAGGCCTCACTATCAAGGCACCAAGTGCCATATAGGGCAGAGTAAGGTTGTGTACTTGGGCCACGTGGTAGGTGGAGGCTAGGATCAACCACTGGAGAGCAAAATCCAGACCATTGTCGATTGGATTGCTCCCACTACCCAGACTCGGGTCAGAGCTTTCTTGGGCCTGACTGGGTACTACAGAAGATTTGTCAAGGGATATTGGTCCATTGCGACTCCCCCAAAGGATCTTACATCTAAGAAAATGCCCAAGAATGTTCAGTGGCCAGTAACCTGTCAAAAGGCATTTGTTGACCTGAAGTAGGCCATGCGCACTGCTCCCATCCTGCAAAGTTCTGACTACTCCAAAACTTTCATTGTCCAGACAGACACATCTGAGATAGGGGCTGTGTTATCACAACTAAATGCAGAGGGCCAGGATCAACCAGTAGCTTTTATCAGCAGAAGGTTGACCCCAGGGAGAAACGTTGGTCAGCCATTGAGAGGGAAGCCTTTGCTGTGGTCTGGGCTTGAAGAAGCTGAGGCCATACCTGTTTGGCACATTTACTTCATTGTTCAGACAGACTACAAGCCCCTCTTATAGCTTAAACGGATGAAGGGTGAAAACCCAAAACTTTTGAGGTGATCCATTTCCCTAGAGGGGGTGGACTGTACAGTGGAAAATAGACCTGGGAGAGTAACCATGCCGATGGACTCTCCAGATATTTCTACTTAGAAAATGAAAACCCAAACTGGGCAAGGTTAGTCTCATCTCCTTACGTTGGGGGGGGGGGGGGTGTAGCAAAGTAGGATCTGCTTTTATGGTTACCCCAACTTTTTGCCTGGTACTATGCTGTTTCTGACAAGTCTGACTAGCAGGATCCCAATCAGGTGCCCAGTCTCTGTGCTTTCTCCTCTAAATTGGTATGGTAAGTACTTGGGTATCTCCCAGATTGGACACTGGTGTACCCTTGTCAGTCCCTGGTATATGGTACTGAGGTACCCAGGGCAAAGGTACACCAGGGGTCCCCCATGGGCTGAAGCATGCATTATGCCACCCATGGGGGATCACTCAAACTGTAACTACAGGCCTGCCATTGCACCCTGTGTAAGCTGGTGCTAGCACCACTTACAACAGATATAGTTTTCCCTATATCTAAGGTAACTACACTTCAAATCCACAAGTCACCCCTAAAGCAGGCCTTTCAATCCTGAACACAGGGTACTTGGTTCTAAGTGTGAGGTTGCCACTGCATGAGCAAGACACCTCTACAACCTTCGGAGTCCATTGTTCTGCGTTGGCAACTGCAAACAACGTGGAAAGCGAAGAAGGTGCAGTGTCTGGACCAGCAAGGTCCAGGTGATTTACCAGAAGCACGGGAGTCTGGGCAGGCCCCGAGCAATCAGGGAAGCCCGCTAAAATCAAAGAAGACCCTCCAGGAGACCCACAGGCTCGAGGCACTGGGGTCACAAAAGGAACTCGAGCGGCTCACCAAAGATTCAGGCCCACGGTGCAAGTGATGCAGTGAGGACGAATATCTTGGTCACAGGAGATGCTTGAGGTTGGGGCTACTTGGATCTCGGATCGTGGAGGAAGGAAGCCAACAAGCCTTTGCAACGGCAAGTCGACGTGGTGCACATGGGTTCCGTTCCTGCAGCTCTGATGAGGGATACTGGCCTGAAACTTGGTGAGAGGCCAGGGCATGCCTCAAGGGATGTGAAGAACCACCAATTGTGTTGCTGAGCCTTTCGGAGGCCATGGCAGCTCAGGATCAGCAGACCGGTCAGCTTCGTTGTGGTGCCTGCATATGCAGGGAAGTGACTCCTTCACTTCAAGGGAGATTCCTTCATGTGTCTTGGATGTCCACGGGCATTGGGAGGTTCCTGTTAGGATTGGGGGTCTCTAGTTGGCAAGGGCTTGCACCTTTGTCCAAATAGGGACCCTTCTTCCTAGTCAGGATAAGGGAGTTACACTCCTAAATTAACCCCTGCTCACCCCCTTGGTAGCTTAACACAAGCAGTCAGGCTTATCTTAGAAGCAGTGTGTAAAGCATTTGCACATAACCAACAGTAATACAGTGTAAGCACTACAAAAGGAAAACCACACCAGTTTAGAAAAATATCCAATATTTTTATATACTTGAAACAAGACCAACACAATAAAAATCCACAATACAGTACTTAAAAATCTTCAGTTATCACAATAACTTTGAAACACAGTTCCTTGATGCCTTTGCATTTGGGGCCAAAAGAAGTGGGTGACAAGCCTGTCAAAGGTCTTGTCTCGCCCCAAAGGTCCTGCCAAAGGCACGTCATGAGCCAGACCCAGTAGGAAGGTCCAGAAGCGCTGGGGTACCACCAGCACACGGGCTGACCCAGGCTCAGCAACCTTAGGCTCACTATACAGGAGACCATTCTCCCCGTAGATCAGCTGTGATCCGGACTGATTACCAGCTGCTGGTCTGCAGCCTATTGCCGGAGACCCTCCAGAGAAGGGCACTCTTTCTGCTCCTTGCAGAATTCCTCCCTGGTGGGACCCCCTTCTTGCTGCCAATGGGTCAGCTCAGAGATGCCCCCCAGCTCGGCTACTTGTTCCCCTGTAGGCACAGGGGCGTCCCCTGAAGGTCAGCCTCCTCCCGGTCCAAGGGAACTTCAGGGGCCAGTTTTCCGCGCCTCCTGCTCTTTCTCTTGGCAGGGACTTGGGCCACTGTTTCATGCTCCAAATCCTCTTGATCACCCTTTCTGTCTGCCATTGACCGAGTAGACATGCGTGCCCACTCTGGCAACCCAAGCATCTCAAAGTGAGACCTGAGCTCAACATCCTTCCATAAGGACTGCTCCAGGTCGTTACCTAGCAGACAATCTACAGGCATGGTAGGGCTCACAACCACCCTCAAGGGACCTGAGACCCCCCCACTCAAAGGGAACCTGCGCCACCATACACTGGCACTCTGAGTTGTCCACAGCGACTACTTGGTGGAATGCCCTGGGACTACCTGCTTCTCAGAGACCAGGTGACACCGGACTGAGGTCACACTGGCTCCAGTATCTCTGAGAGCCTCTACCCTTTTCCCATTGATGGTCGCCCAGGTACTGTATTTCTTTGTGTTAGGGGCACCTGGTTTCCTGGGACCATTTCACTGTCCCCTAGTGAGATGAGGGTCATTTCTGCTGGATCTCCAGCCTCCTGTCGGTACCCCTCCTTCCCAAGCGCTACACTAGCCAACACCTTCGTCTGCCCACCGGTGGGTGGCTGCATCCCTTTTGTGCACCTTGGGTCCCCCTTCAGGTGACCCACCTGGTCACATGAAAAACACTTGCGGAGGCCGGTCTCAGCAGGCTTTCCTGTAGAGACCCCTTTCTTCTTATCTCCTGGGGGATGGGAACCCTTACCCTGGGTATTAGTTTGGGGCCCTTTAGAACACTGTGCTTTACCCTTGTCCCCCCACTTTTCTGCTGGGGACCCTGCCCACTTTTGGCTGTGTCTCCCCCAAACGCTTTCTTTTGGACCCTGGTACTCACCCAGGGTCCGCCTCCATAGCAATCTTCCTGGGTCAGACAGCTATCAACTAGGTGCTGGCACAGATCTGCAAAACATAAACTAGACAAGTGCTCCCATGCAATCAAATTGTAGAGCTTCTGAAAATCTGTCACTTTACTGCCCTTCACCCAGCCATCCAGTGACCTGCAGAACATATCCACACATTCCAACCAAGTGTTGGCCTCCGACTTCTTACTGGACCTAAACTGATCCCTGTACTTCTCAGGAGTGAGACCATACCTAGTGAGAAGGGCTTCCTTCATATCAGAATAGGTGAGGTTAGGCCCCTTACCCAAAGCAGTCAAAGTATCCCTGGCTTCCTCTGGAAACAGAGGCCACAATCCTGCTTCCCAAGTCTTCTCATGGACCCCATTCATGTGTATCTCTGCCTCGTAACTCTGAAACCACCTCTGTATGTCATCCCCTTTTTGAACTCTCTGCCCACATTCTTAGGGCTGTGTATGATTCTGTCTGCCTGTCCTGATGAGTTGCTGCCACCATCTGAGCTGGCTCTACTCCTTTAATCCAGCTCCTTCATTCTTATCTCATAATCTAACATCATCCTTTTCTCTTCCATGGTCAACTAGAGCTTTTCTAGTTCAGCTCCTCTGGGGACAAGCTACTGCTGCCTGGCCTGGGGGTTCCCACCCTCCCAAAAGCACATTCACCCTAGAAATAGGCTCCTCCGCCTCTCCACTGAGACCACCAGACTGCTCGCTGGCCTGTCTGGCTGCTACCCAGGCCCTCAGCGCTTATTGTAGCTCGTCCTTCTTAGTGAGGCCTCTGACTTGGGCTTTCAGGTTCTTGCAAATCGCTTTCAATTCTTTCACATTGTAGGATTCCAACCTATCCTACTCAAAGGCAATTTCCAGGGATGCAACAGATGATGCTCTTGATTCAGGCATGATGAAGTAGCAAGTTTAAACTGGCAAGATCAAAAATAGGCCAAAAAGAAAAAGAACCAGTATGTGGTACGTAGTGGTCTGCGATATGGTAGTAGTGCACACCAATCACTGTAAGTCACGTACAAACACAAGTCCTAGCCTCACCGCTGACAACCAATGTTAGAAATGGGGGTCTTTAGTTGGCAAGGGCTTGCACCTTTGTCCAAATAGGGACCCTTCTTCCTAGTCAGGATAAGGGAGTTACACTCCTAAAATAACCCCTGCTCACCCCCTTGGTAGCTTGGCACGAGCCGTCAGGCTTATCTTAGAGGCGGTGTGTAAAGAATTTGCACATAACCAACAGTAATTCAGTGTAAGCACTACAAAAGGACACCACACCAGTTTAGAAAAATATCCAATATTTTTATATACTTGAAACAAAACCAAAACGATAAAAATCCACAATACAGTACTTCAAAATCTATCTTCAGTTATCACATTAACCTTGAAACACAGTTCCTTGATGTCGATAGCTCCGTCTGGAGCTATCGCGGCGTCGTGAGCAAACGAATCCAAACAGTTCTGTCTGATTGCGGCGTCGCGGGCCAGCTATGGTGTCGGTAAGACCCGCAAACAGTACCTTTTAGAAATGCAGGGCGTCGGCGACCTCTCGTTGAGTTTCCGAAAGCACGGCGTCCGCAGGTGTCAGTTTCCCGGAGGTCGGTGCAGGAGTCGTCAGTGCCCTCAAAGTCACACGCGTTGCAGGTCGAACTTCTCTTTGTTGAAGTCAGGAGCGCTGGCGTCGGCAGGCGTTGTGTGCTGCGGTGCGAAGTGCGGCGTGCGGTGCCCTCAGGTTGCGGTGCGAGCAGCGGCTCGTGGCGGCATCAGATGGCGTCGGTGAGACCAGGGTCACGGTGCGAGATGAAAGCGGTGCTCGTCACGGTGCTGGCAGGTCACGGTGCAAGCAGCGGCGTTGTGGTTGCTGAAGCGCTGTCGGCTGACGAACTGGAGTCGATGGCACCGGCGTCGGTAGTCCAAGGCTGCGGTGCGGGATGAGGGCGGTGCGTCATGTAACTTTACGAGCGGTGCCCTCGAACCACGGTGCAAGCAGCAGCGTCGATTCCGGCGTGGTGCGGCGGCGTCGGGGATACCAAGGCATCGTCGCGAGGCGGTGCGGAGTGCGGTGCCCACAGGTCGCGGTGCGAGCAGCGGCTCAGTGGCGGGATCAGCAGGTGTCGTCGGTGAGACCAGGGTCGCGGTGCGTCGTTACGGCGGTGCCCTCTGCGGTGCCGTCATGACACGGAGTAGGCAGCAGCGTCGTAGACGTCGTCGAGTTGCTTTCCTTCTGTTGCAGCACAAAACACACAGTCCCCAGTGCTGAGGGCAGAAGAGCTTAAGTCTTTGCTGTTCCTGAGACTTTTTGAACAGGGGGCAAGCTCTACCTCAAGCCCTTGGAGAAACTCACAAAAGTAGATTGCAGAAAGTTCAGTCCAGTCCTTTCACTGACCAAGACAGAAGCAGCCACTGCAGGCCAACACAGCAAAGCACACAGCAAAGTGGTAGTTCCTCCTCACAGCTTCTCCAGCTCTATTTCTTGGCAGTCTTCTTGATCCAAAAGAGTTCTGAAATCTTGGGGTCTGGGCCCCAATAGTTATACTAGCAAATCCTTTGTCCTCTGAAGGCAGAGGGTCCTGTACCTAGTTCAAACCAGTTCGGGGTGCATTCTGCCAGTGTGCACCTTTGTCCTTTGTCAGTGTGGGCCAGGGTCATCAGACGCACCACAGGAGGTGGAGCCAGCATTGTGGAAGGCAGGCACAGCCCTATTCAGGCCCAGGTGCTACTCCTCCCACCACTCTACATGCAGATAGGTCTATTCAGCCCTGTGCTGACTCACCCTGTCTCCTGGAGTCTCCCCAGCCCCTTTCACTCACAAACCAGACAGACAATACACAAGCTAGCAGAGGCAGGCTGGATGGTTAGGTAAGAAAATACCTACTTTCTAAAAGTGATATTTTCAAACACAGAATGTTAAAACCAACTTCACTAAAAGATGTATTTTATCATTCTGAGTTCAGGCATACTAAACTCGAATTTCTACCATGTTTCCTGGGTCACTTAGGATTATAAGGTGTTATAATCAAACTGCCCATTGTGGCCTATGGGAACAGGTAGCCTTGCAATAGTGAAAACCAATATTGGCTGTAATTCACTATCAGGACATGCCACACACACCAGGGCATGTCCTACCTTATATTTACAATGCACCCTGCCCACAGGGGTACCTTGAGCCTACCTTAGGGGTGACTAACATGTAGAAAACTGAAGGTTTACGGACTGGCAAGTGGGTGCACTTGCCAAGTCGACATGTCAGTCCCAGACTGCACAACGGCTCTGCAATTGCAGGCCAGAGTTATACTTTTTGAGCTGTTTGCGTGGGTGGCACAATCCAGTGCTACATCCCACCAACAGTATTTGATTTATGGGCCCTGGCACGCTCAGTGCACTTTACTAGGGACTGACACACAAATCAAATAGGCCAATCATGGAAACACCAATCCATAACACATTTTACTACAGGAGCACTTGCACTTTACCACTGATCAGCAGTGAGAAAAGTGCGGGAGGTCGGAAAAAAAAAAAAAAACCTCAGTGGAAACACACCAAAAGATGCCAAGTCTAACAGTTCCTGTTTGGAGCTCTGGCACAGACATTGCAGCAGACTTGCAGGATGATGAGACCAGGAGCATCAGGAGTCTTTCCAGTAGCAGTTTCAGAGACCAGAGCAAGGCCCAGCAAAGTCCAGAGTGCCCAGATGGTCGAAGAAGAAGTGGTGTCTTGATATGAATCTTGTCCCACGAAAAATCTAGGGACCCACCTACAGGTAAGTCCTTAAGTACCCTATGGAAAGGGTTGGGACAATTCAGGGTTCCTTCCCAGGGTAGGGGTCGGACAGTGGGGAGGATACTCCCATGTCCTTTGTCCAGTTTTGCACCAGAGCGGGAGCCAATGGCTCCCTGAGCTGGTTTGAACTGGACTATGCGAGGAGGGCACCAAATGTGCCCCTCAAGCAGATAGAGTGGTGCTGGCAAGCACTCCCACCCGGCCCCAATACACTAAACCCTATCTGGGAGGTGGGCACACCTCCCTGTGTCACGATACCTATTGTTCTGCCTTCCCCTGCTCGAGTTTGGCTAAGCAGCAGGAGGGCAGAATCGTGTCTCTAGTCGGCAGCAGCCATGTTGTGCTGTCCGAGTCTTGAGATTGGCACCGGGAGCACTGTGGGCCTCACAGGGGAGCTTTACAGTTTTTTTGGAATAATACCTTCTACACCGTTTATGGGGTGGGGGTACGATTCCAACATGTTTGATACCAAACATGATCGCATTGGTTACAGCCAGTTTAGAGATGCTCCTCGCATAATGACGCATGGCCAGTCTATGTATCGTAATGGCTGATGCACTTACAACCCAGAAGAATGGACTCCGAAGGTTGTAATGGTGTCCTGCTCATGCCGGGGTACCCTTACACTTAAAACCAATCACCCTGCCATCAGGATTGAAAAGTCTTCTCTTCGGGTGACTTTTATAATTTTAAGTGTAGTGACCTTCGATATAGGGAAACCTATATCTGTCATTCGTGGTGCTAGCACCAGCTTTCACAGGCCGCAATGGCAGGCCTGTAGTTACAGTTTGAGTGATTACCCCATGGGTGGCATAATGCATGCTTCAGCCCATGGGGGACCCCTGTTGTATCTATGCCCTGGGTACCTCAGTACCATATACTAGGGACTGATAAGGGTACACCAGTGTCAATCTGGGATGTACCTAAGTACTTACCATACCAATTTAGGGGAGAAAGCACAGAAACTAGGATCCTAATTAGCAGCAGACTAGTCAGAAACAGCATAGCACCAGGTAAAAAGGGGGGGGGGTAACTATAAAAGCAGATCCTACAGCATCCATACCATATGCTTATACATGAAGTGAGAAACCTTTAATTATCCCTAGCCAGCAAACCGCTCTGAGTACTATGTAGAAAGCACCGAAATGTAGTTTGCTTTGGTCACGGATTTTCCGAACAGCAGTATTCATAATGTGTATCCATCCTTATGGCATCCAGGATTTGCAACCCAATTCGTTGTACTTTGTGTTCTAAAGTGTTAGTCATAATCCCTCATATGTTTTTGCCTTCCAATCATGACTTTTGGATGGTGAAAGAAATGTGCCATTTAACTCAAGTGACAACATTATTGATTACTTATAGATTGCATTACTGCCAAATCTTCTTGACGCTAACAAAACCACCTGTAGGAAAGTAGGATCTGCTTATGGTTACCCCCACTTTTTGCTTGATGTTGCACTGTTTTTGACTAGTCTGACTGGGAATCTGCTAACCAGGACACCAGTCTATCTGCATTCTCCTTTAAATTGTTATGCATGTACTTTGGTACACTCCAGATTGGATACTGGGGTACCCTTATAAGTCCCTAGTATATGGTACCCAGGGCATAGGTACTCCAGAGGCCTCCCATGGGCTGAAGCATGTATTATGCCACTCATGAGAGGTCATGCAAAATGGAACTACAGGTCTGCTAATGCAAACTGTGTAAGCTGGTGCTTGCACTACTTACTTTATATATAGGTTCACTATATCTATAGGTCACTACACTTAAAACGTATGTCACCCCTATAGCAGGCCTTATCAATCCTGAAGGCAGGGTGCTGGGTTTTAAGTGAGAGGGTGCCCCTGCATGAGCCGGACACCCTTGCAGCCTACAGAGTCCATTCTCCCGGGTTGTCAGTGAAGCAGCCATATACTAAATAGAGGGGCATCGCGTGACCGCACGATGACCATCTCGAAAACAGCTGCAACGAATTCTATCATGTTTGGTATCAAACGTATTGGAGTCATACCTCCACACTGTAAACGGTGTGGGAGGTATGATTCCAAGCACTGGAAGGGCACTCCGTTAGGCTCTCTGTGTTCCCGGTACCAGCCTTCTAGTCCTGGACAGCACAAAATGATTGCTGCTGAACAGAGACACATTTCTGCCTTCCTCCTGCTTAGCCAAGCTCTAGCAGGGGAAGGCAGAACAATAGGCATCCTGTCACAGGGAGGTGTGACCACCTCCCAGACAGGATTTAGTGTATTAGGACTGAGTGGGTGCGCTTGCCAGCGCCTGAAAGTCTGCATGAGGGGCACATTTGCTGTCCCTGTGCATAGCCCAGTTCAAACCAGTTCTGGGAGCCGTTGGCTTCCTCTCTGGTGCAAAACTGGACATGGGAGTAACCCCCCCCCCGTCCATACCCTCTCCTGGGAGAGTCACCTGAATCTTCCCAACCCTTTCCCTAGGGTACTTAAGGGCTTACCTGGGTCCTTAGATTCGTCGGGAATAAGATTCAGAACTGAAACCACTGCACCTCTACCGTCTGGGCACTCTGGACTTCGCTGGACTTCGTTTGGGCCTGACTTCGTCTCCCTTCCAGTCTGCTGCATTGTCTGCACCTGTGCATCATACAGGAACATTCCAAGGCCTGTGAAGCATCAAGGACAACCGAAGTAATCTCCCTTGGAGTGAAGGAGTCACACCCGACGTTCATAGGCACCTCCAAACTGCTGACCGGTCTGCTGATCCCGAGCTCCTGCAGACTCCGAAGGGTTCAACAACACCGGTGGGGGTTATCTAAGTCTCCTGAGGCCCGAGCTGTCCTCTCCCCAAGTTTGAGGTCAGAATTCCTTGTGGGAACTGCATTAACCGAACCCCTATGCATCGGGTACTTTTGCAAGCACATATGCTTGTTGGCAACTTTGCGACAAGTGCTTTGGGCTCCAAGTAGCCCCAACCTCCGGCAACTTCTTCCACCAAGAACTTCAGCCACATTGCCTTGTGGGCACCGTGGCCTGCTCCTTTTGGTGAGCTGCATGAGGTCCTCTGGCGATCCCTGTGCCTCCAGCCTGTGGGTCCAGTTGAGGGTCATCTTTGGTTTCCTTGGGCTCCCCTGATTGCTCGGGGCCTGCCCGGACTCCCCTGCTTGTGGTTAGTCTCCTGGACCTTGCTGGTCCCAATCGTGCACCTTCTTGACTTCCTGCATGGGTTGCATTTGCCAAGGCTTGTTGGTGCACCCGCTGGACACCGACCACTCAACATCCTTCGTGGGACTGCTCGTATCCGGGTCCTGGCCTTCCTCAACATCGTCTGGTTCTCGCAGCTGCAGAGTCAAGGTCACCGTCATCTATCCTGAAACACTCAACATCGGACGGCATTCTTCTTCCAAGTCTCCTGGTCACTCCCGAGTGACATAGACTCTGTCCCCTCTGCTCTTAGGTACTCCTCTTCAAGAATCCACATTCGGATTCCCACAGACACTTTCTCCTCTTCCAGCAGCAGTACTTTCTTGAAGTCCTCCATTGGGTTTGACGGCGGTTTCCGACACCACTTCACACCTAAGCATCCGGCTTCCCTGGGATAGGTAACTTGGGTACCTCGGTATTCACGTGCATGTGGCTCTCCAACCTTCTGTCTTCCACGGGGCTTCTTCAGGGTCCACTGGGATGGGTGCCTAATCTTTAAAAATCAAACTGCGACTTGCAGATAGACCTGTACGTAGCACGCGGTCGCGTTGACACACTACACACGCTCTCCGTGGGTTCCCTATCTACTTACCTTGGGTTGTTTTGTGGGTCCCCAGCAATTCTGCGTCCTCTCAACATTGTCCTGACTCGGGTTGTGGTTCTTATACTACTTTCTTAATATATGGTTTGGTTCCTCCCTGGGGCCCACTGTGTATTAGTGCTATTTACTGTGATTTCTTTGCTAAAGTATTGTGTGCTTTGTGTCTATCTCCGTGTGGGAGATACTGTAATGTACTAGATAGTGTTATATAATAAATATATATTTTTTATAACTACTGTGTGGTTCTCTTTTCATTTAATCTATACTATAAGATTGCATTCTGGTAAACCAAGCTGCTTTACACTCCTTCAGTACTAAGCCTGAAGCCTGCTCTCCACAGCTAACACTTTGATAGCTTTCTAAGGTTGTCTGAGACCTCTTAAATCACCATAAGGGTTGTCTGGACTGGTGCAAGGTGCCCACTTACATTAGTGGACATCATATACCAGGCCAGCTTCTCACAAATGGTTGTCGGGTTCTGCCCCTTCTGTGTGTTCAGTGTAGCTTCTGAGCACTCGAGGAGCTGATTTTGACAAACCAAGAGTGAATAGGCAGGGACAATGATGGGGACTTACCCTAGAGGATCTGAGCTCAGTTGATGTTTGCGTTGGTTCTCCAGGATCAAACCGGTGTGACAGGTGGCTTTCCTGATTTCACTTGCTGTTTCTCTGGATTTACCTTCACCTCCCTGCTGCCTTCCCACTTTCTGAGGCCTTCATTGTTAGTAACTGTTTCCTCATTGTGCTCTTGTGCCAGTACCCTTGCTTTGCCTAGCAAGGTGAATATGCACTTCAGTTCCTTGGGCATAGTCACAATTTTACACTCACTGGAGCCAGTATAAATCATGGTTTGACACTTCGAGTCGTCTGGCGGCACTCCGGTAATATAACTTAAACTAATTAACTCACACATAGCCCCTTCTTCCATGGTGGTAGCCAAATCAAAAAAAGAGCCTGCCAAGTTATTTGGGAAAAATAATAGAGTAAGCCTGGGGGGGCTTGGGATGAGAGAAGCCTGTATTCTTCAAGGTGATTTGGAGGAGTACCTTCCTAGGTCCCCTGGCCTGAGGAACAGCAGTAGGCAGCCCATTTAGAAAACTGTCATCAGTACCACCTGGAGAGATTCTCCCAGCTGCTAATCGGCTTTCATCTAGCTCCAACATGAAATGTTGCATGCAATTGAATCCTGTAACGCAGTATAGTAATATTACTACTTTGTCCACAGCTCATTAGGATTCCAGATCTGTAAACCCAGCTAAAGGAAACGTACCTGGAAACATGGAGGGATCCAACCCAGTCTCATCCAGTGACACCGCTTAATCCAGACAGGACAGGCTTGATTCTACAGACTTACTGTTATCCCTCACAGCTGCGTCTCGAGCTGACTCTGGCTGGGCTGAACCCGCTCAAAAATGCTGTACACCCTTTAGGCTTGCTTAATGCACCACTGTAGGAAAGTGCCCCTTATTGCGTGGTTACCCCCTACCTTTTTGCCATATACCTGATGCCAACTTGACAGTGTGTGTGCTCGGACCCTGCTAACCAGGCTCCATCACCTATGTTCTTTCCCAAAACTGTACCTTTGGTTCCACAATTGGCACTTCTCTGAGCCACATGTAAATCCCTTGTAAAAGATTACCTTGGTACCAAGGGCCTTGTGACCAGAGAGGGCCTCTGAGGACAGCAGCATGTCTTATGCCACCCTCAGAGACCCCTCACCTTAACACCCACTTACTGCCATTGCAGGCTGCATGTTTTGGTGCAGTCCAAACCGAAGAGTCGACATGGCACACATCCCTGTGTTAGAAGGGGCGACATCTCGCCCCCACCAGTTGCACAGTAGCGTTGTGCCGAATTGGCAGTTATGTCAGTTTCTCCTACACATTAATCAGTTTGTTCATTATATTCCTCACATATCTTTACATCCTCTCTTCAACATAGATTTTATGCTTTGCTCCATACGCGGAATGTTATGCCATTTTCCAAGTTTCCCATGCTTTAGCTGTGCCCCTCCGGACCTCTTGCTGAAAACACGACTGATGCATGATTCGTCCAAGACAGTGTTTTATTAAAAATACCCAATGCATTTCGGGCAACAGGTGCCCTTCGTCAGGGGTCACTGTAAACGACAATAAAACAAATAACCATTGCTATATTGACTATTATTACTCAGCTTAAAATCATCCATCATCGACGATACATATACAATCTGCCAGAATGCCATCGTAATATACCAACCATATCGTGTTCCCCCGTAGTGGATTTCTACAGAAACTATGTGAATGCTAGTTCTCTTGGCATGTTTACCTATTGTTCCCACTGTTTAACCCTGTTTATACCTAGACCCCATCCTCCCTCTACTCCTCCACATCGATCGTCTAACGTTTCTTAAAACAGTGTCAGTGCCACACATCTCCCCATGAAATTCTTTACAGTTCTATCCCTTCACTTCCCATAACGCTATGCACAATTTTCTTGTGAAATTAGAATGTTCTCATAACGCTATGCACAATTTTCTTGTGAAATTAGAATATTCTCGAGTTAACTGATACATGCTTTTGTGCTCAACCATCTGGCCTTTGTCTAATCAGAACGTTAGATTTCTTTCAGATTTTTACAATCATCTGATGCTTTCAGTTGCCAAAGGACAAAATAACGAATCAGTTTCAACCATATTATGAAATGCACATCGCGCCAATACACGTACCTGCCGCAAATTATTAAAACTGTTACATCCCCTTCACGGTTCGAATAATGGTTGTATGCCTTCACATCCCACCCCCATTTAAACTCTAATTAACCCGTTCTAACTTTTCTATACGTAATAGGGAATATGTAGCATCTTTCATGGACATGAATTGTTGTTTTGCTGACAGATTAAATGGGCGGAATAAAGACGAAACATTCATGTAATCCCATGGTACTTTCCCCGCCTTTAACGTCTGCAAAGTCCAAGCAAATTGCATAATCGATCGTAATTGATTTTGACCATGATACAACACAGACACATCGTCCTGGACAATATCTACAACAGATGAAACAATGTTATCCAATGTATATATTCTTGAAGATAAGGTATTAATACTATTATCTATTACTGCCAAAACTTTTTCCATATTGGCTTGGTCAATAGCACGGAGCCTGGAGGCAGCCTCAATTTGTGACAACTTCCAAACCTCGTTGTAAACAGCATACACCCATCTTTTGGATCTTCCCAATGCCGGACCCTTAACAAAATCATTCAAATCAATGTTGTCATGCAAACGTGACAAGTGAAGTTTAACAGAATCTAATGTGGAATGTTGCAACCATGTCTGACATAATTTACCAACCGAGTAGGTAGTGACAGTATGTGATGACAGAAAACGTGGGTCTACTCTATCCTGTATGTACCCAGGATTTACTCCCAAAAATCTACGTTGACAGGTGTCCGAATTTTTCTGCCATATCAACCAACCAGTATGGTCTAATGCACTAATATTGAAGGTGGAATTGGAAATAAAAGACTGCAACATAGTAAGGGACAGATCTGTGTGATTCTCCCAACCAGGATAAGCTCCCAGATCCGGGATCGAGGGGGAATTTAAGTTTTTAGAGATAGCCAATCCAAAACAGGTTGTCTGGAAAACTGTGAAGGCATACAACCATTATTCGAACCGTGAAGGGGATGTAACAGTTTTAATAATTTGCGGCAGGTACGTGTATTGGCGCGATGTGCATTTCATAATATGGTTGAAACTGATTCGTTATTTTGTCCTTTGGCAACTGAAAGCATCAGATGATTGTAAAAATATGAAAGAAATCTAACGTTCTGATTAGACAAAGGCCAGATGGTTGAGCACAAAAGCATGTATCAGTTAACTCGAGAATATTCTAATTTCACAAGAAAATTGTGCATAGCGTTATGAGAACATTCTAATTTCACAAGAAAATTGTGCATAGCGTTATGGGAAGTGAAGGGATAGAACTGTAAAGAATTTCATGGGGAGATGTGTGGCACTGACACTGTTTTAAGAAACGTTAGACGATCGATGTGGAGGAGTAGAGGGAGGATGGGGTCTAGGTATAAACAGGGTTAAACAGTGGGAACAATAGGTAAACATGCCAAGAGAACTAGCATTCACATAGTTTCTGTAGAAATCCACTACGGGGGAACACGATATGGTTGGTATATTACGATGGCATTCTGGCAGATTGTATATGTATCGTCGATGATGGATGATTTTAAGCTGAGTAATAATAGTCAATATAGCAATGGTTATTTGTTTTATTGTCGTTTACAGTGACCCCTGACGAAGGGCACCTGTTGCCCGAAATGCATTGGGTATTTTTAATAAAACACTGTCTTGGACGAATCATGCATCAGTCGTGTTTTCAGCAAGAGGTCCGGAGGGGCACAGCTAAAGCATGGGAAACTTGGAAAATGGCATAACATTCCGCGTATGGAGCAAAGCATAAAATCTATGTTGAAGAGAGGATGTAAAGATATGTGAGGAATATAATGAACAAACTGATTAATGTGTAGGAGAAACTGACATAACTGCCAATTTGGCACAACGCTACTGTGCAACTGGTGGGGGCGAGATGTCGCCCCTTCTAACAAATTGTCTTTCCTGGTGTCTTTTGGGCATGGCACCATTCCAGTGTGCACGCATTTTTGGATTAGCATTGGATAAAGCTGAAAAAACTTGATAAGCTGGAGTGCATCTCATCACTGTAACTGACACATCCCTGTGTGCCATGCCCTTCAACACTGCCTGTGGCATGGGTAAGCCACCCCTTTGGCAGGCCTTACAGCCCTAAGGCAGGGTGCACAATAGCACAGGTGAGGACATAGCTGAATGAACAATATGCCCATACAGTGTCCGTGCCATTCACAGACATTGTAAGTGCAGTGAAGCCATTTTGAGTACATGGGCTGGGAGTTTGTCATTACAAACGCCACGGCTCTATGATGGCTTTAGTGGAAACTGGGAAGTTTGGTACCAAACTTCTCAGCATTACAAACCCACGCTGATGCCAGTGTTGGATTTATTATAAAAGGCACCCAGGGGCATCCTAGAGATGCCCCCTGAAAAACAACCGACCTCTTGTGTATTGGCTGACTAGTCCCCACCAGCCAGCCACCACCAGACAGGTTCAGGACACCATGGGGTGAGAGCCTTTGTGCTCGGAGGTCAGAAACAAGGCCTGCTCTGGGCGGAGGTGCTTCATACCTCCCCCTGGCAGGAACAGCAACACTTGGCAGTGAGCCTCAAAGGCTCTCACCTTCTGATGTGCTGATTTGGGCAGTTCCAACTAGTGGAGATGCCCGCCCCTCTGTCCAGACCCGGACCGGCAGGAAAATTGAGTAGGAGTGTTCACCTTAACCTGGCACACCACTAGGGTTGCCAGGAGCTGAGGTGAACCCCTGTCTTAGAAATCCTCCATCTTGAATTGGAGAATTAGTTCCAATAGGAACAGGGATGTGCCCCTCTCCCCAAAGGCATGGGCCCCCAAAAGGTATAGTCAGTCTAGGAGACAGTAGCCATTGGCTACTGAGCCCAACCTCAGTAACCCCCTTAAATTTAGTATTTAAAGGCTCCCCATAACTGTGTTACTCCGATTCGACGGACGAAAAGAAGACGACGTATGAAGACCGCTGCCGGACCAGGAACTGAACAGCTGCAGAAAGAACCCAGCTGCCTGTAACCGGTGCAATAACTGGACCTGATGTCATACAGAAACCCTCCTAGGCCTCCAAGAAACCCTTCCAGCCTTCAAACAATCTCCAAGAACCTTCCTTTGGTCTAGAGGCGCTAGTACCGGCATCCGCCGGTACAAAGCCCGCTGTAGCTGAGTACCGACACTTATGTCGACGCAACTCACTACTACAAAAGGAACCACAAGACCGCAGCGGTAGAGGACCGACATTTGTGTTGATGTGACTCTGCCCTGCCAGAAGAAAGCAGAGCAGCAGGACTGCATCCCCAACCTAGAGAGATCCTCTCGACCGAACGCCCCAAGCTGATCACAGCTCTGTTCCTGAGAGTCTGCACCCTCCTTCTAGAGGTCCTGTTGGCCTCCTCCTGCCCTGCCTGCTCGACCGCGGCCTCTCCGAGACAGCCCAACCTCGGCGAAACTCCTCCATCCCCTGCGCATCTCCATCCCCACGACAGCTGGGTTGGTGGTGCCTCCCTGCGATCTACAGTAACTCACTGACGACAACTGCAATGGTCCCGGCGTTGGCAGCCCACTGAGTTCCATTCACCCCCATTGTTCTCCGCTGACCTTTAGAGCGGAACACCATTGCCGGTATTGACCGCTGCCGCAGAGATACTGAACCCTGCACTTAGCTGCCCCAGTGCCGCTAGTGGTGCAGTGCCCAGCCCAAACTGACCCATGCTTAGGGTCGGACTAACCCTTGAAGACTGGCATTCTATCGATTACCTACAACTGTCTATCTTGTACCAGTACTAAAGACTACTGTTTAGAAGTGACAATACCAAAGTACTTCCAAGACCATAAAGTATTCATACTGCCTTGTTGAAAGTAATACTTGCCTGTAACGGAGTCCAACTTGGTTCCTAAAATAAAAGCAACTAAAGTAATATTTTTACCAAACCTTGGTCTGGAGTTAGTCATTGAGTGAGTGTTCCTGTCTTGTATGAGTGGGTACAACAAATGCATATTTACTAGCCTCTGACGAGCCTAACTGCTCAGCCCAGCTACCACTAAATTGAGAGTGAGGTATTATCTACTTTAACCTCAGCCACACCTTTGGGGACTCATTGGTCTCTGTGCACACTATACCTCTTTTTGGTATAGTATTTACAGTGCTGGCTTCCTACAACTACATACAATTTAGTATAATGTTTCCTGCAATAATTGGTATACACCACTTATCGAAAAGTCAGCTGGAGACTTTATTGAGGAAGGGGGGTTATCTACTGAATCTTTCCTGGGCTCAGCTGATAAAGCCGATACTAATCTTGAATTTGAGACTAATACAGAATTGAATAGCTTTCACTCATCATACTCCACATATACTATCAAGCATATGCTTCAGAGTATTATGAAAGAAATTAAAAGGGTGTAGAAAACGCTGAGAGAGCAAAGCCCTAAAACTTGGAACTTAACAAGAAAAATGGACGGAAAAGTAGCTGAGTTTGTCAAAACAAAAAAAGTATATGGAGACTCGTCTGACCAAGATGAAGTACAGGTAAGCTCTATCTCACAAGCCCACACATGAGCAAAGTTTCCATACGAAAAGTGGGAAATGTGAAGACTTGAAAAATAGATATTTTCGATCTAATTATAAGATTATAGGGGACCCGATGGAAGCTACTAAGACTGGGCAAGGTAATTTGTCGGATTGGGCTGCACAACTTCTTTTAGATAGCTTGCAAAAGAAATTACACAAATTTAAAGAGATTCTGGCATCATCAATTGGCAAAGCCCATTGTCTTCCTTTCTCCACCCCTAAGAATGGAGCTAAAACGTATACAATCATGGTCTACTTTCAAGACTACAGAATTCAGGGGCAGGTCCTGGCTGAAGTACAATAGAAGAGACCTCTCAGTGCTCGACAAGGGTTTAGTTTTTCTATTTTTAAGGATTTGGCATGAGAAACTACTAGAAGACACCTTGACTTTCATGCACTAATTCCGGGCACTTGCAGTGAATTTTGCATTAACAGTCAAGTTCAATTTCGTGACTTTTCTGAATCTAATGAGGTGCATAAATTCATTACTCTAGTAATAAATTGATTATCGTATTCCACTATTGACTCCTTCTTATGTTTTCCTCCCTTTCTCCCCTCCACCTGCTTCTCTTGCTTTCTTTATTTTGTCATTTCTGTGGTTGGGGAGAAAGGCTTTGGCATGTATATGGTAGGGAGCAAGGCAGGGCTGGGTGAATGCATTGGGGGGTCGAGTGGTGGAGCCATAATCTTGTAGGATGCAGATATCCACATCCAGTATTGTTAAGGTGGCGATGATCCGTCACCCAGCAAGACTGATCCAGGAACTAAAAATAGGAGTTGGTATGAGGCACACAACATTTGAAAAAATATAGGCCGGTAGTATTGTTACTTCTTTCTTTACGTTTATGAGGCACAACTTGGGAGAATAGTCATTTTGAATGTTAAAGGACTACATGCCTGGATTATGCATAAAAGGGATCAGTCTGACTTGTGGAACGTTCGTCCTGACATTGCTTGTTTACAAGAGGCAAGAATTGCAACCAAATATAGATTTGCGTTATGCACAAATGGGTGCCAAACTTATCTATAAGAGCTCTATCAGTGCTTCCTTTAATGGAACATTATTTTATTCTTTCACACTCATTTTCATATCCTGGGGAACATGGCAGATCCTGGTGGCAGATTGTCCTTGGTTATAGTTAAATGTAATAACACTATCCTTAATTCATGTTTAATATATGGACTCAGTGTAGATGGCCTTGGTAGGTTTTATGAAATTCAGGATATGCTCTTGCCTACGGCTGGATTGGTTGTGCTGTTTGGAAATGTTTATTGTATCCAGACACTGATGTAAGATACTAATCCGCACAACGCTCCAGAATGCACAGTGTACGACTGGCCATATGGGCCATAATTGGCCATAATGCATAATCTTGTTTTAGTAGATCCTTGGCGATGCTGAAATGCCACGGCTCAAACATTTGTCCATGTTCTCCGTCACCTCTTACTGCATATGGGTATCTGACCATGCCCCCTATCTTTGGAGGTGCAAATTCCTGTTCATGCTCCACCTCCATGGACCTCGACATTTTCATAATACCTCGCTCAAGAGTCTTCCTTTCTCATAAAGCTGCCACTCAATACTGCCATACATAGCTAAATTGATTTAAATACAGGTAGCATACAAATAGTGTGGGGTTCAATGAAAGCTAGTGTTTGTGGTGTCATACAAAAATATTTCCTACTCACAAATCGACTCCATAAGGCAGAGGAACACAGTCTACATAGGAAACAAACAATGATGGAATATTAACATCAAGTTTTAGTTGCTAACTTGGATCCTGTCAAACGTGCATTATGGTGGGAAATTAATTTCACATACTCCCAAATTAATTTCTGATCACTCAGTCAATCTACTCCACGTTACCCATGCAAGAGATTCAAATCTGCTAACAATTTAGTGAACTATCTCTTGCTTTAAACTAGAACCCAGTGTAATTATTTAATAATTATTGCAATTGTCACCAAGCAGGGGGAATAAAAAATTTCCTAGCTAACGTAACGGAAAGTTTCAATTCTATTAAGGACTCGGAGGCGAGGATTATGCTATTCTTTTTCTTCACTTTATTGAATAGCAGCCATTTAAAGTAAAGTAAAACAAATACTATTCCCATAAAACATAGGGAATAAACAGTTAAAACAATAGAGTGTCCACAGATAGAGTGTCTCTTCATCTGCACCAATCAGAGGTCTCCCGGGTGCTGTTAGTCCTCTGTCCCTGTCTGCTCTTCCTCTTTCGTCGCTCAGTCAGCCATGAAGGACGCATCAAGAATCTTGTTTATTGGAATCACTTGCAAGGATCAAAGGAGAGCATAAGCAACAGGAGTGGTTAAGGTTTGACCCAGTGGGGAAAAAACATCTCAAGGACAGTCACATGAGAACTGGACAATAGCCTCAATCAATCAATGAAAAGATTTACTTACTCCAATACGAGGGAGGGAAGGCAGTCAAGGAGCTTGTACCTTGGGTGGGATAATCCTCGCCTCCGAGTCCTTAATAGAATTGAAACTTTCCGTTACGTTAGCTAGGACATTTTTCATTCTATGTCAGGACCGGTGGCGAGGATAATGCTTGTTTAAAGCTTGCTCACAACCTAGTGAGCCATATCAATACCGGTTTAAAGTAAAACCGCTTAAAGGTGGAGTCTGAAGACCAAGACCAGTCTGCTGCATTCAGAATGTCTTCCAGACGAGCTCCCAGGTTAAATGCTTTGGAGGCCATGGCCCCTTTAGTAGAATGCGCTCCAAACACGCGTAAGTCAATACCAGCTTCCTGCATTATTCACCGAACCCAGCGGGCAATCGTGGGGGAGGACACAGCCTTGTGAGGCTTTCTAAGCGAAATGAGTAACTGGCGTTCCCCGGGAGGTCTAAACTCCTCTGACATCTCCTCATATGCCTTGAGGCAAGATACCACACATAACTTTGGGGAATCTGGGAAAGCGGGATATGAGATGGATTTCGTTCTGCATTTGTTGCGTCTATGGATAGTAAAGGTAACCCCTGTTGGGGAGAAAATCCTACCAGATACATCAAGGGCTCTGACATCCGAAACCCGTCTGCAAGAGACTAGACAAACCAGCATGGCTAATTTCGCAGAAAGTTCCTTTCTAGAGAGGAATCTATTCGATTGCTAGGACAGAAACAAGTTCAAATCCTGATTGACTTACCCGTAGCTGTGAGTATTGAGGTTCTGGAGGCAGATAGAGGCGGATGTCTCGAAGCAGGCAACAGATTAAGGGATGCTCTCCAACAGGAGAACCATCGACCATGGTGTGCCCAGCAGGGATGGCGGAACGGAAGGTATTGATGGTCCTATAAGCCAGACCCCCTTCCGCCAGGGAGGCCAAAAAATTTAAGATGGAGGTTACATCCGCTGCCACAGGATTGATACTCCGTCGCAAACGCCAATGATACCACCTTCTCCAGGGGGAACGGTATCGTTTGACTGTGCTGTCGGCCCAGGCCTTGGACATGAATCTCTCAGCTGCTTCCGAAAGGCCTGGGACCGCCCATCGTCCCCTATAATCCGCCAAGCCATCAGGGTCAGAGATCCCTGCTCTATCAGTGGGTGAGGAACCCTGTTCGGGTTGAGGAGAAGAGCTGGAAAGCAGAGGAGTGGGATTGGAGAATCCCAAGAAAGTTCCAGTAGAACTGGAAACCAGACTTGCGATCTCCAAATCGGCGAAATGAGCACCACGTCTTCTCCCTGCCGATGAACCTGGACCGTGACTCGTGTTATCATGGCAAACGGGGGAAAGGCATAGCCTGTTTCCTCTTGCCAATTCTGCAGGAACTCGTCCGACCTGTCCGCAAGGGGATCTGGCCTCCAGCTGAAGAACCGGGGAAGCTGGTGATCCAGACGGGAGGCGGAGAGGTCCCCAGAGAAGGGACCCCAGATGCTTTGGAGATCCGCAAACACCCCCGGGTGTAGTTTCCAGAGACTCACATCGTGGAAGTGGCGAGATTGGAAATCTGCCACCTGGTTATCCTGACCGGGGAGATACTCCGCTGTGACAGATATCTGATGATCTAGGCAGTACTGCCAAAAGTTTGCCGCAAGGTCCGAGAGGGCCCTTGAGCGTGTGCCTCCCAGATGGTTGATATATCGGACCGCCGAGATATTGTCCATCTTGAGAAGGACGCAGGACCAGATCGAGTCCTTGGTCCAGCACTGGATTGCGAATGAGCTGGCTAAAAACTCCAGACAGTTGATGTGTAACTGTTGCTCCGACAGAGACCACACACCTCCCGTGGTGAAGTCGCCACACCTTGCGCCCCAGCCGGATCTGCTCGCGTTGGACTCCATGATGATATCTGGCGTGGAACAGAAAATGGCTTGTCCATTCCAGGCCTCCATGTGGGAGGGCCACCACTGGAGCTCCTCCCTGGCGTCCGATGACAGACTCACTTTGTGAGAATAAGAGAGGCCCTTGCGTAGGTGCGTAGACTTGAGGCGCTGGAGGGCTCTGTAATGGAGCTGGCCCGGAAAGGTAGCCTGAATGGAGGCCGAGAGAAGGCCTATAATGCGAGCTAGTTGCCTGAGGGATATCGGAGTCTGGGCTAGAGATCTCCGAATCTCATGACGGATTTTCATCATTTTGCGAGAGAGAAGGCTGAGGGTGGACTCAACGGAGTCTATCGCAAAGCAGATAATTTTTTTTTTCTGAGATGGAGTCAGAGTAGATTTGGCCTCGTTGATCACAAACCCGAGGCTCTGAAGGAGGTCGACTGCTGTCTGGAGGTGACTAGAAAGCATTCTGGGGTCTTGAGCCATCAGAAGAATGTCGTCTAGATAGACGATGAGCCTCATGCCCGATGCACGTAGGCGCTCGATCACCGGCAGGAGTACCTTGGTGAAACACCAAGGTAGGAAAGGGAGAGTGGTGAACTCGTAAGTCCTGTTCCGCCAGGGAAATTGCAGAAACCGCCGATGGGGCGGAACGATAGGGATGGCAAGGTAGGCGTCCTTGAGGTCGAGGCGCGCCATCCAATCGTTGGGATGAAAAATATCGTGAAGCAGATGGATGCCCTCCATCTTGAAGTGGCGGTAGACCAGCCACGCGTTGAACTCGCGTAAGTTGAGGACAGGCCGTTTTCCCCCGTTTGGCTTGTCCACTAGGAAAAGGTTACTGAGGAAACCTCTGGGGTGCGGCAGGGTTTCTACGATTGCTCCCTTGTCCAGAAGAGACTGGACCTCCTGATCGACCAGGGCAGAGTCTGCCACGGAAAAACCGAGCGGTGCCCCGTGAAACTCTATGTGAAAACCCCTCACAGTTTGTAAGACCCAGGCATCCCCCGTGATGGAAGTCCAAGTTGGGGAGAAAACGTGCCAGATGACCCCCCACTTTTAGAAGGGAAGAAGGGAGACCACTCACCGGAAGAACTGGAGAAGCCGCCGCCTCTGCCTCCTTGTTCTTGCCTCGCCGTCCGCGGTGGGGTAAAAGTTGATAAAGCAGGCCCGGTCTTGATATGGCCTGTGATTGGAGCCCTGTCCCGTGTGTTGGTTAGGAAGGCCGGACGAGCGGCCCCTTCCTCGTCCGGCCCCTCGGAAAACCAGAGGGTGAAACACCCTCCTAATAGAGGATTGTGCTTTATCCAGGGAGGTAAAGGTGTTTATGAACCTCCCCAACTCTTTAATAAAAGGTTCGCCAAAGAGGCCGCCCTGTGCAACGAGACCCGCCTCGGAGTCGGCTAGGTCCCCCAGTTTAGGGTCAATCTTAATCAGGAGGGACCTACGCCCCTCTGTGGGTATCGCGCAGTTGGCGTTTCCAAGAAACACCACTACGTGCTGGGCCCAAGAGGAGAGGTGATCAGGGGTTATTAGTGATCCTGACACTTTGGCCTCCTCCGACATGTCCAAAATGAGGGCGATTGTGCCCAAGGCGTGCATGAGCTTGGCCTGGCAAGCCCGCCAGGACCTGTCAATGCCCTTCTTAGGGTCCTTGACAAATTTCTGTAGAAAAGTGGTCATTCTGGGGTCAATGTCCGGCGTGGCGGCTACTTTCCCATCGAGGGAGGGGCGCGGAAACTCTGCCCTAAGGCAGTTGTGGGACGTAGCTTCAAGCGGGCGGCGGATCTGACTGGCACTGTATTGGGCAACCTTGTCCGAGGGGGCCCAGTCGGAGGACCTCCGGTGGAGGATATCGTCCGGGTCCAACATGTCCGCACATATATTCTGCCCGTCGGAGGAAGGAGCTAGGCGGGAAGGATGCCAAGGACGGGACAAGCAGGCGTCGTCATCCGCACCTTCTTCGTTCCCGTCCCCAGTGATAGCAGGATTCGCTGGGGGAGTAGTAGCAGGGATCGCTGGGGAAGTAGTGCTGGCCAGGAAAGCCTGTTTAAGGCGATCAAATGCATCTGGGTCCACCCCAGCGTCCTTAGTGCGTTTGGCTGGTGGGGGGTTGCTGGTTCTCTAAAGCACCGCTGGGGAAGGAGGCCGGCGGTAAGGACTGCGAGGCCTTGGCCAGTTTGGCGCAGGCCTGGTCAATTTTGCGGGATAACCTTTCCTCAAGGGGTGTCATGGCCTGTTGCACCGCTTTGTGGATGGACGCGTCCACAGCCTCATAAACGTCTTCGTCCCATTGGAGGGCAGTAAGTGGGTCCTCCTCCCACTGGTCGTCTTGGAAGATGTCATCCTGGTAAGCTTCCATGGCTTAAGTCAGTGCTATACCAGGTAAGTAATGGAGGATAGGTAGGGTCTACCAGGTAAGTAGTATGGCGAGGTGGTATGCCTCAGGTTAAAAAGGGGGCTGGGTGTCAGCCTGTAGTAGGGGCGGGCAGTGCTCGCAATAAGAAGAGGGCAGGGAGCCCGGGACCCCAACAATCCTGGTGCCAAATGTATCTAAGGGCGGCCTGCTAAAAATGGGTCCCAGCAGACACTGTCTGCACTACTGACTCTCAGATATTGATAGAGCGTTATATGGCCTAAAAATATACGGACCCCCAGGCAGGGAGAACTTCCACCAACTGCCTAATGGCTGGTACAGATCCGAGTCTCGGGCGTTCAGAGGGGCATGAATTGAGCGTTGTTAATCGTTAATTGCCTAAAGGCAAACACTCACAGACCCGGGTCAGGGGTGTAGAGCAGGCAAAGACCTGGCTCACTCGGCGATGCATCTCCGGATTCTGAAGCGCTTGGAATGCGCGGAATCCTCGGCACACACGCCACGGCTGACATGTAGTCAGGAGCCCTCTAGCGGTGAGACACGGTCACCGCGAGCCAGCACCAAATACGCGGCCACTAGGGAGCTCAGATGCTCCCACGGCCGAATGAGAGTTGCTAAGTAGCGGCGGACTCGCTCAGAGACGTGAAAGAAAGCTGCAAGGAAAAAACATAAAACCCAAGCAAATTAGCGAGAAACGCTGAGGCGGGCGCTCTTCCACAAAGTGGAACGTTGGCGCACGCGCCGCCCTCAAACGGCCATGAGGGAAACGGCACTGGCAATGAAAACTGAAAACAACTAAATGAACACCTATAGCGCAGCGCGCTGAATTAAAACATAGGCGGAACCGCCATTGAGCACAGAGCATTAATCAGACTAAACAATTACTGAAAATCGGTAAGAGAACAAAAGAGTAGGACTTATTTTGGCTGCAAGCAGCGAAGGAAGAGTAGACAGGGACAGAGGACTAACAGCACCGGGGGACCTCTGATTGGTGCAGATGAAGAGACACTATCTGTGGACACTCTATTGTTTTAACTGTTTATTCCCTATGTTTCATGGGAATAGTAGTTTGCTTTACTTGACTTTAAATGGCTGCTATTCAATAAAGTGAAGAAAGAATAGCATAATCGTCGCCTCCAGTCCTGACATAGAATTAATTTCTGATAGGTTAGGACTAAATAGGGAATTTCAGAACGAGTATCAAATACTATACATGTGAAATTCTTTGAACCAACAAATCCTAACTGTTAGAAGGTGGTTCTGACACACTGACCCGCCAGGATTTTTTGTTTTTTGAGCACCTACTTGTTGAGAATTTACTATGGGAGAGCCTCATAAGTTGGGACTCACCCACAGTGAACTCATGATGAAAGAGACTGCATGTGGATTTTACTGGTGTCCCCCTAGCTTGACTAGGCAGCAGGAAGAGAAGCTCTCTCTGGGGTGTGGTCTGCTGAGGCAGAGGTTGTTGGAGAATGGCGCAATGGGCAGTTGGAAGGAGGAGCCCCCTGACTGTCCCAGGATCCTGAAAAGCGCCAGGAGAAGAGTCCAGGACTAGTGCTCAGAAGCGCGTGCCTCTGCGCAGTGAAAAGAGAGGCCCAGGAGGAGAGCCAGGCGAAAGGCTGGCGCAGGGAGCCAGTGAAGACAGCTCCCTGCTGAATCCACCCTCGCTGTGACCAGGAGGGCGAAGAAAGTGCTCCCAGTGGCTGGGGTGCACCACCAGGAGCAAGAAGAGGCCAAGATCGGACCCCTGGGGGCTGAGATATGCCCCCCGGAAGGTAGACGACCTTTGCCATGACCAACGGCGAAGTGCGTGGGGCTCCGCCACCGGTCCAAGATGGGCCCCCAGGGTGGGTCAGGTCCCGGGGGCTGCCCCCAACAGAAGTTAAGGTGGGGAGCGGGTTAAAAGGGGACCTGGGATCCGCACTCCGGGCCCCGCTGAAGGTGGGGGGTGCCGTTGCGCCCCCTGCGAATATGGAAGTTGGGGAGGTGAAGAGGCCCCTGCGGGGTGCCAGGAGCCCACCCTGGCCGCTGCCAAAAATGAAGCCGGAGAGTGCCGTCGGTCGCGCTCCCTGTGAAGATTTCCAGGGGGGAGGGCCATGAAGCAAAGCCGGAGAAGAGGTGGTCGCAGGTGCCTGGAGCCCACCCTGGCCCCCGCAGAAGAGCACAAGTCGGGGCAGAGGAGGCGCCTGGGATACCAAATCTGGACCCCGGCGGAGAAGAAGGCAAGCCGGGGAGCGCCGTCACGCTCTCCGTGAAGAAATACCCATGGGGCCTGTGACCCCATCTCCAGGCCCCCGGAGGGAGCACGGGGGAGTACCATCGTACTCCCCCCACGGCTGCCAGGGGGAGTGCCATCGCACTCCCTTGAGGCCAGCGGGACCAGCACGAGCCTCTGTGTCTGCCGGAGCGGGCAGACCAGAAATGTGGAGCTGGCTCCCGCGGCCGCATGCGAGGGTGATGGCTGTGCGGGGAGCCGGCAGGAGCCACTGGGGGTGGGCTTCCCAGGTGGCTGTCCAACGTGGAAGCATGTGGGGGTCCCGGGTGGGACCTGGACCCCGAAAACCGGAAGAGGTGCGATGGCCATGCGGGGTGCCCGGGTGGGACCGGGCCCCCGCGAAGAGGAGCAAGACGCAGGATGAGCGGCCGGGGGTGGGCTCCCTGAGCCGCCTACACTTACCTGTGGGACCGGACCCCCCACCGGTAGAAGGACGCGGCTGGAGGCAGACATCGCGGCTCTCCCCGACGCAGCGGGAGATCCGCTGTTATACTATTCATGAAGCAGGAGAGGCTCGCCCCACAATGCCTTGTAGGCCCGGACCGGCCTGCAAGGGGAAAAAACTGGTTTTATTGTGTGTGGTGGCCCCAGGAGGACGGGGTCACCACGAGGTGTGGGCAAAGGTACCGGGGGAGCTGCAGGAGCAACGCAGTCTCACCCAGCATGAAAAATGGAAGTCCTTCTCTGAGTCTCATGGGGACTCAAAAGAATAACCTCTCAAGGGCTCAGCGAGGAGTCATCTGCATCCCCATGGCTGGAACGTTTGTTCTACAGCTGGGGTGCCTTAGGGACTGCCTCAAAGAGTGAAGGGCTGAGTTGGGGATGTCTGGAGAAGGACGTCCCCTGGAGGTGAATTGCACCCGTAGTGCATTTACTAATGTTATTTCTTTCAGAGGGACTGAAGGTCACGTGTAATGTGGAGTATCTGTGTAAGGTGATGTCATAAGCAAAGTGGGGTTATGTTACCAGACGATCCTGCTTGGATGTCCGGCTGTATATGCTTAATCCTGTGATTTCATCTGTGATGCCTTTAAGGGCTGTAATTGCAATGCATTCTAATGATCCACAAATGTGATGAGAACTGTCATTCTAAAGTGATGCTTAAACATGTATTCTTACTGCTGCGCTTAGGTGAAGAATCCAGACTGTTAGCCCTTAAGATGTAGAGGTGTATACTTCATGGTCTGTAGGAAATGGGTTATGTGTCTTAAATGCTGGTTGAGGTAATGGGGTGGGTCGCCCCAGGGATGATGCCAGTGCGCAGGGCCCTCGCTCCATGTTATGTTCAACTAACTGCATTAGGGGGCAAGATGATGTCCATACATGGGAGCGGTGGTCCTAGACCCCCCCTTGCGGGAGGGGTGGAGATGTTATGCAATGTCACAAAGAAATTCCAACAGCTTATGTATATTTGTAAATTGGTGCATAGTATTGAGTAGTGTGTGTGTTTAATAAATGTACTCTTACTTTTATAAAGCAAAGTACAGACTGGACAATCAATTTATTGAGTGTTATTGCTGCGCACCTGTAATGGCGATTGCTACCCCATACCACCTCCCTTGAGTAAGCCTCATACTGCTCTGCAACGCTACCCTCTGAGAGTCAGGTGCTACAATTGGGTGTTTGGTTCCCAGTGAAGGACAAATGTAGTCATGTTATTTGTGCAGGCCTCACAGATACTGCCTCGTTTTCCAACACTAACACCTTAGGGTTCTTAAATATATGTAAATTAGCTTCTCTCTCGGCTGTTGATAAGCTGGATTTAGACACTCCAACAACTTTACAAGAGATCACTTATACCATTAAAGCCAGACTGCTTAGTAAATCTACCAGTCCTGATGACATGCCAGTAGAAATATACCAATATTTGAGCCTTATTATGCTTCCATTATATTATACATTGATTTTGGATCGATGGTTGAGGCGGGGGTGTCTCTCTCCTGGAACTACACGATGATTTTTTTTTAAGGAAAGATAATTTACCTGATTAAGTAGGCTCCTATCGGCATATTTCTTTATTGTGTTCTGATTGCAAGATTTACTCTAGAATTATTGCCAACAAACTTTTTTATGGTTCAAATCGTTTTTATTGGATTCGATGCAGTCAGGCCAACACACCCACCTACAACCACTGGCCGGCGGGTAACATCTTATTCAAAATCGAACTTTATTGAAGAGAAAGAAGAGGAACCAACAATGAAAGGAGAGAGGACAAGGATAAGAGACAGAGAAACCGAGAAGAAAGAGGACAGATATCCACCCACGGCAAATTATGAGACATGGTAGGGATCTAAGGCTGGTGGTTCATCGGTGGAGGCGGCGGACTCGTTAGTGGCGTTGTGGGGAATCATAGGACTCGTAGGTAGCGGGGGCAGGTAAGCTCAACGAATTCCGAGGATAGGTATGCCACCGTGTTACCCCAGGTCTTATCAAATTTTGGCAATGTATGGTGGATCCCCGCTGTAATCCTTTCCATTCCAAGAACCTCCCACAACCGGTGTAACCAATCCAGCTTCGTCAGGACTTCGAGTATGCCCCACTTCGCCAGGAGAACCTGCTTGGCCACCCTAGTGCTAGAGTGATCGCCCTACCCCTACAGGACCGGAGAGGGTACGTAAGAGGATTTGGTAATCCTAGCAGGATATAGCTAGGGAATCTGGGGAGTTCTGTCTGGTAAATTTCGTCAATTTTGGGCAGGATAGTCTCCCAAAAAACCTGTATCTTAGGACAATGCCACAGAATATGGGACAATGTACCCTTCTGCCCACACTGGCGCCAGCAGAGATCGCTGCAGCGGGGCATCCACCTAACTACCCTCACCGGGGTGTAATACCAATAGTGAGCAATTTTCAGAAGCAATTCTTTCCCTGAGGTGCTACACGACGATGCCCGGGCTCTGTGTATAATATCCGCCCATTCCTTGGGGGAGAACTCCCAACTCAGCTCCGCCTCCCACCTATGCTCCGCTGGGGATTTGGCCTGCATACGCGTCTTGTTAAGAAAGCTGTAAATATCAGACAAAAGACGTTTGTTGGAGGTGCGGGTGATGTACCAAACCTCAAACTTTTTGAGGAGCCGACCCGTGTGTGGACGGATCTGCGGCTGAGTGACCCAGTGGCGCAGCGCCAAGTACTGCCAGTACGCTGCCTTGGGGATTCCATAATGAGCCACCAATCTGGGAAAGTCCAGGATTCCCAGCTCATCAAAGAGATCGCCAATACATTTGCAGTTTGCCTCTTGCCATTTCAAGTAGGTGTTTCCCTTGACAGCTGCGATCTTGCCCAGCCAGGAGAGAGTATGTTTTTGCCAGTTGTTCGGGTCACAGCGGACCCTTGCAAGGGCCGCCGTGTAATTCACCTGAGCCGTCTTTGCGGTAGTGGAGAAAACCCGGAGCCCCAGATAAGTGATATCAGTAGCAGCCCAAGAGAATTGAAGCAATAGCTGGTGGCGGTCCGCCTTGGGGAGCGTGAGGCTTAAGGCCTGGGTCTTGTTCAGGTTGATTTTGAATCCCGAGGCCGCACTGAAAGCTGCCACCTCCGCCTGCAGAGGAGGGAGAGATAGCGACGGGTGTGTTAAAAAGAGCAGCACGTCATCTGCATAGAGGGAAAACTTATGTTTCCTATCGCCCATCCGGATCCCGGTGATCGTTGAGAGTTGGCGGATCCTTTCGGCAAACGGCTCCATATAGAGCACGAAGAGGAGGGGGAAGAGGGGGCACCCCTGCCGCATGCCCCTACCAATCCGGAAGGGCCGGGAGACCACCCCATTAACCCGGATGCGAGCCTGTGGGTCGTGGTACACGCAATTTACCCATTTCCGAAATCTGTCCCCGAGCCCGAAGTGACTGAGAAGTTGTTGCAAGTAGGTCCAGTGGATCCGGTCGAATGCCTTTTCGGCATCCACCGACAGAAGAATCATCGGGATCTGGGTCCGTTGCGTCTTGTCCAGTAAGTGGCAGAGTCTTCGCGTTCCATCCCCACAGTTGCGGTCCAGAAAAAAACCCGACTGTTCTGGATCCACCAGGCCCTGCATGTGGGGGGCGAGTTTGGAAGCCAAAATACTGGTGAAGATCTTCGGGTCCACGTTAAGCAGAGAAATGGGACGGTATGAGACACAATCCCGAGGGTCCTTCCCCGGCTTGGGGATATCCACCACCTCTGCCATGGACATTGAAGGGGTGAGTGTCCCAGAGGGACTGAAGGTGTTAAAATGCTGTGCCAGGAGGGGGGAGAGGTCCGGAGCAAACTTTTTATAGAAGTTGGCCAGAAAGCCATCCTCCCCCGGGGCCTTACCAACTGAGAGACCCTGGATGGCCCGCAAAACTTCTGTCGGGTGATGTCAGCGTCCAGAGTGGCTGGCACTGATTCCACGAGCGGAGTCACCGGAGCATCTTGCGCATATGCCATGGCCATCGTGGGGTCCAACGTGTCGGCCGAATATAGAATCTTACAGAAGGCCTCAAATGTGGATGCTATATCGTCATCGGTGCGCAAAATCTCACCCCACTTGGATGTAACTGCCGTGACTCGCTCGCCGCCGTCTCGGCCCGCAAAGCGTGAGCCAAAAGTCTCCCTGCCTTGTTCCCCCCTTTGTAATAGCGCTGCTTAGTCTGGAGCAAGGCATATTCGTCGCGATCAAGGTCTAACGCCCGCAATTGCTGCATCGCCTGTGTGAGTAGACGCTGTGTTTGGAACGACCCCGTACGACTATGCACCCCTTCCAGCTCCTGAATTTGCTTCTCCAGTTCCTCCCTCTTAGCTATGCGGTCCTTATTCAGTCCCGCTGCGATTGTGATACAGCGCCCGCTGAGAACCGCTGTCAGAGCGTCCCAAAGCATGTCAACTCCCACCGAGCCTACATCATTCACCTCCAGGTAATTTTTAATAGTGTCCCGTAGCTCAGGGATATTAGTGTCATACGTGAGTAGCTAACGGTTAAAGCGCCAGGAGCTGTGCCAAGGAGAGACGCCAGGGAGACACAGCGTCAAGACAACCGGGGAGTGGTCTGAGAACGCTGCCACCCCAATGGAAACCCTGTCCGTAGACGCTGTGACTCTAGAAGTCCAAAAGAGATCAATGCGGGCGTACGTCTGATGAGCGGCAGAAAAGAATGTGTATTCCCGTGCTGTCGGGAAGCGATGGCACCAGGCGTCAACTAGACCCGCCTCCTTCAGCCTCTGAAGCAACGAGTCAGATATTGAGCCCGTGTGTCCCACCCTAAGCGTCGATCTATCCACCGCTGCCACCGGGACTACATTAAAATCTCCCCCGATAATGATGTCCTCATCTGGAGACTCCAAGATTGAACCTATAGATTCACGTAGAAAGGCCTCCTGATGATCATTGCGGCTATAGACCAATGCGATCGTGTGCACTCTCTCTCCCATGAGCACGCGCAGCGCCTGAAGTCGACCCGCGACTTCTGTGTGGATTCCAATTACTTTCCCCTGAAAATGCATAGCCAAGAGAATCGCCACTCCAGCCTTCTTCACCAACCTAGACGAGAAGTATTGTCTGTTGAACCACTGGGATCGAAGTCGCTTCCAATCTGCCCGCACTAGATGGGTCTCTTGAAGGAGGCACTTAGCATCTCTCAACAAGGCAAGAAGCGCACGGTGCTTAGCTGGCGAGTTAAGGCCCTGCACATTGAAGCTCAAAATGGTTACTTTAAGTCGTGTCATGAGGGAGGATGCGGGGGGCTGAACTGTGCGTTGACTAGACCTGTCGTAGGGGAGATCGCTGCAGCGGGGCACCCAATCTCCACCACCTGCCACCCGCCATGGGGCCCTGGTACCAACAAAACCCCCACCCGCAGCAGCTCCTCACATTGTCCCCTTAAGCAGAAAGTGCGGATCCAGGGTGCATAGGGGAGGGAAGAACTGGGAGTTCAAGTCAAGTACCCTGAGCAGCCCACTAAATGGGGGACAGCTAAAGCCCTCCAACCAACCCTACTCGGCGTGTGTGCCGGGTCCTCCCAACTGCCCACGGTTGGCCCCCCTCCCCACCTTCTCCCACCAAACCCAACCACCAAGGTCGATTAGTCACCCTACCTGTCAGTGAGTTGCCGACAGCTCTCAATATCTGCCAAAGGGCTGCAAGTTTCTTGTGGGTGGAGAAGGAAGAAAGAAGAAAGGAAAGGGGAGGAGACAGCAAGAGAGAAGAGAACACAAGGAAACATGAAAATCGTCTTCCAACTGGAACAAATCGCACCGATGTGCAGGGGTCCATGAGTCCAACGGTCGGTCGTCACCATTCTGTAGTAGGGCTTCCCCCCAAGACCAACAACTCAACACACTGGGCTTGGGCCCTTCATCCCCGCATCGCTTCTCAGAGCATCAACAGATCGAATCAGTCACCAGCGTGGTCAGCAGAACTCTCCCGATCTTGCATCTGTTTCAGTAGAGCTTCCTGCTCCAAACGGCTCTCCACCTCGAAAGGCTTCGCCCAGGCTCCCCTCCTAGGGCCCCTTCTCCTGCTCGGCCAACGCGGCCCACCCGAAGCTGGGCCTCCCTCCGTCATGTCCGACTCGTCCTCCGCGACCAAAGCAGTCCCCAGGACGGCCTTCGCTTCCTGCATGTTACGGACTCCATGCGTTTCTTTGTTCCAGATGAAGGAGAGTCTGAACAGATGCCCCCATCTAGAACGTATCCCCTGCTCCCGCAGGAAGGTCGTGACTGGTCGCAGCTCCTTTAGTCTTTGAAGGGTGAGGGGCAAGAGGTCCTGGTACACTCCCACCTGAAGGCCCTCAAACTCCACTGTTGGACGATCCCGAGTGGCGGCCATAATAACCTTTTTCTACCTAAAGGAGTGGAGGCATGTTAGGATGTCCTGTGGCTGGCCAGGACTCGAGGCCAGGTGCCCGGCCCAGTGCGTGTGGTCCAGCGTGATTACCTGGTCTCTCAGGTCCGGAGCCATGTGTTTGAATAGTCGAAGTACCCAGTCCTCTAGCTTTCCCCATCTGCTTGGAGTGGAACGCCCTTGATGCAAATGTTGGAGCGCTGCAAGCGGTTCTTCAAGTCTTCCAGTTTGAGGCAGAGCTCCTCCTGCCGCTCACTGAGGTCGACTAGCTCCCGGGCATGCTCGGTGAGCTCCTCCTCTCGCCTGTCGCTATTGCGTTCCAGGGTATACACTCTATCTCCTACCTCGCCAAGATCCGCCCTGAGCTGCTTGATATCGGAGGCCAATTCTTGTCACAACCCAGCAAAGTCGTCTTGCAGAGCGCCAATGAGTTGTTCAATTAACTCTTTCGTGACGGGCTCCACGGCATGGCCTGTGGCCGGTCCCATTGTTCCCTCGTCTGAAGGAGAGCTGTGCAGATCAGTACTAGGCCTCCCTGACTTCTTTCCACTCGGCTTCTGGAATAAGTCCTTAATGGAGGAATCCTTGCCTGGGAGATCCTTCTTGACGCGCCGAGTAGCCATGAGCGGCAGCCCACGTGTGGGGGCCGGTGTATCTGCAGCAACCGCCGGTTCCCGTCCCGGGGAGGTCGCTGACTCCCACAGAGGTTGGGTCCCCTGCCCCGCCACCCCTCCTGAAGGGCCGCTGCGTGAGATGAGCAGTCCCGGCGTCACTCCTGACGTTCGTGCGCCTCCTCCACCAGCTAAGTACAGTCCCTGAAATCGGGGGTGGCCACGTGATGCCGTGGGGGGCCTGAGCGCATTGCTACCTCCTTCGTCGCGAGAGTGGGGACCCCACTTGGCACGATCTCCTCCAATGCCCAGTCCGAACCACAGTTGTGGGGCCAGTCACGCGCGGAATCTCCCAGCAACTCTTCACCACAGCAGCACGTCACTCCTTTCCAGGTCCCCAGCCAGGCCTAGCCTCCAACCCAGCCACCGGGGACTCCCCTCTGGTCAGATGACTTCGATGTAGTGACCAAGCGGCTGGTGCACTATGTCCCAGAGGGCGAGCAGCTCCTACCACCGAAGGCGCGTGCCCACCATCTGGGCCGTCACTTCTGTTGTGGGGCGGTTACTCCACAGCACTCCCCTGGCAACTTTCACCTTGTGATGTGCCCGGCCTGCCTGTCACCGAGAAGGACCCGAGGTCAATCGCACCAGGGTGGCGGAGGGCGAAGTCGGATCGTCCGGCCAAAGCCACGGTCGGGTCCAATGCTGGATATATGGCCCACTCAGAAAGGGACCAGTAGCGAAGGGGTCGGAGGTTCCCCCTAGGCCCCCAGTCCCGCTATCATGACCAGGGCCGAGTCCAGGCCTGCAAGATCCCTACGTTGCCCTACTCACCGCCTCTGCCCAGGCGCCACTCCAAACTTATAATTGCGGACTCCCAGCGGGGATCAGGCGTCCACCGTCATCATACAGTCCCTCGTGGTCTCTTCCTCGTTGCTGCAGGTCTGACCCCCGAGGCAGACACCAGCCTCTGCAAAGCCGCCAGCCTCGCCAGGAGAAGCGATGGGGCCCCCAAGCTCACCGGGCATGTCCAAGGGTGGGATCGTCCACTGCTTCTTCTTGCTCCGATCCCAGGAATCCGCGCTACCAGCGTAGCCCACTGTCTCCAGGCATAGCCGCCTCATGATCCCTGGTCTCAAGAGGGCCTCAGCTTGGGCCGCACTCCCTTCTGGACAAATTGCTCTCCCCCACGCAGCCGCACCTCCCGATTGTGTCGGGACTCCACTGGCACCAACGGCAGCGCGGGTCGCTGTGCACGCGCCCCTCCTCCGACAGCAAACTCCTCATGGCGGCCTCCGCGCCGATCCAGCCTTTGCCACCGCTCCCCGCAAGGAGAGCGCCACGACCGGACACCGCAGCAATGAGGTGCTGCCCCAGGGTCTACAAATGCCTGCAGCAGTCCGGTCACTCTGAGACTGCAGTGCAACCATTTCTTGGGTCCCAAGACTGCCTACAGACGCCTTTAGTCGGCCTCCGCGAGCGGAGCCCCAAAGAAAAGGTACTACTCCGCCGCCATCGTGGCCACGCCCCCAACAACAAACGTTTTAAAAAATCACTCAGCTAGCTTCACTATGGCAATATGGGTCAATTCTAGATCAGGCCACAATGGCTCATGTTAATCTTGCCGCCATTCTAATTGACTGGGTGAAAACTATTACCGCCAAATATTACTGATATCATTGGATGCTGAAAGGACTACTGTGTCAAATGACATTTTCTATGGGAAGCAATTAAATTTTTAGTGATACCTCTGAGACTACTTAATATGATACAATCTACCACCATCCATATAATTTAGTGATAGCCAATGGACATAGTTTGGCTCAATTTTAAATAATCTGAGGCACCCGTCAGGGATGCCTTCTGCTGACTTCTCTGTATGCTATTTATATGGGGCCAATATTCTGTATGCTACAAAATAATCCTTTACTCAAACTAATTCGACCACACCACTGACAAATGAGGGGTAAGCTAATGACATGCTGACAACCTCTTAATAGTGACACCTAATATAGCACAGACATTACTTATACTTCAGGAATTCACTGAACAATGTGGAATTGTCAGGTAATAAATTAAATACTGAAAGGCTAAGATTATTTCTGTAGGTACCCATTCCCACAATTTACCCATTCCCACAATTGTCCATATGAGGTTAAGCAGTTCTGCTACTTTTGGGGGTCTGGCTCACTCAGTCCTACACAGAACAGTTTTCTGCTAATCGTAGACCAGTTTATTGGGAAGTCTCCAGACTCCTGGCCAAGTGGGAAGGGCTTCCTATCTCTATGATGGGACAAGCTAACATCATTAATATGGTCATCCTCCCCATTACTGTATTTGGTTAGAACCATTCCAGTCTTTCAGTCAGCTTCATTTTTCAAGCAACTAGAAGACTTGGTAATGTCATTTATTTGAGCTAATCGTAAACCTTGGTGAGCAATCAAAATTCTTTATTTGCTCATGAATAGAGGTGGCTGGGGTCTACTCAACTTGCAATATTACTGCTTGGCTGTGCCTTGTGCATGTTTATTGGACTGAGAAGTCGGCTACCCGGAGAACGTATTTATACAGGTGGTCCGGGATAACCACCTAAATGTCTTTTGTTCATTTTCTCATTCATTCAATTGCTGTTCCAGCCAGGGGGAAGTGTGAAGCACCTCCACCCACAGCAGGCTTTGTTTCTGACCTCCGAGCACAAAGGCTCTCATCACTGGGGGGTCCGAAACCTGTCTGGTGGTGGCTGGCTGGCACCACAAACACGTTCAATTTTAATCACTACAGGATTTAGTCCAGATCCGGTTCAAACTCTCCAAAAGCACAAACTCTTCAAATGGTTATTCTATACTGCAACAACAGATTGCCAATCAAATGTATCTACCTAAAGTGTTCTCTGTGGCTCTAAGTCACTTTCGTACATAAACTAATCTCCCAGGGGTCACTCAAATAATTTCAGCAAATCTGCTACACATTTAAATAACTACCTGTGAATTGTTTAGATTTTACGCCCTCTTTTAAAACAGGAGCTGGATTATCTTGGAGATTGAGCTTTAAAATCGTCTCAAAGGCTTAGAACCGATATTTCTCCCAATACATTGGTGGGCTCCATTAAAATGAGCATCAGAACAATTAATAACGTTAGATATAAGTCGCAACATTATCGTAACCTGTTTTAATTTCTATATTACCTCAGATAAGCAAAACAAATGGGATTTCGGCTCAAGCTACCTACCCCCAAGATACAACTAAATCATAAACGCAGGGTACATATGCTACTTGTCGAAGGCTGGCTGACGGCTGACCGCCCCCCCCCCCCCCTCCCTGCACGTTGGAATACCAGGTGTCTGCAGCCACTCAATACTAGGTTACGAATGATCCAATACTAATCATGATGGCGTTTGGTAAACTAATTTCCAGCCTATGTTTCCTCTAAGATGTGCGGCTGGGTGGACCGTGCATACTGAAGTTTCACCTTGCAGGGGGCAAGTGGGTGCATGCATTACAAAGGGCCCTCCTGTGAAGAGAGCAGGAGTTGAACAGGGCTCACATTATAAACAGAAGCACATAAAATGTATTGCACCTAAGTGAAAGCACATTTGTTTGATACTTTACTACTTGCTCCCTGCAGATATTTGGAGTGCTATTGTGGGGCACTCTGATTTCCATAAATTGCCCAGTGCTGTTAGAGCCTTCCATGCAGTGATTCATAAGCACAGCTCTGCTGATTTTACTTTTGAAGTCACTTTGCGCCTTGACTGATCCCATTGCTCCTCTCCTCCACCACCAGTAAATAAAAGATAAAACTGGAGGTTATACACTGCCTAAAGGTGTTGATGTTAGGTGAAATTTGAGGCCAGACTTCCTTTAAAAATACCTGCTGTCAGCATCTGCAGCGCCCCTGTTTTCTCATTCTGCCTTTACAGCACTATATTGACTTATTTTACAACGCAGTTGAATACACAAAAAGTTTTTAAAAAAGACTAATATGGGTCATGCCACTGTCCTACACGCACTTAAAATGCCAATTCCACCTGCTCATTTACATGCTTGCTTCGCATCTCTTAAGAGTAAATCAGGCAGGACGAGTGAGTAAGTTAGTATGTGAGAGATGCTGAGAGAAAGCAAGTTAGGGAGTGAGTGTGAAAGTATTCAAAATGTGTGTATTAGAGTAAGCTGGAAACTAAGGCCCCGATTACAATGGTTCCAAGAAAAAGGTAACTGTTTCATAGTCAATAAATATGAACAATATCACAAAACATAGGGCCAGATGTAGGTAATCCTGAAATACTGAGTCCTTAATACCGAATGTTACCGATTCATTATTAAGAGCTCGCTATTCCAGATGTACGTAATGAATTGGTAAAAATTACCGATTCGGTAGAAATCGCTAAAAAATAGTGATTCGGAATGATTCGGTAAAAAATAAATACCGAATCCCCATTACCGAATCGTTATTATCGAATCCTCAATACCGAATCGGTAAATACCGATTTGGTAATTTGAAAAATCGTTAATTGTGGAATCCGCCAATCCTGTGCATCCTCATTACCTCCCAAACAGAAAGTGGCCACACCTATGCAGCTTCACTGAACCTGGAGCTGACTGTGAGGCAGGGAGCAGAGCAGAGAAGCCAGGAGCAACTCAACTGAAATTTGCTACCAATACTTAGCAAAATGGTCAACCAGGAGAGGGAGAAGGAGGCATCTGAAAGAAAAAGCAAGCAAAAATTCAGTGAGAGAGAGCTGGAGGTTCTCATTGAGGATGTGACCAAGGACCATGAAAAATTATTTGGGAAACAGTCCCTGCACGTGCCAGAGTCACAGAAAAGGAAGATCTGGCTGGCAATACAGGAAAAAATAACTGCCATCGGAGTCACCCAGCGCTCCATTGAGAACCTAAAAAAAAGGTGGTATGATCTGAGGAAGTCTGCTAAGGCGAGGCTGGCAGAGAGGCGGAAGCAGGCCGAACGTGCAGGTGGAGGGAGGAACACAACACCTGCACCAACGGCTCTGGATCTCCTGGTTGAGTCCACCCTCCACCCGAAGAGTGTGAGTGGGATTGGCGATGCAGACAGCTCAGCCAGAGCTGCCAACAAACAAGGTAAGATGCATTCACAGCATGCTGTGCCCCCCACTCCCTACACCCAATCCCCAAAGAGGCATAGGGACTCCCACTCCATTACATGTTTTACTTAAAACCTGCAATGCATTATGGGAGATGTAATCAGAAGTAACACGTCAGAACAGTCAGTCCACTGAACCCAAAGGCATGTGACACCAATTAGCAATTAGCAAGCAGAGGACAGGCAGTGTGATTGGCAGGCATGAAATTTATTACACTGCAAATGCTGCCAGATAAGTGAGCATATGTACATTCTGTCTTCACAGGCGAGCCATCTCGCAGGGCAGCAGAGGGGAGCAAAGTAAAGGCACCCAGGACAGAGAGGAGACAAGAGGAGAAGGTCCAGTCGCCTGCAGGGCACACCACCCCACCACCACCACCACTACCATCACCATCACCACCACCATCATTACCACCACCATCACCGCCACCATCAACGCCACCAGCACCGAGCGACAGGAGGCCTTCAGTGGCCACCCTTCATCCGATGGAGGTGTCCGAGGAGGACAGCACAGGAGGACAACAGTCCCAGGTGGCTGAGGATGCCAACGGGGCAGGGTCACAGTCCCCCTCAGAGCGCGTCCACACACGTTCCAGACGCCACAGGGCAAGGGCAGCCAGTCCTCATTCTCAGGGCGAAGATGAGTGTGTTCGCTGGGCTTGAAGGGAATATGTTGAAGGTCCAGCGCCTGCAAAGAAGAGCAATTAGGTCAGTGCAGCGGGAGATTGCACACATGAATGCCCACATGCACAATATTGAGAAGGGCATCTGTTCCATGAACACGGGAAGCTACCATTACTACGCGGGCACTTCTTCGAACTACCGTTACTACGCATTTTTTACATCGCAGGAACTATTACTTAGCATGGTATTAGTACGCATGCTATTATTACGCAAATTCTTTTATTTTGAATATTTCTACTTCGATTTCAAAGCGACAGTGGTTCACGCGTAGCTCGTGGTTGGCAAATTAACGTGGTTGGCAAAAGAAATATAGTATATTGCAATGGATAATAAAATGGCGGCACGTAAACATGGTTGGCAAAAGATGCATAGTATATTGTAATGGATAATAAAATGGCGGCACGTAAAACGGATCAGAAACAGAATAGAACAGAAAAAGAAGAGAATTATTTAAAAAAATGAGCAGAGAGTTTTGCGCATGTTTTAAAAGGTATTAAAAAAAATAAGTGCATGTCTGAAGATCTGCTGTTTATGTAAGTCTTAACGTTGGTGATGTCATTCACTGGGTCACTTATTCAGGAACAGGCTGCACAAGAAGAAGGACTGGTCAGTTCAGTCCATAACCCAAACTTTCACTTACCAAACAGCAATAATAAAGCAATTTTTCCTATATTTCAAAGGCCTCATAACACAGTGTCACCACACCCCCAAAAGCCGACCTGGTTTGACATTTTTCCGGGTCTGTCTGGCACACCGCCTTTTCCCTCAGTTTTCCTAGCTTGACAAACCATTAGTGCGCATACCATTAGTACGCTGTTTTAGTAACATAGTCCGTTTTCTATTTTTAGGAAATACAAGAAAGTAGACGTCATAACGTATGAACGTCATTTAACGGAACGACAAACAAAGGAAGCGAAGAATGGAGAAAGGATGTAGAGGTAAGATGAAATAGATAGAAAAATTTAAGCATCCCACGTGGCACATTGTTTAGTCAATATATAGATAACAACATGTCACACATGTATTAGCTAATATTTTGAACTTTGCATGTTGCATATGAATTCAAAAATAATATGAGCACAAACATATCGTTATATGGATTTGAAGGGGGAATTCATAACTTTGCACAGTGAGAAGATGAACCTTTTAAATATGCGTTAAGTATGTTTGCATCCATTGAAAAAGTCATTTTAAAAAAGTCTACTTTCGATACATATTTGTGGGATTATAAAAAATATTTAAATTAAAAAGGTTTGAAATATCTCTAGCATCTTCATGAAAATAAACATAATTTAAATAAATTCCTAAGAATGTACTCGAAATGCAGAAGGAATTATATCCAGACGTCGTAGTGGTAAAACAAGAGATGGTTTTCTTGGTGTAGAGACGAGCAGAAATGATGAAAGGATCAAACAGAGAAATAAAAGCAATAGAATAAAAAAATTAAATAAGCATTTGCAATGCAATAGGTCTCGCATTTGCAAAAGTTTATGCTATTGGCATTGTTCATGACAATGCCTTTTTTAATCTATTTTATAAAACAAACATATAAATAAATGCCATTATCATTGACAAAGCCAATAGCTAGTGTTGCATTATTATTAGCAATGCCAACTGCTCACACTTTTATAATGCGAGACCTATTGCATTGCAAATGCTTGTTTAAGCAGTATCTGTGCTGTCATGTTGGTTTACAGAGTTACTGCAGGCTCTGTGGAGACCACAGTGTGTTAACAAACAGCGCACTTGGTTCTTCAATAATGTGCCCTGACTTATATGATAAAAATATTACCACAGGTGGCTCAACATACAATAAGCATCGTAGAATTAGGTTGAGGGACTTCTATTAACTACAATATTTCAAGCTTTATTGGACAAATGCATGGGGGACATTAGTCACTGGGTCAGTCTGGTATTAATAATGCAAACAATGACTTAATTCACTTGTAAAATGAAAAGAGGCCTCATCACTTTTCAAACAATTTTCATTAGTTGTCTCAATAAATTTAATTGACAAAGGGACTTTTTTTTATAATACTGTGCCATTTTTGTAAAGTAGCAAATAAATATATTCCGTTTTTTAGTGTTGTATGCTTCATTATGACACCATTGTATGGCCTTACTTAGACTGGCGGACAGGATAGGCTGATAAAACTTAGCGGATATCCTGTCCGCTGTATTATAAGTGGCATTCGCTATAATGCACTAGCACCACAGGCGGGCGGGACATCCACCATGTTTGTGACAGAGTATGACCTTGAGGTTCATGCTCTTTGGGTTTGTTTTCATCACATCCTGAGTGAGGGACTATCTCTCACACATAATCCTGTACCTTCCAAATTAACTCACTGTGACAAATGTAAAAGTACTAAAGAAAACAGTGGGTGACAGCTCCAGCATCTAACTTATGCCTGGCGGATTTTGAATTTTAACCCTCCTTTCTATCTTTTTAAAGTTCTCAAATCATGCTGTCATGACCAGGATATGCTGTATATTGCCGAAATTGACCCAATGTAAATACAAGACCCAAGATTAGGAGTCAATTCCCCGAATTACACAATTGTTTAAAACTGCAGGATTCCTCATGCATCCACGTGTTGCAGTCCCTTCATGAATATTATAAAACACACGTCAAGCACTTTCGGATATCTGAACATTCACACTCTTCCCCATCCCAAGTATTGTATTGACATGTGTGTGTAAACTCCCAACACGTCATGAACATGAAAAAGTTAAAACATATGATCCCCGTCAATGTAAGCTAGTTGGCGGGCAATCTTCTATGAGCCCCAGTAACAAGCAGAGGAAAGTCTGCAGTGTAATAAATCAGCTACTGCCTTACATGCACATACAGGTGAGGAAAAAGAGAAGGCTACTCTGAAAAGCAGCAATTATATCAAACAAAACTCGGAACGTTTGCAATGGTTTTCAAACATTACACATAAAAGGTTTATAGCCAACTTGCAAGCCAGAAAATATCCTCCAGCTGCTGGTACACTGTACTGCAAGTGCTGGGATGCAAAGTAGCAAACATCCACTGAAGACTGAACACACAGAATGCAAGAACAGAATGTCCAGGCAAAGTCCCTGCCCTGTGTGATGGCTGTGGCTACTACTTAACGCAGGGTTTATCAGAAAGAGGAACTACTCTGTGGCAGTCATACAATAGTCCACTGTGATCGGGCTCAAGGGTGGCCTTTGAGAGTTAAAGCTCAGCTCTGATCTTTATGAACAGCTGGGAGGAAGGTAAGGCACACCAACAGCACTTGCATCACTGCATAATGTACAGCATAATACCAGGCTTGATAGTTTAGCGCTTATAGACGTTGTGCATTGTACGCAGCCTCTCAAGCTCATTACGAGAACACGGGGCTGTTCATGTATCATCCTGCCATCACAAAGCACTTACCCAGCTGCCCTTGCCTCTCCCTGGAGCCGAGCGCTAAAGTGCTTCCTGCTGCGGCCCTCTGATTGAGCGCCGTGAAGCCACGCTGTCTTGGCCGCAGGGATGCATCAATTAAACCATCATGGCATCCAGGTGGAAGGGAGACACGGGGGAGGGGCGGGAAGGGGGAAGCAACGCAGCGCCAACAGCCAATCCGTGCACGCTGAATCCCTGTGGGCGGGTCTCCACCTCAACGTTCCAGTGGCATTGAACATAACCTGAGTGCGCGCTCCTTGTTGCAATGACGTGCCTGGGGGCAGCCGATGAAGGAAAGCCCCGTGCAACACACAAGGGTCACAGTCACGAATCCCACACATCACTACTAACCTTCAACAGTCTGGCGTTAAACGAATTGCAATATGCTGTTCTAATTATTGTAGCATCCATGTTCTGTTCAATAATTACAACAAGCATTGGCCGCACGCGCGCCTCGCGCTTAAAGTTTACAAAAAAAAAGACAAGCCCGGCGGAGCGTGGCGCGCGCGCGCTTGGCGGCGGGGGAGCGGACCCTTTGAAGTGCTCCCAAAAAGCAGAGTGCATGGCGGCACCAAGCGCGTGATTGTGCGCGTGCTAGCAATGCAATCCGAGCACTTTGAAATGCCCTTTTACAATAGTCTCGCTTTGCGATCGCTTCGCGATAGCAAGGCGAGACCTAAAAATCATAAAAACAACTATGATGACGACAATTTTGAGCTTGTTTAGAAAGTGCAAAGGAAAAAGGATCATTATACAATAATATTATAACAAGAGGACAGATGTTTTTAAAAAAGTGAGATAAAAATGGATGTGTAGACTTTGTCAAGAAATAATGTTTATTATTTACATCTTTAATTTTTTTTTTTTTTAACAACACTTTTTATTAATCAAGTAGGCAAGGGCTGCAGGCCCCCGACAAACCAGGGGAAACTGCCACATAGTAAATAGCAACAACACTTGACATTTTGTCGTATAGAGGAACAATGAAGAGCTATTCATACGGCATTGATCAAGAAACCCCCCTCCCCTCCCTTCCCAATGCCCAACCCCCTCCCCCCGACCGCACCACCACCAGACACCACCAGAACCATCACCACACAGTTAGTATGCCGTACCACGCATGGCATTCAAGGAGGCCCTAAATCTCCATCCTCAGGGACCGGTGCAAGGAAAATGCCCCTATAATCGGCCCACCGCTTCCAAATCTTGAAGTGTTTCCGAGGGCACCCACGCGCCCTAAAGATCGGTAGCTCCAGAACATTGAGAGAGGGAGCCACCGGGGCCATCCACGCACGGGCTAGATCCCGCTTGGCTGTTGTTAGGCCCAGAAGCAGCAAGTGGCGCTTATAGATATTGCCCCCAATATCAGCCATAACATGGAGCAACGCCAATCGGGGGTCCACAGGGAGATCCCAGCCCAACACTTCGGATAAGCACCCCAACACTCTCCCCCAAAACCTATACACTGCAGGGCAGTGCCAGACCGTGTGCACCAAAGACCCCACCTCCCGCCCACACCTAAGGCAGTCCGGGGAGGCAATAAGACCCGCCCGCCACAGCCGCTTTCGCGTGTAAAAGGTCCTGTGCAAATACCGAAATTGGACGAGACGCAGGCGGATCGCTATACAAGCCTCACGGGGGGAGGCCAGCGCCTCCCTCCAGTCCGTCTCGTCCAACGGCCCGACATCCGTCTCCCACCCGCAGACCTTGCAGGGATGGGGCCCCATGAATCACCAAGGACCGATATATTTTAGAAACTTTCTTCTCCTGGAGATCCCCCATAAACACCTGGGCCTCAAGGGGACTGTATTCAGGAATGGATTGGAGACCCTCCAGTCTAGGGGCGAGGGCTTGGCGCAGCTGGAGGTATTTAAAGAACTGCGTCCGTGGCATTTGATACTCAAGCTGTAAGACCTCAAAGGATTTCATCACACAGCCCTGGACCACCGATCCCAACGTAGAGACACCAATTCTGTCCCAGTCCCTGAATCCAGAGAGGGTCGCCAACTGAGGGAGGAGCCCGTTCTGCCACAACGGGGTCTCCCGGGTAAGCCTACCCAACCAGCCAATATGACGCAGAGCCCGACTCCACACCCGAAACATCACTTGAGTGACCGGTGGCAGTGCCGCCCGCAACGCAGTCGCGTAGAGTAGGGTATGCACGGCATGTGGGTCCATGAGGTGCCTCTCCACCGCATATGCCGGGTCCCCCCTATCTCCATACCACCATTCGTTGAGGACCAATAGATGGGAGGCGTAATAATAGGACAAGATATCGGAGGTAGCCAGTCCCCCATCGTACACGGACAAAAAGCAGATCTTCAGCGACACCCTGGCCAAGCCCCCCTCCCACAGAAAGTGACTGAGCACCGCATTGACCCTCCGAAACCAACTGAGAGGAATCTCATAAGGGTGGTTTTGGAGCTGGTAGAGAAGTCGAGGCAGCGCCACCATCTTAAAGATGGCAGAACGGCCACAAATGGTGAGAGGCATACGTGCCCAGAGCTTAACATCACAACATACTTTCTCCCACACCGGCACCACATTGCGCTCCCAGGCGATCGTCGGCATGTCGGTCAAAAAGACCCCCAGATATTGCAGCCCTCCGGCCGCAATCCGCAGAGACGTCGTCCACTCCCCCTGCACGTCACGACTGCCCAGCACCCACAGGGTGGATTTCCTCGGGTTCATGTATAGCCCGGACGTCTCCCCAAAGACCTGCATCATGCGAAGCAGCCGCGGTCCGGTTCTATCGAGATACGACAGGAAGAACAACACGTCGTCGGCATATAGGGCAATGCGATCCGACAGGCCATGTTCCCACTCAAACCCCGTGTATTGCGCATCCATACGAACCCACGCGGCCAGCGGCTCCATGGCCAGGGCAAATAGGTATGGCGACAGGGGGCAACCCTGTCGCGTCCCCCGGTTCACCGGGAATCGCGCCGAGGCCGCCACCGCCACCCGAACTGAGGCTGTAAGATCGGTATACAAAAGAGTTAAATAGGATAAGAAGCGCGGCCCCAGATTCAGCCGTTGCAGCAAGGCAAAGAGATAGCGCCAAAAGCTTTATCTATGTCGGCCAACAGGAGAGCCGCCCGAGCCTCACGCCGCTGGACCGCAGCTATTGCCACATGTGCACGCCGGATGTTATGGCGCGTCGCCCTATGGGGCATAAACCCGGCTTGGTCCGGGTGGACCAGAGTAGAAACATAAGGCAAGAGCCGGTTGGCCAGGGCCTTGGCCAGAATCTTCGCCTCCACATTCAGAAGGGAAATCGGCCGATAAGAGGCATGTTGTTCAGGAGGACGGCCCGGCTTGTGGAATACGACAATCTCCGCGTGACGCCAATCGGCCGGCAAAACCCCCCGCTCACAAGCATCTTCCACCACCGCATGATAATGGGGCCCCAGCTGCAGAAAGTATTTGCTGAAGAACTCACTCGGGAACCCATTCGGGCCCGGGGCCTTCCCGACGGACAAACTCCCCAGCGCCGTCCCCAACTCATCCACCGTGAGCGGGCGGTCCAAGTCTGCGTGCGCCTCATCTGAAAGGGCTCTAGGGGGGAGATCATCAAGGAACCGATCCACGAGCTCCCCGGTTATGGTCTCCCGCTGTTCATACAGCTCCGCGTCGTATGCCGCAAAGCTGTCCGCCAAGGCGCCAGGGTCAGTCAGCACCCCGCCCTCTCTATCTGTGATCCCCGGGAGGGTCTGTGCATGATGCTGCCCCTGACACAGCCTGTAAAGCATGGTCCCCGATTTGTCTCCCCACTGACACACCCGACTTCGCGTAGCTAACCACGCCTGCCTCGCCTCGTCCAGCAGGAGCGAGGCATATGTTTGCTGGGCATATTGCAACTGACACCGCGTGGCCCCACCGGATTCCCCCTGGCTACTGCTCTCGAGCTCCCGAATCTCCCGCTCCGCCTGAACCAATCCCGCTTCACGCGCTCGGCGGGCCGCCGCACTATATGAGATGTCAACTCCCCGCAGCGTAGGTTTCCAAGCTTCCCATAGGATATCAACTCCCGACACCGAGCCCACGTTTCGGGCCTAGTAAAGATCCAGAGCCTCCGTCATGTGGGCGCAGTAGTCGTCCTGCCGAAGATGCCAGCCCGAAAGGCGCCAGCGAAATTGCCCACTGACCCCCCCCAGCCGCAGACGAAGCGACACAGGGGAATGATCCGACAAACCACGGGGGAGGATATCCGCCTCCATCCCCCGTGTCGTCGCGGCACCCGAGAGGAAAATGTAGTCCAACCGAGCGAACGAGCCATGAACGGCAGAAAGATAGGTATATGCCCGCGCATTCCTATTAAGCCGCCGCCATGCATCCACCCAATTGAGACCCTCGGCAAGCGCCCGTAGCTTGGTTGGGCGATCATCGCCTCGCACCCCACTCCCCGAACAGCGGTCCCGCGACACCATCATAACGTCATTCCAATCGCCGCCCACTACGCCTGCCGCCAACGGCATCTCTGCCCACACACTCATGATCTGTTCGGCTAGGGTCCATGAAAAGGGGGGTGGGGCATACACGCTTCCGAGGATCACTACTTCCGCCCCAATCTTGCCTTGCACAAAAACATACCACCCGTGCGTATCCACCCACAAGCGTGTGTGTGAATATCGGACCCGTTTATGAATGAGAATGGCCACCCCTCGGGAACCCCTAGTGAACTCAGCGTGAAAGACCTGCAGGTACCCATATCTTTGAAGGCAGGGAGCCCTAGTACCTAGGAGATGCGTTTCTTGCAAAAACAAGACATCCGCCGACGCCCGCTTGGCATACTGCAGAACCGCCCCCCGTTTAATCTTATCGAGCCGACCGCGGACGTTCCAACTCAAAACTCGGAGTACCGCCGGTCTCCCAGCCACCCCAGTATGTGTATCAGCCGTGATCGGTCAATGGAGGCCACTGAGCCCCCTTCAGAAGCAGCTTAATGCCACCCTCCACTGGCAGCTCCCACAGGCGTGCGCGGTGTAACAAACCCCATAACCCCAACAACAACAGTGCCAACCCACCCCATACCTCAAAACCACTGAAGTATCTGTCGCGGTAGATAGCATCGCAAGACCCCAACCATGGATCTCCGAACCCCCACCAATGGATCCCCAACTCAACCCCACCAACAAGTCGCAGGTGACTACCCCGCCCGCAAGACGCTACTGCGGCACCTGCCCGTTACGCATGTCCCCGACCCAGGACCCCCCCCTGTCCCCACACACGCAGCATCAGGTAAGACACACGCTTCGCAACATGATAAAGTTCCCCGCCAAGGCAGCAGCAGCAGTCAAGGAGTAGAAGGCGGACGCCCAGCAGTTCCCCCAGCTCCAGGCCGCAGCCCATCCAATCTGGAGCGGCGGCGCGACCTGGACTGCCGGCCACGTCCACCCCTCTGCCGACCTCCAGGCCGAGACGTCCCATCCTGCGAGGAGGTGGATCCACCGCCAGGGGGAGTGTGACAACGAAATTGCACAGTTTCATCCGTCCATTTAAACACTTCCTCAGGCGTATCAAAGAACAAGGTCTTGGAGTTGTACACCACCCGCAGCCGAGCCGGGTACAACAAGGCGTAGGAGAGCTGGAGTTCCCGCAGCCGAGCCTTAGCCGCCAGAAAGGATTGGCGCTGCTGCTGTATCAACCGCGTATAGTCCGGAAAGATAAGAATGCGAGAATTTTCGAAGTGGAGTGGTTCCTTCGCCCTGGCCTGCCTGAGGATGACATCGAGATCATGGTAATTAAGGACCCTGGCGATCACCGGTCGCGGGCGGGCTCCCACTGGTGGTTTCTGGACCAGCGCCCTATGCGCCCGTTCCACAACGAAACAGCTGGAGAGAGTGTCAGGGGGGAGCCAGGACACCAGCCACTCCGTCAAGAAGCACTCCATATCAGTCCCTTCACATCCTTCCGGTAAGCCTACGAAGCGCAGGTTGTTGCGGCGGGCCCTCCCTTCCGCATCTTCAACGCGGCCCACTAAGTTCTTATGAGAGGATTCCAGGGCCGCCATCTGTTTCTTTAGAGCCGCCACGTCGTCCTCCTCCCCCGAGACCCTGGTCTCCGCCTCCGTAATGCGAGCCACTGCGTTCCGCAAGTCCTGACGCAGCAGTGTCACGTCGGAGCCCACCGCACCAATTTTCGCATCCAGCATGTCCCTGGACTGGGTAATGGCTACCAGCAGGGCCGCGTTGTCCGGGGACGCCGAGGCCGCCCCCCCGGCCGGGCCCGTGAACTTGTCAATAGGCCCTTGTTTGGCTGACGCCCCGCCGACTCGATCCCTGGTCATGGTGCGGCCGTCTCTCACCCCGGGGGGGCTCCCGCCACAGAGACCGGGTCAAGCCCAAGGGCCGCTGCCCCCACTCCAGGCGCGCCAAGAGACGTCTGTCAGGCCCCGACACACTGTCCAGAAAGGAGGCCCCCAGTGAAGCGAGCAAAGGATAATCCACACTGCAGGCCCAGGAGAGGGGTCCGCCGCACGCAGCGCTCTGCCGGCTACCCCACCATCTCACGCCAGCAGCAGAACCCTCCCCGACCACTGCGGCCCGAAATGGCCGCCGAGCATCCGGGCGCTCGCTCCAATCCCTCCAGTGGGGCATCCAACGGAAGGGGGGGAAAAGGGGACAAGACCAGTCCAGCGTCCCTGTTATGGTCCCAGCCCTACGAATCCATCTGTGGCCCAGCCCCACCAGCCGTGAAGCGCAGCACTGTCACCATGGACCCCCTCCCCCGCACCACCACGCGGCCCGATGTGGCCGCCGAACCCCCGACCCTCCGATGGCGACAGGCACAGAGAGATGGATGCGCCTCGCGGGGGGGGGGAAAGAGGGGGAAGACGGCTGCCACCGATGTCCACTCACCGCTACTCCCGTGGCACCGTACCCCCGCCGGGGTATCCGCTGGGCCGCCACTCGCGCTGTCGTCCAGGGCCACTCCCGGGGAGCTCCGATTGCCGGTCTCCGCGCCCTCGGCCCCCAGGGTCCACCTAGGCCAGCACTCGCCGCCCCCGTCCACAGCTCCGGCCCTCCGCTTCGCTGCTCTGTCCAACGGGGACGATCCACTCCGCCGCCGCAGCAAATTCAGGCCGCGGCTTCAGAGGCTCGATAGGCCCAGGCCCCGCCTACACGCTCGGCACCGTCCCACGGGCCCGAGCGATGCCAGGAAGTCACCGGAGTCAGCCGCCAATGCCCTCGAGCCCCCACCGCAGCAGGGGAGAGTCCTGGATCGGGCAACAGGATAAATGAAAGGATATTGAACGGCGGGCTGGACGGAGCCGATCTAAGGCGCGTCCGCCATGCCTGCCTGCCAAGCCACGCCCCCTACATCTTTAATTTTTAATAAAAATAAATGCAATTAAAATGAGTTTACATACATTTATAAGTTTACATATGAAACATTGAAACAATAAAAACATGTAGTATTGTGTTGTATATTCAAGCAAATATAAACTGAAAAATTATAATTTATATTCAATTTTATTTACAGATGAAATTGATAACAGAGAGGGATGAATCTTAACATGTCGCTTCGAGGATGGTCGCAAAGATGAAAGCAAGTCAGGATGACAGTCGTTAAGGTCGCACAGATGAAAGCAAGAAAGGATGACTTTCGATAAAGTAATAAGAATGAACGATTTTTAATTAATAAATTGTTGTTGGTTGGTATACTGTAAAAGAGAGAGATGGGTTGTTTATATAAATAGCATGCTATGATTTGAAAAAAAAGGAAGAAAGATATATGCAATCAAATTCATACACATGTAGCAAGAGCAAGGCAGAGGTCGGGTCTGAAAAAAAAAAGAAGGGTTTAAAAAATGGTTTTGAAAAGAAAGAAAGAAATTCAGAAAAAAGGTGAGTAAAAAAGTTCACGGATCAGTACAATTTATATTTATTGCAAATAAAAGGACAGAGATATTTATTATTAATTAAAAATATTTAACAGGGGTGATCAAGTAAAAATATTTTTTCAAAAAACGTTTTAGAGATTGTTTTAAAGTAACTTTTAAGACCGGATTGAAAGGTGGGATTACGAGTTTGATTTTAAAAGAAATGTTTTTAATTTAAAAAAAAATTGTGATTGAGTTTATTCGAGAATTAGTTAAGATTTAAAGATAGAAAAATATTAGGGTGGTTTTCAAATTTAAGATTCATTTAAACTTTGTTCTTTTAGAACTGTTAATTAAAACAGGGTACAGAGTACTGTTTTTTGAGTTATTGGAAACAGAAAATTGTTGAGAATATTTTTTAAAAAGTTTAAAAAAAAGGGACCAAAAAGAAGAAAAAAAAGCAAGAAACCCGACCTATAGATAAAAACAGGCAAGTAAGGTATTAGTTGTGTTAGGATTGATTAATAATGGAGGATGTGTGCAAGATTAGCAAGGTAGTCAGAAGCGACCATCAACGTAAACTGTTGAATAACACCCAATAGTCTCTCAGACATTTCCTTTGTTCGTTTAGAAATTCGTGGGTTCAGGCTACCTGTTAATGATTGCGAAATTCTAATTTCTTGGAAACTTTGCTCCTTCCTCAATTTCCCAAAAATTATAAAAGTTAGGATGTGGTCTACCTATTGATTTGTTGAAGGAGTTATGCCAACCCTCAATGGCATTATTCGTTTTTGCTCCTCCCTCTAAGCAGGACGTGTAGCAGTTCCACCACTTCACATGGAAACGTGGTTTCCTCCTGCGACCCGACCTGCTTAGATGGCCAATCCATGTGTCTTCAAAATAATTTAATAGTGGGGCCAATTTATCTTCATTTTCATTAAAAAAATCTGAATCTGTAATAGATGTGTAGTACTCATCTACACTGTCAGGAGGAACAAAACAAAGTGCAGTTAGTTTTTTAAGTTGAAATTGCAGTTTATTGTCCGAGAAATATTCTACAACTAAGGATGTTTTCTGAATTGTATGCCAAAACGCCTGTGAAAAGTGGAAAAAACATCCTTGAATTTGGGTGTCCATGCACAATTTTGTAATTGTATTAATCATTGGTAATTCAAAATCAATTATCACTTTTCGAGGACTTTTGTTCATTGTTTGACATTTAACCACTGACAAAAATTCAGTGTACGTTGAAGTATGTTTATCAGGCAGTAAACTGTAGACTAAGGGGACAACAGTTTTATTAATGTATGCATGATTAGTGTATATTTGAGTGAATGGATGGGGCGTGGATTTAAAGGTCCCATCCATCATCCAAATATCGCTATTCACTAATTTAGCAAGATTACGGGGTGTGCTAAAGATTAGGATTCTTTTAAGAGGGTTTTTGTTGTCATGCAGAATAAAGGGTTCGTTAGTGACAGTAACAGAAAGTTCAGGAGGAATGGAGATGTCATAAAAAGATTGTGGTGTGACACGATTGGGTCGACTTGCCTGTTTTGATCTCTGTATGATTCTGCGTAAGTTTGGTATTGATGGCATTGCACTTGCTACATGTGTAGCAATATGTTGGGAAACTTCCCTTAATACTGAGCCACAGGTTTTATTGGAGGTGCTTGCCATTTCTTTAATTTCATTAATATTTTCTCTAACTTCAATCTCAATTGCAGAGGCAGAGTGGTTATGCTCCGTATTCTTACTACAGTGTCATCAAGAGTGACCGGTCTGCGTCTGCAAAGGGATGATTGAAATTGAACACACCTCCAATGACACCTGGGCTCAGTATGTCTCTCCTTGCAGTATACATATCCACGGTGTTGCAGTAGTCTGTTGCCTCTCCGTGACTTTAAATATTTTGCTTGGTTTCGCTCTGCCATAATCTGGAAAACAGAAACAGTTTCTGATTTAAAAATAAATAAATAAAATACTTTTTCTTAAAACAGGTATGTCACAAATGATGTGAGATATAAAAAGTATAAAAAAAAGCTCAATATGGAGTTGGAATAGTAATTTTTACAGGCCCGCTATCCAACACTTACCCAAATGTTGCACTCTCTGGATTTTGAATAGTAATTTTTAGCCTCTACGCTATCCAAAACTTACCCTAATGTTGCACTCTCTGGAGTTGGAATAGTATTTTATAGCCTCTACGCTATCCAAAACTTACACAACTGATTCACTCTCTGGAGTTGGAATAGTCATTTTTACCCGCCCACTATCCAAAAATTACCCTAATGTTGTACTCTCTGCATTTTGAAAAGTATTTTTTAGCCTCTACGCTATCCAAAACTTACCCTACTGTTGCACTCTGGAGTTGGAATAGTAATTTTTAGCCTCTACGCTTTCCAACACTTACCCTACTGTTGCACTCTCTGGAGCTGAAATAGTCATTTTTAGCCTCTACGCTATCATAAACTAACCCTACTGTTGCACTCTCTGGATTTGGAATAGTAATTTTTACCAGCCCGCTATCCAACACTTACCCTACTGTTGCACTCTCTGGAGTTGGAATAGTAATTTTTACCCGCCCACTATCCAAAACTTACACCAACTGATGCACTCTCTGGATTTGTAATAGTAATTTTTAGCTGCCCGCTATCCATATCTTACCCTACTGATGCACTCTCTGGAGTTGGAATAGTAATTTTTACCCGCCCGCTATCCAACACTTACCCTACTGTTGCACTCCATGGATTTGGAATAATAACTTGTAGCCTCTACACTATCCAAAACTTACCCTAATGTTGCACTCACTTGAGTTGGAATAGTGATTTTTAGCCTCTACGCTATCATAAACTAACCATACTGTTGCCCTCTCTGGATTTGGAATAGTAATTTTTACCCGCCCACTATCCAACACTTACCCTAATGATGCACTCTCTGCATTTGTAATAGTAATTTTTACCTCCCCGCTATCCATCACTTACACTACTGATGCACTCTCTGGATTTGGAATAGTAATTTTTAACCTCAACGTTATCCAAAATTTACCGTAATGTTGCACTCTCTGGAGTTGGAATAGTAATTTTTACCCGCCCGCTATCCAACACTTACCCTACTGATGCATTCTCTGCATTTGTAATAGTAATATTTACCCGCCCGCTATCCAAAACTTACCCTAATGTTGCACTTTCTGGAGTTGGAATAGTAATTTTTAGCCTCTACGCTTTCCAACACTTACCCTACTGTTGCACTCTCTGGATTTGGAATAGTAATTTTTAGCCTCTACGCTTTCCAACACTTACCCTACTGTTGCACTCTCTGGAGTTGGAATAGTTAATTTTACCCGCCCGCTATCCAACACTTAACCTACTGTTGCACTCTCTGGAGTTGAAATAGTAATTTTTAGCCTCTACGCTATCCAAAACTTACCCTAATGTTGCACTCTCTGGAGTTGGAATATTAATTTTTAGCCTCTATGCTATCATAAACTAACCATACTGTTGCACTCTCTGGATTTGGAATAGTAATTTTTTGCCTCTATGCTATCCAACACTTACCCTACTGTTGCACTCTCTGGAGTTGGAATAGTAATTTTTAACCTCAACGTTATCCAAAATTTACCGTAATGTTGCACTCTCTGGAGTTGGAATAGTAATTTTTACCCGCCCGCTATCCAACACTTACCCTACTGATGCATTCTCTGCATTTGTAATAGTAATATTTACCCGCCCGCTATCCAAAACTTACCCTAATGTTGCACTTTCTGGAGTTGGAATAGTAATTTTTAGCCTCTACGCTTTCCAACACTTACCCTACTGTTGCACTCTCTGGATTTGGAATAGTAATTTTTAGCCTCTACGCTTTCCAACACTTACCCTACTGTTGCACTCTCTGGAGTTGGAATAGTTAATTTTACCCGCCCGCTATCCAACACTTAACCTACTGTTGCACTCTCTGGAGTTGAAATAGTAATTTTTAGCCTCTACGCTATCCAAAACTTACCCTAATGTTGCACTCTCTGGAGTTGGAATATTAATTTTTAGCCTCTATGCTATCATAAACTAACCATACTGTTGCACTCTCTGGATTTGGAATAGTAATTTTTTGCCTCTATGCTATCCAACACTTACCCTACTGTTGCACTCTCTGGAGTTGGAATAGTTATTTTTACCCGCCAGCTATCCAACACTTACCCTACTGTTGCACTCTCTGGAGTTGGAATAGTAATTTTTACCCGCCCGCTATCCAACACTTACCCTACTGTTGCACTCTCTGGAGTTGGAATAGTAATTTTTAGCCTCTACACTATCCAAAAGTTAACCTAATGTTGCACTCACTGGAGTTGGAATATTCATTTTTAGCCTCTACGCTATCATAAACTAACCCTACTGTTGCACTCTCTGGATTTGGAATAGTAATTTTTAGCCTCTACGCTATCCAACACTTACCCTACTGTTGCACTCTCTGGAGTTGGAATAGTCATTTTTACCCGCCCGCTATCCAACACTTACCCTACTGTTGCACTCTCTGGAGTTGGAAGAGTAATTGTTAGCCTCTACGCTATCCAAAACTTACCCTACTGTTGCACTCTCTGCATTTGGAATAGTAATTTTTTGCCTCTACGCTTTCCAACACTTACCCTACTGTTGCACTCTCTGGAGTTGTAATAGTTATTTTTACCCGCCCGCTATCCAACACTTACCCTACTGTTGCACTCTATGGAGTTGGAAAAGTAATTTTTAGTCTCTACGCTATTCAACAATTACCCTACTGTTGAACTCTATGGAGGTTAATTAGTAATTTATTGCCGTACGCAATCCAACACATTCCCTACTGTTGCAATCACTGGAGTCGGAATACTAATTTTTACCCGTCCACTATTCTACACTTACCAATCTTTTGCACTCTCTCTTTGACTACTGTTGCAATAAGGGGTTAAAAGGGTAATTCCCACTCCATTCTTTACTTTACAAACAGACAGCACATGTTGGTGTTTGTAATTTGTTTAAAATTCACTCGCACAATCTGCTGTACACCTGTGAACAACATCTATTATTTTGTTTAATAATAGTAACATCCTCATGGTTATGAATATTTTTAACTTAACCATGGAACATGCTGACTTGCTGGAACCTTTTTAAAATGTTGTTTCAACCTTCCCCACATGAGTAACATTTAAAAATTTTTGTTTTTTAAATTACCTTTGGAAATGATGTTTTATCAAAAAAAGGAAAGAAACTTCTTTCAACTCTGTCTCCAGCAATATGTCTGCAGAGATAAGAAAAACATCAGAAAATCTTTTACAAATTATTTATTACCAGTTTTCTTTTAGAAGTAAAACAAATTATAATAGTTTATAATATGTTTACCTTTTATTTGGAGGGGTTTTGATCAACAATCAGTCAGACCTCTTTGGTTGTAGCCAAAAGAGTTAAAAGTATTCTTGTTCAGATCTGTTTTTAAAAAATACGAGAATGTAAATATTGGAATTTAACATAGTATATATAATGTTAAAAATTTTAAATTTTCAATAAATATAATTTTATTTAAATGTACATCATTTTGCATTTTTGTAGTGACATACATAATCCGGACTACAGAAGGTACTCTCTTTATTGGTATTATTAAATTTTATCTTCTGACTATCCAAAACTTACCCTACTGTTGCACTCTCTGGTGTGCTGCTTATAATGTTTACCCTCTACGCTATTCAACACTTACCCTACTGTTGCACTATATGGAGTTGCATTAGTAATTTTTAGACTCTTCCTCATGAGAGTTTTAAAGAAATACTCGGGTATTAATTTTAATTCACGAGTATTAATTTATTACTCTATTTTTTAATTAGTTCACAAGCTGAGGGAAAAAGATATTTAAAATAGAGAGACTGCTGGGTTGTCAAATGCATTAGTTTGAAACTATTTTTATAATAATGAAAATAAATGTATTACATTCACACTGTAAAAGAGATCTGTGTCTACAAGAATTCTTTTGAAAAAGCACTATGCAAATCCTTCTTCAAAATAGTCATGTTCAAATCAGTTTATAGCATGAGCATTCTTATTTATACAGCATACCTTTAATAAATTGTGTGTCTTTTTCTTAAAATTTCGCTTTCAAGAAGTATTTTCCCTTTGACTGAATGTCATCAGATGTATTCTTCTGAGTGAATTTGTGCATGAAAAATTTGAATAGACAGTATTTCTAGAAATCTGTGGAGATGCAAAATATCTTTTTAACCAAAATGAGAATAATATAAATGAAAAATTGGAATTATTTTATTTTTAAAACAATGTCTTTAAATTAAATCAACATTATAATATATGCAAAAATAGTTTATCCAACTAGCCTCTAACCCTTCCCCCCCAAAAATCCGCCCCGCACACTCTCAAGAGTATTTGTTGAAAATCATTTTGTTGGTCCTCAAGTCATATCGTGAAAGGAATTCCTGATTTGAAACCACAATGACTACAATATTTAATGCTTTAAAAAAGTGCTGATTAAATTATTCACATCTAAAATTAAAAAATATTTAACAAATAGCAGGGGATTTATTAGGAATAACCGAGTATTTTTGTAATATATTCGTAATTTTTTTTTAAGTTATACTCCATCAACAGCTATGTTCTCTCCATAAATTATGCTTGTTTTACTTTGGCTGAAAAACAAGAATTGAAAACGTTATTATATTTAAAGGGAGTTTAAAAGTTTGCTGAAATAATGGCGCAATTTTATCACCCAATCAATGCCGATATTTGATATTATAGACAAATTGTTCAGTCAAAAAACTTTTTATTTAATAATTAGAATTAATAAAACGACAATTTAAGAGGAAATACTATGATGCGTTTATTTGTGTGGTACTTACTTTAGTCAGAAGATAGCACTGTTCAACTGATAAATAACTCGATGTTGCGCAGCTCTGTCGCATGCGTCTCAACACTGTGAAAGACAGTTGTCAAGTGAAGTCAAAATGGTGGTCGGCTCGTTATATATGTTTTTTTTTACTTAAAGATAATTGAAAATAAAAATAGAGTTGCAATCCGTTTTTAATTGCACATTTTTATATGACTAAACATATAATTTAAATTTTAATGTTTAAAACACATTTTTCGAAAATTGGCGTGTGGAATATCAGCCATCTTGACATCTGATTGGCTAATGAAAATGTGTAGAAAGAGTGGAAGGACTTTTAAAAATAGTATCTCAATAACCTTGTTCAATAAAATCCTTCACAATGACAAAGAATTAAGATGATTACCTGTTTTGTAATTGTCAGATTTATTTTCAAAAATAAAACTATTTTTAAAGGATGTTGGACATATTGATTTTTACTAAATTATAAAAAAAAAAAGAGTATTAAAAAAATACTTGGGTATTAAATGTAATACACATGTATTCATTTATTACTCGATTTTTTAAATTACTTCCCCACCCAAAACCCCTGATTTCCTGGCATCCCGCTCCAGGGGTAAAGTTACTTTTTGATAAAAATTAATATTTAATTAAAATATTTAGCGATGTGCAGTTATGCGAAGATAATTATTGTGAAGTAATTGCTTTTTATTGAGAATTAGAAGCAGATGCGAAGTAAAAGCATGCGAAGTATAAAAATGCGTAGTAATGTCATATGCGAAGTAAAAACAAGGTACTAATTGTAAGCGCACTAATGGTTTGCGAAGTAAGAACACATATTCCGTGAACACTACTATGGCTGAGGGGATGAGGGACGTGTCCGATGCTGTGAGGCTGCTGTGCAGCAAATTAGATGAGGACCGTCTGTCAAGGCGCAGGGAGAGGCAAAGACTTGATAATTACACCAAGACGGTGAACCACCTCTCCACTGCAACCTCTCTGCTGTGCAGGCGCTCGGTGGCCATGCAGGAGGAGATGGCACACTGCAGCCGTGATGTGGCAAGGGGGCTGGTCACAGTGACCAGTGCACTTGAAGTGCTACAAACTGACAAGGTGGCCACTACAGGTGATGGGGGTGAAAGGGAAGAGGCTACTAGCCGCAGTAGCATCACACCCCCTCCCACAGAGTCCAGGAGGCGCAGCGAACACCACAGCGCTGCAACTGGACAGACTGGCAGTGTGGACAGTGAGGCGAAGGTACGTGGCAGTGCAGCGCATGTGCGCAGGAAGTAGAGCCAGCTATATCATGGTTTTACTCAAATGGGTGATGTAACCCATTTTTTGTATAGACTCTGCATTTGATTTAGGCCTAACATGTGACGCACTTCAAGTAGTGGTTGTGTGCTATGATCATTAAACACCATCACTCACATACAGTAACTGGCTATGTCTCCTTACTTACTCAGAAATAGTTGCGTGTTATCTCAGCCCGTCTGTGTCTCCCATCTGGTGCTGCTGCCACACCTGCTGCACTGTGCTCTGGCTGTGGACAGTCCACACCCTCGTCCGCAGAGTCAGTTAGTTCCACTGCTGTTCCTTTCTTTGTGGCAAGGTTATGCAGCATTGCACATGTTGCTATTATTTTGCAGCAGATGATGGGGCGGTACTGACGTGCACCTCCACTTTTGTGGAGGCAACGGAACCTGCTTATTAGTAGTCCAAAGGTGCGCTCCACAACATTGCGCATGCTTTTAAGTGCCACATTGTATCTCCTCTCACTTGGGGTGGAAGGGTTGAGGTATGGAGTTAGGATAAATGACCGCACGGCATATGCGCTGTCCCCTAAATGGGAAAGAAAGTGCCATTAATTTGAGTCACCAATACATTCATCCTAGGTATACAGCAGGGTGTGTCACTTTGATTTACCTAGCAGGTATCCTTCTCCGAATTCACCACCAGCCAGATGTGTGTAGATCACACTGTTCCTGAATATGTTGGAGTCATGGGCACTCCCTGGAAATTTGGCCACGATGTCAGTGATGATGTTGTCTGCATCACATATTACCTGCACGTTGATGGAATGCATGGATTTGCGGTTGCGGTATATGTATTCTGTAGCAGCAGGTGGGCAGATTGGTATGTGGGTCCCATCAATGCACCCTATTACATGTGGGAACTGTGCCTTTAGGTAGAAATCCAGCTTTGTCTTCTGCAGTTCCGCCTGTGTGCTGGGGAAGCGTATGTAGTGATGCATTCTCTGCATCATGGCATCCAAGAAGGAGTTGAAGAAACGGGACAGGCAACTCTGTGACACACCACCTGCCACAGCAATCACACCCTGGTAACGTCCTGATGCAAGTAGGTGCAGGCTACAGAGCACCTGCACATGTGTTGGTATGGCGTGAGCCCTTGGTGTCTGATGCTCCAGGAATGGGTGCAGGTCCCGTATCAGGTCTATGATGGACTGTGGGTGTAGCCTGTACCTCTCATGTATTTCTGCCTCAGTCATTTGGAACAGTGTGACACGCAGTCTGTACACACGCTCTTCCCATCTCCAGACCCTCAGTCCTGCTGCTCGCAAACGTAGCCGCCTTGCTATGACGTAGAGGGCCGCCATTGTGTTCACACTGTTGCATTTTGGGGCTGTTTTTATGCAGTGCACCTGATTACCACCTGCTTTGAGTCAGTGGTAATTACCAATTCTTAAATGCCGATTTTTAGCATATTCGGTATTACTGATTTTCGGTAGATCGCATTTGCGATTTATTACCGATTTCTTATTTACCGATTCGGTATTTTAGTGTTTCTGTGTCTGCCGATCGGTAAATAAGGAATCAGTACCTATTTTTACCGATTCGTTATTACCAATGGCGTTCGGTAATACCTACATCGCACATGGCTAAATACCGGTCGGTAACGCTGAAATTTACCAAATTTCGGCGTTACCGACCGGTATTGAGCCACCTACATCTGGCCCAAAGTGATGTACCCACACAAAGATTAAAAAACATACAGTGGTTTGTTATTGTAAGCAGATTTCACACATAACAAACACAACATAAACAATGAAATACGTAAGTCCTTAATGCTCAACATACTTTAGAGTAACCCTGGGCAAAGTTCGCATAGCCACGAGGCTTCGCATAGCCGCGAGGCTACGCGAAGATGCACAAAAATTCTGCGACGCTACGCAAGCATGCGGAGTTGCTTGTTTCCGCATGCTCTCGAGATGTTTTTGACGTTTGGCAACGCGGATGACGTGTTAAGGTGAAATGTCGCGTGAACCTCACCACGTGGGTCGCCGATGGGCGCGGCCATCTTGTTTTCCTATCTTTTGCATGGTTCTGGGGCCTGTTTTTCAATCCCTCTCCAATCTTTTCAATCCTTTGTTTTTTGCATTGTTTTTCTGAACTTTTTTTATTTATTATCTATCCCTCTCTGTCCCTAAGTCTATATTTTATGTTTTATTTCTACTTTTACTGCTTTGTGTTTACTTTTCTACTGTTTTATATTACTTTCTTCTTTACTTTCCTACTTCTTCCCCTAACTTTGTTTCCTGCTAAATGTTCTTTTCCAACCCCCGCCCACCCCAGAACCATGACTAAGTGAAAGGGTACCGGCTCCAAGGACAAAGCGCCTGCGCCAAAGAGCCACCTGCCTTGTGGCAGACTGCACCCGCCAGGGGTGCCGGCTCAGTCCTTTGTCGACGAGACTGAGGTGGCCGCCCTTGTCTTTTTTTGTGCAGCACCACCTCCCCTTGACCTTGGCAGCAGGCGGCAGGCCTGGCTCTGGGTACGCGACCCAGGAACGTCACCGCCGGTGGGCGAGGGTGCGCCGGGCAGTGTTTTGCTGCTCTGGGGTCCGGCGCTCCCATAACCAGCTGACCCACCGGTGTTCAGACATATTGGAACGGGAGCAGGACCTGCTGGACCTGCTAGGTGTCGAAGTCGTGGGGCTTGGTGAGTAGCTAATACTAGTAGTATTGTGTGTTCTCTAGACTGTGTTACTGTCTACTGGCAGATGACCATCATATCCATAAATCTGTTAAGGGAGAAAAAGGAAATCCATGCATGATGATGACTTGATGGTTAATGAGAAGTATTACTTACTAACTAGACTAGTAGACAGTACAGGGCAGCAGTATATTATTAATTATTATGCAATTTGCCATGCCTGTCTGCCCTCAGAGAGAACCAAATTACATACATTTTACTTCTGTTGTACCAGGCTTACTTTTTAAAGCTAGCAAAGAAAATTTGAATATAGCTGTAGGGATCAATTATAAGCAGGGAGCAAACAACAACAACACACAGTCGTAACAATTGAAGAGAAAAAATGAATCAAATTATTTTAAAATGATGAATGTTGATACTATAGTGTTACTGTATGTTATCCTGGTCAAATTGGGGAGTTGCATCTCGGCATTCCTCTTGGTCCTCCCTTCCATGGACGCTGCGTCCGTCAATCTTGGGTGCCACTGCCGGCCTGGCGGATGTGGATTGATAGGTGAGTGTGAGTTGTTTTTCCCTGTTTAGCACAGGGTAAAGGCCGGCCTATAAGTGTAGATGGAAAACCAAAAGGGATATATTTAAAAATCATGGATGAAAAAAACACATAAATTACGGAGGAGTGCAAACACTTTCAGAGCGGCATGGCTAAATCATGTCTACTCTGTTGTCTGTTTCCAGCATTCACCTACATCAGCAACAGGATAGAGCAGGCCCACGGTGCCCACCCAACATCCACTTAGCTTAGATTTTGACTGAGCCAGAGAGAGCATACATGTCACATATACAGCAACATAGTATTTTCCAAAGTAAATAACTTAAACAATGGCATGCACAGCTGTCAGTCATAACACCACTACTACACTCGTGACTCGACTCCACCACTACACAGACATGTAGGTCTGCTGTAGTTGTTGTTGACTTGTTTACCTTTTATGCCACTCATGAAACCCCCTGAATTATTCCATCAATCATCTCCGATCCTACTGACTGACTGCGAAGATATTATGTCTCTGTGGTCATCATCATGGTGTTGTCCAACTCAGTCTGCAGTGTACCGAGTGAGTCCAGATTTCATATTAAAAAATGCAATGGATCGGCCTGCAGTAGAAGTACAATTTTTTCTAAACAACAAGAAGGGAAACATTGACTAGAGTCACTTTTAGTGTGTGGATTAAATAATAGTACACAATGAATTCACTTCATGCACAACAACCAACAACACAAACACCAATCACTCAGCGTCCAATGCATGCAATCATTACCTGTTCCTTGTTCTCATCTTAAGTTAAGGGGCAGTCTCTCTCGGCTTTGAAAGGAGGATAGCTATAGTTATCATCATGTTCCACTTCTTTTGGAGGTACTTGACGAGGCAACTTTTTTTTGTACTTTTCTCCATCCAATCATCATCTTGCTTGAGGGAAATGGATTTAGGGCGAGTCAAGAGGATGGAGCAGGACTCGGAGGAGTAGACTTAAGTTAAATGCACAGAGCTGCAACTCCAATATGGAAATAAAAAAGACTAGAAGACTGTGGTGATGGCTATGTTGTGATTCGAAGTTTCGAACCTGAAAGACAGAGACACACACAAATAAAAGTAAAATAAGGAAGAAAGAAAGTAAGAAGTTCAAAGCCTAGTTGTCAGGGAATTATAGCTCGTCCTCAAACTCTGGTGGTTCAACCAGAAGTAGCTAATCATCTAAGACACTCCTTCCCTCACCTAAGTCGCTGTCCTCATCTTCCTGCGTTGATTCACGTATTTTGTAATTCGGTGGTATAAAGTGCTGATTCATTTTGATCATGGTTAACCTCGCCACGTTTTGGGGCGAGAGACTAGTCCTTTTCACTGTTACAATGGCACCAGCAGCACTGAAAACACGTTCAGAAGAGACACTTGTGACAGGGCAAGCCAGATAGTTTATCGCCATCCTGCTGAGCACTCGCCATTGGCCCCTTTTCCCATACCAATACAGTAATGGGTTTTAAACAATGTAGACCTCTGTTGGGTCATCCAGATAGGCCTGGACCATCCGGTCAATGTTCACGGGTGCTCTACTTTGCTGGGCCTCTTTTGTCTTTGAATCAGCACTGGACCTAGCAAGCCCTTGCTGTAAATACCAATCCTGTGCCGATTTTACTGGGGCTGATGATACGGTTTTTGCAGTTGTCAATAGTGTTGATGACAGCTCTGAGCCAAATGCACTGCCCTCAGGCTCTGAAGTTGAACTTGACGCAGGATGCCCTGCTGCAGTACTTGTTGTGGGTTTGAGTAGCGGGCCTCTAATTAACAGCCGTTCATTTTCCAAGTCACTGGCTGCCTCAGCTATCCAAGTTTGGTACTGGGCATCATCCACTTCTGAATATGGAATGAATGTCTTAGGGTTCAGTGCAGATTTGTACCGTGAATCCAGAATTGTGGCACAAATGTAATGTTTTTCTGAAACAATGAGAGTTTGCACCCTTCTATTTTCAGCTAAGCGACGGGATAAGCTCTCCACCAACTGATATGCTTTATTTTTTTCATCCAGACCTGTGTACGTTTCAGATACCTCCTTCAGCTGTTGCTCTAGCATGTGCAACAATGGGATAGCTTGGCCCATAGTACAGTCCTCCTTGCTGACTTCACGTGTGAAGAGCTCAAAAGGAAGAAGCATATTTGTCAGGCATTTAACTAGACCCCATTGGTCCATCTGTAGGGTCATGCCTTTCACAGTCGCATCCCTTATTCTTTGCATGACATAGTCATTGATTGGTCTGTACTGATCAAACAGACAATCAATCATGTAATGAGTTGAGTTCCAACGTGTTGGGACCTCCTGGATGAGTGCTTTGACTGGCATTCTATGCTCATGTTGAATGGTCCTCAGCTGCGTCCGGGCTTTAAAAGAATGGCTGAAATGTGTGCATATTCTTCTGCAGGTGGTCAGTAAGTTGCTGACTCGGGCTTCTTTTTTGAGAAAGTCTTGAACAATAATGTTAATGCAGTGCGCCAAACACGGGACCCTGAAATAGTCACCCTCCTGCATGGCCTTAACTATATTACTGCCATTATCCGTGGCAACAAAACCAATGTTAAGCCCTCTTGGGCGCACCCATTCAAAGACCTTGCTGTTAATCTCTTCCAAAATGTTTGCAGTAGTATGAGATTTCTTCATTGCGAACATGGCTACAGTTGCATGTTTCCGAGTAGCATTAAAAATCTCAGCAGTGTCAACACCTGCTTCAGATATCTTTTCTCTAACCCCCGCAAAAGAGATCCAGTGTGCAGTGATGCACATGTAATCAGTGGCCTGGCAACTGGTCCACATGTCTGTTGTCAGGTGGATATTGTCAACAGCACTCTGCTGCAAAGCTTGTCGAAGCAATTCTAGCACATCGTGATGTAGTGCTGTAACAGCAACTCTGGCGAAATAGGACCGTCTGGGAACCTTCCATTGTGGGCAGATGGCTGTCACAAATTCAAGGAAACCCACCCCCTCCACAAAAGAAAAAGGGAGAAGGTCCAGCGCTAACATTTTAGCCAGCTTTGCATTGTACAAACGTGCCGTTGGGTGGTTGCGTTCGTACTGCCCCTCCGACCTAAGCATGCTGACAATGGTAGGCTGGATTTTTTTCCTTTCTGGTGCAGCTGATGCAGGTGACTTCTTGAACCCAGTTAGGCTCAACGCACTTTTTTTAATTGCAGGCCTCTGTTGCCTTGATGTCTCAGCCTGACTCTTACTACGGTGCCACTGAGATGTTGCTGAGGATGTGGTGCTGGGGACAGGGCTACTTTGTGTACCAGAGAAAATGTCTCTCTTGTTCACCTTCCACCGCAATCATATCTTCTTCTTCTACTTCTTCATCCCCACCAACAAGAATGGGTGCAGTTTTACTTTTTTGCACGCTAAGTGCGTCTTCCTCTGGATCATGTGGTGTTTTTTCAGATGGGTTTATCCAGTACCATAGTTTGTACCAAGCTTACCCTGACTAACACCATGTCGACAAATTGAGCATATAGCAACGTTCTCCTCCTTACTGCTGACCGAAAAGTCCCAAACTGGGGAGGTGAACTTTCTTGTGCTGCTGGAGGTGCCAATTGTTGCAATGCCGGATGAACTGGAGGGTGTGCCTGGAATTTGACTCTGTGAAGTTACAGTACCACTACCTACTGAGGTGATGGTTGAGCTGGATGTAGGTCCCTGCCGGGCCTTTGCAAATGCAAATATGGAAGCTGGAGGTCATGTTGGTGATACCTGTGTTGGTGGTATCTGTGCCACATCCCTCAAAGCAATTTGGGATGGGGTAATAATAATGTCGGTCTCCAACTCTACTGGGGCGGGAGTGATCTTCATGATGACTGGCTCGTCATCATCCTCCTCTTCTACATTTTCCTCCATAACTCTAAATCTTTCTGGAACCTTCCTTTTCCTTCGCCTTGTCGCGTGGCGTGCCTCACTCTCAGGCTGAGCTGGTGGGTTCCAAGTCGTATCTAGATCATCAGAAGGGGGGCTTAAAGAAGAAGTTGATGGACTAACACTACTTTTTCTTGCTGGGGATCTGGAAGACAATGGATCTTCTGAAAGAGTGGCTTGCTCTTCTTAGTCTGCAGGAAGCTCGATTTCCTGAACTGCCCCTACTTCGGGAGGAGCAACTACTATTGTGGGCTTTTGTTGCGGCTGTTGTTGCCCACTTATCTGCCGAGTTTCCGCCTGCGTTGATTGGGTACTACTTTGCGATAATGACATTTCAACATCACTGCTCATTGGCGTTTGCACAAGTAGACTGACTACCTCTGCGACACTCATGGGCTTGGGCCTAGGTTGGTGGGATGGGCCCGCTCATGCGGAGGTGCTGCTCCCAGCTTGGTCCGCGGACACCACTGATGCAGGCGTAATTTTTAGTTTCCCAAAAAACATAGTGGGCGGCACACCAATCTTGTTCCACTTCCTTCTTCTGTTCCTTCTTCTCACTGGCAACTTTCTTGGTAATGGAGGACCTATTACCTTTCTTTGGGGCCATCTTTTTCCGATGTCAGCAGGACGCAGGTGCACAAGTTGCAGAGATGTCTGTGGTCACGCGTCACATGACGTAGTGCGCAGCAGGACTTCTGTCTGGCAGTACAACGGGTGATGATGATGATGACACCTCCTCCTCAGTCTTTTTGTGCACCTAAAAGCAAAGAAGCCAGAAGAACATCAGTGACATGTTGCATTTGTTGTTGTGGTTCAATTACGACTAGTACAAACAAACAAATATAATATATAACTTAGTGTGTGGTGGTCACACTTGTTAGTGTTATGTTATTACATTTTATTAACTCAGTTTAAGTTATTAAAAAAACATAACAGTGTAGCCATTTGTGAGACTTTGATAACAAGGGCTTTCATGGTATACTGAGTACACTCGGGAAGGATAGGAAAGAAGAACAAAAACAAAAATACAAAGGTAATGGAAGTGGAACCTGCTTGGCATTAATTTGCGCATAACGTCATTCAGGGAGCTGCAGCAGGCAAAGGGAATGGAAGCAGTAAGCCAAGAGAAACAAAGGAAACACATGCAGGCCTATATGGCAAAAGCAGCACACTACTAAACTACCACCACAAAATGGCCACCAGCCACATGGTCACTCACAGTCACAACAAGCAGGAGGCCTGGAAATCAATGAACTCAAGCAGGCCTATATGGCCAGACAAAGGAGGCATGCTGAACAACACAGCTTTAATGCAATAAAATGCAAAAAACAAAAATCCACAGGGCTAAACAAGGTGTGCAAGTTACACAACAACCACACCACACATACACACAACAAAGCAATTTATTTAACATACACCAAAAAAGTGAAATACCCCGAAAAATACACATTTTGCACTTCAATTCAATGCCATCCATGCCCTAAATGAGGTTTAAAATAAATTCAACAGAAACAGTTGTTTCATGCACCCATTACTAACTCTGGGCCTACTGGCTACCCACAATAAAAAAAAAAATGATGAAAAGTACAATAATTGGAGTTGCAGCAACTGCAATGCCCCAATCAAACAAACAACACCAACTTACTTGTAAAGTCTCAAATCCAAAAGTCCTCAAATCCAATAATATATGATGCAGCAGACACAAAGAGTGATCCTTTCAGCTCCAAATCCAAATGAAAAGTGAACAGGACATGGATAATGCACTGGGAGGAGCCTGCTGGACAGGAACAGGAAGTTGGAGACTCTGGGGCACTTCCTTCCTCTCCAAAAAAAAAGTAAAAAAAGAAAAAGGACTCCTTGCACAAAAAAGCCAAATGTCAATCTGAGGAGTTTTTTTCATCCAAATCATAATTTTCTAGAAGGTTTTATGCTGCTCGAGAGATATTCTTCTCCAGATTGCAAATTTTGCGTGTTCGGCATCGCAAGCTTCACCAAACTTCCGCCGGATGTCCGATGTCGCGTCCGAATGACGTGTTCACGATCGCACACTCTCGCGGGATCGCGCGGCCGGCTACCAAAATCTCGTGGCGCACGCGAACGGATAGGAAAACTCGTGGGCGAACGCAGGGATCCCTGTAAGTCGCTACAGCGTGCACGATAACGCATTTTGAAAGCGCGAACAAGGGAAAAACTCCGCTACACCGCGGATCGCGGAGTTTTCGGTAACTCCGCGTTCTACGCGGAACGCGGATTTACCAAAAATCCGTAAACTACGCGAGCGGAGCGGATTTTACTGCCCAGAGTTACTTTAGAGTGTACATAGTGTATTACAAATAAACAAACCGTGGCAAAGGGACCATGATTTTGTAGAATAGACCATAAATAAAAATAGATGATTGCGGATTTTAATACCTTCTCAAGTCCCAAAAGTGTCGACGGTGTTTCGACCCCAGAAAGTCAAAGGGTCATCAACAGGACAAAAAACTATTTTATGAGCAAAGCCTAAGAATCCGAAAGAAATCTTCAGGGGCCCCTTAGTTAGTATAAATGATAAGGCAAGAAACAGAAACCAATATAAAAAATTCAGGGATGACTATTTCCGTGAAGCTAACATTTTAGATTAAAAATTAGATGCCCGTGGCTAACTTATTAGGTTGATAAAGCGTTCACTCACGCTTGGTATTACCATAGGGAATTTTTGTTGACTCAAATGCTAAGAAAAATATGAATAAAATTGTATGTGCCACCACCTTTTGTACATAGATTAATGCTATTACCTGGATTATGACGCAACACTGGCCTTTGATTTGCATCTCTAATGACTTGCCCCTGTTCTCCTTTAAGAAAGGGAAGGACCTTAGAGATAACTTATTCCATGCAGATATTTCTAAACAGTACCATCAGATCTAACTTCATTGTGGGGCCAGAATAAAATTGTGGGCCATTTCAAATGTGGTAAATGTAAAATGTGTGGTTTGACTAATAACACCAAACACTTTATTTACTGTAACATTATATATAATTTCTAAGATCACACCAGTTGTAATTCACAAAATGTTGTATATGCCATCTGGTGTCCGTGTTATTTGATTTATGTTGGTCAAACTACACAGAAGATCAAGTCATATTGTCACAACATAAAAGCAGAATTTGTTGTAAATTCTTTTCTGCCCCACTGGTTTTTTATTTTCTGGAATTCAATCATTTTGCGAATTACATCAAATGGCAAATCATTGAAAGGATTAAGGGACTTCCACATGGAGGTGGCACTCAGGCCATTTTAAATCAGGCTGACTGTCGCTGGATTCTCAGATGTGACAGCATTACAAAAGAACTCAATATGATGGAAAAATGCAATTCTAGGTCAGGACCGTAGGAGAGGATTATGCAAAACTTTCTTCACTTTTATTCAATAGCAGCCAGATTTTTTGAACACTTATTCAACAAACTACCAATCCCATGAAGCTCTGGGAATGGAGAACAAACATCAACAGCTTCCCTGTAACCACCAATCAGATCTGTATAGTGCACAAACTAGTCCATCAACTGTGTTCTCCATTCCTCTTTCTTCGCTGCTTGCAGCCATGAGTTAAGTGTCTCTTCATTGTCTGCTTTTCTTGACTGCACCATTGATCGTTTCTAGTGTACCATTGTAACGCCCTGAACGTCTCAGGATCGTTTAACAGACACGATAATGAGAACGCAACCACTTGTGAAGGTTTAGTTATTTTAATGAAGGCAAAAATAATACAAGGAATAAACAAAGGTTATTGTCACTGGAATCCTCCAGGCTAAGTACGTTACCAGCCCACAGCACGGAGGGTCCTAACCGTCCTCTGCATATACGCCGATCCCGGCGTATGCCAACAGAGGGCAGAAATTTAATGGCCGACAATGCCAATCGGTAGGCTGTGAGGGGCACGAAGAGTGTTGGGGAGAATCGAGGAGTCAGGGAAACACCCAGCCGGGGTCTCTACCTGAAGGGAGCAGCCGCTCAACCTCTTCCTCAGACTGCACCGGGACGCGGAGTCACCTCCTGGTGATGCGTCACCGATACCCCAATCACAAGCAAAGAAGACTGAACCGAGAGCAGCCGCTCGATCGATCCTGTGGACTTCCGAGTCTGTAACGCGGCAAACACCTCCTGGTGTGCGTTACAGCTGGCAGTCCCTGTATCTCTGGTCGGGCTGGGAGTTACGACTCCAACCAGCAAAAGCGCCACTGCGCTTTGACTCAGCCGAGTCAAAAAGCGAAGCTCAATGGTTATCCGGTAGAGCTTCCGGGTCCTTCACAGGTGACGATGGGGCAAGACATGGCCCAGGGAGTAACGACTCGACCTACCTCCGTTCTTGCCTTACTGGAGCACCACTCCGGAACACTGCTCTTCACTAAGCAGGTACGTCGGTGTAAACACAATATCCGACAGCGTTGTACCTCCCGGTTCCTCCCTTTATAGGGCGTGTTTTCCTTGAGTTATGTAACAGCTCTCCTGTTTACATAAGGGCGTGTTTTCCTTGAGTTATGTAACAGCTCTCCTGTTTACATAAGGGCGTGTTTTCCTTGAGTTATGTAACAGCTCTCCTGTTTACATAAGGGCGTGTTTTCCTTGAGTTATGTAACAGCTCTCCTGTTTACATAAGGGCGTGTTTTCCTTGAGTTATGTAACAGCTCTCCTGTTTACATAACCTCTCAACCGCTAAGCATCCTGGGAGATGTAGTCCGTTTTCGCTGGTTACCGTTTTCCTCCCCTCGCATGACAGGAATTCTTGACAGTACATCCTCCCTCTCAGCGGCTCCCCACGGGTCCAGCTGAGGAAATATGAATTTTATGACCAGTTATGTCCCCTATCTTAGACCCCAACGGCTCCATGTACATGCTACAAGTACATGTATGTTCCCTCCCGTTCCAGTTATGAAGACGCAAATACATGTGCGTCCACCGTCAACTTGTCCTCTCTCAGATCCGCCATGAATGGGTCGGATATTCCATTCCTAAGTATGAAAGGCCACCGACTTTATGTGGTTCACTTTCCACGTTTTACAGTTCAGGCGAGTAGACCCTGAATTCTGCCATCAAGCCTTTTCCTGCCTTCTGCCTCTGAAAGCTCCAGTCCGAGTCCGCATCTGTATCCATGAACTTTGTCCTACTCCCTGTGCGGCTAACTGTGCCTGATCCGGCCTGTTGCCTGCCAAAAACTGTATTTCACCTTCAAGATTATCTGCTCCGCTCCTCATCCGATGCATTCCTGTCTAGTAGTTTAGGTAAACATTCTTCCAGCTACCGAGCAAAGGGCCAGGCCTCACTGTCCTCATGCAAGTAATTCATAGCCCCTGTTACCATGGAAGATTCCTGCCCCCTCGCATCTCATGTAGACACTTAGACGCTTGTACACGCACTAACAGTCAGTATAGAATAGATTCCGTCCGAGAGACCTTTTCCTTTTGGATAATACAGTTCTTTAAACATAAGATATTAGATATGATTTGGGATTAGGTTGACATGACCCCCCAGACTTCTGTCTCCACATGTAGAGCTAAATGTCAAGTCCCCTTCACCCTCTAGTTGCACGTCAATCACACGTCATGCGGCGGCGCGCGCATCTCTGCCAGGTATTTCTGCTGACATTGCAGGATTCTCTTATGGATCCACCCACTTGTGACATCATGTTTAATGACGTTTTTAGTTTACGCCTATGTTTACGCCTTCTTTCATTACGTATGTGTATTATTATCTGTATTATCAGCTGTTACGCCTCCTGCATCTGTCTTAATGTAATGCTTTTCATATAAATATCTTTACTTGTCAATAATGTATTGCCTTCCCTTCCTGAACCCTCGTGGTGATGGAATTTGATGCCTATGGTTCGAACCATAATTCCTTTGTAAGGAATAAAGCCCTTTTCAGAACCTCTAATACCACGGATTCTGCCTCTTATTTTGACTGAGTTATTCTTACTAGACTTTACCGCATAAAAAATAGTACCGGTAATTTAAATATTTACCACATAAATTGGCGCCCGAACAGGGACACTTTCTCATCTCACGCGCCGGAGGTGCGTTGCAGGCCCGGTCTCCTGCCACAGCTGAACGGACAAGAACGCGTACCCGCAGGATTTCCTGTATCTCCCTCCGGCCAAGCGGGGGTGACTTAGGCTGCGATCAACACCCAGACGAGGCGGTGAGAAGTGCGAAGTATCCCGACCAGAGCCTAGCTGAGAGAGCAAGATCCGAGGTATACAGAGGCCCACCAGGTTCCGAAGTTCCGAGTCGAGTCGAGTCCGGTCCAGTCCAGTTCAGTTCCGAGGCCTTCCGTTCCGTGCTACCCGGTGAGTACCGTTGCCGGGGAGGCATTTAGACGTGCACATTAGGTTGTGCCGGTCAAGACGGGTTTGGGTACACAAATCCGGTCTGCACTGTTTCAGCAGTGTATCTGTACTGTTTAGCAGTATATCTAGTATGTCTTGCATATAATTCAGTATTATCTAGTGTTAGTATTATGTCAGTAACTAGTTTTCTATTAGTTATCATCGTTCGTTAACTGTTAAATGTTAAATGTTTTAATACGTTCTACATATTGTGGTGTGAATGATTGTTCATTATTGTGTTTATTGTATTAAGTGTGTTCAAAATTAAGTAATAAGGTCTAAAAATGCCGCTCTTTTCAAAATTAAGACAGATCAAAACCAGAAAAGGGGTACTCGAAGAAGCTGTTCCCATTCCACCTAGGGATACTCCAGGGTACTTTATGTATCATAAGCATGGCCTAGATGCCGTATTATTTCTTGATTTATGGGTGGACTACACCAAGGATTTACCAGAAAGTCAGAGGTGGCCCGCAGCTGGGACCTGGGATGCAGATTGCATCATGAGAGTAGAAGAAGAATTATGGAAAAAGAAAGCCAGACAGTCACAGAAAGATGCCATTGAATTATGGCGTAAAGAATCATATAGACGTACAGAAAAAGCGCTCAGACAGGAAGAGAAAAGTAGGGAGAATTCGAATAAAGCCCGAGAAAATATATTAATTGAGGAAGGTACCCGAGTAAAAGCAGAACAAGTAGACAGACAACGAAACACTCTTATGAATGGTATGTATCCTCTTCTGGCCGAAGGGTTACCTCAGGCCACCCCGGAAGTACCGAAAGACTTGACACCTCCATTACTCCCGATAAAAGCACATCCCAAAACAGCAAAAGATGTTTTCCTTTCTTCCTATTTAGATGATGTAGCTCCTGAATATGCTAATGTTCCGCCACACACACCGCCTACCGATGGTGCTCAACGCCAAGATCATCCGTCTGTATCCCCGCAACAACAAACTCCTACGCACATTCCCACAGGTCCATCTGTTTCTACCGCTTTTCCTACATCTACAGTTTCTATCTTACATCCAACAAATCCTTTTGTGCCTAGCACCTCAGATGGTGCGGCAGGAGGTACGACAGAAATTTTTGCCACGCCACCCCGAGGAAATAAATTATCCCTTAGAGATTTAGCATACGAACGTACACCCCAACTAGCAACTTCCGACATGTTTAAAGAGCATCTAGTGGATTGTAGATATGATCCTGTGCCCGGTAGACGGGACGGTATGCTGCTGTCATCACTACGTATACGACGAGCTTCAAGGTATTTAGCGACGCTACCAGGAATGATGGCACATTTAGATAATATATATCACTTTGTCCAATCAGGGCGAGGCCCTGAAAGTATTGACGAAGCCATGGAATACCAGAAAGTGGATGTACAGAGACAACTGTTACGTTTCTTCATAAACTGTGTGATCAGAAACCAAGACAGGCCTGAGGTAGAGCAGAAGGAAATGCAAGTACTTACCAAATGGGGTCAGAATATATCAGAAGGGAAACATGATAGACAGACATGTATAGTAGTTATGTGCCGAAAGATCCGCAAAGAAGTAGAACGAATACATAAAGAAAGATTAGAGACAGACCAACATGAATCAGAGGGAGAGGAGGACGAAGAATCAGAAATGCCCACAGGACACTTAGAGACAATGGCTTATGTAGGTAAAGGAAGATCTTTTAATAATACCAGATGCTTTAATGATCCAATACGTCCGATACGTCCAGAATGTAACAGAAATTTTCAAGCCCCTATGTTAAATACAAGGTCTCTTGAACACCTATTCCAAGCTGCTGATAAATTACTCCGAGACCGAAGGGGGTACCATATGCTCGATTACATGGATGAACAAGAATTAGCCAGGTCAGCAGTACAATGGGCTGACAGTCCCGGCAAATACAGTGATGATGCACTAGCACACACGTTTCTGAACCTTACCCCAGACGAACAGCGTTTAGCTGGTATATACATGATTCAACACCTTCTTATGTTATATAAAAGCCAACACTCCGATCCTGGACCCCTACCTGACATATTGACAGAATTACTCACGAATAAATGGAGAGGGTCAGGTACTGATTTAATTAAAGAAATTTTAGAATTTCGAAACCAGTATATAGTTTTCGTATGCCCAGAACATGTTTCAGTTCCCACTATGGGAAGAAAAATGTATCACATAGATAGACAGAATCCCTTACGCGAAGTACACCCAATCAGAGGTGAAGATAATACCTTTAAACGCGTGTTTGTGTACACGCCTATAACTAAAATTGAATTATTAGAAATGAAGAAAGTAGTACCCACCCATGACAAGGATCCAGCAGGTTTCCACCGTGAGATAAAAGACATGTTACTCATGGGAGAGTATACCTACCCCGACATTATGAAAATATTAAAAGTATTAATGCCTGCCGGTATTTACGAGAAACTCAAAGAAAAGGAATGGGAGGTGGGAGACCAAAAGATAGATTGGACAGCATTAGAAAACGAAGAAAAGGCCCGAGCTGCAGGATCAGGGCTTGGGGAAAAGACTACAGCACTACCAGGATTACTAGTGCAGGTACTGCCACGTTTATTAACTACGAAAAAGGAGGACTGGGGTGCAATCTCAGCCTGTAAACAAAAGCAAGATGAAGACACTAGTGATTTCTATTCCCGATTTGAAAAATGTTTTGGTATAAATAGTGGCATAAAAGCAAGTAGCGAGTCATATCCACATCTGTTTGTGACAAAATTAGTTGAAAATTCCCTACCGCAAGTTAAGAATAGAGTATTGAAATTCGAGAGTACCTGGCAAGGTAACACCCCGTCACAGATGTTACAGATGTTACAATATCACCACAATAGAATTAGAGAAGAACAAGAACATGAACAAAGACGTATGAAAGACACGAAAATGAAAATGCTTGTGGCTCAGTCAGTTCCAGCTGATGGTCATAAAAAGGGTGATTCCGCAGGTCCGGCGAAAGGGACATGCAACTATTGTAAACAACAAGGTCATTATATACACGATTGTGCAGTTCTGAAACATAATATCGCCACGGGTAAAACCCAGGAAAGACCACGTCCACCTAGACAGGATCAGAACCAACCACAAATCCCTCAGCATGCACAATCTAGGCCAGCTCCGCAACAGGCAGCTCCACAACAGACCGTAGCAACATCACAGCAGCAGCCTATTGCTGCCACACAAGCAACGACACAACAGATGTACCAGTATGCACAAACTGACTATCCCGATTATCAGCGATACACATGAAATAGCCTAGAGAGGGAAGTTGGCTTACCCCTTATCGAGGTTCCTGTAGATCAAGAGGGACCTTATGTACATAGTGAACTATTAGGGGAAGACAGAAAGTTTTTACTTGATACAGGGGCAAGCAGAACAACTATACGACGCATTGAAGTTCCAGGGGCACCCCTCTCAGGCTCACAGAATGTTTCCCTTGGATTCTCAGGAAAGCCTATCATTAATGAAGTATCGCAACCCCTTCCACTTACGGTTGGTCCATTGACACGAACTACAGATTTATTGCTCACTAAATCATGTCCAGAAAACTTGTTAGGTATAAAAACATTGAAAGCTCTTGGAGCTATAATATGTTGTTCTCCGGAAGGAGTACGATTATTTTTACGTGACTTCAAAGGTCACTACGTGTCCAGAGACATGGATCACCGGCTGCAGAATTTACCTACACATTTATGGGCACAAGGCCCTACTGATGTTGGTTGCATGAACATTACACCATATCGAGTCACACTAAAAACAGGGGTGGTACTACCACGAATGCGACAATACAAGTTACCACCAGATGCTGTTGTGGCTTTGCTGCAAATCATTGACGAGCTCATTGCACAAGGAGTGGTTGTGGAAACCGACTCCAATGTATGTAATTCCCCGATAATTCCGATTCTTAAAAGAACGGATCCAAAAGCACCACCAGTATATCGATTAGTTATTGATCTGCGCGAATTAAATATATGTATTGTACCACAATACCCTGTGGTCCCAGATATCTCGTCATTATTAACAGCTATTGATTCAGAAGCAACGTTCTTTACTGTAATCGTTCTCAAGAATGCCTTCTTTAGCGTCCCAATAGATCCGGAAAGTCAATATTTGTTCGGATTCAGTTTAAATGGACGAAGTTTTAAATTCACACGCGCTCCTCAAGGATTCACAGAAAGCCCCAGCATCTATAGCCAAGCACTGAAACGAGAACTTGACAGTATCCACATGCCAGTTAACACTGCCTTGCTTCAATATGTCGATGATCTGCTGATCACCGCCCGAAGCGAACGTAAATGTGAAGAAGCGTCACTGACGGTTTTACAATTTCTGGCCGACAAGGGGCACAAGGTGTCCCCTTCTAAGCTGCAATTCTGTGTCCAGCAAGTTGTTTACCTTGGGCACTTGCTGTCCAAGGAGGGAAGACAGCTTACACCTGATCGCATCCAGTTAATTGCTAACATGCCACCACCCAAGACACAAAAGGAGGTGCGGGATTTTATAGGTCTCACTTCATACTGTAGGCAGTGGATCCCTCAATATGCATTTCTAGCAAAACCACTCATTCAGTTGACAACACAGGAGGCAGCCACATCGACTGTCCTCCCTTGGACTCAAGAACATACGCAAACCTTTGAAAGCTTAAAGAAAGCTTTATGTCAAGCACCTGTTTTAGCAACACCATGTTACAATAAGCCTTTTACACTCTTTGTTACAGAACGCGAAGGTACTGCCTTGTCAGTACTCACTCAGGAACAAGCAGGATCACATAAACCATGTGCTTATTTTTCTAGTACATTAGATCCCGTAGCTCAGGCTCTTCCTGCGTGCCTGAAATCAGTGGCAGCAACAGCTTTAGCAATCAGACAAAGTGATGCCATAGTGTTAGGACATCAATTGACAGTACAAGTACCACACGCAGTAGAGGTTCTCTTGAACCGCACACAAACACAACACTTGACTATAGCAAGACTCACCGGTTATGAATTAACATTGTTTCAGCCACACATAGAAATCAGACGTGGTAATACATTAAATCCTGCCACACTTTTGCCAGTAAACGGAACAGATCCATTAGCACATGATTGTATTGAAGTCATTACCATCACAACGAAACCCAGACAAGACTTGACAGATATCCCTTTATCAGATCCGGACCTAACATTGTATGTAGATGGTTCATGTATGAGAACAAGTACAGGAGAGTTAGTGGCCGCTTACGCAGTCACAACAGACACTGAAGTGATCGAAACAAATTGTATTAACACTCTGTCAGCTCAAGCAGCAGAGCTCATCGCTCTGACACAAGCCTGTATTCAAGCCAAAAATAAGAAAGTCAACATATACACAGATTCACGTTATGCATTCGGAGTCGTCCATGACTTCGGCGTACTGTGGCGAGAGAGAGGTTATTTAACTTCTCACGGTACCCACATCCAACACGGACCCCTCATTCAAGCTCTATTAGACGCGATTCATCTACCTACTGCAATATCGATTATGAAATGCAAGGCCCATACGAAAGTTACCGATATCATTTCTCAGGGTAACGACCTAGCTGACAGAACAGCTAAACAGACTGCTCAGAACCAGACTCATACAACTGACACGACAAAGACAATAGTCCCGACACCAACACATTGCATGACAGTTAAGGATCCCGCCCTTGATATAATTGACATACAGACACATGCTACACCAGAAGAAATAAAGAAATGGACTGAATTAGGAGGGATCCAAACGGATCAAGGATGGATGACGAAGGGAAAATCTATATGGTTTCTTCCCGACTCCATGGTTCAAGTCATCATTAACACAATACATAGTCCAGCGCACCTAGGAGAAAAAGCTATGCTAGACAGCATTCAACACATATGGTTCAACAAACACTTGCGAGCAGCAGCCAAACAGAAAGTACGTACCTGTATGATATGTTGTCAATTTAATCCAGGTAAAAGCATTCCCGTAGAGCAGGGCGGATTTCAACCTCCCGATCACCCTTTTGAAGTCCTCCAGATGGATTATATCCAGATGGAACGATGTCGAGGATTCAAATATGTTCTCGTAGTTGTCTGTGCTCTTTCCCGTTGGACAGAAGCCTACCCGGTTTCAGATTACACTGCCCCGACTACTGCCAAACAGTTAGTTCGAGAATTCTTCCCACGATACGGTTTACCACGTGTTGTATACTCAGATAACGGCCAGCCATTCTCATCCGAACTAATGAAACACGTTTCACTTCTGTTAGGTTACCAATGGAAATTCCACTGTGTCCGACATCCCGAGGCAGCAGGTCTCGTGGAACGTCATAATCAAACTCTGAAAATTAGATTGTCCAAAGTATGTAGAGAAAAAGGTGTCGATTGGATAGTAGCCCTACCAGTTGCGCTCTTTTACATGAGAATGGTAGCACATTCTCGAACAGGGCTATCCCCATATGAGGTGATCTTCGGTAGACCACCAAATATGTGGGGGACGCCTATACCTCGTAAAATCACTGATGTTGACTGTAATATGCTGGCAGATTACCTGGCTTCCTTGATGTCTGCACTCCAATCTTGTCGTTCACAGGTAGCTGCAGCTTTTCCCGATAACACTGAGGTGAAGCCCCATGACGTGGTTCCAGGTGACCTGGTTCTTGTGAGGAATTTCGACCGGAAGACCCAGCTGGAGCCTAGGTGGCAGTCGCCCAAGCTCGTCTTGCTGACCACAAGGACAGCCGTGAAGATTGAGGGACGTAAAGGGTGGTTGCACTCGAGCCATATCAAGAAATTTTATGGACTACCGTCCGATGTGAACACTCAGCCCTGCATTCCCTCACAGACAGACTCAAAGCTCCCCTTGGTTGAAAGGACGGAGAAGGAACTCTATAAACTGAAACTAAGGTCTAGCAAGTCAGACAATTTGATTGTTTAAGTCCTCTCCAAGGTGAATCGGTTGAATTTGTCTCTGACATGTATCCTCTAGACCGAAATAGAGAGAGAAATAGACAGATACAGCTTAAAAAACATGCGTACTGTAAATCGCTTCGTAGTCACTGCATAATGACATTATTAATTTTGTTTTTTCTAAGTCTTCTGATCATCATTTCTAGTGTATTGCTACATATGTATTACCCTATTTGTAAGCGTGCTTACAATGCCACTGCTGAACATTCTTTTAGCGAACTACCTCCGCATGAGTTGTCTTATAGATTTGCGTTGCGCAACAACACCTTCATAAGTATGTTACATCATTCCCATCAGACCAACAATGCTACAAATTGTTGGATATGTGGCCGACTCCCTCCCTATCAGAACTATAAGGGAGTTTTTTTTTTTTTTTTTTTTTTTAAAAAAACCTTTATTTGTGCATATGAAAAGGACAAATACGGGCCTACAACCATCAGGCCGGCCACAAAACGGTTAAGCACTGAGACACACATTACAACCCCTGTGCGTCAATGGTCAAGATTAACAACGATTCAGGAGTTATACACTGGAGAGATCCTTGACACCAGGGGAAGGAGAAGTAAAGGTTAATTTTAAGGTTTTCAAAATAATTTTATCGAGGAAAAAGTCAGTAGAGGATAGAACCAAGGAGATTCGAGTCCGCGAGATGGCTTCATCACACGGGAGAGCAGCAGTATCATTAAAACGGCCATAGAAAATCTCAGACAGTGAGGTGATGCAGTTATAGAACAGGATAGTCACATGAGTAAATACGCACCCCTCCAAAGCCGCCCTCACTCAATCCACCCCACACCCGGACCCCGAATCGGAAACAAGTATAGCGCAGAGACATAGAAGAAAGAGGCCCATAGAACCAAAAAGAAAAGGTAATTTACCCCCCCACCCTACACCAATGCGGAGGCTACGGCCTGCCCCCCCCCCGGCATAGTGCCTGTCGCCCAATGAACCCGAAATATAGACAAGAGAGAAAGTAGGAATAGAGTAAAGAAAATAAGAAAACAAAGAAGAAAGCGGGGAGGCGCCCACGTAACCTCGGAGCGCCCGAAACCACCGGCCAACTACGTCTCCACACACTAAGAACCCACTACACCCAAAGGCGGTCGTGTGAAAGTAACGTGTGACAACCATATAAATGAAGGCAGACAAATCGCGACGAGTGCGCACAACGTATGCAGACAGTTCCAGTCCCAGTCCAGCCCATCCGTGACACCATGGTGATAGAAATCAATCTAGCCCTGGCCCGATCGCGGGCGTAAGATTAGACTAGCCCCCACATGTAGGCCCCGCAGCCCGTGCAGACAAAGACAATATGGCCGCTTGGGAGAAGATGGAGAAGTAGAGTCACAAAATGGCCGCCGATCATCTATTGAGGTCCCCTTGTGCACCATATAAAATCCAGACCTGGCCTGTAAAGTACAGGAGTTCCACATAAAAGAAGCCGTAGGCCACCGTGAACGGTTCCTCGAGGACGTCAGGTGTCGCTCAGCTGGATACTCTTGCGGACGCGGTGAGGCAGGCAACAACAAAGCAGGCAGCAATGAACGGTGCAACAAAGTGTCCACCATTGAGCAGGAGATCGATTGATCCTGGGTGCCGGGAAAGCCAGATGCAGACACCGGTGTAGCACGGTTATACACAGTCGTTGCGTCCCCGCAAGAGGACAGAAGCGATGGCAGACCCACGTCTTGTTGAGAACAAACGGGGCGCTCACGACCCGCAGCCGACAGTATGGAGTCGAACCGCTCACTCAGCGTTTGCAAGCCAACACACAATTGCAGACGAAGGTCCCGCAGGGCAGCCAGAACGGAGCCGCATGTCAGCGGAAGCTGCGCCCCCACATCGGCAGCAATCCGGGACGGCACTGTGGAGCTGGAGTCTGATAGAGGGAGGGCGAAGCGGGCAGCGGGCGAGACCGGAGCATCGCCCCCCAGCAGCGAGCAGGCAATCAACGCCATGTTTTACCGCCGAACGGTACAGCGGCCAGGGGGGGGGTCGTATCAAGGAGGCAATTCCACGCAGGGCTGCGCCGCAACAGGTGAAAGCCAACAGTCGCTTCCCCTCCCTCGGGCTCTCCTTGCAGCCGACTAGGCAATAGAAGAAGGGGGTCCGCAGCCTTCCACGGCGCGGGCCACAGAGCGAAGCAGGCGACCCGCCACACCGGGGCTTACCCTATAACTCCAGCCCGTCAGGTGAAAGGTGAAGGAGGTGTCCGGGCGTCTCTCCCCCGGCTCATCTGGCGACAATCCGTGGTATGAGGCGGGATCGGGGCCGCGGGGCTCCGATTTGCGCCGGGGGTCCAGTGACTGCGGAGCTTCCAGGGGGCCGGCCAAGGCCACAATAGAGCAGGGGTCCAGCGCGGAGAACAAAGGCACCAAGAACTCCGGCATCCGGGCGGGCTCAGACTCCGGGAAAGCGGCGGCGCGGTCAGCGCGTCGTCGCGCACGTTGCACCTTGAAAATCGGCGAGGATAGGAATCAGGATGATAGTCCGAGGCCAAGGGCCGGCGGAGCCGGGCGCTCAAGCGTCTGCTCCGGTCGCCATCTTGGCTCCTCCCCTATAAGGGAGTTTTGCCTCTCTTTCCGTATCCGTTCACACACAATGGCTCCTGTGGAGCATGGTTTAGTTTGATTAATTCCCTAGATTCAAATTCAGTAGTGTATCAAGACAACTGGGTATGGGGAAACCTGAACCTAGTTTTGCTTAAAGTCTGCTACCCTAACAAGGAGGGACTTCCCAAAAGAACAGGAACTGATCTAGAAAAGGAAGTATATGGATTAGGTAACTTTACACTTAACCTCATGATTCTGAATGTTGAATCCGAAGCTACACCAATCTTGCCCGCTATGTCAGTATTTCCAGTTAAAGGTGAATTATGTGTAAGTAAGAATGGTTCCATACACATGGGCCATAGTAAATGTACCACTGTAGTAAAATTCAGTGATCAAGGCAAGTCTACATTCAGAGCTTCTCGTCATTCCTACTTCATATGTGGGCAGACTGCATATATACGTTTACCTCTAGATTGGGATGGTACCTGTTACATAGCATTCCTTCTGCCACCTGTTTTCCTAGCCCCTCCTGATTATCACAGAAATACCCATTTAGTACACAATAGACAGCAAAGAGATCTCCCGATTGTCGATTACCCTGAAACGGCATGGGAGCAATACACAGATTTCAATAAAGGTTTCTTTCCCTATATAGGTACAGTCACTAATAGTAAACTGATACGTAGATTAACTAGAACTCTTGAAGCAGTAGTGAATGAAACTACTTCCGCCTTAGGCAATTTAACAGAGGAGCAGTCCGCGATGCGGATTGTTGTTCTTCAAAATCGTCTTGTCCTTGACGTCATCCTGGCCGATAGGGGCGGAGCTTGTAGGGTCATCGGATCAAGTTGCTGTGTTTTCATACCAGAAAACTCGCCGTCAGTATATAAAGCCATAACTCGCCTTCATAAGATTATAAGCCAGATACACCAGAGTCCAGGCACCTGGACTTGGTCCGGTTGGTTCTGGAGCGTGTTGTCAGCCTGGGGATGGAGGATTCTATCCTTCCTAGGTATTGGCTTTCTCATACTATTCAGTTGCTGCTTATGTCTACAATGTGGGCCAGCGATTTGTGGTTTGTGTGCCACATCGTGTATTCCGCATCCAAGTTTTCGTTCAAGATCCCGGAAGAAGAAAGAAGAACAAATGATGCTATATGAACAGATTGATGGATTGATGAAGATCGATATCTCCTGAGGGTCCGTAGGGGACAAGGAGGGAATGAGGAAATATGAATTTTATGACCAGTTATGTCCCCTATCTTAGACCCCAACGGCTCCATGTACATGCTACAAGTACATGTATGTTCCCTCCCGTTCCAGTTATGAAGACGCAAATACATGTGCGTCCACCGTCAACTTGTCCTCTCTCAGATCCGCCATGAATGGGTCGGATATTCCATTCCTAAGTATGAAAGGCCACCGACTTTATGTGGTTCACTTTCCACGTTTTACAGTTCAGGCGAGTAGGCCCTGAATTCTGCCATCAAGCCTTTTCCTGCCTTCTGCCTCTGAAAGCTCCAGTCCGAGCCCGCATCTGTATCCATGAACTTTGTCCTACTCCCTGTGCGGCTAACTGTGCCTGATCCGGCCTGTTGCCTGCCAAAAACTGTATTTCACCTTCAAGATTATCTGCTCCGCTCCTCATCCGATGCATTCCTGTCTAGTAGTTTAGGTAAACATTCTTCCAGCTACCGAGCAAAGGGCCAGGCCTCACTGTCCTCATGCAAGTAATTCATAGCCCCTGTTACCATGGAAGATTCCTGCCCCCTCGCATCTCATGTAGACACTTAGACGCTTGTACACGCACTAACAGTCAGTATAGAATAGATTCCGTCCGAGAGACCTTTTCCTTTTGGATAATACAGTTCTTTAAACATAAGATATTAGATATGATTTGGGATTAGGTTGACATGACCCCCCAGACTTCTGTCTCCACATGTAGAGCTAAATGTCAAGTCCCCTTCACCCTCTAGTTGCACGTCAATCACACGTCATGCGGCTGCGCGCGCATCTCTGCCAGGTATTTCTGCTGACATTGCAGGATTCTCTTATGGATCCACCCACTTGTGACATCATGTTTAATGACGTTTTTAGTTTACGCCTATGTTTACGCCTTCTTTCATTACGTATGTGTATTATTATCTGTATTATCAGCTGTTACGCCTCCTGCATCTGTCTTAATGTAATGCTTTTCATATAAATATCTTTACTTGTCAATAATGTATTGCCTTCCCTTCCTGAACCCTCGTGGTGATGGAATTTGATGCCTATGGTTCGAACCATAATTCCTTTGTAAGGAATAAAGCCCTTTTCAGAACCTCTAATACCACGGATTCTGCCTCTTATTTTGACTGAGTTATTCTTACTAGACTTTACCGCATAAAAAATAGTACCGGTAATTTAAATATTTACCACACAGCGCTGGCAGGAAAACGCCGATGGAACAAGGAGACCAAGCGCGGAGCATGAACCCCTTCAGCCGGTTCCCGTGACTGCTCCTCCGGGCCATAGCCTTTCCACGCAACCAGGTACCACAGCTTCCCCCTGCGCCATTGGGACGCCCGTATGCCCGACACTTCATACTCCACCTCCGACTCCACGCATACCGGCCTAGGTGTCCCAGACGGCTTGGAGGGTGCTGGTTTGAGCAATGATACATGAAAGACAGGGTGTATCCGCAATGACTGGGGCAAGCACACCTTCACGTTCACGGGACCCATACACTTGGTAATTCGATAGGGGCCCATGTACTTGGGATGGAACACACTGTTCTTTCGAAACCTCATGTTTCTTGTGGATATCCAGACGTAGTCTCCAGTGCGGTACAGTGGCCCGGGCCTTCTCTTCCTGTCTGCCGCAGCCTTGTATCTTCTCTTGGCCTCTATTAGGACAGCCCTTGAGCGCATCAACGTGTCTTTTATGTGTGCCACCCTGTCCGCTGTGGCGGGAATCCTGTCCTCTCTGAACGGATGTAGAAATGGCAAGAACCTGGGATGTTGGCCATAGTTGCTATAGAACGGAGATGACTGTGTGGAGCTGTGAGTGGCGTTGTTATAGGCGATCTCTGCAACCCATAGCAAGTCGACCCATTCTTCCCTGCCCTGGTCCACAAAACATCGCAGATACTGTTTGAGCGTTTGGTTCAGGCGCTCGGTTTGGCCGTCCGTTTGAGGGTGGTAGCTGGTGGACAGGGCGGTCTTAACATGCAGCGCAGTGCACCAAGTCTTCCAGAATTGCGCAGTAAACTGCGACCCCCGGTCCGACACGATCACCCCAGGTAATCCATGCAGTCGTACCACATTCTTTAGGAGTAGTGACGCCAATTCCCCGGCCGTAGGGACTCTCTTGCAGGGGATGAAGTGCCCCATTTTCGTCAAGTAATCCACCACCACCAGTATTGCCGTCATCCCCTGGTCTACCGGTAGGCCCACCACGAAGTCCAGTGATATGCTATCCCATGGTCTATCCGGGGTCGGAAGTGGATGTAAGAGCCCTTGGGTTCGGCCATGGTCGGCCTTCATGGTAGCACACGTAGGACACTCCTGTCCCCACCTCCTGACATCCACTCTCATGGTTGGCCACCAGAAATGCCGTCCCATGCTAGCCACCGTTTTTTCAAAGCCCAAATGACCTGCGCATGGAGAGTCATGGCACCAGATGAATGCTTGTTTCCTTAGCCTAGGCGTGGGTATCAATAGGCACCTGCCCTTCAGGGGTATCCCGTCCTTCAGCTGCCATTCTCTGTGACTGAGGAGCCACCTCCGCCATGCGAATGACCTGATCCCTCTCTTTATTCCCCTCAGGAAAGTATCCGGTTGGATAACCCCCAATACCATCCTCGGGGAAATGATGGAATGCTCGGTCGCAGGCAATGGTTCCTTAACTGCAGATTGACGGGACAGGGCGTCCGCCTTCCGGTTTTCCGTCCCCGGCCGATATGTGATGCGGAAGTTGAACCCCGCAAAGAAGATCATCCACCGCAGCTGTCTGGGAGAAAGGTGTCTTGTGGCCGTCATGAACTGTAGGTTCCGATGGTCCGTGTACACCGATACCACATGCCTTGCCCCCATCAACCAATGCCTCCATTCGGTGAAGGCGTCCTTGATTGCGAGAAGCTCCTTCTCCGCAATATGGTAGTTGCGTTCGGCGTCGTTGAGTTTGCGGGACATGTACGCAACGGGATGAAGCACCCCTGTGTCATGTTTGCGTTGGGACAAGATAGCCCCCAGCGCCACATCCGATGCGTCCGCTTCCACCACGTAGGGGAGATCCGGATCGGGGTGAGCCAACACCGGCGCCTTACCAAAGGCGCTTTTCAGGGCCTCAAAGGCTTTGTTCGCTTCAGGGGACCAGACAAACTCCTTGGACTTCCTCAGTAGCTGTGTGATTGGGGCCACCAATCCTGAAAATCCATCTATAAACCGCCTGTAAAAGTTGGCGAAGCCAATGAAACTTTGGACGTCCTTCACGCTTTGGGGCACCGGCCATTCTTTCACCGCCTTGATCTTTCGTTCTGCCATCTCCTGTCCCTCTGGACTCAGCATCACTCCGAGGAATTCCACGGATGTGACGTGGAAGTCACACTTGCTGAGTTTACAAAACAGCATGTTTTCCCTCAGCTTTTGGAGCACAGCTTTGACGTGGTGTACGTGCTCCTCCACACTGGACGAATAGATGAGGATGTCGTCGATATATACGACCACGTAGATGTCCAACTCCTCTCTGAATACCTCATTCAAAAAGTACTGAAAGGCTGCCGGGGCGTTGCACAGACCGAACGGCATGACGAGGTACTCAAAAAGGCCGAACCTGGTCTTAAAGGCGGTCTTCCACTCGTCTCCGTCCCTCATGCGCACCAGATGGTATGCCCCTTTCAAATCCAACTTGGTGTAGATACGAGCTTTCTTGACCTGTTCCAGGAGTACACTGATGAGAGGCAAGGGGTACCGATTCTTTACGGTTATCGCATTCAATGCCCTAAAGTCCACACAGGCTCTCAGCTCCCCATTAGCCTTCGGGATGAAGAAGAGTGGCGAGGCGGCCGGAGACTTGGACGGGCGGATGAATCCTAGCTTGAGGAGTTTATCCAGGTACCCCCGGAGATGCACGTTTTCAGGCTCCGTCAGGGCATACAGCCTGCCGCTGGAAACGCTGGCCCCTGGCACCAGGTCGATCTGGCAGTCAAACTGTCTATGTGGTGGTAGCACTTCCGCCTTCACCTCATCAAATACATCCTCAAAACTGTGATAAGCCTGGGGGAGAGCCACATCTTTTTCTGCCGCTGTAGCCACCGTCTGACTCCCGCTCTCATCAGCGTCAAGGGATTCCGTTCTTATTCCACAATGCAGGATGCAATACGGTGACGTCAGTTCGATGCGATGTGTTGGCCAATCCACAGAGGGGTTGTGTTTCTGTAGCCACGGCAATCCCAATATGACGCCATATTGGGGCGCTCGGATGATGTTAAAATCGATTTG